>NC_080787.1:96899795-98274378 GCF_028018385.1 Neofelis nebulosa
CTGCTTGTGAGTTTGAGCCCCGAGTGGGGCTCTGTGCTGACAGCTAAGAGCCTGGAACCTGCTTCAGATTCTGTCTTCCTCTCTCTCTGTTCCTCCCCCGCTCACACTCTGTCTGTCTGTCTGTCTCTCTCTCTCAAAAATAAATAAACAAAAAAAAATTATTGTATTTCCTAAGAATAAACACATTATCTTTCATAAACAAAATGCAGCTTTAAAAATTAAATTTCAACAATACAAAATTGTTTAAATCATATTCCATATTTAATGTCATTAACTGTTTCAATTTTTCCTTTATGGCTATCTTTTCCTGAACTAGGATCAAATTCAGGACCAACTTTCAATTTAGTTCTCATAGCTTTTTAGTTTCCTTTATTCTGGAACATGTTCTCAGAATTTTCTTGTTGGTTTTCATTGACACTTTGAGAGTTAGGAACAGTTTGTTTATAGAATGTCCTTCAACTTCGATTTGCCTCTTTGCTTGTGATTAAATTTAAGACTTAATATTGTTGGCAGGAATAATGCAGAAAGTATGTGTATTTCTATGTGCATTTATAAGAAGGTACTTGATGTCATTTTGTTGCAATATTCCTGATGTTATATTTGATGGCTTTCTTCAGTGGCATTCTCCTCGTTTCTCCACTATAAAGTTACTATTTTCTATTTTTAATTAATAAGTAAGTTAGAAAGAGATCATATAAATATCAAGTTCCTTAGAAAAATTTCATCCAGGTGTTTTAGCATCCATACTTCCTATATTTATTAGATGGCATTCTACTATAAGAAAAAGCTTTTCCTATACTTCCATTTTATATTAAACATACATCCCATGCTAGATATTCTGGAAACAACCTTAGTATTTTTTATGTCATAAATGCTTTATGTTGAATTCACAAATGTTCAAAATGAGGTATAATTGAAAATGGTATTAGAAAAAGATATCTATGCTTCAACCTAAAAATGTACCATGAGACTAAAAAAAGATCTCAGGTATAGCTTAAGTGAAAGTATCAATAAATTTAGCAATGATATTCCCTTAATCCTTCATCTATATGGTTCTTTGTTAGGTAACAAAGAGTCTCTATCGTCTCCTTCCACCACTAAAATATATATTAAATAATATTATAAGATTGAAGGAGAAGAAATCTTGTAGTGTAAAAAGTATTTCTGTTTCACAGAAATTTTTAGATACATAATGAATGTTTAATAAATAATTTTTTAAAGTTTTTCCATCTCTCTGCTTGTATCAATATGGAATATAGCCATATTTTTTATTTTTCTATATTTCATCTCAATTCATTTTGTTTCATAATTTCTAGTACAGTTAACATACAGTGTTATATTAGTTTCAGGGTACAATATAGTGATTCAACAATTCCGTATATCACTCAGTGTTCATCATGACAGTGCACTCCTTAATCCCCATCATCTCTATGTCACCCTTCCACCCCTACCCACCTCTCTTCTGGTAGCCTTCAGTTGGTTCTCAGTATTTAAGAGTCTGTTTCTTGGCCTGTCTCTCTCTCTCTCTTTTTTCCCTTGTCCATTTGTTTTGTTTCTTAAATTCCACGTGTGAGTGAAATCACATGGAATTTGTCTTGCTCTGACTGACTCATTTCACTTAGCAATATATTCTCCAGCTCCATCCACCTCATTGCAAGTGATGCCCATATTTTTGTCAGTGAGATTTGATTATTATTATAATTATTTTCGATTCTTATATTGTCCTCAATTTGGCCAGTGGGAATCCTTTAGAAATGTTTCCTGTGTCTTTTTGACAAGCTTTCATGATTTTTTAATTCATATTTTCAATGAGATCATTGTTGACTCACATGTAGTTGTGAAATAATATGGAAATATTCCATGCATGCTTTACTGGGTTTTACCAATGTTAGTATCTTGCAAAACTATGGACAATATCACAACCAGGATATTAACATTGATATAATCAATTTTGTATAGATTTCCCAGCTTTACTTGTGTTCATTTGTATGAGTATTTAGGTCTGTACCATTTTGTCACATGTATATGTTTGTGTATCACAAACACCACAGTAAAGACACCAAAAAGTCCCATTACCACATGGACTCCTTGAGTTTCCCTTTCATAACTATCTCTGCCTCTCTCCACTGCACTCTGTCCCTAACCCCTGGCTAACACTAATCTCCTCTCCATTTCTAAAATTTTGTCACTTCAAAATTGTTATATAAATGAAATCATATATTATGTAAACTTGAAGGATTTGGTTTTTTTTCACTTAACATATTTCCTAGGGAACTAATTCAAATTGCTTCATATCTCACTAGTGTATTCCTTTTTATTGCCAATTTATATTTCATGATGTGTATGTAACACAGTTTGTTCAACCATTCATTTGTTTAAAAGTATGTGGACCATTGCCAGTTATCAGCTATTACTAATAAAACTATGATGAACATTCGTATACAAATTTTTCATGAACACAAGTTTCATTTCTCTGGGATAAATATGTGAGGTTGTAAATGGTAGATTGTATGGGAATTGCATGTTTAGTTTTAAAAGAAATTGCCAGTTTTCCAGAGTGTCTGCACCATTTTACATTTCCACTGCAATGTATGAGTGAGTCACTTTCTCCACATCCTTGTTATGATTTGGTTTCATTACTATCTTTTTCTTATTTTAGCTATTCTAATAAATAAATAGTAATGTCTCATTTTGGTTTTAACTCGCATTTCTCTGATGGTTAGTAATATTAAACATCTCTACATGTGTTCTTTTTGCCCTCAAATACACTTTTTGTTGAAATGTCTGTTCATGACTTTTGGCCATTTTCTTTTCTTTGTTTTTTAAATGTTTATTTATTTTTGAGACAGAGTGTGAGTGGGGGAGGGTCAAAGAGAGAGGAGACAGAGGATTCCAAGTGGGCTCTACCCTGACAGCAGAGAACCCAACACAGGGCTCAAACTTACGAACTGTGAGATCATGAACTGAGCTGAAGTCGGACGCTAAACAACTAAGCCATCCAGGCATCCCTTTTGCCCATTTTCTAATTGGATTGGTTGATTTTTTTTTTATTGTTGAGTTTTAAAAGTTCTTTATACATTCTGGACACTGATATTTGGTCAAATATGTGTTTTGTAAATATTTTCTCCCAGTCTGTAGCTTTACATACCTTTAACATTGGCTTTAAAAGAGTAGGAGTTTTCTATTTTTGTGGGGTTGAATTTATCAGTGCTTACTTTCATGAATAATATTTTGGGCATCAAGTCAAAGCCTCTTTACCTAGTCCTAGATAGTGAAAATTTTCTTATAGCGTTTTCTAGAAGTTTTATATTTTACATATATAATCCATTTTGAGTTAAGTTTTGTGCAAGTATCAGGTTTAGGACAATTTTATTTTTCTTTCTTTTTTTTTTATTTTGAATGCCCAATTACTCCAGTACCATTTATTGAAAAGGTTAACCTTTTTCCAGTGAGCTGCTTTTATATCTTTGTAAAAACATTGGTTGAGGATATTTGTGTGGGTCAATTTCTGGGCTCTCTATTTTATTCCATTCATCTATATGTATACACCTCCACAAATACCACACTACAGTGTTTTAATTAGCTATATAGTAATCTGAAATATTGAGTAGAATAATTATTTACATTTTATTCTTTTTTGTAAAGATTGATTTACCTCTTAAATGGCTTGTGTCAATCCATATAAATTTTACAATAGCTGCATCTATATTTACACAGAATCTTGCTAAGCTTTTGGTAGAAAACACATTAAAACTATAGACCAGTCTGAGGAGAACTGGCATATTTATTGTATTGATTCTTCCAATCATACACACACACACACACACACACACACACACACATATATCCACTCATTTAAGTTTTTTCTTTCTTTCATAAATAATTTTTAACTTTCAGTATACAGATTCTATAAATGTTTTGATATATGAATACCTAAGTATTTAATTTTCTTACAGAAATTACAAGTGGTATAGTAGTGTTTTGCAATGTTTATTTATTTTGAGAGACAGAGTCCACACAAGCAAGCAGGTCAGACAGAGAGGGAGAAAGATAATCCCAAGTAGGTTCTGCACTGTCAGCACAGAACCCAAAGTGGGGCTTGATCTCAGGAACCATGAGATCATGACCTGAGCCAAAATCAAGACTTGGGTGCTTAACCAACTGAGCCACCCAAGTACCCTGTATTGTGTTTTTAATTTCATTTTTCTTCATATTCATTTAGAAATTTGAATATTTTTTGTTTGTTGATCTTTATTCTGCAAACTTGCTGAACTCATGTATTAGTTATAAGAGGCTTTTTTGTTTTATTTTGTTTAGTTTTAAGAGTATTTTTGTAGATACTTTGGGATTTCCTACATAGGCAATCATACCATCTATAACAGAGGACTTTTTATTTCCTCCTTTCCAAATGGCATACTCTTTATCTTACTCATTCCTGCCTATTACAATAACTTTAACTTCCAGTGTTATGTTGACTAAGAATGTTATGAGTAGGCATTCTTGCTTTGTTCCTTATCTTAGAGTCTGTCCATGTTGCAGAATTAAATAGTGGGTCAACTGAAATGTTGTGTCAATAATTAAACTTGTTTTAGAAATTTTGATAGTTATTCTGAATTAAACTTAAAGTTTGTCCCAAATTATACTCTCACTAGTAGGGCATGAAAGTGTGCATTTCCATATAGCTTTATTATTAAGTGTTGTTAAGTTTTGAAATCTGTACTAAGTTGTACAAGTAAAAATGGTATTTGACAGATTTAATTTGCATATATTCAATTATTACTATGCTTGAATATTTTACATAGTTTATTAGTGTTATATACTTATTCTTTTGTAAATTCCTATGCATTCGCATTTTTCTATGTAAGTGTCCAGCTTTTTCATACTGATTTGTAAGAGCTCTTCATATATATAAACCTTTATCAGGCATTAAATTCCTATTTGTTTTTCATCTGTTTCAGACTTTTCTATTGTGTTTCACCAGTCTGTTTATTGATGCCTATGCCAGTATCTACTTTAATTCCTAAAATTGTATATTTTGACATTTAGATTGTCTTTTATTCATAGTTGAAGCAAATAATAACAAAAGGGTCTAAACAAAATTATGCTACACTTGTAAGACCTTCTAAGACTCAACATACACAAATTAAAACCTTCATTTTTTATGATTAACTTAAAGCTAAATCTTTCCACCAAAACCATCAGTTATATTTCAGCACAATATCTGCAAAGATAATCCAACTGCTTATTGAATGTGTTATCTAGGTGTAGCTTCCAATATTGCAATATCAGAAATTTTAAAGATGGCATAGTGTTACCTAAAATTTTCTTACCCCGGGCTAGTGTTGGTTCTAGAATCCATCCCAGGTTTTAGACCGCATTTTGTTTGCAAGTACAGCCAATTATGGGGAAAATATAGTCACAGAGGCTGAGAATCATCTCAGGGGATTTCACCTGAATCATCAAAAACACAAAACAAAATGCAGGAAGAATAATCATCTCTATTACTATTATTCACTGTAATTTTGCCCTGGGAATTCATCTGTAGTAGGAATTAGAATACCTAAATACAAGCAAATTGTAACTCAATACCTGAACATGAGTCCTTTGTCAAACATCTAAGTGCAGGTAGATGAAGTTGTGAAGATACTCTCCACTGACAACACCAGAATGTTTATAAACTTCACAATTAGAACATCTGATATTCTATTTCCCAAATATTCTTGGATTGAAGTAAAGATAACAGTAACTCTTCTCTGGCCATTGTAACTGAATTACCTGGCTCAGATATAGCAACACAGAGTGTCTTGGAAATAAATCCCTTAATCCTCCCATTTGCTTAACATAGTGTTTATTTATTCTTGCTGTTCAACAGATGTTAGTTATGTTAGCAAAGGTTATTGTTTAATCTTAGTATTTTTAACTTGTTTTTCTTTTTACATTCTGTTCATGCAGAAAAATCAATGCAGAGTTCAAATTTCACTTTTGGCACTTACTTTGGCAAGAGATTTATTTTCTCTGTGCCTCAAATTGTTATAATACAAATATAAATATATAAATTTGTTGTGAAGATTAACTGAAGTAACACATGGCACGTGCCTAGAAGAGTGGCTGGCATATGCTGAGTGCATCAAAATGTTGGCATCTGGTGCAGTTCTCATTTTATAGGTATTATTTTGTTTTGAGGTGGGACAAAGCCAATCCCCCACCCCAAAAAAAGGTATTGACCCAATCCAAACCCATTGCCTGTAGCCAAACTGAGCTCAAAGAAATTGGAGTTCTGAAACAGATTTCCAGGGCTCTTTAGTATATAGTAGATTACCTCCATTTTTTATTCTCTTCACCTACAATGACTAAGAAAAAAATCAAAGTGACAGAAAATACTGAGTCAAACATTATTTATTTAGTGCTATTGATATTTTTTTTAAAAAACCTGTTAATTATTACATTTCATTACAAGTAACAAAAACCATAAGAATGGAGTAGAACCAGGAGCTGCTAGACAGCATGTTCAGGAAAATAGGTAGAGAACTCATTTCTGCCCAAATTTCAGCTTTGTTTAAAATACAGCTTGAACAAGAAACAGAGGATAGAAAAAGGGACAGCGATGGAAATATTTACCTACCTTGTTGGCAACTAAAGACATAGTATAAGGGGTAAAATTTATATACTTTAGAAATTCTCAGCCTCCCACCAGAGTGAACATAGGGCCCTCAAGATTCAAGGTAACTCAGTCTTATTACCTCCAGCATCTTACCGTCAGCTATTATTAGAGTCGCCCAGGTGTGGAAAAGGATTACTGAACTGTTGATAGAGCTTTGCCATTTAATTACTGTTTGCCCTCCACTTGTCTTTTTGGGAGCTGATAGCTAGATCAAGCAGTTGCTATCCATGGTCCATTAGAGCTCAAAATGCCCTAATTGTTGATTTAGCTCAGTCACGGGTTGTGGGCAATAGATAGGCTCTGACTGAGGATGTACTTATTGATTGCTCTTATGGGACTTTAACTTTTCATTTTTATTTAGACAATTAAAAGAGACAGAAGAGATCAAGTTAATATTTTTGAGTGAAACCGTCTACCTGCTGAGTTGAAGAGGATATGTTCGAATGCAAAAACAGATATGGTCCCGACTGTGAGAAGTTTACAGTTTTGTTGAGGAGAAACATGAGAATAAAAAATTGAAAAAAGAAACTAAATCCCAGAAATCTCCTCCAAAATAGCCGCACTTGATGTCATCAAACTTTATACTGAGGATTTTTCCCTTGTCACAGAGTAGACTTCCCTGAGGAGGACTTACCTGAGCTGGAATCTGAAGGATAAACACAAGTTCAGTAGGTGAGGAAGGGATATAGGGGCAAAGTGTTACATGCAGAGAGAGGACATGTGAAAGGGCCCTGATACGGAAGGGAGCTTAGCACCTTATGATGTACTAAGAGGAAGACCACGGTGGCTTGAAGTGGGGGTGAGTTAAGACGTAAGAAGAGAGGTAATTGGGCCAGGCTGTCATTCAGTCATCCATGCATTTTCCATTCGTTAAGTGAATACACACTAAGCACTAAATAGTTTGCTTTTTAAACATTGGGACTAGAGCAGTGAACAAAACTGAAAACTTGTCTGAGCAAGGCAATATCAGGTGATACAAACTACTTTTGGGAGAGTTAAACCAGGTTGAAATGATGGATGCAACAAGTTTTTTTTTTTTTTTTTTTTTAGTAAAACAGAATGTTCAAGAAAAATAAAAACTTTCCTGAAGAAGGTGATAGTTAATGGGAGGAAAAAAAGTAAGAAAGAGCTATTCATCCTGAGAACAAGGGGAAGAGCATTTCACACAGAGAAACAGCTTGTGAATGACCTTAGGAAAGTAACAAGCTTCAGTTACAAAGAACAGAGGAAAGACCAATGTGACTAAAGTATAATGAGCAAGAGAGAAAGTGAACTGATGTGACACTGGAGAAACAGGCAGGAGCTAGATCACACAGGGATTTATAGACTGGGTTAAAGAACTTAGTTCTATTCTCAAAGCAATAGAAAGCCTTTGAAGAGTGTGTGTTGATGGTAGGAGTGGGGGTAGGAACAGGGAATAGACAGGTAGATCACCTATTTTTATTTTTAGAACATCAGCCTGACTTCTGGATATAAAATGAATCTTGTAGGGGCATGATCAGAAGATTAGATATCAGGATGGTAAAACAGTGTACCTGGGAAATGAAGATTGTTACACGATAGTTTAGATGCACACAAGGAGACAGATCTTGGGTTGATAGGTATTCAAGAGGATGTGCTGATACATCCAGTTAAAATCAAGGAATAAATAAGGATGATCCCAGGCATGATGTTAGTGCTTTTGGCTGAGATGTGAAAAATAAAGGAGAAACTTTGAAGAAAACATCTGAAGTTCAAGATTTCTGTTTTGGACAATTAAGTTTGAAATGCCCCTTAGACATTCAAGCAAAGATGTCATCTAAGTAGCTTGATAAACAAATCTAAAGTTCCAGGAAAAGGTCAGGGCTGAACATATAATTTTGAGGGTCATAAGCTATAAATGGCACAAGATGAGAGTCCCTGATGTGAAATGGAGATACTTAAGGTAAGAGGACTCAGAATCAGGCCCTGGGTCAGGCCTAGGTCAAATTTAAGCTTCACACACTGGAAATAAGATTACACTTCCCCTAAGCCTTTCACTTGAATTATTTAAGGTTAAGCAGCATATCCACATGTAGCTTTCCTCATACTAACTTGTTTTCATTAACAGGAGTGAACACAGAGTATAGTGATCTGTACATCTACAATTCCCAGCCCTCAACCATCAGTCTGAGTTCCCTTCTCAGGCTTGAATCTACGAGGGAAAAATATTATTATGTCTTTTATTTCTATTATATATTCACCCCAAGCTCCTGACATCCAGATAACCTGCTTCTCCCACACACATTAATCTACATAAAGCTCTGAACATCTCCTATTCTACATCCTTATCACATCTCATGTCCAGAAATTCTTCAATTATGTCCTATAGAATTCAAAGACCATCAGCAGCAAAAACTTCTATTGTTTAATTTCTTGTCTGAACATTTCTATTATTTTACTGTGCCAAGAAAATACTTGGCATCTCCCTGAGGACACTGTCTCCCTTGTAGTCCTCCTAGGGAGTTAGAAGATCTTGTTGTCACTGTTGGGCTGGGAAGCATGGTAGTGGTCCTTTTGTCCCTCTTTGCTGTCTTTATAAAATCCTACAATTGACCAAAAACACTCAGTTTGAATCTCACATCCATGTATTAGGTCACATACTATTCTTCATATATTCCTGTCATTTTCAGATCCCAGTTATTCAACCTGTGTGTTCCAGAGAGGTCTGTTCCTGGCTTGCTGTCCACTCTTTCCACAGTAGTCATAATTCTTGGTGATTTCAATATACATGATCCTGATATACATTGGTACATTGATATACAATGTACCAATATACATTGATCCTGATAACTCCCAGGCTCCTTGCTTATGTAATGTACTTCATCTTGCCCTCGGTTTGACCTTAGCCACACACTCACATGATCTTATCCTGGGAATCATTATTATCAATAAAGGCAATGTCCATAATAACAATTATATGCATTTCATTCTTTGATCATCACTCTTGTTTGTTTGTTTGAGTGTACTTGACATGCAATGCTACATTACTTTCAGGTGTACAACCCAACCCAGTGATTTGACAAGTCTCCACATTATGCTATGTTCACCACAAATACAGCTACCATGTATCTTGTTACATCACTATTATAATATCATTGACTGTATTCCTTTTAAAAAAAATACTGTGTATTTTTGAGAGAGAGAGAGAAGGAGAGAGGGAGAGAGAGAGGAGGGAGGGGCAGAGGTAGGGGGAGACAGAATCCAAAGCAGGCTCCAGGCTCTGAGCTGTCAGCACAGAGCCTGATGCGGGGCTCAAACTTACGAGCTGTGAGATTATGACCTGAGCTGAAGTCGGATGTCAACCGACTGAGTCACCCAGGTGCCCCTTATTGACTATATTCCTTATGCTATGCCTTTTATTTTTGTGATTTATTCATTCCATAACTGGGAGCCTGTGTCTTCCTTTCTCCTTCACCTATTTTTTCCGACTGTCCCACCCTCTCCCCTCTGGCAGCCTTCACTTTGTTCTCTGTATTTATAGTTCTTATTCTGCTTTTGTCTGTTTATTCTTTTTCTTTTTTTAGATTCCACTTATGAGTGGAATCATATAGTATTTATCATTCTCAGTCCGGTTTATTTCACTCAACATAACACCCTCTAGGTCCATCTATGTTGCCTCAAATGACATAATTTCATCCATGTTTATGGCTGTGTAATATTCCACTATGTGTGTATGCACTCGTTTGTGTGTTTGTGTGTGTGTGTGTTTGTGTGTGTGTGTGTGTGTGTACAGCTTCCTCATCCATTTGTCTGCTGAAGGACACTTAGGTTGCTTCCATATATTAGCTATTGTAAATAATGCTGTAATAAACATATGGGTGCATATATGTTTTTGAATTAGTGTTTTTGTTTTGTTTGGGTAAATAGTCAAAAGTGGAATTATTGGATTATAAGGTTTTTCTATTTTTATTTTTTTAATAAACCTACATACTATTTTCCACAGTGACTATAACAATTCACATTCCCACTTGATCTTTTCTACTCACTTTGTCTATAACTCCACTAGTTCAATCTATTTATTCTAATTTTACTTATACTATTTATTCTAAACTATTTATATTAATTTTCCCCTGTCATTCAGATCTTTGGTACTTTCTCCCTGCTCCTAAGCTAGCTCAAATGCCATTGTCAATTATAATCCTTTTTGCATACATATTTGACTTCCTGGACTATCTCTAGTTTTGTTATACTCATCTAGTAAAATCATATATCTGTTTAACTGAACTTTCTTAATCCAACTTTCTGCTTTCTCTATACCTGAAATTGGTGCAACATGAATAAAAATGAATAATATTCAACTATATGGACTGCTTCGCTATAAATTTATAATGATACCCTAAGATAATCAATAATGCTTCTTGGTAGCCCCATCATACTTCCATACATGTGTTTGTTTTCTTGCCATCCAAGACACAATTTCATAGTTTCTAATCTTTCCTCAACTTTCAGTACCATGTGTTTCATCATCATTCTTAGCAGACGACCTTGATTTCTACTTCCTGAAAAAAAGGGAAGTAATCTAAGAAGAACCTCCACACATTCCTAACAACACATCTACTTAGTTATCATCAACCACACTCAATCTGCCTTCCATGTTCATATGTAAAGCCAATTCTTCTTGTTTAGTGAACATACACTCTTCACTGTTAACTATGACAGCAGTTATCTTCATTCCTACCTCATAATTTTTACCTTTCTCCTAAATTGTTCTCATTAAATATTCATATGTCATTCATTTTTAAAAATTTGTTGATTTTTCTGTCCTAACAAAATACCATGTCATTTCTTTGTTCTCCTTTGCAATAAAACTTCTCTCTCTTCTGTCTCTTTTCTCCCATCCTAAACAAATGCACATGAATTAGGCTGTCATCCACAATATCCCACCAGTACTGCTCTTATCAGTGCCATCAATAATGTCTACATAACTAAGCATGAATTTAAGTTTTCAGCCTTAATCTCACCCTACAAGCAGCATTTGACATAGATGATGATCGTCAATCTGTGTATACCAATCCATGTATATACACATCATAAATATTTCAATCTGTATTTATATTAAGCTAATCCTGAGTTCATAGTGATATTTCCAACTCTAATATCCATTACCAAATGGATCATTCTAGGTTCCTTCCCATGCTTATTTGTAAACTCCCATTCCAACAATGAAAAACCTGGCTGCCATTATCTGCCATACATTTACTCAATGTTTCAATTGCTATTTACATTTCTAACAATATTCATGTTAAGACATATGCCCATGTGAAATAACTTTATCAATTGGAGTACAGTAATATACAATTTCCTTATTCCTATAGAATTCTTATAGATTCTGGTCAGCTGCAAAGTTTTTTAGGTCATCATCATTTTCTCCTATATCTTCAGTGAGGTAACTTCATATATTTTTAATACAGTTAGATCATTTTTCACACTTTGCATTCCATCCTAGCTAGGACCCCTTGACCTCCAAATTGATTCTTTACAATTTTCATACATTAAGGTTAAATATTTCTTCTATGAAGTTCTATGAATTTTCACAACGAATATTGTCATATATCCACCATGACATCATCATACAAAATATTTTCAACACTTTAAACCATCCACTGTGCTTCATATGTCAAACTCTCACCTCCTCCTAAAACCCCTGACAACCACTGTATTTCATATATTAGAATTATCCAATTTGTAGCCCTTCCATGTTGACTTATTTTATTTAGGAATGTGCATTTAAGTTTCATCCATGTCTTTTGATAGTCATGTCTTTTAATCACTGAATAATTTTCCAGTGTATGGAGGTACCACAATTTATGTATCCATTCACCTACTGAAGGGCATCTTGGGTGCTTCCACTTTTTGATGATGATAAATAAAGGTGCTACAAACTTTCATGTGCAGGCTTTGGTGTGGACAGAATTTTCAAATAAATTGGATAAATACATAGAACAATTACTACACTGTATGGTAAGATCGTGTTTGAAAGGTGCAACACTGTCTTTCAAATTTTTTGTACCATTTTGGATTCCCAGAAATAATAGATAGGGATTTTTCCTCCTCCACTTCCTCACGAACAGATTTTTGCATTTTACCAATCCTAATATGTGGACAGTGGTATCTCATTGTTGTTTTAATTGGAATTCTTTATAGATAAATTACATTAAACAACTTTTCATATGTTTATTTATCTAATTTTATTTTATATAACATTTATGATTTTAACACACTATGAAATTTGTAAATTGGATTATTTTTCTCATGCAGCTTATGTGCTATAATGTAAGCCCCAGATGGTTTTCATCTATTTTGTTCACTGAAATAGCATAAGCACAACCTTGACATAAATTTCTTAATAAATGACTACAGAATGAACAAATTCTGAAGTTCATTTAAGGAAAAGGAATAACGTATAGTAATGAGGAACTGCAGCCAATGACGTAGATGAAAAATAAGGAACATCTGTGCTATTATAGAAGCAAGAGAAAAAAATCAGTAATTATTTGGGCTGCAGAAGAGGTCAATAAGATAAAGACCATGATTAGTCCATTAGATCTGAAAGTTGGGATGCCATTAGTGGTTGTAACAAGTTTCTCAATGGAAATATGGGAATGAAAGTATTATTTAAAGGAGAAAAAAGTAGGAAAGGGAGGAGTTTGAGACAGAACAAAAACAGCTCATTCAAGGATTCTGTGTCTATGCTGAACAGAGAAATAGCGCAATAATTGGGAACAATAAAGGCTCAAGAAAAAATATTTATCACACATTACAAATACTAAGTATGCTTCTCAGATGATAGGAATAAGCAGAAAGTAGAAATTGTTGGTATAGGAAAGGATAAAATTATAGGAACAAGTATGTAGAAAGGTAAAAATACAGAACAAAAGTGGAGGGGGTTTTCTTTCACAAGTGTAAACATATTTTATCCATTATAAAAAAAGGAAAAGAAGGGAAATAAAAAAATAAAATAAAATAAAATAAATGGGTACAGACAGATATAGATAGAGTTAAAGGATTGCTGGTGAGACATCAATGAACCTCCTTTCTACATTTGTTAATTATTTTATAGAAAGGACACCAAATTATAGTGAGCAATGAAGATAACAGTGACATAGAGATATGTAGAAGACAGAAGAGAGAGGGAAGAAAAGTGATACCTAATTGTTTCAAAGAATGAGAGAGTGAACATATAGGACACAGGCAGTAATATTGTCAAGAAATATTAAATTTCCATATGGAATATAGGATTGTGGATTTTAAGTATTAAAATCAGCACAATTGCACAGAGACGCAGCTGTGGTTTTGGCAAAAAACTGGATTTGATCATGCAAGGACATTATTAATCTATAAGAACGGAGGCAGAGAGGAGTAAATCAATCAAGTTTACAATTTTAAGAAATTAGCATGAGAATGATTGGTATGCAATTGTTATGAAAAATATTGTACAAGGCTATAACAAGAAATCTAATGTTTATAAGAGATAATGACAATATAAGGGACGTGATGACTAGTGAAAACATTGGAGTCTATAGATTAGATGTCTCCATTTAGTTGTATAATTTCTGCATTGGAGTTTACTAGAGAAAATCAACAAGTGGAACAGGAGTTTATGACCATGTATTTTGGAAGGGGAGAAATTATTAGTGTTTTCAGTCATGGTTATAGATGGCTGAGGAGCGGTAGAATAAAAGATTATTGTAGTTCCGGTATAAGAACTAAGAGACAAAACTGTGGCTATTTTAATTGTTTTAATTAGTAGTGGTGACAGGTTTCAAGTGAAAATAAAAAGAGTAGACCAAGTACTAAAATGATTAAGTAATCAATGAAGAGGTATGACTAGAGTTAGGTGGTTGGCAGCCACAGAGATGAAAAAGTCTAATTGTATGAACTCCAAAGGAAACAGGGCATTTAAAGGAGGAGGAAGGAGAATAGTTTGGAAATAATACTAGGAAGCAAGGAGAACATATACAATTAAAGAAATAATAGGTTCTATTCTAGTTTCCTAACCTGTCCAGAGTATGGTCACTTGGGTGTCCAGGAGGACCAAGGGCTTGAGACCTCATCTACTAGTAGCAAGGTTAGGTGGCCCTAGATAAGGTATTGTGTCACCTGGAGCAGCAAGCTTGGAACTGATCCTCTGACTGACAGCTTGGTGATCTTAGGAGTTGGATCAGAAGAAAGATATAAAAATGGTCCTTATCTTCTCTAGAAAAGATATGTGAAACTTACAGATCCATTTAGGGAGTTTACCAAAAAACAGCAAGCAACAGTTGAATAATCTTTTTAATGTTTATTTATTTATTTTGAGAGAGAGAGAGACAGAGAGTACAAGTAGAGGAGGGGCAGAAGAGAGGGAGAGAGAGATCCCAAGCAGGCTCCATGCTGTCAGCACAGAGCCTGACATGGGGCTCAGACCCACGAACCATGAAATCAAGCCTTGGATGCTTAACTGACTGAGCCACTCAGGCACCCCATCAGTTGAATAATTTGAAACAGAGAGTGGGACATAAAATTAAGTTAAAAACTCCCCAAATCTTAAAAGCACCCAGCTGCCCCAGGAAGAGAGGGAGAGAGAGAGAAGCAGGGTTCACCCAAAGAGGGACTTGAGCTCACCTGATGCAGGGCTCAAACTCAGGAACCATGAGATTATGATCTGAGCCAAAGTCATATGCTTAACCTACTGAGCCACCCAGGCGCCCCTACTAATGAGGTTCTAAAAAGCAGCAAAACTCATTCAGTAAATCTATTTTCTTTTTGAGATGTATACATATGGACTATTTTTCTTCATATTTCATAGTAACTTATTGGGAGACAGAAGCCTCAGAAAGAATAATTTTGAAATTTATAAAGGGAGTTCAATTGTAAATGAAGAAAATATTGGTAATTCAATTCATGTTCTCAACAATTCCTATCTGAAAAAAATATGCATGGTATAAGACTCTATTATAGAAACATTATAATTACTGTAAAATATGGAAATAGAGTGTTGTCAAGATGGTCGTGACTTTGTGTTCTAAAATAAAAGAAACAAGCATTAGGAGTTATTTTCCTCAGAATTAAGAATTTTTAGTTAATAAATTTCTTTTCCAGAAATACAAGGGCAAATATGAGGACAATCTTGATTAGCAATGGCAAAAAGCCCATCAGACAAAAGGAGCAATTGAAATTGCCAAAGCAACAAAGAAATTGAAAAAAACAAAACAAAACAGAAAAAAAACAGTGTTTCTTCACAGAGATTACTTAAATCAATTACTAAGGCATGCCCAGTCTATACTACACAGACACAGCATGCACAAAATTTCCATGGGGCATTTTTGTTATAAAATGCTATACAGGTTTTAAAATTCTGTTGTAAAAGATATAAATAATTTGATATAAATTGATAAGTGAGAAAAAGCAAATTTCAGGAAAGAATATGTAGTATAATATTTTTTAAAAAATAAAGACAAGGTTACATACAATTTATTATATGTCAGTGTCAGTTACCATAATTTATTACTTCTTAGCTCGAGAGCCACTCATTATTGACCTCATTGTCACAAGGCAGCTGGATGTTATAAATATCTTTCCATTGCCAATAGAGGTGCTGGGGGACGTTGCAGGATAAAAGGCATTCTCAGGCTAATTCTAGTTTGTTTTTTCTGTTTTCTCCCATAAGACTCAGTAGCCAGCAACTCCCAGGACCCTCAGTGGTGTCCACCTTCCAGTAGTGAATAAGTATTGGTCCACCATCTGGGACCAGCTCATTCTTAGTAGAACTCAACAAATTTCCTCACCATTGAGTATACTGCAGCCCTGCCTTCTCCAGTGGAGTCTGAATCCCATCCTTAGAAAGGGTGGCAGAGGAGGGGGGTGGGCACTTTCAAGTTTATGCCTTCCTTGGATACCTTCCATCAGCTCTAGTCTCTTCTTTAGAGTTCTCTTTTACTCCCTCTTTGAAGCTAATCTCCTGTAATATTTAATCTTTATAGTAAGCCTTCCCTGTTCAGGTTACTGTGTGGTTTCTCTCTTCTAACTGGATCATTGTTCACAAACAAACACACACACACACACACACAAACACACACACACGATTAGAAAATTATATTTGAAACTATTAGTAGTGATTATTTCTGGATGCTTGGGTCTGGATGTTCTTTATTTTCCTCTGTATATTTTCTCTATTGTGTAAATTCTCTACAACAAATATACATTATTTGTGAAATCTGAAAATATACCACACATTTAAGAAATCATTAGTAAACTCACCTAATCTAAGGAAATAAAAATATATCCAGTATATTTAAATATTGGGAATCTAAACTAAGACAAAAAAAAAACATTTGGTTGGAAGATTTTTTTTAATCATCCCAGTTTTATACTCTATTCTCTAAAAGGCTTAAAATGAAGTTAGAAAGGAGAAACACAATGAAATGAATTCAACGAAAAATGTCAGCCACTTATGATATCGCAACTGTTATTATAAACTAATTGCTGTTGCAGACAAGAAAAAAAAAGTGGAATTACTTTTACATACTTGTCCTAGATAAAAATTGCTCTATTCGGTGCCCTTTAAATGGGAAGTGACAGAGTATAAACCGACCAGACAGTACAGTGGATGCATTATCAGCGAGCTGACATGGCCTCCTTTGCCTGTTCTCTCTGATTTAATGTCATCAGACACAAGGTGATTTAGAACATTCTTAGTAATAATGGAGAGGCTGAAAGCAGATGTGTAGATATTTTTAATGCCTTTTTCCTCCCCTAAGGTTTGTTCTCTAGTTAGGGTTATACTGTGGAGACAATCAGTATGTTGCACAATGTAATGAAAATGAATATCAAGAGGAGATTGCATTGATGGGAAAAAAATCTTTTCATTCTTTCAGAAACGGATTATCACTCAATAAAAGTAAAAACAGTATGTGTATGCGTATGCTTTTTTTCTATTAAAATTTTTAAAAATTGACAACTTCTAATGTGCCACTGAAATAAAATAAATAATAATGACTAAGTTATCAGAGAACCAGGCAACTCATATTTCAGTTTCCAACAAGATGTTTAAAAAAAATGGTGTCTAGGAAAAGTATTGAAATTTATTAATTTATATCTTTCTTTAATGGTATACCAAACAAATATTAAAGTGTTCTAAATACTAGAGATTACTATAAGATTTCTTCAAGTAACATCAGGTCATCTGTTTTCTTTAAACCAATGTCCTCAGGGGTCTCACATATAAAACAAAGCTGCTATTTTTCTCAAGGGCCATGATCAGATTTTAAAACTTGACCTAAAATTTCTTAAGTCTTGTATGGATGACAAGTTAACACATCAAAATATTTATTTAAATTAACTTTTATAACAACATATATGATCGCACCTCTTTATCAATCTCTGATACCTTCTTATCCTTTCCTTTCTTATCTGAGCAAACTCAGAGTATCCCTAAACATTGAATCACACTTGATCACCCATAGGTTTACAAATGAGACATGTGATCGTGAAACAAAATTGGCTCTTTGAGGGCAATGATAATGTATAACTTGTGTATCTATGTTTCCCAAGGATTTTTGTTATAGGAGTTTGCCTTTAGCTATATCACAACCCCTTCACTTGCACAGCTCCTTGACTTGCACCCTAGTAAGCACACCAACTTGAAACACACATGAATTTCTATTTTTGATTACCCTCGAATAGCCAGGCAAGGCACAGCTCCAGCAGGGACTGAAGCAGTCCTAGACAACACAGGAAGGACATAAAAAAGTCCTGTTGTTTCTTTCTGGTGTGGGCTCCAATTAATCTTTCACTCTTAGTGTGGTATCCTAAATGCCTGAAGCCAGAGCAAGTCTACTTCTTGAATTCCTCATCCTCTTGGGAAGTTTGCTTTTTAAATTCTTTATCTTATTGCTTACCAGTGGCTAGACCTGTCAACTTATCAGGAAGAGTAATATTGGGATAAAATTCTTCCTTCAGCTGCAATTATTTAAGCTCCATTTAACCCCCTCCAACATCCTAAACCACCCATCTTCCAAAGGGGGAGAGGTGCCTACAGATATCTTGAATAGACTTCATTTTACAACTTATATTCCACTATATTATTTGCAGATAATCATTATCAAAGATTTTTTCATACTCTGACACTTCAGTCTTTTACTGCTCAACTTGCTATATTTCCTTTTTCCTTTTTCAGATGAGTCCAAATCGACAGGTTCTGAATGATCATTCACATCCATGGTTTTGTACCTGCTTACACATGCTTATAAAATCCAATTTAATTTTATTTCTTTTACTTGAAAAACTTGAAATATTCATTATTATACCTCTTCTATCAATTATCTCTAAATCATTATTTCTGTTTCAATCAGTTACCTTTTATGATTCACCACTTATGGCTCATTTATTCATGTTGAAGTCTAAAACTTTATTCCTTGGAAACTTTTCTTATCTCTGGATGTTCTTTGATGTTCTCTGATGCATACTTAATCACATGTGTAGTAAACACTGTTAAATTCTCAACATAATGTTAAGGCAGGGTTTCTCAAACTTAGCTATGTATTAGAAACAGTTGGAAATGGAACACAATTTCTGTGCCTGAGCCACATATCAAGAATTTTCATTTAACTAATCTGGGGTGGAGCCCAGGTATAGGTGATTTTAATACTGCATCCTCACTTCCTTCTCCTCCAAATATTATTCTAATGTGCAGTCAGGGAGGAGAGTTACCAGGCTAGATCATGTCAGATAGAGACAAAATGTGAGAAGTATAGTTTCTTCTTAGTGACCATATAACATAAAGAGACACACCTAACAAGCACAAAACCATTAGAGCACAGTTAAATGTAAATTGTTTTGAACTTCATGTAAAAATCTAGAGGGTCGAAAAATTTAAAATTACAATTATTGGGGCGCCTGGGTGGCGCAGTCGGTTAAGCGTCCGACTTCAGCCAGGTCACGATCTCGCGGTCCGTGAGTTCGAGCCCCGCGTCAGGCTCTGGGCTGATGGCTCAGAGCCTGGAGCCTGTTTCCGATTCTGTGTCTCCCTCTCTCTCTGCCCCTTCCCCGTTCATGCTCTGTCTCTCTCTGTCCCAAAAATAAATAAAAAAAAAAAAACGTTGAAAAAAAAAATTAAAAAAAAAATAAATAAAAATAAAATAAAATAAAATTACAATTATTATCAGAAAAGAAATCTGTGTAAATAAGAGTAACCCGTGAAGACTTCATAAAATATACACAACTTAAGTTGGATGGTGTGAATTTGGGTAAATTCAGAGAAGGGTGAAGGAGATATTAAAAATTAAGGGGATAATAATGACAAAAGTACTGAATCAGCTTAGTGTTACAGGAAATAAATAGATCTGTTTGATTAGAATATTTGTGTTTGAAAATTATAAGAAAAAGAGTAAATAAGGTGGTAAAAACCCGAGAGGAATCTATGTGCCTTCTCGTGCCCCTTTGACAATTTCTAATGAAACAAACATCAGCGAGTGAACAGATTAAAATAGTAATATGAAAACTGATGTCTACCTCTTCCATTGGGAGATACCCAAGAAATGACAAAATAGGCATACAAATAGGGACGTATTTTCATTAACATAGAAAACTATGAATATTCTCATCTATATGACAAAAACATTAATTATTTTTTGTTAGAATGCATAGAGGGCCAGGTTAGAAGAGGCATAGGATGAACTCTCAATTTTTTCACTCCAGTGAAAGAATGCCTGCAAAATAAGGGACGGAAACCTTATAAAATCATAATCTGAACCCTCATCTAGAAGTGTGACTATGACTTGTGGTGCATAGGATAAGACACAGCAACCAGCAAGGGGTGTTAGGAAGGTTTCTTTCAATAAGTAACCATATTAAACAGAAAGCTTGCAGGGCAAGTTCCTCTGAGAGTGGATGACTGAAAGACAAACATCTAAGTCATAGAAACCCACCTCAGCCTCCACCCCTGCTCATCATACAGTCAGGCCTGACACCCTATAGGCAAAACTATTAGACCACCTACTATTTCAGAGCACGCAATGAAGCAATCTGAGATTCAAGTACAAACTTTGTTTACAAAAAGAGTAACTTAGGCAGCTTAACTTTTAAACTCCGTTTTCTTAGCTGTACATTGCAATCACCAGAAAAGTATCTACCTTATGGGTATATTGTATAGAATAAGCAAATAATGCAGTTAAAGCAATTAGCTCTTTTTGTACCCTGGAAGGTAGTGCTATAGTCACCAGAAACATGGATATAGTGGAAGAGGTTCCTTACAGAGTTATGACGTCTGTAAGACAGAAAGTCAATGGTACATATCTTATTCCCAGAGGGGGATACCACCAAGACTGGAAAGGCCCTGTGGCAAGTAATCTGACCTCTGAGGTTCATCTGATAATCAGAACCTGCAATAAGCACATTCCTGCTCAGGAAATATTCTCCTGGAGTGGGTCCCCAAGAAAGGGTCTACTTTACAGAATCACAGTAACTCCCATTCTAAACAATATACATTTACCACAAACCGAAGGTATTTTAGAACATCATTCAATAAAGGTGTTTGTAGATGGAGTACTAAAACTTGAGAAGTAGAAGGAAGTTCACTTAGAACTCAAAAGGGACATAATACCTTTTAGTACTGGTAGAAAATATGATAGGCGTGGGTTTATAGTCAAGCTGTACAATCTATTTAAGTAAGGACTCCGTAAAAGAGATACTGTATCAGACACCATAACTGAATAAACAGGAGTGATCATAAATGGAAGAAGTAACAGTGAAAATAGAAATAATAACTATAAAATGAAAATATATAGCAAATACATATTTGAATAGATTAGACACACGTATTTCAAAACCTGGAAAGTAAACACCAAACTCAGCTACAAGTTTTTACCTTTTAGGATAGGACTGAGCACAGAAAGAGATACTAGTGAATTTTATTATAAGATATTAGCACTATTTAACTTTTCAAACTATTTGTATAAAATACTTTGGAAAGTAATAAAATTAATTTAAAATATAATTACCAACAAAAAAAAAACTACAGAATCTGTTTGAAAATTCTGAAAAAAAAAAAAAAGGCAATGATGCAACTGGAAGAGAACAAAGAATTTCCTCGGGAGACGATGTATTCAAGGAAGAGAAGGGTAAAAAGAGGAGGAAGTGATACTTGTCTTATAAGTTTTGGAAAATCTAATATAGACTATACAAGACTCTTTTCAAGAGACTGGCGGGGGGAGGATGATTTGCTCAGAGAAATGAAGATAATGATACCTGATATAATTGATGAGAAAACTAAAATAGCAGTATTTAATTGATATCAGAAGCAGATAGTGCATTGCAATAAATAGAGACATTGAGCTGTATAACAGCTGTGCCAAACTTACACAAAATTCAGAAAGAAATGAAAAACAGGATGAGAATGAAAAATGATATCAACTACTGTCACGAAGAAGTTAAAGCTTCTGGTCTGGGAGTCTGTCACTTCCTTTATAAGTGATGCCCTCAGGGGAGGAAATAAGCAGATAACCTGATGTAATCTTTTTGTCAACTGGACCTCTGGGAAAGTAAACTAATGCTATTTTCTAGGAGGAAGAAACTTTATTTCTGAACTGCCCTTAACAAGATCTTTCTAAGAATTCCCTATAATAAATAGTACTGAGGATCTATAAGGCATGTTTCCCTGCTGAGCCAAACAACTCTGAGATTAAAAATGGAGATGATTCAAAATGGAAATGCTCCCACTGTGGACATGATACTATGAACCTTACCTGTGAATCATGTCTATTACTCTGGAACAGAGGTGCATGTCCAATGCAGGAATACAGCCTCTGAGAATCTACCCTTGATGTCCCAGAACTCAGCTTTGAGCCTTTTGATTTCTCATATCCTTGACAGTAGTTATTAAAGCTTAATGTTGGGTGAGATCTCTGATCCATGTGAGTCTGATTTTATAATAATATCTGTGTGTTAGCTCAGCTGTAAATGACCTAAAATAGAGAAAAGCCGTTGAACTTCAAGGTAGTTGTATTTCAAGATGATAACTGAACAGATGGCAGAAAATATATTTATATTTCATGACACTTCTGAAAATAATGTTGGAATCTACAAAGAAAAAAGCTTCATTGTGTTCTAGTATATATGTGAAAATAATGTTGGAATCTACAAAGAAAAAAGCTTCATTGTGTTCTAGTATAGATGTTTATATCCATTATTCCATTTCCGTGTCTACATGCACACACACACACACACACACACACACACACACACTGAAACCCACAAATCCTACGAGGTATATAGAGATGATAAAGATGTAGATATCAGTATAGGGATTTAGATATATGGAGCATCTTACATGTTACAGGTGAGAAAACTATACTCAAATGCTCAGGTTACTTGAACTACAGTTGTCTCATTTGAACTGAAAAAGTAATCTGAGCTTCTAATTTAAATTCTTAATTGAGGGGCGCCCGGGTGGCTCAGTCGGTTGAGCGTCCGACTTCGGCTCAGGTCATGATCTCACAGTCCGTGAGTTCGAGCCCCACGTCAGGCTCTGTGCTGACAGCTCAGAGCCTGGAGCCTGCTTCGAATTCTGTGTCTCCCCCTCTCTCTGCCCCTCCCCGACTCATGCTCTGTCTCTCTCTGTCTCAGAAATAAATAAACATTTAAAAAAAAATTAAAAATAAAAAATAAATAAAAAAAATAAATAAATTCTTAATTGAAAACCATAAGTCTTCAGGATTTAGGCAATAGTTTAGTTCCATCCCATTCCACAATAAGTAATTTTATAATTCTCTGGTTTATTTATTTATTGAGAAGATTCAGTTATGACATACTCTAGTTTTCACTTTCCATTGATAGACTTACAGGATCCAAATAGTTGGGGGACTTGCATACTCATTTATTAATTCTGGACATAAAGAATAAAATACATGAAGATATAAACCACTCTTGATTCTTAAGTTTTTAAAGACTAAATTTTAAAAAAATAATGCTTATTTATTTTTGAGAGAAAGAGAGACAGAGCATGAGCAGGCGAGGGGCAGAGAGAGAGGGAGACACAGAATCTGAAGCAGGCTCCAGGCTCTGAGCTGTCAGCACGGAGCCCGATGTGGGGCTTGAACTCATGAACTGCGAGATCATGATGTGAGCTGAAGTCGGACACTTAACTGACCGAGCCAACCAGGTGCCCCAAGTTTTTACAGAGTAAATTAAACATATGATAAATTATCAAAGGTTTTTATTTTGTGGGTTTTTAAAGCTGATACTGTAAGGGAATACTTCCCAGGACAAAGGGAATGAATGCAGGTAAACATATCACCCTTAATGCTTCTTCATAGTCAATCATAGAATACGGATGATTATCGTTTTGTGTTAGAGGTAGAAAAACTTAGCAAGAGATAGGGCAAGTCTTGGTTTATAGATATGTGAAATATTTTTTAGTTGTGCTATTACTGACACCGAGCAAATTCCCACACTATGCAAAATATCTTGTAATAATGAAATATCAAATTCTGTCCTTATATAATTTTTGTTGTTGTTGTTACTTCAGGACTCCAAAAGCACTACGATCATTTGGAGAATGTGACCTAACAGCCCAAACAACTAAATTGCCAAAAGCCATAATGTTATTCATTATAGGAACCACCAGATATATTATCAGTTTTGTTTTAAATAAGAGGGAAAAGAAGCACGTATGAATTAAGTAATTTGCTATGATATATAGAAATGAGGATATTATTTCGACCAGAAATGTTTGATTAAAAAATCCTTTCTGTACACATCTTCCCACATCCCTCCCCACAATACATACTCCTTTACTTAGTGAGTTACATTTTGAGAGGTCTTGGGGTAAAAAGTAAGCACAAAACTATGCTAATCAGGACAGAGTCTGCAACTTAACAATTGTTATCATTACTTTCATGGGCATATGCAAGTTTTTAGGAGTAAATGCGTCTGACAGCTTGATTCCTAGTCCAGAATATCTTGTATGAACTAATCATTTGTTAATATAGATATGCTAAGTGATTTGCTGGATTTCAAATCAACTAAGCTAAATATTCTATTCTATTAACAAGTCCTTACTGGGAACTTTGTTTCATATGCTAGCTACTCAGAAAAGTTTCTTCGATTCTGCTATCTAAACTCTAGCAAACCATATGAATCTTGAAAAGATTTCATGGGACTTGTGTTTACTGGGCTGGTACATATTTTGTATGTTTACCACTTTCTTAAATAGTAGAGAATCGATCCTGTTACAATATAAAAATATTACAAAATAGAGATGAATTATATTTAATTCTATAGTTACTTTATTTTATGTGGCACTGCAAAAGGTTCACAAACATGCTGATTTTCCTGGGTGGAATGTGTCACCTACTTTGCATGCCAAATTACTTTTAATAATTTTTTCAAGTCTTAGCCTAAATATCAATTCCTCCATGATATTTATCACTGTAAATATCACTTCTTACTTGATATCAGAGCCTCTTGTTATTGAATCTCTGTATGTTCTTTTACAACAGTTATCACAGTGTAATTATATAGTTTTTATGTGTTTATGTGTTCAATTTCTATTTCTTCCAATTGACATATCATCCATGGGAGCAGGAACTTTATCTCTCCTGTTAACTGCTATTTTCTGAGACATCTCTTAGACTAGAACAAAATACTCATTCAGTTATATGTGGTGAAGAATTGAATAATTTGCAATATTTCTGAAGCACAATCTTGAATTGTATGCACTAAAAGGCTAGCAAGTGGGTTGTCTCTTCAGGATAGAGATTTTAATTTGGCTTTTCCACTTACATTTCATGTACGATTCAATTTAATGACTCAAACAAGCCTATAAGGGAAAAATCACTCTTTTTTTAGAGTTAGGCATACTGAAGAATATATATCCTATAGTTGTATGCATAAAGTTCAGATTTCACCAAGGTTATTCAAGGGCTCCTGTTGAATATAATGGATGTATCTGTACTTCAAAAATATGTCCTCTGTTGAGTATATCCGTTATCATTCAGTAAAGTGATCTAAATTATTAGGCTTTTGATGTTCCTGACTAGAGAGGTTTGCCCTTTGCACATGAGCATGTGCGTGGCGCACACACACACACACACACACACACACACAGACCTACATACATACACGTATTTCTTACATAGAGTTGTCATTATCTTTTGAATGCAGATTTATAGGAAATGAAATGTTCTAGAAAGAACATATAAATATAGACATATAAACATATAAATCTATAAATCTCAGACAAAAAGCCGTTTTTATTAGCTTATACTAGTTTAAGTCAGTTCAACTAACATATTTCAGTCACGAAAATGAAACATTTTTGATCCTTCTGAAGCACACAATTTATTATCTATCTGTCTACTCCAAATTAACAACTTCAACTCAGGCAGACTGTGACAAATAATCCGATATAGGTACAACAATTTATGTATTTTATTTAACAATTTGTGTTAATATGCTGAAATTTAGGATGGGAACAATAGACTGTTTCCTCTTGTTTTGTTCCCCTCCCTCCCTGCCTCTTCCTTCCTTCCTTCCTTTCTTCCTTCCTTCTTTTCTTGTTCCAGTTAAGAAGAGGTAACAGAAGATAAGACTGGGATGCTCTATGACGGTTATATTATAAAAAGTCACAGTAGCATTGTGGAGTATAAATATTACTGAAATTTATCAAATATTTCCTAAACACCACGTACCAGACACTATTCTGTACCTTCAATGATAGGTAGTTTTTGTCCATGTCTCTTTAAAACATGTCATCAAATGTAGTTGTAAATAGAGGAATAAATCATGCTTTAACTGATAAATATATATTTAAGGAGCAGTGATACAGTAAATGAAATAGTAAATTTTGTCTGAGAGGAGTGGAGGCTACAAGGTAAAAGAAGGCTTTACAAAGTGATTGATATTGGTTTAAAGGATAACCAAGGTTTGCCACAAGACTGAGAGTTTCCAGAAGAAATAACATGATAATAACAAGAGATGAGATTAATTGTCATTGTCTTGGCTAACAAGTAATGTGGAAATAGAGGTTTCATCTTGTGGTTTTGTTTAAGAAATTTCTAAGTGCAAAATGAACTTGGCTAGGATGTTTCTGACTCTTAGTGAGTAAAAGGTAAGTACTTGAACTCTCATGAGGAAAAAGGAAACAGTAATATAACGTCACATTTCAAAATGTCTGCCAAAATTTATGAAACATTTGAAATATTTCACACTTATTAACTCCTTCAATTCTCAGAACAACTTTTTGTCAGCCCTATTACTGATTAGGAGACTAAAGCCCAGAGACATAAGCGATGTGCACAGTATCATACAACGAGGCACTGGAGAATGAGTAATACAGTCCCAGGTATTATGGCTCCAGAGCTTGTGCTCTAATATATGGAGGCCAGGCCTTAGAAAAGGTAAATTCTAAACCTAAAATAATGAGTTACATTTTGCATGTGTGTGTATATTTGTATATTTATGCATTTGATTTTAAGGTACCCTTAGGGTAAACCCATAACTGTTAACTTATTTGGGATTTTGTGTCTGAAAAGAGAAAGATATTTAAGGCCTAGAAATATAGATTTTGAAATCATCAAATGAGGATGATATCTGAGATAGCCTAAAGAATTTATACAATCTAAGATAAATTCAAAATGTTAGAATGCTGAGAAATGCCTTCTTTTAAGGAGACATCAGTGAAGGAGAGATAATGAAAAAGGGTCATAGAGCTAGAAAAATATGCTGTCATGAATGAGAAGGTAAGTGTTAAAAAGAGTACGGTTTTTCATGGTTTAATTAAAACCTTCATAAACTTTTTATACATAAACTATATATACTAGATTCCAAAACATTTAAATAAAATTTTATCATGTTTTCTGACTGTACATTAATAGACGTTGCAAATGAAATGCTGACCTTCATCCTTATAAGTAATAATAATGGGTGGGTTTGTAACAATGTTTAATAGCTCTTACCTCAATGTTTCATTTGTCCTTTTATTTAATATTATTAAACTTTATGAACTCTTGCAAAAATGAAGTAATTAATCTTTATAACGTTCTCTGCAGGTAGTTAGATAGCTTCATTATGATAAAAGGAAGAGAGAACATATATTGGTTAAATGAATATTGCAGTATCAGCACTTAGCATTTCTGATAATCTTTTCACCCCACAAGGATAATTATGTTTTTCTTTTTATAGTCTCCCTTAACTATATGAATAATCCACATATTCTTATTTTTATTTATTCTCTTTTAAGTATTCTGAATGTTGTAAGAAAATCTACAAGTATAAAAGACGTTCATTTCTCATCTCTTTTAAAATAATTTAAATTAGATTTAATAACTTTACAATTTAATTCTTCATTTAAAATATTTCTATTTTCTCATAAGTTACATTTAATTTTTTTTAACGTTTATTTATTTTTGAGACAGAGAGAGACAGAGCATGAACGGGGGAGGGGCAGAGAGAGAGGGAGACACAGAATCAGAAGCAGGCTCCAGGCTCTGAGCCATCAGCCCCAGAGCCCGACGCGGGGCTTGAACTCACGGACCGTGAGATCGTGACCTGAGCTGAAGTCGGACGCTTAACCGACTGAGCCACCCAGGCGCCCCCATAAGTTACATTTAAATAAAATGAAGAACATTATAAAATGAATATACTCAAAAAATTCTGTAAAAAATATTTTTAATATACTTTAAAATAATCTATACGTGGCTCTTATTTTCATTTTATGTACTGCAACATCTATATTATTAACTTTAGAACTTCAGGCTGAAGTTAAAATAAAATGAGCTATAATGTTGAGATTCTTAATCTGCAAATTTGTTCTTGATTGCTGTTTTCTAATATAAGGGAAATTATTAAATTTCTTCTAGTTGTGTCTGCCCATTGTTTAAAATTGTTTAAAAAATCATTTCTCATTTGTTTCATCAAATTCAATGCATTGAACTTTTGTTTATTCACAAATCCATGTGTTTGTACTTCAATTCCCAAATAACACCATTAGTCATTCTCTCCAGATAATTAGAGATTGATATGCACAATATGCCAGCCGCCTTTAAATATATAGAAACTTTAAATTATCTTTCCTCATCTTATCTCCAAGAATATTGTACATGCCTTTGGCAAATGGTTAGGTAAAATATAGATACGAATTGCCCATAGTAGTTTCCACATCTGTAAGTGTGGTAACCTTCTCAAAAAAGCAGATGAGTTTAGACTGACTGGGCTTTTTCTTGAGTGTCCATATTGACTTCCACAACCCAGCTCCAACCCAAGATTGCATTTTTGGGTGCTTATGGGATTTCTTAAAATTCATAGTATGCTTACAACATTTTACAATAATATATTTTAGCTTATGGTTAAAGAATGGATGTTTCCTCTAAAGATATGCAGAATTATTAATATTTCCTTTATTTCCTGTCAACATAGGAGACAACTGCTTTCTTCTTTGACAAACCTAGTAGAAGGGACTCCAAAATGACCACATAGGGAGCTTGTCATATGTCCCCCAGAGTCTGAAGCTACAATTGACTAGGGTATGACTCAAGCCTGGGACCATTTGACTGAGACAGTCGATCCAAGAGAAGGAGATACTTGGGAGTACACTACTCTGATGATAAGGGCAAGAACACCCACTTAAAGTAATCTTATAAAAGATTTTGCCCAAGTGGGCTACTTGGGGCTCTGGGGCTCCAACAGGGAAAACCTATGTTAGCAGACCTCACATAGCAAAGTACAAACAAAAATTGATTTGTGGTATTCTACCTCACAATTTGCAGCCAGCATTATGCGCCACCTAGGCTATACCACAAGTATTTCTCATGAATACTTGCTGGGGAAGTTTCTAAGAAAAAATAAAAAGTGTTCTGCAGCAGATTGAACTTTAACCATCTTCCAAGAACTGGCACCTAAACACAATAGCAGTGATCAGATAAATGGGCATATGTCTTTTTCTTATTCTTCTCTTCTAGCATAAACCCTAGACAGGTCAGAAACCAAAGGAAGCTAGAGGAGAAGAAATACAAAAGCATGATGGAGAAATAGGGCCAAAGTCTCCCATGATCCATTAGGGCATGCATCACAGCCTTCCCAGAGTAAATCAGGAAGAGGGAAAAAAAGATAAGACTTGTAACAAACATGTTTTTTATGTTGATAACTACTCTGGACAGTAAGAGCATAGATAGTGTCTGGATAGAAAGTGTCTGGAGGACTTTTTATTATCAAGAGTGATGAGAAAAGTTATGGTACCTGCCTAACATTTTATTCGAGAGGAAAGAAAAGAGCTCTTCACAGAGCAGTTTTAAAGAGACAGTGGTAAAAAATAATAGCAATTTTTTAATTTGAATTTTTGTTTGTACACCATTTTGAGTATAGCTCAGACCATTAAAATGGTTAATTTTTAAAAAATCATTTCCCTTTCATTATTTGAAATGGGCCAAATAATGAGTAGAGCAGTAAGTCAGAGTAATCTTGGTAAAGATTTACAAGAAGTCCAAGTTCATGTCTGCAGTTTATGTCCCCAAATTCCTAGGAGTCAGAAACCTACATCATCACAACAATTTAGGAACCTAAAGGCCAGAGAAAAAGTCAATGACCAAGTACACCCTGTTATCCCTGTCATTGTTCAGAATTTATCTGCAGAACGCATCTGAGACCTGATGGAAACATACAAACAAGGCACTCTGACTCAGGTAATTGTCAGTTCCATCCTGGGTGTCTTGACAGGACAGGACAGGACTTGTCTGGACTTCGCACTACTAACCAGCAAGCTAACATGAGTGTAAGGAGCAAGTGACATGGGCACAGGGCAAAGGCACTCCTACCAGGAAAAGAGATCTGAACTTTGAAGTCTTCTCTTATCCAACAAGAAAAAAAAGAAAACTTTTCTTAGTAATGCGAACTTATTTTCTGGAGTCCAAGTGTTTCAGGCACATGCAACACACATGAAGGCACACACACACACAAACACACACACACACACCTAATGCGGCACATTACCTAAACTGGAAGCCAAAGAAATCCATTGTGATTACCATGTAAAATTCATGTTGCAAGAGGTTGACAATTTTTTCTCACATCATAATGGCATTTGAGCTGAGCAAGCAAGGATCTGCACCTTATGTACTTTTACTGCCTTTAACTCCTCATCTGAGCACCTGCTTGTGACAAGAGCATGCGGTAGGATATTGTTTTATAAATGAGACATGATGCAGGAGTTTATTAAGGGAGGGTGTAGAACCTAGAAAAGTAGGAGAGAATTAAAGGGATGGGGTGGTGTCTGATTTTCTTGAACTTGCTTTGAGCTTATTTGATTTCAAGGTGAGAGCCAAGCATGGGAGGTAAAATTTTCCTTGAGCAACATAAAATGTAGATGATTACTAGCTGAGGAATAATTTCCATGAGATCTTGTAAAACTCTGAGCAAAAGCAAAGCTGTCATGTACTCAGTCCAAAGAACTACAGGAGATGGGAACAGTGGCAGTTCTTTGATCCAAGGAGCTAAAGCAAGAGTGATGGTGGCCAATTTACAGTCTGGTTGGTGATGAAAACCTGGACCTCCATTTAATACTTCCAAAGCAACTGCAAAACACTTTGAGGGGAGCTAATTTTCTCCTTGACAGAGGAGTTCATAATTTGGATATCAAATAAAAAAAGACTTTGAGTAGAAAACAAAGCTCTAGGGAAAACTGTAGATGGACTTTGCTTAATATCTAATCTCTTTTACTTGGACATATTTGGGGAGCAAGATAATCTGGCTTTCCAATAAATCCCCTTCTTTGTTTATGCTAACTGAAGTTAGATATGTTACTTGTAGCTGAATAATTTCTACTTCAAAAAGATCTCTTCCTTTCTCCCTGCATTCAATCAATATATTCATATCGACTTAATAGAACACTTACCATTTATTTTTTAGTTCATTTAAAGACATTATCCTTATTAAAATCAACAGAATAGTGTCTCCTATAAATGTGTTTCTCTGCTCGCATTGTATAAGAAAATGTTTATACCCAACAGAAATATTCTTTTATTTTCAATCAACTCTTGAGAAAAATATCAGGCATACTAAACTTTTCAGGTTATTGAAGGTTTAAGTAATATGTAAAAATTAATTTAGATAAATTGTTATAAATTAAAACAAATTAAATTAAGATTTTAATTCAGGGATTCTAATGTGAGTGCTGTGATTCTTTTCCCTATCAACATATTTCAAAATATTCCTCCTCTCTGCCTGTTCCAGAGAGAAAAACACACCTATCTTCTTAACCTTCATTCTAGAGTTTTCATGGTCAGTTTCCTCTCTGTGTCTCCAAAATAATTTACATCAGCTCCCTTGTAAAGCCATCTTTAATTCTCCAGCACATTCCCAGGCAAAATCTGTGTCCTACGATATAGGTTCTGTCCTAGACCTTTCCTGCTTCGCCCAAGGGTCTGAAGGAGTTCTGGCTGAAAATAAAGGCTAAAAGAGGACGTGTTTCTCTTTTTAAATAATGCTTACATGCACCTTTATCATTCTTATACAAATCATAGTAAACTATACAACCATTGTTTTAAAATCAAAGTATAGAATATACTCCAGTATAATATGATCCAATGCATGGGCCTCAAGAATGTTAATCTGTATTTTCTGAAGATAACTGTATGTCAGATTTCATTTAAGCCGGTTGCACACTTGTTACTCAGAAGCCAGTTGTTCAATCCTAACATGATATATATGCATTTTCTGGACCAGCTCTATTGCATCCATGAAGCTTTTATTTGAAGATCAACAACTTAGGAATTAATTATTGATATTTTGAAATTATTTTAATTTCTGATTTCTCCAATTCAGACTTTCTCAGAAATCTATCGATAATGGATCTCCTGCTTCCCTTCAAAGGTCACAGGGAAGTGAGCCTTGTTGTAGCTCGCCAGTTTCTAAAAGTAAGATTCTGGCATCAAAATTATTTCCGGCAAGCAATTTAAAGGTTCCTTTCTGTGTCTCCTGCAAACTCACAGGCAAACTAGTGCATAATTATAAACTTCTAACAGAAGAGGATTGGTTAATTTTATCCTCAAGCTATAATCTAAAGGAAAAATCTATTCTGTAGCAGCTGGAAGGACTTTTGAAAGTGTATAAAGTCATCCTTATTCTCAGTGCAGCTGCGATGGGTTCAGGCTCTGCCCTCAGTCTTGCAAATCCCAAACTCACCCAGAGGTGGTCAGGAAAGGATGTTGTATCTTTTTGAGAATTCTGCATAAGGGGCTAATTCAAAACAAGAATCTATATATACTTAAGAATATGTAAAATAAACTTAATATATTCTACTCAGATTTTATGTAAGCATCCTGTATTATATGGTATATTACTGCATTCTGTATGAAACAGAGTTTATAATTGACCACTAACATGGCATCCAGTGATTCCCCCAAGATTCGATTTTATGTTTTCAGCTCCATCTCCAGCTCAACATTTCAGCCAAGAGTCAGCTCAGTCTGTGACAGAGTCTGTATAGGTAACAACTATCAACAAAATCAGTTACTGAGCTGTCAGCACAGAGACTGACGTGGGGCTCGAACAAGCTGCAAAATCAGAACCTGAGCTGCAGTCAGATGCTTAACCAACTCAGCCACCCAGGTGCTCCTGCTCCTCTTAATTTCGAATCTATAGCAAACAATAAATGAACTATTAGAAAAATCAAAAGGACAAAAAAACATAAGGTCACTTTTTTTTTTTTTACCTAAAATCACTCCATCAAATTGTATTCAAATTTTCATAAGCTTACTCTCAATTTCTATACTTGTTACAGAACAACAACAGGTTTTAGATCAACATTGGTCCTCAGACCACGCTATGAATAGTATTGTAACAAAGAATGCTTACAAGTAAATTAAGTGAGATGAGAACAACTTCTACTATGCATAACACTGAAGAACTCTAATGTCACATATTCACAGTGACAGAAAAAAATGGCATGAAATATTTTGTTTTGCAAGGCCGTCTTCTTATCTCATTTCCTTGGATCTACTGAAACTTATTTTATATGGGAAATGGAAATCATTTTGTATGGAAATTAGTTCCTATATTTCGAATTAAAAGAAATTAAAAACAAGATTATATGATATTTTACTTACTCATATAATGCTACATTATATATGACTTTGCTTCACCTACTCCTGTAGCCTGAAGTTCCTTTTCTTCAATTCACACTGAAAATTTAAAACTGGAAAACCCTATAAAGTCCAATTCAATACTAATGTCTTCATGAAACTGTCCCAGACTCCAATAGCTGGAGATGGCCTTTCTCTGCTTCCAAAGCTCTCTCCCTAGTTTTTTTTCATGGCACACACTCACAGTCATGTCATGTGTGTGATATTTTCCCTTCTGAAAACACGTGCTCCATTCAGGGGAAATCTGTGTATTATCCAGGTACCTATTTACTATGTTTTTCCCCCTCACAATTCCTTATTCTTTTGATTCTCTACATTCACATATTTACTAATTTAATATTTGGATTATGATTTTTTTATCGGTGTGCTATAATAAACAATAAACTTTGTGACATCAAGAACCTTACCTAACTCCTTTAGCACTTCATTTCTGGCAAATTTAACAACAGTAATAATGCAACTTATGTCAGGAATTATTCTAGCTCATTTATCCAACAATGCAATGAGGAAGTATTATTATTATCCCCATTTACTGAGGAGGAAACTAAAGCACCCCTTTTAAAGAACTTACTAAGGTACAACGGTTACTTTACTAATTCAGAGGCTGGGAATGATTGACACTTCAGTGGTATGTTTTCAGAAAATACAATATTTATTAACCCTGTATCTTATATACTTTAAAAAAAATTAATTTTTTTAAATTATTTTATGTTTTTTAAATTTTTAATGTTTTTTAATGTTTATTTATTTTTTTAATTTTTTTTTTTTTTCAACATTTTTTATTTATTTTTGGGACAGAGAGAGACAGAGCATGAACGGGGGAGGGGCAGAGAGAGAGGGAGACACAGAATCGGAAACAGGCTCCAGGCTCCGAGCCATCAGCCCAGAGCCTGACGCGGGGCTCAAACTCACGGACCGCGAGATCGTGACCTGGCTGAAGTCGGACGCTTAACCGACTGCGCCACCCAGGCGCCCCTATGTTTATTTATTTTTGAGAGAGAGAGAGCACAAGCAGAGGAGGAGCAGAGAGAGGAAGACACCGAATCTGAAGCAGGCTCCAGGCTCTGAGTTGTCAGTACAGAGCCTGACGCAGGGCTCAAACTCATAAACTGTGAGATCATGACCTGAGCTGAAGTCAAATGCTTAACCAACTGACCCACCCAGGCGCCCTTAATGACAGGCCTATAATAGTTGATCAATACATATTATGAATAAATGAATTCCAAAGAAAGTAACTGTTACCTTCTAATTAAGATAACTTGTAATTACAAAGACATGGCTTTTTCTCAGGACACAAATTACAATACGGTATTTTGTAAAAAAAAAAAAATAATAATAATAATAATAATATAATTGCATTTTCAGAAAAACAAATCAACTATTGCTAATTAACATATCTTTAATATATTTAATAAGCAACATTTTGTGGTTTATAAAGAACTAAAAGGTTAAAAAGAGCTGGTTATCAGTTTGTACTAAACTAGTAACAATATAATGAGATTTTATAAATGGATTTGTTGGTTATTTCATTGATTAGATCAGTTAATTTGACATTTTAAGGAAAACTTTTGAAAAATAGTAACCATAAGCAAATAAAGTATACTTTAAGAACCTTTGACATTGTATAATAATTAATATAATAGAAAGGTAATTCAATAAGTTGTTTATGAACAGAATAGCACTTAATAAAGGCTTTAAAACTAAGGTATAAACTATCTAAATATACTTTAATGTAGCACATCATTCAGTATCTCTGAAATAGGACATAGTTTTTTATGAATAAATGGGAGCCAATTGTGATCAATAGCCTTAAGCAAAAAAAGACATTTTTTTCCCCCAACAGCAATTAACCATGAGTAATAGATGTCTTTCAAAACAAGGTACAGTCAGTGTTTCCAGAAAGAACAATGAAGTTGAAATCCAGAGATGCTCAATGCCACTTCAGGTTCAGATTGAAGATTTAAACTCTGGGGTCATTTATATGTTTCCAGAGAGAAAAGGCAGGAGAGTCAAGAACAATCGAAATAGACATGATATTACCATTAATATGAGTGAGATTAATGTTGAAAAGATCATCAGCAGTTTCTTCCTCTGTTCAGAATGGTGCAGATTGGATTTTACTCAAGAAAGTGAAGGGCAAACAGGACAAAAATAATGGCTATTGAGAAGAAAAAAAGGGAGGCAATAGATCAAGCCATCCAATAAAAGTGTAATCTCACATGATACAAAACATAACTGGGTAAATTGTGAAGATAATATTTGTAAAAGCTTATAGCTTTTTCCTAAGGTTATCAAGAAAACACACACATACACACATGCACACACACACACACACACACACACACACACACAAGGCAATCAGGGAATGCTGTTCTGTTGTCTTCTCTTTAGTTTCTCTTTAGAATATTCATCCAAAAGTAGAAAACATAATAATTGGGAAACTAAACAATAAAATGTAATCTTGAAAATTAGGCAATTATTGTTTCGTTTTTATTGACTGATAATGAGACATCTTTTAATACCATTCTTCAGGGTCTTATTTGCATGAAAGAACTACACTGCCAAATGTAGATTGTTGTCTAAATTCACGTGACTTTTCTAGTCAAAGAAAAGTGGTGGAGTCTTGAGGCTTATTCTCATGCCCTCAGTTTATCACAAAGATTTCTTTAATAAATGGAAGTATACTTAATTATCTGTGCAGAAAACAGTTGGTAAGGTGTTTTATAGGAAAGTTTGACTAAAAACCTATCAGTTCAGTAACTTAAAACTTAGATGTTTTACTTTTAAGACTTTATCTCAGTTTTCAGATAAAAAGACTCACTCTACAATGAAATTGATAGCCTTTATGATTGTAGGATCAGAAAAGATGCTCTTTTCTTCTTATCTTCTGTCATTGTTGTCTCCTTGAACTATATAGAAGTACTTATGAAATAGAAAATATAGTCCTCTAACTTGGAGACAGCTAGTCATAAATTATCAAGTCATTATTAGCAAAGTCAGTCTGGATCAACCCATGTCAAAGGAGATGGAATAGCTTTCAACATGCTGGACAAGAAGAACATTCAGAGAACACTATAAAATAATTTGTTTACTGGTCTTTTAACTAAGCACAGTTGGGTAGTAATCAGTGAGTCAATCCTATTGACTCAATTACTTTTTAGAATTTATTATACCCAATTACTTTTTAGAATTTATTATAAAAGATATATCAAATGAAAGGGAAATTGTCTTCTCAAGTGCATTAAATACAGGTCAGTAACTTTATAATAATGAAATATATTATTATTTGCCAATTAAAAGGTTGCCCAGTAATTCTTCTAATAAGACAGCTTATAAAAACAGAAGTTCATAAATATAATTCAATGATTCAATGGAAATAAAATCATTCAAAAATGAGAAGCCATAAACAAAATTCCAGATGAAATCCTTTAAAACTTTGTGAGAAAAATATGCATACATGTCAAATTAAGTGATACATAAGATATTTATTCTCAAAAAGATAAATAGAATATATAAACAGTAAATGACCAAATGACCATAATAAAATAGAATGAGCACTAAATCTTCAGCAAGGCAAATAGGTTTCAGTATTAATTAATACTTCATTATATGAGATTTCTGTAATATTTTTTAAAGTGAACATGGATACACTTAGTATAAAAATTATTAAAAAGTAGTGTAAGAACAAGATATGGAAAGATACTTTTTCTTTTTTTTTTTTTTTTAAATTTTTTTTTCAACGTTTTTTATTTATTTTTGGGACAGAGAGAGACAGAGCATGAACGGGGGAGGGGCAGAGAGAGAGGGAGACACAGAATCGGAAATAGGCTCCAGGCTCTGAGCCATCAGCCCAGAGCCTGACGCGGGGCTCGAACTCACGGACCGCGAGATCGTGACCTGGCTGAAGTCGGATGCTTAACCGACTGCGCCACCCAGGTGCCCCTGAAAGATACTTTTTCTTAAAATACAAAATAACATATATCAAAGGAATGTTTAAACTGAGAAAAATCTGCATAATTTTTTGGGGGTAATCAAAAACAATGAATTTATGAAATAAGTAAGCACTGTATCTTTTAAGGATTAAGTACCATAACTGTTGTATGGATTAGGGAGTGTGTTTTATGATTATTATTAACTTTATGGTTATTATTACTTTTTTTTAACTGTTCTGAGATTTTTATATTGATGCAAATTCTTAAACTTGGATCTGGCCAATATGTCATCATATACTTTGGTTCTTAGATGAAGGTAATGTGATTTTACTTTTTGGAGCTTGTAATTTATGGTCTTCCAAAGAATAAGAAAACAAAACTCTGGGAAATAAATGGAAAGCTTAGTAATATTAATAAAGACAATTATCTGCAACATTCTGTTAATTCATTTAGTTTATTCATCGAAAAAATTCATATAAAAAATCGGGCACTAGTTTATTTGCTTGCGATGTAGTTATAAACAAAATGACATGGTCTTAGGGCACATAACAAAATGTTGGACCAAAATAGTAATTAGGGTGGCCCAAATGATGAATTATACATGAGCAATTATAGAAAATAACAATGGAAATATAACAAGTAAATGATTGAGCTCTTACTGCAAAATGAAATTGAGCCTGGTCACGTGGTCTTAAGGAAATGAAAAAACATTGTAAAGGAATTGTTATTACATGTAAACTTCTGAAAAACATCACTTTTAATAAAACTACATAATCTTCATTTTTATTAACATGTTATAACAAATTAAGTTATGTATATAAAGCATGGAATATGTTATCAACTGTTTGTATCATTATAGGCTAGTTGATGATGGCTACTCTTACTCCATGGTCTGGGAATTTATAATGGGCACTTCCACATTACTCAGGACTTATTCCCACCCTGATGGAGTTAATAAGTAATAAATAACAATAGACAGTGGACTTTAGAGTAAAGGCCAAATCACAAATACTACTAACAATATAAATAAAACATAAACATCAATATAAATTAACTTGTAACAATAAAGCTTACTATCTATACACCACTCAGTACTATATTGACTCAGTATAAAACTTAGAGTGTTTGTTGTTTTATAAATCAGTGTTCTTTAAATAAAAGATACATAAACTTGGATTTATATCAGGATTTTCAAAGGAGTAGGTGGGTGGGAGTTTTAAGCAAACCACCTTATAGCTCTTCAACTTACAAATGTATTCCTTCCTAAAACTGATCTTCAGCAAATGATGTTGGGAAACCTGGACAGCGACATGCAGAAGAATGAACCTAGACCACTTTCTTATATCATATACAAATATAAACTCAAAATAGATGAAAGACCTAAATGTAAGACAGGAAACCACCAAAATCCTAGAAGACAAAACAGGCAACAACCTCTTTGACACAGCAACTTCTTACTAACATGTCTCCGGAGGAAAGGGAAACAAAAGCAAAAATGAATTATTAGGACATTATCAAGATAAAAAGCTTCTGCACAGTGAAGGAAACAATCAACAAAACTAAAAGGCAAGTGTCAGAATGTGAAAAGACATTTACAAATTACACATCTGATGAAGGGCTAGTATCCAAAATCTATAAGTAACTTATCAAACTCAACACCCCCCCCAAAAAAAACACCCATAAATAATCCAAATAATCCAGTGGAGAAATGGGCAGAAGACATGAACAGACATTTTTCTGAAGAAGACATCCAGATAGCTAACAGTCACATGAAAAAATGCTAACTAACATCGCTCATCATCAGGGAAATACAAAATCAAAACCATGATGAGATAATACCTCACATCTGTGAGAATGGCTAAAATTAACAACTCGGGAAACAACAGATATTGGTGAGGATGCAGAGAAAAAGGAACACTTTTGCACTGTTGGTGGGAATACAAACTGGTGTAGCCACTTGGGAAAACAGTATGGATGTTCCTCAAAAAATTAAAACTAGAACTACCCTACAAACCAGCAATTGAACTACTAGGTATTTACCCAAAGGATACAAGAATGCTGATTCAAAGGGGCACATGCACCCCAATGTTTACGGCAGCACTATTCACAATAGCCAAATTATGGAAAGAGTCCAAATGTCCATCAATGGATGAATAGATAAAGAAGATGAGGAATATATATACAATGGAATACTACTCAGATCAAAAAGAATGAAATCTTACCATTTTCAACCATGTGGATGGAACCAGAGTGTATTATCAGAGAAAGATAAATATATCACTTCACTCATATGTGAAATTTAAGAAACAAAACAGATCAACATAGGGCAAGGAAGGAAAAATGAGATTAAAAGAGAGAGAGGCAGGCAAACCATAAGAGACACTAAACACAGTGAACAAACTGAGGGTTGCTGAAGGAGTGTTGGGTGGGGGGATGGGCTAAATGGGAGATGAGCATTAAGGAGGGCCCTTGTTGGGATGAGCACTGGGTGTTATATGTAAGTGATGAATCACTAAAGTCTATTCCTAAAATCATTATTACCTATCTGTTAACTAACTTGGATTTAAATAAAATTTAAAAATTAAACAATAAATAAAAGAAAAAGGAAAACACTGTAAAGAATATGAAAAAAACAAATTATATATATAGTAAATTATATATATATATTAAATTATATGTAACATATCACTTTTTAAATCTTACAATTCAATAAGAGCATGACTAAGTTTAAATAGACAAATGTTTTGAACAGATACTTGATAAAAATAGATATATTTTTAGCTAATATGTTTATGAAAAAACAATATTTTTAGTCATAGGTAAATGCAAATTAAAACTATAATGAAATAAAACTATAAACCTATTAGAATAGCAGAAATTAAGAAGATAGGCAATAACAAGGGCTCATAAGGATGTGGAGTAACTATATCCTTTGAATATCATTTGGAAGTTTCTTTTAATATTAAATATATATTTACCATACAACCTAGTAATTTTACTATATATTTATTCAGAAGAAATGAAAATCTATAACCATAAAATGAGCACATACTAGATGCGTCCATTAATATAAAGTCTAGAACTGGCAAAACTAATCTATAGTAATAGAAATGAGATCACTGATTTCTGGGCCAAGAGTTTGGTGAGTAGCAAAGCAGGGTGGTGGGGGCGGTGACTAGTCTTAAAATGGACAACACGGAATAAATTATTTGAGTTGATGAAATTCTTTATATGTTGATTTTGGTGATGCTTACTTTGGTATGTAAATATGTCACGTCTAATGTATATTTAAATAAAATGTGTTCATTTGGAAATACATTTTAAAAATAAAATAAATAAAACTGATCTTGAGGATGTGCCAACAACTCATGGGGCTCTCAGGCTAACTTTTTTTCCATCTCACTTTTCACAAGTTGCGCTTTCCCACACCCACATTAAGAATGTAGTTACAGGGGCGCCTGGGTGGCTCAGTCGGTTAAGTGTCCCACTTCGGCTCAGGTCGTGATCTCGCGGTCCGTGAGTTCAAGCCCCGCGTCAGGCTCTGTGCTGACTGCTCAGAGCCTGGAGCCTGTTTCGGATTCTGTGTCTCCCTCTCTCTCTGACCCTCCCCATTCATGCTCTGTCTCAAAAATAAACATTAAAAAAAATTTTAAAAAAAAAGAATGTAGTTACACAAACCTTTCTGCTGAATCTTACTCAGATTGATGCCTTGCCTCAGCATGAAAAACATCTGGGTTATTATCAGAGGAATATTTTAAAATTTTTAATTTTTCCATCCCCCTCTTGTCAAAGAATGAGTGACTTCTAAGGATAAGTAATTTGAAATAAAAACAAAACATCCTAAGAAACAGTGAAGATACAGGGATCTCCATACGTCATCTTTTTATCTCGGAATTCAGAGGTTAGAGGTGGGGGTGTGTGACTGAAATGCATATTAACATGCTAAATAGAATTGACAAACAAAGTCAGACTTTTATTCCTAATGGAATGACTTGGCTGATAGATTTGACAATAAGGAAAGGCTTTATCTGGTTATTTCCATAAACTAAATGATCTAAATTTCCAGCTTCAAAGTTCTGACAAAAATATATTAAAGCAGGTGTTATGATGAACACATTTTAAAAATAGTGCATTCATCATGCTCTATTATAATTAACAATATTTTAATTTTTTCAATCCTTTCTATGAATATTGGATAAAACAAGGTGCTTCTAAATAAGAGCCTAGAAACATAATTAACATTCATTTTATTAAATAGTACAAAGACTGTGTATATATATGTATATACATTTATTTTTCACTTTGGAAAAACATAAAAAGAAACAGTAGATTTTTGTCCTATGAAGAATGTAATATAATCCATTGTTATAAGGTATTTTTTCTAAAAGGTATAAATATACCTAAGGAACATTGAGAGGGTAAGGGAAATAAGGTCAGGAAGATGGCAGATTGTGATTACTTTTTAAATATATAGTATTGTAACACTCCTTCTCATTCTTTATCCAGTATTCGTCATATCGTTTATAAAAAATTATGTTTTTGTTTTGTTTTTCCCTTTAAAATACTCTTCTCAGAGTCCTTGGCTTATGTTTTGTTTTGGACTTCATATTGATGGGTCCACTTTACATTTGCTTATATTATATTCCTTGGTTTGACACAGAGGTTTTTACATCACAATTTTTTGTAATGCATCAAGTTTTTTCATTTTGAAAGCTGTTTCAGTTATTACTATGTTAAAAACAAACAAACAAACGAACAACTACCACAAACTTAAAGGCTTGAAATAACAGCCATTCTAAATTATCTCCCAGATTCTGTAGGTTATGAATTTGGGCTGATCTGAGTTGAGCAATTGTGTTCCTTACGGCAGGGACTGAGATCACTATTTGGTATTCAGCAAGTAGATGGGATGGTCTAAACAATCCAAGAGGACTTCACTCACATGTCTGGAGACAGAGAGAAGGCTGTGCTTGTCTGGTTTGCTGACTAGCATGCTGTCTTAGGATACAAGGGTTTTGTATACGGCAGCTGACTTTCCCCAAGGTGAGAGTCCTGAGTAAATCGGCTGGGAGCTGTATGGCCTTTTATTTTTCTTTTTTAATTTTTTGTATAGACTTTTATGACCTAACCTCAGAAGTACTATAGCATTAAACCTGCCATACTCTATTGGTTAAAACATCCACAAACTCCCCTAGTTTTGAGAAGAGATGTAGACCTTATAAATTAAGGGGAAGAATCCAGAATGCCTTTTTTAAAATTGTCTTTAATGTTTATTATTTTTGAGAGAGAGAGACAGAGTATAAGCAGGGGAGGGGCAGAGAGAGAGGGAGACACAGAATCCGAAGCAACTCCAGGCTCCAAGGTGTCAGCACAGAGCCCGACACGGGCTCGAACTCATGAACCATGAGATCATGACCTGAGCTGAAGTCGGAGGCCTAACCTTAGACTGAGCCACCCAGGAGCCACCAGAATGCCTTTTAAAAACAGCATGTTTCGGGGCGCCTGGGTGGCTCAGTCGGTTAAGCGTCCGACTTCAGCTCAGGTCACGATCTCGCGGTCTGTGAGTTTGAGCCCCGCGTCGGGCTCTGGGCTGATGGCTCAGAGCCTGGAGCCTGTTTCCGATTCTGTGTCTCCCTCTCTCTCTGCCCCTCCCCCGTTCATGCTGTGTCTCTCTCTGTCTCAAAAATAAATAAACGTTAAAAAAATTTTTAATAAAAATAAAAACAGCATGTTTTGGTAAAAAATTATATGCAGATCAACAACCTTTCTCAATTCTGTTTCCTTTTCCTTTTCAAATTGAATGCAAATAAAACTGATAGTTTATATTATTTTAGAAACCTTTAATTACTGTATATTCTTGTCACAAATGTATAAAAATATTTTATCCAAATATCTGTGCTTACATTGGCATACGAACAGAGGGAAATGCCGAGAGTTAATTTACCCAAACAAGAAGATATAGTCCCTCTGGTAAGCTGAATCCTCTGAAATAAAATAATATTCATCAATATCCTCTTTGTTTACCTATTAGGTACACTGTGTGAGGTGCTATAGCCGTACAAAGGCGGAAAACTAATCTTTTTTTTCTGTAAACTTACTTTCACGTGACAGGCGTACACTAGCCTAAACTCTGAGTTAAAAAGAATTGACTGTAAATCTGGGTTTATGGAGAAGGAATAACAGGTAAGCTCTACCTTAGGATTTTAAGATTACTTAAAAATGTGGGCTTTTTTGGTTTGTGTTCGTTTGTTTTAGGGAACAGAAGCTTCTACCCAAAAATCAGAACAAAAATTAAAACAGTGAATATTGAAAGATAAAAATGCTTGTTTTATAATAATTCTCACTCTTGCTATACCATTTTGGAGAAAGATTTTGAAGTATCTCAGGCACAGGTTTCCTACAGAGAAGGAAAAATACAGTAAGGAGAGTAGGATCTCAGACAGCTTTGGGGAACTCATAATTTTGCCTGGAGCATTGAACAAGAAACCATGTAATGAGGTGATAATTTGATGTTTCAGGCAAAAGTTACAAAAGGAACTTTTGAAGGGAAATCAGTGTGAATCAAATCATTAGGGAAAAATTAGTTCTTTTACATAAACACTTCCCAGCATTGCCTCAAAAATTAGGAGACAGGTCAAGATGAACAAAATTGCTTAATTTCTGTAGAAAGGAAATTCTCTAGAGAATACACATCTCAAAAACTATGGATAAGAACAATTTTTTTTCATGTTTGCCTTATTATAGGATATGCATGAAAATGAAAAAAAAATTCATGTTTATATTTTAATAGTTTGTGTCTTACAATTAAGAAAAAAAGCTGAGATGATCAGTTATGGCTAAATTTTCCAGATTGTCAGATAAATATTCTAAGTGGTGTATATTTTAATATTTGGATTAATAAGCTAAAGTAGTATTCATTATTCAACCCATGTCATTTATTCCTAGAGAAAAAAATGACAAATGCAAATTGAAGAGAAAGATGCATTTCCTATAAAATCTTACCTATTTAAAGGTTACTTAATAAATTATTAATTTTAACCTCTTGGGCCAATTTCTTATCTTAAATATATACATATACATATAAAACTGAAATGCAGAATCCCAACTATAACCCAACTCTCTATTTTGTGGAACATATTAAATTACATGCAGGCATAATTGCAAATGTCAGAATTTAATCAAAATTTGGTCCTATTATGTATGTAACTTTACATAAAAATGTGTGTGTATATTTTTGTCAAGTGTATATATATTATGTCATAAATATATATGAATGACTATTTGTTTTATTATCTGGTAGAGAAATTATAAAGCAGAGTCACAGCATCAATTGTCATTCGCTGTTATCTAATTTTCACTTTTTAAAAAGAGATTAGTGTTGCACATTAATTATCTTTGCATTTAGAAAAAAACTTGTGACTTTAAAATATTCATATCCTCTGATCCATCCCATTTCCTTATTGGATTTATTCTAAAACACAAATTCATTTACAAGATTTTCATTCATGCATTATATCTAATAGTGTGAAGCTTAACTCCAATAATCACTGAATTGTTAAATTAGTGTTATATCCATTAAAATGCTTAAAGAATATTTTAAAACATGAGAAAATCTCTAGAACATAGTGAGAAATTAAAAAATAATACAAGTATTTAAAAATGATGCCCTTTTACATAAATTTAGTCATTTTTCCCCCCACAAATATGTCCTGAGCACTTTATATTGTCATGATTGTATGAGATACCTCTATGAACCTTAGATCTCTGCCTTTGTGGGACTTATTTTGGTGGGTAGAAAAACATAAATAATAGAATTATATAAATTTTATACTACATTAGAATATTGTATTATGTCATAATGCTGTGGGGTACAAAGAAAAATAGAACAGGAATGGGACACAGAAAAGGGTACAGATTTAAGTAGAAGTTATCACTGAAGCCCACAATGAGAAGTGAGATTAAAGCAAAGCCTTGATCAGGTGAGGATGTTAAGTGGTTTACTGGGAAAAGATTTAGGGGAAGATGCAATAGCTACAGTAAAGATTTGCCTGTCTGTCTTGTTTGAGGAGTAATCAAAAAGCCAATGTGAACAGTAAAGAGGCAAGATATCAGTACAAAAAGATGAGATGGAGAGATAGCAGAGCACCAGATATTATCAGTCTTTGATCCTCAGTAACATGGCTTCAACTCTGAGTAAGATGAGAACACTTGCAAAGGCTGGGACTGAGAAGTGATGTGATCTTACCTTTTGAACTTGGCTAGGCTAAAGCGGGTGATTCTTTTACTGGTCCTGAATGGTTCCACTCATGAGTGTGCAGTCAGCTCCTAGCCCAGCTGGAATGGTGAAGGTGGTGACATCCCTCAGCTGAAATGTCATATTTGTATTCCTCATGTTCTCTAATTCACATTCTCCATGTATCATCCTATAGTCCCAAGAAGTAGCAAGGGGAAGGTCCAAGGCCTCTTAAAGCATAGGTTCAGAACTCAACTTAATTTTCTACATTAACATTCTGTTAATCAAATATCATTAGTCACAATGCCAATCCAAATTCAAAGGGTGACTCCACTTTTTGTTGAGCTGGGATTCAAACTGTGACAACGTTTGTAATCTAACATTACGACCCGTGACCACACAAATTACAATCTCCCCATGAGCAAAATATCCTCACTCTTATTTCAAGACCCTGGAAATCTAATTCAATAATGGTGTCAGGTTTGACATGCAGGATCTTGTGATCTAAATTGGATACAGTTGCAGCTTTGTCTCCTCTTTATCCAGAAACACACACACACACACACAAACACACACACACACACACACACACACACACACACACATATGTCCCTATATGTATACACAACACACACACACACACACACACACACACACAAACACACACACACACACACACACACACATATGTCCCTATATGTATACACAACACACACACACACACACACACACACACATCCCACACATCTAAATACAATGCTAATACAAGAAAGGATAACTGCAATAGATATTCTGTTAATTTTTATGAGATTTAAATTGAAAGTTCAGTTGTAAAGAATGAGTCTAAGTTGGAAATCTATATATATTTATATAGATGAATTTTGGGCCAGATGCAGAAAGTACTAGAGGTAAGAGTTTAATGTGTTAGAATCATTTAAGGTGAAAATGACAAGAAATGGGAAAAAGTACTAGATTCCTGAATAATAACTTAAAAAGAAGTTGCATAGAAAGTTGTTATAAGGTGTAGATCATAGAAGATAATTATGATGGGGCACTTGGGTGACTCAGTTAAGTACCTGACTCTTGATTTTGGCTCAGGTCATGATCTCATGGTTCGTGAGTTTGAGCCCCATGTCGAACCCCACGTCAGGCTCTGCACTGACAGTGTGGAGCCAGCTCGAGATTCTCTCTCTCTCTCTCTCTCTGTCTCTCTCTGTCTCTCTCTCTCCCCTGCTCGTGCACTCTCTCTCTCTATCTCTCTCTTTCTCTCTCTGTCTCAAAATAAATAAATAAATAGGAGGTAATTATAACGTTAACCTAAATTAAGGTTTAGGTGATTAACCTAAACAGAGAAAGTGGTGATAAGAATGGAGTATAAGTGGATATGATCAAAGACTTAAAGACATGTTAGGTTGAAGACTGACATAAATTGGTGATTGACTAAACATTGTGTTTAAGGTTGAATATGGGGAATTTTCTTTCAGAGTTTTAACTTGAATCAAATTAGAAGTATTGTTCATTGAGGTAGGAATACATGACAAAGAATCTTCTGAAAGAACAGTGACAAATTTAATATTGGATATATTTAGCTTTAAGATGCCTGGAAGAGACTTAGGGAGATGTGTCTAGGATATAATCAGATATCTCATTGAGTAAAGACACTGTGGCTATACCCAGGCTATGGCCATATCTCCAGTTTAGACACACTGTTTGGAGCCAGGAAATCATGTGAATGTAATGGGCAGACTGTGGGGGAGAGTGAAAAAAAAATATTAACAAACGTTGAAGACTGATGATATTTAAAGGATTGGGGAAAGGCAAAAAAGGAATAATAATGATGGCTATAAACAAGCATATGAAGTTAAACTACAACATATGGACCTTGCCATGTATCACACTACTAGAAAATAGGGGTATAATTAAAATATAAGCCTGTCTGCCTCCAAGGCCCATGCTCTTTCCAAACCATCACGTGGATTTTCACGAGTTGTGTCCTTTATAGAATAAGAAAATTGAAGAAAACCTTACTACCATTTGTATCACCCCGGAGAACTCATGCTTTTTTCTTTACTTTCAACTATCTAAAAGACAGAAGAAAATAATATAGATCACTAATCTTGCTCAAGACCATATAAAAATAATTCAACTGCTAAGAATCACTTATGTATAAAATATTTTCATTACTAATTATCTGACAACCTAAACATTTCTAAAATTTTTACTTAGTACTAGATAGGAATAAAAGTTTCCAATGTACCCTGTCCATCACTCCCCTGGCTTCTTGTTGAATTCTAATTCAAAGAGCCTGGATGGAAAATCTTCAGTATCTGAAAAGGAATTTGCTCTAGATAAAATGACTGCAAATAAGTGTGAATTTTTTATGTGAGGCTCCTAATTTTCAGGAGCCTCATTCATATATACTATGGTTAACTTTGATATTTGAAAAAGCTCTTTAATTTTCTTAATGTGATTGAGTTAAAATGATCTTTTCTTGGTTCCTTACCAAAACTAAGAACCACTGATTTTCCCACCTTGGGAAGTGATCAAGATGATACAGTGGCCAATGATGTGAACTTTTAGACTAAATTTAAGAGCTTTGATTGGAATTTTCTCCTAAAATGGAACATTATCTCACAGACTATATTTCTCCCCATTCAGTCAACAAACCGCTTAAGGTGGTCACCTGCAGTCTGACTAGGGCAGCTGACTCTTACCAAAGAGATTTTTATAACTGAGGAATTTAAAATAGCCTTGCCAGGGCCTTATCCCTAGAAATTTGGATTAATTGTCCTCTGGTTGTGTTACATACAACAGTATTTTTTTTAAAAATCTCCGGGTGATCTTAAGGCGTAACCACATTTGAGTACCACCATCTTACCTGATCCACAGTCAAATTTTAGATGATGTTACTTACTGTTTTTATTTTTTAAAAGGAAATATTTGCCAGTAAGTTATAATAAAACACTTATTTTATGCTGTCCCTATAAATTTGTTCACAAAACGGGGAGCCTGGGTGGCTCAGTCTGTTAAGCCTCCGACTTCAGCCCAGGTCACGATCTCGCGGTCCGTGAGTTCAAGCCCCATGTGGGTATCTGGGCTGATGGCTCAGAGCCTGGAGCCTGCTTCCGATTCTGTGTCTCCCTCTCTCTCTGCCCCTCCCCCATTCATGCTCTGTCTCTCTCTGTCTCAAAAATAAATAAACGTTAAAAAAATTTTTTTAAATAAATTTATTCACAAAACAATTTGATTTCTTTAGACAAGGCCTTTGAAAAAGCTCTTGAGCAACTGTAAAATAGCAAAATTATTTCAATCGAGGGTACTTTGAAAAAATTAATCCTTTAAAGAGATTTTAAACTATTTTAAATAATGTCTAATTTTACTTTTAAAACTGATCAAAAACTCACTGAAATGAAACTAAGGAATGCCGCCCCAGGCTATCATTCCTTTTGTGAAATATGAAGATCTAAACATTGGCTGAGAGCAGTAGTGAGAAGTGACATCTTCAATAATCACTCAAATTCACCAAACATCCTACCTAGGTGATATTTGATGAAGCAGAATGTTCATGAAGCAGGGTGTTTGCCAACATTTTTCTTTTTTTTCTTCAAAATACATAGAAAAAAAGCTTTTTAGTATTTACATGTCAGAAACCAGATAATAGACATAAAACCCACCAGTTGGCCTGTCTAAAAAGATTTTAAAGCAAAGTCCTCTGAAGTTAAAAATGCCAATTTTCTTACCACATGTTTAATAAACAAACAGTTCCCTGCAAGTTTCCATATCTTCTGTGAAATCCTTAAAGATTCACAAGGGACAGGTGTCAGACAAGAGACAAGAGGACTTTCTGAACACACAGTTTAATTGTGTAAAATACATCTGCTCTATTTTCACATACACTATCAAAGGTTAAAGAAGCAAAACTTGTCTCAGAAACCCTTAACCTGGTTGGAATTTGTACAGAGTTCTCTAGGTTTTTCATAGCACTTTGTCTATATGACACTATCAGAGCTCTAGAACATAAGAGCCTTGAGGTGAGGGATGATCTTTTATTTTAATTTCTGTCTCACCAGGACTTGGTCTGTAACAAATGCTAAATACCTATTTACTTACCCAGTGAGCAAATAGAATAACATTTCTTGGCTTTCAGTATATTAATAATAGAAGAGATGAATTAACACTTTTTAAAAGTAATATTTGAGGTTATTTTAAATGTAGGTGGATCAGAAATATTATAAATAAAATTAGTTGACTTACTCTAAGAGGGTATAATGACAAATGACAACAATCATGCTGGAATTTAACATCAACAACAAATAATTAAACATTGAATGAACCTGACAGAAGACCTTTAAAATGTTGCCAAACTCTATTTGGATAAACTGAATGTTTACAACAAGCTTAATGATTTCATCAGTCTTAATTATAATTGTGGTTTAGTAAAAGACTCACATCCACTAAAAGCAATGAAGAATGTGTCAAATGTGTGAAGAGAAACAATTAACCACTGCCCAAATGGTTATTGTTTTGAAAATAATCAGAAACTGGGGAAAATGATGGTAATTGCAAGAGAAAGTCTATTGTCTGTGAGACACCACAGTGATTTTCTTACACAGCAGTTCACTGTGATGAATTCGTAAGATTTATACCCTGCTTTCACTTCTTTCCATGAAACTTTATGCAATTAAAAATATATTTTATAATACTTAAAAATAACAAATTTGAAAAAGGCAACTGTTTTTTAAATATTCATGTCATTTTGCTTAAAATATTCACATAAAATTTGAACACAATTTGTCTTAAAAAAGTTTGCTTCTGTATACACATTTCTCATATTAAAACTAGTAGAAAAGAATACCCAGCTTTACTATTAGGAGACTATGTAAACTGATGGACCTTTTGAATATTGACAATGGATTTATTTGATTATCTTTAAAATATAATGCAAAAATTATAATTTACATGTATATGTACATATATAAAAATGATTTAACATCATTGGGTCTATAATACTTTGTGTTTTGCACTAATCAGCATTTCCTATAAACATTTCCATATTTTGAAATGAGATAAACAATTAACATTTTAAATATACACAGCATTCCATTATGTTAATCTTGTATATTTTATATAGAAATAATATTTTTGTTGGATATTTAGTTCATTTCCAACTTTCATAAAAGCGATTTTGAGGCCATAAAGGTTTTGCTTAATTTACCTTAAAATTTCTTCTTGAGGAATACTTTTCAGGGAGCATATTCCTAAAGGGAAAATGTAGGTTTAAAGTATACAGATAGTTCTGTTGGTTCCATTTTTTTTATTGTGATATTTAACTCTAGAAAGAAGAGGATAGTAAATTTTAAGTATTATAAGAAACAAATTGCATGAACCCAAAAAATTGATATGTGGTGTTTACTTTCGTTTTGCCAGCTTAATAGGAATATAATTGTACCTAAAAATTGTTTTAATTTACATCTTTTTAATTGCTACTAAAACTATACTTTTGTCTATAAAGTGCAATGCTGCCCATTATTCTTTATGTAGTAAATGTCATAAATCCTAGGTACTAAATACATATTTAGATTGTTACATAGATTTGGTACTAATTTTATTATTTAATATTTATATTTTACGGGTATTTATTGATTCTATCAGTTAATAAATCTGTGAAAGACTTTCATTTCAAGATAGTGATATGAGTCCAAGCATCTAAATTACCTCCAAAATGTGCATTGCAAGTAAGATATAAAAATGAGCTTCTACACAAGTAATGATGCTAGAAAACAGGAAAGGATGCCTTATACCAGGCAGAAATCTTTGAGCAATGTTGATAATATATGGTGTATATAGGATTAAAAAACTATTAACTTCTCCTGTCTCAATTTAAGCAAATAAATAGTCGACATTTACAACAAATAGTATTTCCCAGTACCTAACACTAAATACAGAGCAATGGACCAGGGAATACAGACTCATCAAAACGTAGGAGGCAAGGGATAACACTACGCTTAAAAACTGCACCCATTATAGCATAAGGATCAGGTGAACTAGATTCATCACAATGCCAGTCTGTTATCATAGATGATTGCAAAATAAAAATAACTAGACCTAGGGAAACGTATATGTAATAACTATTTTCAAAGAACCTATAATGGGCAGCAGAAACTGTGTTCTTTGAGAAGAGAAACAAACGAGGTAAAACCTATAATTTTGTCCACGTTAGGCCTAAAGAAACATCCTAGACTGAGGTGAAGAGAAGGAGAACCCTGGCAGAGCATGGCAGTCTAACAGGTGAGATAATCGAGATGGAGCTCAAGGAGCTCAGGTATATGCAATCTGCATGGCAGAGAATAGGAGAGAAGGGTGCTGGATAGAAAAAGAACTGCAAAATTTTGCATGGGGTGTCCACTCATTCAGTGTAATGGCTAGTGATCAGAACATACACGGAGTGAAACTCCATGCAGCTGAGCAAAGGACAGTTGAGGAGCTATAAGATGAACAATTAGAAGAGTTCATCCAGTCATGGAGCATTTTCAGTTTATTTCAACAACAGTTTAGAATAATTCAGAACAACTAGGACAGCTGACTGAGACCCCAAAATGAACCCAACATAATAGTGTGGCAAATTATAACTAGACCTGCTCCAACAGAACTTAACAAAAGAAAAGGATCAGGCTACTCAACAATAGCCTGAAAAAAAAAAGTTAAACATTATTTGAAGAAGGAAAACAAAATTTAGCACTTAATAGTGTAAAACTCACAATGTCCAGGTATCAAATTACTAGACTTGCAAAGAAGCAGGGTACATTTAATCAATAATTAGAAAGAAAATCAGTAAAGAGAAAAAGACCATGAAATTAAGTAAATCATGGAATTAGTAAATAAGGACTGCTAATGTATTAAGTAAAACATGTTTTAAAGAAAATCATGGATATGGAGAGTATACAAATGAAAGATATGAAAAAAGACAAAATGTAACATCTAAAGCCATAAAACACAGTATCAACAATTTTTTTAAAAGTCTGAAAAAAAAATAAACAGAACATTGGATTAGTGAGACAAAACCAAACTGGTTTAATACACACGTAATTAAAATTTTGGTAGAGGGATACAAAGGGGTTAAAAAAAAAAATATATATATATATATATTTATATATTATATATATATGTGTGTTACACATATATATATAATATATAAATATATATATATTTATACACACATATATATAGTTTTATATATATATATATATATATATAATCTTTTAAAAATTAATGACCAAAACTTTTCCATTCTTTAAAAGGAGAACTCCACAGACAAGAAAATAAGTAAAATCCCAACAGGATAAACAATTTTGATTGGAAATTTCAACATTTGTCTGTCAGTAATTGAAAAAGCAGGAACACAGAAAATTAGTAAGGTTATAAAAATACTTGAACAACACTATCAAACAAATTGACTTAATTGATTTATAGAACACTCCCACCACCAACAGCAGAATACATATTCTTTTCAAGTATATGTGGAATAATCACAAAGAGAGAGCATATACTGGGCCAGTAAATGTGTCTCAATAAATGTAAAAGTTTGAAATCTAAAATCAATGATCTAAATTCATAAATTTCATATCTGAGTATGGTTCTTTTGATTATTTTGTCTCTTTACATTTTGTAGTTTTTTTTTTTTATTTTGCTTCTTTTTCTGCCATGTGACTGTGTTTCTTATTGTTTTTGTTGTTCCTGTTGAAAGCCAGGCATCTTGTTTAGGAAAGAAGAGAGACTGAAATAATAGCATTCATTCCCGGAAATCACTGGAATTTTTCTTTTGCTAGGCCTTTAGTGTGGCAAGACTGAATTACCCCAGATGTGAATAAACCAGGGTTTGGCTTTCACAATTATTATGGTGACTCCTAGAGAATACACAGGCCTCAAAATCCACATGTATTACTTTGTTGTTAGGATGGGGCTATTATGTGGTGAGGGGTGAAGGAGGTTCCATTTTCTCATCAACCTGTACAGTATCTACCATCTCCCCTCGGTAAGCAAGTGCTTTCATCCCATGTTGCTGCCTTCTCTGTTTCCTGTGATTTCAGGTTATGCATTGCCCTAAACACTCAGCTTTTTGATAAGTTCAAGGAAATTTGTAATTTTGTGGTTTATGTAGCTATTTTGATGATTTTGTAAGTGTAAGAGAAACAATCATTACAGCTTTCTGCATTCTTAGCAGAACATTCAATGTTGTTTTATTTGCATTGTTCTGGTAATTAGAGATATTGAACATCTTTGCATGTGCTTATCTCTCTTATACACATCTTCCTTGTGAGGTGTCTATTCAAATATCTTGTCTTTTTATTATTAAGTCACAAGAGTTCATTATGTGTTTTGGATACATGTGCTTTGTCAGATATGTTTTGCAACATTTTTCTCCCAGTGTATGGTTTGACCTTTTGTTTACTGAATTATGTCTTAGGACAAGGGCTTGTGTTTATTCTTACTGTCCATTTGGTATCCCTGTAGCTGCAAATTTCTGTTTTTCATTAAATTTGGGAAGTTTGGGGTCATTGTTCCTTCAAATACTTTTTCTGCCTCATTTTCTTTTTTCTCCTTCTTCTAATTCAATTACACATATATTTGCCCACTTTATATCAACTAACGCACTCTTGAGTCTTAGCACATTTCCCATTGCCTTAAGAGTAGGAAACCATAAGGGAAGACAGTTGCTAATAAACTATATATCCTTTGGATATCTAGGCTTTATTTTCTCCCCTGAGATATTTATTTAAGAATTTATACTGGGATATACTCCATCCAGAGAAGGTATTTCTCATACCAATTGGCTTTAACTCTTTCCTCAAATTTAGTGCAGTTTCCTGTAACATGACAAACTTTAATGGCCTTTTCTATCTCTCCTCAGGCTTTCTAAAGGTAATTAGTTTGTTTTTGTTTTTGAAATGTTTCCCTTGACTTCTGTTTGTCTTCCTACCCATTAACATTAGAGAGAATTCTCCTGATTCTGTTGAAATGACTCATTTCCCTAGACAATTTTTGGAAAGATTGCAAAAGGCTGGGATTTCTAGTCATGCTACTGATCTCAGATAGGTTTCCTGTTTTCAAAGTTATGACATGAAATTAAAGCTCTTTCTAAACTTTTAAAATTGTTTACAGTTGTTAGAAATATTTTCCGCCATTTCTATATTCCATTAAGGGCATTTTTCCAAACTTTTTTCTTTATATTTCATTAGGGGTGGAAGTCCCCGAGTTTCAGGTTTATTCTGTCAAATTTTCCATGAAATCTAGTCTACTGATATTATTTTAAACACTTAAATATTATTAGAATATTTCTGGCGAACTTATGTCACTTTTGTAATACAAAAACTGAACTAGAAAGGGAAATTTGCACTCATGCACATGTATCTATGCACACATGCTATTTCTCTCTCAAAATTAATAAACATTAAAAAAAATATAGACCTAGCAGAAAGAAAGATTTGCTATCTAGAAGCATAAACATTATTTATCTCAGTTTCTGCTGTCCTATACAAATCCAGATTTCAGGAAAAAAAATACATTTTTTCTTCTCTTGAATGACTTTCAGGATTTCTCTTTATGACTGTTTTTCACCAATATGATTATACATATTATATGTTGGTAAGGTTTTCATCATATGCATCCTTTTTGGGTCTCACTGACCTTTCTAGATCAGTGGCTTTCGGTTTCCTTCAAATTTGGAAATATTTCAACTATTGTATCTTCAAATATCTTCTCTGCACCCCCTCATTTCTTGTAATTCAATAATATTTATGCCATGTTGCTTGGTATATTCCAACAGGTCTTCAAATCTCTTTTAATTTATTTTTCAGTGTTTTTTTTTCTCTCCATGTTTTAGCTTGGATGTTATTGTTATTATTATATATTTTTTGAGATCGATAAATAGAGTGTGAATGGGGGAGAGGGGCAGAGGAAGAGAGAGAATCTTAAGCAGGCTCCACACTCAGAACAGAGCCAGATGTGGGGCTCAAGCCCATGACCCGGGGATCATGACCTGAGCCAAAACTAAGATTCAGACATGTAACCCACTAAGTCACCGAGGTGCCCCTTAGTTTGGATAATTTTTATTGCAATGTCTTCATTGTTTTTTTTTTTTTTTTTTTTGTCTTCATTTTTTTTTTATTCATCTTCTACCTTTTATTAATCCCATAAAATGAGTTTTTCATTTCAGATTAAGTTTTTTAGCTCTGTCTTTCCCATTTAATTCTGTCTATATTTTCCATTTCCTTCTATTTTCATTGTCCTTTAACCATTGAGCACATTTTCAATAGTCACATCTTCCTGCTTCTTTGTATGTCTAGCACTTCTTGATTTGATACTGAACATGGAGTATATTAAATTTATTAAATTATTGACTGGATTTTGGTGTCATCATTTAGAGACTGAATGGTATAGTTTGTTAGGCATATAAGTGGCATACAGATCAATTTGATCCAGTAGAGGAATATTTTTTACCTTTGTTAGAGCTGACATATTCTAAAGCACTTTTGAGGTTTCTCCTGAATTAATAATGTGGTCAGCAATGTCTCTCCCCTCTAAGTAGAAACTCATGGATCTCTTAGCCCTGTGTGAGCCCTGGAACTTTTCAGCTGATAGCCCCTGACAGCTGCTATTCCCTTCTCTCTCTCTCTCTCTCTCTCTCTCTCTCTCTCTCTCTCTCTCTATATATATATATATATATATATATATATATACACACACACACACATATATATATACATATATATATCTTTATATATGTGTGTATATATATATACATACATATATATGTGTGTATATATATATACATACACACATATATATGTGTGTGTATATATATATATATATATATATATATATATATATATATACACGCTTTATATATACTTTTTTTTTGCATGGCTTTGTACAATTTAACCACATACATTTTCATATTTTTGTTTACCCAAACATTCATGCTAACTCCTTTTTGGATTTACAGAGCTCTTTTTCTGTGAAAACTTCCTCCTATCTGATATTCTTCTCCACAAATTTCAGTAGCCTCTGCCACTCAGATCTATAATCTCAGTCTCCTTTCATTAGTACTACAGTGTTGTTTTTCTGCTTGTGTTAACCCTCTCTGATCCCTAGTCTGAAAATGCCTTCAGGAAAAATATGAGGATAATTCATGCCAATTAATTCTGTCTCTTAGGAAAGTCAGCCTTGTGGTATTTCAACATTAGTATCTGGAAATAATTTTGTCCAGTCTTCTAGTTACTAATTTTCAAAAGGTATGTCTAGTACCAACTATCACTGGAAGTAGAAGTTTCTCCATTGAATTTTTAATTTCTATATTACTTTCTATTTCTAAACATTCAGTTATGGTAAGACTATTATTATTTTTGTTCCTTTTTCTCCATAGAAATTTTCAAAGTTGACTTTCTTTTTTTTTCAAATGCACTGATCTATATTAGTTTATAGTTTGTGATAATATCCATGTGACATCTTTACGAATTAATAAATTCTGAGTTGATAATTATGACTTGATAAAGTATGCTTTCTTCATGTTTATGATGACTTATATCCCTGCATAATTAGTGATTTCTTACTGTGTCCTGCTCATTTTACGTAGAGCATAATTTCTGGATATTTCTGTGCCCTAGAATATAGGTGCAATTTTCCAGATAGGATTTGTGTTTGTGGCTAATAGGGATGTAAGGAACTATTGGCTCAGGGCCACTCTAAATTAAATTTAAAGCTTGAACTTTTATTAACTAACAGCTGATGTGAATTATGTACACAAGATGAGAGGGCCATCTTAGAGGTATATATACCTCCTTAGAAACTTTTTTAACACCTGCGTAACTCAACATCAAGGCAAATTTCTTTGTATAATATTACATGTGTGTAGGAAAAATCAAGTTTATTTCTGGATCACCTTACATCCCAAATTGCATCTGGCTTTTGTTCTTTCTTCCCTGACCCTTGAGATCACATAAAAGTTAGTTCAAGTTTCACAGACTTTGCAAATATGTTCAGGGTTAAAGCTACTTCAACTCTGATTTCTTCTGTAGTTCCTTGCTTTCCCTGACATTTTTACTTGATATTAGGTTACCAACTGTATTTTAGAATATTAAAAATAGTAAATATTAATATTAATATTAGTAATTTCACCATTAATATTAAATATTTTTAAAACTTAGCTTTTTCTCTGAGAAAGGTTAGTCCAATTTCTTAGATCCTTATCCAAGGAAAAGAATCATTCTCTAAAGATATATGCAGAAAATATAACATATATATGAAAAATAATTACACTTCAAGCCCTAAGTAATAGGTGAGCTAATTCCTTTTGATACTGATATACAAAAATATACAGAAAATAGTTAGAAAATATTTTCCATGGTCCCAATAAAATTGAGAGTATGGCATCAATTAGAAAGAAGAAACTATTTAAAATGTGGAAGGACAAGAAGAAGAAAAATCTAATTTAGGTATTTATAGAACTTATGAAGACATTTGATAGAGGATAAGATATCTGCAGGGACATGAGTTCCCAGATTAAAACCATACGTAGATGATATAAGAAGGAAAAGAAAATATTTTAAAAACATAGAGGAAATATTCAAATAATGAGCCTGTAAATAAAAAGGCATTTCTGAAAGAGGTATATTAATTTGGCTGAAGGAAATTATTTAAAGCAAATTTTCTAAAATCCTGATATATGGAATAAATGGTCTTAAAACTAAAATTATATAGTATGTTTATGAAAATAATTGAAAATCAAATCACAATTATGAATGACCTGATGGGATTTTAAAACATAAAAACATACAATCATTCAAGAAAAAATTAGAATATTAACAATGAAACCAAAATCTAATTTATCTTAGCCTTCTCTAATATCTCAAACATTTATAAAAATAGTAAATAATTAGACAGGTTTAAGAAAAATGTTAGGATTCAATTACATAGAATTTGAATATGTATAATCCCAAAGTACACACACATACACACAACACACACACATTTGAAATAATATAAACAGTAATTTAATTGCTGGAATATGAAAACAATGAAAAGTAAAGCACATTGAGATCAAGAACTAAAGAAACAAATATATTTTTTAAGATAAATTACTTGAAGATTTATGCAAAAACAGTAAAAATCAAATCTAATATTCAGCAAATAATTGAGATCATAAATATTGGGGGATAAACTTACAAAATTAACTACATTATGTATAACCTTACAATCCATATAAATATTATTCAAGATTGTTAACCAAAGTAAATATTTTTACCTGTATAGAGTTTTTTAATCTTTACAGAAAAAGTTTGAAGGATGTTAAAAGGAAACACAGAAGGAAAAGAAGGAGGAAGAGCACAAATAAATGAAAAAGAGACAGGTCTGATGAATTAAGTACTGTATTTATAACCTCAGTCTAGAGTAAGAATTAGTAAAGTTATTTAAAGAGTGGAGGAATGCCTAAACCTATATTTACAGAAATGACATTCAAAGAAATAATTTTTTGTCACTGTTATAGTTATTACGTATAATTTTTAAGTTGCACTTTCTAAACTTTAAGATAAAATTGCAAATAACTAAGAGCAGTACCTCTAAAGTCTAATCATGGCAGAAAATAATTGAAAACAAAAAATATGGATCTGAGATCAAATGCAGAACTAAAAATAAGTTGCATATATGCCTACAAAACATAATAGAAGATCACAGAAATAACAAATAATATAAAATATATGTCAAAGTGTGGAAAAATAAATCTTCCTTTTAAAGGCAAGTTAACCACATAGTTTACAATAACAATTCACAGTAATATCCTGTTCAAAATAATCTGAACAAAAACAAAATTTCAAAGAAAGGCTAAAACTAAATGACAAAGATTTATCAAGCAAACATTAAAGAGAAAACTGATGTGGTAAAAAATTACTATCAGAATAGAGGAGAAAGCAAAGATCTGATAATGGGATTTAAAAAATCGTTCTATATTGATAAAAAGATACAAATCCACAAAAGCCTGCAGCAATCATGAATGTTTTGCTGACAAATTATATTTCATGAAAAATGTATAAAGTAAAATCATTACAAATAAAAAAGAGAAACTGAGAACACAATTGTCATCAGAGAGTTTAGCATACCATTACAGATCCATGGCAGTTCACACAATTCTAATGTATGAAGCATACAATTTTAGATCCATATAATAAATAATAGAATAATTTCAAATGTTTTATTCTCAACAAAAACTACCTGAGGAGAGTTTGTTTTGTAACTGCCACACTAAGCATGAAAAAGGAGCACAGAGGTGAAGTTTCTGGCACAACTGCCTATAGTTTTGGCCTTCCCCCACACTTTTTCCTCATTGGGCAGATGAGCAATCATGCAAAATTATGCTGTGCTAGACACGAGTTAGAGGGCCTGATCAGCTCACAATTTCCACTTCAGAACCATCTCTGGAAATGGCCAGCCCACCCCTGGCTCAGACGCTGCTACATGACCTGCCACCTAACAATAGCTGCTTTATTCTTGGGACTCAAACTCAAAAAGAAAGTTCCACTTACTCTCATTGATCAGATATGTGAAGCCAGAAGCAGTGACTTTTATATATCCCTAGCCTTGATTGTTTAGGAGGGTAACTCATTATTCTATAAAAAAAACCCTCCATCTGTGATTCTGTACACTGGTTACAGCATTGGCTCTGAAGTCAAAGTCCTGGGTTCATATTCTGGTTTTACCAATTAATAGCCATATATGTACACACACACACACACACACACACACACACACACACACTCACCTATACATTAAAAGTGATCCTCTTAGAACTTGGTTAAAATTTCTATGTGTTAATTTACTTCATTTTTAAAATTATTATGCAAGGGAATATAATTGAGTTTATTACTTCTATAAGTTTTTTTCATCTTGATTATTACATCTATTCTTCAGGAAATTTGAGGTAAGGCACAAATGAATAAATGTGCACATGTGTGCATGCATATGTGTGCCCAGGGGTTATCGTTTGGTAAGTGAGAAAATTTTGAGTGGAATGAAACTTGAAAATCCATTTGGCTTAAGTATAGGCTCAACCCACTTCCTGTTACAGGAGTAAAAGTGAACTAACCCAATCAATAGTGTTTAAATCTTCTACAACAAAAATGTATTTCTCACTCAAGCAAATGGATACTTCTCAGAAATTCTGCCTATTCTTTCCTTGGAATATTATCTTTCTTTGGCTTTCTTGATAACACCCTCATGCTTTTCTGCTCCTTTTGTTCATATTTTTAAATCTGTGGTGCCCTCAGGGTTCTGTTGTCATGCGTTTTTTTTCACATTGCCTGAGAAATTTCCTTCAGTTCCTTAAATTCAACTGTCAATACATGCTTATATATTTCAGTCATCTACCTATAATCTCAGCACCCACTTTATTGCTTCCATTTCTTGTTTGCTACAATACTGAATTTCTTGTGTCTGAAATTGATATCATGATCTCACCTCTAAGCTTTTTTTTATGCTTGTCTTATTATCTTAATGAAGTACATCCCAATCCACTCTACTTCAAGTCAAAACTACTTGGGAGAAGCCACATTTAATCAATCATCAGATTCAGGGGATTTGATTCTATCCCTTCTAGATCTCTTTATTCATTCAGTATTTCTGCATCGATTCTCCTAAGTCACAATACCTCCTCTTTGGGTTTCTATATTTCCCTGCATGATTACTGCCTTTAGTATACTGAAGCCAGAATAACAGTACTAAAATGAATATTCATGTATAACTTTATAGTGATAGTGATACAGTGATAACTGATATAATTTCATTACATTAGTTGTTTAACTGAGGTAAAATCCAAAATGTAATTTACCATTTGACCTTTTAATGTGTACATTTCAATGGCTTTAATACATTTGCAGTGTAGTGCAACCATCACCATTACCTCATTTCAGACCATTTTCATCCCCTTAAAAAGGAAACTCCATTGCCATTAAGTAGTCACTTTATATTCTCTGATTCACCAGTCCTGGCCACCATCAATCTACAAATCATGTATCTGCAGATCTATCTCTATGGATTTTCCTCTTCTGGGCATTTCATGTAAATGGAATGATGTAATATGTGGCCTTTGTGTCTGGATTACTTCACTCAGTAGGATGGTTTCAAGTTCATCCATGATGTAGCACGTATCAGCACTTTACTCCCTCTTATGGCTGAATAATATGCCATTTTATGGATATACCACATTTTGTTTATATATTCACTAGTAGATGAATATTTGGGGTGGTCCACTTTGTGACTATTGTGAATAATGCTCTATGAACATTGATGTACAAGATCTGTTCAAAACCTGTTTTGAATAATTTGGGGTATATAACCAAGAATGAAATTATACCTCATATATCAATGCTTGAGCTTTTGGAAAAACTGCCAATTTGTTTTCTAGAGCACTAGCATCATTCAATAGTCTCACCAGCAATCTATGAGAGTTTCAATTTCTCCACATCCTTGTCAACATGTATTATTTTCCTTTCTTTCACAGCTGTCCTAGTGGGCATGAAGTTGTATCTCTTTGTGGTTTCGGTTGGCACTTCCCTAATGGCTAATGATGTTGAGCATCTTTTCATGTGTGTATTGGCCAAATGTATATCTTATTTGAAGAAATCTCTATTTAAGTCATTTGTCTAATTTTATTTTATTTTATTTTTTTTTTTTAAATTTTTTTTTTTTTCAACGTTTTTTTTTTTTATTTATTTTTGGGACAGAGAGAGACAGAGCATGAACGGGGGAGGGGCAGAGAGAGAGGGAGACACAGAATTGGAAACAGGCTCCAGGCTCCGAGCCATCAGCCCAGAGCCTGACGCGGGGCTCGAACTCACCGACCGCGAGATCGTGACCTGGCTGAAGTCGGACGCTTAACCGACTGCGCCACCCAGGCGCCCCTCATTTGTCTAATTTTAAATTGGGTTGTTTGTCTTTGTGTTGATGAGTTGTAAGCATTTTTATATGGTCTGGCTAGTAGGCCATTATCAAATACATGATTTACAAATATTTTGATACATTCTCAGGGTTGTCTCTTCACTTTATGGATACTGTCTTTTTTTTAATGTTTTTTATTTTAATTTATTTTTGAGAGAGAGAGACAGAGAGACAGAGAGACATAGTATGAATCGGGGAGGGGCAGAGAGAGTGGAAGACACAGAATCCGAAGCAGGCTCCAGGCTCTGAGCTGTCAGCCAAGAGCCTGATGCAGGGCTGGAACCCATGAACCACGAAATCATGACTGATCTGAAATCAGACGCTTAACCGACTGAGCCATCCAGGTGCCCTAATTGATACTGTCTTTTGACGCACACATGTTTAATTTTAATAAAGTCCAATTTATCTTGTTTTTTTCTTTTGTAGCTTGGGTTCCTAATATCATATTTAAGAATTCATTGCCAGATTGAAATTCATAAAGCTTTTCCCCTATGAGTTTCTTTATAAGAGTTTTAGAATGTTAGGTATTAAATTAAGGTATTTGATACACCTGGAGTTAATTTTTGTACATGGTGTGAAGTAAAGGTCCAACTTCATTATTTTGCCTTTGGTGATCCAATTGTCCCAGCACCATTTGTTTGAGGGATTATTCTTTCTATGTTGAATGATCTCAGGACTCTTGTTGAAAGTCAATTGACCATAGATGTATTGGTTTATTTCTGGATTCTCAATTATATTCTATTAATCTATGAGCATATCCATATGCCGGTATCACACTGTTTTGATTACTGCCGCTTTATAGTAAGTGTTGAAATTGGGAAATGTGTGCCCTCCAAATTTAGGTTTCTCTTTCAGGACGTTTTTGGCTATTCAGGGTTCTTAAAATCCCATATGAATTTTATGATCAGCTTGTTTATTTCCGGAAAAAAAAGGTACTTGAAATTTTGATAGAGGTTGTAATGAATCCATAAATATTTCATGGGAGGGGCACCTGGGTGGCTCAGTTGATTGAGCATCCTACTTTGGCTCAGGTCATGATCTCGCAGTCTGTGAGTTCGAGCCTCACATAGGGCTCTGTGCTGACAGCTCAGAGCCTGGAGCCTGCTTTGGATTCTCTCTCTCTCTCTCTCTCTCTCTCTCTCTCTGCCTCTCCCCCACTCATGCTCTCTCTCTCTCTCTCTCTCTGTCAAAAATAAATAAACATTAAAAAAATTCATGGGATTATTGCTATCCTAATTGCCTTCTAATTAATGAATAAAAGAGATATTTTTATTTAGGTATTTGGTGCATAAATCTTATATATTCTTGCTCTTTTACATTAAAGTCTGCATTTTTATATTTTTTAATTTTTTTTGAGAGAGAGAGAGACAGTGGGGGCACACATGCATATGCGTGAGTGAGAGAGGGGCAGAGAGGGAGAGAGAGGAAGAGAGAGAATCCCAAGGAGGCTCCACACAACACAGAGCCCAATGTAGGCCTCAGTCCCATGAACAGTGAGATCATAATCAGGAGTCATGCTTAACCAACTGAGCCATGCAGGTGCCTCTAAAGTCTTCAGTTGTAAACAATGCACCAATAACTTGAATTTGTGGTGCAACAGTTTATAGTATATTATTTCTAGTAAACTGAAGTACTAAATTCCTAAACTGGCTTCCATGGTTTCTAATGAAAAAATCAACTGTTAATCTTTTTAAGGATCTCTTGTATGCGATGAGTCACTTCTCTCTTGCTGCTATGAGGATTTTCTCTGGCTCTGGCTTTCAAAAGTTTTATTATAATGTGTTTCAATGTGATGTCTTTGGGTTTATCTGACCTGGGACTCGTTGAAATTCTCAAATATGTAGATTCATTTAATTCATCAAATATGTAAAGTTTTTATCATAATTTCTTCAAATATTCCTTATACCTCTTTACTTCCTCTCCTCTGGGTTCTCTTATCCATATCTGGGTATACTTGAAGGTGTCTCACAGATTTTGTAGGCTTTGTTTACTTTTCATAATTCTTTTTTCTTTCTGCTTTTTATTTATTATGTTTTTGAGAAAGAGAGAGAGAGAGAGAGAGAGAGAGAGAGAGAGAGAATCTTAAGCAGGTTCCATGCCCAGTGTGGAGCCAGACACAGGGCTCAATCTCATGACTGTGAGATCATGATTTGAGCCAAAATCAAGAGTCAGACACCTAACCAACTGAGCCACCCATACACCCCCTCAGCTTTTTATACTGTATAATTTTGTTTATTAATGCTCTCTACTTAGTGCGACATGGTTCTCACTGTTTCCTTTAGTTCTTTGAACATGATGATTTCCTTTAGGTATTTGAGCATACATAAAATAGTTGGCTTAAAATATTTTTCTACTCAGTCCAATGCCTAGAATTTCTCAGATAGTTTCCATTCATATTTTTTTTTTGTTTTCCGAAAGTTTTTGCCATTTTTTTTTTCACTGCTTTTCTGGAAGAATGCCTTTGGACCCTATTCCACCATTGTTGCTGAGGTATCCCCTATAGTTTACTTTAAAATAAATTATTTTTGTCCTAGTTTCTATACCATAATTTTTATAAATATAAAAACTTGACTTTGATTTTCACTTTCAAGTCATTTTGTGGTACTCATTAACATTATTTGTGAAATACATCTCACCGTAGGTGAGGTAAGTTTTGCATTTTCTCTCCCTTCTTATGGTTATATGTTACAGCTAAAGTTAGTCATTCAACTTGAGAGCACTGGTGTATTTTCATTTTAAGTCAAGCATTTTACTACCTGTTGAGACATCACATATCTCTGTCTTCCTCCTCTTTCCCCCAGCCTATCAGAGAACAACAACTGAGATGGTGGTTGTTCCATAGCTTGGACTTCTTACTGACTGCAATAATCAGCAAAATGTAAGTGAGAAATAAATTTTCATTGTTCTAAGTCACCAAAATTTTGGGAACTGTTACTATATCATTGGTTTTCAAATTTTAGGGTCATAGGGACCCATCATACTCTTTGAGTGTTACTGATGACCCCAAGAGCTTTTGTGTATGTGGATCATATCTGTTATGATATAAGAAAATAAAATAGAGACTTTAAAATATTAATTGCAATAGCAGTTATAAACATTTTGAATATTTCATTACATTAAAAAATTGCTGTTTTCTAAAGAAAAAAATAAATAACATTGTGCTATATTTTTAAAAATCACTTTTATGTTTGACTTCATGGAATATTACAGGACTCAACATAGTATGATATAACATATTATCCAGCCTAACTCTATTGGACCTTTGCAAAAGAATCAGAGTGAAAAAGACAAATAACATTTTACTATTATTATAAAAAATTTTTACCTTAAAAACCCAGTGAAAATTTCTGGGGAATGTCCAGGGGTAACCTATAGCATATTTTGAGTTAGTATAACAAATAATCTAAATTGTTAACTCACTGACATTGGTTCACGAACAAGCATTTGCCCACATCAAACTAAATCAGAACTACAATGTGAAAGAATGTAAGATTTGAAATTACTATCACTTTACATTTACCATATAGAGCCCAAGAAAGAAATCAATACAACAAAAGTCTAACCTGTGAGATCAGTCTATTGACAAAAATATTTTAGACTTGAACCCAGTCATGACTAGTATTATACATACCTAGATCTTAGTCATGTTATACATTGATATATCTTTTTTGCTTTTAAATATTTGAGCCAAATTTTCTCTGAAACTGGTAATCAAGAAATATAACTGGTAATCAAGCCACCTGGGTGGCTCAGTCCGCTGAGTGTCCAACTCTTGATTTCAGCTCAGGCCATGATCCCAAGGTCGTGGATAGGATCAAGTCCCACATCAGGTTCCATACTGAGCGTGAACCCTGCTTAAGATTCTCTGTCTGTCTGTCTGTCTTTCTCTCTGTCTCCCCCTCTAACTCTTTCCCCCACTTACGTGCTTTCTCTCTCTCTCAAATAATCATAATTTAATAATAATAATAATAATAATAATTATTATTATTATTATTATAACTGATACATACACTCTTTCACAACAATAGATAAACTAAACTACAGAATTACCCATGGGTTCTCACTAGTCTCAAGATAAAGTCCAAGTGTATAAAGCCTATTAATATTCGTCCACTGTTTACTTTTTCAGCCCCATCTATTTCTTCAACATTCCCTTTCTGTGACAGAACCATGAATTAATTTTAGTAATCAAGAGTGCCATTGTCATTTTCAACCTTGCTGACTTTGCACTTGCCTCTGTAATCATCTCCCCAATTCTCTAGCAAGCTGTAATCATCCTTCAACCCTCAGCTTAAAAGTCACTTCTTCAGGTAAAATTTCTCTGACCCTTCAAAAATTTTTTGGAATATTTTATCTATTCTTTTCATAAAACTAGTCATATTGTATTGCAATCATCTGTTTGCTGGTTAATTCACTCTTGAACATTGAGATAATTCATTGATTTATTTCTTTATTCATTTATTATACAAATGTTTGTTAATCACCTATCATGCTACATTATAGGCAAATATTGGAGGGCAGGACAGACATAGCTTTTGCCTTTAGGAAAAATATTTGTGTATTTAGTATTTTCTTTAGGAGATTTACTCCCAAAAGATAAATAAAGAAGAGTTCTATTTCTCCAAATTCTGCATCCACTTTGGCATGTCAAACCTATGTCACCACTGGGTGATGGAAAATATTAATGAGAGCCCAATTCTCTTCTATAGATTTTCACCATTTTCAATCATTAGAACATTCTAATTTTTGTTTTGAGACTCAATTGTGTTCATTATTCAATACAAACTCATTTACTGTTCAAGTTTCTTTTCCTCTACCACCATCACCCTCTTAAAGTTGAGCCTTCTGTATTGCTAGAAGCTTGAAGGGGAGTAGAGGCTATTCTTCAAATACCTTCCCTTCTTGAGGAGTTTGAGAAAGAGGACTGTGTCTTTATTTGACCGAGTGTAAGTTTTGTTCCAGAACGGTGTATGAGGCCTAGAAGTGTACATGCATTGCTCCCATCATGCTCCCACAGATGAGGTCACCCTTATGAGTTGACTTCTTTGGCATGTATGTTTGTCTAATGAACTTTGGCTGCATGTTTTGGTATAGTTCCAAAGGGTTTAATATATTATTTTTCTGTTATACATGCTTTCCTGCCATGATGAGGCAATGCTTTCTTCCAAATAATTTTAAATTCCCCTATTTCTTCTCTTTATACAGTCAAATGTGAGGCTTGTTGATACATAGGGCTCCATTTAAAATGCCAACCAGGGGGCAAGTACTGGTGGTGGTCGGAAGTCTGTGCTCCCGCTCTACCAGCCTCTCTCCATGCTTTCCCTCCCCAGTTGTTTTGTTATTTTATTCTGGAAGCATAGGGGAATGTTACTAAATGTGCTGTCTAAACAGATATCTAACCAGAGATTCCTAGACTTCCATTCTTGCACTATCAGTATTTATAAGTTATTTCCTTTGGTTCCCACTCTTATATTTTTAACTTTGTTTTAAAAGTTTTATTAATGACATTTTCAATCATAAAAAATAAAGACAATGGAATAATGAATTTCCACATATATGTTAATAGTGGCTTGAATAATCATTAACTTAGAGCCAGTCTTGAGGACCTTGTCTTCAACTTTACAACTAGGAGGTGCCCCTCTCTCCTTTCCATGTCCAGCACACTCTCTCCACAAACTCCGCATTTCTAAAGTACCTTCCTCAGCTCTCTCCCTAATTATTCCTTTATATTGACTAGAGTGTAAGCTGTAAGGATGGGTGTTAGGAAGAGTTCTTTGAACTTGTATCTCACTCTAAAGCTTGTGGGTAATGACTGACCCCAAACAGTGAAGACTCTTCTGAACTTAGAGAGTATGGAGTTCTTTTTCCTATGAGTCATATGCTTAAAACCACTAGAAAGTTTCTGTTACACATATTTTTCAATAAAGGATGATAGGTATTAGGAAGCATCAAGTTAGGGTGCTACATAAACACATGTCAGAACTTCTAATATTTGCTAGGGGTTAAAAAAGACCTCTTGAATGGTCATTTAGGTCTAGAAATATATACACATATATACATATATATTTTTTCAATATATGTGTGATCAAAGGAGTAGGAATTGCATTACCAAAGAATGGAAATCAAGGACTGTAAAAGATATCATGGCTTTGGAGGGACTAAAGGCAGTTCAGAATGTTGTAGCTTTAGATTTAAAATGTTTTAAAAATGTTTTAAAGCAAGCAGAGGTACAATATTTAGGAATAAAACTAAGCTCGCTTAGTTTACATTTAAGCTATATGGGATACAATTCAGTTTTAAATAGGAGGGAGACCACAAATTTACTGACCTAGCAAGGTTGAAAACAAAAAGGGCAGAAAATCCAGTTAATATACATGAATATAAAAGGACAGGTGGGAATATTAATATTAGATAAGTGTAATATAAAGCCAAACATTTAAATGAAATAGTTATAACTTAATTATTAAAAGACATGATTTAAAATAAATACTGTAATCTCTTAAAAATGTGAAGAACAAATAAATATAAGAGAAGAGTTTTAAAGTTACAGCCTGGTCAAAATGTCTGTGGAGGGATGACGTTAGGCCAGGACACATACTCACAGAAAGTGAGAATAAGTATTTACAACTTTTATAACAATTTGACATTATTACAAAAATTTTATCTTATAAATGTATTGATCTTCAATGATTGGAATTTTTTTAAGTTCATTTATTTTGAGAGAGACAGAGATAGCACGAGTGGGGGAAGGGCACAGAGAGAGGAAGAGAGAGAATCCCAAGGAGGCTCCCTGCTGCCATTGCAGAGCCGGACCCAAAGCTTGAATTCATAAAAACGGAGAGATCATGACCTGAGCTGAAACCAAGACTCAGATATTTAACCAACTGAGCCACCCAGGTGCCCCCTGGAATTTTTTAGTAGTCTTTGGCTACAAGTAGTTTGTGAAATACTAGTTTAGAATAAAATCATAATCTCACTCCCTGCCACTCACTACAAAGGGATGCAGTGTGATTTGAGGCTTTTTGGAAACTCTAATTATCCCTTCAAATCTTTTCAATTCCACCTGGAATTACTAATGATGTCACAGTACATAGAAGAAGAGCAGCTTTCTTTCAAGGCTGTACCCCTTCTAATTTACGGAAGTTATGAGGCATAGCTCCTGAAAGAATCAAATATATATTGGGCAAAAAAAATAAAAAGACAGGAGGGTGGGTCCAAAGATCAGATGGGGCAAGCCTAAGTGCGCACTTAGCTGTAGTGTTACAGGAACTAAGAGACATTTGTTTGAGACCTGAAAGAATGAAAGTAGAAGTGACTGTGACTTCTGTGACTTGCTGTGACTGAAAAGCAATGTGCAAAGAAGGCAAGAGGTAAAGGAAGCTGAACTGATATGTGTCTTCACTTTGTTTGGGTCTGTCACAAATGTCTAACCCAAGATCTGGACTCAAAATTATATTCTTAGGTATGCTTGGATCACCATTATCAAACTCTATCCAGCTGCTAATGTACAAAAAGAAAACCTCAGTGAACTTCACTGAAAAAGTTCAGCCAAGAAAAGTCTTTACTGAAAAGAAAAAAATATTCTCTGATTTTTATTGTATTTGAGTCTAGTTTAATTGATACTCTTATCTATGGGAGGAAAAACAGGATGAAATAAAACATTTCAGGAAAAGAGAGCTGATATTTCTGTTCTTGTAGTTAACAGTGATCTGGTGCAAGTACTGAGTACAAACATGACAAGATAGCCCCATGTGGAAACTGAGGTAGAGAAAAATACGTGTCTAGCAACGATGCATTAATTTTGCCACTAATACATCCCCATGGAAGCAGCTACTATCACAACATTAGTTACATGATTTAAAGCCTTCTGACTCTAGGTAGATGAGGCTTTCAGCTAAGATGAAAATTTGGAAAACTTGCAGAGAGCAAGTTTCCTTAACTTCATAGTTCTAAATGAGCACCATGGAGTATTCGAGAAAAATGAAGGAATCCAATATGGATTAACAACATACGCAACATTGTTTTGTTATGTAATTCCAATGCTAGAGTGACATCTTGATTCAGGACCCTGTTCGGCCAAAAGAGCCATTTTTTTATTAAAGAGGTATGAAAGTATGAAGGTATGTATTTCTGCTGAATAAGGAATTCAGAAAATAGACCTTTAAATTTACTAGATATAACTTGCTAGTATTTTTTTTATTTTTTCAATATATGAAGTTTATTGTCAAATTGGTTTCCATACAACACCCGGTGCTCACCCCAAAAGGTGCCCTCCTCAATACCCATCACCCACCCTCTCCTCCCTCCCACCCCCATCAACCCTCAGTTTGTTCTCAGTTTTTAAGTCTCTAATGCTTTGGCTCTCTCCCACTCTAATCTCCTTTTTTTTTTTTTTTTCCTTCCCCTCCCCCATGGGTTTCTGTTAAGTTTCTCAGGATCCACCTAAGAGTGAAAACATATGGTATCCGTCTTTCTCTGTATGGCTTATTTCACTTAGCATAACACTCTCCAGTTCCATCCATGTTGCTACAAAGGGCCATATTTCATTTTTTCTCATTGCCACATAGTACTATGTGGCAATGAGAAAAAACTTGCTACTAATTTTTTCTAGATATGCCAAAAATTTTATTCAATTGAAAGAAATGAAAAACTATATAATTTCTAAAAAGAATTCTATAACATGAAGTTTTGAAGAACAATGTATATGTATTCATCAATTTCTTTGGACCGCAAACACTGTTACTGAGAGTCAAGTTTTTATTCTTATTTGTCATTTAAAAAAAATCTGGGGGCTCCTGGGTGGCTCAGTCGGTTGAACATCCAACTCTTGACTTTGGCTCAGGTCATGATATTGTAGTTCATGGGTTCAAGCCCAAGGTCAGGCTCTGTGCTGACAGTGTGGAGAGTGCTTGGGATTCTCTCTCCCTCTCTCTCTTCCCCTCTCCCACTCTCCCTTTCTCTCTCTCTCTCTCTCTCTCTCTCTCTCTCTCTCTCTGTCTCTCAAAATAAATACACATTTTTTTAAAAGCAAATGTAACTTTAAAAAAGGTAAATGCATTCATTTTTATGTAAAATACAATAGTAGAGCTTCTTCAGCATAAATATAACCACAACTTGTTAGAGGTAGAAAAATGTCCAAAGAAAATACTGTATTTCCCAGAGAAGTCAGAAATGACCATTTGATGATAAATCCTAGCCCTGGTCATTAACACTAATGGGAATTATAGGAAGGGATTTTAGGCAATACCTTAAAAATTATTTGACCCCGTTCACAAATAATTTTGTACCACTTTCTCCTCTTCCTTCTTCCTACCTGGAAATCATTCATTATGGTTAGGACTGCTTGGGCCATTTCAAAACAGGATGCAAAACTGAGAATATGAATCAGGATTAAAAAATGGTAAGAGATGAAAATTAGGACCCTGAGGCAATGGTGATGTTATGGAGCCACCACAGTAGCCCTGAACTAATAAAATATGAACTTTTTTTATGATAAAGAAATATAAAACTATACATTGTTTAAGCCATTTCTGAGAAGGTGAGTGTATCTCTATAACTTGTAGCCAAACAAAATTCTGATATACAGTTAAGTTTGATAACTAGTTATAGCTTTAGAATAAATATTTTTCAGTTAAAAATTACCTCTATATAAATATTTTTAAAATTTATTTCTTATTAACTTACATTTATGAGCACATTTTAAATGCCAAGATTATTCTAGATACCAGGGATTCAATAGTGAAAAAAACACAAAAGCCCCTGCTTTCTTAGTGCTTTTACTCTAATGAATATAGATTAAAATTAAGCAAAAATGCATGTAAAACGTAGGTATTAACAAGTGCTGTGGTAGAAAAAAAATGATGATGGGAAGAAGGAAGGTGATGGCATGGAGATGCCCTGATATTTTATGTTAGATAGTCAGGATATTTTTTAAATAAGGTGACAGTTGAGCAGAGGCTCAAATGTTCTAGATGTGCAAACAGTGACAAGAAAGGACCTGGGCCCAGTGCATACTTACAGAATTAAAGAAACAAGTCTACGTGAAAGAGAGAGTGAGTTAAGTGACATGGTAGTTATATTCTTAGATCAGCTCTTCTCTACCTTTAATATACATATGAACCAACCAGAATTCTACACTTCTAGTCAACCCATCAGGGAATAATAATGTGCTGATCTACCAAAAGTCAGCAAGGTCTTAAGTGAAATTATTGACCTCATTCTTCTTTCCTTCTTGTTCTCACAGTCTTTGCAATATAGTTTTGCAGTTCCTTTCACTAAAGAGATAGAGTATATTTCTCTGCCCCTTCATTTGGATACAGCCATATGAACTTAATTTGGATAATAAAATCAGGTAGAGGTGATTGTGTTCCCATACAGAGTCTAAGCCTTAAGAGTCTTGATGTGCTTTGGGGCACCTGGGTGGCTCAGTCACTTAAGTGTCCAACTTTGCCTCAGGTCATGATCCCCCAGTTCGTGGGTTACAGCCCTGCATCCAGCTCTGTGCTGACAGCTCAGAGCCTGGAGCCTGCTTTGGATTCCATGTCTCCCTCTCTCTCTCTCTTGCTCTCTCTCTCTCTCTCTCTCAAAAACAAATATACATTAAAAAAAAAAGAGTCTTGAAATGTTTTTGCTTCCCCCTTAACTATATCATTGCCCTGTGATGAGAGACATAGGGAACCTAGCCTAGCCCAGCCTACATCACTGATCTCCAACCAACCCACAGATGTGTGACAAAGCCTACCTAAAATTATCAGAGCTTCCCAGCCAAATACATCAGTCTATCAGCAACAGACCCACGGTCACATGAGCCTTAATTAGTCATTTAGAATTAAGTCACTGAGTTTTATACAACAATAGCCTACCTGTACAATACACACATTTAAAGGAAATTGCCATGGGGAAATTTAAACAGTAAATCATTATTTATTTTTGGAAGTCTACTCATTGTTTAATGTATATTTATAATCTACTCAGAAGTGTGAAATACGATCAATCAACTATGATCTAATCCAAGGTCTATTGGGGCCTGTTCATCTTTAGAATCATACTTATTAAATAGAATTAAGCAGGCTATGACTTCTATCATATGTGTAAAATATAAAGTACTTCTTTTGAGCAAGAAAGATACTTTTTTTTTTGATAGAAAATAATACTTGAATAAACTGTACCCTTTTTGTTGTTGTCGTTTATTTATTTATTTTGATAGACAGAAGGACAGAATCAGGGAGGGGGGAGAGAGAGACAGAGACAGAGAGAGAGAGAGAGAATATCCCAGCATGGAGAAGGAAGCTCCATGCTGTCAGTGCAGAGCCTGATGCAGGGCTTGGTCTCATGAACCATGAGATCCTGACCTGAGCCAAAATCAAGAACCAGCTGCTTAACTGACTGAGCCACCCAGGCACTCCTTGAATAAGCTGTACTCTTATAAATTCTTGTCATCTTAAAATATGAAAGCAAAAAATCATGTTAATTTAAGATTACACATTTGTAGGAATTAATCAACTCAGATTTCTATCGTGATCTTTGTGTAGTATCTTACTATTATTTAGCCTAAGTATAAAATGCAACAATCTAGAAGATTAAGAAGTGGTGTTGAATGAGAATATAGATATTTGTGTAAATACGGGAATATATATGTATTCATGTATGTACATATTTATATTTATGTATCTATACTTCTTTTGCATGTTCTTTGAAAAGCCCTAGAAATATATGCAATCAAGTGGCAATGAACACAGTTAATCTGAGATATTCTCCACCTGAAGGAATAAGGTATCCTTGGAAAATGGCTAAGAAATTGCAAAAAGTATGAGAGAAACATAACTAAAGGATACAGGATGCAGCTTCAAGGGGCTCACATTGGCCAAATCTGTGAAAATTTGAACAGCAAAATAAGGAAGAGAGTAACAGGATGTTCACTGAATCAAATAGGAATCTTTCATTGCTTATTTAAATTCAGTGTCTTCCAGCTTTGTCTAATGCATAATTCCTAATGCCCCTTTGAATTAATAAGTAATTTGAAGGGAGAATATTATTTATTCATTTATTTATTTTTGCCCCTAAAATTAATTACAGAAGTGTCAATAGTAAGTGTACAGCATTTTATTCCATGAATATTATTTTACTCTCTTAATTATTTTAATGTACAAAATTTCTCGGATTTGGTCAGTGGAAACCCATTCAAGTTGGGTTATTTTGATATGGAATTTATGCAGGAAATTGGCTTATGCAATTGCATAACTCTGGATGGCTAAGTGGTCCCTTTAAGGTCATGTTTCAGTGTTGAAGCCTGTGGCTTGAAACTGATAGGTCATAGGACAGGAAGAGAAGATCATGAGCAGGAAAGAATCCCAAGAAAACAAGCTAGAACCTCATGACAGTCAACTAAACCCATGTCCATTCTAATTGTCTTTGTCCTCGGTGATAGAATATTCTGCAAATTCTGGTGTCTTTTGATCATGGAGCTTAACACACATACTTGTCCCAGGAGTCAGAGACACGGAAGAGGTATTCAGGAAAAGGCAGAATGACTACAGGCCCAAACGTTGCTCCATGCCAACAAGGTAAGTCAGCAGATTGGTGGCTGTAATTGTGTCAGCTGCAAAAAGTCATCTTTCTTACCGATACCATCCAAATCTCACAAGAATCTCCCTTGTGGCCCATCCTAAACAAAAACGTATAAGGAAAAAAAATTTGGCAGAAGTTTCTGAAACAACCTTACATTTGATGCCAGAATAGATCATAGCAATGACTGTATTGTGAGAGTTCACATTAACAGTCAGTGACGGAACCACTGAGCTCTGAATCCTGGAAGTTCTGCTCCCTACATAGGAACCTAGAGATCCAAGGCATCCATCTAACTACCATAAGTAACAAGAAAAGAATATGAACTAACCTATGGAAAGATGGCCAAAACCAAAATTAGCCAACAAAGAAGACCAGAAAAATGTGGCCACCATGGAGATAAAAACTATAACCCTGTATCTCAAAATAATTTAAAGAAACAAATTGAAATACAAATTTTCAAGAATGCTATAAAGCCAATGCAGCCCATTTCATAAAAGAGATTGTGGGAAAAGCAGAGAAGGTAAAAAGAGAATTAAAAAACAAAAACCAGGGGCGCCTGGGTGGCGCAGTCGGTTAAGCGTCCGACTTCAGCCAGGTCACGATCTCGCGGTCCGTGAGTTCGAGCCCCGCGTCGGGCTCTGGGCTGATGGCTCGGAGCCTGGAGCCTGTTTCCGATTCTGTGTCTCCCTCTCTCTCTGCCCCTCCCCCGTTCATGCTCTGTCTCTCTCTGTCCCAAAAATAAATAAAAAACGTTGAAAAAAAAATTAAAAAAATAAAATAAAAAACAAAAACCAGAGCACTGGGCAGTCCGTTGAGCGTCCAACTCTTGATTTCAGTTCAGGTCATAATCCCAGGGTTGTGGAATAGAACTTCAGCTTTAAAATTTCAACAAAGAAATTATAAAAGAAAATGTGTGTGTATATGTTTATATAAAATAAAGGATAAAAAGTATAATAATAGGGGAAAGAAAGAAGAAAAGTAAGGAATAAGAGAATTTGAGCAATAACATAAATATTATAGTTTGGACTATAACTCATAGAATAACATAAATAAAATGAGTCTATACTAAAATAAATAAAAGATCACTTGAATAAATAGTTGGGGTAGGTAGAAGGGACAGAAAGATTTCATTTTTAAAATGTTGAGAGAAAGAAAAATAGAAAGTTTCCATTAAGCAAGCCCCATAGTATTATTTGTTGTAAGCTACATCCAAGGATGGTTGCTACAATAGTTTGAATGTGTGTGTCCCCCCTAAAATTCATGTCATAAGACTTATGACATCATGTCATAAGACATGATGACACAATAAAAAAAAAATCAAGAGGAACAGACCAAAGAGTTAACACATGAATTTAACATTAACTGTGTTGTGTTCAAGGAAATAGTTAGAAGACTGATAATTTTTTAGAGCACAAGAACAAATGGGAATTCTAGAATAATGATAATAAATTAATAACTAACATTGTGCTAGCAATATCTTATTTTTAGGTGTTTGGCAGTTATTCTAAATTTTAGCTCCACTCAGCCTTAGGTTTTCCCTTTGTACTGTACCTCAGAGTCTGTGTCTTGCAAATCCCACAGCTATGTTCCATTGTGACTTTTCCCCAAGACTTGTTATCCCGGTGAGGGGATGGAGAGGCCAAAGCAGGTATGCATTTTCTGTGGCAGTGGGTCTCACAGGTATGGTCTTCATCAGTGTTCCTCTCCCTCCTCACCTGCAGTTCTGGGCCTGGCATGTATTACTCCCCCTCTCCCAGGGTTAGATTTTATTTTTAAAATTCCCATTGCCCCTGCTGCAATGGGTTTTCATCAGTCATAGCTGGAAACATTGGCATATCTCTCTCAATTTCTGATAGAACACCCAGAAAATAAGAAATGAGTAAAGATGAAGAACTGAACAACCCAATAAGGAAACCTGACCTAATTGGAATAGACAGAACATTCCCAACAACAACATAATACTTTTTTTTCAAGTATACATGGAACATTTACCAATATAAAATCCGATATTGGGTCCTAAGAAAGACTCAACCAATTTCAAAGGATTGGAACCATGTGTAGAACTAGGTAAGTTGCAAATAAATTTAAAAAGTGTATTCAGTTAGGGAAGCCTGGGTGGGTCAGTTGGTTAAGCATCCAGGTCATGATCTTGTGTTCTGTGAGTTCAAGCCCCACTTTGGGCTCTGTGCTGATAGCTCAGAGCCTGGAGCCTGCTTTGGATTCTGTGTCTTCCTCTCTCTCTGCCCCTTCCCTGAGCGCTCTGTTTCTCTCTCACTCTCTCTCAAAAATAAATAAGCATTAAAAAAATTTTAAGTGTATTTAGTGAAAAAGACTCATAATTTGGAAGACATAACTTAACAAGGTTTTTATAGGAAGAAACTAAAATCTCGTGAGTCTCCAAATATATGTGAAAGATCATCCTCTACCTATATAACATGGTTTACATACCGTAATGCAAAAGAGTTATTTATGTTTTTGTTCTCCCATATAAAACAAATCTTTATACACAGTCTTCACTATGAACTATTGGACACTTTAATAGGACAAAAGGAAAAACCATAGTTGGACACACCATGAAACTCATCAATCTTTTCTATTTAGCAGTCATAACTATCTCAATTTTTGGTCCACTATCCCACACCATAATACTATTGTGTTAGGAAATCAGTAACAGCATATTATGTATGGCAAAATGGGTATATTACATTAAACATATTATTGAGAATGTGATTGCATTATGCAAGAGAAAAAATATTCTAGATCAACCAAGAAGATAATTGATTTTACTCTGAAGGGGAACTCCCTATTTTAAAGGGAAAAAAAAAAGATCGTTAACTCTAGCACTTTCCTAATCATAGGATTGAACAGGCAGTAGATAATATTTCCAAATCCATATAAAAATCAATTTTGAGTTTGCCATACAATTGTAGGGACTTTCTATGACATTTGGATGTCTCTATGTAGTCAGAGAGAGTTCCATACTTGAGCATAAAAAAAAATCAGCCTACTTTATTTCTAGTTTACATGAAGCAACAAAGACTTTTTGATAGCTGTATTTCCAAGATCATAATATTTGGCAAAGATTGGCAAAGATACACTTGTAAATAAAAGTCTTCACTCATTTGAAAAGGTAACATCTAAACTTAACTCCCTATCAGAACAACCTATAAAACAACAACAACAACAACAACAACAACAACAACAACAACAACAACAAAAACCTGTGGTATACATCTCTAATGCTGGTTTGATTGAACTGGCTGTCACAGCAGGATTATTTTATGAAAAATTTTAGCACTATTTTTTCCTCTTTGGTGAAGAATGTATTCGCAGTAACCTAACAGAAACAGCAGCAGTGACTTTCTAATCAATAGGCAAATAGATTCCTTCCTCTAACCCCACCCACCTGCTTTTAAGCCAGTATACAATAGAGATGGAATTGCTTCTTTTTTTTTTTTTTATTTTCAGAGGACTTACACAACTTATTGACATGTATTTTGGAGATTATGCCAATTATTTAAAAAATATTTTTAAGCTATACAATGTAATGGGAAGAACAAGGAGGCATAAGGCATTCTAACACTTCCAGGTGGGGCCATAAGTTATATTAATTCCCTCATTCTCAGCTTCCTCAGTAAAATCGCTATTATTATAGAGTTATTAGAGTCCAATGAAATAGAATAAGTCTTCTAGCATATTGCCTGCTAAACATTGGGTAATAAATAAATGGTAGTGTCCTTACCATTATTTTCTTCTGGATTACAATGCAGAATATTAAGGTAGGAGGAGCATTAGCATACTCTATTTTTCAAATAGTATGTGACAATCCAGTCTAATTCAAAATGGCCAACATTTATCCAGTCATTAAAAACACATACATATATTTTTTGGGCTCCTACTGTATGCCAGCCACTGTTCTAGGGTCATAGGGATAATGGTGAACAATATTTAAAAAAAAAAAATATATATATATATATGTGTGTGTGTGTGTGTGTATAAATATAAATATAAATAAATAAATAAAAATAAATATGTGTCTATTAACTTATAATAAATAAGTTAATTGTATGGTATGATAGAATATGTCCTGGGCTATGGGAAACAGAAAAATAGGAAAAGGTATGGGTGCTTCAGAATGATAGGTAACATTTGAAAGTGCAATAACATCATTGAGAAATTAGAGCTAGAACTTGAAAAAGGTGAGGAGTTAGTCAATTAAGTATCTGAGGGAAGAGTTTTCCAGGCAGAAGAAAGAAGTAGTCCAATGGCCCTGAAGAAGAAGCGTCACTGGTATATTGAAGAAGCCAGTGTGGGAAAACAGCTTGAGCAAGTATGTTTGCAATATGAAACCAGGATGCCAAAGGGGAAGAAAAGTGGAATACTAGAATATATAAGGCCCTTGTAGGCCATGGCAAGAAAGTTAGTGCTTTCTCTTAGTGAAATAGGACACCACTATAGGGTTTTGTGAAAGAGTATTACGACCTGATTCATAGACATTTTAAATAGACTTGAGCTTGGACTGCTTTGATAAGAACAGGAGCTAAGAGGACAAAGCAGGGAGTCCATGAGGGAGGCTATTTCAGTAACCCATGTAACAGAAGATTACTCACTCAGACTTGGCTGGTGTATGAGTGTTGACATTTCTGATGTTAACCACCATGGGGAACCAAACAAGTAAAGGAAATACAACCACTGCTTCAAAAACCTTTGAATCTAGTTTCTTAAAATCATTTTCCCACTAAAATATATTCATTTGAACCATATACATTTGCCATTTTTGTAGATAAAATGGCCAAATTTCTACAGTTTCATAATTTTCTAGCTCATGAGTTCAATTAGGGTGGGGATTTTAATTGATTTTGTTCTCTGCTATATCCTTAGGGCTTACAAATAGGAGTGACTTTAGTAGGATCTTAAAGCAAATACTTGCTTAACAAATGAATGGGTTTAATTTTTTTTTTTAAGAGAGAGAGGAACAGAGAGAAAGGGGAAGAGAGAATTCCAAGCAAGCTCTGTGGTGTGGAGCTCATTAAGGGGCTTGAACTTACGAACCGTGAGATCATGACCTTAGCCGAAACCAAGAGTCAGACATTCAACCAACTAAGCCACCCAGGCACCTCAATGGGTTTAATTTTTTAAATAGGCTTAATATAACACCAAATTTTGTTATAGTAATTATCTCAGTTTTTCATTCATTCTTCATTTATTATATATCTCCAGACATGAAGGAAATGAAGAAATATAAAATAGTCCCTACTTTCAAGGAGCTAACTTTCTATTGTAGGACAGACAGAAAGAATACAAGCTATTGGCATAATTATTATACATGTGTTATCAGAGAAGTTATCATACAGGTGTTTTGGAAATAGAGAAGGAATTGGTTAACTCTGCCTAGGAGGGTAATATATAATTTGATAAAAATGATATTTGGGTTGGGTTTTGACATATGAATATCATTTCAAGAGTCAAGGAATCAGAAAAATCAGTATATTGCCACATCAGGAATTGCCTCTGATTTCTGGAAATATTTCAGACCATTCATTATTTTTTTAAAAAGATGAAAAATTCACGATATAAGCTATGCCACAATCTAAACCTAAATAAACACACAACTTCATTGTTTGGAGAATTGTTCTGTGTGGTGCAAAATTTACTACTAATTAAAACATAAGACTTTCTTCTTTAGCAATACGTTTTATACAAAGACAATACCCTTCTGAAGTGAGTATCCAAGAAGAAAATGGATAGAAGGAGATCTTTCTTAACTTTGATACCAAAATTCCTAGAATTTATGTTCAGGTAACTATTTACAGTTTAAGCACTTTGTTATAATTTTTTCAAATTAATGTTGCAGGCTGATACATTTAGCGAACAATTTGAAATTAAAGGAAAACTGGTAGGGTTGCCTGGGTGGCTTAGTCAGTTAGGCAGGCTTTAACTCAGGTCATGATCTCAAGGTTTGTGGATTTGTGCCCACGTCCAGCTCTGTGCTGACAGTGCAGAGCCTGGAGCCTGCTTCAGATTCAGTGTCTCTCTCTGCCCCTCACCCACTCATGATCTGTCTCTCTCTCCTTCAAAAATAAATAGGGGCGCCTGGGTGGCTCGGTCGGTTAAGCGTCCGACTTCAGCTCAGGTCATGATCTCACAGACCGTGAGTTCGAGCCCCGCGTCAGGCTCTGGGCTGATGGCTCAGAGCCTGGAGCCTGCTTCCGATTCTGTGTCTCCCTCTCTGTCTGCCCCTCCCCCGTTCATGCTTTGTCTCTCTCTGTCTCAAAAATAAATGTAAAAAAAAAAAAAAAAAAATTTTTAAAATAAATAAAACATTTTTTAAAAAAGGAAAAGTGGTTAATATGATTCTTTCAAGGAAAAATGTGTAGTCTTCTACAATAGAAGGAGGACAGAAAAAAACAGGATGGGAAATGGAGAGGGAGCAGTGGAAATGGAATTACTCAGAATGACTTTGGACTTGTCCTTGTAAACTTAGAACACTTCAAGTTCTGCCCTGTGTCTGTACTTGAGCTGCTTATATTTTGTCTCTCTTTCTTAACTGAGTACCCTTCTAGAAAGTCCTTGTATTTGATTTTAAATCTATTGACCTGACTGTCAAAGATTCCTGATAAAAAGCTTTGGGCTTTAAAGCACACACACTTGTGCAAATCATGTGCTTACTTTCCTATGCTCCCTGAACGAATGATGACCTGCATCCCTAAAGTTGTTATAAAACCAAACAAGTACTATGTGTGAGTGGGTAAAATCTTTGGGCACTGATAAAAGGAAAATTCCTTAAGACAAATAAGGTAGCCATTTCATGATACTTGACTCAGTACAATACTGCTCTTAGAAATAGGTTATATTTAGGGGCGCCTGGGTGGCGCAGTCGGTTAAGCGTCCGACTTCAGCCAGGTCACGATCTTGCGGTCCGTGAGTTCGAGCCCCGCGTCAGGCTCTGGGCTGATGGCTCGGAGCCTGGAGCCTGTTTCCGATTCTGTGTCTCCCTCTCTCTCTGCTCCTCCCCCGGTCATGCTCTGTCTCTCTCTGTCCCAAAAATAAAATAAAAAACGTTGAAAAAAAAAAAAATTAAAAAAAAAAAAAAAAGAAATAGGTTATATTTAGATATGTTGTATTTGCTGACTAAGGAGGACACAACAAACATAGTAAAGATATAACAATGCAATCCAATCTAACTTATCTATGAAGGCAGGAACAAGGCCAATGCAAATAGGTGGGCAACAAGAAGTCTTTAGAACAAAATGAACATGGGAAGAACAATAGTGTCAGATAGGGGAACCTGGCTGGCTCAGTCAGTAGAGTATGTGACTCTTGATTTCATTGTCATGAGTTCAAGTGCCTTAGGGCTTTAAAAAAATGTGGTAGGTAATTGCTGTGATTTCTATTTCTGTGTTTACAGAAGAACTCTATGCAAAGGAGCTTGTAGAGACGTCAGGTGTCTAATGAAAGCTAGCAAGGGTACTTGGGTTTCCTTCCTAAGATAATAGAAAGAAGGACAAGAGAAAACAGATTTAACTTTTCTCCTCAATTCCAATTTTAGACTTGAATTCTTGGGAACTTCACCCTTAGACAATTTTTTTTTTAGTGACGAGCACAAAACAGTTGACAAGTTTGCTGTCTGGGTAGTAGTAAACTTCCATTTCTAGGGATGGCACTATTTCAGGTTCTTTCACAAATCATAATCATTTTTAAAATGTTAATTTATTTCTGGTCACATAGAGGAATTTCACCAAATACTATAATTCCTGGAGAGCTGATCATAAGCAGAGAGGTCAGGATTGTATACCTTCTCAGTGGTAAGAAATACCAAATACATCCAAAGTTTAAAGATCCAGACAGGAAATAATTCATATATCCTTTTGATGAATGCTTACATACTAAACACTTCATTTGAAGAGGATATGAGTAATATTTCCAGGGATTTAGATTAGTATAATATGAAGATAGTTAAAGACTGTTTATAACACCGTATAATAAATACTTAAAATTGTATGTATAAAAAAAACAGTTTATTACTAAGTACTATTAGAATGCCAGAGCATAATAAGAATTTAAGTCATCTCAAAAGATGATGAAATCAAATCTATTTCTGAAGGGGTGAGTAGAGGTTTTATTTGGTAAATTATAAACCGTTAGAAACTAAGTTTAACTGAGGAATAATATTAATGTGAAATCGCAATCAAAATTATCATCAGTGGTATGATATTAAAATTAGAGGACTTTTTTCTTTTAAAGTAGCTCACCTAAAGCATTATTATTATGCATTACTTTGGAATTAAAAAAAAAACTCAACAAATTAAATGTTAAATACAGAATAAGAGGAACAATTTGCCTCTTTGTATTTTTATAGATACAAGACTTTCCTAAAAAGCTCAACAGCTTACAAGATAAGTGTGAAACTAACCAGTAGTTCCCAGTGTTGGCTGAGTATAAAATAAAGACTTAGCAATACATTTCATATACAAGATTATCAGACATTTAGGAAATATATTTTAAAAGGATTTTATCACAATTACATCAAAACATTTACAGATCTAAGAAGAAAAACTTGAAAATAATTTCCTAGACCCACGTAAAGAAATTTCATAATCTATACAGGAATATAAACAGCAATTCTTTAAAAGTAGGAATATAACAGCTTCATAGGTAGAAAGACTTATTAATGAGAAATATCAATTTTATTCTATCTAAATTAAATTCTATGATATAACACAGTTTCAAAAAACCTTAAATTTTATTCTTTTAAGAATAAAAATTCAACTTCATCCTGGAACAATATTTCTCCCAGTGAAGGGAGAAAGATTGAATTAGTATAGGAATATGCTGAAAATTGCTCTAAAAGATATTTTTACAGTGTCATCAAGTTACAGCAATTCAACAATGGACTATTACGGTCTGTCATAGCACGGCTTTTGCCATTCTCCAAATTTGAATCTAGCTAGTTACCCTTACCTCTGACCACTAGCTTTTCAATTCCTCAAACACCACTGGCATGTTTCAACATGCAAATTCTTATACCTTGAACAATATTAATATCACAAGTAGCATGGCTGGCAGCTTCTTCTCTACCAGATTTTATCTTTAATGCACCCTTCCAAGAGGTTCAGATATCCTGTTTTCACCTACACTGTCCATGTTTTTTTTTCCTACCATATTTTTATGTTGCTGCAACACTACAAGTCTCTCCTAGGCCACAGCAACATCATAGTCACAGTATTTGAAACCAAAAGAAATTATTTGTTTGCCTCAGTAGTTTACAGGTAACCCAAGGGCTCAGTAAATCTTCCCCATTCCACAGGCCGCTTCTATTCCTGAATCAATGGTCCTATTTACTCCCCTTTGAATTATGACCCTTGGGATAAAGATTTTAATAACTTAGGAATTAAGACTCTTCATAGAGTCTCATGAGCTCAACTTCTCTTTCTTTCCATGTCTGTATTTTCTGTTTCCTATTAGTAAAATCTAACTCTAATCTGAGAAATCATGTGGACTCAGAAATCTTCCTAAAAGTTCCTATCTCATAGTTGTAAAAAATTTTTTTTCATGTGTAACTAAAAACTTTGTCATGGTGCCTGGGTGGCTCAGTAGGATAGCATCTGACTTCAGCTCTGGTCATGATCTCGTGGTTTGTGAGTTTATCCCTGCATTGGGCTCTGCACTGACAGTGTGAAACCTGCTTGAGATTTTCTCTCTCTGCCCCTGTCTGTCTCTGTCTCTCTCTCTCTCTTAAAATAAATAAACTTAAAAAATTATTGTCTTTTCTTAATGATCTTATCTTTAGAATGTCTCTTAGTAAAGTCATTGTCTAGTGAGAAGTCAAGTATAATAAATTCAACAAAGCATGCATACTGAAGCTGGGGAAACAGTACTATTGATAGTTAGCTGTATTTCCTGACCACACCTTTTCCTATGTTTGCCAATGTATCATTTTACACCGTAAGTTCCTTTAGGATATAACTTGATCTACCCTTTTGCATTCATCTTCTTGGGGCCTAAGAAGATTAGTAGCATGCAATAGGTGAGGTGTACAATAATATGCGAGAGAGTAGAAGTTATTTAATAAACAATCTCATCACATGAGAAATAAATAAAAGCATACTTAATATTATTTAAAAATTATTATTTCCCTATAACTAGATAATAGATACATAAATAGGTAGGTAGATAGTAAATGATAGATAAATAGAAACATAGATGATAGATAGATTGATAGATAGATAATAGGTAATAGATAGATAGATAGATAGATAGATAGAATGCCTCCCAAGACCTGTCTAATAAGAAGTAGCTGTGGCCAACATCAAAGAGGTTGCTGTCTATTTTCTCTTGCATGGTTTTGATGGTTTTTTATCTTACATTTAGATATTCCATCCATTTTGAGTTAATTTTTGTGTATGGTATAAGAAAGTGGCTCAGTTTCATTCTTCTGTATGTTGTTGTCCAGTTTTCCCAACACCATTTTCTGAAGAGACTTTTTTCCATTGGATGTTCTTTCCTGCTTTGCCAAAGATTAGTTGGCCATACATTCGTGGGTCTGTTTCTGGGTTCTCTATTCTGTTCCATTGATCTATGTGTCTATTTTTGTGCCAGTACCATAGTGTCTTAACAATTACAGCTTTGTCGTCCGGGGGCTCAGCAGCTCTCCCTCCCTTTGTCCTCCAGCCTTCCCGCTTTCTGAGCAGAGCTGTTAACTTCTGACCTCCCAGACGCTAAGTCGCGCTTGCTGTCGGAACACAGTCCGTCCGGCCCCTCCGCTTTTGGCAGCCCGACTCGGGGGCTCTGCTTGGCCGGTGAGCCGCCCCTCCGCCCCGGCTCCCTCCCGCCAGACCGTGGAGCGCGCACCGCCTCGCCGCCCTTCCTACCCTCTTCCGTGGGCCTCTCGTCTGCGCTTGGCTCCGGAGACTCCGTTCTGCTAATCCTCTGGCGGTTTTCTGGGTTCTTTAGGCAGGTGTAGGTGGAATCTAAGTGATTAGCAGGACGCGCGGTGAGCCCAGCGTCCTCCTACGCCGCCATCTTCCCAAGGATCGAGCTTGGCGGGGAACAAAGGCGCTCGCCAGCGCCATCTCCCCCGCCCATCCCCCAGCCAAAATCCCAAAGAGAACCAGTTCCTGCCAGGAAACTTGCTCGCTCCGCGCAAACACCCAACTCTGTGCTTCTGCGGAGCCAAACCTCCGGCAGTGGATCTGACTCCCTCCCGCTGCCACAGGGCCCCTCCTGAAGTGGATCGCCTAAGGAGAAGCGAGCTAAGCCTGCCCCTCCCGCCCCCGTGCACCTTGCCTACCCACCCCAGCTAATACGCCAGCTCCCCAGCACCACAAGCCTGGCGGTGTGCAAGTAGCCCAGACGGGCCACGCCACCCCACAGTGAATCCCGCCCCTAGGAGAGGGGAAGAGAAGGCACTCACCAGTCTGACTGTGGCCCCAGTGGTGGGCTGGGGGCAGACATCAGGTCGGACTGCGGCCCCGCCCACCAACTCCAGTTATACACCACAGCACGGGGGAAGTGCCCTGCAGGTCCTCACCGCTCCAGGGACTGTCCAAAATGACCAAACGGAAGAATTCCCCTCAGAAGAATCTCCAGGAAATAACAACAGCTAATGAACTGATCAAAAAGGATTTAAATAATATAACAGAAAGTGAATTTAGAATAATAGTCATAAAATTAATCGCTGGGCTTGAAAACAGTATACAGGACAGCAGAGAATCTCTTGCTACAGAGATCAAGGGACTAAGGAACAGTCACGAGGAGCTGAAAAACGCTTTAAACGAAATGCAAAACAAAATGGAAACCACCACGGCTCGGATTGAAGAGGCAGAGGAGAGAATAGGTGAACTAGAAGATAAAGTTATGGAGAAAGAGGAAGCTGAAAGAAAGAGAGATAAAAAAATCCAGGAGTATGAGGGGAAAATTAGAGAACTAAGTGATACACTAAAAAGAAATAATATACGCATAATTGGTATCCCAGAGGAGGAAGAGAGAGGGAAAGGTGCTGAAGGGGTACTTGAAGAAATTATAGCTGAGAACTTCCCTGAACTGGGGAAGGAAAAAGGCATTGAAATCCAAGAGGCACAGAGAACTCCCTTCAGACGTAACTTGAATCGATCTTCTGCACGACATATCATAGTGAAACTGGCAAAATACAAGGATAAAGAGAAAATTCTGAAAGCAGCAAGGGATAAACGTGCCCTCACATATAAAGGGAGACCTATAAGACTCGTGACTGATCTCTCCTTTGAAACTTGGCAGGCCAGAAAGGCTTGGCACGATATCTTCAGTGTGCTAAACAGAAAAAATATGCAGCCGAGAATCCTTTATCCAGCAAGTCTGTCATTTAGAATAGAAGGAGAGATAAAGGTCTTCCCAAACAAACAAAAACTGAAGGAATTTGTCACCACGAAACCAGCCCTACAAGAGATCCTAAGGGGGATCCTGTGAGACAAAGTACCAGAGACATCACTACAAGCATAAAACATACAGACATCACAATGACTCTAAACCCGTATCTTTCTATAATAACACTGAATGTAAATGGATTAAATGCGCCAACCAAAAGACATAGGGTATCAGAATGGATAAAAAAACAAGACCCATCTGTTTGCTGTCTACAAGAGACTCATTTTAGATCTGAGGACACCTTTAGATTGAGAGTGAGGGGATGGAGAACTATTTATCATGCTACTGGAAGCCAAAAGAAAGCTGGAGTAGCCATACTTATATCAGACAAACTAGACTTTAAATTAAAGGCTGTAACAAGAGATGAAGAAGGGCATTATATAATAATTACAGGGTCTATCCATCAGGAAGAGCTAACAATTATAAATGTCTATGCGCCAAATACCGGAGCCCCCAGATATATAAAACAGTTACTCATAAACATAAGCAACCTTATTGATAAGAATGTGGTCATTGCAGGGGACTTTAACACCCCACTTACAGAAATGGATAGATCATCTAGACACACAGTCAATAAAGAAACAAGGGCCCTGAATGATACATTGGATCAGATGGACTTGACAGATATATTTAGAACTCTGCATCCCAAAGCAACAGAATATACTTTCTTCTCGAGTGCACATGGAACATTCTCCAAGATAGATCATATACTGGGTCACAAAACAGCCCTTCATAAGTTTACAAGAATTGAAATTATACCATGCATACTTTCAGACCACAATGCTATGAAGCTTGAAATCAACCACAGGAAAAAGTCTGGAAAACCTCCAAAAGCATGGAGGTTAAAGAACACCCTACTAACGAATGAGTGGGTCAACCAGGCAATTAGAGAAGAAATTAAAAAATATATGGAAACAAACGAAAATGAAAATACAACAATCCAAACTCTTTGGGACGCAGCGAAGGCAGTCCTGAGAGGAAAATACATTGCAATCCAGGCCTATCTCAAGAAACAAGAAAAATCCCAAATACAAAATCTAACAGCACACCTAAAGGAAATAGAAGCAGAACAGCAAAGGCAGCCTAAACCCAGCAGAAGAAGAGAAATAATAAAGATCAGAGCAGAAATAAACAATATAGAATCTAAAAAAACGGTAGAGCAGATCAACGAAACCAAGAGTTGGTTTTTTGAAAAAATAAACAAAATTGACAAACCTCTAGCCAGGCTTCTCAAAAAGAAAAGGGAGATGACCCAAATAGATAAAATCATGAATGAAAATGGAATTATTACAACCAATCCCTCAGAGATACAAACAATTATCAGGGAATACTATGAAAAATTATATGCCAACAAATTGGACAACCTTGAAGAAATGGACAAATTCCTAAACACCCACACTCTTCCAAAACTCAATCAGAAGGAAATAGAAAGCTTGAACAGACCCATAACCAGTGAAGAAATTGAATCGGTTATCAAAAATCTCCCAACAAATAAGAGTCCAGGACCAGATGGCTTCCCAGGGGAGTTCTACCAGACGTTTAAAGCAGAGATAATACCTATCCTTCTCAAGCTATTCCAAGAAATAGAAAGGGAAGGAAAACTTCCAGACTCATTCTATGAAGCCAGTATTACTTTGATTCCTAAACCAGACAGAGACCCAGTAAAAAAAGAGAACTACAGGCCAATATCCCTGATGAATATGGATGCAAAAATTCTCAATAAGATACTAGCAAATCGAATTCAACAGCATATAAAAAGAATTATTCACCATGATCAAGTGGGATTCATTCCTGGGATGCAGGGCTGGTTCAACATTCGCAAATCGATCAACGTGATACATCACATTAACAAAAAAAAAGAGAAGAACCATATGATCCTGTCAATCGATGCAGAAAAGGCCTTTGACAAAATCCAGCACCCTTTCTTAATAAAAACCCTTGAGAAAGTCGGGATAGAAGGAACATACTTAAAGATCATAAAAGCCATTTATGAAAAGCCCACAGCTAACATCATCCTCAATGGGGAAAAACTGAGAGCTTTTTCCCTGAGATCAGGAACACGACAGGGATGCCCACTCTCACCGCTGTTGTTTAATATAGTGCTGGAAGTTCTAGCATCAGCAATCAGACAACAAAAGGAAATCAAAGGCATCAAAATTGGCAAAGATGAAGTCAAGCTTTCGCTTTTTGCAGATGACATGATATTATACATGGAAAATCCGATAGACTCCACCAAAAGTCTGCTAGAACTGATACATGAATTCAGCAAAGTTGCAGGATACAAAATCAATGTACAGAAATCAGTTGCATTCTTATACACTAACAATGAAGCAACAGAAAGACAAATAAAGAAACTGATCCCATTCACAATTGCACCAAGAAGCATAAAATACCTAGGAATAAATCTAACCAAAGATGTAAAAGATCTGTATCCTGAAAACTATAGAAAGCTTATGCAGGTAATTGAAGAAGATATAAAGAAATGGAAAGATATTCCCTGCTCATGGATTGGAAGAATAAATATTGTCAAAATGTCAATACTACCCAAAGCTATCTACACATTCAATGCAATCCCAATCAAAATTGCACCAGCATTCTTCTTGAAACTAGAACAAGCAATCCTAAAATTCATATGGAACCACAAAAGGCCCCGAATAGCCAAAGTAATTTTGAAGAAGAAGACCAAAGCAGGAGGCATCACAATCCCAGACTTTAGCCTCTACTACAAAGCTGTCATCATCAAGACAGCATGGTATTGGCATAAAAACAGACACATAGACCAATGGAATCGAATAGAAACCCCAGAACTAGACCCACAAACGTATGGCCAACTCATTTTTGACAAAGCAGGAAAGAACATCCAATGGAAAAAAGACAGTCTCTTTAACAAATGGTGCTGGGAGAACTGGACAGCAACATGCAGAAGGTTGAAACTAGACCACTTTCTCACACCATTCACAAAAATAAACTCAAAATGGATAAAGGACCTGAATGTGAGACAGGAAACCATCAAAACCTTAGAGGAGAAAGCAGGAAAAGACCTCTCTGACCTCAGCCGTAGCAATCTCTTACTCGGCACATCCCCAAAGGCAAGGGAATTAAAAGCAAAAGTGAATTACTGGGACCTTATGAAGATAAAAAGCTTCTGCACAGCAAAGGAAACAACCAACAAAACTAAAAGGCAACCAACGGAATGGGAAAAGATATTTGCAAATGTCACATCGGACAAAGGGCTAGTATCCAAAATCTATAAAGAGCTCATCAAACTCCACACCCGAAAAACAAATAACCCAGTGAAGAAATGGGCAGAAAACATGAATAGACACTTCTCTAAAGAAGACATCCGGATGGCCAACAGGCACATGAAAAGATGTTCAACGTCGCTCCTCATCAGGGAAATACAAATCAAAACCACACTCAGATACCACCTCACGCCAGTCAGAGTGGCCAAAATGAAGAAATCAGGAGACTATAGATGCTGGAGAGGATGTGGAGAGACGGGAACCCTCTTGCACTGTTGGTGGGAATGCAAATTGGTGCAGCCGCTCTGGAAAGCAGTGTGGAGGTTCCTCAGAAAATTAAAAATAGACCTACCCTATGACCCAGCAATAGCACTGCTAGGAATTTATCCAAGGGATACAGGAGTACTGATGCATAGGGGCACTTGTACCCCAATGTTTATAGCAGCACTCTCAACAATAGCCAAATTATGGAAAGAGCCTAAATGTCCATCAACTGATGAATGGATAAAGAAATTGTGGTTTATATACACAATGGAATACTACATGGCAATGAGAAAAAATGAAATATGGCCTTTTGTAGCAACGTGGATGGAACTGGAGAGTGTGATGCTAAGTGAAATAAGCCATACAGAGAAAGACAGATACCATATGGTTTCACTCTTATGTGGATCCTGAGAAACGTAACAGAAACCCATGGGGGAGGGGAAGGGAAAAAAAAAAAAAAAGAGGTTAGAGTGGGAGAGAGCCAAAGCATAAGAGACTGTTAAAAACTGAGAACAAACTGAGGGTTGATGGGGGGTGGGAGGGAGGGCAGGGTGGGTGATGGGTATTGAGGAGGGCACCTTTTGGGATGAGCACTGGGTGTTGTATGGAAACCAATCTGACAGTAAATTTCATATATTAAAAAAAAAAAAATCCAATAAAAAAAAAAAAAAAAAAAAAAAAAACAATTACAGCTTTGTAATATAGTTTGAAGTCCAGAATTGTGATGCCTCCTACTTTGGTTTTCTTTTCAACATTACTTTGGCTATTCAGGGTCAGAAGGAGAATTTCTTTAATCATCTTAATTCTCCATTTTCTGAAAAATTAAGTCTCTGAAATGGCTTATTGTTTAACAATGTATCCAATTGGAACCACAATTAATAAAAAATGAAGATGGGACATCCTATGACCAAGAATTGATGAATATAAGGAACAAAAGAGTAAATCACCATGTATGGAGTTGAAAGTGTGGAAATAGAAGTCAGAAGACAGTACATCTGTGCTGTGCATAGGCCACACCCTCCTGGGTAATGAATATTGATTTTGGGTTATTCTAGACATTTACTGGAGGTGATTTGAAGTAGTCCTTTGGCATATTTGTGTATCTTGCTAGTGCTTTTTCTATTATTAGGGGTTTACTATCTGACACCATATTTGGAGCAATACTCTTCATATTATTTGATTTTTATTCAAGGGGAAAAAAAAGATACTGCAAAATTTCTTGTCTAATTCCAGCAGGAGCTCACAGACAGTGTTCATCCATGTTGAGATAAAAAGCTCCAAATAATGAGGCTCCATCTTTTCACTTATATCCAATCTTTACCACTCAATGTTGAGGTGCAGTTTGTGTGTGTGTGTGTGTGTGTGTGTGTGTGTGTGTGTGTGTGTGTGTCTATTTTAAAGTTCCGGAATTTTTACAATTATTTTTCACAACACCATTCTGCTCAGAGGGTAGTTATGTGTGCCTTCTCTTTATCTTCATTTGCTTTGAGGGCAATTTGTATCTTGTCTTGTGTAAAGTTTTGACATAAAGTTGTGACATATAGATTGTAATGACATATTATAATCACCCAAAGTCCATAGTTTACTTCAAGTTTCACTCTTGGTTTCTATATTCTATGGGTTTGGATAAACACATAAAAACATATATCCATCAATATAATATGATACAGAATATTCTTCACTGCCCTAAAAGTTCTCTGTATTCCGCCTATTCATCCCTCTCCTGCCCACCACCCCTGGCAGCCATTGATTTTATTGTCTCCAGAGTTTAGACTTTTCATTTCAAATATTTTTTTAAGTTAAAAGGAAATCAGGTTTTAAGTACCAGTTGTAAATTCTTATGTGATGACTAACACAGAACAAAAGCTATAAAAGTGATTGCAACTCTATAGAAACCGCACGCATTTTGAATAACTACAAATTTGCATACATAATATATCAAGTCACTACCAATCTATGAAAGGTCAAAATTTTGTACCTAAATAATGGGGAGTATTCATAAAATATAATTAACTATAGACAAAATCATGTTTTTGTATAAATTTTAAAATTGCATGTTTCTCTAAGACTGCAGAAACGTTTTAAGTAAAGGAAAAAAAAATAGAGAAACCAGACCTAACTTGGGATAAACATATTCTGTGGAGGTTACATTCGAACTGTGTCTGAATGAAGCCTAGGAGCTTTTACCAGACAGTCCTTACTGCTCAGTGAATGATGAATATATATAATGCTGCTTGGATAAATGAGTGGGTCAAAGAAATATATTACATACCTCCAACCTTACTTATGAAATGGCACAAAGAGAGAAAGATATTGGTATGGAACATGGATGAATAGACAAAACTAGTTGCATCTGAAGCAACTAGCCCATGCAATGAACATGATGAGCTCACTTCCAAAATCCAAATTCACTGTGTCTCATAAAGATAAAATATAAAAATAATACAGAAAAGTATAACACATTGTTCTCACTTATTATCTAGTTATGCATTAAGCCATAGACATACATGTAACTTTTAAATGAAAATTAAATAACAATACTAGGTAAAATATATTCAAATTAAGAATACATGCTAAATAAATGGCTTATAAATAATAAATCATCTGAGTTTAAAAAAAAAGGACATATCACATTAAAGTCTAAATTGGTTTGAGAAAATCACTGTAGTTTTTCCACAGTCAAGGGAAGAGTGGGTTTCAGAATTAAAGCACGCTGGGAACAGAAAGGAGAATGAAAGGGAAGGACATTTTCTGATTATCTGAACATCTAAAGCATAATCCAGAACTCAGGAATATCAGTACCATTCAACAAAGAAATCAGGGAAATAAGCAAATCTAAGTATATAGGGTAGTCTATTGGCTATTCTACATTCCCACAAGAGTAATTTATTGGTATACTAGAAGAAAATCAACCATGTGCATCACAAGGAATAGATTATATGATAAATTCTGGAATTTAAATTCAAGAATTTTGAGATGGCTTATAAGACCATAAAAACAGGAAGCTCCTGTGTTTGATTTTTGCCAAAGTATAAGATATGCATTTTAATTTATGTAAAAATTTGAGATGAAAAAAGAAATGAGTATTATTGTGCTGCCAACGCCCCCAAGCCCATCAGTTTTGAATGTTTTGCCAAGTCCTGCCTTCATTGTTTTACTCAGTCATACACATTTCCTGCATCCACTCCTTCCATGAATAGAGGCACAGCAAAGACTTCCATGTAGAAATATCTTTTTTAAAATGATGATTCCAGTATAAAACTTTGAACTTCAATTTGCCACAGAGCTTTATTACATATCTAATTACATGATCTAATATTTTCTTCTATGCTTTCTTTACAATTTCAGCAATATTGAAAACCAATATTGAATCTTCTAGCACTGTGGTACTCTTCAAGAGGAATACTTATAAAATATTAGTATATAGGTCTCTAGCTCCATCCTCACTGCTAAATAAGAGTACATGCTTAACACTCCATCATTTAATGTTAGTTTAGTCATTGGTGGAAATACAGTGCACTGCTAAAATATTTTCTTTATTTGTTTGAATAAAATATATTTAAAACACAAAATAAATTGCCCTTACTGTGGCATACAGATTTTCAAAATAAAATTTAATTCATAGAAATTGAACCTATTAAAACAATGGTTGGCTCTATCCATCATCTTATTTAATTTCTTTCCCATTTGTGTTTTACCTAAAATTTCTTTGAATGACTACCACGAGACTTGTGCATTCTTGCTAGAGTAAGATACCCCTAACTCTCCATTGATGTGGATAGAATACAAGTATTCACAAGTTTTCAAGTCTATGTAGAATCTAAGACAAAACAGAATTTTTCTCAGTATTAAAACAAACAAAAAAGACCTTTTCTCCAGGGCCTGCTAAACCCTTCAAAGGAGTCTGCAGCGGTTCCAGCGGATCGTGTCTTCCTTGTTTGAATTATTTTAGAAGTGAGAACTAGGAATGCAGCCTCACATGAGAGAGAGAAATAACGCATGTTTGTATTTTCAGTATTTTACGTCTAGTGTGTCTTCCTTATCTTTTTTATTCTTTTGCCAGCTCAAAATGCATCCAGCACAAGATGCTTCCAAAATATTGTATCAGCAAATAATCTTTTCTTGGAAATCAAGAAAGCTCTATCTAATACATCCAAAAATTGTATCGGCAAATATTCTTTCCTTGGAAATCAAGAAAGCTCTATCTAACACAATGAGAACGTTAGAACCAATAGTGGGAAAATTGGTTCCACTCTGACCTAGGTTCCACTCTGACCTATGTCTCTTGGCTTCTCTCTTCTTTAATTTCCTCACGTGGAAATTGAGAAATAAAGGCATGCATCCGGTCTTTCATAGGGATTGTCGTCAAAATTACATAAGAGAATATTTGAGGGGAAAACAAATTGTTGAAGAAATTTGAAATATCTAAAAATCACTAATAGTGGGAAAAAAAATAGTGAACTGCTACCTCCTGGTAATGTAGTAATGTGACTGATTCTAGCAAGCCTCATCCTGCAGGTGAATCTTCAGTACTTCCTAATTGTATTGTCTCTCCCTTCTTAAAGAAATTCAGCAGCCTATGCGATTATACAAACTAAATTGCCGTGCCAGTACAGAACTTTTTTAAAATTCCACACATAAAAATACACAAGCCTTTCAAATCTCACACAGAAATTAGGTTTGGACTGCAGGTCTGAGACCTATTACTCAATATTTATTGAGATAGACATGTGATTTAAACCAAGATGAGGATAGAAAACGTAATCATTATCCATCTATTTGGCATGTCTGTGAAAAGCCATTATGACCTATTTCATTATACCTTTTCATTATGCTATTTACTATGTTAATTGAAACTTTATAATGTTGGAAGCATATAAAAAATTCTTTAAGCCTATAGCACACACCAGAATAAATCCTCTAAGACAGTACATTTTAGAACTCATATTTATGTTATAGCATAGAAAGACCCATGAAACTCAAGAGTAAAGGCAAATGATTGCCATTTAAGGAGAATAGAGCTGATTAATCATGCCTCCTTTATCAATTTGATTGTTTTGTTAACAAGTTATCAGTCAGGTCAAGACCACCCCTCAGAGCCAAAGCCCTGAGAAAAATAACAAAGAGAAAAATAGTGCTTGAGTCAAAGCCAACATTAAGACCCCTTTGATCCCGCAGGACTGACATACTTGCTTGATGTCAAAAAAATTTTTGTTCAAATACAAAGCCTTTTATTTTACAATTTAAGTTACGGCTCAAAATGCAAAAATTTAATTTTCCCTAAAAAATACTTTTTGAATACATTTGAGTGAATTCATCATAATAAATTCAAAACTTCAAAAATAAAACAGTAAGAATATTTCTAATTTGTGCTGTTGGAACAAGACAAGAGATTTTTTAGGTGAACATTTAATGTGCACAAGTGATGCTGACAAATGTATTTCTTCCTTAAAAGTTAGATTTCACGGTAATGGATTTTTAAATAGGTGACTAATGTTTTTGACAAGCCTGAAATTTCTGGAAATGTTCTCTCATTCATTGGAACAAAATGATTTAGCATGAATCTCTGGGTCATGATATTCATAAGTCTTTAGAAAAAAATCAGAGAGCAGTTTTCCAACTGTTATTTTTAGATGAGGTAAGTATATTTAGGATAAAGTTAACTAGCTATGCTCTCTGTTCTACAGAATGAGTTAAATATCACTTGTGAATTTAACTGTTAAAGGCTTTTAATGGTTTACAAAATCTTGTACTTGTTTCAAAACTCCAATTCAAAATACATCTGTTTATGCATCCTTATGCTTTTAGAAGAAGAGCTACATAATAACCGAGTATTAGAGACCATAGGTAGATATTTTGCAAGATTGAAAACTGGCTAATCATTCCAGTCACCTGAAAATGACTTGCCAATAGAATCTAATGAAGCTTCACATATTAACTTTCATAAGTCTATAGTGGAAAAGCAGCAGCTGTTAACACTTTTTAAATATGTGTGTGTGTGTGTGTGTGTGTGTGTGTGTGCACAAATACATGTATACAATGGGCTATAGATTTAAGATTTATTTTGCACAAGAGGTAAATAAATATATAAATATAAATATAAATACAGATAGATAGATAGATAGATAGATAGATAGATAGATAGATAATATTTGGATCTTTTTCCTGCATCAAATAAAGCAGCTTAAGCTTAGCCTTTATGTTGCCAAATATAAAAAAAATTACATATATATGTTTCTGTTCATCAGCTGCCTCTAAAATAAAGAACAGGGGTGCCTGGGTGGCTCCGTCGGCTGAGCGTCCAACTTCGGCTCAGGTCATGATCTCACAGCTCATGAGTTTGAGCCCCGCAATCAGGCTCTGTGCTGACAGCTCAGAGCCTGGAGCCTGCTTCAGATTCTGTGTCTCCCTCTCTCTCTGCCCCAACCCACTTGCATTCTGTTTCTGTCTCTTTCAAAAGTAAATAAACATTAAAAACATTAAAGAAAATAAATTAAATAAAGAACAAATCTCTGAATTTTGCCCATAAGATAATCAAAAAGCATTTCTATTTCTTCAGATTTTTCTTGGATAATATGTTAATCTCAACAAATTAGATTTTCAAGCAGGTGAAATTTAACATTGTCTATCTAACTCTAGGTGTAGATACAGATCTTCCTCAACTTAGGATGGGGTTATATCCCAATAAAACCATCGTAAATTGAAAATATCCTAAGTCAAAATGCGTTTAACACACCTAACCTACCATAGTTCAGCCTAGTCTACCTTAAACATGCTCAGAACACTTCCATTAGTCTATAGTTGGGAAAATCATCTAACACAAAGCCTATTTTCTAATAAAGTATTGACTATCTCATGTAATTTATTGAACCATGTACTAAAAGTGAAACAGAATGTCTGGATGGGTATGGAATGGTTGTAAGTATATTGCTTACCTTCCTGATCCTGAGTCTGACTGAGAGCTGCAACTCACCACTGTTGCCTGGCATCACAAGAAAGCATCATCCCCCATATCCTACTGACTGTTTAGATTTCTATTGGATACATATTGCCTTTACACCATTGTAAAGTTGAAAACTCATTAAGCTGAACCATTGTAAGTTGGGATCATCCGCACTGAGGTTTTAATTGTAGCAATTTATTTTCATTTGACTATGGATATGTCAGTGCCTTTTATGGGAATCATAACATGTAACCAACATAAAATTAATATTTTTTCATAAGGAATCATTAAAAGAATTCCATTGCATTGGTTTTAATCCACGCTGCTAAATAAATGAATAAATGGTGAAGTTTCTTTGATGTAGGGCAGGATACTGGAGTGCCCATGACATCATACAAGTCAGCTCCAGGAACATAAAATGGTATTTAATTGTTACTCAAAAGATGAAATACATATTTTCTCTTTGAAAATACTCAGAGGCCTGTGTTTAGCCTTTGTATGGTCTGCTGTCACTACTCCATCTTTACTGACTCTAAATCTTTTACCCATTGCCCCACTGTTTCCTTATCTTTACCACTAGATTTTTGGTGTAAGTTAGCCAATATGACTGTTCCTTTCAATACTCGTGCTTGTTTTTCGTAAAATTCACATTTTCTTACATCAAATACCATGCATGTTTTCAATTTCACTCTATTTCTCCACTTTCTGTTGTGGATATTTTAATGGCTTCCCTTTCTTGAAAGTATATGCTCTTATGGACTACACAACAATAAACACAGCAGAACTCATCCCTTCTTTCTCCTGTCCCTGTTCTGTAATTTCTTTTCCTCTTTCTCAACTCTCCCCTTCTCCCTCTGCCCCCACTTTTCTTACAACTACAGCATACTTGGCATCTGCCAACTGCTCTACACAGGCCTCCCTAAGCACTTCACATATTTTCTAATCCTTTGGTAAATATTCTTCTTCCCTTTTTAGAGATGAAGCAACTCAGATCTGGATAGTTAACTGATTCTTCCTTAATTAGTAAGATCTTTGTTATAAACTATATATATTTTTAATTTTTTTAACGTTTATTCATTTTTGAAAGACAGAGAGAGACAGAGTGTGAGCTGGGGAGGGGCTGAGAGGGAGGGAGACACAGAACCCAAAGCAGGCTCCAGGCTCAGAGCTGTCAGCACAGAGCCTGACACAGGGCTCCAAGAACCATGAGATCATGACCTGAACTGAGGTCGGACACTTAACCACCTGAGCCACACAGGTGCCCTAAACTATATTTTATTCTTTAATCCATAACCAACTACCTAAACTTAGATAACAGTGGCTGATCTTTAGGTTTTATCTTCATTTTGTCACCAAGACAAAATTAATAGGAAGTAAGAAATATCTCATTTTTATCAGGCTGCTATAACCAAAAAAAATATAGAGAATTCCATCTTTTTTGTAATTCAACCTCATTTATGCAGCATGAATTGTGGAAATTCTCCCTTTAACCAATGTAAACTTTCTTTTTTTTTTCTTTTTTTCCATTACTGATTCCAAACTTTACAACATTTCTTCTCAGTCTTCCTTCCAAGGCACCCAGCCATCAACAACATAAGAATTCTCATATCTAAAAACACCGTTCAAAATTGAAACATGAATGTAAATATCTACAATAGAATCTTGCTTATTTCATTGCATACTCTCTGATAAGGATGAGTAAGTTTATGGCATTGTATTACACCTGCTTCATTATGTTATTTTGAAAAGCACAAACTTCTAGATAGATCTTGCTTACTTTGGTTGGAGCACTGTCTACTAAAGACTGGCATAGGTATAATTTAAGGTTAAGAGAACACATAAATAGAGAGATAGCTTATTCCCTTATTAGAAAATCATAAGCAAAATTCTCATTTAAAATTTATAAAGCTCCAGGGCATGGGTGGATGAGTTTAGCATCCAACTCTTGGTTTCAAATCAGGTCATGATCTCAGGTTCATAGGATTAAGCCCCAAGTCAGGTTCTGTGCTGGCAGTGCAGAGCCTATTTGGGATGCTCTCTCTCTGCCCCTCCCCTGATCTCTCTCTCTCTTTCTCTCTTTCTCTCTCTCTCTCTCAGAATAAATAAACTGTAAAAAAAATTATAAAGTTCATTAAAATTCACCTGCAAAATATATTATGAAGTAACAGTTCGCTGTATTAAAGTTAAATGTAACAGCAACAAAACTAATATAAAAACACAAATTTGAAACAAATTTACTTAATGCTTCACTTTCAAAAGATTTCATTTATTTGAATTTCCTACTGTTCCCATAAATATCCTACATAACAAGTTTTTTTAAATGTTTATTCGTTTTTGAGAGAGAGAGAGAGAGAGAGAGAGAGAGAGGCAGAGAGAGAGACACAGAATCTCAAACAGGCTCCAGGCTCTAAGTTATCAGCACAGAAGCCTACACGGGGCTCAAACTCCAGAAGGAAGAGATCATGACATAGGCCAAAGTCAGACACTTAACCAACTGAGCCACTCAGGCACCCCATATCAATAGTTTTTGACCAAAATAACATATTTTTCAGATACCTTAAGGTATTTCACCAACTATCACATTTTCTTCAAGGACCATTCACAAAGATTCTTACTATTTACCTTCATATAAAAGCATAGAAACATATAAAAGTATCATCAAAAGGTACATTGAAAGAAATTATATCACTGCCCAATGTCTCAAAGTGGTAGAACAAAGAGTAGAAGCTGTTATGCTGAGTTTGGAAGAAGTTGCCCTAAACTGGTAAATCAGTGATGGATAATTTCACAAAATTATTGCAAATTTTTGAGTGGCTCACAATTTCCCTTGCCATCTTCAGTGACATCAATATAGTTCTTTTATTTTGCTTGCAATTTAAATATGCAAATTTTGATGAGAAATTTTCCACAAATACAGTTCTGTAAGCACAATCAAAGTTGTGATCAAGTGTTGATTCTGTATGTAAACGGCCATGACAAGCTTAAGTTTCTTCAAAAAAATTACAAAATGCATCTGCTTTATATCTATATAAAATTGTCTAATGTAATTCATATATGTTCCTTTTCACAGGTTAGATCAGTTATTTGGCCTATAAGTGATTGGAATGATCAAACTGTGACATGTATAAAAAACAAAGAAAAGTAACTTATTTTTCATGATTGTATGCAGCATATTTTAAGAAATTCCACAACACTATTAGTTAAGACTTTTTCACGATTTTTTTACTAAAATTAGCACATTATAAAGATTAATTATCAACATCTTTGCATGCAGGCACACTTATTTTCTTAGAGTGAATATTTCATGGTGGAATTGATACAGAAAATGTTTGAGAATATCCCAAATATTCCTTTTCAAAACCTTAAGATGGTTACATAACTGTTTCAAGGACTAATTTTCTAGCCTTTTAACCAGGAAGCTCAAGTCATATGATATCAGTGGCCAATTAGATTTTGCTAATATGTAAAGTGGGTTAGTACATAGCAAATATGTGGCAAAAATTAACAAAAGAGTGTATACACCATGAAGACCAATGATGTGTGTTTCAGGGACTGTGGGCCACCAGTTTATGGCTTCTATTGAAGACAGTCTGAAAGCATATATCTCACACTCATTTCTGTCTACTTAACTAGCTTAAAAAGCCCTTGAGTGACGTCAGGGAAGTAATCTTACATTATTCTAGCAGGTTCACATTTTTTAACCAGATACATACACACCACAACATTTTTGGCAGCCTTATAAAACCAAAAGTGGATTGAACCACACAGGTTTATTCTCTCACATAATGAAAACCCAGAAAGCAGTAAATCTGGGGTTCGTTAATTCAGATGTTCACTGATGTCAGGGATGGAGATCAGCTGCTCTGCAAGACTCTTGATTTCCCCAGTGTTTGCAAGATGGATGATGTCACTGCTCCAAGCAGTACCTTTTCCAAAGTAAGATGAAAAAAGGGGGAATTTCTTTAAATCTCTTATCAGTTCCCTAGTAGAATTCCCTGACTTCTCAGTAAGCTGAACTGGATCAGATGTCCTACTTTAAACTACTCTCTGAAAAAGAAGAAAGAGATTTCTATGGTTGATTTAAGAACAAAAATATCCTAGAGTTTGTGGTGGAGCCCACTTTGCCTCAGCACACCTATGTCAATTCCTTAACAGAATCAGGTTATACTAGCAATAAAATAGGAGGAAATCTCTGTTTGAGATAAAACTAAGAGAATGAACTAATATAAAAACACAAGTCTGTCCCTCAAGACTTATTTAAAAGCTTTTTCCTCCAAATTTCTTCAGTATTTCCCCCTATTTTTAGGTAAGCTTTGCATCTCCTGGTGAACAGTTCTTCTAAAACTTCTCATTTATTCCCATTTCTATTAACTAAGAATAGCTATTCTCCTTATAAAGCAACCTATTTTGGCCCACTATCTGAAACCCAAAGCACCAAGAACTCCAGGAACATTTAGAAATTATGTCAAACCTAGAGTTCAGATAGCCCACAGCTAAACAAGGAGGCAGTGTCCAAAAGGATGAAGATGTGGCAAGGTCATACTCACAAATAGAAAGGATACTTAAGTCACTACTGAACCTCCTCAAGGTTCCATGGTTCCATGGTTCCTCCTCAAGGAACCATGCCAGAACACTCAGAAATCAGAATCAAACAAAAATTTCAAAAATTCTCCATGATAGACTCCTACATGCATGTCCAGAAGAAACTAACCTAAAGTACCAGTGAGATTCTAGCGTTGAGCAAATCCTTAAATATAAACAAAATCAACTTCAGACAGAAAGATGCCATAGAGCTACCGTTTTTTCCCAACTCATCAGAGTACTGGATATGCTGGTACTATATCTATTCTCAAATGAAGAGTCAAGCTTCAAGGGAAGAATTTTTTGTCTACGTTAAAAATTTAAAGACATCACCTAACGTAATATGATAGTGTTTTCTTAGTTTAGAAAAGGAAAAGAAGAGACAAAAAGAAAGTACAAAATTCAACACAAAATCACATCACTGGCTCAAGACTAGGATCATATCCAAAAACTCCTTATACCACATATAGTAAAACAGACAGCATTTTACATGATAGTGAAATAAATGATACAGTGATTCCTTCACATTTTTCACATTTTTTTTCTTATTAGGATAGTTGGCAGTTTTACATATAAATCTTATGAGTTACTTCAAAAAGAAAGCCAACTTTGCAGTATTTCTTCATTAAACTTTAGAAAGTACAGGGTACCTGGTTGGCTCAGTCAGTTAAGCATCCAACCTAGGCTCAGGTCATGATCTCCCAGTTCATGAGTTCAAGACCCACATCTGGCTCTGTGCTGACAGCTCAGAGCCTGGCGCCTGCTTTGGATTCTGTGTCTGCCTCTCTCTCTGACCCTCCCTCGCTTGGGCTCTCTCTCTCTTTCACACACACAAAAATAAATAAACATTAAAAAAATAAAGTATAATTATGTAAAAATCACATTGCCCTTGTATTGGTAGCACCTAGTTGGAAGATTTAATGATATGTGATACTTTCTATGATATAACTCCACATTGTGAGCTATTGACCATTACTTAAGTTTATGGCATATTGTGTTTAAGTTTTAAAATGCCAGTTTATGAGTGTGTTAAGAGTTTGACAAAAGCATTATTTGAGCTTAAAAGATATTGATGATTATTTCAAAGAAATCAATTTTTGATAAAACATACTTCATACTTGCTATATTCTCAATTTTTCTTCAACCTGAAATCATGCATAAGGAATATGCAAACTGATAAGCTTTGTAGATCAGATTACAAAAATGACAAAAATAGCATGGAGATACACATATCATAACCCAGAATTATTGAAATTTATAAAAATAATATTCATACTTAAGATGAGGAGGAACTAATCCATGTCAGTCACTACATGTGCTACAATCCATAGAGCTACATGTCACTTAGAATAGGAATTAGCCATTACTACTGATGGAAGACAGAAAGGAAGGAGGGCACCAATTCAGATAAAGTCAAAAAGAATGATCCTAATGAAAACGAAAATGTTAGGTAGCAATTAATCACTTGCTTTGTAAGGATGTGCACTTTAAGCAAAGAAAAACTTATAACATTTATCAGTTGAGTTTAACGGAAGATATTTTTGTTATAAAAAGACTCCAATTCTATAGGAGAGTTTATTAATAAAAGAGAATTCCAATGTGAAAATTTTAGTTTGGGGGCAATATTTTTAACTTAAGAATAATACAGTTGATAGAAATGGAGCTAGAGATAAAGAATTTTTTGGAAAACTATGATTATTTCTCTTCCTTAAAAAAATCTTAAGTATCATTTGCTAGAATATTATATGACATTTTTACATATCTGATAAATTAACATAGCTGGGATATATGCTTTATTAGAATAAGATATATATGAAGCACTGTTGAAACAGACTCTTGTATACAAAAATATACTTCTTGACAGTGGAGCGAAGGTGTGGACACACTGGTAGGGAGACCCTCCATATTGAAAACACACAGAAAATAATGTTTTAAAAAACTAATCCATATTCAGTACTCACTGTCACGATTAGGCACCAGGTGATTAAGAGAAGAGAGTATGTATAAACTTTTATTTCATGTGTCTTGACCTCAAAAAAAGATATTCACATGGAAAACTGAACAATTAATGATAACATAAAATTAACTATAAAACAAATGGCTTAGATAATAATTGCCATAGAATGAAGGTGTTTCTGATCCACAGAAAACTTACTAGCCTTGTATTATGCTGAAAAACTGTTTGATATTAAACACAACTATGAAAATTGCCATTTAACACTTCACTCTTAAAGCTCATAACTCAAATTAACATACTACATTTCTCAATCTCAAAACTCATATATTAACCAAATCTGTTTCATTTTAACAGAGTAGTTTCTAAATTGATTTGGTCATGGAACACCTAACATCTGTAAACATTTTGTATAAATGCTTTTTATTTCCTACACATTTTAAGAGATGCCCCTAGAGAAGTTGAAAAGAAAAAAGAACTCTTTTAGATTAGTTTTGATTAGGCATCATTGTGGAGATAGAAATTCAGCTGAGTCTTGAGGATTTTTTGTTGTTGTTGTTTACGTAAAGTCAAGGCAAATTAGGAGAGCATTATAGGCAGATAGAAAAGAAAGCTAACATTTCTTTCAAAAGCACCCCAGAGCTCTTTCCAATGATGGAATCACTTCAGATTCCAATCCTCTCCTGGGACATTTCTAGCAGTTGGGGAATCTCTGCTTTGTTCTGCAAACAGGGGTTGTTGTCATATGTGTGTAGTCAAGAACTAAAGGGACCTAACTAATCATTTCTCCTTTTAACAGAACTTCCCTTGTGCTCCTTGGGCATAATACTACATATTTGGTTTTATAAACCAAATCTGCTCAAAATTTGTAAATAGCTTTCCATTATCATATTTATTTTTCTTCAGTTCGACTATATTCCTTGTCATCATATCCCTTGGTATTTTGACCACCTGGTGAGTACAATGGGGTGAACTTCTCTAAAGGAATCCAAAATCAAATCCTCACAAATATATTACTCTATTGAGTAAAATAAAAAAAAAACATATAAGCTATATCTTAATTCTCTAACATTCATCCATTGATAGCAGTGCATGAAATATCGGGCTGTTTGTCAAGATGAAGAATATAACTAAGGATGTCTGAAAGTTTCCTAAGGTGGGATAGTAAGAAGGGAACATCAATAGATGTGCCTCAGAGTTACCAACTTAGAAAGAGAACCATGAAACAGTCATCTAATACCTTACACTGTCATCCAGAACATAGGTAATTGATAGGCATATCTACTCCTATTCCATTTCTTAGTGTAGTTTACAGATCATCTCACGAGGCAACAACACAGGCATAGCAGTATGAAACTAGTGGATTGTGAGAACCTATGGCTATACTGATTATGAAACAGTACCTTCTAATTTATTTAGATATAAGAATGAATATTTAATTATCTACCAGAATCATTGCCTCCTATGAGTTAATGCAATCATCAATCAACAGATCAATTTACTGATAAATTAACCTGAAGTACATAAAGGAAATGTTTCAAATCATCGTGTGAACTAAGGGCCTTGATACAAAGTGATCCAGTTAGTGTAAAAAAATATATTTTAGGGGCGCCTGGGTGGCGCAGTCGGTTAAGCGTCCAACTTCAGCCAGGTCACGATCTCGCGGTCCGTGAGTTCGAGCCCCGCGTCAGGCTCTGGGCTGATGGCTCGGAGCCTGGAGCCTGTTTCCGATTCTGTGTCTCCCTCTCTCTCTGCCCCTCCCCCGTTCATGCTCTGTCTCTCTCTGTCCCAAAAATAAATAAAAAACGTTGAAAAAAAAAAATTAAAAAAAAAAAATATATATATATTTTATGAATATTTAGAGAGACTTGGTCATTATAGGATTATCTTATTACTGATGAAGGGAGGCTTTAATTGTCATATTGATTATTTTTTAGGATGTAATCTTGCTGTTCAGATGCTGACACAGATGATGACAATATCCATAGCCACCATGATTCATGATTTCTGAGGGGTGGGTGACTGCTAAGATTGGAGATAACTTTATGGGGTCCAAATCAAGTTTTTAATCCAAGGTCATTCTACAAACTTCTTTATCATATTATGTGTTTTTAATGATATGAAATCACTCAAAGGCTCACATCATAAAGGAATCTTAAACTTAGAGCCAAATTCTCTGGAGTACAGGATATTGAGGAGAAGTTGAGCATAAACATCCTTAATTAAGACATGTGCACTAGATATTAAGTAAAATAAGAATGTATTTGCTAAGAGTCACAGTGTTTGCTTAATCTGATCTCCGATTTTGGGCTGGGGCCCTCAGTTGCTAGGGTCTACCCCCAGGAGGTTATGTGCAGTTTGGGTATATATGCCTTGACCCTCCAGTCACCAAAGTCCAAACTCCAGCACCTCTTTCTGCCCTATAACACCAACTGACACCCCAATGACATTATAGACAATGTGAGGGGGTTTTCTGGACCCAGCAGATAGTTTGTTTTCCCACTTCCCTGATGCCCTGTCAGAGGCAGTGTCAACTCTCCCAGGCCTGCAGCCAAAATGGCTTCCTTCAGCTAGTGTCTTAATAGAACTCAAGTCTCCTCCTCAGGGATGGAGAAAGACTAGTTGAAGTTGTAATGTAACTCTTGCCTGTATATAGTTTTTAAGTTAAATTTATTTTTAAGCAGCCTCATTTACCCCATGTCAGATCGCCCTTATAGCTTCCAAATGAGAGTATGTGAACATCTAGGGTAGGAATAAAAATATTTAGATTCTTTAAATTTAAAAACAAATTAATACAGCTTTAAAAACAAAAGATCCTTTAAGATGCAACATAGCTTGTCAAGATTCTGTTGGCCGGTTCATTTTTCCTAAGTTGCTACAAGAAACAATTGGTGAACTAGAGAGCCATTATCAAAGGGACAGCTGACCTGTCATTGCTTGCATGATAAAAAAAGAAAAAAAAAGCAGCTTTAGTTGGATTTGGTACCTGACCTAGCTTAAGATTCCTGTTTATTTGGGGCGCCTGGCTGGCTCAGTCACTTAAGCATATTACTTCGGCTCAGGTCATGATCTCATGGCTGTGAGTTCGAGCTCTGCATCAGGCTCTGTGCTGATAGCTTGGAGCCTGGAGCCTGCTTCAGATTCTGTGTCTTCCCCTTTCTCTGCCCCTCCTCTACTCATACTCTGTCTCTCTCTCTCCTTCAAAAATAAATAAGCATTAGAAAAGAGTAAAAAAAAAAAGATTTCTGTTTATGCAAGATTTTTTGATAGTTTATCTTCAAGTATCAACTGAAAGATCTCCCTTTGGGTTTTTCTCAAGGCTGGAAATAATGTAGGTAAATTTTTGTTTCTTCAAAAAATAATGCAGTTTTTGAAGGTTAAAACAATATACGTTCATTTTTGTGGACTTGATTTTTCATGAATAATCTGTCCTATTTAACAATACCTCAAGTCTTTGGGCATTCACTTTCGAATGTCCCCCCTCTGTAAACAGAGCTTTCCTACTATTCTTCCTTTATAATCATATTCTAATAAACTTTTGCCTGCTGCTAAAAAAAAACCCAGAATACCTTAAGTCCTCTCACATTTCGTTGGGGTTTTTTTGGAGGGGGAATCGTGTGGATCATCTTTCATATACAGGCTACATACTTGATTGCAATCCCAGGCCAAAAGATAAGCCCAACCTATCCACTATTGCTTATAAAAACAGTTTTCTAGTGTCTTCTAGTGTACTTCTGCATTATTAAGTAAGGCAAGCTGTTAACCTTTGTGACTACTTTTGAAAATTGGTGTAACTAAATACCTGTTTTCTCCTTGTGCTTTCTGTAAAAGCTTTGAAACTTACTGACATCCATGTGATGCATCGCTAACATGTGTTGTATTGCATCTCCTGAGGTTCTATGTTCTAATAATTATCAAGGTTTCAAACTCAGGCTCCTCCGTCAAATATAGTAAAGCCTGTACAAAATTAAATAAATTATCCTCATATTTCTTGCTAAAATATTCAAAAACAGTTCACTCATCTCTCCCCACCTCACTTATTGCACCTATTCACGGGATGCTTTCAAACATTAACTAATTACAGTTCATTTTCAGAAAACTATGAATGCCTCAATATCTGCTGTGTCCTTTGGAGAAATTTTTGAGAAGACTGCCAGGAGATTGATAGAATCCCCCATTCATTTTCTGCAATTCATGATAAGAACACCAAATGCCATTAACCACATATCCATTGCATTTCCTGGCATGCACTTCAAGACCTCAAGAGTGTGAAGTCTCTTTTTTTTTTTTAATTTTTTTTTTCAACGTTTTTTATTTATTTTTGGGACAGAGAGAGACAGAGCATGAACGGGGGAGGGGCAGAGAGAGAGGGAGACACAGAATCGGAAACAGGCTCCAGGCTCCGAGCCATCAGCCCAGAGCCCGACGCGGGGCTCGAACTCACAGACCGTGAGATCGTGACCTGGCTGAAGTCGGACGCTCAACCGACTGCGCCACCCAGGCGCCCCAAGAGTGTGAAGTCTCTTGATTCCAACACTACAACAGCTCAAGTTTGTTTGGGATACTGGCTACATCCAGTCAATAATAGGTTGGCTGCATTTCAGGCTAACTATCAGCAGTTTAGTCCAACTCCTAGATTTTTGGTGGCAGTAGGGGAGGGTAAATCATGCTGTTTCATTCCTTTTCTCTTAAATCTATTTTTATCTTCTTTTCCTGTATTATATTCCCTCAGCTTTTTATATTTGACTGCTTCTACCAGTACATGATCTCTGGCATCTATCCACTGAAAAAATTCCTCATTTTTCAATGAGGTATACATTTTATTATTAATGATAGTACCTAAATATTTGTTGATAATGAATCTTGAGGCTTCTACCTTGAAGGTCCTAAGGGATAATATATACTTAGAAATGCAATATTGAGGTAGAGTCAGCAGAATATATCTCTTTTGCTGAAACATGTCTGATCTTCCCTATATATTTTCTTTATGAAGTGTGTCCCCAGAAAATAAAAGAGCACAGAAAGTGTGGATCAAGAGAAGCTAAGAAACTAGAGGAGTCATTCATACAGATTGACATTCCAAATCAGAAATAAATATGAGGGCTGCCTGGGTGTCTCAGTCAGGTGAGCATGGGACTCTTGGATTTCAGCCTCAGGTCATGGTGTCATAGCTCGTGGGATCAAATCCCACATTTGGCTCTACACTGACAGTGTGGACCTGCTTGGAATTCTCTCTCTCCCTCTCTCTCTGGCCCTCCCCCACTGATTCTCTCTCTTTCTCTCTCTCTCTCAAAATGAATAAACATTTAAAAAATAAATAAATATGAAACAAACCCCTTTCTGTATCTTTTACGTATCCTAGAGAATATGTGTGTGCCCTTCAAGCTTCACCAAAGTTCCATTTTGCTTGGTTTAAGGAATGATGTTCAGTGAAAAGAGGCTAATGAAATATTTTCCCCTTTGTTTAATATTCACCCCAGCAATGCACTGTTATCAACTGAATTATCTAACATCAGTCATAAGTAAATTGGTTATATATTTTTTCCAAACAAATTTTTTTGCAATTTATTTATTTTATCTCATATAATTTATCATCTCCACCACAAAATATACTATGACACCAATTTCAGGAATAAACATACATCATATTAAACTATTGATCCTCGCCCACCCTCCTTAGTGTTTACTTCTCTATTTAATTTAGAAGATTCTAACTAACAACTAAAGAAGTAACATTACTTTGTAATAAAGTTGGGATATTTCTCAATAGTTCATACCATTCAGGTGTATTGTCTTCATGATGACAAATAGATAATTAGAAAAACTGGAAAGGCTGACACAAATGTCATAGAGAATATGTCCAACACCGACATCTTTAGACATAAATATTTGTCAACTCGCTTGTCAGATAGTAGCTGTACAACTTGAGGCAATTTATTGTTTTAACCCTCCCTTTCCTTATCTGTATTACAAATGAATGAGTCCTAGGGATCTGTATTTTTAATAAGCTTTTGAGTATTTCCTTTGCAGCTGAATTTGGTCCATAAATAGGTGCTGAAAACTATTGCCCAAAACCAACCCTCTTCCCTCACATTTTTATATAAAGTGTATCTGTTGATTATAAAACTGAATATTAAATAATAAGTCAATGAATAAAGATATAAGGAGAAAAATTCTAAATAAAAACACATGCGATAAAAGTAAATAATTTTAATCTGCTTTTGGGTTGCAGCTTAATGATAACAATTACTCTCTTGGGATTTTTTAACTTTTGTCTTCACACCTGTACCTTCTTTTCCTTGTTATTTTTGATGATGTCTACTTTTTTTGGCTTAAGGATACATATTTAGTACACAAAATATTTGTACAAAACTTTCCCTCATACATCCTCATACAAGAGAAATGCTTAATAAGGTTTGAGGGATATCTCAGATGGGAGTTTTCATTCAGATGCATCATTGTTAATGAACAGTGTCTTCTTCTATAGCATTGAAAAAGAATGATACTTCTGATGTCTTTAATATGGTAATATGGCAAACTAGATATCCTAAAAAAGCAACACAAATAAAGCATCTAAAACAAACTAAAATATATATTAAAACAAATGTGTTTGAAATTATTGATGAAATGGCGAGAAATTTAGAGAAATCCCTCATAGAAGAAGAAGGGGCGAGAAGGAGGGGGAGGGAGAGAGGAGGCGGAGAAAGAAATGGATTATTAAATCAAATAGGTAAGTAGCTTTTGGAGAAACTGATAATCCAATAATCTGTGTGTTATGGGTTTTTAGTTTTAAATTCTATATGGTGGGAAATTGTTTCAGGAACTCATACACAAAGTTATGACCGCTGAAAGATGACCCGGATTGAAAGAGACAGCCAGGTGTATTTCCACATCCACAGTGGAGAAAAGGTCACTCGTCTATCTCTACCTTGGTGGGAGTAGGGATAGCAGTGGCCTTCTCCTCTGATGGTTTTTTAAGACTAAGCAAGATTGGAGACTAGTTGTGACTCAAAAAATACATATGCCATTTAAAAATAATAAACTGCATACTTTTAAAAACTTCTTGGATGATGTCATAGGAAAATACCAAAAGATAAATGATAAAGCAGGAAAATTATTAAGCAATAATAATAAATATGGATGGACAATTACCATAATAAATGATGAGCTCTTTTAAAAAGAACAAGGCAAAAAGACAAAATATCTGAAACAAAAATGGGCAAAAATATGAATAGAGAATTCTCAAAATTATGATATAAAAACAGTTCTTAAATAGATGAAAGTATTTTTAATCTCCCTTAAAATAAGTACAAATTAAAATTATACTGAAATATTGAAATATTATATATCACCTACAAAACTGGAAAAATTTAAAAGTCATCAACACTTCTTTTGATAGAGTTGTGGAAAAATACAAACTCATATAATGCAAATGGAAATACATAATGGTGCAGCCTTATAGAGAAGTTGGTAATTTTACAGACCTGCCTATTCATTTACCCTTTGACCCAGAAATCTCACTTTTATTAATTTACCCTTAAGTTAACACCTCAAATATCAAAAACTACATGTGCAAAAGTTTACTAAATATGGCATTAATTGCAATTACAAAATATTGGAAATAATCTCAATACACATCCACAGGAGATGAGTTGAGTAACCTATGGTATTTAATATAATAGAGTATTATAAAACTAAAAGAAGAATGAGAAAGTTATTTTGAACAGATAGGAAGTGACTTACGGAATTATATTGTTAGAGAAAAAAGCAAATCACAAAAAAAAAAATAATTATATGTAAGGAAAGTAAAGGAAATGATTTATGTTTGTGTATACTCATCCACATACACATGTGTTTAAATGCAATACGAATAGACACAATTGATTCTAACTTTATTTCAAATATATTACAAAACCACGTGGAAAGTAAGGGTATAATTTTAATTATGTTCTATATCTTAACAGTTAAATATGCACTTTAGTATTATTATTATTCCATGTATCTACCATCAGTGATATCCATATTAATTTGGATATGTGAAATGGTTCATAACCTATAAAAGAGCTTCTTGGAGTGCCATAGAGACACTTGCAAATATTCAAGGAATATTTTAAGAATGTAGGCTCTGTAATCATATGGCATCCATTCAAATTCTGTAATCTTATGCAAATTCCTTAACACTCTATGCCTCAGTTCTTTATCTACAAAATGAGTTTATAAAAGTATTTATTCAGTAATGGCACTATGAAGATTAAATAGTTATTAGACATAAACTGCTTAAAACAGTATTAAGTACATAATTAGAGATCAATAGACATTACCTGGTAATACTAGCATAGAAGCTACTACTTCTCTAGGACTCAGGGCTCAGAGTTGAGGATCATTAATTTGTATCTAAATTTTAGTGAGAGCTGAAAAATAGTATTTTAGTAACTATATTCTATAAAGGCAGTAACAGTGACTCTCAATTGACGGTGCACATCAGCATCATTGTTGATCTCTTTAAAATCAAAAATGAAAAAATAAAACACAAAGATTCTACATCATCAAAAACATTCAACAAAGTTTTAGACATCAGGTCCAACTCTATATAAATTCAAAAATGTCTTAGGTAATATCAATAAGTATTCCTTAGTAAGATCTACTATGATAGGAATTTTGAGAGAATACTACAGCTAAAATGCAATAATTCTATCACCTCAGACAGAGAATTGAGCCTCAGTTTTTCTTCTATACAATTAGACTAATGATTTCTTGCAAGGAATTCCTTACAAGCAGGGTTGGTGTGACAATTAATGGAGATAATATACAGAAGATACCTAGTTCATTGTTAGTACTCAATGAGTAATGGCTATTACATTCTGCTCTTGTAGAATGTTGAGAAACTACATGAAAAGAAGAAATGGTGTATTTATAAAAGATCATTGATAATTTAATTTAGTATCATATTTTAATAAGATCTGTAATTTGGGTAGAATTTTAAGCTCTAAATTAAGACCGTTAGAGCAAATCCTATAAAATACAAAAATACCTATTTTCACAAAGGTAATTGAAGGTCTTAGCACAATCTCAAATAATGGATTTATGTTGCTGACTTGCACACATAAATGAGTGCCCTTGTGAATTGCAAGATATTCAAGCATGTTTATCATAGTCAGAGTCTGCCAGTGCATACTGATCAATGCCCCTCACTCATTAACATACAGGACTCTTTGCTTGAGCTTTCATTTGCATGCTCTTCTAAAATCTCCTTTTTCCCTCACTATTCAAACAGCCAATGACCTTTGTAATCAACAAGAAAATTAGAAGCAGGTGGGAGCTTATTTTTAATGATGTTGAGACCAAACTGTTTAACTTAAATCTGAACTTTTTCTTCCGATCCTTTTTAATGCCTGACAAATATTAATTATGTGAAGTTAGAGAGAGACTCTGACTTTCTTGTTGTCTCTGATCAAGCTCTGTAACTAACCCTTAGCTTTTATATTTAATTAATATGATGAAAACATTCTTATCTATCAGTATTTTACTTTTTCCTGCAGCCCCCAGTACAAATATGGTAAGAATGGGATTTAGCTAATGTTCTGGCAATCTTTACAAATTTACCTAGATCATTATAAATGAAACTGATTGAGGACATTTCCTATAGGATTGTAATAATTCATTTTAATGTGTGCATATTAGTGGATGGGGAATAAAGCTTCAACATCATAAATGGCAAGTATTGGCCTTGTTTTCTCTTTTGCTTTAGAATACTTTTAATCATATTTACTCTAAATAAACTCATTTCCCTAACGTTTCTCAGGAAAAGCACCAAAGAATTTTTGTTTTAGCTTTTACACATTTCAAGTGTGTAATGAATTAAGTTAGGAAGACTGCCAATTGCAGTCATAACTAGATTATCTACAAAAAATTGTGTGCCTTGCAAAGCCAAAGTAAATTTAATCTCAGGCCAGGTTCTCTACACTATTTAACATAGGTCTACTCTACAATGTAGAGTACTCCCCAAGAAAATAGCTCCCCAAGAAAATAGCTCAAAGAAACTAAAATGGTCTCAAAATGCATCGTCCAAATCTCTTGAAATAGAGTTTTGGATATGCCACAGCTCTCTTTTGTTACTTCTAAACAATTTAGTGTTCACTGTACTTTATATCTCAATTTATTCAGCAATCTCTGTTATGATTGCCATTTGCATTTTAAAAATGCATTATTATTATCATTATTATTAATATTCTACAACAAATTAAATATTTATTTCTTTATTTTAAATTTTTTTTTTCCAACTTTTTTTTTTTTTTATTTACTTTTGGGACAGAGAGAGACAGAGCATGAACGGGGGAGGGGCAGAGAGAGAGGGAGACACAGAATCGGAAACAGGCTCCAGGCTCCGAGCCATCAGCCCAGAGCCTGACGCGGGGCTCGAACTCACAGACCGCGAGATCGTGACCTGGCTGAAGTCGGACGCTTAACCGACTGCGCCACCCAGGCGCCCCAATATTTATTTCTTTAAATTGTAAAACAGAATATAGTTTGGGGGGAAACTATCAAATATTTTACCTTTCATTTAAAATAAACTAAAATGACCTTCCCTTAATGGGTTGCCACTATTTTTTAAGACCATTTTAACTATTAATGTTTTGGCAAAAGGACTGATTCTTTTTAGTTATTCACACATTATTCAGTGTTCATTTAAATATTTAGACCTATAAGGAGCGCCAGGGTGGCTCAGTCAGTTAAGCATCAGACTTTGGCTTAGGTAATGATCTCACAGTTTCTGGGTTCAATCCCTGCATCGGGCTCTGTGCTGACAGCCCATAGCCTGGAGCCTGCTTCAAATTCTGTGTTTCCCTCTCTCTCTGCCCCTCCCCAACTTGTGCTTCATCTCTCTCTGTCTCTCAAAAATAAATAAATGTTAAAATTTTTTTAAATAAATAAATAAATATTTATGCCTACATATATATTTAAAACACATACACAAATCCAAAGACTTTTACTGGTAGTAAATACTTAAAAACAATCAAGTAGAAACATGTTTAACAACAAATTGGCTTTTTAAAAATCAAATCCACAAATTTTGTTTATCTTTATTTTTTGTGTTATATTTATATATTGAATAATTACCAATATTCCAATTAATTATAAGCAACTAAGATAGCTTAAAATGAAAGACATTTAAATATAATTTTTAACTGCAATAGAAAATTAAGATCATAAGAAAAACTTAAGAAAATCTGATTATCAAAAGGGCTACACTGTTTTTCAGAGTTCCAAATATAACTATGAGCCTTATGACATGTAGAAGAAAAGTAAAATGAATACAATAAATAGCATAGTTCTCATACTAGAAAAAGTAAATAAATGAGGAAACTAAAATTAGAAACTATATTTAAGACAATCAGCATCAAACCACTATAGCATTAACCTCAAAATTCAGTTGAAGATTTGAATGCATGCTTTAAGTTCCAAGTCTCCTATGTCAGTACAGCATGTAGGAATGCCATACACTGTTAATGTCATATAGTGTCCTATGTGAGCACTTTGGAAATGTCAGGGGAGACAGAATATAAACCAAATAACAATAAGCCTAAGTAAAGTAGAAAGAAAGGTTTAAGTAGTCTTCCTATGGTGGTTGCTTTTATGGCCTCAGGGATGCTTGAGGATTTGACATTTAATTAATTTTCTTTGTAATACTGATGCAATTTATGTGTGAGTGGACATGACATCAGATCCAAAATAACTGAGAATTCAACCAAAGACTGTATAAAAGGACAACCACTTGTGCTTTATTGTTGAGAAGTGATTTGTCAGTAAAATTGAGATACACCATCAGCGGAAATAGTAAATGTGGTGATCATTTTGCAATATATACAAATGCAAAAATATCATGCTTTATACCTGAAACGAATATAATGTATGTCAATTGTATCTCAATTTAAAAAAAATGCTCAGTTAAAACCGCCAAAACCAGAAAAAGACTGGAAGACAAATATAAGAACACTAAACAGGCAATAAATAGAAAACAGTAACAAATATGGGAGATATTAATCCAATTATACCAATAAGCACTTTGAGTATCAATGGTCCAAATGTACCAACTAAAAGACAGAGATTGTGAGAATGGATCAAAAAACATGATCAAAATATATGTTTTCTATAAGAAACTCACTATAAATTTATAGACATATGCAGATTGGAATGGATAAATAAAAATACACTATACTAACAAAAATTAAAATAAAGCTGGAGTAGCCATGTATATACGTAATATATATTTATATATATAAATATATATATATAAATAAATATATATATAGGTATATAAAATAAAGCTGGAGTAGCCATGTATATATGTCATATATATATATATATATATATATATATATATGACATATATATTTTAGAGTAGCTATATGAATATCAGACAAAGCAGAATTCAAAGCAAGTTATCAGGGATAAAGAAGGACACAATAATGAAGGAGCCAATTCTCCATGAATGCTTAACAATCCTTAACGTGGGAGCACCTGTATGGCTCAGTCAACCGTCTGACTCTGTTTCAGCTCAGGTCATAATCTCTCTGTTTCATGAGTTTGAGTCCTGCATTGGGCTCCATGCTGACACTGCAGGGCCTGCTTGGGATTCTCTCTCCCTCTCTCTGCCCCTCCCCCACTCGTGCTGTCTCTACCTCTCTCAAAATAAATAAATAAACTTAAAAACAAAATCCTTAACGTGCATGTGCCTAAATAGAGCTATGTGAGGTGAACTATAAGTGGCAAAAACTAATAGAATTACAAAGAGAAAAAGAGAAATCCACTATCACAGTTGGAGAGTTTAACACCCATCTATCAGAAATGGGGAGATCCAGCAGACAGAAAATCTGGAAGGACATAACTGAACTCAACACCACCATCAATCAGCTGGTTGTTATTGACATCTATAGACTACTTCACTCAACAACTGCAGAACACATACTCTTCCCAAGCTCGCATGGAACAACCACCAAAATAGAGCACATTCTGGGCCATAAAAACATCTTAATTAATTTGAAAGCATAGAAATCATATAATGCCTATTCTCACATTATGGTGGGATTAAACTAAATATTAGTAACAAGAAAAAAAATCACAGAGATGAAACAACACACTTGTAAATATGGGTTAAAGAAGTTAGACCCCTATCTTCCCACAGGGCTGAGAAAAGGGAGCCTCGTCTCTCTTGATACCTTTCAAAGGGATGGCTCCTAGGTCTTTTATAAGCATGTCTTGCTTAGGTTTGTAAGCATGTCTTGCTTTGAGAAGATATATCTCAAAGGGACAGAAAAGGATTTACATCTGTAAGTTTTCTGAGTTAATTAATGCCTCTAAGAGGAGGTCAAAGTCAAGAGAAGACCAAGGGGCTTTTAGCCAGGTTTGAGTGGACTGAACAGTAAACTCCTTCAGCAGCACTGAGCTTTCTCAGACAGACATTTTATAGGGTCTGGGTTGTCATCCCAGGAGCTGATAGAGGTTAATGGTGTCTCTTAATGGTGGAGGTTGAATGAAATCACTTGTGCCATGAGTTTGCGGTTCTTATAGGCCAAGGTTGAGGCCTCGCTGAGAAGAGGGCTCACTAGAGAGAAGTTTGGTAGAGGAAGGAGGCTTTGTCACCATATATAAAGGTGAGAACTTCTTCTTTATTTTCATAAATAGATAGTTGCTCCGGGAACTAGAGTTATTAATACGTTCTTTATAGCATAGCTAGCTTCTTCTTTACTGGGAAAATTCTTGGTGTTCTAAAAGTCTATATTACAGTATTTCACTTTAATAGTGTCTGCATGTACTTTTCTTAATAGAAAGGAAAAATGTTAAAGGTAGCATTATACTAGTTTAAGTTTATTTTTTTGGCACCTTATTCAATACCAAATTATCTGTAGATGATATTCAATGCTAAAGATAATTTTAATTAGGTTATATTTAACACATTAAAGCTACTTTTAGAATAAGTCACATTTGGTGCTATATTTTTTATGTTACCTTAACAAAAATTAATATTAAAATGCACGCATATTGAACACTATACAAATTCCAGATAGAGTGCATGTGCTCACACACACACGCACACACACACACACACACACACACACATAACTAATGTGTTTTGTAGTAGAAGGAAGATTACCACATTATAAGCATACACTTTTAGGAAAATAAATGGGTAGGCAGTTACAGTCACAGTAAATGCTTAATGGAAGTTTGAACCATTTTCTAACTCCTCCATATGGCTTGTTTAGGAGTACCCTTAAAAACAGAACAATGTAGCAAACACTGGTGAAACATTAAACTATATAATATTGCTGTTAAACAATATGAAACAAGCTTTCAAAGCTTTTCAATATGAAAAGTATCTTTTCAACTTTTGTTTTCTAATCCATAATTGCATACCTTATGCTAACAAATTAAGAAGCAAACAAGTCTATTCACATTTAAATAATAAGTGTTGGGGCTTATATGTCAAGCACTTCTCCTGGAACATTCCTTGATTTGCAACCACATATAACAGTTCATATGTGTTTAGAGTAAGATATACTAGGTAAGCATGACAGGAGACCAATGCATTAATGTTTATATTTGCATTTTAAGATCTTCCACAGTTATGATAATTATTCAAGACAGAAGATCTGTTTTTTTTAAGGTCTTTACTTAGGCAACTTATAGTAGTCTTCATAACTTATAAAGAAAGAAAATAAACATGGGGCCAAATATGAATATAGGGAGAAAATATTTGCAAAGCACATGTCTAATAAAAAACATACCAAAACTTTACAAAGAACTACTACTGCTGAACGTGGGTGGCTCAGACCATCTGACTTTGGCCCAGGTCATGATCTCATGGTTTGTGAGTTTGAGCCCCTCATCAGGCTTTGCACTGACAGTGTAGAGCCTGCCTGGATTCTCTCTCTTTCCCTCTCTCTTTGCCCACCCCCCCTTTCTCTCTCTCTCTCTGTCTCTTTCAATAAGCTTAAAATATTTTAAAAGGTAACCTAATAAAAATGGGCAAAAGATGTGAACATTTACAAAAGAAGATATATTAATAGCTAACACATGAAAAGATGTTAAATATCATTAATCATCAGGGAAATACAAATTAAAACCAAAATGGGATGGCATTCCATATCTACTAAGATGGCTGCAATAAATAAGGCAGAAAATATCAAAAGTTGGCAAGCATGTTGATTAACAAACTTTACTCAAATAAACAAAAAATAATAATAAAGTGTTGGTAGGTATGTAAAATGGTGCAGTCCCATTAGGAAACAATTTGGCAGTTCTCAAAATGTTAAGCATAAAACTACCATATAAGCCTAGTAATTCCACTCAGAGGTAAGTATCTAAGATAAATGAAAACACATGCCCACACAAAGATTTGCACACAAATTAGGTTACATGTAAGATTCATAGCAGTAGTAGCCATAATAGCTAAATACTGCAAACAACGAACTAGTTAGAGTAGGAACTGCATATGGGCATGAGGCATTTTATAGGGGAGGGGTGTGAAAATGTCCTGAAATGGATTTACGGTAATGGCTGCACTACTTGGTAAAGTTACTAAAAGCCATTGAATTATACATTTAAAATGGATGAATTTCTTATATATGTAAAACATACCTCAATAAAGTTGTTGAAAACATTGTGTATTTTCCTATCTGTATGTCTATCTACCTATACTTTGAATTCAGATGTGAGATAAATATTGGGGACATGTAATAAGTTTTTTTTAAGTTTATTAATTTTTGAGAGAGAGAGAGAGAGAGATAGCATGACTGGGGGAGAGACAGAGAGGGAGACACAGAATCTGAAGCCGACTCCAGGTTCCGAGATGTCAGCACAGAGCCTGACGCAGGGCTTGAACCCACAGACCGCAAGATCATGACATGAGCCAAAGTTGGACGCTTAACCAACTGACCCACCTAGGTGCCCCATAAAAAGTTTTTGAATAAAAGTATATGCAAAGATGTTTGTCCTAAAAGTGAGTAAGTTTGATTTGACAATCTGCCTCACTGGTTTGACAATAAAGAGTGGAGTTTCACATTAGGTTATACAGAAGGTAGTTTTCATAAATTGTATGGGCAAATCTTCAGCTTTAATGAAAACTTTGATGAAAACCTAAGATATGAATGCAAGATACAAATGTTTTCCAACTCTTCTGTGTAAAAGAAGGTGCCTCTAAATGAAAGAATAATAAGTAAAATTAATATTTTATTAAGCCCTGGTAAAAAAAAATCTTGGATATGCTTTCTAGAGATAGAGAAAATAATAGACTCTAATGCAGGTGTAATAAAACTTTTCTACTATTTAAGTGTTTCTGAATCTGTTCACCACAATGAATGGGAAACTTTTCAAAAATTATCTGGTGTCATAACACTAAAACTAATTTTTACATATGATTATGTAATTTGGGGTATACAACTCAGAAAGTGTTCAAAGTACTGAGAGACATTATTATACCAGAATCATTCTATTACCACCCACTTATTTTATGTGAACAAGATTATATAATAAGATATATATAACTTAGAACTACCCACACATAAAATAGTATATAAGAGATGCTAAAACCCACCTCAGAAATATATGAGCCCATGGATACACAAACTAATTGGAAATACCCCTCATTCCTAGTAGGAAGAGCACCATGACAGGCAATCTTGACACAGACCTTTTGCAATAAGCCAAGCATTTAGAGAATAAATGGACTATACAAGGTTAATTACTAGGTTTTAAACCAAGAGGAGCTAGAGAAAGAGAGAGAGAGAGAACTCATTCTGAGCATTTAAGCCCCAAAGTTGAGGAAAACAAGGGTGGTGCAAATATCAGGAGTGAAGAGTTGAACACAAGAGCTCCTTCGTGGAGAGCTACAATTTCACAACACGTTAGCTTCATTTTCAGACCTGGTGGCAAGATGCTATAAATAAAAGTCAAAGACAAGCCAAAACAAGATGTGAAAGGAGTGCTAGAAGTAGGAGTCTTCTACATGTGACAGTTTAAAATATAATCACAGATGAGCTTTCCAAGGCTGTGACACTGAGAGACACAGAAGACAATAATTAAATCCAGGTGCATAGATCCATAAATAAGAGGCCATAAAGAAGAGAGGTCAGAGAGTAAGATAACAGATTGGGACAATGGAAAACATAAATAAGAAGATATATCCAAATTAGATGAAACTGAACGTTACATATTGAAAGCAAATAGTACTTTATGATAGTATTTCACAATGTATATTTTTCTGTTTGTTGGAAACATCATAATTATGTTGGCATACAGATTTCAGCAGTGCTGACAAATCATGTGAAAGTTAAGCCCCAAATAGTAAAACTTCTTAGATCCATGACTTTAGGCAAGTTTCCTAATTTATACAAACTCAGTTTCATAGTGTCATCATGAGCATTAAATGAAATAAAGAATGTGAAGCTTTTCCTGCTAGATCAGGCATATAATAGATTCTCCATAAATTTTGGCCATTTGGTCATAATTAGCATTTGTATTGTTCAATTGTTTTGGGTAGAGAGGCAAATAACACTGATCTTGCATGCAACTGAAAACGGTATATGAACATTTTCACTGGTATTTTAAAATCTAAACTTGATTTAAATTCACAGAGGAACCAAATTAAAAGAGGGCAAGGGGTGCTTTAGTTTGAGTCAAACATTTACACTTGTTCTGTGAAAGCATCACAGAGCTAATATGCTATAGCTGCCAGTATCATGGTGAGCCTAGTTTGTTTGTTTTTTTAACGTTTATTTATTTTTGAGACAGAGAGAGACAGAGCATGAACGGGGAGGGCCAGAGAGAGGGAGACACAGAATCGGAAGCAGGCTCCAGGCTCTGAGCCGTCAGCCCAGAGCCCGACGCGGGGCTCAAACTCACGGACTGTGAGATCGTGACCTGAGCTGAAGTCGGACGCTTAACCAACTGAGCCACCCAGGCGCCCCAGCCTAGTTTTCACTGTAGTTAAATCAAGCCTCAATTGCCTGGTTAGCCTATTAGGAAAAAAAGAAAAAGAAAAAGAGAAATAATATCTGCTTATGAGATTGTTTGTGAGAATCAAATCTGTAAGATAATGTAGAGGTGGCACCTAGGACGGTGAAAGCAACTAGTGCAAGCCCAATAAATGGTTCCCATTATTAGAGTTCAAGTGGTCGCTATCACGAGACAGGCTCCCTCTCTCCACTCTTTGACTTCTACATGTTCCAGACACCTCTAATTCTCACTTTCTAACACAGTTGTACTAGGAAAAAGGAATCCTAATGTTCCTTGCTTGTCTTTCAAATGCTCTTTCAGAAGCTTGTGCCACTGACATTAGCAAAGTGCTAAATGGGAGAAGTTCTTTTGAAAAGACTGACCCACAGGTGACCACCTAAACCCCGTTATAAGACAGAACCAAGTTCATAACCAGAATATATTATTATTCATGCAAAAAATTTAAAGATGCATCCTGGATATATAACAGAGTTTTTATCTCTATACTTTATTTTGTGCTGAGATGTTGAACTAGGCATTAACAGTCCTTGATCCATTACTCAATTAGAGCTCCCTGTGCATCTCCTGTGTCTCCTGATCTTCTTCACGCTGCTACAGGATGGTGATATGCCTTGTGCCAAAGAACAACACCATATCTTTCCTTGGGTGTCTAGACCAACGAGAGTGATCCTCAGACAATCCTCATGAGTGGCATTATGTAAACTGACCATTCACATCTGCATGTGCACCTCATTTCCACCCATACACCCCCCCCCCCACACACACACATACACACACACATGCACTAACCACCATGAGTTAAACAGGAAATGTGACATGCTTTTAAAGTAGCTGGGTATCGTGTATATTTATACTTTGTAACTCACCTTAAAATTAACAACCCAGAAGTATATTTATCATTCTATGTCATTCTGAAGTAGGTAACAACCAGGAGAGAACTGTGACATTTATTCACTGTCAATATTTCCAAGTACTATCTAGCACTGAAGGGCAGCCAGTATTTTTAAATCAAAGGAAAGACTCCACAGCATAAAAGAAATGGTATTAACTTAAAGACAATATAAATGTGTCCAAATCCTGGCTTCATTACTTATTACTTTTGTAAATCTGAACAAAGTAAATTTCTTTACTCACAGAGTTTTTGTGACACTGAAGGACAAAAGTATATAAGGATTTTTGGCTTGGATGGGTAGTGCTATAGGCAAATTTCTTGTACACATTTTTCTTTATTTAACACTGTTCCTATAATGCAAGTCTACTAATTCTTAGAGAGCTTAACAGTAAAATAAAGAAGCATTTAAATTTTAAAAAGTATGCCAAATGCATAATGACTGTAGGAGAGTAGTCATAAAGAAATTGATTAGTCCCATTCCACCAATAATATTTCAAAGAGATCCACATGATTAACACCTAATGTCATAAAGAGAGTTGTATGTACATGGCCAAATCATCTAAGAAATATGTTTACCCAATAAAAATCAAATCAAATATAAGTTCCATATATTTATAGGTAAAACAATCTGATACACAATTAAACAGATTAGATATTTGGGCAGCATAATAACGAATATAAACTAACTTTTATTGAACGTTTACTATATATGACACCTCCCCTAAAAGTTAATGCAGCTAATCCTTGAGGCAAGATTATCAGGAGGTACTGTCCTCATTCCCATAGTACAGATGGAAAAACCAAGTAAATAATCGAACAAGCAAGCAAACAAGAAAGCCCTAGAGCACATAAAGTTTAAGTAAGTCCCTCAAGATGACTGGGCTAACTCTGGGAGATTCAGCCACTCTAAGTATTGGTGGGAGGGAGCATCTGGCTGGCTCAAATTACTAGCACCACATTAGTATAGAGCTCATTTAGAAAAGTAAGTCTGGGGAGCACCTGGGTGGCTGGGTGTCTGACTTCTGCTCAGGTCATGATCTCATGGTTGCTGAATTCAAGCCCCTCATTGGGCTCTGTGCTGACAGCTCAGAGACTGGAGCCTGCTTCAGATTCTGTGTCTCCCTCTCTCTCTGCCCCTCCCCTGCTCATGCTCTGTCTCTGTCTCAAAAATAAATAAATAAATAAATAAAAACATTTTAAAAAGCAAATCATGAGAGGGGCACCTGGGTGGCTCAGTCTGTTAAGTGTCTCACTTCAGCTCAGGTCATGATCTCAGTTTGTAAGTTTGAGCCCCGTGTTGGGCTCTGTGCTGACAGCTCAGAGCCTGGAGCTGCTTCAGATTCTGTGTCTCCCTCTCTCTCTGCCTCTCCCCCACTTGCTGTCTCTCTCTCTCTCTTTCTCTCTCTCAAAAATAAACATTAATAAATTAAAAAAATAAAATAAATAAGTCCCAGTGGGAGAATCTGCACGGAGGACACATAGATCTTAGTAGCACATGGGCATCACAGAAATAGTCTCTAACTGTAAAACCTCAAATAAAAAGTCTTGGATGTGTGTGTATATACATATATATAAGAGTTAGTGTGTGTATGTGTGTGTGTGTGTGTGTGTGTGTAGGGAGTTAGTTCCTAGTAAATATCATAATCCTAAGGGTGGTTGAGATTACCAATAAACTGAACCTGAGTCAAATTTATTTATTTTTTTACAGTGACTTAACAACATGAAAATTCAGTAAAAGTTATTTCAGACTATTTTCAGGTAAAGATGGTGATACCTAATCTGCCTAGTTGCCTCTTACCCCATCTCTATTTTTTGACTGAAAATGTGATGAAAATATAGAAACAAATGTAAAAGCTCAAAATCCCTTGAACTAGCAATGTTTTCCTGTGGATTCCAGTGCATATGAAAGAGTTATGAGGCAGAATCATCAGTCTTGGACATGAAGAATACTGTCAATGATTTCTACCCTCCTCAGCAGTACACTTTCACTTAGGTTCATGTTAGATTTACTGCACAGAGAAGTTGCTTTGTGGGGTGATCAGAGCTTCAAAATCCTCTTTCTAATTAGTTATCTTTTCATCTATGACAACTCCAGGATTTTACTTCTCAGTAGCACTACAGATTAAGCAGCCACATCAGACAGAAAAATTCATGTTGCATACTGAAAGGTGAGCTAAATAATTAGGAAGGGCTGGAGAATGGAAGGGCATTGGGTGCTGTGAACTTGAGGAGTTTTTGCACACCTTCTCATGACAGAACAGCACAGCTTGCATCAAATTTCCTAGAGATACATTCACCTCAGCATAATCAGAGAACCAGACAGGAAGAATAGAAACGCTGTCCTCAACCTTGTAGATTCACTCTGTGCACATCAGTGGGCATCAGCACAAGATCTGAGACAAAAACTCAAAAGGATGCAGGTGAAGAGTGAGGGGCAGGAGGAGAACACAGCAGCACTGCTCCTGGGGAAACGGAAGGCCTGGGTTGACCTCCTCTCATTAAAAGATAAGAGAAGAGAGGAAAAATAGCATGGGGCCCAGGAAAAAAATCTGAAAAACAAAATAGGGAGATAATGTGTTGAAAATACAGAAGAAGAACACATTTTGGTTAAAGATTTAGCAATGAAAAAATGCTTTAGAAAGCATAGGATATATTTTGTCAATAAATATAAAAAAACCAGGGCATGAAATCCAAATGACTCTTGGTTAACAGCCCAAAACCTCTCTTAAAAATTCCCAGAAAAACAAATAACAAAATACGACATTAAAAACTGTAACTGGCAAAGTATAGTTAGACTTACTATGGATGGAATCTGTAAGGCATTAACAATAATTATAAGGGAATTGAAGCTAAATGGACCAAAAAATAATTTTACTCAAGTTGCAGTATAGGGTTTATTCCGGCTTTGTCTCATGATATGAGGCTGGTCAAAACAACTTGCTTAAGATGCAAAGGTGATGCTTGTTTAGAAGATGATAATAATACCATCAGGAAACAAAATAACTGGAAAAATAAAACAGTAGTGGCAAATAGCCATGTTAGATCATCCTATGAAATGGTATCATTTCCATTATTTCTATTATTAATCAGCCCACTATCTAACTGTACTTTCCAAGACATGGTGGTATCTGAATGCATGAGGAACTAGTCTTTTTGTGGTAATTAAAAAGTTGTTCAGAGGGGCACGTGGGTGGTTCAGTTGGTTAGTCATCTGACTCTTAATTTTGGCTCAGGTCATGATCTCATGCTTTGTGAGATCAAGCCCCGTGCTGTCAGCACAGAGCCTACTTGGAATTCTCTCTCTGCTGCTCTTTCTCTTCCTCTCAAGATAAATAAATAAACCTTTTAAAAAAATAAAATAAGTAAAAAGTAATTTAGCAGATAGGAAACTAATACTTATAAATAATAAAAATGTACTAATTTTCTCAGAAGAAAGTTTGAAAATATGCTTTTTAAGAGGTCTTTATCATGCTATTGTATTAATAAAATTTCCGTTTTATTGATTGTAATGGCATTTTTAATCAATATGAAATGGAGGGCATAAAGCATAGTGATTTTTCTATGATATATTTACTTTTTAATTAGGCAATTAATTAGTCAGAAAACCTCTTTATGAAATGAAATATTAAAGTATCCACCCCCTCCAAAATATCCACCTAGTGGCACATTTATATACCAATAAGTGACATTTCATTTTCAACTTAATTTGTTGAGATATTCCTCTCTCAAAGACATGAATAGACTTTGTCAGACTTCTAAGAAGTAGTAAGCAGGGCACAGTCCAACGTTTAAATAGTTAAAGAATAATAAAAAGAATTATTTCAATTAGTGTTTTATAACTTTCCTCTCTTTGTTCAGATTAGCAGATTTTCCTTCATTATCTATAAGAAATGACTGTTTTGAAATTCCTTAAGATGTTTATAACTATATATTGGTAGATATAACTATATACCAATTATTGGCAAACTATCTGGACAAGGAAATCCCCCAGGAGCAGGGGCTGCTGAGAATTCTTTTTGAAACCCCAGTGTTCCTCTAAACCCATCTGGCCCCACATTTTTGTTATCCTTGCCAAGAATATCCTTAATATTCTTGCTGTTCCAAATGTATGTGGCCATCAAATGATAGCCTCTTTTTGGGATGAAGTCTAAACCCTTCAGCATTATGGATTGGCTCATGTGAAGTTATCCCAGACAGCTCTTTCTTCTTATTATTATTATTATCATGCCCCAGTCACAAGCCACCCCAACTTGCACTTAATTGTTATGTTCTGCTTTCTCGCTTTCCAGATTTCACATGTGTTTTTATAGCAGAACAATCTTAACCAAAACCTCTCTTTTCCTGGCTAACCTCTATTTATTCTGTAGGTCTCACCTTAAATGTTAGGAGTCCTATGAAACCTCTCAGAAACTCCACAGTCTGAGCTCGGTGCCTCTCCCGTGAGTTTCTGTATTCTTCTCCCAGAACATCGCTTACCAGACACACTGTATGGTATAGTACATTTCTATCTCCGTGTTAGATTTTATGTACTTCATGTGTAATTGTTTTGTCATCATCTATCAGAGGACTAGGCATGTAGTAAGCACACATGTACATCTAGAAGTACACATGTCACAAAGAAAACAAAAGGAAAATAAAGGAAAAGGAGGATAAAGAAGGCAAGAGAAAACTGTAGTTTAAAATTTTAGGGGTTTTCTGTTTCAAATAAGGTGTACTATGTTAAGAACTAAAAAATTTTTTTTGCTTTATTTTGCAAAGCATCAAAACAAATTGAATTCTATTTCATCTCTAGCAAGAGGTTGCTCTAAAACAGAGAGGCAATAAAAATTTTGTTCACATCAGAAGTTCCTCATTTCTGTGAGTTAGCCACTGAAATAGGAAATATTATGGTTACTGTCTTTTTTCTAATGATTATTTTCTATGAACTTCAGTTTACAATTTATCTACCCAGATTCCTGTGTCCTTCAAGTTAAAGCTGATTACACAAATTGCCACTAAGTTGTTTATTCAATAAATATTTCTTAAGTGCTTATTGTATGTTAGATATGCTACTTTTTGTAGCAAACAGTAATTCGTTTAATTCTCAAAACAATCGTATGAGACACATGCTATTATTATCACCATTTTGATATATGAGTAAACCATGACCTATGAGTAAACAACAATTGTAGAATTTATCCCTCCCAGACTGACAGCACGGCCAGTGCTTGTAATCTCCAATACTACTCTAATGCAGTTATCTGCTTTATCAAAATCTTAAATAAGCTGCTGTGATTCAGAAGCTTATCTCTCTCCCTCTTTTTCTGTCTCTTTTCCCCTTCCTGCTATCCCTAACCCACTCCCTTCTTCTATCTTCATGCATGCCATGTGTGTCAAAGTCTTTGCCAGATATAGCAATATGAAAACATGGTGGTTGTCCTCATGACTATCCATAAGCTCTGTTAGAAAGAGATTCAATTATAAAACAAAGCCACTAAATTAAACCTATTTACTGAGCCCCTACTGTGATCCCTGCATATGTATTTCAGGTGCTGAAACTGACCTATAAAAACAACAACAACAACAAATCTCTGGGCCTTTTAATTAATTTTTATTAATTAGTTAATAAAAATGAATAAACAAACACATAAATACTCAAAACATATTGATGGTGGCCAGAGAGGAGAGAAGTGGGGGATGAGCAAAGTGGGTGAAGAAGAGTGGGAGGTACAGGCTTCCAGTTATGGAATGAGTAAGTCATGAGAATAAAAACCACAGGGTAAGGAACATAGTCAATGATACTGTAATAGTGATGAGAAGGTGACAGACGGTAGCTATATCTGTGGTGAACATAGCATAATGCATAAAGCTGTCAAATCACTAAGTTGTACACCTGAAACTAATGTAATATTGTGTGCCAACTATAATCAATTTTTTTTTTTCAATTTGGGCCTTGCATCTAGAGTCTACACTCTTTGTTTTACAAGTAAAAGATCTTGCTGTTTTTCTCCAACACTGATCTGATAGCTTCTCCTTAAGATTAACGATGTTGACAGGTGTGAGGGAAGGAGTAGAAAATTCTGGTTAATGTCTCAAATGATGATTCCTCTATATCTCTTCGATATGACCATATAACACAAAAGAAAACTCCCAAAATAAAAATTTACCTGCAGCCCCGTTGCTGATTAATATCTGGTCTCTATTCATTTAGAATATATCGTTTGAATAAGTACACTGAATGGACCATTATTAGCCCAGATTATTTTGGGCTTTGGTGTAAAACATATCTATTCTTCTACCATAGTTTAGCCTAACTTTTCTGAAAGTGTCCTGGAGAAAAATTCTATCATGAGAAATTATCCTTGGGTTTTGAGGCATCAGCCTTGGGGGAATTGGATCAAAGGGAATCACCCCCTGAGACAGGAACAGAAAGTCAGGAACCAGTAGAACCAGGAGAGGCCAACTCCCAGTGTGTGCACTGGGCTGCGGCAGTGAACACTTTATTTAAGTTAAACGCTGCCTGGAGCTGGAGAGTAGTCAATGTATGCAGTACCTCACCCCTCACCAACCCACACTTCGTCTCAGTGCCTATAATCAGGAGACCAGCAAATGGACTTTTAAAATCCCTAAGCGTATTCGTTTTGAAAGAAATATGTAGTCCTGCCATTATCCTTCCTTGAAGCCAGGGATAAGCAATACAGAAATGGGGAGAGAAAGCTTTGACACTTCGAAAAAAAAAAAAATTCTTCTCTCTGTCTACTTTTCCCATAAAGAGTACTCTTTTCTTTAACACACTGATGTCAAGTCTCCCATCACCATTTGCCCTGCCAATGATTAAGGGAAGGTGGGTGCTCACCCAGAGACACATCCATCAGTGCACAAGTCAAAGTGACTGAAAAATATGTACTAAAATGAAAACACCAATAACAGTTGTACTACCTCAAAGAAAAATGGACTAGTCACATCATTTATGGAGTAGATCGGCATTCGAGAGGCTATGCACTTATTTTACCATATAAACAAATAAAAAATGAAAACAAAGCACAGTACAGAATAATATACACTAAATTTCTAATTGCTTTCCTGTCACCTATTTGTTTATAATGTGCTGAGTACATTGACAGCATAATAAGTGAAGAGCATGACAAATGTTTGAAATGCATACGACTGCTTCCGATCCACTGCCAGCATAAAATAATCACTTCATGAGTCAGCCAGTGTTTCCAGTTTTAATTGATGTGATAGCTTTGCAGTTATGGGCTTCTCTTATGAGTCTGCCTTTTATTTTTATTAAGAAGAACGATCCACCAAAAATTTTTGCATTAAGTAGGTATCACTTCCTAAATCAGTTCTTCCATGTGAGTGTTTATTCTGATAAACCTAAACCTCTCTGACATGTTTGCTGTCTCAGAGAATTCTGTTTTGCCTGTAGCATGATGCAGGGGCTGCATGCCTTGTGTCTTGGAAATGTAGCTCGGACAGGAAGAGCCTAAGAGAGAAAGCTGGATAGCATGGTTCTCCTCCTGACCCACCCTCGTACCACTCAATCCTGGGATTGATCTTCCTCTGCCATAGCTGGAAGTCATAGAAAATTCTTTCTCAACTTCCATTCAGACTGTAGAACAGCTGTGGCAGGATCCCCGTGGTTCTCTAAAGATGTGTGCAATCTCAGAGGCAGTTGGTAGAGAGCTCTTCTCCCCTCCAAATTTCCACAGAAACCATTGGTGTAGAGTGTTGAAAAGGCAGATTGTTTTGCCTTTTTAGCTTATAGGAGGATGCTAAGGTCTACTCTTTTTCCTTTGATTATGTTAGAAAGGAAGAGCTGTTATAGAAACATTAAAAATATACTAAACAGGCTTCCCAGCCAATATAACAGATTGGATACATATTTTTAACAAGTAACACCAACGCACTGAAATAAAATCCAGAACTTTAATACATAATAAAATTAAGTTGAATGGAAAATAAGTATAAACTAAAGGAAAAATGAAAAGAGAAAATGAAGCAAATCAGTAACTGCAGGTAGAAAAAATAACTAAAGAAGAAAACACAAAAAAGTTACTGCCCAGTTTCAAAGCAAATTCTTACATGGGTGAAACCTGTAAATGAGGAAGAGAGAAACAATTAAAGCAGTATATCTCAACTGTAAGCTAATCAAAAAGGAATTTATAAGGGAACTCAAAATCAGGAACAAGGAAGACCTTTTGTAAAAAATCTGAAGCACCTAGTCTTATACATGCAGAGGGAATACAGGTCTCAAACAGCCCTAAATAGGCCTACTGGAAGAGATTAACTCTTTCAATGTTAGATCACTTTTAAAAGGCTGGAAAATAAAAGGAAACTGAAACTTGAAAAGGAGAGAATGGCCATAGTGGTAACCCATACTTGAGTCCATAAATATTCTCCAGTCCCCAGGGCAAACTAGGCAAATGTCAACTTTTAGATGAAGTCTCTCACCTAGAAGACCAAATAGATCCTTAGCAGGTAAGAAAAGAGAAAAAAACTAAAGGACTAAAATGAATAAAGGGAGAATGAGAATAATGTGTGGATGGAAACTAGTCTTCTGGTATGCTGTCCAGCCTCTAAAAGACTGTCTATATACACAACACTCCAGATGTGGTCAGTAAAGCCTTGAACTCAAACACAGAGCCTAGGAACAGGTTAACTAGTTTGAGGGTACATGATGCCCGGTTTATAAATCCTGATCCCTTCCCTCATCTCACCACAAAAGTCCATACATTTATTTCAGACTCCTGATAGCAAGGAATTTAGTAAATGTTCCTAGGGAAGATGGCAATTGAGTTCCTTCATTCATGCAAGTTTAACTTTCTATAACTGCCCATATATGGGTATATATACATATATGCACATACAAACACACAATTTTTATTTTTGTTTAGAAGGGAGTGGGCTTTTTATACAGAATAAGTGTCTTGAGCAAAGGCACAAAGGCAAGAGGACATAGCAGGTTAAGATAATTTCTTACTGAAGTTTACAACAGAGTGACAGTAGTGGATGCTAGGAAATTAGGTAATGGTAAAAAAAAGGAATGTATGTACTATGCTAGGGATTTCACATGTTAGCTTAGAGGAAAATAAATTTTTAAAGACTTATAAAGTAAAATTCTAGTTGTCTTGGTCTTTTAAAATCATATTTTCTCATGAAAATATAAATATATCACATTTCCCTTAGTATCATTTTATTTTAATAAACTGAATAGTGACTCAGAAAAGAAATCAATACTAAATTAACTTTCCAAAAAGAATACAATTTTTCCCCACACGAATACACACACAAATGTGATATACTTTCCAGGAAGTCACTTATTTTCCCCAAGAAAGTTTTAGAAACAGTTGATGCAGAAATAGGCAATAAAGGGAAGGATTATTCTGGAGACAGACAAGGAGAAAACTGCACCAAGATTTTGGTTGGGAAAAAAAAAAACCAGAAACTAACTTTGACTAACATTTTTAAAACACTCATAAATAGATATATTTCTAGCAATGATGAAATTCAAGCAGCATCCATGTCACCTATTATATCAAAAAAAAATGTTATTAAACTTATTCTCTTTATCCCAAATCAACCTTATTTTATAATGCCTGAAATTTTAGTTCAAATTATTAGTTCTACATTAGTAATAACCATAATTAACATTTATTTAGTGCTCATAATTTGCCAGGCATTATTCTCAGCACTTTTCAAGGGCTCATTTATTTACTACTCACAATACTCTCATGAGGTGAATATAATTATTTCTTCCATTTTACAAATAAAGACACTGAGTCAGAGAGAAGTTAAGAAATTTGTGCAAGGTCATACAGCTAATTAGTAGCAAAGCTAGGCTTCCAATAATCAGTTTGGCTCAATACCCATGCTCCTTACTACTATATTTTAAGATTTCTAAATATTCTATACTCATAAATGTATTAATATTGTGCAAATAATTGATTTCCAATTATCCCTCATAGAATCATATTGTCTTTCCCTCCAGTATACACACCCTCTAGGTGTTATTTCAGAGGTTCCATGCATAACAAATTTTCAGAGTCCATCCATACACAAACTGTCATATTTTTCCTACACAGTAGATATATTTCCTACTATTTAGGATTAGGATTAGGATTAGATATATTTCCTACTATATATTTCCTACTATTTTTCCTACACAGTAGATATAATTTGATTAAGTATAGCATCCTACATAGCAAATAGAAATTTCGTATCATGTTCTATCACCTCTTCCAAGATGATATTGTCAAAAATGTTAGATTAGAGGTTATGGTGATTCCTGTTCTTTGGTGTGTGTGTGAAGGGACTGACATTTCTTCTAAAGAATGCTTTTTGGGTTTTCTCCATATTTTTAGTGTCTTGAAATTTCACTATGTCATTGTGTTTGCGTCTGCATGTGCACACGTATATGCGTGTTATCCTCACACTCTTTTTCAGTTTCATTAGACCAATTTAAGAATTCTGTTCCCACTCTTTAGGCTTCTTCCCTCTGTACTATGAAACATATTCTGCATTCTGGAAACATTCTTCAGTTTAATCATGCCAATACGTAATTCATTCCTCCTCGTTCCTGTTTAGTTTTTGGCTCGTATTCTGAGCTCTTTCATATGCTTGTTTATTTATAAGCAAATCTACATTTACATTATCTGTGTTGCTTTATTTTTTGTCATGATAATACAGTCTCATGTGTATTATGGTACACACAGACAATATTTATTCTGAATTTTTTCTGTGCTTCATCAACTATGGTTCCCTCTTCTTTCAGTTTAGTGTTCAGCTTTCCATGCTTCTGCAGTACTATATTTCTGTAAGTATTTATTGATTCTATGCTGTGTGTTCACCTTTGTATTTATCATTTGTTGGATGGTTACTGTACCTGCTGGGTCTGAGGGTAGCAATGTTTCAAGACATTTACAGTTATCGTGGGTTCTGCCTTATGTTTGTAGCTAAATTTTCAAAGTCATATTCACTCCTGGAGGCAGAGAACAGTTGCCTCTGTGTGGCCCAAGGTACGATGCGGGGAGAAACACTGGGCCGGTTGATTGTCCTAAGGTACTCCCATCCCACCATCCTGTTGGTGGTGTTGGGAGGAATTAGGTGTCCTGGAGGTACCCACTCTCAATGCTGAGGACTGAGCAATAAGAGTTAGCAAAGCATCATTCCACATTTTGGTCTGTGGCTTCCTTCTATTATCCAATCTACCTGTTTTCCATCTTTCAGGAATGTCTTAGAGCCTAGATATTAGAACAAAAAAATCCCTAATATTGAACCTAAGATATCCTAATTTTCTATTCTCTTAGAAATACTTAAAGATTGTTAATATAACATTATAACTTAGTGTTATCCCCAAAATATGTATGAAACAGTTTGTGACTTGGTATCATTTTATGCAAAAGAAATGAAGCAGAAAACATGTTTTGATAGTTTTCATGGATTCAACTCTATACTTGAAAAATGTAAGCCTATAATTATACATGAGGCTTTTTTCCTATTTCTCATAATAAATTGCAGCAAATCTTGAGAGGATGCTAGTTCTTGTAGCTGCTCTATGTCCAATAGTGACAATGTTGCTCAAAGATGAGTAATGTTTAAGGACTGATTACTCTTCAAAAGCCATGTGCCATGTTACTGGCTTCTTTTTTACCTAACTGAGGAGACCATGAGGGCCATAATGACACAAATATGTCCTAGACAACAATAAAGTTAAATATTAATTAAATATTAGAATCATGTGGAAAGTCTACTGGAGAAGTTATCCAAATCCATTGGCAAAGTTGTTGCAAGAAATATACTGAACATTTATTTTTTGGACCCTTTGATCAAGAATAGTTCTGACAGGGGCGCCTGGGTGGCTCAGTCGGTTAAGCATCCGACTTCGCTCAGGTCATGATCTCACCGTCCGTGAGTTCGAGCCCCGCGTCGGGCTCTGTGCTGACAGCTCAGAGCCTGGAGCCTGCTTCAGATTCTGTGTCTCCCTCTCTGTCTGACCCTCCCCTGTTCTTGCTCTGTCTCTCTCTGTCTCAAAAATAAATAAACATTAAAAAAAAAAAAAAAGAATAGTTCTGGCAGAGTTGGGTGCCTGGGTGGCTCAGTCAGTTAAGCGTCTGACTCTTGATTTTGGCTCAGGTAATGATCTCACAGTTCGTGAGTTCAAGCCCCACATTAGGCTCTGTGCTGGCAGCACGGAGCCTCCTTGGGATTCCCTCTCTTCCTCTCTCTCTGCCCCTTCCCCATTCATGCTGTCTCTGTCTCTCTGAAAATAAATAAACTTAATAAACTTAATTAAAAAAGAAAAAAAGGAATAGTTCTGAAGAGTAGTAATTCATTATGAAAGAAAACACACATACCACAAATTACCATATCAAAACTATCATTAGAATGATTATATAATTATTGTACTAGACAACAATGTCATATATAAATATACACATATGAACTTAGAAAAGAGAAAAACAAAATAAATCAATAAAAATACTTAAACCAGAAAGAAGACTGGTACCACACTATTAATCAAGGAGAGCTCCTGAGAAGAGTAAAACAGTTTCCAACTTACAAAGACCAAGATGACTGTGAGATGCTTGCTGGGTTCTCAAAGTCCAAAATGATCATCTTAAGTGTGAAGAAATAGCTCATAGCTCAGTAGAAAAAAAAATAGAGAGAGAGAGCAGAGGGGCAGAGGGATAGAGAGAGAATCTTAAGCAGGCTCCACATTCAATGTGGAGCTGGACATGGTGATCAATCCATGACCCTGGGATCATGACCTGAGCCAAAACCAAGGGTGGGATGCTCGACCAACTGTGCAATCCACGCACCCCAGAAATAGCTCAATTATCACAATTATCAAATGGAGTATTTGGGGCGTATCCACACTGGGACTGTAATTGGTGTCTGGCAGGCAGGTGCAGTGGATTTTCCTATGTATCTTCAATACCGCACTGTCTACGCTGCATGCCGTCTAGAGCATGGATGACAGATCCTGCTATCCTCCTCCACTCTTGATTTTGAATATTATTACGCGGCATTAGAAACTAACCACATCTATAACTACATCTACCATTTATAGAAAGAAAGAGAGGGAGGGAAAGAGAAAGTTTTTGCTTTTTGTGGTTGGTGTGTACTTAGTAACACACAGAATACTATTTAAACAAATGAAATGATTCCAAGTTATCAATCACACTGATTTTTATAAACACTATATTCAGTTTTAATGTTCATCCTTTATCAGGAAACTATATGAAAGTGAAAAAATTATCAAATAAAATAATTATATTTCAGGCTTTTATAAAAATTCAAGGACCTGTATATATGTCAATATTCTATCCGTGACATTGTAGTATAGTCTGGCAAAATGTCACCACTGGGGGAAACTGGACAAAGCATACAAGGGTAGTTTCCCTATATAGTTTCCTAAACCATATATGAATCTGAAGCTGTCCCAAGTAAACACTTGAAACCTGGTTAATTAAAAAACATAATTAAAAAATAAATGAAGGGATAATTTGGAATAAAATGAACTCTGCTACTCAGAATTGCTCTCATTCATTGTTTTGTACCCTGTGCCTTTATCATACTTCAAGCTCTTTTAGTACATTTTCCCCTTCATATCCACCTACCAAAAATAAAATAAAATGCATTTTAAAACATTTCATGGCAGAAATTACTCAGGAAAATCCATTAATCAACTCACCTAACCCCCAAAGATATTAAGAAATATTAGCTACCTAAGGACAGAATTTTCTCAAAAATTCCACTCTCTATATTTCATATTGCATACGTGATTACAGTAATAAATCATTTTTTATTGATCAACAATCAACAAATTAATTTTTGACAATCAAAAATGGCCAAGTAAGTTATAATTGTGGAATTTTGGTACTTCTTACATCAAATTGCAGAATGAAATTAAAGACCATATTATTCTTAATTTGATTCAAATTGAAGGAGTAAAGAAAAATTCAAAACTTCTAGTGTTAATTGACTTGGGTTCTATATTTTTATTTAAAAAAAATTCTATTTACCAGTAGATCCATATTTCATTTCATTGGACAAATTAGTATCATGAATAGATATGTTTCCCAAACTGAGTGTAAACAGTTGAATTATCTTGTGATTCATATTTCTTTGCATTTATTATTTCAGGTACAACATCATAGCAGAAAATCAAGTTAGTGTCAACTCACCAAAAAAAATGCATATTTTTGAGAGTTTTATTATATTTTATAGTAAAATATGAATAATATATATGTTCTCTTAGGTGTAAGCTCTTTTTGCTCATTTGATTAACAAAATTAACTGGATATAGCCCATTCGATGCTGCATTTCCTTTGTAAAAGTTCAAACACAAAATCACAAGATATATCATTACAAAGACTACTAGCAGAATTTAATGTGACATATAAAACATTACATCATTTTCCTTTTACCCTTTTAAAGAGAACATGTTGGTTTGAGCTAATTTTAGATTTCAGATGAAATGCAGTCACACTATTTCACCCTCACCTAAGGGAAGTAAAAAATTAAACATTATGCATTAGGCTGTAAACTTAAGATTACAGAATGATCTCTTTTCTTTAATTCACTGGCAATATAATAGTTACATCACTTCAGAAGAGATTAGAATTTCGAGACAAGATCCACAGAGAATTTTAATCTCCCTGATCGGTTCTGATAGTTTTTGCCAGATAACTATCAATTCCTTAGACAATATAGGAGAGTTACATTCACTACATATCTTTAGTCTTGAAAAGCAAAGGACAACTTGAATATATCATTTGGTAGCCTAACCAAGCTTTTCATATTTAAGTTAAAAATGTGGGCATGTGTGGCTGACTCAGTAGAGCATGTGACTCTTGATCTCAAAGTCATGAGTTCAAGCCCCATATTGGGCATGGAGCCTGTTTTTTTTTTTTTTTTTTTTTTTTAATTTTTAAAAAATGTGATATATTTCTAACTTTTATTTATTAAAGAAGAGTGTGTATATCAAATATGTTTTAAACACTGTTCTAAACAAATGGTGAAAATAATAGTGAAAAAAGCCAAATCTGAAGTTTCAAAGATTTCTATTCTATTGGGGAACTATTAGGAAATTATAGTTGAATATGGAAATCATGACAGAGAATTCGTTTGGAGATATAGCCTTACAATGAAGGGAGACAGTATCCAGCTCAGTGCTAAGAGCTAAGAAAAGCTCCCTAAAGAAAGTAATAGACAAGCAAGGGGCACCTGGATGGCTCAGTCGGTTGGGCGTCTGACTTCGGCCCAGGTCATGATCTCATGGTTCTTGGATTCGAGCCCCATGTTGGGCTCTGTGCTGACAGCTCAGAACCTGGAGCCTGCTTTGAATTCTGTGTCTCCCTCTCTCTCTTCCCCTTCCCTACTCACACACTGTCTCTCTCTGTCCCTTAAAAAAAAAAATAAACATTGAAAAAAAATTTAAAAAAAAAAAGAAAGAAAGTAATATAGCCAAGCAGAAAGTAGAAATGTTGTGATTTCTGTTAGTGATTTGTATTTTAGCTTGAGGACTAATAGTATCCATTGACTACATTTTAGCAAGGCAGTGTTACAAATAAGATTTATATTCTTTAAAAAATCTCTCAAGTTGAAGTATAGACAATGAATCAGAGACAGGGCAGTTTACAAGATATAAAAGAATCTGTAGAGTGTTTATGAAGCTATCAGCCAGTGACTGAATCTTATATATTATATAGCATTGGTGGGTCAGACGTACCACAGTCTGGATTTGGATCCAAGGAATGAAGAGATTCTGCTTACTAGAAAGACTCATAATAGCTAAGAACCAACCTGCTTAATAAAAGAGTGGTATTTTGACTTAGAATTTTTCTTCATTCTTTGTAATAGAACACCCTCAGAAACTACACAGAATTCTGAGAGAAAATAACAAAGCTTATTTGTATCCTCTTGGTCTAATACTATATTAATGCAATCAAATGCTCACCAGAATTCTGGAATTTTAACAAGACATACTTGCTATGGTTTAAGTGTGAGAGGGTCCCTATAACACTTCTAAATCATTCTCTTCACTCAGTTTCATACATGATAATTTCTTTCTAATCATGTTAATTTTAACTGCCTTTAAAATAGAAGTCTCAACAAATTTCATTGGATTTTCTTTTTAACGTCTTTAGCCCATTTTCTTCTGTTTGGAGAAGAACTAAATTTCTGTGGGTGTGTTAGATGTTTATTTTAAATCTTCTCTCACAATTTTAATGTTGTGAACCTTGCTTTAGGTTAATAAACCCTTTAATTTAGGCGTTTATATTAATCAGATCTGTTAAGGGTTAAAAAAATCCAATTTGAATTACCTTAAAGAAAAAGAGAATGTATCAACTCAGAAAACCAGCTGAAAGATGTTACCAAGTAATGTGAACAATAGGAACAATTATTTCAAATGCCAACAGGACTCAGTCTCTACATATTCCACTCACTTTGCTCTGAATATTTGCTGGAACTTTTCAGACTAGCTTCTTCTGTAGGAGTGGAAACATGAGTGCTATGCTATTATCCTATACATCAAGTTCCACAACTTTGGCCACCAACCTAGGCCAATCTCTTACCCAGATTCCTAAAGAAGTACTGAGATTGCCCCAGCTTCAGTCAATGGCTCACCCATTGACCAGAGAAATATACCAGTGTTGTTGGGTTGTTGGGTCCTATGATGGTAAGTCATCATACAATCATAGAATTGGAGGAGAAGGAAGAAGAGTTCTTTCAAGGGAAATCTTAAGAAATGGTATTGATTACACGGGTCAGCCCAAGATCATACTAAGATAAATAATTTAAAAGCTTAGAATTTTATTTAAAAGTCAATGGAGACCCAGTAAAAACTCTTAATTAGGAAGATGAAAATCAGATATTTATTTTGAAAAAAAAAAAAAACCACTCTGGCTACAATGTAGACAGTGATCTAGAAGGGTTGGTGCAGCATGAAATGCAGAAAGTGATTAGAGAAATCCAGGCAGGGAATGGTTTGTAGTTTTATGGTAGCAACTGAGCTAGAGAGAAGGGAAGGAATTTAAGGGAAAATAGGAATGTAGAATCTATAGGATTTGGTGACTGAAATTTGAAAGTTATACAGCACCTAGAGGAGGAAAAGATTTCAAGTACCTGGTATGAAACTTCTGGTTTTGGAGTTAAGTTTTCTATAGAATACACAAGTAGAAATATCAGAAAGATGGTAGAATAGGAAGTCTGTTCTCTCCTTCTGCCCATGGTGATACCAATTCAACAATGGTACATGTGCCAATTTCTTTTCTGAGAAATCCAGAACAATTAAGAGGCTCCTACACCCCAGGAGAGCATGAAATCAGCCACATCAAGGTTGGCAGGAAAATGTGTGCTGCTAATGCTCCATAGGCACGCCCAAAAGATCAGTGCAGCACAACTGGGAGAAAACTCACCCAGTGAGCTTCACCCCTGGTGAAGGAAAGAGAAGACTGAAATACACCCCCAATGTGAAGCCTTTTCATGAGGCCATCCAAGGGCAGGTTATCTGTCTCGCTTGAATCTGATTCGACAGGAAACAGCACCAGGCTGAGGGTCAATAAGAACGAGGGCGAAGTTTAGACTAGTACACACTCACTCACCATGGTCCCTTCCCTGGTTCAGTGTGGAATTAACAGAAGCAAAATCGCAGCTCCCAGTTTCTAGTTTCTCCCCAAAGAGGAAAAGAGAGTGTGCATCCAATGATCTGGGTGTCAAGGGAGGAGGTTGTCCAGGCTGTGCTTTCTGTCTCACCTGATATGGAGTGCTGGCACAAGGTGGCAAGCTCTAGATGTCTGGTGCCTCTGAAAATGAAAGAGAGCTGGCAGCTTGCTGCTGCTCCAGAGACCCACAGTACAGCAGACAGAAGCCAGTACCACTTGGTATCCTCTCCCTTGGGGAGTTGGGGGGAGAAAAGAGCAAAGCATCCTTCCAATATTCTGGCTTTTCAGGGGGGCTTCCCAAGTGACTGGCATCTGTCTTGCCTGACTCAGAGCACTAAAGGGACCCATTGTCCTCTAAAAGTCTGTCGAGGGCAGAGGACAAAAGAGAACTTGGGCCATTTGTGGCAGCTTCAGAGAACCAGAACTGCAGACAGCCACCAAAGTGATTTAAAAAAAGAAGGAAAACATGTCATATGCTACCATATGGATTCACCTTGAGGACGTCATGCAAAGTGAAATAAACCAGTTACAGAAGGACAAATACTGTGCAATTCCACTTGTAGGAGATATATAAAGTAATCAAACTCACAGAAGCAAAAAGTAGAATGGCAATTGTCAGAGTCTGTGGGGAGGGAGAAATGGGGTATTGCTGTTTATGGGTATAGAGTTTCAGTCATGCAAGATGAAAAGAGTTCTAGAGATTTGCTGTACAACAGTGTACATATAGTTAACAATAATGTACTATACACCTAAAATTTGTCAGGAGGATAGATCTTGTTATGTTTTTTTACCACAATAAAAATGTTTTTAAAATACTGCTAAATTTACCCCTGAGTTTCATGCTAAGAAAGAAAGAAAAAGAGAGAGAGAGACAGAGAGACAGAGGGTGGGAGAGAGAGAGGAGAGAAGAGAGGAGAGGGAAGTAAGGGGAGGGAGTAAGGGAAGGAAAGAGAAAGGGAGAGAGGGAGGAAGGATCCCATTAACAGGAGGAGCTGCTGCCGGTGCTGGGCCGAGGGACATGGCACAGGGACTGAGTGAGTGACAGACATATCACCAGGCCATGCCACAGCCACTTGGAACCTACAGGGACCCTCTGCCTGAGTATAGAATGAGCCAAGGATACTCAAACCCAGCAGCTATTGCACATGCAGTGGACGATATTCAAGGAGATGACAGATGATGTCTCAGCACAACAGATTTGTCCTAGACCATAAACACAAAGAACAGGATGTACTGTTTCTGGGGGACTCCAAGGTGGAGCAGTAGGAGATACGGTGAGAGCTTTTTGCCCCAATTAATGCACTGAATTTTGGAACTGAGGGAGATACAAAATACGTTTTATGGAGACTAAAGAATGGAGAACTGGAGTTTATTATTATTTTTTAAGTTCATTTATTTTGAGAGAGAGAGAGAGAGAGAGAGATGTGCATGTGCTGTAGTGGCAGAGAAAGAGAAAGAGAGAGAGAAAGGGAGAGGAAGAGAGAGAATCCCAACCAGGCTCCACACCATCAGCATAGAGCCCAATGGGGGGCTTAATCTCACAAACCATGAGATCATGACCTGAGCCAAAATCAAGAGTCAGTCACTTAACCGACTGAGCCACTCAGGCAGCCTGAGAACTGGAGATTATTAAACCTAAGGTCATTGTCATTTGGGTAGGAACAAACAACCATGAAAATATAGCGGGAGAAGTAGGAGGTGGAATCAAGGCCATTGTAGAACTTTACTAACACAAGGCAGCCACAGGCTAAAATCATTGTAATTGTGTTTGTTACCTTGAGGTGAGAAGCCCAGCCCTTTGAGGTAAAAGAACGCCAAGGTGAACTAATTCCTCAAGGTTACCCTGCCAAAGCTGCCAATGTGCAGCTCCTGAATATAGATGGGGGCTTTGTGCACTTGGATGGTGCCATCTCCTGCCAAGACATATTTGATTTTCTGGATCTCACAAGAGGGGGTTACTCAAAGATCTGCAAACCCCTGCACAAACTGATCATGCAGTTGTTGGAGGAAACACCTGAGGAGAAACAAACCACCGCTGCCTAATTGGCTCCCATCAGTGTTAATCACAACCTGGCTTCCTCAGATCACTTATGTCACTAGAACTTCAGAATCTTTCTCTTTCTTAAGGCACTTGGCATTGTAGAATGTTCCTGAATGTTCATATCTAGTGTTTGGAGGGGAGGAGGTATTTGAACTGGTCCTGTACAAAGAAGTTGTGTCTGGCACAGGAGAAAAATTAGCCAAGGAAGATTATTGTTTAAATGTGTTTGAAACCAGAAGGGGATTTTCAGTTGTATGTGTGACACATTCATTGAATTGTCACTGTTTTTCCTAGGATAACATCAAACCTAAGTACTGAACAAAATGAAGATTTTTTTCTGGGCCTTCCTTTCCTTCTGTGGATTATGTCATATATAGTAATGATCAGGATTATACCTACTTGGCTTTAGAACAGATGGGCTTTCCAGTTCTTAAGGTTAGCCTTTTGTTTTTATTTTGCTTTACTCGTATATAGTCTCAACAATTTCTCAACTTATAGCACCAGATTGAACATACTTATCATTCAAATATGGGAGTGCTATAGTTACAAGTGAATTTATTTTTCCCATGTTAAGTTGTGGAAGATAGGTTTTGCCCCATTTGGGGAGCTCTATGGAAGGTATTATTTTTATGCTGTTGAATATCATGTCTGTAACAGACCCAGGCAGGCTTTTCTTCCTTTTCCTTCATACCATTTTTTTTGTCCTTGACATTACAAGCTTTTAACACATTTTTGACCCAGGACTTCTGTTGCAGGAAATCTAAGTCGCCAGCCAGTTACTTGCATGATAATCACTGATATGTAACTCTTTCTTGTGTGGTGTTGTGTGCATAGAGTCTGTGAAATGCTATCCATATTCAGAGTTCTGTTTTGTTTTGTTTTGTTTTTACCTTAAAACTGTATTATAGTTTCCTTTTTTGAAAAAGAAAAAAAACACAGAACTCTATGTCCCATTCCATAAACCCTGACATTATTTCAAGTTTTATAGCATCTTAAGGTGTATATTTTATTTTTTTTATTAGCTTACTTTTTAAATTATATGAGTCCTAAAAAATTTGGCCTTTTCTCATGGGGAGACAAATGGAGCTACTCTTCAGAATAGACATTCTACCTTGATCCCACCATTTTAGTGAAAAAAAAAAAAAAAAAAAAAAAAAACTAGGCTTGTTTAACTTTCAGAGTTTCTCCTTAATGTATTTTCATCTGAGAATTTCTTTCAAGAGAGAGCTCTTTATAATCTTAATGGTTTGCTTCAGCTACAAGAGCTGCCATTTACAAAATAATAGGACAATACATGGCTTCTTGTTCAGTGTACCTATGGAGGACATACAAACTGGATCTCCAAACAAATATTTTAAACTGGACCAGGTGGGCACTGAAGTAACCTGTTAACTAAGGCATGTGTTTTATGTTCTGCTTGCAAAGACAAATGGCAGTGTTTTTGTGTGTGGAGGGGTTGCTGATTTGTGCTAAGAGACACGTCTGAGTGAAAGGAATAGAACTTGGGCTGATTTTTTTCTCATGAAGCCTCTTTCTAGGAAGTTTTTTGGTCTTGTTTTTTGTCTTTTTTGTTTTTTAATACATTTCTGAATGTATCATGTCTTCATTAACAACAGAAAATGTACATGATGTTTAACACATTAAAATTTCCTTTCTATAAAAAAAAAAGAAATCCATTAACAAGTTTTGAAAATCCTGCAAAAATAAAAGGGAAATATTCACAAGGCAGTCTGATATATGGATGTGAAACCATGCCTCTTGGTGAAGTATATTACTTGAAATAGTGCATCTGAATAAATAATATTCATTTTTCGTTATCAAATTTCAAACTTAACATTAGAGAAGTAACAGTCACTTTCTATAATTACCCTTGTCTAGACAGATTACTCAAAATCTGAAATCCCTTTGTAGCTAGAATTTTAGGTTGCTCATCTGACAGGCAAAATTTACCTCACGTTTTCTATTAAACCAAGATCTTTATAATACATCATTAAGCTCTTTATCTCCAAGACTGACTTTTAAGATAAAACTAAATTTCAGAAGTAACAGTGCAGAATCACAAATCTGAATGCAACACACACAGGCAATTGTCAGCCTTTCTCTGGCACACCTTGGAAACATTCATAGTAACACAGAGGATCTTAGAATGCAGATTGATTTTTAAATCACTGGTGAGTATCTTGATAAAATATTTTAACTTTATGTAGAATATAACCTATTAATATCCTGAAACACTTTCTTGTTGATTAGATCCTGAAGGAGACACAGGTAGAAGAGGTATAGTGTTGAAAGGCAGGGTTAATTTATACACTGGTCCCACCCATACAAGTTATCCAGGGACCAAGTTGAAAAGACCAGTTACTAGGTGAATTAGGAGTATTATACTCTTTTTTGGTTTCAATGGACTCATATAGGTTCCATCAAGTAATAGAAGCCTGGTGTGGGTTACACACAGGCATGTCTTAGCCTCTTCCCACACAAACCCTAGAGAGGTGGAATAATCAAGTAGAAACTGATGTGGGAACAAAAGTCAGAAGGAAATGGCAGATAGAACTCAATTTCCTTATAACCTGCAGCCCATTGGCAAATACTTGAGGCTGGCAGAGTTTCTCCTGGAACTCCCTACTACCTTAATGCTAATGCTTTGCTAGAGGGAAAACAACCTTAGCCTGACAATAGCTAGGCCTCCACTATCCTGTGAGTCTTGTTTAGGATATGAAAATCTCACTGGAAACTTCCCCTGGACTTTACCTCCCCCAACTCCACAGTATAAAACCAGTCTCATCTCATGGTCTCAGGGCAGCTCTTCCTGCCCATGCGTCCTGTCCTCATGCTTCAATAAAATCACTTTTTGCACCAAAGACATCTTCAAGAATTCTTTCTTGGTTGTTGGCTCTGGACCCCACGAACCCCACTGTCACCCCCAAAAAAGTCACCAGAAACCATGTTAGTAGGATGGTCTAACTGCACCCAAAACCAAGAAGTCTGACAACTAGGTTACCTTGTAATCTTTCAGCAATAGCAGTCTGATGAATTTCAAGGTAGAATTGCATGGGGTGCCTGGATGGCTCAGTCAGTTGAGCACCCAACCCTTGGTTTTGGGTCAGGTCATGATCTCATGGTTGGTAAGTTCAAGCCCCTGTCATGTTCTGCGCTGTCAGCACAAAGCCTGCTTAGAATTCACTCTCTCCCTCTCTCTGCCCCTCCCCTGGTCTCTCAAAAACAAATAAATAAATAAACTTTAAAAAAAGAAGAAGAAGAAGATATGACTAGTTGTTGACCTTTGAGTTGAACCTAAGCAATCGGAGCCTCCCACTCCCTCCCACTCCTCCTTGGAATATGCACGCCATTTGCCTTCTCTGTTCTTAGAAGCCACCCCAAAGACATAGCCTTGAAAACAAATGAGGTATTAAGACCATATGAACAATGTATGTGACTGAACCCAATGAAGGTCATTATATAAACTTTTAAGATTTGTCAAGTAGGTACAGAAATCCACTAGTTTTACAGCTGCTCAAAACAAGCTTCAAAAGTACCCTTGCTTATTAAAACTGTCCCCTATCAATCTGGAGTGGTATGCTTTCTTTGGCTTCTCCTTGACTTCTGTACTGGACCATGCTAAATTGTCCCAATTTATTATCCTGCTCTTCCAACTTGTCTGCCAGCCACAAAGCTAGCAGAATAATGGACAACTGCACGCCTTTTTCTAACTTCAGCTTTTCTTCCAACTTTCTAAGTCAAGTTTTAGCTTCTAGTTGGGCGTCCATGTCTAGGTGACTGCCGACAGCAGGAGCCAGTCCACTGTAGTGACAATTCCTTTCCTTTCTTTGTCACAGTGCACTGTGAAAACACAGCACATGAAAACAGCCAGTGTTTTCCAAGTGTCCACATACTGACACACAGCCCACTGGCATTTAACATAAGAGCCATCCGCCCCCCCCACACACACAGACGTTGGTGGCTACCTTGGGATTTCCCCTGTGGATGCTTTGTTCTCAAGGCTCATTACTTTAGTCTCCTGCCTGACTCAGCAATTGTTGGTTTGCAAACTGGTCCTAGCTTTGTGGCTGGCAGACAAGTTGGAAAAGCAAGGTAATAAATTGGGACAATTTAGCATGCTGTTTAGGAAAACCGGGATGGCACAAACTGCTACAGATTAAGATCTGGGCACTTGTGACAAAGCCTAACTGGGATGCTAAAAGATGGAGTCATTGGAAAAATTAGAATGAAGAGGAGGATGTTATGGTGATTGATAGAGAGAAACCGGAAATACCCCATGTTGTCTCACCTCAAATACAAAAGGAAAATTTTAAATAGCAATTATCCCAAAAGACTTAAGGGAAAATACATTCTTTCTCTGTCCCTTGAAGTTGTAAATCTTATCGTGTCTTTGAAATGTATATACCCCAGGAGATAACCAAAACATTGCCCACAGAGACTAAAGAAGAAAAAAGCACTGGGAGGAGGGAGGCTATTTAATATTCAGACTATTGGAGGGGCAACTGGGTAGCTCAGTTGGTTAAGTGTCTGACTCTTGGTTTTGACTCAGGTCATGATCTCAAGGTTTGTGGGCTGAAGCCTTGCATCAGGCTCCAGGGTGCTGGTGCAGAGTCTGTTTGGGATTCTCTCTCTGCCTCTCTTGCACTGCCCCTCCCCTGCTTATGCTCACACACACACACATACTCTCTCTCTCTCTCTCTCTCTCTCTCTCTCTCTCTCTCTCAAAATAAATAAATAAACTTAAATAAAAGACTGTTAGAGAAGTTCTCTTGCTCAAAAATCTAATGCACAGCCTTCATAAGATCACAAATACCATGTGAGTTGGTACATGATTTATGGCTAAAGTTTTGGAATGAAGGCTATGGGGTTTCTGTTTGTGTCAGTAGTATGTTTATATATGTCTATGTGTTGCAGGACTTTTTAACACAATACCTGGGATTCATTGTCTCACCACTTCAAATAATTAAAAGGTGGACACAAAATGGGCATAAAGAATATAAGGTTAGGAAGGAAGAAGAGTAGGAAAGCTCTCTTTACAAAGAGGGGACATTTGAAAGTGAATGCCCACCTACAACAGGCAAGGGTCCTTGTTTTATCCGGTTCCAGTTGCCCCACTCTTACCCTCCCCACTTGATCCTTCTCAGGTTTTATCCTTATTGGCTGGATAATTCTAGTTGCCGGGCTGTCCCTTCATGATTGGCTCATTTCCATTGTATGAGGGGTGTTCTATGGCCATACCAGTTCCTTGTGGGTCATAGGTTTTATGGTCTACTTATTTTTAGTCAGGTCTTTTGTTAAATTCCTGAAAGAAACCTGAGATGAGTCACCTGAGGGGGTTTGCCATGGTCAGACATTCCCAACATTGTTCCAAAATATGCCTTTCCCCACCCAGGGACATCAGGTCCTAATCCTTTTCATCTCTACCTATTTTATCCTATTTTTTTCCTATCATATATACATGTACATTGTATGTATATGATGTTTTTCTACCTCTGGGGGCATTGCCAAAATTGATTTGTAAAAAAGATAAGGTTTTTTATTTACAAAACTACTACAAATAATAAAGGTGAAAGCAAATGAGTATATATAAAAAAGGTTAAAAAATAGAACATATGGTGTTTTTTTGGATAAGGAAAGATATGATGGGTATGAGGGGGTTTTATTTTTGTTTTTATGTCTGTTTGGTTTTTTGTTTTGTTTTGTTTTTTATTGGTAAAGAAAAAAAATAATTTCATCCCAAAACAAAATGATGGGGGGAAAAAAAGGACAGAAACTAAGGAGGTATGAAAATTATAGAGAATTTGTGGAAAAGGAATATTGAAAAAGGAATTTCATGTATAGTCAGGCTAAGATTGGAATGGATTTAAGCTAAAAAGAAAAAATGTAATGTTAAGAGTACACCAATATAAAATTAGAATTTGGTTTTCTCTCTGTTAAAAGTACAACATTTTCTTATATTTTTGGTCTCCTCTTGATAAGAAATTGTAAACAAATGTTTATCTTTAATGTAATCTGCCTGTATAACAAAGATTCTGTGTTTTGTCTTTATCAGATCATTGACTAAAGAAAAACAGAGTCTTCTCCACTATAAGAGCTAAGTTGCTTACAACTATGTAACTTTGTGCATATGTTAAATTTCATGGGAAGCATTGTCAAGTAAGAAGTGATGCTAAACTTTCTTTAGGGTATATATATGTGAAATTCCTAAAAGACTGATATGTCCTGGTATAATGATAATTATACTCTATCATTATGTAATGATAGACCGGTTATAATTTTAAAATGTATGTCACAGATATGACCTAATTCTCTTGTCAACTGCATTATAATAAACTCTTATCAGATTTTTAACCATGGTCATTTTAAAGTCCTTTGTCATTTGCATACCATTATTATTTGGCTCTGGTGCTTTGGCAAAGAGTATTCTGGCAGAAGTCCTTCATCTTCAAGGAGATTCATGGAAAAGTCTTTGACAAGCACAGTATACTGATAACTAAGATCAATTTGCCTTCATGTGGGAAGGACAATAATATTCTGTTCAAGTGTTTCTCCAAGGCTATTTGCACAGCTCCACCATATGTCATGAGAAGGTAGTCTGCTATCTATCCCTGCTCTCCTCTGCATCAGTAAAATGGACCCATTGCATTAATAGGTGAAGACCTGCCTCTACTACAGGACATTCTGCAGGCTTTGCTGGAACATATGCAAAGAAAAAGATGGGTGGTAAACCCACTGAAAATTCAAGGCGCAAGCACCACTGTAAGGTTTTGGGAGTCATTTGGTTGGCTAAGATATATGTTGTCCCAGAAGCTATGTTTGATAAGATCCAAACCTATCCAACCAATAAGGATGTAAAGGAGATTCCAGTCTTTGTAGGAATTTGGGGTTTTTAGAGGACTTTTATTTCCCACCCTGTATGGTGCCTCTGCCCCTCATGCTGTGTAGTACAGAAAGAACATGTGTGGAACTGAGAAGCAGAGCAGCAAGTAACCTTTGAGAAAGGCAAATACCAGCAAAGTAGATTAAAACTCTGGGCATCTCCCAACATGACTACCATTTAAATTAGCTGGATCCATGATTCTGGAAAGTATGAGTTGAGCACTGTGGCAAAAACAATGGAAGAGAGGAGTGCCCCTAGAATTTTGGTCCCGACTCTGGAATGGGGCAGAAAGCCAATATACCTCCATAGAGCAACAGCTCCTAGCAGGGTACCCAGGGCTTCTCCAGGTGGAGCCTCTCAGGAAGAAATAAACTACAACAGCCAACAGGCTAAGCTCAGTGAGGTTTGGTGATCGCTCAGGAGCCCTGGCTGTTACTCCTTTGCACTGACAGTTGGGCTAGTCTAAAGAGACTAACCCTGTGGTTTGGACAACGGGAAGCCGCAGAGTTGATGATTCATGAGTGTGCCCTTGTGGAGCTAGGATGTGTGGAGAGACATTTGGGTTCACCTGTAGGAGCCTGAGGTAATCCTCACTGTCATTCACATTATGGCTCATAAGGCACTTACCACCTCTAACAATTAAGAAGCCACTGCCCAGGGGCACCTGGGTGGCGCAGTCGGTTGAGCGTCCGACTTCAGCCAGGTCACGATCTCGCGGTCCGTGAGTTCGAGCCCCGCGTCGGGCTCTGGGCTGATGGCTCGGAGCCTGGAGCCTGTTTCCGATTCTGTGTCTCCCTCTCTCTCTCTGCCCCTCCCCCGTTCATGCTCTGTTTCTCTCTGCCCCAAAAATAATTTAAAAACGTTGAAAAAAAAAATTAAAAAAAAAAAAAAAGAAGCCACTGCCCAGATTGGATATATGCCCTAACAACTGACCCTTTAGCAGATACAGCAGATTTGATGCATAGAAAGAGTGACTACTTCAATAGTTGGGTGGGACCACATATTACCAACTAGCCAGGTTGCCCTTGAAATATAGTCACTTGGTAGATGTAGTAATAACATATTCTGTGTGTTTTAAACAACATCCAACACAACTGCCAAAGGAGTCTAAGGCCACCCACATGAGTTCCCAACATATGAGGGATTGGCCAATTGATTTTATTGGCTCCTTCCCTCTTAGTGATACTCCCTGGTTTGTGTGGACACTGCATCTGGCCTAACCCAAGCTTCCCCTTGATGCCATATAAACCAGGCTGCCAGTATTAGGAGAAGCTGAGTACCATGTGTGAATACTCTCATCAAATCAATAGTAATTTGGGTCACATTTCAAAGGTTATGATATGCAGAACTGTGCAAAAGAACATGACACTGATTGGGGGTTCCATGTACTATAAAACCTGTAGGTTTGCAGGGTTGGTATAAAGGAAGAATGAGATATTAAAGCAGCAGATTAAATTACTAACAGGTAAAACCACCTTGGCCAGGTAGACTAAAGTACTGTGTTCCAGGCCTTAATACATTTCAGTGATCAAGCAGTAGGGTCTATTGCCCCATATCCCAGACCGGGGACTCCTGCTGAGGTACCTAATATTGTGAAGGTATGGAAGTCACTGGAAACAGCCATTACCCGGACTCTCACTGTGGATCAATGTGCTATGTGGCTGAGAATACCAAGCCCCATCACAAGTGGAAAGGAGTTATCTACTGGAATTTGCAATAGGACATCCCCCTAGGATGAATGAGTTACTCTGCATCCCTAGGTGAGGAGTAACTACTCAATCTCTACTGGGTAGATATTGTTCTGCTGCAAGCTGCACCTGTTAAAACACATTACATTTTGAATGGAACACATATCATTAAAAGAGGAGAGAAAGTAGGGGTTCTGATCTGGCTTATCCCACCTGCCTCTTCTCATGCCTGACAGTTCTCCCTTTCCCAGCCAACATGTATAGTATGTACAACCAGGTCAAGTTCCTAAAGCTGCCACCCTCTCTCTCAAGGCCAGGTGAGCATGTTCTATTTCCCACTGGTATGATCATTTGGCTGTCATCTCTGCTCCCTCTATTGGCCTGAAGGAGGTTACAGCCCCTACTAAATTCACTCAGTGAGCCCCGAATGATAGTCAACAAAGCCTGCCATTACTGGACACTGAGATGTCTATAATAAGAAAAGCTGTCCTCCAAAATAAGATGGACTTGGACATTATTACTGCCCCACAAGGAGGCATCTGTGCTATTATCCAAGTAGAATATTGTGTGTCCATACTTGATGAATCTGTTAATGTAGCATCTTTATTAAATCACATGAGGATACAAGTGAACACCTTGGGTGATCTGAACACCAGCCTAGGGGCCTTAGTAAATCAATGGTTCAGAGTATGGGGCTTGTGGGGGAAAAAGTGATCACTGATTTGGGGAATTATTGTCTTAACCTATATTTTCTATTGTATGTTCCTATAACATTGCTATGGCATCTACCTCCAATGCAGCCAGATAGCCACCAAATGAGCCACCTCTAGGCTTATGAAACCCCCTACTGACCTCTCAGGGCACACTATGAAAGAAGCAGGCATGTGAGATTATAAGAGCCAGTCACAAGAGATGGAACATTGAGTGAGGTCATTGAAAAGGTGTTAGTACCGGTTGACCTGTAAGCTGGACCCAGGCAATTGGAGGGCCCTCACCTCTGCCCTTGTTTGAAGGTGCATTCTGCTTACCTTCCCACTCCCAGAAGTTGCCCCAAGGATATAGCCTTGAGACAGAAATGTGGTGTTGAGACCATCTAGATGGTATTCATGACTGAACACAGTTGAGGCATCTAAATAAACTTTTAAGATTTGGATAGCAAATGCAGAAATCTACTCATCTTTCCAATGCATAAGACAAGCCTGGTATGTAAGTTTCCTTGCCTATTAAATATGTTATCTACCAATCTGGAATGGGTCTTCGCTTTTCTTTGGCCTCTCCTTGCCCTCTATGTATGAGGCCAGTTTACAAACCAAGAGTGGGAACTGCTAGAAAAAAAGCATGGCCTCAGATAGTGGCAGGCATTCTGTCCAATACACTGGGAAATGTCCAATTAAGAAAGAGGAGATCTTGAAAAGAGAAATGTATTGGCAGCCACAACAGGCAATAAATAAGCATGCCACATTGAAGGGGCTGTATGTAGTAGGGGCAGAATAGACAGGAGTTAAAAAATCAAGGGTCAACTGAAAAAGGGGAAAATAAAAAAGTAAAGATGGAAATAAGCACCACAGGTAGGGAGGGTTAATTGATAAAACTCTCAATTCTGGGCTCGATCTACTTCTTTCTCTTATCTATATATTACAAGCTTTTTAAAATATTCACAGCAGAAGGTTCCAAAATGCCTTACTCTAAATTTGTTTAGCCACTCATCTACGGACTATAAACATGACAGTATGATTCCAGCAGCTGTTAGTTCCAGGGCTCTTCAGACCCCAGTTGTTATTTCCATTCACAGAAGGTAATTGATTCTAACAAAAGTTTTAGTCTACAATGCACTCCCAATTTTTAACTGTGTTTACTAGATAGTATGAATAGTTGTCAGGGGGATTTCCTGGCCAGAGACTGAGATGATCGCTTTTCACTATTTATATATTCACTAAATAGTGGGATTATACGTGATTTTTTTTCAATGTTTTTCAAGTAAAAAATTTTAAAAACAAGAAATTTAAGTGATAATCATTCTGGACATGGGCATAATTTCTGAATGTATATTTAAATACAAGACATTTTATACATAGGGATTACATCATTTTGAGTATTTTATGACTGAGTATGAAAGGCTTGTTCTTTATCACGGTGTAATCCCACCTTACCCTGAATGAAAAGCTCAGAGATGGGCACTAGAAGTACGGTATTACCACTAAAAGACAGAAAGGGAGGGAAAAAATGATGCTCATTTGAACACAAATATGTTTTACAAAGATCTTGGTAATGAATTATAAGGAAATAATTAATATTAGTAAAATGATGTACTTGTATTTTTACCCTTAAAATATTTTAATCCTCTTGGGGCTCCTGGGTGGCTCAGTTGAACATCTGACTCTTGATTTCTCAGCTCAGATCATGATATCAGGGTGGGGAGGCTCAAGCCCCACATTGAGCTCTGCGCTGAGTGTGGAGCCTGCTTAAGATTCTCTCTCTCTCTCCCTCTCTCTGACCCTGACCTCCACTTGCATGTACATTCTTTCTCTCTCTCTAAAATATAAATAAATAAATAAATAAATAAATAAATAAATAGTAAATAAATAAAAATTTTTAGCCCTCTTATAATAAAAATATGGCTTCAAATTATAGTTGTTACTGGAGTTTGAGAAAATACATATTTGGTTAGCTTCATGCTATTTTGGTGATTGAATTATAAATCAGGCAAATATACAGAGGCATATTGTAATTGCAGATGGATACCTACCTACAACCACAGTGCAATTAGACATTGTTTTACTTGAATAATTATTTCTAATTAGAATAATCTTCCCTTGTATTCTCATTTAGTCAAAACATACTATTTAATGTTGGATAGAACCAAAACTTAACACTGAGGAGGAAATTACATTCTATTAAATCAAAGGAAGGTTAAAACCAAAAATATTTTTTCTTGTAGCTGAAACAAAATTTTAAAAATTATAACATAATTGCCATGTTCTTAAGAAAAATGCATTCATTGTTCTTTACAAATAGCAAGTTATTTATGGAATAGATTCTTGTTATTAACATTTATAATAATTGATAAAAGATTCTTTAGTTTATAAATACCATGCAAAGATTTTGGGAGGATTAAATGCAACATTTAATTGAGTAAGTTTTCATGAAGAGCTGTTGTTACATATTATTTAGATCTTATATATAATCTGATATATATAATATGCATGATTATTGAAAGCTGGATGTTTACAAAACCATACAAAAGAACATAGCAAAGTCAAGAGACAAAAGGATGAATCATCACTGCAGTCCAGCAGTTCCAGGACTTAGAAGAATGGTAATAAGCTTTTTCTTTCTGAACGATAAAGAGAGACAGAGACAGAAAAATTTGGCTCTGCCTTCTCCCACAAAGGACAAAAATAAAAACAAACAAAACAGGCCTCTGGTTAGGATATGATGTGAATTCTTGGCTAAGGACAACCAGATTGAAGAACAGTAAATCTTTCTATCTGCCTTTGAAAATAATTAACTCAAATACAATTCAGATAGCTTACAGGCATAACTATTTCTAGGTAGTAGAAAGCTATGGGAAATAAGAACAAATGTGCCAGAATTTGAACTTCATACACATATGGAGGGAATCAAAATTCATAATTAATCAGAGGTATTTGCAGATTGATTTTTTTCAGTAAAAACATTAAAAAGTACAAGATATAAGGCCTGAAAGAACATGCAATAGACACTGTAGTAGAGTTGGTAGAGAGTTATTACTTTGGTTAATCGATTATTTTGTAAAAGTACTCTTGAGCTATCATGGTGGCTTGTCTGTGTGATGCAGAGAACATCCTGGAATCCCAGTGAAGCTAGAAACACAAGACTATAAAATCCTAAATAATATCCAGTAACTGTCATGGGAGTAGACAAGAAAAAGAGTTTCCTAAGGACCCCACAGAAAATTTAGAGTTTTTTTCCCCCTCTAACACACTGTTCACGTGCTCTAGTGACCTTGAAGGTCATTAAGTAGGCTTCATTAGAATACATATCATCCAAATTTTATCCAGTGGCTCTAATACCTGGCTAGGCATCACATGGGAACTGAATAAACTGACTCATTCTTTATGGCTAAAACCCTATGAAAGTATCATAAGGAAAGTTACTTGAAAGCCCAGATGAAAAAATGTGTTTTTTACCCAGATTCTACATTTTATGGGCATCAGAAAAAAATATTCTTGAGGTCACCAAAAGCAGTTAAGAGCTTATAGCCTTCATCAAAATCTCTCACCAGCAGATAACACCTGTGGGTACTCTCCATCTGTCTCAGGGTGGCATTACATCATTCTGCTCAAACACAGGTATAAACATGGTTTCTGCCCTCTGGGCCACATGTAGACCACCTTTACAATCTCTTCTAATGAGAGAGTTTAACTATACATAACTCTTACTAAAGAGTTACCTCCCCAATCTGAGAGGAGTCCGTTGGAAGCTGATCAGCCAAAATCATAGGCAACTCCTAAAAAGACTGAGTGCCCCTGACTCTCCTTGGCAATAGCTACACTGATTCTCTTGGCAACTTTCAGACCAGCATAACACACCATGCTGCCCACCTATGAGTCCTGTTATTGATCAGTGCCAAGAGATAAAGAATCCTGATGTTCTCTGTGTCATTATTATCATACCTACCACTCCTTCCTTTTCTCTGAAAAAACTATTTATTTTATTCTCCAAGTGTTCTACTAGGTTCTTCTTCAGGCTTATGTCATTATATGAGAACCCCCTTGTTCCCAAAATCTTCACCAAGTATCTGTTCACCACCATGTCATAACTGATACAAGCTCCTCCATAGCCTCAGAAGAGAAAGTTTGGTAGCTCACTAAATTCAGAATTATGAGGTGAGATTAGCATTTCTCAGCATCCCACTTCTTTTCCAGCACTATCTCTAGCCATTACCCCTCCACCTTCTTATATAAAAAAGAGACATCCTTAGAAGCTCTTGCCTTTCAGCTGTACCACACTGCCTCGCTTCACCCTTAGTGAAGATTGACAGAATATCTTCCTCTTTACACTTGTACCCTCAATAATACTGAATGACTCCAATGCCCATGGGAATAGCCAATCCCACTGTGTTTCTCTTTGCATCCTTGATTTCCTAACCTCTAAATAACTTAATGTGCAGTCCACTTCAACTACCTATCATAGTGCTATAGAAAAATTCAGTTAACATCCAGGACTGCTTTACCTCTGAAATATTGAATCAAAATATCCTATTCCCTTACCATTATATGACTCCCACATAGTTTTACGTCCATACCTGTTCTTCAAACTCCTGATGTTCAAAACATTATTCCCTTTACTTCTAGAATCTACAAATTACTTTACTAGTAATCTTTACAAGTAGCCTCTACCAATAACCTTTGCTAATCTACCAATAACTTGACTGCTTCCCTCATCTACCATCCTTTGAGTTGTGTAACCCATCCCTTTGTAATGCTCTTCCCAAACAACTTCCTTACCCCTTTACCTTCCGTTGTTTTAGGCCAAAAGACATCAAAAACTTGAATCAAAATATATACCTTTTCCAGGAAATCACACAAACATGTAAATTAATGCCACTAATTCATTGTTTCTAGCCTCAGCAGCAATCTGTTTTCCTAGTTAGTAGTCCCGCCTATTTACCATCTAGACTTTCTTCTGTCCTGAAAACAAATGTGACTCTGACCATTTTCCTCCTCAGTGTCAGTGTTTGGCCTTCTTTTCCACTCCACAGAAACTTTTTTAAGTAATCTTATTCAGATGCATCCCTTAAATTAATTAAATACTGATAACTCCCACAGAGAAATTCTGAGATCTGATCTCCTAACAGAGCTCCTTGGGTTAACATTCAGTTTTCTTCCAGATATTTCCACTTAGCAATCCTCAAACATGTCAAATGTAGTAACTCTAAAACTGAACATCTTTTATCCCCATTTGTATTATATTTTCTACAATTCTTATCATCTACCAAATTGTTCCAAATTGAAAATCAGTCATAATCTTTGGCTTTTCATTCTCATCCTTAAACTTCATCTAATTAATCACCATTGGTTCTATCTTCTGAATAGTATTGTATCAATTTCTATTTATGTTAATTACCCTGGTTCAGGCCACCATTACTTGTTCCCTAAATTATTGGCAGACTACTAAACCAGACGACTACATTTTATCTGATGCTCTAATTTATATCTGGAGCCATAATCCAAACACCATTTTAAAGATGAAAATCTAATTCCATCACTCTCTTTCTTAAAATGCTTAACTGCTCCCCATTATCCTCTGGATAATGTCCAAGTAAATGTCCATACTACTACTCACGGTTCTTCTTTAAATGGCACTCCTTACCATTTAAGAATCATTTATCTGTCTCTTGACCTTATTTTTATTCTGTGCTTCAGGAGGGACCACCGACTCTCTTTCCTCAAATTGTAGAAACACTTTATCCCACCCCTTGTTTTCCAGCAAGATTCCCGAAATAGAATATCTGATTTATCACCTGATTACCTCTTTCTTAACCTTATATTTGTTGCTATTTCCACTACAATGTAACCCTGAGCATCCCTATGGACACCTAAACCCAGATTAGTGCATGAAAGCACTAGTCCTATGTACTTCAGGGACACACCCTATAATAGATTCACTATAGTATGTATTCCCCAAATTATTACTTGCTTATTTGTCTGAATCACATGATATGACTGAATGTTTTTAAAAGGCAGAGACAATATCTGTCATATTCATCTCCATATGCCAATAAATAGTATATATGATATTATTTGTTGGAAATATAAATAAATGACTGAATGGATGAATAACATGTCTTGAGACAGTTACCAAGTGTTTGGCAAGGCCTTACCCAGCAGATGACTTTTCTTTGGAGAGCTTGGGTGAAGCCATTCAGTGGGATGCTGCCCCTAGTTGATAGAAGGTTGATTTTGGTTTAGTTCTCCATTTCTAGTCTAACCACCTGTGTCCAACATAATGGGATCATGTGTTATAAGCAGGCAAATTATACACAAAGACTCACAAGACAGACGTGATAAGCCTAGATATTTGCTTACATTCAAGCTTCTTAAAATATGGTGATGCAAATGATAGGTACCTTGCTTAGTCTGCCAAATGCATTGTTAATCAGGCCTCCACTTAGAGGTTCATTCTTCTAAAGAGCTCTTCATGATTCCTATTTCCAAAACTTAAAGAAGCTAACTCTCATAGACATGTTCTGTGTTTTTGTCATGAGCTGTTTACAAGAACAGGCTTCATCTTGCATACTCAGTGCCTACTGCAGTTAATGGAGAAAAGTAAATGCTTAATGTATTTGTGTTGCACGTTGTATGAACTAAATGATCATATGACTAAAGAAACAAATTCCTAAATCAAATCATATGAAAATTATAAAAGGTCACAATAAACTTTTATTTTATTTTATTCTTTTCCAAATAAATGTCCACCCAAGAGGGTGGGTGGGTGACTATTTTACTGATCCACTAACAAACTCAGCTTTCCAAAAAGCAAATGAGTCTCTCAGTTATGTATATCAATATAAGTCATTGCTTGAACGCAATCAGCTATTTGATTTTCAGCACAGTGCTCTGCACAGAGTAAGTGCTTATTGAGTTAAATTAATGGAATAGTTGAACTACATTGAATTTGATTTAGATAGATTATCTCCACATGAGATTACTGAAAAAGAAGACTAAATCATGAAATTCTGATGTTTTCTTATCCCATGAACTGAACCATACCATACATAATTAACAAAAATTAATAACATAGCTTGTGCTGGAATCCACACTATATAAGCTTTTTATTTTTAACATATCTATAAATTGGGGAATATGCCTCCCCTGTAAAAATTGTTCTTAATGAATTATTCAAAGTAGATTGAGCCTCTGTTACTTCTTAAAATTGTAAACAAAAATGAGAATCAATAGTAGTTCTTCAAAATCAACTTAAAATAATAATCATTTTTTGGAATATCTGATTATTTCTTAGCAAACTGATAAGAGTTGTCCTCTATAACGGTGCCACTAATGTACTAGAAAAGAATATGGTCCCCAAATTAAAATATATTTAGTGACAGATGGTCAGATCTTTTTTTTTACATGTAGGGGACACATACTGTATAATAACTGAACTGTATGTAAAATTTCTTTTGCTCTTCACCCAGTGGCAGAAAGGTCCATAAGGAACAGATGTCTGTTTCTCCTGATTAAAGTGAGAGATATTTCTGAACAATTTTTGAAGTGCATTTTTATGCAAAAATGTTCTAAGAATATGATAATTGATATGCTTAAAGTATTCTTCAATGTCAATACTTGTACAGAGCTAGAGATGCCCTCTAGATACCCTTAAGTCTGATCCATTTCTATAATATAAATACCATGAAATAAAGATGCTAAATGGTATGATGTTCATTTTTCCCAATTTTCCTTATAATTACTACTCAGTGTTTATACCTGAAGAGCTTTTAGAAATATAATGAAGAAAGAGGCACCTGGGTGGCTCAGTCGGTTAAGCAACTAACTTCACCTCAGGTCATGATCTCATGGTTCGTGAGTTCAAGCACCTGCATGGGCTCCATGCTGACAGCTCAGAGCCTAGAGTCTGCCTTGGATTCTGTGTCTCCCTCTGTCTCTCTGCTCCTCCCTGTTTGCGTTCTGTCTCTCTCTCTCTCTCAAAAATACATATTAAAAACAATTTTAAAAAAAGAAATACTAATGAACATATTAGTAAAAAGCTAGTACTGCTATTTAAAATATTGCTACTTCTTGATAAATCATATATTAGTTCATACCCATACCTATTTGCTTGACTGTCACCTCCCCTTCATCAGAAATAATCCCTTTTTTTCTCTTTTTGAATATCTTCTTTCACTTAAGATTCCAGTTTCACTAAGAAACAGTTCAGGAATTATATTTTCCAAGAGAATTTGAAGTGGTTTTTACTGCTCTAAAACTAAGTCCAGAAGTGTTTGCTCCTCCTGAGACACGGTCCATAGACACGTCCCCAAATACTCCAGGGAGACAGCAGATCTGTTCACCTGGTTCATTTCTGTTCACACTCTCCACGCTGTGAGGTTCTCTATGCTCCCCAGGGTAATGACAATTGCCATGTAATTCAGAGGAAGGTTTGACGTTCCTTTCAGTTTTACTTCTTGGTGGCTTAACCCTGTTATTACTACATTTTAGATGGAAGTTTGCAAATAGGTGGCTCTGTATTCCACACTTGTACCATTTCACTCTGTGCTTTCGAAACTGGACCCCTGCCCGATTTCCCATTGATCCAACAGAAGTAAATTGGTTTTCTATGGTCCTGTTTGGATGTGATTTGTTTGTTAACTTCCTCTTCGGAGTGGTTGCTTCTGTCCTGGTTTTACATCAGCACATTACGTGGCACTAAATCTAACCACGGTGAAATTTCTTGTGTGAAATTGATTTATTTTTAAGACATTGATAAAAAAAACTATTCAATTTGTGTTTAAGTCTCTGCTTCACTTGGATAGTTTAGTATATCTATGTATTTTTTTTCTTGGGCATAAATTACACATTTCAATTTTGTTATATTCTGACTTCTCACTACATGTATAGACAGAACCCATCGGAATAGTATCTTAATAAATGCCTGACATTTAGAAAGTGCTCTGTAAATATTTTTGTGACTTACATATTTTTTTTGAATCGAAGATCTCATTTAATATGATACTTCAAAATATTAGCTCAAGGGCATATTTTATAATTTATCCCTAGAAGACTCTATGTTCCTGTTCCCTGTTAAAAAAAAAAAAACAAAAAAAAAAAGGATAATCTTATACAAACAAGCCTTCCTACTTGGAGTCCCATTTTGCTTTTGGTGTTCTTCAGGTATGCATAGCAACAGAACAACACTGTTCTCACAACCCATGCTCTCAATCCAGACATCCTTAGCATTATTCTTCAGACAGACTGTATAATGTCAAGGTAAAATCAAAGCTTTGGTTTAGTTCTCACAAGTACAAGTAATAACAACTACATTAGAACTTATTCATCTATCTTGCAAATGTCAAGTTTCTTTGACATCAACTTAACTACCATTCCAACTTCAGAAACTTCAAAAATGTCAACAAGAAAACACTGTTTTATGAATGCTTAGGTGTCTAAGTCTCCTACTGATATTAATGAGCTTAAACTATTTTTGGCTTTGGAGGGCTTTGGCAGGCAGGGCTTGGGGTTGGTAATCATCAGGAGCGGGTAATAAGCCCATTCATTTTTAGTACTAAAAGGAATTCAACACTTTATAGTTGCTGTTTCATTATGTTGGCCATTTGTATAGTCATTGACATCAATGACTACTGGTTAAATCATACAGAGATTACCTCTGTTCTTCATTGCATAAAAATATAGGTAGAGAAAATGGATCTGTCTATACATGCAGTAAAATTTCAGAATTTGATAAAAATTAAAATGTGTAATTATGCCCAAAATCAAATACACCAGATACAATAAAATATCAAGGTAAGTGAGGCAGAGGTGGTATTTTTGTTTGTTTGTTTGTTTTTAACTTTTCACCTTGTATGTCTATCAGTGCCTTAAAAATGAGTCAGGTTCACACAAGATAATGTGATTCCAATAAAACTCCAGGGAAGTCATTATTATTATTATTGTTGTTATTATTATTATTATTATTATTATACAGAGATAACGCTTCATTTTAAAGTCCACATATGGAAATCTATACTGACTGGAAAAGTAGAAAACCTTGACAAAAGAAAAACAATGAGGAGCTACACAGAGAATTATTTTCAAATGATTGTTAGCATGTGAATAGTTGTTCAACTGGAGGGACAAATAAAGAAACACAAACTAAACTGGCTCTGAGATAGAATGTTTCCTCTCATACTGGCAAACTTTCAAAAGCTTAACGATATACTTTGTTAGTGAAGATGCAGGAAAATCAGCACTCTGAAACACAGGATTACACATCAGTGCAATTTAACGGGAGAGAACTTGGCAGCAGCTGACAAAGTTAGATAGCCATTTACCTTTAGTCCAGCAATCCCACATTAAAATTTTCACTGAAGATATGTTCTACTAACATAAAACAATGTATTCACAAGAGCATTCATTGTGGAATTATTTGTAAAAGTGAAATATTGGGAATAGTCTAAATGCTCACATATGAGATCTCTGGTTTTGGCCAAATGAAAAAACTAGGGCTGAAATAGCATCCTACCTAAAAGAAAACATTTTAATTAAATTAAAAATAATCAGACCAAATACATAAACCACAGTTTTCAATATACTAACTATTGCACAACAAAGGACAGTGATTCCTAAGAGATGGTATATTAGGGTCCTCCAGAGAAACAGAACTAATAGGAGATGTATGTGTGTGTATACATCTATCTATATCTAAATTTATAACTATATCTATTTGTTGAGAGAGAAAGAGAGAGAGGGAATTTATTACAAGGTATTGGTTCACATGATTATGGAAGCTAAGAACTCCCACCATCTGCTGGCTGCAAGCTGGAGATCCAGGAAAGCTGGTGGTATAGGTCACAGTCCTAAGAGGCCTAGAACCAATGGTGAAGATTCTCATTGAAATCTGAAGGCTGGATAACCAGGAGCATGAAGTAAGGGCAACAGGTTGATGTCTCAGCTGAGTCAGTCTGGCACAGACCAAATTCAACCTCTCTCCACCTTGTTGCTCTATCCAGGCCCTCAGTTGATCGGATGATGCCCACCCACATGTAGGAAGACATACTGCTTTGCTGAATCCACCTAATTCTAAATGCCAATTTCATGCAGAAACACCCTCACAGACATACCAGAAAGAAATATTTAACCAGATATCTGGGCACCTTATGGGTCAGTCAAGTTAATACATTAAATTCACCATCATCGATGGAAACCACATGAAGTGAACACTACAAGTGCTCTGGCTGGCTGCGGGGAGTTTCCAGGTCCTGGCACAGGGAGGAGGTACTGAGGTGGAGCCCAGCAGACTCTCTCCGCTGAGGAGATACGGCTGAGCATGGGGGAAACCAAGGTGACCAGAGTTCACAGAACAGTACAGAGAAGTGACAGCTACACAGGAACAGAATCACAGAAGTCTAAAGTGTCCTCTGAAGCATTTATCAAAGTACTAGTCACTATATATGTGAAAGGAATCAACCTGAGGTGAGAGAAAGAAGCATCTCACATAATTAGAGGGAATAGTGTCCAGCACTGACACAGGCTGGGAATACGGCATGTCCTCACCAGGAAGACTCATAATTCCTGGGACGCTGGATACAGTACGCAAGAAGGTCTTACCTTCAGAGATGGAAAAAACGAGCCCTAGACTGAGCACTGCTCCAGATCCTCCCAAGGAATCATAAAAGTATAATCCAAAAGTATCAAACTGTTTCCAAATAACATGACTACATCCCAGACCAAATGTCAGAAAAGAACCCTGAATGTTGGCTCCAGATGGTTGAGAGGTTCAGAATTAGGAGAAAGCAGCCCAGCCAGCAGATATCACGAACACACTCATACCTCTAAAGTACATAAAAAGGTAAGTGCTTGCCATAGAGTTCGGTCCACCCATTCTGCCCATTTTCTCCATAGCCAGTCTTCTGAATCTTGCACTAGGCTCACTCTCATGTCAGCTTGGATGAACTTACCTTGCTCAACCTTATTGTTGTGCCCGGGTCAGGATTGTCACATGAACTCTCCTGCCTTATTCCAGCAATTGCGGACCAATTTATGGACCAACTTCTTATCTAACATTGAATCTAATATTGAGAACAGAAACTGAATAAAATCCAATACAGTATTTGTATCTAGTGAGGTTTCAATAAAAGTTAATGGGTTTGAATTTAATGTATGTTAGCTAAGTTTTTGTTTTTGTTTTTTTGTTTCTGTATCACCAAATAGCTTCCAAGTGTGTCCATTTTTGTGGCTGGAAATCTGCTGGTCCTACTTGTAAGAACACAGATCTTTTCTAAAGCACTGGGATGGCGCTATATTTCTTTCAGCTGGGCTACAGCTGACTGCATGAGATGTATACACAATCATAGAGGTGGCAGTAACTTTAAACAAACACAAGTGGAAAACCAAAATGAAATGGGAACCACAAAGTAAGAGGTCTTTGCAGACAAACAATTCACTCACAGCAGGATTCATATTGGTTATATGACATTGGTCTATATCAAGCAGGGTTCCTGAAAATACTTTACACTCCAGCTATCTATCACACATGCCAATAGCCCAAGACAAGAGAAGGTACGGGAGAGGAGGAAAAATAAGGCTGTTCCTAAAACATTCTTAAAAAGTCTATGGTTCTTGGGGCGCCTGGGTGGCGCAGTCGGTTAAGCGTCCGACTTCAGCCAGGTCACGATCTCGCGGTCCATGAGTTCGAGCCCCGCGTCAGGTTCTGGGCTGATGGCTCGGAGCCTGGAGCCTGTTTCCGATTCTGTGTCTCCCTCTCTCTCTGCCCCTCCCCCGTTCATGCTCTGTCTCTCTCTGTCCCAAAAATAAATAAAAAACGTTGAAAAAAAAAAAATTAAAAAAAAAAAAAAGTCTATGGTTCTTATGGCAAGAATTATCTTCATAACAAAGGTTTCTATAACATTAATCATGCTTTGCTTTGCCTTCTTATCAGAAAATGGGGCAGACAGATATTTCTTATTGTTTTCTCAGAACTCAGATAGAAGGAAAGATATGCGAAAACATGAATACCAGTCTGCTTCTCTTCACCATTTACTAGTGCTGCTATTTTTGTGCCTATATCAAAGATGTCTATGTGATTTTTATGATTTTTAGTGCTGACATCAGAAAGATGAATGCCTCTGAGAAGCCTAGGCATACAGCGACGTCTGCACTGAAAACATATTTATTTTCAATTAAGAAAGTATAAGAGATCAGTTTTGATATGTTTGTTTGTATATTCTTAAAACACTGGGTGAAACTACACCTAAGGTAGAAATTACCACAGGCAATTGTGATCCCACATGCATTTTTCTTTAAACTCAGCAGGACTCACTTCTAAAATGCATAGCTTTTGAAAGGAATCAATTATACCACAGGTCAAAACAAGTCTCTCAAATACAAAGATGATAGAATTTCTCACTTAGACATAAGAAATTAATCATGCAACATGAATGCTAAATACATAGAGTGTCCTAAATATTTGAGCTGCCTCCTCCCAACAGATGAAACAGTGACATGGCTATTACAGTTATTACTTGTATAGGACTCATCGTATCTACTCAATCAATACAAGATGATTGACTATGGATCGTTGCTATCTGGACCATTCTTTACTACTGCTCCAAGACAAATCCGTGGAATAGGTTGGAATATATTTTATATATCTGGGCAGAAAATATCTCTTATTAATGGTTCTTAAAGTTGGGCTAAAGTCATCGAGCTTCAACCAGACCCTGGCATCAACACCAAGGAGACAAGAGTGATTGCTCTATTTAGGCAATGGTTTAATCTTAATGTGCATTGGAATTACTTGGAGGTGATTGCTGGGCCAAATTCAGCCCTTCCTCAGGGTTTTTGATTAGGTAAGTGTTATGGATTGAGTGTGTCCCTCTCAAATTCATATTAAGGAGTTGAAAACCTAACCCATATTTTGATGGTATTTTGAAGATGGTCTTTGGGAAGTAATTGGGGTTCAATGAGGCCCTAAAGCTGCAGCCTAGTCTGGGTATGGATTATGTGGGGAAAGTGCACTTACAACAAGAAATACCAGATAGTCCCCCCTCCACACAGCACAAAAAGGAGAGGTCATGTGAGTACTTGGAATAATGACAGCCACCTGCATACCAAGAGAAAAGGCCTCAGGATAATGCCTGCTTTGCTGGCAGCTTGATCTTGGACTTTCTAGCCTCCCGAAATGCAACAGACTAATTTCTGTTGCTTAAGCCACCCAGTCTGTGGTACTTTATGATAGCAACCAAATAGACTAATAGAGTAGGTCTGGAAATTTGCATTTCTTATGTCTTTCCAAATAATGCTGCTGCTGCTGCTGGTCTGGCAATCACTTTTGGCAACCACTGTCTACAGAGCACTGCCTCAAACATTAATGTAAACACAAGTCACCTGGGGATCATGGTGAAGTCCAAATTTTGATCCAGTAGTTTAAGAATGTGAAGGACCCAAGATTTTACAGGTTTTAACAAGTACCCAGGTAATGCTAATGGACTATATTTTGAGTTGTTAAGTTAGAGAGGCTCTGAAACTCAGATGGTACCTCTGAGCTCTAGGACAATGCCTGAAATAGTCATATCAACCTGTCCCCCAATTTCTCCCAAAGCCCCCACCCACTTCACGACCTAGCAGCAGTTCACCTCCTAAAAAGCCTTCCATGAGCAACAAAGTCAGAAATAAATTATCTTTTAAACTGTAACTATTAAATTGTAACCATTAAAGATTTGCCTCTCAGTTATTGTTGTTTTATTGTCCTTGCTACTTTTTTTCTTAAACACTTGCTAGATTCAAGGACTGTGCAAAACACTTTGCAAACATTTTGTTTAATCCTCAGAAGAACACTAGGATGAAATATTGTTAGCCCCAATTTAAAGTGAGAAGAAAAAAAGAGGCTTGGAGAGTTTAAATACTTGTCCTGAGGACACCAAATTAGAGTATGATGGCCTGGTAAGGGCTGGGAGGGGGGTGGATGTGTGCAGTTGGGTCCTGGAAATGCCAGCTGACCTGGACTATCCTTTAATTACAAAGCTGAACATCCTTCATGTGAAGAGTAAAGTACAAGCAGTTTGATATTAAAAACATGACCCCATATGCTATATGCTATGGTACCAAATTAGAGGCAAAGAGTTGTCACAGTGTTTACAATGTAGTAGAGGAGATAGATATTGATTATATAATTGCATTAATTAATTTATAATTCCAAAATGAGGTAAGTGGTCTGAGAGAGATACCATTGTTTGAGACAGTATAAGAATAAACCTGGGGTGGGGAGTAGGGAAAGGGTCTCTGGGTCAAGGAAAGCATCCAGAAGCCTGAGATGCCTCAGCTAAGAGTCTAAGGATGATATGTTTGGAGACTGAGGGGGTGGTTCCTTCCATACAGATGAAATCACAAATATCCTACTATAAGAGAAAAAAAAAAATCTGGCATTTTTCCAGAAACAGAAACAAGACAACTGTGGCTGTACTGCAAATAACTGGGGAGAGGGGTAAAAGTTATGCTTAAGTGTGGCATTATTGTTGTAATTATTATTTGATTACACATAAATTACCTTGTTCTTAACAACTCAGAGTTTTACCTTTTTGTCTTCATGTCAGGGTTGTCAGATAAAATACAGGACATGCAGCTTAATTTTAATTTCAGAAAAACAACTTTTTTTTTTAGTGTATCATATATTATTGGGACATACACTTAAAAATTTGTTCCCTATCTGAAAAAAAAATTAACTGGTTGCCCTATAATTTTTTATGCTAGATCTGGCATAAAATTTTGAATTGAACCCCAACCCTATATAGAAAACTTCTTTGAATTTTCTCTTAGTTGTTTCTCAGCAATAGCTTGGGATACTCGCTGGCTCAACACATCTTAGAAATACCTCTATCACACCCACCTAGGCATGGAACACACACATACCCATTATGGGGTATGGAGCACATACTACATATATTGCATATTCTTCTAAGTGTTGGGGATATCATTTAAGTGAATAAGGCAACTTTCTTTTCTTGTACATATACTTAATGGCACACACCGAACACATACAAATCCTTCATGGATCCACAGCCAGGGGAAGTGCTGTACATCCATCAATTCACTTAATCCCAATAGAGTAATATCATTACTGACATATATTACTTCAAGATAATAAGAATTAGGTCTTATTAACTTCATTGTTATTGCGGTTCAAAAGAGGAAGAAATTGTGGCTTAGGGAAAGCAAATAAGTTGCCTGTTGTAACATAGCAATTAAGTGGCTGAGTCAAGAGTCAATGCATCTGTGTGACTTGAGAGCCAGCATATGTTTATATGCCCTACTGGCCTCCCCCTAAGAATTCAAACCCTGCACATTTTCTCATTTGTGGTTTAAATATTAACTTTATTTTTTATTATGTTGTTTTGTTTACTAGTTTTTGGTTTGCTTTGTGACTTTTAAGTTAAGAAAAAAGAGAGAAAACAGAACTTCCTTAAAATGCAATTTCATAATTACTATTAATTGCTCATTTGTTATTTGTTCAGGGTATCTTATAAAGGACTCTGCTTCAATATTAGTTTTACATTGAACCCCACATCACACCCAAAAGAAGACAGACTTATGGTCTTTAGATCATGAGATTTTTCTAGGGTCACATGGAAGCATCAGAACTCCCCCTCCCCACAAAGAGTGATTGTCATGCTTTTAGGAAAAAAAAAATTCTTAAAAATGAATACATCTTCAAGGTAATGCTTATAAAATGATTTTTGAAGAATTTATGGTCTTAAAATTCTACCATAAATCCCCAAACCACAACATTTTATTATGGAAGTAGCAAGAGTAGAATTCCCCTATTCTTTATAATTTTATCATTAGTTTGTTGCAGTACTTTCTATTCTTGAATTGTGGCTGTTTAACAAAAAAAAGCTGTGAAACTTTTGGGGTTATTTATTGTTGGGTGACAGCATGTACCATAGCTAGATAAACTGTGGTTTCACCAGTGCTTTGGATTTCAATGTAGCATTAGAGCTCCCGGACTCCAACATTTAACTTGATTTATGGTTTGTGATGTAAAAATACTAGGGCTCAGATGGCTTTAAGTGACTTTGAAAATTAAGTAAAGAAGAAAATGTAAAGACTAATCTAAACTTGCTGTGAAATACTAATTATGCATTTCAAGTAAAGGTAGTAAGCAAGCAATAATTTAATCTGTGACATAAAATAAATCCCAAACTGTACTCTTTGCTGAAGGCATTTTCTAAATAAACGCTTGATTTTTAAGTCACAAAGGAACTGAAGTTGAAACCATTAGTTACTGTATTCTGAGCTGTTTATTAAACATTTTCTCCCAGATATCTGTTTAAGAAAAAAATCGGTTTGAAAGGTGAGTTAGGGTGGAAAAACAGCTCTAACCTAAAGGAAGAGAAGCATCTTTTAAAAGTGTGCCAGGTGAAGCTTCTTAATGATCCATGAGCTTGTAAGATGACAGCTGTGGCTGCTGAGTCAGGGTAGAAGAAAATCTAAATGTAAGAGCAATTGTAGCCTTTATTAATGACCTGCTAGGAACTTGGGCAAACTGCCAGGGCCAGGGATGCAGAAAAACTTCTCTGATAACTGAGCATTCCAAACCTCCTAGATATAAATTTCTCCAAACTCCCTAAACCAGAAATAATATCCTCAGCATTTTGAATTAGGCAAGACACACAGGCATGTTATCCATATTATATTAATCTTCGAAATGTATTGCCCAAGGGGGAGACATGAAAGGGAACAGATTATCTCTACTGGGGGAATTAACATTTGAAAAGAAAAAAGGTTTTAAAAAAATGCATCAGAGACAAACACAGACACATCTTGAATCTGCAAGATTTGCAGGAGTTTGCTTTTCCTAGCTGGGTGCACAAAAACACGGTCATAACACAAATATTTTGCCATACCTGTTAAAAGAGCTTCTTTACTTTTTCTTAAGGTCTCAAAGTTATGGTAGATGCATCCCTCAGAATTTGGATGGCAGGAATATCACTTTTCTTCTGTCAAAGATGAAGAAAGTTGAATTACCCCAACTTGTTCATTGGACATAAGAGGAGGCTTTAGTTTATCAATTGTTAAGATAAAATAACAGTAAATTTGAATTTATTAATAGGTCAAGTTCTTGGGCTAAGTCAATTTTGGTGAAGTTGAATATTTCCAGGAAGCATTTGGAAATTTCTACTCAAAGATGGGTATTTATGAAACCAGCATCAAATGTAAACAACTTGTGTACAATGGAATGAGACAGAGAAAAACCTAGGAGTAAGAAAAAAAACATTTCCTAAAGTGGTTCTAATAGTGTGGCTCCCACATTAGCAGCACAAACATTACCTGGCAAAGTGTTTTAGAAATGCAAATAACCAGGACTAACCCACCCCCAACCTATTGAACCTAGTGAATCAGAACTGGGAGGAGGAGCCAGGCTTCCACAGTTTAACTACCCCAACAGGTGATACCAATGCAGCTCAGTTCAGGAACACTTACTTGCAAAATTTCTAACTTGATCTAAGGTGAAAATATCCAGTTTTTACTTATGCAAATAAATGAGCAAAAATTCACCTCAAATGGTGTCATCGTTCTTTAGCCTACGACAAAGTTCTTTAAGGGTGAGATAAAAGTAATTACAAAAAAGAAACGGGTGTCATGGTTCAGAACTTTGGACAAAGACTATAGAATAAGGCCGCATGAAAAAGCAACATTTAAAAGTACATTTTTGGGGGCACCTGGGTGGCTCACATCATGATCTCAGGGTTTGGTGAGTTTGAGCCCCACGCTGGCTCTGCACTGGCAGTGCAGAGCCTGCTTGGGATTCTCTCGCCCTCTCTCTCTGACCCTTCCCCACTTGTGCTGTCTCTGTCTCTCTCAAATAAATAAACTTTAAAAAATAGTAAAAGTACATTTCTTCTGATTCTATATATTGTTAGAGAAAAAGTCTGTAAAATAGGATGAACAGTATGACAGTCTTTGTTATACCCACACACATACACACATACATATATCCTCATCCTAATTAATATTTCGATTGATTGGAAATATCTAGAAGAAAGATAATCTATTTACAGTGATTATCTTTGGTTGGCAAGACTATAATTAACTTTGATGGTTTTTATGTTTACTATGTTTGCTACATTAAATATGTACAACTTTTATCACCTTTGAAAAAATATTGCTATTTTTAAAAACGTTTAGTGAATATCCTCTAATATATATGTGTATACATATCCAGGTGTTTAGAACCTCTATTGAGAAGTTGGCATGGAAACCTATTATTAAATTCTAAAATGATTGTGGGTGGTTCTCAAACCTGTGTGCAGAATAGATTCACCTAATCACAGCCCTAGAGATTATGATTTAATTTTTTAGGCCATAACCTGTGCTTTAGAAGTGTTAAAAGATTCCCCAGGTGATTCTAATCTGAAGACCTGTTTGGGAACCAACAGTCTACATGGCTTTAAATACATTTATTTCCAGTGTTACCATCAAAAAGCAGAATTAGGGTCATTAGATAAGGATCCTTGAGATGCCTATCAATAAGGAAAATAATTTTGATTTTACCTTCTTTTGATAGTCCCAGACAAATTTTCAGAATCCTGCGCTCATTTGTAATAGTCAGGGCTGACACAATCTAGGCAGAATATTATGTATTCATCAGAAAGAAGGCATTCTTTGGTGTCCTGGTAGACACAAGGCATCAGGGTCAGGTGTCAGATGTGCTCTCACAGGATTTATTCCTTATGTCTAAATCTGGACTCATTATGTCTTGCTGCACATATCAAAATTTACTTCATCATGGCCAACTTGAACTCTGTATGTAACTGTGCCTGTGAACATAGATTCTGCTACTCTACATACCTCCAAATTCTAGATTTTGCTTCCTAATGCCTGAGTGTTTGAGACTAATACCAGAAGTGTGTAGAGTGGGAAGGAACAGACACTAGGAAAGTACCTTCCATGTGGAGATTTCTAATCATCTCAGAATGTGGGATTTTTGTTGTTGTTTTTGTTTTTGTTTTTTGTTTTTTAATTTCCTCATCACTGGCTAGAGACTCACAGAATAAAATAAATAGGTAAAGTCTATAATTACTAAATATATGATGCATTATCTTTGTTTTAGATGATATTTTCATGCACATGACCCAATTCATATTGTACATATTTTTTTTTTTTAATTTTTTTTTTTCAACATTTTTTTATTTATTTTTGGGACAGAGAGAGACAGAGCATGAACGGGGGAGGGGCAGAGAGAGAGGGAGACACAGAATCGGAAACAGGCTCCAGGCTCCGAGCCATCAGCCCAGAGCCTGACGCGGGGCTCGAACTCACGGACCGCGAGATCGTGACCTGGCTGAAGCCGGACGCTTAACCGACTGCGCCACCCAGGCGCCCCTGTACATATTTTAAAGCCTAACATAAATCTAATTTTAAGACAAGAATGTACTTTAAAAAGCAACACTAACTTATACTATTGCCATTATTAAAATGCACTAAAAGAAATCTTGAGTCCTGCCATTTATTTTAACATTTCTTCTTTAATCCATTCTGAGTGAGAGTTCATCCTGATATTGTAAGCTACAAATCAGAAGATTGTCAAAGTAAGATAGATAGAGACAGTTAGAAGGCCAGTGACATAATGTTTATGGGATATTAATATAGATTTCACTTGGAACAAAAGAATGACTGCATGGAAGAAAACCCTAACACCCACTGACAGATACCCAACATCACTCATTTTTTTTTTTTTGTAGGAATAACGGCATCTTCCTCATTATATCTTGTTCCCCTTATTTAAATTTTTTTAATGTTTATTTTTGAGAGAGAGACGGAGTGTGAGTGGAGGAGGGGCAGAGAGAGGAAGACACAGAATCTGAAGCAGGTTCCAGGCTTTGAGCTGTCAGAACAGAGCCCAACTTGGGGCTGGGAGATCATGGCCATTAGCCAAAGCCAGAGGCTTAATCAACTGAGCCACCCAGGCACCCCTTGTTCTCCTTGTTTAAAATAAATATTTTGTTTTTGCTATGGGGCAAGTGAAAAAAGCATTCAATAAAATTGACTTCTTTTTCAGCTATAGAGTGAAATAATTACAAAGAGTATATAAATTGGTTAAGGTAATACTAGCTTCTAGAGCAGAAAAACTCTGAAATTTTAGTGGCTTAACACAACTATCCTATCTTCCTTCCTCCCTCACTGACCTAACAGTAGCATTAGAGTGCTCTTGGTTGAACAGCTTTTCAGAGTCGCTTTCTTCTCGGGAGTGATTTAGGGGGAGAAGTCTTTCCATTTAATGGCAACACTTGGCCCTCAAGTTTACCACAAAGCCCTCTCCACTCCAGTCAGCAAGAAAAGACCATAAAAGAACTCATGTGGGAGATTTATGTAGGCCAAGCCTCAAAGTGAGCCACACAGGGGAGGGGCTTAAAGTCTGCCTCAAGTCACTAAGCCCGCAAAGGAGGCTGGGAAAGTTAATCTAGCTAAATTCCCAAACAGAAGAAATGAAATCCATGGTCACCTAGCACTCTCTTTGAAGATATTCAATCACCTGGGTTTGTTTAAAAAGACTGAGCAATGTCATCCTAATAGAATCCCCACAACCTGAGCATTTGGGTTAAAATTCATGCAAACATTATTTTAATTTTAATTTTTATGTTTTTAGATGTTTGTTTATTTTGAGAGAGAGAGAGCACATGAGCAAGAAAGGGGCAGAGAGAGGAGAGAGAATCCCAAGAGGGCTCTGCACTGTCACCACAGAGCCGTAGGCAGGGCTCGATATCACAAACTGTGAGATCATGACCTGAACTGAAATCAAGAGTCGATGCTTAACCAACTGAGCCACCCATGGACCCCTATTACAATTTTTAATTAGTATTTTTTTATGTTTATACAATACAATAGTATATAACACACAAAGATAAATGCTATTTGAAATTATTATTGGGAACCTTCAGTGTTATTAATATTTCATGTGATACTGTTCTTTTAATTACCAAACAACACAAAAATAAATTTTGTACCACTGAAAAAATTCTGATAAAACCATCTCTCCTGAAAATATCAAAACATTATAATGAATAATTTACCAGAATGCATATTTTTCTCTTATTCTCAATTAAACACTGGATTAATGATTTAGCAAAAAAATAAATAAAAAAAAACAAAAAAACACAGTCTTGCAAAAGAAATTAAATTATTGCCCTTTTTAGTATTAGTTCTTTGTGTGACTATTTTATTTTGTTTCTCAACAGCTTTGTTGAGATACAATTGATATAACAAAAAACAGCACATATTTAATAATGGATTTGGATATATACATACAACCATGTAATCATCACCAAAAAGCAATAAACATATCCATCACCTCCTTTCATATTGATTTGAAATCACTATTAATGAAAGAATTATACTTGATAATATGTATATTCTTCCTAAGTGTAAGAAATGCTACTGATCAAAGTTTGGAGACCATTACAGATGCTGATGATTATTTAAGGCTGTGTCACACTTATGTATGATTACACACACACACACACACACACACACACACACAGGTGTACATGTATTAGGTGTACATGTACATATTCTTAAAAATCTGGATTCAAAATTTTAAAAATGGATTAAACAAAGAAAAGTTATACTTTTATTGGGATACTCTGCATCACTCACTGCTTAAGTCCTGGCTTCTAAATCCCTGCAAGCTGATCTCAAAGAATATTTCAATTTCAACCATTAGATTCTGGTCAATTACATAACAAATGAGTCAAAATAAAGTAACTTTCACTGCTTTGTGAACATTTTAATGTTGATTACAAAATCCTTTTATTGCACATTGAGGTTTGTTCGTTGACAGAGAGAAATATGTACCCACAGATTTATGAGCTGAGAGATGCTATTGCCCTATTTTTGGAACACCAGGGAAAAAAAACCCAACTGCTTCAGACTTTTGAAAAGATAAATTTCAGGGGAGCTTGGCATATTTGGCAGATACAGTTAAAACTTTGAATACAATGAATCCAAAACTTCAAGGACCAAGAGCAACATCATTTTTATTATATTGTACTTCAAGAACTTAGAGCTAAAATACAGTTATGAGTGGAGTGAACTAGCACTAAAAATATCTCTTCAATTTTTGACTTAGTGATGCACTCAAAGAAAAGGTTCATAGAAATGATTTCAGGAAAATATCTAAAATTGCATCTAGTTTGCTCCCCAGGATGAATACTGTGATAGATTCCTGATGTGATACTTAAAAGTTCCAGTCAGAGACCTATGAGGAGAAAGTTTCTTCCTGGAATCTCATACTCACCTTGAGATAGTTAAGAAAAATATTTGAAACCCAAGGTTGATAAGGTTACTGAATAACTGAGGAAATCTCTTTAGAAAATTTTGGGCTGGAAGGAAGGAGAAATATTTCTCTGTTTTCCCACAAGTCAGTCTCTATTCCATTTGTATACACTTGTGGATTTTGTTTGTTTGTTTGTTTGTTTCTTCTCTCGACTTCCACTATGAAAGCAAGTGCACAACAAGTTGGGTATTTAACATGCTTTCTATTCCACCACATAGAAAAGCCTCATATGAAGAATCAGTAATCACATCAACATCAGAAAATCCAAGGTGTGGGGAGGCTGTCTCAAATCCAAATGACTTACTTTCTAAAATTGCCACTACTTTCTTTTTAGTTTTATCTAATTCACTTCAAAAGTTCAAATAGTATTAAAGAAGGGCATGAGGTAGCTATGTTTATCAAAATAGTTTATCACTGCATTTCTAAACAGGACCAAGAATTTCTAACACTTAAGGGATATTTTCTGTTGTAGGAAAAGAGATGTTTCATCAGCCTTCCTATTAGGTTTTGATAGGACTCTACTGTTTTTCATGCAATGATCTAATTCTATCCTGAACACACACACAAAGAAATCCTAGTTATTAACCTTATGTTCGTTCTGGTAATTGAGAAAGGAGATACTCTGAAACATGGATATAAAAAAATTGATCAGTAGAAAGGGGTTTGCAACATTGTAAATCAACATATTGGCATTCTGCAGTGCAGAAAGCCGAGGCCATGAAATAATTCAGATTTGCATCCCGTCTCTTCCAGTTTGCTTCCTAAAGCCACCTGGGCAGGTTAATGAACACTCAAATTTATTTCCCTCATTGACTAGCCCTCAAATCTATTTTTAAATGCTGTAACGAACATATGGGAAGGGGGTGGGAAGAAGGAGAGAGGGAAATTGGTTTGTTAAGAGACTTTTAATGGTAGAGAACAAACTGAGGGTTGATGAAGGTTGGTGGGTGGGGAATGGGCTGGGTGATGGGTGTTACAGGAGGGTGTTTGTTATGATGAACACTGGGGTTGTATGTAAGTGATGAATCACTAAATTCTACTCCTGAAACCAATGTTGCATTGTATGTTAACTAACTAGAATTTAAATAAAATTTTTTTAAAAAGAAAAGAGAAAAAAAATAACAAAACTAAAAATAAATAAGTGCTGTAATGGGAACTGCATGAGATAACAAGTATTTGATTTGGTAAATTTGACATATCATAAATATAAAATAAATGATAGTTATTAAATCAATCCTTTTTCATACTTGTTGGTTTGAGCTAGTCCTTAGTATAAGGAGTATCTCTTAAATTACTGACCATTGATTTTTCTTGACTCAAAAAACAGGGCAAACCCCTGTTAAATGTTACTGAGCCTTTGAGGGTAATATTCCATACATTGATTGATGGCAATCTCCTATTGAATGAGGTTTGCAGCCACCTTCTTTTAGAACCTGACTAGGCTACCCAACATTTAAAAGCAGCATTTGCTCTAAATTTCCTTCAACCCCAGCTCTTCCAGTGGTACCCTTGTTTCCTGTTATGGTAGACAGAATAACAACCAGCCAAGGATGTGTATGTCTTAATCCCTAAAACCTATGAATATGTTTCCTGACATGGCAAAAAGACCTCTCAGATGTGATTATGTTAAAAATCTTGAGATGGAGAAAGGTTGGGGAGAGGAGAGTTGTCCTGCGTTATTCAGGTGGGCCCAGTGTAATCACAAGGGTTCTAACAAAGCATAGCAAGAGGCATAAGCAGCAGAATCAGGAAAAGCTATGATGACTGAAGGAGAGGTTAGATTGTCTCACTCTGAAGATGGAAGAAGTAGCCATGAGCCAAGGGACACATGTAGCCTCTGGAAGCTGTTAAAGGCAAGGAAAAAGATTCTTCCCTGGAGGCTCCAGAAGTAATGTATGTTAGCTTACACTTTCATTCTAGACCCGTAAGACTCATTTTGGACACCTGACCTCCAGAACTATAAGATATTCGTATTTTTTTTAAGTCACTACATTTGTGATAATTTGTTACAGCAGTATTAGGAAATCAATGACTTGTTCTCCCTCTCAGTTTAATGACTCATCAGGCCTTACTCTACCTACCAAGCCTACCTTATCCCCTGGCTATAGCCAAGTCCTTGCAAAGTCCAGCTCCCTGTTCCATTTTTCTGCTAATCAGAACTTTACTAGGCCTAATACATGCTTTCATTGGACACACCTTAGTTCCAATGCTTCTGCTTAATTCTTGGGCTGCAGTCACATGGTGTTTACCTCTAGGTAACCTCTAAATGGTGGCTTGCACCTTAAATCTTACCCATGTTCAAAATTTGCCTGACAAGCTAAGTTAGGATCTCATTTTTTTATCAGAGCTTATTATTTTTTTCATATGACTTTTCTAAAAAAAAAAATGACCAAGGACTATGATCTTAAATTTTTAAATAAAAAAAAAAAATGTAGGTTTTCAACATATAAAATATAAATAACATACTACATTGACTTTCCTGCAGTGGGTGACAAAAATCAGGAAATATTTGTAGCCTCTATATTCTATAGTAAAGGATTAACTCAGTAGGTTTGGGCTGCCCAAAACCAGCACATTCCAAAATTTTCAGGATAGCTTCTTGAGATACTCCTGGGTGATAACCTCTAAGTCTTTCAAATAACCTGATAAGACTGTCTTTGTATACCTTGGGCCTTGGGTCACACCAGACAGTTTTTTGCCAACAATGTGATTTATGGTACATACTTGTTTTTGTTCACTTGGGCCATTAGTTTGCCCTCTGGTAGGGGGTACTGGAGACCGAGTAGTTAAAATCAGTCATGTAGACATTCCATGTCTGACTGAGTTCCAGTAAAAACCCAGGGTATGGAGGCTTGGATGAGCTTCTCTGGTTGGCAACACATTGCATGTGTTGTCACACATTATTTCTAGAAGAAATAAGCACGTCCATGTGTCTCCAATGGGAAAAGAAGAGTGAAAACTTGCACCTGGTCTCTCTTGAACTCTGCCCTATGCACCCTTTTCTTTGTGGATTTTAATATGTTTCCTTTTGCCACGATAAACCATAACCATGAATTTAGCAGCTTATCTGAATTTTGTAAGCTGTTCCAGCAAATCATCAAACCTGAGGGTAGTCTTAGGGCTTTCCAACACAAGGTCACAGACTTTTCCCTAATGCTTAAATGATCAAATTGATTAACAAAACCAACTATTCATAAATTTGCTACATTAGTTTAGAATTTCATGATCAAATAATTCCATCTCCAATCCTGACTTACCACTACCCCCCTCACACACACCCATGTACAACTTCATGTGTGAGCATACACACAAATATACACACCACATTAGAATCCTTTAAATAAGAAGACATTTACTCTTTCTTTCTACATTTGCTATGTCTCTTCCCCAATGAACAATAAATCTAGTCAGCCACACAACCTACTTTATTCAAATATTTCATGCACAAGCACTTCTATCTTTTCCTTTGGTGGACTGGTGCATCTGTATTATTTCTTTTCAAATACTTTGACTAAATAAGAAATAAGCTAACATGTACAAATGGCTATCACAGTGACTAGGAGAGGGATACTCATTAAAGGTCCTTTTATTTTTCTCTTCCTTCCTCTTTTCCTTCTCTACATCTTGGGACAGACCACAGGAATTTTTTTCCTATTGAGGCCTTAGTTACAATGTCTGGAAACCATGTCTAATATAAAAATGTTTCTGAACATTGAATCTATTGAATTGGAAGCACAATGTCATGTTGATATACTCTTGGAGAATTTAAGAGGTAATGCAGAATTCAATTTCTCATTCTGGTCACCAATCACAGTAGCATACTCTCACATCATTATATAGTAGCTTTAGATCAGCCTGTAGAACTAGAGGCAAGTTAAATGGATGATGCATACAATCTCCAAATTGGACAGATTGTTTACACTGCAACAAAAGAAGGATGTTTGTTTTTCCATATATTAATACTTACATGAAGTCCATAGATTATACTTTTGCAGGGTCATGTTTTATGCAAAAAACTTTAGCAAGGTGTTATTTGAAACAGGATGTTTCCTAAAGAAATAAATACACTAAACTGGTACCCTTTAGAAATTTTAGTTTATTTTTGAAAAATACTATTAACCAAGGCTTTCCATTGGTTAACTTAAATGTTAACTTTTAAATGTAATTTTAATGTGTGCCTGCTGAGTCAACATAATTGTTAGCCCCTACAAATACTATGAATACAGTCATATGAAAACTACAACCATGTCTGTAGAATTTCTAATTGGATTTACTATACAATAATAGTGATAAAGTCTTTCTATAAATTAGACTTTACAAAAAAAATTGAGACAGCATGAAGTGTAGTTTGCAGTAAAGAAAACAAATGATCAAAATGACTTGAATAAATGCATGCATTTAATATTAATTATGAGTCTTTTTCATGTAAATAGAACTGATCGTGACAGCATACTCAAAATGCTAAACAATTAGTTTGTGACTTTATAAAAAACAGATTTATTAAAGTCATGCTTGTCTTAGTTTTGAGTGTAGTATTTGTCCTTCAGTTGGAAGTGCCATAAATCAATTTTAAAGCAAAGCATATGACCCCATGCAGTGTTTCAAATGAAATCCTTCCTACTAGGACAACAAAACATCTCAGGACATCAAGTACTTGTAGCAATCAAGAGTGTTTTGTTTGTATTTGTCAATGTAACACTCAACTCTTTCTGTTTTTTTGCTAATTTTCAAAAGGCTGGAAAAAGAGGGTAAATACCCCCTTAGAATAGGCTTAAATAGGTAGATATTTGCTTACGAATATGTTAAATGTTTCTTTATATATTTTTATTTGAGACTAATTTTAGTCATCACTTTATTGAATATAAAATGACTTCTTTTTAAAATCTTAAATCATAATAATTACTCAAGAGATACAAACAGGAAGTTAATAAATATCTGTAGCTATACATCTGGGTGGAGATTTTGAGTTCTACACAGAAAGCAGAAAGTCTTGGACTTAAAGCCACAACAGACTTGGTTTTCAGTCTTGGACTGGCTTCACCACTTGCCTGGCAGCGTGACTTTGATCAAATTATTCATTTTTATCAGATCTGATCTAATTCATGAGGAGTCTATATTGTTTAATGACTTTTTTACCTGATGGTCATAAAGACAACAGACTGGAAAAACTACTACCATAGCAAAGGGGGGAAAAATGTCAGCAGGCTGAGTCCTGACTTCTATAGGTTTCCCATTCCCATCCTCACACTGGAAGAAAGCTCACAAAAAAACTTAAAAATAATTTCAACAACAGACAAGAAGATGGTCATGGTAATGATACCTAGCATGTATGTGGGCAGGAGGTGGAGAGTAAGATGATCAATTCATTATTTACAATACAACATTTCAGGATGATATTAGAATCAGGATGAATGTATTTAGTCCTATTTTGAGGTGGCTCCCTATCTGTGTTATGTTTTGAGAAAGATGATATATGAATATTGGAATAAAGCATGTTACATAAGTCTTTGTATTTTTGTAGTTAAGAAATGAGACAGATTCTTTGAAAGCAGAAATCCTAGAAATATTTTACTGTAAAATATGAGATTTCAATGAATGGGATTTGGACTATGATCAAGGTTTTAATTGTTTCCTACTGAATAACTATTGCTATAATCATTTCAGTTAACACTGTAATTACCATCATGATAAATTTCCTACATTCTTTATATCATGTGTACTTGTGAATTAACTGCTTCATCGTTTTGCTCATGATTCCCAAAAACAATATTTCAAAAGAAAAGGAAACCAAAAGAATAAAAGTACCCCAGTAACACAATAGACAGATTAAAGAGTATTCCTACTATCATAGAACTTAGACACTTTTTAAAAAATCTTGTTAAATAAAGAAGCAAGAGCAACATGTTCTAAACAAGTCATTAAATTGGGTTTATTTTGTTTAATACATACAATGTATTTTCTCTTTAAGCACATCTTAGAGTTCACTATATTGTTTGTGACTTTTAAAAGTTAATTGAAATGCCAAAGTTTTGAGCATGAAGCATAAATTTCATTTGACCTTTTAAGAAAAATTGTTCTTGTATATTCTTCTGAAGATGAATTTGTCTTCTCCACCAATCACATTAGAATGAGCCAGGTGGCAGATTACTTAAATATCTTGCCTTTCACCTCTGGAGACTGGGGTTTAAATGTGGTTTAAAAGAAATACCCAGGAGTGATTTGTGTATACCTCAAAGCCCATACAATTGGGCTTAAGTAGCAATTACTTGCAGCTGTGGAGATGCTCTTTCAAAAAACATCAGAAATGTCAGAGGACAAGATTGCAGGGTTTCAATAAAGGTATAAAGGCCACCCAGACAATCCATATGGGATAAAGCTTATCAAAATAATGAACCTAAAGGTCTAGAACTTTCCTGGTCAATGAAAACTACCAAATGAGCTTAGTGGTCTTAAAAAAACAAAAAACAAAAAGCAACAAAGAAAGAAAAATGAGTAGTCTCAAACAGATCAGATTAAGCAGCAAAGCATCCCTAAAGACATGCAAATTATAATGGTAAATGAAAATAAATAAATAAATAAAAGTATAGCTTACTAGTGCCCTCTAGTGTACCTTCTCTCCTGTTTTATGTGAAGTGTGATTCTTTTTTTTTTTTTTTTTTTTTTTAATTGTATTTTTTCCACAGTGTAAGTAGGGATTTGGACATCATAATTCTAGACCAACTAAAAACTAAAAAAAAGAATTAATAGCTATATATTCTTAAAAACCAAATATTAACGCCCTCAAGAAAAATAAAAACAACCAACCTAACACTATTTTTACATTGTATTCATGTCAATAAACTGACACCGGTGGCAAATGAAAGAAAGACTGAGAGCAGAAGAATGGTATCATTTCCCCCTCCCCAGGCTTGGGCAAAACAGCCTTCTCCCTGGAAAATGTTTTGCTTCACAGTCACTCTGTTTTGCATCCTGGTTGTATCATGTGCCAACAAAACAGATTGTTTGCTAATTGATATCATAAAGCAAGACAGCCCAGTGAAGGATGATAATTCTGACTCCAGCTAGCAGCAGCTGATGTAGAGCTTGACAGAAATGTTGTCATTTTCAACACAAACTGCTCAGAATTGACTTTTCACTGTAAATACAGGGACGTGACAGAAGCCTCATACACCCACCTTTATTTAAAAAAAAATGAAATGATAATTCTGCTACAATATTTCTGTTACCCGTTCTAATGTAGCTGGTAGCATCTCAAAGAAAATAACCGTAAAGGGATGGTTCAGTCTCTTACAAAGCGTTTACAGGTAAGCTAAAACTTTTTGTGCATAGTCAGATGGAAGCTCAAGAACAATAGGTTTGTTTATAGATTTTTAGAAGGAAATAGAGTAGCCAGTGCATGAACTATGTCTATACTGAAAAATTGCAAAATGTAAATAAATTAGAATAGTAACAGGAGTATGTTACTTCCAAGTATTTGTAAATTCAACCATGGCTTATTTGAAAAATAAAAATTATTCTCATTTATAGGCATCTTTCACAGCAAAATGCTATATTTCTCAGTGACACTTAGCCTGTCAGCATAAAAGAGTAGTACTTAAATGGTGTGTGTGTGTGTGTGTGTGTGTGTGTGTGTGTGTGTGTGTAGAAACTGATATTATTAGCCATTAATAAATGTCTAGGGTGAAATCAAATGTGATTCCACACAGAACAGTCTTCCAAATCTACGTTCCTAAAGAACAATATGCATACAATGCAAATAATTCAAGCAATGGCAAATGAGAAAATAAAGGCATTCAGAGAAAGAAGGAATGAGGATGAAGAGATTTCCCACTTACCTCCCAAGGAGGAAAATCAAGGGACAGGCAACATACCACCTGTCATAGTATACGGCAGTTAATTATTTGTGGTTTAAGAAACTCATTTGTCCTTTCTAGTTATTTACGCTTTGTTAAATCATTCCACCTCATCTTAACCTTGACTGGTTTGTTTTTCAGAGTAACATCTGATTAATAAAAACATGGATTAGATTCAGAAAATTTTCAGAGTAAAAGAGAACCTCAGAGATCATCTAATTTACCCACGCCCAGATCCCATCTCTTCACAAATGAGGAAACTGAGGCACAGAGAGGTAAATCAGATGTGTTCAAAATCATCCAGCAAGTTAGTAGCAGAGGCAAAAGTAAACAAAGTCTCCAGTATTCTATCCAGTTTTTCAAACTAGCTATTTTTGATGAAATGCAAAATCTTTTTAAAAGGACTTAAAATAGTTCTATTTTCTAGCTTTTTAAGCTTAAGTTTGACAATTTAGTTCTTGGAATGGGCAAAGGAACAGAGCCAGGGGAACAAACTGCAGAATGAATTGAAAACCCATCAGAGTTGATGGCAAATTGTTTTGCAGTCTAAAGTTAATCCTGAAGTAGTACTTGATGGACTTTTAATTAAGTAACAAACATCTATACATTTGTGTGTCTGTCAATTTCTACTATGGACACTAATTTGAAACCATTAACTGACACATTCCAGGAGTTTCCTTATGAGTAACACCATACCTCCATTTATTTTTCTTATTGCTGTAACTGTCCTTTTTACCCTTAACATGAAGAGGAAACTTCTGAAGATAGTCATTCATATTTATGATCACTATTAAATAAAGTCTACCATTGTTCATTCCAACTGCTTTTTTATGCATTATGTTTCCACTTTATTCATATTTTCTGTCTAATTTTCAGACTATCCTGATTGACTGTTCTGCCTCTATCCTAAAGTTCAACTCCCAGATTTCTGAGGCAAAAAGTTGACTTCTTAGTACCCTGGGCATATGTGATGGCATCAAAGCTGGATCCTTTGTGAGCCTCAACAACATAGGCAGGAAGTGAGGAAGATCTAGATCCTATTGTGGCAATAATACAGTGACTAAAACCAGTGTTCAGTCCTCCTTCTCCCTCCCACCCTTAACAGGACATGCTCAACATCAGAAGAGAGTACAGATAAAAGCACACAGACCAAAAACAAAAAGGGACGCAGGATTTGAGTTCAAAGCATTCAACATCCAATTTCATTTCATCTCAAAGTTATAGTCCCAGTAACTTTGTTTTCCCTCTCTAGTGAGCATTAGTGCCACTGTGCCCTATGCCACTGTTTGGAGCCATGTCTCCCTTAGTTATCCGTTAATTGGCTTGACCTATGGGAAGGATGGCTTCCAACCAAGCTAATTACATAAATCCACTCCAGGCTCTACAAATTCCACTATAGACAGCTCTTCTGGGAGAATAAAAAATAAGGAACAATTTATCCAATGTTTCAAACTTCATCCATTTCATATACCAAAAGCAGGCATTTTGTAGCATAATAAAAGGTAACAACCATTTTCTTTGTTTATAATTAGAATTTTCTTCCTCCCATATAGTCAACACATAATTAAGATTTGAAATTGTACCTGTATGTGAAAAGCACGATTTAAACAAATAAAGTCAAAATTATAGTTAGAAAACTAATTTTTTGGTATCAGTTTTAAAATTCTGATAAAAAAATGATTGGATGCTAGATTCTTTTAAAATATTAACTAAATAAAAATAGTGAGGAAAATGTCAAATTACCAAACAACACAAAACACCTCATTTAATAGCTCTATAAATGTAGACTGCTAAAGAGACTGTCACACAAAATAGTCACACATCAGAAAAAAAGAAAACGTGCCAAGATGATACATACAGGAGAACCACTTGAAAGTTATACTTAAGACTACAAAAATCACGTGTATCTTGCAATATAGGCATATTTTTTACAGAAACATTTTCATTGATCCATCTGTCACACACATTTTATAGATTAATGGTTGAATTTTATGTACTTTTGGGGCATCTCTTAACTTCTGACATCTCTTAAACTTCTGAACCGTGAAAATGTTTAAATAGGCCCATGCAAGATGGGAATTTGAAGCATGCATGATACTCCTAATTTTAACAGAATAAAAGATAATTATTGAAATACTAAGAAGCATTATGTAGGTGTTTCATAAAAGAAAATCTTAATCATATTCTATAAATTCATCTCTATCCTCTAAGATGTCTGTTTAAGCAGATCAAGTGGTGATAACTAACAGGTAACTTTCAGATGATCAGTTTAGTCTAGGTGTTTTTGGGGGAAAAGACAAAAACAACTCCAGCAGTACTGCATGACTTGACAATAACTAGACATTTCTTTTCGAAACCATCAGCCTTATTCATTGCTACCCTTTGACACCGCTTTAGTGTTTTGAGTAAAGATGTGTCATATTTATATTATATCAAATGTTGATTTTCTTTATTCAATGGATCCATCTTTTGAAAGAGTTAGGGGATTATCTTGTGATATAATGTTGAAAAAAACTAATAAGATCAACAAAAGGGTATGCACATGACATTCAAAGTTGTCACTTAATTTTAAGGAACTATTAATCTGATGGCCTTACATTCAAAGATTACAACTATTTGGAAATATTTCCATAAAGCATATGAACAATATTGAATGAATAATTAACTGTTTATGAAAGTACTATTGTACTAAAGGATTTGATAACTGAATTAAAATTTTTCTGTGTAGACATAGAAGCTAAATTTTGATTAATATAAAACAGATTTGGAAAGACTAATAAATAATGAAAATGATAAAAATTTTTAGGTGATCTTGCTAATAGAAATAGTTGAGAAAACCATGGCATTTTCATTGCACATATTTTCATGCTTTGCACTTTATGGAAATATAGACTACTGAATGGAAAGAAACTCCAGATACTTTCTAGACTGATGCAAGTCTAATAGTGCTAGGATGACACAGAGATGATCATCCATCCTACTGATGAGAAGTTTAGTAGTTCACAAAGCATTAACATGTTTTTGTCTTTTTTTCTGTGGAATTTTAAGTATTTGATCATTTTTTCCCTTATATTTAGGAGGTAGATACTAATATCATCTCCACATTTTAGATCAGGACACTAAATCTTAGAGATCCAGCAATTTGGGCAACATAATAGATAGTAACTGGCAAAGCTAGAGTTTAAATTAAATATTTCTGAATTAAAATGTTGCCATATTATCTGTTAAATAACTCTAAATTATATATTCCAGCAACATTTATTCTGTGGTAGATGACAGGGTTTCCATATTACTTATAGTCAAAGCTGACTGCCTATACACACAGAAATTTTCCAATACTCACCCCAAAAGTGATATAAATAAATATGAGACTTTAAAATATGACCTAGTATAAAATAAAGAGGGATACTTTGTTTTTGTGTACTCAATTAGCATTAGATTTGTAAGGATCCAAATCACCGTAGTTATTGTAGACTCATAACAAATTTGTAATAAATTACAATTCTAGGTGTTTCCTTTTCATATAAAATAGTTGTGGCTAGCTAAATAGACCTCCCCTTCTAAATTCATGCAAATATATTTTGGCCTTTAATATTAGATTACAATGAAGATAATTTATATTCCTACTAAATTTCATAATTTTAGTTATGTGTCTGTTTATAAATAGTAACGATGGAGTGTGGGGCAAGCTGAGGCCAAAATACAGGCTAACAGCACACCCCTACCCCAACATGTGGAATATGTGTAACATTCCTTGGACACTCCTGACTACCCGAGAGCAAAAGAAAGGGGTTTAGGTGCTTGTCATGGTAATGTGGGAAACTAAGGCAAATGAGAAATTAAATTCCCTTACTGCTTACAGCCCATTGATAAGTCCTTGAAACCGGCAGAGTGACCTCTCTCTAGGAGCTCAGGTGCCTCAATGATGACACTTTTTTAGGGGCAAAAGAGAATATTTGTTTACCATTATCCCAACCTCAAGGATCCTATAAGTCCACTTTAACATGCAAAAATTTCTTTAGAAACTTCCTTTATCTCAACTACCCCAAGATACATGCTGCCAATCATACTCTAGGCTTATGACCCCCTGATATACATCTGTAGGATCCCATGACTGTGGTTTTACTAAATGGTAAAAAGTGGCCTTTCCTTAGCAACAGCTAGCCCCTGAAGGTTCTGGAAACCTTGCTTCCAAAATACCTCAGAGACTTACTCTCTCCCTGACTTCCTCCCTACCTGAGGGTGTATAATGAGTTACTTGTCATGAGCCCAGTGCCGCTTTTTTATACATGGGTTCTGTCCCCGTGCTTTAATAAAATCACCTTTTTGGGGGCGCCTGGGTGGCTCAGTCGGTTAAGCGGCCGACTTCGGCTCAGGTCATGATCTCGCGGTCCATGAGTTCGAGCCCCGCATCAGGCTCTGTGCTGACAGCTCAGAGCCTGGAGCCTGTTTCAGATTCTGTGTCTCCCTCTCTCTGACCCTCCCCCGTTCATGCTTTGTCTCTGTCTGTCTAAAAAATAAACGTTAAAAAAAAATTAAAAAAAAAAAAATAAAATCACCTTTTTGTACCAAAGATGTCTTCAAAAATTCTTTTTTGGCCTGGACCACCCCACCATTATCCCAAGACTTCATCAGTAGAAAGAGTCCTTTAGCTACTCTTCCCAGATTTTCAATATATATAACTATTAATTTTCCTGATATGTCTTCGTTCAAGGAACTCATCAACATTTTAAAGAATACATGATCAAGAGGAGCTCATTACAGCAATAGTTATTTTAATACAGGAATTTATTATACATGCCATAAGAATAAATAACATTTTTGAACATTTAGTTCTGGCAAGCCCACTGTTATTACTATGCAATTCCTTAATTACTACTTGCAACACTTTATAAAATTAGTCCTATCATCATCTTATGGTGAGAATAGAGGGAAATTGAGTTATTCACCTGAGGTGATATAGCCTATAGAAGAACCAGGGACTGAACACAGTTCTGACTCCCCAGAGTCAGTCCTCCAGGATTTTCAATCTAAATCTGAGGGCAAGAAAATGGTAAGGACTTGAGCCTAGAAGTACCAGCATGTCAGGTTTCAGTTTTGTGGTAACTGTCAGAGAAAGCGAAGCCAAAATTGGGGGGGCGGGCAGAGAATATAAGCAAGAAAGCTATAAAAGAAAAGTAAGTAGTAATGAAATTTGGAAAAGGAAGGGCTAGTGATATTGGAGTTCCAGATTCCAGACCTATTTCAGCCATCAGTCTTTGAAGATGCTACATAAACTTTCCACTAACATGTCTGTAATATAAAAAGAACACATGGGAGAGGGGAGAAGAGAGAAAAAGGAGAAAGGAAAGGGGAGAGAATTCCGAGACAAAAATGGGAGAGGGAAGCTAGCCTTAAGACACTTGAAACTGAAAAAGAGGAAAGACTGGGTCTACATAAAACTGAAGGGCCAGGAGAGTATGTAAATAGTAGATGTTGTGAAAATAAAGGAAACTTCATTAAAAATGGACTCAGGAAACCCTTCTGAAGGGGAAGCTCTTACGCACTACCACCTGCCATAAGAAGCATATCCACATTGCCCAACAGGAAGAAGCCTCTACTTTACTACCCCAGCCAAAAGAAGGAAGAATTTCTCTTCTCCCAGCAACAGCCCAGTCAGTGAGAAATCACCACACTCAGTCAATGAGAAGCTGTAACAGCCCTGCTCAGTTCCTTCCTTTTTCCCTATAAAAACAAACTCTTCTTCTGTGTTCTCTGGACTTACCTATGATTCACCAAAGTTTGTCCCCAATTTGAAGCTTTCGGCTATTCCTGAATAAATTCATTTTGCTGGCAAAACAGCTGCCTCTTGTGAGTTTTAAGGTCAACATCACCCAGCAAGCTAAGTAGAAGGAAATATGGCAACAAACAATTGCCAACCATGTTTATTGTAAGGCATGTGATCCCTCTTTGAACATAAAAACACACATTTTGTGTGGTTGCATTGAAATAGAGTCAAATATTTATGTTTATCCATCCCAATGGTGTCTTCAAGGAGTACCTATATCCTGGAAGTACACTCAAATTTCCATATCAAAGGCTCACTTTTCTAGTGACCATGGTTTATCTTGTTCTTCCTTTTCTTTCTTTGCTTTCACTGTCACCGATTTGCTGACTTTGTTTTTAACACCTAGTAGTTTCCGCTAATCTGAAACTGGGAAGAATGGTGACTGGGAGATGTATAAGTAGCACAGTTTTTGTGCTAGTATATAGTTACTTATATTGGAAGACAGCCCATGGTGTGCCCGAGAAGGCTAGACTAAGACATGACAACATGAAAGACTTGGCAAAAATCCAAAACACAGAAAGAAGACCCGACTACCTCCAAGTGGATCATTTGGGCTCATTTGAGTCTGTGCACTGAGAGGCATACTTGCACACAATATCCTTTGGCATGTCTATTTTCTCAAAAATAAATCCCCTTCTTTTATTCTCATTCATCTGTCATAAATCCCATTGTTTGGATAATAATATTCCCATTGCTCTTTATTTATCTATTTTTGGTCATTGTTCTATTTTCAATTATTTTTATGTCATTTAGATGTAAATGACATTTATAAATGACTTCACTAAATTTTGTATTAATTCAATCTGAAAATGTCTGAACTTGAGTGGCATTATTTTGCCATTGCACATCTTTTATAATCAGTCTTATTTTGTCTTATCCCTGACATAGTTTATTTTCCTTTATTTCAATGGAATATACATAGGCTTCTTGTTTATTCTTTCTTTCCTATTCTTTCATGAAGAATTAAGTATTGTTCATTGTCTCCCTCTCCCACTAACTTCTGGTGGTTTGGAAGTTCTGCATCTGTTTGTTTTACACTAGTGTATATCCTTAAAGTTGACATTATTTCTTTCTTTGTCAAATCAAGTTATAGCTAAGTGTTGTCCATAACTTCTGACTTATAAAAAGCATATTTTAATCAATATTCTAGATTAGCAGTATAAATAAATTATACCTCTCTCTCTCTCACACATGCATACACACACACACACCTTTTATCATGCTTATTCTCCTTCTATAGCACCCCCTATTGGCCAAGATTTTATTGAAATTAGTAGTAATCTTGGTTTAAAATGTACACTACTATTGTTAAGAAATCTCCATATTTTGTTTCCTAATAACTTATTAAAGTTGCACTATGTTAACAATGGCTTTTAAAATCAACTTGTATGTATTACTATCAATTACCAATTTTGTATGTTTTCTTCTTTATTTTATGATTTTTTCTGAATACTTTCTTTTAGTGATATTTTTTGAGAAGAAAAGAGTCTATAGGATACATTTCAACTTTCCAAATGACCCATAGACTTTTTATCTTGTCCTTATGTAAATGGTAATATTGTCACAAATTGGTTTTAAAGACTTTTTGAATTTAGAACTCTATATTGTTAAGCTATCCATGAGAAGTCTAATAGTCTGAGTTTCTTTTGTAGTTATGCTAATTTTTTGGGGGGGGAGGAGTTATAAGTTTATCTCTCTTTCTTTTGAATTTAAATTTTTTACCTGGATACCTGTGTGTGTATATGTGTATATGTATGGTTATATGTACATAAAGGTACTATGCAGATGTGTGCAGATGTGTGCATGTGCATGTGTCTGTGTATACTCTTGCACATAGTGCTTTCATATAATGTCATATATGTGTTGCTTTATGTGGGGCTAGATGGGAAGAGTCATTAACCTTTATGAGTTGAGTGACATGACATAAACTATGTAAAATCATAAGATAAATTTGAAAAAATCACAAGTGTAAAGGGAGAGTTTAACACCTTCTTGATCTTTGTGGTATATTGTGGTATATTGCCTCACTATGCACAGGTACTTGGAATTTACCTGTGTATTTTCTTGTGATTGACTCTCCTCATCCTATTATTTCCTTAGGCCCCTATAGTTCTAAAAGTAGGTGTTAGTGAAATCCATGCTAGTAAATCTACCTGCTAACTCTTCAGGTAAACTTCCCTTGCACAGGTACATAAATGAATTATGGGCTAATATTTGCATAGTAATTTGAAGATACCCCTTAAAAATGTCTATATTTAATTGCAACCTTTTTTTTCCATAATAGATATCATGAATACAGGTAACAATGATTGTCCAAAAAAGGGCAAAACAAAACAAAACAAAGCAAAACAGGCAAACATTTAATGTAGGTAAATGATACTATTACATGAAGTAGATTCAAGAGCATTCTCCTCACCAGAGCATCAAGCTTTCCTGCACATAGCCTAAAAGACATCTGAGAATAAATAATTCCTATTCTCTACCCCTAAAAATATCAATCTGTTAACACACATGCTTCCAAAATTTCACTAATCCTTAATTTCACACTTCACCAAAACCTACATTACATTAGATCTCTCCTTAAAAAGACTGGAAGCTCCCTTTCCCTAGCAAGAAATAGAGTTAATTTTGTTTTTGTTTTTCTTACCAGATTTGAGTAGTGGCCTCTTGTGTGACACATCCAGTGACATGTCAGACAAAGGCAAGGAGTCCACCAATCCTTTGAGAAGTCCTCTTCGTGCCACTCCTAGTAGTGTATAATACCCTCATCTCTAAGCACACTAGAAATGGGACAATATCCTTCTGCCTAAGAGGTGAAAATACCTGGTAACAACTCTACATCACCCCTTAATTCTCACTGTGAAAGGAATAAAAAGTAACTTTCCTGAGTCATTTTTCACAGGTATAACATAACCTAATAGAAATTCAGGTCTAGGAGTATTCAATGATTTGACTTAAATTGTTATTTTTAAAAACCTACTTTTAAAACTCAAAGTGAAAAAGAGAAAAGGAAAGAAACTACAGGATAATTAGAAGAAAAATCGAGTCGGGCACCTGGGTGGCTCGGTCGGTTAAGCGTCTGACTCTTGATTTCGGTTCAGGTTGTGATCGTACAGTTTCGTGAGATCTCTGTCTTTCAAAATAAATAAATAAACTTAAAAAAAAAGGAAGAAAAATCAAGTGGATATTTATATAATTTTATATAGAGAAAGGCACATGAATGAACAGGAATATATCATTCCAAAAGAGTTTAACCTCATAAATACACTTTTGTACTTAAAGGGTAAATAATATTAAAAGAAGAATTATAGAAACAAATACGTGATAAAGTTCATATAATTATTGAAAATTAAAAACCAATAGAAAATGGTTGTCCTACTTATAAAAATGTCAAAGGACCAAATTAGATTATTTATAAATGATAAAAAATAAATATCTGATAAATTAATTCAACCTCCATTGTTTTCAAAGAAATACAAATGTAATCAAGAAAATGTTTGTCATCTGCACTGTAATGGATTTTTTTTTTGAAGGAGCAGATTGTTTGCTTCGTTTAAAAAAAAAACAAAACAAACAAACACCTAAAGCAATGGCGCCCGGATGGCTCAGAAGGTTGAGCGTCCCACTTTGGCTCAGGTCATTATCACACAGTTCCTGAGTTTAAGCCCTGGCATAGGGCTCTGTGCTGCCGGTTCAGAGCCTGGAACCTGCTTCAGATTCTGTGTCTCCCTCTCTCTTTGCCCCATCCCCACTCATGCTCTGTCTCTCTCTGTCTTAAAAATAAATAAAACATTAAAAAAAATTAAAAAAAAATCTAAAGCTGGCAAGTGCAGGAAGAAATGAACACATATAGTTGGAATAATGTAAAAAGATATGAACTTAACTAAAATGTTATCCAAAAGATAAAAATGTATATAACTATTTTTAACAATTTTATTCTACAATATATTCTAAAATATTTCTAGGCTATTTCCTAGGAAAATTTAATTGTATAGAATGTTAGTATATTGTTTGTATACAAGGATAAATAATGCTAAGAATACAATGTAAATTTGATTAAAATACATTATGATTATCTACACAATGAAATTATATTGAATCATTGAAATATAATTCTGTAAAAATAAGTTAATATCTCATCAAATGTGATTTTGATTTATAATAACAGCTTTAGACTTAAGCACTAAAATCCAAAATCGACTCATGTTTCAATTAATCATGACAGAGTATTATGGAGTGTGTGAAGAGGCTAGGTAGTTGCCTAAGCATTTTGCTGAGGGTTTCAATGATAAAACACGTATAAAAGCATGAAACATCAACCATAGGACTGCTTCCAAAAATGTTAGAATAGCTGAGAGGACTGGTAAGAAAAACAGCCTCAATTTAACCATCATGGGTTTCAAAGAATGTGATTAAAGAACAAGATTAGGAGCTGTAGCATGTTTGTAATACCAAGGACCAGATTGTGCTGTGAAGATGGTTGTTTTCCAGAGCTGTGTTTTACTGTAAAATAATCATGCATATATACACTTCGATCATTTTAATTTTCTCCCAACAGCCTCTTGTCCTCTGAAAGTTTGGTCTTGTCAACTTCTCTAATTCCTCTACTTTTATACTTCCAACTTGAAAAAAGCAGAAAGAAAAAGAAAAATACAAGCATTATAGAAAGCAAGCCAAATGGGTGAAATCCAGTCTGGGCTGCCTCCTGCTAGAAAAGGCCCCATTGTCATGTGGGGTTCAATGCTTGCTTCCTTTGGGTGTGTGTTTTCCAGTCTCTCCACCAGCATCTCCAAGAGCTCCATGCTGTGGTGGCTGATGGAACCAAGATTTCTGCTGAGATGTTATGTTGCTTGAGACTGTTATTTTAATTATAACCATTAATTACATCACTGAAGATTTGTTTCATTGTAAATATATTTTGGCTTGTATGTTAGAGTTATTTTAACAAAGACATTTCTAGTATATTGTATTTCAATATATGGCAATGATCTATCCAAGGTCTGCTCTGAGAGACAGCTGTAATTCTTGTTTGATATTTTAACCTTACTAGTGTTTTGGTTAAGTGAGCTCATCACATAGCCTTAGACCTTCTACTGTGGTCTACTCCTACACTCCATATCAATTTGTAGAAAAAAATGAAAGGAAAATATTAGATTAAAAATTTTTGATGGATTATATTTTTTTAAAGACATTACTTTTTAGAACAGTTTTGGGTTCACAGAAAGCTTGAGTTGAAAGCATAAAGATTTCCCATATACCCTCTGCCCTAGCATACACATTGCCTCCTCAACTATCAATATCCCCCACCAGAGTTGTATATTTGTTACAATTGATGAACCTACATCAACACATCATTAACAACAAGAATCCATAGCTTACATAGGGTTCTCTCTCAGTTTGTAAATTCCTTGGGTTTGGACATGTACCCGTAAATACAATATCATACAGAGTAGTTTCACAGCCCTAAAACTCCTCTGTACTTTGCCTGTTCCTTCCTCCCTTCCCCACCAATACCTGGCAAACACTGATCGTTTTATTTTCTCGATAGTTTTTCCTTTTCCAGAATGTCATATAGTTGGAATCATACAGTATATAGCCTTTTCAGAGTAGCTTCTTTCTCTTAGTAATAGATATTTAAGGTTCCTCCATGTCTCTAAATGGTAGGTCAGTTATCTTTCACACTAAATATTATTTCATTGTCTGGTTGTAACACACTTTATTTATTCATCCACCTACTGAGAATCATCTTGGTTGCTTCCACATTTTGGCAATCATAAATAAAGCTGCTATAAACATCCATGTGTTTTTTTTTATGTGGATATAAGTTTTTACCTGTTTTGGTAAATATCAAAGAATATAATTGCTAATTCATATGTTAAGAGTATGTTCACTTGTGTGAGAAACTTCCAGTCTTCCAAAGTGGCTGTAAAACTTTGCATTCCTAGCAGTAATAAATGAGAGTTTCTGTTGCGCCACACTCTCACCAGTATTTAGTATTGTCAGTGTTCTGGATATTGGTCAAAATTATAGGTATGTAGTGTTATCTCATTGTTATTTTAATTTGCATTTCTTCTCTCAGTCTTTTTCTCTACGGCTAAAATCATGGATTCAAGTAGAGAAAATCAATACGAACTCTCCTATATTTTACAAAACTTACAGCTCAAGATAATAAAAAGATGACTGGGAATGATGCTTTATAATTAAAATTATAATTTCAAGAAATTCTCACTCTGGCCTCCTTTCTTTTTATCTTCTATATAAATTGAAGTTAATTTGAATGACTTGATATTTTTGCCCTATGGCAATTTAGTCTAAAAAGGGAGGTAATTTTCTTTATTCTTATCAAATGTTATATTTTTATGAATTAAACTTATTCTTCAAAAACAGTGAAGGGGCGGGGCGCCTGGGTGGCGCAGTCGGTTAAGCGTCCGACTTCAGCCAGGTCACGATCTCGCGGTCCGTGAGTTCGAGCCCCGCGTCAGGCTCTGGGCTGATGGCTCGGAGCCTGGAGCCTGTTTCCGATTCTGTGTCTCCCTCTCTCTCTGCCCCTCCCCCGTTCATGCTCTGTCTCTCTCTGTCCCAAAAATAAATAAAAAGCGTTGAAAAAAAAATTTAAAAAAAAAAAAAACAGTGAAGGGGCATCTGGGTTGCTCAGTTAAGTGTCTGACTCTTGATCTTGGCTCAGGTCATGATCTCACAGTTCGTGAAATCGAGCCCCACATCAGGCTCCATGCTAACATTGTGGAGTCTGCTTGGGATTCTCTCTCTCCCTCTCTTTCTGCCCCTTCCCTACTCTCTCTCTCTCCTTCTCTCTCTCTCAAAATACAATAAAAAATTGGTTAATTGGCATTCTCTATCATCAAAAATAGCATAAAGTTTCAATTTACTTGGTTGTCTTTTGTATCAACATCCCTACTTCCACTGAAGTCAATGATTTGTCTCTCTATAGAAAGAAAGGTATTTAGAAATACCTTTACTTTAATTTTGGAAATTCATTGGAAAACTATTTCACAATTTTTTTTTAAGTTTTTACTTATTTGCTTCGAGAAAGAGAGAGAGAAAGGCAGAGAGAGAGTCCCAAGCAGTCCTTGTACTGTCAGCGCAGAGCCCAATATGGGGCTCAGTCTTACGAACCCTGAGATCATGACGTGAGCCAAAATCAAGAGTTGGATGCTTAACCAACTAAGCTACCCACACAGCTCCATTGGAAAACTATTTTAAAAATCACATTATATTAAGGAAGCATTAGTTGAATTTATCAAGGACTACAGTGGAAACTAGCAAAGGTTGGCAGTATTACATTCATTTATTCATTCAACAGAGATTTATTGAGAGCCTAGAAAATACCAGGCATTACTTTAGAAACAAGAGTCAACAAAATAAACAAAAAATCCCTGCCTTCAGAGAGGTAATGTAGTGAATGATGGTAATAATTCTATATCCTGGAGATGCCTGGGTGGCTCAGCTGGTTAAGCATTCAAATCTTGATTTCAGCTCACATCATGATCTTACAGTTGGCTCTGTGCAGAGCCTTTTTGGGATTCTCTCTGTCTGTCTCCTCTCTCTCTGCTCCTTCCCCTGCTCATACTTGCACTAGCACTCTTTCTCTCAAAATAAATAAATAAGCATTTTTAAAAAATAGAATTCTACACCCTGTAGATGAGATGGAAGACAATAATTCATTGCATATGCAGAAGATATCCCCATCCTTTGATGGATGTCATCTGAAACACCAAATTCCCACACTTTCTATCTCCCTAGAAATCCCTGAGGCTACTTTCTTCCCTTTAATGTCTTCCAAATATCACCAAGTTGTCTTAATTTCATTTTTCAAGTTTTCTTTTACCCTTGTGATTGCATTCAGTTCTGCCTTAATATGAATTCTGTTCAGAGAAACATAATTTGTTGTAGAAGAGAAGTACTCATACATTTATAACATTAATTTCCCATTTAAAATTCATGGTTATGCCTTCCCCATAGTCAATGGTCTTATATCTATATATCATCAAATTCATCAGGATTCAAGCTAAATTATGGATGTTGGTACTGTTTGGTTTTGGCTTTGTTTGTGTGTGTGTTTTTTTCCCTCTGCTGATTGATGTCATTTCCTAAAATGTGTGTTTTTAACTTAATTAAAATTACTATCGCTCTTGGGGTGCCTGAATGGTTCAGCTGGTTAGCATCTGACTCCTGATTTCAGCTCAGGTCATGATGTAATGGTTCATAAGATTTAGCCCCGCATTGGGCTCCATATTGGTAGGCTGGCAAAATGGGAGTTTGCTTAGGGTTTTCTCTCTCTCCTTCTCTCTGCCCATCTCCTGCTCACATGTGGTCTCTTTCTCTCAAAATAAAAAAAAAATTAAAAAATTACTATTGCTTTGAAGAAGCATATTTTGCTCTCAAGTTTGTTTTTTCATTGGTGATTCTCTTCAACATTTCAATAGAAAGAGAATATAATACCTACAGTTATCAGACATGGGCACCTATGCACCAATTGAAAGCCATGTCTTCTCTCATTTTATTTTTCATACCTCAAATCTAACTTCCACATTTCTTAATTCTTCAGATCTCAATTCATTTGTCACAGTTCAAATATTCCCATTTGCTCTCTCTTTTCTTATAGCCATAAAATTCAACTTCTTTATTCCTTTTTTAATATTTTCTTTTTATTCAATTTATTTAAACTAAAAAGCAACAAAAAGAAATAAATAGTTCAATCATTTCTACCACCATGACCCCTCACTTTGTACAACTACCAGTGTGTTGTCTGTATTTATGACCTTGGTTTTGTTTATCTTGTTTTTTGTTTTGTTTTGTTTTACTTTTTAAGTTTATTTATTTATTTTAAGAGAGAGGGTGAGAAGGAATGGAGGAAGGGCAGAGAGAAAGTGAGAGAGAGGATCCCAAGCAGGCTCCGTGGTGTTGGTGCAGAGCCCAACACAGGGCTCATGTGACATCATGACATGAGCCAAAACCAAGAGTAGGACACTTAACCAACTGAGTCACCTAGGCATCCATGTTGTTTATTTTTGTTTTTATTCCATACATATAAAAGAGAGCATACAGTTTTGTCTTTCTCTGACTTATTTCACTTAGAATAAAGTCCTCGTGGTCCATCCAAATTGTTGCAAATCACAAGATTTACTTTTCAATGGCTGAATAATATCCCATTACACACATGAGCGCGCGCGCGCACACACACACACACACACACACACACTACAATATCTTTATCCATTTGTCCATTTATCCATCAATGGACACTTAGGTTGTTTCCATATCTTGGCTATTTTAAACAATGCTGCTATGAACATAGGAATGCAGACATCATTTCAAGTCCCAATTTTATTTCCATTGGATATATTCCCAGAAGTGAAAGTGCTGGGATCATATGGTAGTTTGACTTTTAGTTTTGTGACTTTTAATTTTTTGAGCACCCTTCATATTGTACCAATTTACAATCCCAACAGTGCATAAGTGTTCCCTTTCCTCCAAATCCATGCCAGCATTTGTTATTGCTTGTCTTTTAGATGATGGCTTTTCTAACAGGCATGAGGTGATTGCTCATTGTGGTTTTAATTTCCATTTCCCTAATGACTAATGATGCTAAGCATTTTATCTTTTCTTTCATATATCGTCTTTGAAGAAATATCTATTCAGGTTCTTTGCCCACTTTTAAATTGGGTTATTTGTTTTTTTGCTTTGAGTTGTATGAGTTAATATATATATATATATATATATATATATATATATATATATATTCTGCACATTAACCCCTTATCGGATTTATCGTTTGCAAACAATTTTTCCATTGCATAGGTTACCTTTTCATTTTGTCTATGGTTTCCTTTGCCATACAAAAGCTGTTTAGTATGATGTACTCCCACTTGTTTACTTTTAATTTTGGTGTTTGTGCTTTAGGTGTCAAACCCAAAATATAATTACCAAGACCCATGTAAAGGAGCTTTATTTCTATGTTGTCTTCTAGAATTTTCATGGTTTCAGGTCTTACATTTAAGTTTTTAATCCATATTAAGTTAATTACGATGAGTGGTATAAGATATGAATTCAGTTTCATTTTTTTACATCTGAAAAGACTATCTTCATTCATTGAAAAGACTATCTTTTCTCCACTGAGTATTCTTGGCTTCCTTGTCAGGTATTAGTTGGTTATATATGCTTGGGTTTATTTCTGGCCTCTCAATTGTCTTCCATTGGTCTCTCTCTTTTTATGCCAGTACCATACTGTTCTGATGACTACAGCTGCATAGCATAGCTTGAAATTAGGAAATGTGATGCCTTCTGCTTTGTTCTATTTCGCTTTATTTCTTTGGCTATTCAGTATCTTCTGTGGTTCCCTATAAATTTTAGGAGGTTTTTCCACTTTTGTAAAAATGATATTTGAACCTTGACAGAGATTGTATAGAATCTATAGATGGCTTTTGTTAGTATTTACATTTTAACAATATTAAGTCTTCCAATCCATGAACACAGAATAGCTTTCCATTTATTGTATCTTTGATTTATTTCATTAATGTCTGATATAGTTTTCAGAGTAAGGATCTTTCACCTCTTTAAATTTACTCCCAAATTGATTTTTTTCCATGTTATTGTAAGTGGGATCAATTCCTTTACTTCTTTTTCAGAAAATTCTTTGTCAGTTTATAGAAATGCTGCTGATTTTTACATGTGAATTTTGTATCCTGCAACTTTACTTAATTTATTGATTAGATCTAACAGTTTTTTTGTTGTTGAGTCTTTAGAAATCTTTATATATAAAATCATGTCATTTGCAAACAGAGGTAATTTTACTTCTTTATTTCCAATTCTGATACCTTTTATGTTTTTCTTACCTAATTGCTCTAGCTAGAACTTGTAGTAGTTGTTAAATAAAAGTAATGACAGTGGACACCCTCTCTTGTTTCTGATTTTAGAGAAAAAATCTTTCAGCCTTTCATCATCGAGTATGATGTTAGCTGTTGGCTTGTCATATATGGCCTTTACTATGTTGAGATATGCTCTCTCTATGCCTAATTTGTTAATAATTTTTATCATGAACGGATATTGAATTTTGTGAAATGCTTTTCTGCAACTATTAAGGTGACCATATGATTCTTTCCTTCCATTATATTATTGTGATGTATCACATTGATTGATTTGCACATTTTGAACCATCACTGCATATCAAAGATAAATCCCAGTTGATCATGATATATGCTATTATAGCATCAATGTGCTATTGAATTTGATTTGGTAATATTTTGTTAAGAATTTTTGCATCTATATTCATTGGGGATATTGGCTTATAGTTTTCTTTTCTAGTATTTTCCTTTTCTGGTTTTGATATCATGATAATGATGACCTGGGTAAATGCATTTTGGAATATTCTCTCCCTCGTCTTTGATTTTTTTTTTTAATAATTTGAGGAGGATTGACATTTTTTCTTAAATGTTTGGCAAAATTCACCAATGAAGCCATTTGGACCTGAGCTTTTATTCACTGGCAGTCTTCTATTACTAACTCAATCCCTTTATTGCTAATTGGTCTATTCAATTTCTATCTTTTCTTGATCCAGTCTTGGTAAGTTGTACATTTCTAAGCATTTTCCTGTTTCTTCTAGGTTGTCCAGTTTTTTGGAATGTAGTTGCTCCTAGTAGCTTTGGATGATCCTTTGAATTTCTGTAATATCATTTGTAATGTCTCCTTTTTCATTTGTAATTCTGTTGTTTTGGGTCCCCTCTCTTTTTTCCTTGGTAAGTCTAGCTAAGCATTTGTCAATTATGTTTATCTTTGCAAAGAACCAACTGTTAGTTTGGTTAGTATTTTTTTATTGTGTTTCTGTTCTCTATTTCATTTATTTCTGCTCTAATCTTTATTATTTCTTTTTTTGCTAACTTTGGACTCAGTTATTTTTCTTTCGATTTCTTAAGGCATAGAATTGGGTTGTTTACTTGTGATCTTTCTTGCTTCTTAATACAGGTGCTTATTGCTAGGAACTTCCCTCTTATAATTCCTTTTTCTGCCTCCCACAAGTTCTGGTATGTTGTGTTTCCACTTTCATTTGTCTTAAGAAACTTTTTAATTTCCCCCTTAATCTTTTTTTGATCCATTGGTTGTCCAATAATTTTGAAATTAACAAGACTAATTTTGGAAACTAACAAGACTTAACTTGAGAACCACAAGACACTAGCGATCTGAAAAAGGCCTTTTAAAAAGCTTGAATACTCAGACTTATCTGCTCCAGGGCCCACCTCAGAAATAGCACCCAGACTTAAAGTGAAGGAGGCTTATATGCTTATATTAAAACCTTGGCCTGAGGGGCAGGTATCTAATTTAACTTACACACTTAGGAACCTGCTGAAGCACTCCCCTTTGGGAAACTGACAGATATTAGCACATCTCAATTATAGGGAGCTATTAAAAATAGAATAGGCTGCTTGGACCAGCACAGAGGTTTGAAAGACAACCAAGAACAGAGGCAGGGATGAACAAAAAGTTTCATCTTACATACGAGGCCATTTCTTCAAGACTGTAAGAGATGGTTGTTTAATCTACTATATAGAAACCAACACAGAGTGGTGTCTGGGTGGCTCAGTTGGTTAAGCATCCAACTCTTGTTTTGGGCTTAGGGTTGTAAAATCAAGACCTGCCTCAGGCTCCACACTTCGTGTGGGGCCTGCTTATGATTCTCTCTCTCCCTCTACCACACTTTCTCTATCTCTCAAAAAGAAAGAAAGAAAGAATGAAATAATGAAAGAACAAAAGAAAGGAAGGAAGGAAGGAAGGAAGGAAGGAAGGAAGGAAGGAAGGAAGGAAGGAAGAAAGAAAGAGAAGCCAACACAGAGAATCGAGCAAAATGAAAAATGAAAAGACACAGAAATATGTTATTTGAAAGAATAAGATAAAACTTGAGAAAAAGCCATAATGAAATGGAGTTAAGTAACCTACTTAATAAAGAGTTCAAAGTAATGGTCATAAAGATGATCACTGAACTGGAGAGAAGAATAGAGAAACACAGTGAGAACTTCAACAATGAGATTAAAAATATAAGAAAGTACCAAATAGAAGTCACAGAGCTGAAGAATACAATAACTGAACTGAGAAATACACCTTAGGGGTTCAAGAGCAAACCAGATGAAGTAGAAGAAAAGGTAGTCAACTCAAAGTCAAGGCAATGGAACTCACCCAATCAGAGCAGCAAGAAGAAAAAAAAAAAAAGGAAAAAAAGTGAATATAACTCAAGTAATTTATAGGATAACATCAAATGGGCTCAAATCATTTTAGAGCTCCCAGGAGAGGAAAGAGAAAAAGGTAGAAATCTTATTTAAAAAAAATGGCTGCAAACTTCCTTGAAAGGAAAAAGACATACAGATCCAGCAGCCAGAGAGTTCCAAAAAAATGATGAACACACAGAGACCTGCACCAAGAGACATTACAATCAAAATGTCAAATGTTAACTACAAGGAAAGAATCTTAAAAGTAGCAAGAGAAAAACAATTTGTTATGTGCAAGGGAATCCCCAGGAGACTATAAGCCGATTTCTTAGCACAAACTCTGCAGGTCAGAAGGGAGTGGCATGATGTACTCAAAGTGCTAAAAGGAAAAAATAAAAATAAAAACAAACTAAAAAAACTCACTTCCAACCTATAATGCTTTACCTGACAAAATTATCATTCAGAATTGAAAGAAAGATAAAAGTTTTCCAGACAAGCAAAAACTAAAAGGGTTCATCATCCACAAACTGGTCTTACAAAAAACGTCAAGGGGACTTCTTTAAGCTGGACACAAAAGATACTAATAGTAATAAAAGCACATATGAAAGAATATATCTCACTGAAAAAACAAATACAAAGTAAATGCAGTGGATTAATTACTTATACAGCTGTATGAAGGCTAAAAGACAAAAGTAGTAAAAATAACTATGATTACGATAACCAGTTAATAGATACACACAAGATAAAAGATGTAAAAATATGGGGTGCCTGGGTGGCTCAGTTGGTTAAGGGTCTGACTCTGGCTCATGTCATGATCTCGGGGCCAGTGAGTTTGAGCCCTGCCTCAGGTTCGGTGCTGACAGCTCCAAGCCTGGAGCCTGCTTCAGATTCTGTGTCTCCCTCTTTGTCTCTCTGTCCCTTCCCCACTCATGCTTTGTCTCTCTATCTCTCAAAAATAAATAAACATTTAAAAACTTAAAAAAAATTTTAAAGATGTAAATGTGACAACAAAAACATAAAACATAGTGAAGGGAAAGTATAATGATAGGTTCTAAAATGAGATCAAACTTAAGTTGTTATCAACTTAAAATAGACTGTATAGATATAAGTTGTTATATATAAGCCTCATGGTAACCACCAAGCGAAAACCTAGGGTAAATAGACAAAAGATGAAGAGAAAAATATGTAAGTTTACCACTAAAGCAAATCATCAAACTACAAAGGAAGAGAACAAGGGAAGAAGAAAGGAACAGAGAGGGACTACAAAAACTAGAAACCAATTAACAAAATGGAAACAAGCACATGCCTATCATAAAATTACATATATATAGACTAATTTCTGCAATGAAAAGACATAGAATAGCTGAATAGATAAAAAAAAAAACAGACCCATTTATAAGAGGCCTACAAGAGGTACACTTTTTGTTTTTTAATGTTTATTTTTGAAAGAGAGAGAACTCACACACAAGCTGGGGAGAGGCAAAGAGAGGGAGACAAAGGATCTGAAGCAAGCTCTGTGCTGACAGTGGACAGCATGATGCAGGGTTCAAATTCACAAACTGTGAGATCATGACCTGAGCTAAAGTCAGAAGCTTAACCAACTGAGCCACCCAGGTGCCCCAAGAGTTACACTTTAGATGTAAGAACATATACAGACCAAAAGTGAAGCGGCAGAAAAAGATCTCTCATGGAAATGGAAACCAATAGAATGCTGGAGCTGTTATACTTATATCAGCCAAAATAGACTTTAACGGACTATATAAGAAGACATAAAGAAGGGTGTTACATAATAATAAAGAACTTAATCCAACAAGGGAATATAACATTTGTCGACATTTATGCACCCAATATAAGAGGACCTAAATACATAAAGCAAATATTAACAGACCAGAAAGAGAAATAGATAGCAATATAATAAAAATAAGGGGTTTTATTTTTTTAATGTTTACTTATTTTTGAGAGACAGAGAGACAGAGTATGACTGAGGGAGGGGCAAAGAGAGAGAGAGGGAGACACAGAATCTAAAAAAGGCTCTAGGCTCTGAGCTGCCAGCACAGAGCCCAATGTAGGACTCAAACTCATTAACCCATGAGATCCTGACCTGAGCCAAAGTCCAATGCTTTAACCAACTGAGCCACCCAGGTGCCCCAAAAGTAAGGGATTTTAATGCCCCACTTACATCAATTAATAGTTCATTCAGACAGAAAATTAATAATGAAATAACAGCCTTAAACAACACATTAGATCAGATGGACTAATAGATATTTACAGAACATCCTACTCAAAAGCAACAGAACACACACTTTTGTCAAGTGTATGTGGAATATTTTTCAAGATATGTTAGGCTGCAAAATAGACCTTAAAATTTTTGAGTGTTCAAGTTATATCAAGCATCTTTTCAGAGCATACTGGTAACACTAGAAATTAATTACATGAAGAAAATTGCAAAAATTCATATATGTGGAGATTAAACAATATGTTATAGAACATCCAAGGGGTCAAAGAAGAAATCAGAGAAACTTAAAAATACCTTGAGATAAATGAAAATGGAAATGTAGCATACCAAAATCTATGGGATGCAGCAAAAGCAATTTTAAGAGGGAAGGTCAGAGCAACAAATTCCTACCTCAAGAAAAATCTCAACAACTTAACTTTACAACTCAAAAACTAGTAAAAGAAAAACAAAACACAAAATTAGTAGAAGGAAGGAAATAACAGAGCACAGCAGAAATAAATGAAATAGAGATTTAAAAAACAGTAGAAAAGATCAATGAAACTAAGAGCTGGTTCTTTGAAAAGATAAACAAAATTGACAAACCTTTAGTAAACTACCAAGAAAAAAAGAGAGAGGCTCAAATAAATAAAATTAGAAATATATTACGATACCACTTACACCATAGAAACACAAAGGATCATAAGAGACTACTAAAACAATTATATGCCAACAAACTGGACAACATAGAAGAAATGGATAAATTCCTAGAAACACACAACCTTCCAAGACTGAATTATGATGAAATAGAATATCTGAACATACTGATTACTAGCAAGGAGATTCAATCAATCATCAAAAACCTTCCAACAAACAAAATTCCAGAACCAGGTGGCTTCCTGGTGAATTCTACCACACATTCAAATAAAAATTAATATCAATCCTTCCCAAACTCTTCCAAATACATTTTTGGGGGCCCAGAAATACCCTGATACCAAAACTGGAAATGATGGAAAGAAAGAAAGAAAGAAAGAAAGAAAGAAAGAAAGAAAGAAAGAAAGAAAGAAAGAAAGAAAGGAAAGGAAAGGAAAGGAAAGGAAAGGAAAGGAAAGGAAAGGAAAGGATAGGAAAGGAAAGGAAAGGAAAGGAAAGGAAAGGAAAGGAAAGGAAAGGAAAGAAAGAAAGAAAGAAAGAAAGAAAGAAAGAAAGAAAGAAAAGTAAAAAATAAATAAAAACGGATGTCTAAGTGATTCAGTCAGTTGAGTGACACTCTTGTTTTCAGCTCAGGTCATGAACCCATGGTTCCTGAGTTTGAGCCCCATGTCAGACTCTGTGCTGGCAGCGTGGTGCCTGCTTGGAGTTTCTCTCTCTCTCTCTCTCTCTCTCTCTCTCTCTCTCTCTCTCTCTCTCTCTCTCCCCTCTCTCTTTCTGCTCCTCCCTGCTTGCACTCTCTCTCTCAAAATAAATAAATAAATATTTAAAAAATGAATGAATGAATGAATGAATGAATGAAAGGAAGGAAGGATGGAAGGAAGGGGAGGGAAGAGAGAAAGGGAGAGAAAATTATAGGTCCTCATTCTTATTCTACTTATCTCAGGTACTCCCTAAACTTTTTAAATAGATTAAACTCATTTTTTTAACACTTCAGCATACGTCTATAATTGGTCTCAAGTTTGTACTACTCTATGTAGGGAAAGCATTTGGCTGGATCTAAGAGTAAACCTCATCCTTCTTATATCTTTTTTACAATTCATGTTTTGCCAAAAATTAAAACCTAGGTTGCAAAATGATTCTAGTCTTGTCTACATCTCTGATGTTATACTTTTTTTTAATGTTAATTTATTTTTGAGAGAGAGAGAGAGAAAGCAAGCAGGGGAGGGGCAAAGAGGGGGGAACAGAGGATCTGAAGCAGGCTCTGAGCTGACAGCAGCAAGCCCGACGTGGGGCTCAAATTCACAAACAATGAGATCAAGACCTGAGCCAAAGTCAGACACTAAACTGACTGTGCCACCCAGATGACCCTCTGATGTTATACTTCTAAAGCTTGAAACAGTTCTCTATTCGGATATGGAATTTGGGACCATTCATCCTCTATGGAACAGGAATATTTTCTAGAGAAAAATGTATTCTATGAAGCTTCTTTTCTCTTTTTTTTTCTCAACACCTGATATTATAGAACATTTACTTTATTATTTTTCTCCTCATCAACACAATAGGTTGACACATCTCCTACATAGTTCAAACACCCATTAGTCTTTTTTTAATGAACTTTATCTGATCCACTAATAGTTGAACTCAAACTATGGTCTCCAAAATATATTACAAAACAAGAACAAAAACAAAACACCAAGTTTATTTAAAAATAAACAAACAAACAAACAAAAGTCTGTCAGTATTGACTAAGGAAGATAATTTGGAGAGAAAGAATGTGTAACACGCACCAGACAAATATATCCATATCAAAACACTGTATTATGAACACAGCTGAGCCCTGAACATGGATATGAATCTTCTTCCCACCATTGTCTCATTCTGACTACCTGATCATCATCAAGTATAAGAGGCTTTTACACAGTACACTTTGCCCAAAACAAACATGACTGATCTAGCCATTAAAGGTTCTAAAAGAGTTTCTTCCAAATTCTGGCGCTCTAGATACCTGCTCAATTAGAAAACATACATGTATTTCCAGATAAAAATATGTCTTAATCAGTTTGGACTGCTAAAATGGAATATCAGAGATTTTGTGGCTTTAATAACTATGTTATACATAATGATATAGATTATTTATATCTATCTATCTATCTATCTATCTATCTATCTATCTATCTATCTATCTCTGGTACCACTGCATTAGTAAGATAAATATTTCTATGGAGAAGTAGTTAAGTCAGATCTTAGGTATAGCATTAACCCATAGGTCATATAGGTCATATGTAGAATTGCAAGAGCCATGAGAGTGATGATGATTATCAATAATTTTTGGATAAAGGTTTCAAACTGTTTATTCCCTAGATATTCTATGTTTTGATTTTGATTTAGACAATACCAACAAATGGATGGAATAAAACTTATTAGTGAAAAATATTTTTCTGAAGAACTTATTTTGTCCTTCTCAACTTTTTCCTTGACCTTATCTTTCTTTCAACGTTTTTTATTTATTTTTGGGACAGAGAGAGACAGAGCATGAATGGGGGAGGGGCAGAGAGAGAGGGAGACACAGAATCAGAAACAGGCTCCAGGCTCCGAGCCATCAGCCCAGAGCCTGACGCGGGGCTCGAACTCACGGACCGCGAGATCGTGACCTGGCTGAAGTCGGACGCCCAACCGACTGCGCCACCCAGGCGCCCCATTGACCTTATCTTTCTATTCTATTAGTGTTTTCTCATCGTCCTGATATATTTATATATATTTCAATTTCACTGTAATTTATATACTATGCTAACTCAAACATTTGTGGACAAGAGTGCATAGATTTAATTAAATAAAATAATCATGTTTCATTTTTATGCTTCCTTCCACCTTAAACACCATTAAATAATGATAATCTCTGCAGCAAACCATGATTTCAGTATAGCTCTGACATTTACCAGTTAGTAACTTAACATTTGAGATTTAGTGTCAGCATTTATAATTTGTTGATATTAACCTCATTGTGGATACTGATGTAACTAATAAAAGTGTTTGCTCACTATATTTTACACTTTTGACATTAATCATCATTGTCTCATTTTTGCCCACTACACACCATCTTTAATTCCTTTACTTTGCCTCCCCTAAGAAAAACATATACTATTTCCTGGGTGCAGGAACAGTTCTAAAATCAAGTCTTCAAGGAAGCTTTGGGACCCTCTCATTATTCATGTCACGCATTTTCTGGCCTTTTCCCTATGCTCTGTAAATACCTCCTAACTATTAACACAGTTCCTTCTTCCATCCTGCTACTTCTACCACTAAATGCAATAAGTCAGAAATTAATTGGGAATTGCTGAAGTTTTAACCTGATTTTTTTTTTTTATTTCTCAAGCATAAAATTAGCTTGGCACTAAAATCAATTAAAGCAGGACTATGCTACTATTGATAAAATGCCAAAAAGCATTTCATTACCCTAAACATTTAACATATTTGACAAGATAATACTTTCAGCCTTGCATAGAGTTGGACAGAAAAAACATTGAACTGATCTGGACACATCCCTATTTATTTTCTCCATGTGTTGAGAATCCAATTAAGGTGGGATCAAAATTAATGATTAATCAGTATTTTTTAAAGATGGCTATTGCGAATGACTTCCTATTATTTAAAGATTTTCATACTGTAAAATACATCATAAACTCAAAAAAGTGCTTGTATTTTATCGTCTTAATAACAATGATACTATTTGATAAAAGCACATATGTATTTACCACCTACCTTAAGATTTAAAACATAACCAATACCTTTGAGATCCTCTGCATGTCCCTTCCCAATAAACTAACATTCTTCCCTGAAGAGTTAACTATTCACTATTCTAAATTTGCTGGTATTTATTTTTTTAATGATTACATGGTACATGTATATTTCCATAAATAGCATACTGCTTGGTTTTGTAGGCATTACCATTATATAAATGGATCCATCCATCTTGTCTTTTCTCATGTGATTTTTTTTAATTCCTAAATATTGTGTTTGAAATTGATATATTTTTGTACTCGTTTCCCAGGATTTGTATATCCCATCGTATAAATATATATATTTAGTATTCCATGGTTCTTTTGCCTATTTGCTATTTGTTTAGCTTATTGTTCCATAAATGTGTGTGTGTGTGTGTGTGTGTGTGTGTGTGTGTGTGTGTGTGTGTTTTCCAGATAAAAATTTGTCTTAATCAGTTTGGGCTGCTATAATGGAATACTAGAGACTGTGTGGCTTAAATAACAAACACTTCTCACAGTTCTGGAGGCTGGGAAGTCCATGGATCAGGGTACTAGCAGATCTAATGTCTAATGAGGTAACTTTTCCCAGTTTGTACACAGCCTCTTTTCCTTATATCATAGGGCTGAGAAAGATAATCTCTCTCTGGCTTCTTAGAAGGCTAGCCCTTCTAGCCCCTTCATGAGGGCTCCACCTTTTTGACCTAATTACTTCCCAAAGACCCTGCTTCCTAATACCATCATGGCAGGAGAGGGGTGGGGTTGGAGGGGATCAGGACTTCAACCTTTTGGGAGGACACAAACAACACATCACTTACAAAATCTGCTGTTAGCAATAGATAGTAAATCTTTCTTGTCAGTAATATATGTATGGGACAAATATTTTCTCTCCAGTTGTGTATTTTGGCACTCCCATTATGCTATATTTGCAAAAATAGTTCTTAATTTTAATGCAATAAAATTTTAGCTTCACTGACTTCAATTAGATGAAAGCGTGTTAGAACTTAGCACTTTACATGTCTCCTAATTTGTCCTTCATAGTTTTATCTCTTATTTTTCTCTGCTGCATTCTAGATGTATCTCTTCTAATTTGTTTTTTATTGCATTAGTTTTCTCTTCATTGCATCTAATTTTTGGTTTAGTCTGACCTTTGTGCTTCATATTTTTCTAGAAATGCTATAATGTGTGTTTTCAGGTCCACTTGATCTGTAGAAAGCCATATATCTTAATTTTGATACTTTTTTATTTATTTAAACATATTTAGCATACTCAATATTCTCTGATGACAATTTCAACAGTCTGTGAATATCTCATTCTGTAGTTTGTGTTTCTATTGACTCTAAACAAGTCTTAATTCTTTCTGCATGTGTCTTATGAATTTGTTTGTTGTTGCTTTTGTTTTTTTAAAAAATCATGGTTCCTGAGAAGTATACTGTAGGATTATCTTGAGGCTTGTGTTTAATTTGTATACAGTTTTATCAGGCACTTGAGAATCAATCTCAAATAAATTTTCCAGTTGTGGGTTTCAGAATTAATTATGTTATTTGTAGTCCCTAACCCAGGATAAATGGTTATTCATTCTCAGGAAATTTTGTTTTTTCACTTTTTTTTTTCTGAAGCCACCCAGAGGCAAAGATTTTTTATTTCATGCCAAAGGACAGGTTTATTTTCTCATTTTAGACACAGAAAGGGTCACATTTTGAGGGTTCTGCCTTAATTCTGAATCTCTCATTCACCTCTCCACTATGTATGTTTTAATATTTATCACTCACATATGGTCCCTAAAACCGAAGCTCTGGATCAGCCCTCATCAGCGGGCAGATCTCTGAAAGTAACACCCATCTTCAACGCTTGCTGGTTTTTCCAGATTTAAGCTTTCTGGTTATAGCTTCCGAGGATTTCTTCACTTTCTTGCTCTTGAAAGATAAATTTTAAATATTTTCTTGTATCTTAGGTGGTTTTGCACCACAAAGGCTGAGTTACATCACATTGTTTTTTGTGCTTTAAGTAGAATCATTTAACTGGCAAACTGAAAAATGTACTCCTTAGTATGAGACACATGTAGTTGAAGTATGAGTGACATATCTCCTAAGATTGAGTTCATACCCCAATAGGTACACAGAATATTTTTTTGTAAGCCACATTTCTTTTTTTTTTTTTCTTTACAAGTTTTTAGTTAAATCTCAGGTAGTTAACATACAGTGTAAATTTAGTATCAGGGGTAGAATTTAATGATTCAACACTTACATATGATACCCAGTGCTCATTACAAATGTCCTCTTTAATCCCTATCACCAGTTCAACCCATCCCCCCATCCATCTCCACTCTGGTAACCATCAGTTTGTTCCCTATAGTTAAGAGTCTGTTTCTTGGTTTTCCTCTTTTTTCCCCCATGTTCATTTGTCTTGTTTCTTAAATTCCACATATAAGTGAAATCATATGGGATTTTCTTTCTCGGACTGACTTATTTCACTTAGAAATAGATCCATCCATGTCATTGCAAATGGCAAAATTTCATTATTTTTTATGGCTGAGTAATATTCCACATCTTCTCCATCCATTCATCAGTCAATGGATATTTGGGTTCTTTCCAAAATTTTGCATGCCACATTTCTAAGATAGAGTACCAATTTAGGAACTAAGGCTTATTCATACATATTGGATCTTAGGTACCATGTGGTTCCACTCTGTTTATGTGGTTTCTCTGCAACACATTACTGAGCATTATATCTGGTACCAGGCACACAGGAAGGCCCAACTATCTCAGCAATGAAGGCAGTGTAGTTGTCTATCTTTGTTAACTGAAGCATATAAGCAAATTAAATTAGGTGGACGTGACAATCAGACTCTTCAAAGAGAAGCATATTTGTTTGAGTTGAATTGATAAAGAAGCAAACAAATCAAATGATTTGACTGTGGAGCTCATACTCTTATCATTGCACTATAATTCCCAGAATTGCTACTTCAGAAATGGAACTTGATTCCTAATTGGTATATTCATAAGAATATGAACACCTACTCATTAAAAGCACAGGTTCATATTTAACTGATAAAGGCACATTAGTTAGAAAGCTGACTCTAGAAGCAAATCTACTATATAATAATTTTTGAGATTACCATCTGCTAATAAGCACAAGCTTATCTCTAATATATACTTTTACAATTAGATGGTAATCCAAAACGTATTTAATATACACACCTAAATGTATTTACTATGCTTTCATTTGAGAAAAAAAATCATAATTCCATATTTTAAATACCCTCAATACAATGGCCACCAAAAATTTAAGCCAAAACCTAGAAAAAAGAAGGGTCTGTGAGTTCTGGTTAATTTGTACATTGATCCAGAACTACTTAAAATTTTTACTCATCTTTTCTTTTTACTTTATATTTTATATATTTTTTAACTGAAAACTTTAAGGAACATGGCAAAACCCAGTGCTTCCCAAGGAGACGGACAAGAATGAATGTGTATAATAAAGATGAAAGAAAATATATTTAGTCTATGTCATCCAAATAGCAATCTTCAAAGTCACAATAAATTAAATTAGAGGAAACTGTGTTCTGGAATAGCAAAGATCATCTTTTGAAAGCTTTTCTACCCCAAAATGAAATTTATATCCTTAACAAAAAATGAGCTTTCCTTCCCTAGAAGAATCCACCAAGAGACAGGTTATAGCTCTGAGATGCTATACCAGGTGACCCAGGGCTGTGAGTCTAGGCTGTCTTTCACAGAATCCCACTAAGCCTGCCTCCTTTCATAGTCTTTTGCTCTTCTCCTTGATGTTTACAGGTTTGAATGCTTAGATTTCATTTATGGAGTCTGTGCCCTAAAATTACATTTGTTCCAACAAGCATTTTGAGCAAAAATATAGCTTCTAACCATTCAGACATGGTCTGTGGGACTCAGTGGATCAAGCAGGAGATGACAGATGCAATTGGTTTGTAGAAATTTTCAAGTCTTAAGAGAAAGATCTCCTAGGAAAAGTGGCACGTCTACTGCCGCTTTTAAAGTGACAGAGCAATAGATCTTGGGTTGCCTCAGGTGCTGCCTGAAGAATCAATAAAGTCTCTTTAAAGACCCACTGATGTTTCATGAAAAGCATCCAAAAACACTCTATTTAGAATATCCATCTTATTTCCTTGTGAACAATGTAACTCACTTACGGGTAACAAATTGAGAAAAGCTTGATTTGTCTGTTTCAAAGGGTATCTGTTTTAATAGAGGACATTGGGAGGTAATTTGGAAATTCTCCTTTTGGAAGGGAGTCCTCAACTGTGTTTAAATGAAAAGTGTCTCATTTAGGGAAACGTTTATTTCATGAAAGTATTTTGGAGTTATTCAAAGACTCTCAGTAATACCTTCTAAAAATTGGTATATAAAAAGTCTTAATCATTATTTTTATTGTTACTATTTAATTCAAAAATCTAAAATTTACAACTTCTTTATATGACGTTAGAACACATCATTGCTAAGTAATTGTATGTTAGTGGACTGTCTCTCATTCCATGAATACATAAACTGAGATTATCAATTTATTAAAGCTTTTGCTAAGGCCTTCTCATTGGAAAATGGGAAGAATACCTTCCTCACAAAATTATTGCTGATATTAAATTATCTAAATGCTATCACACATAAATTCTGGGTACATTAGTATGTCAATATTATTTTCTTACTTGCTGAAATATGAGTATACTATTTATGACTCAGTATTTATGAAAGTTTATCTCATATTCTTTCGGTATGACCATAAAATATCAAGTCAAATTTGACAAATACAATTTCCTATAAACTGTATGCATCTAAAAGTTTCATAATCCCTATTCTTGGCATCACTTTGAAATTTATTCACAAAACTTATTTGAGCTATCTCCAAAGAATTTGAAACTGTTTTTCATGATAAGTTTTGTGATAATGGTAGTGGAGAATCAGTATTTTTTTTTATTTTAAAACATAAGTTTACACACAGTAAAAAGCCAAAGCAATGTAGAGAAAATAGACAAGTAATTAAACAGAATGAATATAATAGCATGAAAATTTTGGGATAGGGGAAGGAGAAAACAGGCTGTAGAGATCTAAAATTCATATATATTAATACTCACAAAGCCATGTATAGGTTTCATCACATACAGCATGAAGTGTAAAAAGGGGATTTTAAAAGAATATAGGACACATGGGTGTGTGCAAACATGATGTTTCCTTTAAGTATTTCCAACAACAACAAAAAAGACAAGCCTTATGAATACATCCCTTTTGTGTAAAGCACTAAATGTTCTTGCTTCCTGGGCTAGGAGACATAGTATCAATGAAGTTTGCTTACATGTTTCTGTTGTTGTTGAAATTGTAGTAATTAGTTTCATTTTTTGATAGTATTCAGGGGGAAATATCGAATTAAACTGCCATAAGGTAAATTACACACCTTCTAGTACCTATAGCTGTCATCATTCAGAAGATTCACACACCTAAGTCCTTGGTTTAAGAACACATTTCACTTTGATATCTTCTTTAGTGTTTTTAGATAGATGAACTATTTTACCAAATATTCTTAAATCCATGTAAATAGTCCATGCATGCAAGAAGTCACTAAGCTTATCTTAACACCTTTCTTTCAGTTTCTTGGGTTTGTTTGATTGTTCTGGCTATGTTTTGGGAATCAGTTTTCATTTGGAACTTGGTTTCTATATGCTACTGAAAGCTGGTTAATTATCTGGTCTTAGTAATAGAATATGAAAAATAACAGAAGTGCCACTACTATACTACGTTCAATACTAGCATGGCCAAACTCCTGATCACTGACAAAACCAAATGCCAGCAAGGATGTGGTGCAACAGAAGTTCTCATTCATTACTGGTGGGAATGCAAAATGGTACACCACTTTGGAAAACGATTTGGCAGTTTCTTATAAAATTAAACATGCTCTTAATCATACAATCCAGCATTTGTACACCTGGGTGATTACCAAAAGGAGATGACAACTTATATCCACAGGAAAACCTACACATGGATGCTTAGTGTAGCTTTATTTATAATTGTCAGAACATGGAAGCAACCAAGATGTTCTTCAGGAGATAAATGGATTAAAATCTATGGTACATCCAGACAATGGAATATCATTCAACACTAAAATTGAGGGAGCTATCAAGCTATGAAAAGGCATATTATTATGTGCATATTAACATGCAACCTTAAATGTATATTATTAAGTGAGAGAAGCCAATTTGAAAATGATATATACTATATGATTCCAACTATATGACATTCTGGAAAAAGCAAAGTCTTGGGGACAATAACAAAATCAGTGGTTGCCAGGGGTGAGGAAGGAGAAAAGGATGAATCGGAAGAGCATAGAGGATTTTATGACACTGTAATGGTGGATAAATGTCATTATATACTTTTCAAAATCCTTAAAATGTAAAACACCAAGAATTAACACTACTATAAACTCTAGACTTAGGGTGATAACAATACATTAATGTAGGATCATTGATTATAACAAATATACCACTGTGCTGCAGGATGTTGACAGTGGGGGAAAGTGTATGTGTGTGGGTGCAGGGAGTACATAGAAATTTTCTGTCTTTTCTGCTCAGTTTTTCTGTGAACCTGAAACTACTCTAAAAAACAAAATGTTCTTAAAAATAAGTAAGTAACAAATGACATTAAATACATTTTGGCATGCAAATGTGTGATGTTGATAATGCTGGTAAAGGTAAGGCAGCAGTTTTTAAATATATATCCAGTCTTAAGAAGTTATTGTATCCTTCTGGAAAACTGCTATATGTCAGGTTAAACATAACTGTTGCTTGAATCTTCATCTTTAGAAAAGTTAAAAAATACCAGTCTCTGTAGTTCCTGAGATTTATCATCATCATTTTCCCCTTTGCTCTCTGCCCTTAGTCAAAATTACATCTTATTTGTTTTAAATAAAGAAACCCTTATACTTCCCTAAACAATGTGATGTGGATCCATGATGACTATACAAGATTTCCGATTACAGATAATGAGGAATAGAATGGTGTTCTATGAAAGAGAACTTTCTGTTCACCTGCTGAATCAAAGAAAAGGGTTTCTGATGAAATATTCTCATTAGTAGAGGCTACCACACACACAGGCATGGAATGATTTGAAAAGAGAAAAAAAGGAAGAGAAGGAAGAAAGAAAAAGGGAGTGGGGAGAAAGGAAGAAGAGAAGAACTAGAATATCAGTAAAAATACATTTTATTCTACCTCCATACTAAATACACTTTAATCACAATAACTCACATTGCACTTCAGATTCCTAGAGTTCATGAGTATTATATTTTGAGGATAGTTATTGAACTATAGATGTTCAGAAGTCTTGACTGATGCAAAAGAGAAAATTATAATCAAGCCAGATTTTACTCTAGTAAACTTGGTTTATTTTTTGAAAGCACTGGCTGACATTGTAAAACATATCCCATTGATAATGACGCTAGATGACCAGAGGTAATATTTAAGTATTTCTCTTGAAAAAGACTCATAAGTGCAAGCAGAGTTTTTCCTCAAGATATAAAAACCCACTAACTTGAAAAAAGAAAGAATTTTTTGAAAGAGTTTTTTGGAAAGTCCAAATTATAAATTCCTTGCTATTGTAAATAATGTTACATGAACCTTTTTAAGTTAGTGTTATCATTTTCTTCTATTATATTGACCTATTCTGTATCTAAAATGCACAACCAACTAAAAATATTTATTGGATACTCACAGGGGAACAACTAGAACTCCACATTTAGCTGTTATTGTTAAAGGGGATACCTTTAAAGTATTGCTGTGATATCTTTTCTTTGTAACATGACTTGCTTTGTTTTAACTTCAAGGATATTTTTAATATTTAACATAAATGTCCCTACTGGAATATATAGATTTTTAGAATAAAATTAATGGAAAATAATAGGTTTACATAATATGAATCCTATGTGAATTTTTATCCATGTTTATACTACAAATTTAGCAATAACTGTAATAAAATAGAAATTTAAATCAAACAGAATCTGCTGTAGTTTTATGTGCCAATACACAATCATTATTTCATTGAAAGAAAAAAATCCTTCATGAATGACTTAAATAACAAAAAAAGGTAGAAAATAAAACATGATAGATAATGTAGCTGGATTCTCACACAGAGACACGGACACCAAGGCTTTTTGTCCAGGAAGCAAATTTATTTGTGCTTCCACAGGCTTAGTGGGCTAAGACCCCAAAAATGCTGAGCCCTGGGCATGGCAGAGTATAGTCTTTTATGCAATTTCTACTTCTTTGTCTCCTATATATAGTGGGACATATAGTCTGATTGGACACAGTCCAAGTCCAAGTTGAGTCAAAGTTATGCATATGTGTATAGGAGTTGATTGGATCACATTGCACATTGCCTTCCTTTCTTCTGAGAAGGCCTCCACTGCATTCCTAACCACAATACCAATTTTCCAAAGAAATTATGCTTAGTGTGCTTTTATTTTTTGAGGAAAAATCATGGTACTGAACACTCTAATACAGTTCATACCCTAAAGTACAATTAGCAAACAAAGAATTGGCCATTATACATTTCTTTAATCTGACTTGACTTCTTTCAGTCCCTTGGAGGAATGAGAATTCCAAATACTAATTACACACTAAAAATAGAATATGCTGTTCATATAAAAGACATTTCTGAAAATATAAAAGAGCAGCTAAAAAAATCACATTTTAGTAGCTGTGTGTCTTTTTCATTTTGTTTTGGTTGAGAAGTTAATAGCAGAAATATCTGCCTTTCTTCTAGGAACTGCTCCTTCACCCTACTCATGAGTTTGCACGAGTGGTATGGAATCTTAGTTCTCTTCCTCTCTTCCCACTATTGATCCATTAAAAGGGGTATGGCTCATTAGAGCTCTTTTCTGTTGTTTTACTTCCTTTTTAATTTCAGAAGCTGGAAATACACATACATACCAATGAGTACCTCCTATTCTACTGGGAGTTGCAAAAATTGAAACATGGGGGCTGTTGACAACTATATTCTCTGGCAGATAGAGAAATATACTCTACCTGCCTCAGGAAAATGCATGCAACACACAGACAGGAAAAGGCATAGATGGGAGCTGGAGGAAAAAAAGGGTGCATAAGGAAAATAAGGGGGTCAGGGGAATCAGTAGAAATTAACTTTGTAATGGAAATCAGTTGAATCTTGGCTCTCCAATGATTATACCCTTCCTGGTATGAAATAAGGCACATTTAGCACCCATCCCATAATTTCCTCATTCTGCCTAGGACAGAAGTGAATTTGTGGTATTTTTAACCAAGAGTCCCAATTACTATGGTTATTGTCTTCATAGTTTCTTAGATTGTCTTCATAATCATTACTTACCACCTTGTATTATGTATGGTTTTAAATAAGAGTGCAAGACAATTAACATATGAATGTTTCCCCTCTTCTCTTTTTTTTCTCATTCTTTGTCACTCAATAGTTCAGTTACCTGTGATGGAAATTATAATTATTTAGTGACAGAAGGAAGGTAATGGACTTGACTAGAGATGTCAGCTAAACCTATCAATAAGCTAAGACAAAGAATAGAGCTGAGGAGTGCAAAGTCCTATTGATGAGGGAGCATGGGGCAAGCTGAGGGCAAAATACAAGCTAACAGCACCACCCCACCCACCACAGGTGGAATATGTGTGATATTCCCCAGACACTTCTGGCTACTCAAGAACAAAAGAGAAGGATTTAAGTGCTTGCCATGGTAATGTGGGAACCAAGGTAAATGAAAAATTAAATTCCCTTACTGCCTACAGCCCACTGACAATTCCTTGAAACCAGCAGAGTGACCTCACTCTAAGAGCTCAGCTGCCTTAATGATGACACTTTGCTAGGGGCAAAAGAGAATCTTAACTTAACATTATCCCAACCTGGAGGATCCTGTAGGTCTTCTTTCCTCATCTCAACTGCCCCAAGATATATGCTGGCCATCATACTCCAAGCTTATGCCCCCCGCCCCGCACCCTCATATATATCTGAAAGGTCTCATGACTGAGGTTTTATTAAACGGCAATAAATGGCATTTTTATAGAAACAGCTAGCCCCTCAAGGTCCTGGAAACCTTGCTTCCAAAATTCCTTAGAGGCTTAACTCTATCCCTGACCCTCTCCCAACCTGAGAGTATATAATGAGTTACCCAGCACCACCCCGGTGCAGATCTTCCTGCCCATGGGTCCTGTCCCTGTGCTTTAATAAAAATCACCTTTTGCAACAAAGATGTCTTCAAGAATTCTTTCTTGGCAGTCAGCTCTTGACCACCCCACCATCACACCAAAAGTATCCCTATTGCTGGAGTTTGGGGGAAAACTTAGGTTTTGGTAAGCAAGAGGACTGTAAACAGCCGAAAAATGAGAAAAATTCAGGAGTAAAACAGAGATTAGTGAAGTTATGCTGAAGATCATGAAATTATTTCCATTTTTAAATTAGTTACAAATCTTATAACTCGCTCACAGAGATCTGTAAACTAAATAAAGTTTATAATTATAGCCACTCACGCCAGCAATACACACACGCGCGCACGCGCGTGCACACACACACACACACACACACACATCCAAGAGTGGAGTATGACTTAGGTGTTGCTCACAGATTGATATTTCACTTCACCTTTTTAAAAATTTCCTCAAGTTGTTTGTTTTTAGTTTTCCATTCTTGAAGACAGCATACCAAAAATCATATCCATTTTCCTCAATATTTCCTTTCTCCATTTCAAGTGCAGAAAAATTCCTTGCTGGTAAATATAACAGACTGGGTTTATTTTTGTTTTAACCTCATGTTGGGACTTTATATAAGATTCTAGACAAGTCATGTGGAACTTCAGTTGTCACTGTCACAGAGGAGGTATTTTAAATCTCCACTTTCATTTTACAATAATATTGCAGGTAATTGTACATGACTTATGCTTATACTGTCTTATATTTCTATATGCCTTTATGGTGTTTTAAGTACTTCCACCTATTTTGTCCAATTGGATCATAATAGCATCTTGCGAGGCACAGTGATACAGTTCATTGTTATCACCATTTTAGAAAAATAAGAACCTAAAAATTCAGGAAGTCTGAAAAGTTACCCAAGGTCTATGGCTGGCAAATGGAAAGCTAATAACAGAATTCAGTTTTTCCTCACTCTAAATTCAGGATTTTTTTCAGTGTTATTCGATGTTCATACTACATTGACCTTGTTCTAGTGTTTCCATCATACTAGAGACATCTGTGCAAAAGAAGTTTTGCTTCAGTGTTTTTATCCTTGGTTTAAGGTTAAAAAAAAAAACAAAAAAACCTCCCTGCTGGTCTCAGCTGGACTCACAACCAAGTCCAGCACCAATACTTTATGCTCAATAAAGAAATATTTCTTACAAAAATGTTTCTTATAGAAAAATAAATGTTTTTCTACAAAAGCTAAATTATACATAATCTGTTTTACAAAAATACACTAGCCTCTGAATATCTCATGATGAGTAATCCCTCAAATCAATTTCCATCCCTCGTCACTTGCGAATACACCATGGCCTGTTCCCTCAGTCAGCTGTGTTGTTCTATGCTGAAGTGACTCTTCTGCAGGAAATCACAGATTTTATTAAACAATTATAAGTGAACGTTTATTTTTGGCTAAGCTTACAAAGAATATAGGGAAGCATTTATGATCATGATAAACATACACTCAAAGTATATGAAAGCCAGAAAGAAGGGTCTTGCTGTATCAGAGAAGACTCTGGAAAGGGGCTAAGAAGTGATGGATAAACAAGAAGTTGCTGAAGACATGAGAGGTGAGGCTTCCTGGAAGAAGGGACACCAGGTATAAGGTCCAGAAACAAGAGAATTGATGGCATATTCGTGGGACTACAAGTAGATCCAAAGTGAAATGAGGGGCGCCTGGGCGGCTCATTGGTTAAGCATCCAATTCTTGATCTTGGCTCAAGCTATAATTTCATGGTTTGAGCCCTGCACCAGGCTTGACGCTGATAGTGTGGAGCCTGTTTAAGATTCCCTCTCTCCCCCTCTCTCTCCACCTCTTCTGCTCCCTCTCTTTTTCAAAAGACATTAATTAATTTAAAAAAAACTATTAAAAATAAAGTGATATGAGCAAGTGAGAGTAGCAGGAATGATGTTTAAAAGTGAAGAGGGGGAGAGTTAGATAAGGTCTTGTATGACATGCGAAGGAATTTAGACCACATCTCAACTGTTACTGAAGGGTTTTAAAGAGAAAATTGATATGATCAGATTTGCATTTAGAATATATTACTACAATGGCAATGTTTGGGATGTTTTAGAAAGGAGTAATCTATAGGACAAAAACCAGGTAGGAAACTTTTAAGTGCTTCCAACAGAAGGTAATGGTGTCAGGTTTGGGTGATGACAAGGTGCAGGTACAGTATGGAAGTGGTGGCTGAGGGAAGTGGAGATAAAGGAGAAAGTAATTTCAAAAGGCAAGGAAATGTCACACTAAGCAGTGGTATGTGTATTTTATATGGATATTGTAATAAATTTGATGGGACAATATTTACATCAAATCCCCAAACCCTCAGTTAATGATAAGGAGTGGCCTGCATGAAAGCAAAAGAGAACGACAGAGAGAAGAGCAATGTTCCCTTCCTTCATGTGCCATCAAATTTTCATTAAGGTACAAATTTTTACTTCTGCTTTGAGAACATACATTTTATGATGATTTGTTAGAAGATAAAAAATTGAAATGAGATTGAAGTATAAAATAAGTGGTATAATTTATCACTAATCAAGCACCAAAGATGGGACACCTGGGTGGCTCAGTGAGTTGAGTGTCTGACTCATAGTTTCAGCTCAAGTCCTGATCTCACAGATTCTGAGTTCGAGTCCTGTGATGGGCTCTGTGCTAACAGCACAGAGCCTGATTGGGATTCCTTCTCTCTCCTTCTCTCTCTGTTCATCCCTTGTTCATGTTCACTCTCAAAATAAATAAATAACCTTTTTTTTTTCAAAATTACCAAAGAGAAATTAGTTATTTTTGGAAGATATGACAGTGAGTTCAGACCAAGGGACAATTCTACTTCAAGGAGATAGCATGCTTAATAGAGTAACCTACTGCCTTGAATATTGAGATAACTAGAGAATTTTTTGTAGTTGTTCAATGTTCCAAATCTCAGATATCCTTTTAAACTATTGTTAATATATCCTTCCACTTACGTGACCAATGATTTGATTTGAATAAAATTTGAGAAATGCTACAGTTAAAAGTATAAACAGGAATATAAAGAATGCAGGGCTTTCAACAATAACAGAAAGAAACAGATGACAAACGGTTTTGAAGTATGTGATAATCTGTAAAGTTGGTCTAATTGACAACCTAGAAGATCATGCTTATTCATTATGGTAGGTATTAGTGCTATTTGCCATTATTTTCAGCTCTTTAACTTCTTGGCACAAAGTAGTATTGTGCTTTCTGGTCCTCTTGAGGTTGTATGAGATTATATGAGTAGTTGTAATTAATGACTTAGGAAAAACAATGTTATGTATCTAACATTATGGATAGACACTGTTGATTGCCATCAGAAATGTTTTTTCTCTCTAGTCTGACCAACAAAACAATTAGCAATGGTGGATGTTCTAAGGATCTGTGATGAACTGACCAGCTGACCAGTTATAGACATATAGTATAAGCAAGAAATAAATTTTGCTGCATTAAGCCACTGAGATATGGGAGTTGTTTGTTACTCCTGCTTACTTAACCCAGTGTTTCTTAACAGATACCCTAATTAATACATAGATTTATGGCAAAAAGATACTGATGAAATGATATATCTCAGTAAAAGTCCTGAGACTGGTGCAAAAAATATTGTTAATTGAACCATTTTCACTTACTCTGATCAGTCCTGGGGATGTCTTGATCAAAAATAGGCTGACATGGTGGATGTGGAAGAGGATGTCTTTTGGTTCCTATTAGAATATCTTGCAGCCTATCATCATGAATAAATTAAACAATGCAAAATTAGATGAGATTCTTACAACCTAAACAATGTTGTGTAAAAATTATTAAGGGATTGGGGCGTCTGGGTGGCTCAGTTGGTTAAGTGACTGACTCTTGGTTTTGGCTCAGGTCATGATCTCACAGTTTGTGAGTTCAAGCCCCATGTTGGGCTCCACAGCTGGCAGTAAGGAGCCTGCTTGGATTCTCTCTCTTTCCCTTTCTCTCTGCTTCTCCCCTGCTTGCAGTGTCTCTATCTCTGTCAAAATAATTAAACTTTAAAAAAATATTAAAGGATTAAATTTTAATTAATAGATTACTTTGAAATCAAATGGAAATATCCTATTAAAAAAAAGAAATAGTCTATTAATTCTTTTGGTTTTTTTGGCGGGGGGAGAGGTGAAATTTACACAACAGAATTAGCCATATACAGTCTATCATTCAGTGGCCCTTAGTACATTCATGATTTTGTGGTACCATCACCTCTATCAAGTTTTTAAATTATTTCATTGTCCCCAACAAAACCCCATACCCATTAGGCAGTCATTCTCCAGCCCTTCCTTTCTCCAGCCCCTGGCCACCATCAATCCTTTTTTCTTTCTATGTTTATACCTATTCTGGATATTTCATAAAGATGAAATCATATAATATGTTACGTTTCAAGTCTGGCTTCTTTCACTTATCATTATGTTTTCAAGGCTCATTTACTTTCAAGGCTCATCTCTCTTTCAAGGCTTACCATTTAGCATTATATTTTCAAGGCCCATCAAAAAGGAGTCAAAGAATTCATTCCTTTTTGTGACTGAGTAATATTCCATTTTATGGATATACTACAATTTGTTTATTCATCCATTGATAGATACATTTGAATTGTTTTCATCTTTTGGCTTCCTATCAATCTTATCTTGAAAATAATTCTCATCACATATTTTCCCAGGGACAATATAACTATAGCATGTAAAATATGTCAATATGAGAAATTAAGAGAAAGCAGTATTAAGCTGTGTATTGAAACCAAAACCTGACTAAGCTGAATTATCAGACTTATCTGAAGAAAAAAAGACAAAAACCCTTATTTATGGTATTAGCACAACAATGGTTGGTTGTTTAAACCATATAATTTACACACATACACACACACACACAACTTTGAAAAGGAGGTCAATAATTGGGTCAGTCTTCTAGAAGGTGTTACTAGGAAATGAGGATGATACCATGCCTGAAGCATGAGAGAATAATCTTTGCTCACCTGAAAGGGCTACCTGGGTCAAGTGCCTACCAACAATGACCAGATTTCACTTAGAATTGGAGGAGAGCTCTAGGTGGTGCTGTCTCCTAAAGCTCTCTGCTGACTACTTATCTACCCAGCTGCCCTGTGTTGAGCACACCCATCATCTCTTCTGGCCCTCAGTTGATAAGCTACTGATCCTTCTGTATCTGGAAGTTATTGCAGGGATTGTATCAGGCAGAGTCACCATCATGTGACTTCTTTACTAGTAACAGACATTATTAATGAGGGGCTGTGGAGTGGAAGAACATGGGAGAGCTGTTTGTGCCTACACGTGAGAAAAATCACAGAAATTCTCAGAAATACATGGACTAGAAAGATATTGACACAGTAAGAGAAGGAAATGAGATCCTGAAGTTTGTAACATAAGTCAAAGAAGCATAACTTTGTACTGTTAATATGAACTCATCTATAACTACAGACTGTAGACACCTGGGGGTTTTAAGTTATAAGGTTACACTACTATTTTGTGAATGTATATAAATAATATTGTGATAAACAAAAAAATCAAATTTATTTGTTTTATTTTTGAGGGAGAGAGGGAGGGAGGGAGGGGGAGAGAGAGAGCAAGCATAAGCAAGCTCTATGCTCAGCGCAGAGTCCTACATGGGGCTTGATCCCATGACCCTGGGATCACGACCTAAGCCGAAATCAAGAGTTGGATGCTCAACCGAGTCACCCAGGTGCACCAAAACTCTATTTAAAAACATTATTGTATTCATAATAAGATATTTTCTACTCTCAGATACTAAGCATAAGAGTTCATGAAGATTATCAAATTTTGTCCCATAAACAAAGTATCCTTCACACTTAAAAATACTGAGCACTAGTCATGCTCCACTCTCAGCCACATGAGCCAAATTTCTCTGAACTTCCTGAATATTCACAGGTGAAGCAGAGTTTCATTCTGTTCTGGCCAACAACCTAAACATTTTGAGGAGATTCCAGAGCTCTAGTAGTTAGGTGCTTTACCAGAATTACCTAAATTTTCAGATGTATGCTTCTTTCCATATAGATGCACCCCCTGCTTTCTATAGATTGCCCAAGCCTAACTCCTCCTAAGAAAGCAAATTTCTTAAATTCCACATATTAGTGAAATCATATGATATTTATCTTTCTCTGAATAACTTAGTTTGCTTAGCATAACACATTCTAGCTCTATCCACACCATTGCAAATGGCAAGATTTCATTCTTTTTGATAGCTGAGTAATATTCCATTGTGAATGTATATGTGTGTGTATACACACACACCCCACATCTTTATTATTCATAAGTCAAGGACACTTGGGCTGTTTTCATAATTTGGCTATTGTTGATAATGCTGCTATAAACATTGGGGTGCATATACCCCTTCAAATCTGTATTTTTGTATCCTTTGGGTAAATACCTAATAGTGCAATTGCTGGATCATAGGGTAGTTCCATTTTTAGTTTTTTGAGGAACCTCCATACTGTTCTCCAGAGTGGATGCACCAGTTTGTCTCCTCACCAACAGTGGAAGAGAGTTCCCCTATCTCTGCATCCTTGCTAACACCTGTTGTTTTTTGTGTTGTTAACTTTGTGCTGTCAGGTTCTGACAGGTGTGAGGTGGTATCTCATTGTAGTTTTGATTAGTATTTCCCTGATGATGAGTGATGTTGACTATCTTTTCATGTGTCTGTTAGCCATCTGGATGTCCTTGGAAAAGTGTCTATTCATGTCTTCTGTCCATTTCTTAACTGGGTTGTTTATCTTTTGGGTATTGAGTTTGATAAGATCTTTATAGATTTTGGATACTAACCCTTTATCAGATATGTCATTTACAAATATCTTCTCCCATTCTGGAGGCTGCCTTTTAGCTTTGTTGATTGTTTCCTTCACTGTGTAGAAGCTTTTAATCTTGATGATGTCCCAATAGTTCATGCTTGCTTTCATTTCTCTTGCCTTCAGTGATGTGTCTAATAAGAAGTTGCTATGGCTGAGGTCAAAGGGGCTTCCTATGTTCTCCTTTAGGATTTTGATGGTTTCCTACCTCACATTTAGGTCCTTCATCCATTTTGAATTTATTTTTCTCATATGTGGAATTTAAGAAACAAAGCATATGAACATATGGGAAGGTTAGGGAAAAGAGAAGAAAGGGAAACAAACCACAAGAGACTCTTATTGATAGAAAACAGAGGGTTAATGGAGGAAGGTTACAGGGGGGAGATGGGCTAGATGGGTGAAAGGTATTAAGAAGGGCACTTGTGATGAGCACTGGATGTTGTATGTTAGTGATGATTCACTGAATTGTACTTTTGAAGCCAATATTGCACTGCATATTAACTAAAATTTAAATTAAAAATTAAAATAAACAATAATAAAACAAAACAAAACAAGTCACAGAGATGCAAATTACAGCATAAGGGAATATAGTCAATAATACAGTAAGTATGGTGACATTGTATGGTGACAGATGACCACTATACTTATCATGGTGAGCATTCAGTAAATGTATAGATTTGTTGATCAATATCTTGTCCCCCTGAAGCTAATATAATATTGTATGTTAATTATACTTCAAAAAATTATTTTAAAAATTGAAAAATAAAAAAGACATAAGTAAATGTAAAATAAAGAAACAAAAGCAACTTTCCACTTACATTACTGAAAACCGGGAACACTGAATGGTTTTTTTTCCCCAGGAGGCAAACTTCAAACATCCCCAGACGTCTTTTCAAATTTGCCCAAAAGTTTCTTGGAGAACCCTCCTAAAAAAGAATACCGTGTCATTGTAGAAGCTGGAGGCATACTCAAATTCTATCCAAATTTGTCATTCAGTGTCAAAGAGGAATATTAACATCCTATATAAATTTTAGGAGAATTTTTGGTTATAGGTTTGCATTCAAGATGCAGATATATACCTCACAGTTTGTAAAAGATGCAAACTTCCCTGAGGAAGTACCTTCAGTTCTTTTAAAGCAGCATTTGAAGGAGAACGTGGACACAGTCCTGAATCTTCCTGCCAGCTAAGCAGAAATACAGAATGCTATCCACTCAGACTCCATTATGGAAGGGAAAACTGTTTGGCATTTCTCATACAGAAATATATATTTCCACAAACCATTTCCAGCTACTGCTTTCCTCCATTATTGAGTAATAAAAGATAGTCACTATTGAAATCTAAAGCTTAAATGAGTTTGAGGTAAGAAAACAGCACACATTTAAGACATCATTTGTATAGGAGAAATTCTTCAAGAGAAACCCATAAAACTCAAAGATATTAAATAGATTTATTGCCTCTGGCTTTAAACCAAAGGGAGAATAACAGTTACACACTGTGTCCAGATGCTTTATAAAGGGCATCTGCGTTGCTTGGATATCATCACTCAATCAACTAAAAATTCATGATCAGATTCCCTCTGTAGTTAATTCTTCTCTAGGTCCTCCTCACTGAAAGGGAGATAGTATAGGGAAGAGGGCCACTGCTGTGTAAAACAGAGCAATTTTAGAAAGCTGTCCCCTGCATCACCCTGATAAGATCCTAATAGTTACACAGTGTTAGGAAGAGCAGCATGTCACAAATTCATCACGAATTCCAGCTTACCCAGAATAACTTAAAGTAGTAGTAATAGTGACATCACTGAACTTGAACTTAAAAAGCCTGAGTTTTCTTTTATAAAACGCCCTATTTTCTAACATTCTTCTGATTATTTACATATGTGGTAAACAGATCTATCACCCAGTACTTCTATAAATGCTTAAATGAAGGGGAGGGCAAAAGTGCCAGGAGGGGCTCCTCTTTTCATGAGATACTTCAAAAACTTTGCACTTTCTTAGAGAGGCTTGTCTTTCTCTCCTCTGCCCATTCTATTTTTCAAATGATATGAAATTTACATTTCAGTAAGGTAAACTCCAACGATTAAAAAAGGAAAACTGTCCGATTTTTGGAAGGAATTGCTCTTTTTAATTCTAGATGTCAGCCAGAGTAACACTGCATCTCGCAGACAGAGAACATGTTCCACACTCCACCTGTAGCCTGTGAGAAAACGCAATGAGACCAACAAGTACCTGTAAATTCCCAGGAGGCTAACAGTTTTCTTGGTCACTTTCAGCCATGGACTTGTATTTTTAATGAATCGCTCCCCCCATCCAACCTCACTTGAGGTCTTACAGCTGTTTCTCTTTGACTCTAATTAGACACTAAAAAACGGAATGTTTTGAGAAGCTGTTTTACTGTTAAGTGGGGGGTCCCACTTAACTCTCTGCACAGTGCCAGGTAGACCCTCGGGAATGGTTTTTCTAGGGAGAAGAATGTGGTAGACCTTTTAAAGACGAAAGACTGCTGGCTGTCTTTGTTCCATATCAGGAAAATCTCGGTCTCTGTGCACTGCTGATGGGCTGGTGAAAATCTGTATTGTAGTTATATGAGCACGGGGCTGACTGGAGATAGTTTCCTGTGTAGTTTGGGGTCCATAACACAATTATGGTTTCCAGGTACCTCTGCATTGTATGTGAAGTGCCTCAGTGAAGATTTTGTCACTTAGATACATCATCTGCACTGGGAACAGCAAGTTAGGGGTACAGGGGAGGGTTACTAGCATCCTTAAACCAATCACATGGCAATAACAAAAACAACAAAATCATACCTACAGTTTGTTGGGAGAGTTTACAGAAAAGAAATTAAAATGTGAGTCAGTTCTATTAAAAAAGAATGAAAGTAACTTCCATGGAGTTAATAAATACCATCTCCTTTTAAAGGAGGGAATCATAACTTTTCTTAGATGATTTGGGAATTCTTATTTGACCCGTCTATGCCCTTAGAGAGGTAAAATACAGGATATAATGCTATTTTATCTGGAACCTTAGAGGAAAGAACATTGTCTAAAGCAGCAGCTGGTGACATGATGAAGAAGCTAAATAAACTTCAAAATGCATGTCCATTCAGGGATGCCTGGGTGGCTTAGTTGGTTAAGCATCCGACTTCAGCTCAGGTCATGATCTCACAGTTCATGGCTTCGAGCCCTGTTTCAGGCCCTGTATTGACAGCTCAGAGCCTGAAGCCTGCTTCGGATTCTGTGTCTCCCTCTCTGCTCCTTCCCTGCTCCTGCTCTCTCTGTGTCTCAAAAATAAGCATTAAAAAAATCCATATCCATTCAATCATGGACCTTCTAATATTGCAATAATTTTGAAGTATTTCTCTCATAAAATGTTAGCAATTCCACCTCCAAATGATGCTTTACATTTCTTTTAATCAAATAGGTAAAAATATAAATGTATACATTTGCACAGAAAGGCAAATTATTCCTTTATTATATAATTCACTATCTTACAAAGATTTAGCATACACATACAAAAATATGTGTGCACACGCACACACACACACACACACACACATACACACACACACAGTGGACTTTCCTAGTGCATTTATTGATCTCCATTTATTTTACTCTCTACAAACATAGCAACTGCATGAACTTAAGAATTCCTTTCTAATGCTAAGGAAGAAAGGCCTTCTGTAGTCTATGATATGATTGTTATTGTTTTGCATACACCATTAAAATACAAAAAGAGTAATTTTACACATGTGAGCTATAATTTAACTGTGTATAAGCCTGTCTTATATATTCCATGTGTTCTGAGTATATTCACAGGGAAACCTACTTAAGCCAGGGATGTTCATCACTGGACAAAATGCTCTGAAATCCTAACTTAGTTTGAAAGTAAATCATGTAAAGAATGTAACACATCTCACTAGTTGAAAACCTTCGGCAACAATTCCTGTAAGAAGTTTAGTTATAATATAGTATTTTTCATTTTGATAATAATGCCAATTATTTACATCCTCATTGCGTTATTCAAGCTTGCAAACTGACATAAAATAGGAGTGTCCTGGAAAGGCAGGTATGTTTGTATTGCCAAAATTTAAGCCAGGAAAATGCATTTTATACCTATTATCAATCTGTATTTTTTCCAGGAAGCTTAATATCAAATTCTTTTCTGCATACTATATTCTATATTTAGTATAAGTGCTACCAAATCAAGGACACCATACTATATCCTGAAAAACTAGTTTGTTTACTCTTGTGTGGATTTTTAGCTTATACATCTTACTTCTTTTCTAACACAGTTTTGTAAAAAGTTGACAAGTCCTAATGGGATTCAAAGACATAATCAAAATAGTTCATTATAAATGTATTCTGAAACTTTGGAAAATTTAATAGCCTCACCTCCCCCTAATTGGAATCCACTATGTAGCACTGGTTGCTTTCATACTTGTTTGATGACCAGATCCAGGATAGTATAATGGAAGACAGGAAACCATAGATTTGATTCAGCTACACTACTCTTTTATTCAATAATATTTATATATCAGGTATCACGCTGTCCTGTATTTAATATGCACTCTCTCTTTGGAGAACAGTCTCATGGGCATGACTTTCTATGTGCAGAATTATATTCTGAGATTTAATAGAAAATAATATGTATATGCACTCCAAAGAACTCTAAGATAACATTTATATAAGTGAACTATCCTAAGGAGTAGCCAAAACAATGATCTTATTTCATTTATAACATTACAAGAATAAAAACTGAAGGAAGTTCCATCCACTTGTATGAAAAAATTTTTCTGAAATACATGTATTTTATATTGTTTTTTCTTGTAAGTTAGTGAGCACCTAATATTTATTGCATTAGGAGTGAACAGAATGAGATCCTAGCCATTCATCTATACTGAATTCATGGAGTCATTTTCAGGGTAATATATTCCCATTGAAATGAACAGGTCTATTAATTTCATTGAGCTTTTTATGGGTATTAGGTTTGGAAAATAATCCAAGCTGCTTGACCTGCAAATGCATACATGATATGTAATGCCTCTAGGTTTATCAGCAAGGAAGTTTATCCAAAATTTGATTTTCTCTTCTTTAATCCCCTAATTATCTCATTTTTACATTTAAGGTGTTATATTGCAACAAAAATTTCAGTTTTTTGGTTATGGATTCTAGATAGTATTCATTGCCTCTCTTCATGTGCATTTTTTGCCCTAAATTTATAATAGAGTTACTTTTCTTTATTAGGATAATCAGCAAATTAAAAGCATAGTTAATAAAATAATCTAATACCGTGTAGAACATAGTTTCCCTTTTAAATAAATGTTATTAGCTGTATAATACCCCTTTAATACCACTAACACTATGCTAAATACCATTTAATCTTTTTCCAGAAATTCATAAAATACTTCAGGATTTATAATACCTCAAGGTCATTATTATCAATATTTTATTATGGATGCATGAAAAATGCCAATTACAACCTTATTAACTGGAATAATGGTAGGCAGAAGGCCATGGATACGCTAAAATCCAAATTAAACTGATCACAATGTTGTACAAAGTGATTTTAATGTAAGTTTATTAAACTAGTATTCAGTACTCAGGATGTATGTACTCAATGTATTTATAATTATAATTTAACAGATTTCTACATGTAATTGTGGCCTTCTGATGCTATTATCAAAGTGATCATCCACTATGGCAATGTGTAATGATTTTTTGGTGAAAGCACTCAAGGATAGTGAGATTCTGCCTTAAAAAAGTCACCACACTCCCCATGAGATCCCCAAAAAGGCAGTGATTATTTTACATTGACTGAATTTGAACCCCATTTATAGTTTCCTGGCAAATTTGGTGTGAACCCAAAGCTTGACCTAGAACTGTCCCAAACATGAGACCAGCTTTTGCTTTAGCCCTATCTAGTCCCTCAGCCTCTCTAAATGAGAACACATGTGTGAGAAAGCAAGGAGAACGTGAACGTGAAGCCCAGCTTGAATGAATACTAGGAAAGAAGCTGAAGAGAGAGGAAGTTAAATGGCCAGGGCCTGGCCAAAGTACCATTCTAGTTTCCCAAATAAAGACATTTGACATAGAGCATCAATCAGTCCTGCCCCAGAGTCACCATCAACCAATTAATATCACAGAATGAGGCTCAGCCAGATTAGTTTTCTCTCCCTAAGAAGAGACACAAAGAGATAAGGAGGAACTAAAGGGGTAGAGGGATTTTTTTTTTCCTCACGTGAATACAAAAATAAAATCAAAACTGTATGTGGAATATAAATATAATATTTTAAATATATTGACCAATAACTACTAAAATGTTACCGTGTGTTAAAATGCCAGTTGCTGTCTGGTGAATATAGAAATCTAGAGTGACTTCTTCCTTTTTTCTTTCAGTATTATGTATCATTCTTTGTCTCGTAACTTCCATTTACTGATGAGAAATTGTCATCATTCTTGTATCCCTTTTTCTTTTCCTCCTGTAGAAGATGTGTCCTTTCTCTGGTTGCTTTTAAGATTCTCTTCATCTTTTGTTTTCAGCAATATGACTATGTGTTGCCTAGGTTTGCTTCCTTCACATTATTCTACTTGAGTTTACGGAGTTTCTTAAATCTGTGGGTATGTTCTTTACCAAACTTAAAACACATGAAAGCATTAGGTCTTATTTTTTTTTCCTTTTTTTTAAGTTTATTTATTTATTTCTGAAAGGAGAGAGGCAGAGAGACAAGGAGAGAGAGAATCCCAAGTAGGCTCTGCACTATCAGCATGGAGCCCAATGCAGGGCTTCAACTCTTGAACCGTGAGATCATGAGGCTCAACCAACTAGCCACCAAGGCGCCCCTTAACATTTTTTCTGTTCCACTTTTTTCTCCATAACTTCTGAGACCTCAATTACATCTACTTAGCTCTTGATACTTTCCCACAGGTCCCTGATGCTTGATATTTTAAATTTGTCTTATTTTGGTTAATTTCTATTAAACTGTCTTCAACTCACTAATTTTTATGCAATTAAAGTTATTCAATAACTACTTGATTTCAAATACTATATTTTGTATTGTATAATTTCTCAGCATTTCCATCTCTCTCCTGAAAAGTTCCATCTTGGGACCTGTGATTTTTTTTTCAGACAATTCTTTGACATATTTATAATAGTTGTTTTAAAGTTCTTGGCAGTTAATTTTAATATCTGGATCACCTTGAATCTCTTCATAGTGACTAATTTTTCTCCTGATTAAGAGTCAGATTGTTCCCATTTGTTGCATTCATTTATTTTTATACTATTTTGGACACTATGTTTAAAAGAACAGTGGGAAATTAAGAATACATATTTTTTCTCTCCCCCCAGAGAGCACAAGCCTTTCCTATATCTGGTAGTTAAGGGGCTGATTTTCAGATTTCTCCAAGAGTCAAACTGAACTGAGATAGGCTGCTGCTTTAATTAAAATTTGCCTCTGCTTAGCCTAACGCTCAATCTCCTATGCTGCCAATGCCAAGGACACAAATATTGCTGCTTATCAAATATTGGTCAATATTTGAGCAGAGTAATTGTTGGGTTACAGTTTCCAATAGTTTTACTTTTTTTTGAATTTTAATTCCAGCATAACATAGTGTTATATTAGTTTCATGTGTACAATTTCCAATAGTTTTGATCCTCCTTGGAATTAAACTCTGGAATGGCCCTAAACCTCAAACACTATAAGACTGCTCAGGGTTATTTGAATTATATGTTTTCCAATCTCTCCTCCAGTGTTGTTTTCTTGGCAAATTCTGAGATCTGGGTGAGGGAAGATTGTTCACGGTCACACTGAGTAATTTATTTTTGCATTTGGGGATTTTCCAGATTCCAATTGATCCTTTCCATCAAACTTCCCTTCTTGAAAAGGACTACAATGCCTTTTCAGGTCTATTTCTCTTCCTATCCATACCCTGATTAGGTAATAGCCCTCAGGTATGAAAGTTCTCACAGGTCACCTAGAAATACTTGTTTCTCTCTAGAATGTAGTTCAACACACGCTCTTTAAACTCAGGACTTCAATATCTTCAAAGAGAAATATGACTTTATTTTGAAAAGTATGATTTATTATCCATTTCCTTTTGTTATTGTTACCAACAAAAGTTTTTCACATTCTTTTTATATCGTCACTGGACGTGAAACTCCCCTCATTTCTCTTTGAAATTAGTAATACCAAAATAGGATAAAATATTTCTCAGTGGCAAATACTAGAAAATCGTGGCACTATAATTTCCCAAATCTTAAGGAGCTCTTTTAAGATTTTAAACAAGTGAGTGGTATGTCATTTTGATGTTTCAGATATGTTTTTACCTCTTCATGTTCAAGAAATCATTCTTTGAAAAACATGTAGAATAAACCCCAGCATAAATGCCAGATTTCTCTGGCATTTAAAGGGAAAAAGGCTGAAAATAAAAGTATGAAAGGAGACAATTATGACTGGAGATAGCAGAAACACACATGAATTTTAACAATACCTCTTTCCTAAGGCACCCTAAGAAATGCGTCCAGATGCTTCTATGAGAGCTCTTCCTGCAAGCACCAATGCTCTGCACAGACTGCTTAACAACCCTCAGAAAATTACTGATTACTACAACAAATATGAAAAATAAAATCTGACATGTATGCACAGTTTTCTACTATTTGATTTTATCACAACATTAGTGTGCTAGTATGATATTAAGCCAGACAAATGAGAAATTCCAGAATAAAAAACAAAAATAATTGGTCTCATTAGTTGAGTTTAGATTCAAAATACACAAAATAGTAGCTTAAATAAATTAAAAGTTGCATATAAGAACCGGTTTAATTGCAGTACAGTACCATCAAGCAGCAGGCTTATATTTTTCTGTAGCATGATCCTAGTCAAAGACCTCATGATTCAAGATGACTACTCTAGCTGCCGCCATCATATCAAGACCAGAAGACAAAGGCAAGGCAGATAGGTACAAAAAAGGCCCCTCTCAGTTAGGTTAGCTCCTTTTAATAAACATTTTATCTTATGCAAGTATTGGCCAGATTTTATTTACACTGTCACTCCAATGAAAAGGAGAGCGATAAATATAAACTTTTCGTTCTAGAAGACAATGTTTCCATCTCAAAAACACAGTTCTTTTGCTGAGAAAGACATTAGGATGACTATTACAATAGGCAGCAGTCTCTTTCTCAGACTCCTTCATCAAGGGGCCTGGGGAAAGATTGAACAGTAATAAATGAGAGCAAAATATACATATTATAAATATCTACATCTTTTGCCATATATAGCAATGCAGATAATGTTAATCTATTACTTACTGTATTAATCATTCTTAAGCTATTAAGGCCTGTATCAATCAGGATATCCTAACAAGAGACAGAAAACATAGTAATTTGAACACAAAAAAAATTAATAGAAAGAACTACTGACTGTAATAGGGGATTTCAATAACAAAGTATTGGCTATTAAAAGTAAAGAGAACTCTTGGGGTGCCTGGGTGATTCCGTTGGTCAAGAAGCCAAATCTTGGTTTTGGCTCAGGTCATGATCTCACAGTTCATGAGGTCGAGCCCCACATCAGGCTCTGCACTAGGTGTGGAGCATGCCTAAGATTCTCTTTCTCCCTCTCTCACTGCCCCTCTCCTAAATAAAAACAAAACAGAAAGAAAGAAAGAAAGAAAGAAAGAAAGAAAGAAAGAAAGAAAGAAAGAAAGAAAGAAAGAAAGAAAGAAAGAAAGAAAGAAGAAAGCTCTAAAAAATACAGATGCTATAAATATAGGAAGCAATTATCACCTGTAGGGCTGAGATAGAGCCCCAAAGGAAGAGAGAACCCACCTCCGTCTACACATAAAAGGCTGTGGCTTGCTGGATGGTGTAAGAGTCACTGTGGTTTTCGGCCAGTGAACTTGATGGAAATTGTCCTCTGGAGTTCCAAGGGAAAGCCATGCAAAAGGAGATGCCACAGCTCAGAATGCACTATAAAACTGCCCAGGATGGGGGCACTGTTCATGGCGAAGTGCCTGTCTTTGGCAGTGCACTGTGAGGCCACCAGAGAGCACATATAGAAAGGTTTTCATTACTGGGCACACCAGCAGGTTGTGGCAGCTGAGAGTTAGAGAAGCTGTTCACTACAGGAACCAGAAGCGGGAGAAGCCAGAGATTCAGGAGCCTTGAGTGCAGCACTCGGAACCCAGAAAGAAAATTCCTCTCTTCACTACTGCATCGTCTAGTGACAAAGTTTGAAGCTGTTCCAGCTGCTCTGTTTTTACAGAGAAGTTGATGAAAGAGGATTTGGAGATGGCAGACAACAAATTGATAGTACAAGGCCTAAATAATTTCAGAGAAAGTATATAGTGAGGCCTTCTGAATTTCACCCTCTTTGACTTATATCTGAATTTTAGCATGTGTCACTATAAGCTGACAAGAGGGATCCTACATATACCTGCATCGGAAAGAAAAGAACCAGAGAAAGAGCCAGACAAACACAAAACACATTTTCTTCTAATGCTTACTCATGAACTTGAAAAGGATGGTTATTCCATGGAAGACATAAAAATAACAGAAGGCCGACACATATGAACTTTTCATGTACGAGGCCACATTAATCTACAAAGTTAGTTCAATTAATGTCCTAGAATCTGGCCAGTGAAATTACCAGTTTCTTTTTTGAGACAGTGTGATAAAGTAGAAGAAATATTTCCCAATAGAACCAGCTTCTTCCAAAAATGTCTCCAGGGCAGTTTCCTTCTTCCTTTCCTAGTTAGGTTTATCTCTGAATTAAGAGACAAAATGATAGTGACACTAAATTTCATATTCTTCTTTTATCTGGGTTCAAACTATTTAGATAGGGTCATATGTAATTTCTACTCCCCCAAATGTAAAAGTGTAGATTTCCATCTGTAAGGAAAACAAAATGAAATATTTTCCCCACATAAAATATTCCGTACTTAAAAAAAAAAAGAAAAAATGTGTAATCAGATAAAATGGCTTTCAATATAGAATCACAGAAATAAAGAAGAAAAAATATATTTGAAGGTAAAATATGTTATTTTTTTCTCATTAAGCACTATTAATGGTGGGAAAATGCAATACACAATAAAAAGTTTAATAATTTTGACTTCTATTTCTTAATAACCATGTTTAATATTTTAAAGTTTTGCAATACATGCTATGTGTATGTTCATAAATATAGAAATTTCAGAGAAATTCATATTTGCGTGCAATTTTGTACTTATTTTAAATTTTTTTGAACATTTTATTTTTATTATTGAGATACAGAGAGACACAGAGCATGAGCAAGGGAGGGGTAGAGACAGGGGGAGACACAGAATCTGAAGCAGGCTCCAGGCTCCGAGCTGTCAGCACAGAGCCCGACACGGGGCTCAAATTCACAAACTGAGATCATGACCTGAGCCGAAGTCGGTCGCCTAACCAACTGAGCCACCCAGGCGTCCCAGTTTTGTACTTATTTTAACCTACTGATCTATCATGGATAATTTCCAATATAATTGTGGCTTAAGAGTATTTATAATGCATGTTCTCTATCAAAGAGAAGATCACATTAAGGTTTATAATATTAATATCAAAATATTACTTCTTGATCTTTTAGCAAGTGGCAAGTGGGCAAGTGTACTACCAGAGAAACAGGAAAGCATTTATTTTTAAAGACAAAAATCACAAAGTGAAAATGTTTTCAGGATTAATATTTCAATTTATAATAAGGAACATTGATGCACCAAAATAACATGCATTTATATGAGTGCTTTCCAAGGAGTGATAGCCAGTGCTGGGTGTCCTATGGGACAAAAAATCACAGGCACCTGAGGCCAGCATGTAATTCAGTGCAATCTCAGCACTCTTAGAAAACGGAAATGTCTCCACAGTTCATGGTTCCACCTGTGTTCCCACTGAAGCAGTGGAGGAAGGCATTTGAGAGCATGGATCTAGAATGTACAGCCGTAGGTCCTCGTCTGCAGTCCCCCCCCCGTCGCCCCCCCGCCCCTCCATTAGTGCCTTGTAGTGATATCTCTTATCTTCTCTTTGGCTCTGTATCCTCCACTGTAAAAAATATAGGCATACCTCAGAGATAGGGTAAGTTTGGTTCCAGACTATCACAATAAAGCAAATGTCACTATAAAATGAGTCAAATAAATGTTTTGGTTTCTCAATACATATAAATGTTCACACTCTATTATAGTTTGTTAAGTGTGCAATAGCATTATGTCTAAAGAAAACAATGTATATACCTTAATTAAAAATAATTTATTGCTAAAAAAATGCTAACCATCATCTGAGCTTTTTTGGTGAGCTGTAATCTTTTGGCTGGTGGAGGGTCTTGCCTCATTGTTGATGGCTGCTGAATGATCCGGGTGGTGGTTGCTGAAGGTTGGGGTGACTATCACAGTGTCTTAAAATAAGACAACAGTGAAATTTTGCAACATCAGTTGACTCTTCCTTTCATGAACCATTTGCCTGTGGCATGTGATGCTGTTTGATAGCCTTTTCCCATAGTGGAACTTCTTTCAAAATTAGAATCACTGCTTTACAACTAGTTGCCACTGCTTTATCAACTAAGTAGATGTAATATTCTCAATCCTTTTTCATTTCAACAATCTTCACAGCATCTTCATTAGGAGTAGATTCCATCTCACTTTCTTTGCTCATCCAGAAGAAGCAATTCCTCGTTTTTAAAATTTCATCATGAGCTTGCAGCAGTGCAGTTCCATCTTCAGGCACCACTTCCAATTCTACTTCCCTTGCCTTTTCCACCACATCTGTAGTTACTTCCGGAACTGAAGTCTTCTTCCAAATTCTGTTCATGTAAATATTTTAACCTGTTTCCATGAATCATGAATATTCTTAATGGCATCTAGAATGGTGAATCTTGCTAGAAGGTTTTCAATTCACTTTGTCCACATCTATCAAAGGAAGCACTACCTATGGTGGCTACAGCCTTATAAATTGGATTTTTTAAATAATAAGATCTGAAAGTCAAAATTATTCCTTGATCCATGGGCTGCAGAATGGATGTTGTGTTAGCAGGCATGAAAACAACATTGATCTTACTGTAAATCTCCATCAGAGCTCTTGGGTGACCAAGTACGTTGTCAACAAGCAATAATATTTTGAAAGGATTTTTTTTTTCCTGAGCAGTAAGTCTCAACAGTTGGCTTGAAATATTCAGTGAACCATGTTGTAAACAAATGCGCTGCCATGCAGGCTTTTTTTAATTCCATTTTATAGAGCACAAGCAAAGTAGAATTAACATGATTCTTTTTTTTTAATTTTTTTTAACGTTTATTTATTATTGAGAGACAGAGACACACAGAGCATGAGCAGGAAAGGGGTCAAGAGATGGAGAGACACAGAATCTGAAGCAGGCTCCAGGCTCTGAGCTGTCAGCACAGAGCCCGACATGGGGCTCGAACCCACAAACCGTGAGATCATGAACTGAGCCCAAGTTGGATGTTTAACGCGACTGAGCCACCCAGGCGCCCCAAGTTAACATGATTGTTAAGGGCCCTAGAGTTTTTAGAATGATGAATGTGGATTGGCTTCAACTTAAAGTCACCAGGTACATGAAGCCCCTAAGTAAAGTCAGTCTGTCCTTTCAAGCTTTGAAGCCAGGCATTCACTGATTTCTCTCTAGCTATGCAGGTTCTAGATGGCATCTTCTTCCAATAAAAAACTGTTTGTCTACACTGAAAATCTGTTGTTTAGTGTAGCTATCTTCATTCATTACTTAGCTAGATGTTTTGGATAACTTGTTATTACTTCTATATCAGACTTACTGCTTCACCTTGCACTTTTATGCTATGAAGACAGCTTCTTCCCTTAAACTACATAAACCAATTTCTGCTAGCTTCAAACTTTTCTTTTACCCCTCCTTACCTTTCCCAGCCTTCATAGAATTGAAGAGAGGCAGGGCCTTGCTCTAGATTAGACTTTGGCCTAAGGGAATGTTGTGGTTGGTTTGACCTACCATCCAGACCACTAAAACGTTCTCCATATCAGCAATAAGGTGATTTCGTTTTCTTATCATTTATGTATTCATTGGAGTGGCACTTTTAATTTCTTTCAAGAACTTTTCCTTTATATTTACAACCTGACTAACAAGCAAGAGGCCTAGCTTTTGGTCTGTCTCAACTTTCAGGATGCTTTCCTCACTTAGCTTAATCATTTCTAGCTTTTGATTTAAAATGAGAGGTGTGCAACTCTTCCTTTCATTTGAACATTCAGATGCCATTGCAGGGTTATTAACTGACCTAATTTCAATCTTGCTGTGTCTCAGGGAATAGAGAGGTGAGAGGAGAAGAGAGAGATGTGGGGGAGGAGCCAGTAGGTAGAACTGTCAGAACACATGTATTTTTTAAATAGTTTTAAAATTTGTTTTCTTTATCTTTATTTGAAAGAGAGAGAGAGAGGGAGGGACAAGGGCAAAGGGAGAGAGAGAAAATCTTAAGTGGGCTCCACGCTCAGCGAGGAGACCTTCGTAGGGTTCAATCCCATGACCCTGGGATAATAACCTCAGCTGAAATCAAGAGTTGGATTCTCAGCCAACTAAGCCACACAGGCATCCCAGAACACACACTTTTATCAGTTAAGTTTGCTACCTTACATGTGTGGTTTGGGGTGCCCCAAAACAATTACAATAGTAACATCAAAGATCACTGATCACTGTAACAATAATAAAAATAATGAAAAACTTTGAGTAATGCAAGATTTACCAAAATGTGGCACAGAGTAAGGAAGTGAACCAACACTGTTGGAAAAATGGTACCAATTGACTTGCCTAATGCAGGGTTGCCACAAACCTTTCATTTGTGAAAAAACATATTATCAGCGAAGTACTATAAAGCGAAGCATGATAAAACAAGGTATGCCTGTATGTGATAGTACCAATACCTACCAACCACAACCACAATAATTGAGAAAATAATGTCTGTAAGGCTTTTAGTGTCATGTCTGGAACAAAATAAACTCTCAACATATGATAAAAATCTGAGAGTGTGCCCAGGGCTCCGGACAGAATTTCAGTGACCTCATTAACTTTTTCAACCACTAACAAATACTTAATTTCTTTATGTTCAAATACTCATTATGTATTAACCTGAAAAATACTTAAAACTATTAAACATCATAAAAAATACTTGGAAGACTATATAAAGGGTCTTACTGTGTAGTTTCACAAAACAAATGGCAAGAATAAGAGGATAAAGCAAAAAAATACTGGTAGGTTTAACCAAATACTATGCCAAATTCTGAACAGATCTGGGAGATTTCTTCAGATGTTTCCATTTTATGTTTATATACTCTTTTTTCTTCTGGTTGTATGTATATTTATATGTGTATAAATATATATATTTTTATTAAAAAAGTCAACTTATATCCTTTGACAAAGAAACTTTTAAATATATTTTATTATTTTCAAATGGGAATTCTCAGTGATTCTAAATATAATCACTAAGTAAGGTAAATTATATTGATTTACTGATGTTAAACCTTGTCTTATTCTGAGTCCATTTCTTTCATAAAGAGTTCTATTCTTCTCTCAAATAATTTTAGTATATGATTTTTATATATTATTGATTTTTATTGATATTTATCATTCTGAATTTATAACATTACTTTGCTTTCATGGCATTAATTTTTATTGTTAATATTCCATAAGAGAATGATGCCAAGTAACTATATGGCTATAGCAGGGAAACAAAATTTCCTTTTTAAAATACATGTATTTTTATTTTTATTTGAAAAATGAATTATAGTTATTTTTCAATAATAATAGTTATTAGGTAATAAAGTAAGAAACATATTGATTATGAATTATATGAATTATAGTTATTATAAAATAATGAATTATAGTTATTTTTCAATAATAATAGTTATTAGGTAATAAAGTAAGAAACATATTGATAGAGTAAACTACTGAAACTTGGTAGAATGAAAATACATGATACCAAAAAAGAATAATTTTTTAATGTAAACATTTTTTAAATTACTGCCAAGTCAGGTCCAACAACCACCACAACAACAAAACTAGTAATTTACCATTATCAGATATTTTATTTTATAAATGAAAATGGTTTATGTTAGAAAACCAGATTACATTTACTTCCCTCAGCAATTGGTCAAAAAAAGCTAAAAATATCATTTAGTGATGCTGAAAAGTCACTTAGAAAAGAGATTTCAACTGCCACAAAGTTTTAAAAAGTAACTTTATTGGGAATAGCAAAGTATTTTTGTTGTATATTAATATACATCTTAAAATGCCAAATTACACTAAATGTTGAAACCACAGAACTCTTCTCATCTTTAATACTAACTCTTTAATACTAACTCTTCTGGGAGTTCCAACATCACAACAAAGGGCTAACAGATATATGAGCCCTCCAGTGTAATAAATAGTAAAACTGAGAACACAAATTAGCACACCTAATTTTTCTAGAAATGTCAGAAAAATATTTTAAAATGAATAAACAAATGAATAATACTGCTGAAAAACATAAGGGAGATGGAACTGAGAAGGTAGGGGAGACCCGAAATGTGTAGCAGAAGAATAATGCTTTATAAGAGCACACATCAAGAAATATCCCAGTAAACAAGGTATTTAATTTCACAAGTAACTAAATGCATCCAAAATAAAACACCAACATGATGCCATTTTTATAGCTAAATTTCAGAGCTTAGATCAAGAAATCATTCTGCTAGGTGAGTCTGCAGTGATACACATCCTCACATGCAGTGGCTTAGAGTATAAATGAGATGGAAATTAATTGTGTTCAAAGTATTCAAATTCTGGGAATATAATAAATATTCTGGGGGCCATCAAGTTGGTGAAACAAATATTGAACACTTTCAAAATATGTAACTTTTGAATGAACAAGTCTGCATTCACAAATTATAAGAACGCAGTAAATTATAAGCAAAAAGATTTAGCTTCAAGGTTTTCATCACGAAACTGTTTATTTATTATAAAATGTTTGGAAAGAAGCTACATGTCCAGAATTAGGGGATTGCTTAATTAAATAATGTTTAATTACTTCCACGATTACTACCACCAACATCAAAAATTGTATTAATAGTATTTACTAAGCATTTGTGTAAATCAAACAATATTCTAAGTTCCTTACATGTATTATGTCATTTTATCCTTAAGAAACCATATGGGATTGTGTTAGGATTTTTTTTATTCCTATATATACAAAAAGACACACAAAATTTCTGACCCCAAAGTCAGTGTTTTTAACTACCACTTATACTACTAATCATCTGCCTTCTTGGCCTTTTTCCATACTAAGATCCCCTGGAGCCATCACTGTGTTTCTTTTTTCTATTCTCTAGGAGAAAGACATACTGGGGTTTTGTTTGTTTGCTTGTTTTTGTTTTTAAGTAATCTCTATGCCCAACTTGGAGCTCCAACTCATGATCTCAAGATCAAGAGTCTCATGGTCTACTGACTGAGCCAGCCAGAATCCCTTGTGTTTCTTTTTTATATATTCTTGATTCCTAGTACAGTGTCTAGAACATTACTGACCCAATGAATATTTGGGGGGGGAAAAAAAGAGGAATAAAGAACAAAAGGAGAAAATGAAGGAGAAAGAGGTCAGAGAGCACTGGGATGAAGAGAAAGTAGAAGAAAGGAAGAAGAAATAAAAGAGGGGAGAAGAGAGGGAAGACAGGAGAGAAGTTAGTTTAGTGTGACAGAGAAGTGAGGAAACTGGAAATAGAGGAAGATCAAAACAAAAAACCACAGATTATGAAAATTTATATTTTAACAGTTATAAAGAAGAAGGAAATAGCTTCTTGCCATTCTAATTAGAAGCAGAGGTATAACTTATTCTACCAATAAACAGAAGATAAGTTTTTTTCAGCTCAAGTATAACTTTATGATATCACTTATACCACCTCTGATGGTCACAGAATAATTTGATTCCACAGGAATAGATTCATTTGAGAAAACAAATGGTCATACAGGTAACTTAATTTATGGTTTAATCTTTTGAGAATCATGGAATTTTAAAGTCATATGAACACTTTATCTAGTCCAATTCCCTTAATCCTCATGTAAATTACTTGCCTGGAGACATGTGCATGCTGACTTAGAACACTAATCTGATCCCAATATACTCTTGTTTCCAATACATTCCTCTACCTCACTGATTATTCTCAAAGTTAAACATATTAATGACTCTTTAGAAATAGTTTGGCAACTCTTATGGGTAATCCTTTCTTATCACAGCTCTAAAATCAAAAGGAATGTCTTCCTTCTCTTGAGTAATTACAAACTACAAATAAATACTGTCTATTACAAGACTCATTTGGAATATTCTAAACCCATTCTTATAATAGAAACTTAATGTTTGTTTACAAATATAAAATTTGAAATAAAACAATCATTTTTAGTGTGGTCTTCAAGAAACTATATTCTGTGTCACTAAAGTTTCCAAGAATGTAAGCTGTTACCCATCACATTTTAGCAGGTACATTATGTTATTCTCCATTACATGTGATTGGCAGTTATGTACTATAATAAAATCTGTCAGTGTGGCAATTTTTTTTTTTATTATTTGACAGTTTTCTAAAAAAAATAAAATCTTGTTCTGGCTACCAATTAAAACTTGATTTTCCCCCTCCATTTTATCTCTTTATAGCATTTTAGTTTAACTGAGCACTCCCTGTTACTTTTTTTCTAGTAGTAATAAATTGACAGCACAAAGTAATTAAAAACCTGGAAACAATTATTTCTATAAACTACTCCCTGCCTTCTATTAGCCAAAACTTGTGCTAATGTGACAGATATGTCATTTGGAGCCTGACATTTCATGGCCACTGAATCAGCACTTCACTTGGTTATAGGATCACTTCTTTTGAGGATTCAATATGAGGAGAAAATGCTGTATTACTGGAAATGACATATAGGAAAATGTCATAATGCTTGACAATAAATACGTAAAGTCTTATATTGTCAATAGGGCTATGTTTAGAAATTCAGAAACTTAAGTTAAAAATAAAAATGAAAAGAGATGTTTGGGAAAGAACAGCAAAGAGGACACCAATTATCTTAGCAAACTGTATCTTAAGAGCATCTTTAAGTTTAGATATCAGCAGAATCAAGGTGATACAGGTAGTTCTTTTATAGTAATTAATTTTTTGTGGTTTAGTATTTATACCTCTTCATATGTAGAAATATAAATTAACATTTGGTAAGACTTAAATTACTTCATTCTTTAGATAACATTTTACTTTCTCATAAAATATAAATCGAGTTCAGAATATCAAATGATTAAGAAGTTACTAACATATCTAACAGTGCTCAAGCACATGTGTTTGGGTTTTGTTTATATGTTTTTCCATTGACCTCATCTTACTCTATATGGTTTCTCAGCCAAAAAATAAGTGTTCAGCTATCTGTGACGTGATGTCTCTCACAGAGACTCAGTTATCTCATCCCAGCATCACTAGAAAATTAACTAACACTACAAATTAAAGCAAGAATCTTTTTCCAGAAATATATTTTAAGATTTGATTGCCTAATTAAACCTAAAACATGTTATTACATAATATACTATTTAAAGATATATTTTATATATCAAAAAGTGTTATTGAGTAACCATTATGTACAATGCACTGGGCTTAAAACAACAAATGGCGGTTGGGGGGGGGGACATTAACAAAGACTACATAGAGTTTAGTCTCGATGTAAAACTTCCAATGTCTTTTTCTTTCAGTTTTTATCAAATATTTGCTGTTGCTTCCATTTGTTCGCCATGGTTAAATGGATGCATACTGTAAAAACAATCAATTGGTGAAGCAGCATTTCTTTATTTTTTTTTATATTTTAGAGAGAGAGAGAGAGTGTGTGCGTGAATGGGGGAGAGAGGCAGAGAGAGAGAGAATCTTAAGTGGGCTCCACACCCTGTGTGAGTGTGCTCTATCCCATGACCCTGGGATCATGACGTGAGCTGAAATCAAGAGTTGGACACTCAGCTGACTCAGCCACCCTGGCACCCCAGCAGAGGCAGCATTTAGATCAAACTATATTCCTATATTTTCCATAGAAGACAAAGCTTCTTTAGGAATAATTACTTAAGCAAAGCTTGTTATTTAAAGAAATGAGATTATTCAGCCTCCTATTGTAAAAAGCACTATTATATTCTCTAATTGATTTCATTAAAACCACATGGTGAAGGAAAACTAATTTTTTTTAAAAATTTGTCTTAAAAGTAGACTTCTTGTCCTGATGGGTTTGTGTACAGTATTTAAAAGATTAAAAAAGAAACCAAACTATGAAATGATTAGAAGCAACTAAGCTTAGTATTTATACCAAAAGTTGTAATGGAAAAACCACACAATCTTCTTTTACATTAAATATAAATATTTAATATATTTATACCTAGTATATTCTGTATATACTAGGTAGACTCTTCCTGGTTTCAATTAACTATTTGGCACAAATTTATTGTATACATTATTAATTTGAGATTTCATTTATGTACATCCTTCCTTAATGCACTCTTAACAAGTATCCATGAAGGCCTACTATGTTCCCATCACTGCTATAAAAACAGGGAATATGGTAGTCATCAAATAAATTCACATTATGAAGTATTCATTCTGTGTGGCAAAAAAGACAACAAGCAAAAAACATATGTAATAGATCAGGTGGCGATAAGTATATTTAAAAAATTAAGCAAGTAGGGGATACAGAGTATGGAGCTATGCTATTAGAGTGACAGACATTCCCTCAGAGAGAATTTTAACAAATTCATGGCTGAAATGGGAAATTAGTCCATTAAAATATTTAGGGAGTGCATTAGAGGCAAAGGCAGAGGCAAAGGCAGATTCTCAGAATACAAACCTCTTTATGCTGATAGCCTTTCATTATAAGAATTTAATTGGTATAAATTTTACATTTTAGTGGAAAATTTTTGAATTATATATCTGCAGCAGTAGGTATAAGGCAAACATTCTCCTTACCTACTGAAATTTCTTTTAAAAAGATGATTAACAAAACAATGTCTTTCATGTATAACTTTAATATCAAGTAATGATATACATCTTTTACATAATCACAATTGCATCAGAATGTAAGCTCCGTGAGGGCAGAAATTTTGCCACCTGTTTTGTTGACAAGGACTCCAATGTCTCAAACACTGTTACATTGTAGATAATTGACAAATGTGTCAAATAAATGAAGAAATAATTGTGCATTGAATTATTTTTTCACAAAATATTTTTTAAATAAATACTAAATATAGATATAGTTCTAATTTCTTTTAACAGTGTTCATTATCATAATATACATGATCCAATTGTCTAGATAACTTATTGGTAATGCAAATATATTCTCTGTGTGAAAGGAAGAATTTGATTGAATCAAATGATTAATTTTTTATTTTTATTTTTATTCTTTTATTAAAATTTTTTTTTAACGTTTATTTATTTTTGAGACAGAAACAGAGCATGAATGATGGAGGGTCAGAGAGAGGGAGACACAGAATCTGAAACAGGCTCCAGGCTCTGAGCTGTCAGCACAGAGCCCAACAAGGGGCTCAAACTCACGGACCGAGAGATCATGACCTGAGCTGAAGTCGGCCGCTTAACCAACTGAGCCACCCAGGCGCCCCAAATGATTAATTTTTCATGTCTGACATTTTGCATCCCAGCAGAAATTTGGGGATCAATAAAGTCAATCAATTATTGATATGAGTGGGCCTTTTCCTGAATTTCCAATGAACTGTGAAATTAAAAAAAAAAAAAATATTCCTCCCTGACTTCTTAGCCACTACATCACAAGTACATCCAAACATCATTCGATTTCAAGGAAAAGATCCGATGTGAAAACACAAAGAAGCAAAAACTAGTGACGTTGACCATTAAGATCCACTTTTTTTTTTTTAATTTTTTTAACGTTTATTTTTGAAGGAGAGACACAGCATGAGTGGGGGAGGGGCAGAGAGAGAGAGAAGGAGACACAGAATCTGAAGCAGGCTGCAGGCTCTGGGCCATCAGCACAGAGCCCCATGCGGGACTCGAACCCACCAACTGTGAGCTCATGACCTGGGCCCAAGTCGGACGCTTAACTGACTGAGCCACCCAGGTGCCCCAAGATCCACTTATAACTGAAGACTTAAAAGAAAAAGAATATAGGAAATGGATACAACATAATTATCCAGGATTGTAATGAATCTAAAGGAGGAAATGCAATGTGAGGTATACTAGATAAATTCAATTTCTATATATAGGCCTAACACCTAGGAATTAGTCACCACAACACTGGTTAAACATAAGTTTTATATACATGTATATATTTCAGAATGTGATTTACACATACTATACATATGCATTTACAGCAGGTTTTAAAGTTCTTCTATACGTTTTAATAACTTGCTAAGTGTTAAATATTTTTGGCACTTATAGCTCAGAATTAATTCTGACAGACCAGTACTATCATACAAATTTTATAGATGAGCCAGATCACCCTTCCTTTCATCTGTAACCATTTAACTGTAAATACATATTTCTTAGCAGAATCAGAGATGATTATTTCCTTAAAAGGATTTGCAATGATAACAATAATTCCACATGAAGTTTTGGTTCTTAGATCACAGACACGCCCACAATACAGGTATGTGTGGTCTACCAAGTAATATTATTAATAATGATAATTTAATAAGTCCTGATTTATTTTCTCTTTTAAGACCAAACTTCTTGTAAAGTACAACTAGGTGCAAACTGTCATTCCCCATGAATAGCTTCTGGAACATATGAGATCAATTTTGTTTCTGAGGAATGGTCTTAATCATTGGCAGCACAGCTTTGAAAAAACTTCATCTGTTGTAGGGAGACTGGAAAACCCTCAGCACCTGGGAAGCAGTCACTGTCAGGAACTGCCACATATAGGATGGGCTGCCGTTCCAAAGAGATACTACAAGATCTTATTCCCATTTGGGCGCTATACAGTCAAAGTCAAGGGCGAAAACAGGAAATAGACTACAAAGCAGCTGGAAATAGCAAAAATATAATAGGAACCATTTTAATGTATATATACAGATAACATGCATACAACATATGTTATATAACATATATATGACACACTCTTTTAAAAATATTTTACATACATAAGTTTATTGAATCCTTACAATCCTATATAGTAAATGCTATTACTATTAGACCTATTTTATGGAAGCTGAAAGTGAAATACAGAGAGATGAAATAGTTTGCTCAGGCTGTCCAGAAAAAGGCTTAGGAAATTTAAGACGTGAAGATAAAGCACATAACTCAGAGTCCATAGTAATGGAAAGGTCATTGAGATAAGGGTTCTCAGAGGACTATGGAGTCCAGTCCAACATGTCCAAAATACTTGAATTATTTTAAAAATACAGTGTTACTGGGACTTCATTGGTGAGAAAACATAAAGAGAATTTAGTTTCATTTAAAGTAAGCCAAAATAAATAAATAAAAATTTACCACCCATTTATTGAGAATCAACTGGGTTCCAAGCACTGTCTACAATAATAGACTTAAAAAGATTATGAAAACATTTACATCATTGAAGAGTTTAAAATCCAATGTGGGGGTGGGGGTAGGGGAGTGCCTGGGTGGCTCAGTTGGTTAAGCCTCTGACTCCTGATTTCAGCTCAGGTCATGACCTCATGGTTGGTGGGAGTGAGCCCAATATTAGGCTTGGTGCTGACACTGCCAAGGTTGCTTGGGATTCTCTCTCTCCCTCTCTCTCGGCTCCCTCCCCTGCTCATGCTGTCTCTCAAAATAAGTAAATAAATAATAAAAACAAAATCCAGTGGGAAAGACGCATACAAGGAAACAAATATGATTCAACATGACAATTGCTCTATTGGATGAATACAAAAAGCATGAGAGGAGCAAAGAAAAAATGATATAATATGTCTTTGCTATGAAGGAAAGACATTTACAGCTATTGGCTTAGCATAAACTTTGCATGTGAGTAAGTGTGAAAGGTACTGCAAAGAACATTATGTGAATGGGCAAAGGGAGTGAGAAGGCATATTAAAAATACTAGATTTATTTCAGTATCATTCAATATTTACCCTAAAGTGGGGAAGTTGTGGAAGATGCTGCTGAATAGATAAATACAAAGCAATTAAAAAATTACAGAGACATTAAAACATTTTGTACCTGACTGTCTAGAGGCAGAAAATAATGAGCCTATATTATTTAATATAAAAACTAAAATCTCCATATTCTTTTATTCAACTTGGCTAATCAAATAAGGCATAAAGCCTGAAAGTGCAAGATTCTTAGACTGTATTAATTAACTATGGAAAGGATAGAAGTTAGTGACACAGGTGTGGTGTGGAGAGAAGTCTCTGAAATACATAAACATTTACAGTCTGAATTCCTACAACATTTGATTTTGAGATGCTAGAAAGCTCAATCTCAAATCAGATTTGAGTGAGCATTTTTTAATCATATATTCATATTATCAAAAATATATACATATATATGGATACATATATGGGTTTTGTTTGCTGTGGTTCGAATTACCAAAGCTTTCAAGTGAGAAGTATAGAGCATGCGTACATGAAAAAGTAATAAGCTGCATTGAGTTCATAAAAAAAAAAAAAAAAACCAAAACATTTCAACCTACTCACCAATACATATGCATTAGTCATTAAATCAGCAAATATTTATAAACCGCCTACAATGTTCAACAGCACATTCCAAGTATTGAATATTTTTAAAAAGTGTGTGCTACCTATTACTTTGTCATTTCTGAAAAATGGGTATGTTGATAAAACACATGAATAACAAAAAAGAAAATGAAATAAAATTAAAATATAAGACAAATTAAAACTGTAATGAGTGTCGTGAGACTCAAAGTCTCTGAAATTTAAACAAGCAAGTTATCACATATTGTTTGGCATATGATTACTAGGGATGCTGGAAATTATTGAGAAACCTAATATTTGACTAGGCATTTAAGCATTCAACATGGATGGGTACCATTTTGAGAAGTGAATGTGAACAGGATAGTCATGTAAAGTCACACTGGAATTGATCAACTGAATTGTTACTGGCTTAAGGTTAAATTGAAATGGGCAATCTAAATGTAATTCCATTTAAAATAATACACATTTTAATTTCAATGTAAACATTTTATTGTCGTATCTAATTATTCTGTTTTCTCCATTGGAAATCACTTGTGCATATGTTAAATCCCCCTTGACTGTTTCCATTTTATCTTTATTTCCCCCAACTTCTTTAAATAACTTCTTTGTTAAATGTTTTCGATTCTATCATTGTCTGTGACTGGTTTTATGTGAGATGTATTCTCCTTTGTGCTCCTTGTAATTTAGTGTTCATTTCTCAAATGATTTGGTCTTTTTCTTCTACTTATTTGAGTTCTGCATTTTTCTGTTTACCATTCTACAGTTTGGCCATTTTATCTCAGAATTTTTTAATATATATTCTCTGGTCTTCCTTCATAGAAGTAACTGCTTCTTTCATTTAAAAAAAAAAAAAAAGTCATGTCAGAATGGCTCTACTTTAAGGGCACCTGGGTGGCTCAGTCGGTTGAGCTTCTAACTTTAGCTCAGGTCATGACCTCACAGTTTGTGAGTTTGAGACCCATGTTGGGCTCTGTGCTGACAGCTCGGAGCCTGGAGCCTGCTTCAGGTTGTGTGTCTCCCTCTCTCTCTCTCTGCCCCTCCCCTGCTCATGCTCTGTGTCTCTCTGTCTCTCAAAAATAAATAAACATTTAAAAAAATTAGTTGCTCTACTTTGTGGCAACATATGTGTAATAAAGTTTTCTAATCCATAAGAAAAAAACGTGTACTACTACTTTTTTCTTGTGTTCTATAATATTTTTGTATGGACCCTATATATTTTCATTTTATTGGTCCTGTTTGAATTGACACACTTTCCTAAACAGCTCTTTATGAGCTTCTTCTCCGAATGGGATGAGTGGTAGCCCAGGTAGTTTTTCAGACTTGCCTATTCATGAACTCTCTCTTGTCTTGCCACAGCTAGAGATTATAACCACCACTTCTCTTCCTTTCTTAAACTAATCTGGCTCAAGAGGGCTTTTAATAGAATCTCTGAGTTTCCACTTTCTTCACAAGCTAATGACTGGCATGGGATACAGTGTAGCCTTCAGGGTGATTTACTTAACAATTAGAATAGACATTTTGCTTTTACTCTGGGCTTCCATTTCTGGGCTGCTCTGCTCTTTGCATATCATCTCTGTTTTCGCCATTCAAGCCGTGTCCATTCTGCCTTGTTCACAGCAGGTGAAGTATGAAAGTTCCCTATTGGTTCTTCCTTAAGATAATGACTAATTGCTGGAGATTTCTAAGATCTCCTAATATGATGCCCCGCTCTGTCCAGATCTATTGCCTCTGGAAGTATTGTGAATATTGGGTTTTGAGGTTTTCTCAGTCTTCCAATTTTGCTGAAAATACATCTTTTCAGTGCTTTTATTGTTCTTGCTTTGTCACTCCATCTACCTACTTAAAAACAACTTTTACACATACATTCCTCTGCTTATCAATGGTTATGACTTTGTAATGAGTCCTTAGAGACTATACTTTATTCTATTCCTGGGAATATTTCCTATGTTTTAGGAAAATGGATTACTTTATTTCCCCCAAGAAAATACTTACACTTTTAAACTGTCGGTTGTGTGCCTTCTCTATATAGAATGACCTCCTCTTCCATCCATTTATAAAATTCTTTCATATACCATGTCAAATTACTTTACCTCATAGAACTTTTCTTGTTATTTTCATGTTATTTAGTTGATTTCTCAGCTCTTCTCTAAACTCTCACAACAATTTGATTTTTAGCTCTTTGTGGATGGTTTCTTTTAATTTCTATTTGGTATGTGTGTGAATATGAGTGTGTGTGGATGTGTTGTATGCTTCAATCGTATCCTTCTTAGAAGATATATGGTCTTTGACGGTGGCAATTAATTCATTTCACTAATATTTATGTCACCTGGAGGCTATGCAATATAATTTTCTAAATTGTTGAAGAAAAAAAATCAATAAATGTTTTCAACTCTGCTATATATATATTTGTATACATGTCATGGGAGACATAAGAGACATAAAAATCACAAGGTATGCCTTAAGGAATTGATACTATATTTGAAGAAATGAGATTAAACTTGCAAAATTTTTATGACTATTGGTGAAGTTGGAATAATGAGGATAGACAATGCATGGCCTCTATGGAAAAATGAGAAAATCTGTAAAAATTCTATGATTTTTTACTAACAAAACACTAAAACTTATATTTATTTTGGATAAAATAGATCATTTGGTGAAATCTGAAAACATGGTTTGCACTTACATATTTTATCTTTCTTTTTAATATAGTATAATGTGATGACTTTACAAAGAGATATCACATATATAAATGTTGATACTATATAGGGCTGCAGGTTGAGACAGTATAGCAGACTGAATAACAACATTTATATGTTATGACAATGAGTTCAGGTCTTCTTACAATATTTGCTGTATTATTGGACATTTCTGAAGCACTGCTTTGAGAGATTGGCAGGGAAATTAATGTTCTTAATGCAATCTACCTGAATATTTGATAGTGAAATGTCATGAGAGAGTCAAGCTTCAGTGTATCTCCAAGCTAAGACATCCTAAAGAGGAAGTGTGGTGTCAGGTGAGTGGTTAATTGGATGTCCACTTTCCTCATCAGATTCTTTATGATGGAAAGGAAAGAATACCACTGAGTGAGATTTGGACAGCTTCAAAAGTGCAATAAAGCAAAATGAACAATTTAAAGTTTCAAACTCTTTTGGTATTAAAGCTAAAATAAAAGACGACGTCTTCTTATCAAGAATTAGTGTATGCCTGTTCAATTAAAGCTGAAAGAGAGCTATGATTATAAGATTCATCTCTGACACACATACTATCATTCAGTTGATCGGGAACTAACCTTCGGGTAGACATCATGGTCTCAGAATTTGCTTCACATCAATCCGTTACCATCTTGTAGCACCCATGAAATCTTCAAGAGGATGATATTAAAAGAGTTTATGACATTTAATACACTTTCATATTGTCTTTCATCACTACTGTATGTACTGAAATACACACTCAAATCCATTCTCAAGTAGAATTATTACCAGCTGGTTTAGAAATTTTGATTGATAAAGCAAAATTTTATGAAATGTGTTAAATCTCATTTGATGGGCATGCTGATGACAGTTAACAACATAACTTGTTTCTCAAAACAATCTAGATATAGCAGATACATATATTTTGAATTAAAAACATTAAAGTTTATGATCTAAAGTTCTCTATTTTGTGTCCATCTCTCCCTTCTCTCTTTTCCTTCCTTCCTTCGAAATTGAAAGTCTATTTTAATTACTAGCTTATGATTATTCAAGTAACAGATATATGATAAAATGGAAAGGACACAGAAATAAATGTTCTGGTTTCAGTTCTATTGTTTACTATCTAGATGACCCTAGACCTTGCAAGGAGTACCAAAACACTACCTGTGCAACCCAGGGAAAGGGATGTCCTTCTTAACCAAGATACCATAAAAACTTGGTGTTATAAAAGAATGAATGTGGATGGAACTGGAGAGTGTGATGCTAAGTGAAATAAGCCATACAGAGAAAGACAGATACCATATGGTTTCACTCTTATGTGGATCCTGAGAAACGTAACAGAAACCCATGGGGGAGGGGAAGGGAAAAAAAAAAAAAAAGAGGTTAGAGTGGGAGAGAGCCAAAGCATAAGAGACTGTTAAAAACTGAGAACAAACTGAGGGTTGATGGGGGGTGGGAGGGAGGGCAGGGTGGGTGATGGGTATTGAGGAGGGCACCTTTTGGGATGAGCACTGGGTGTTGTATGGAAACCAATTTGACAGTAAATTTCATATATTAAAAAATAAAAAAATAAAAAAAAAAAGAATGAATGTGCTATTTTCAGTTAATTAAAATGAGTATTTTTAAAATTAAATATCAGGGTTAAGATAAAATAAATATTGGAAAGTAAGCAATATATTTTGAAATATTTACAATGCAAGGTACAATTTATTTTAAAATAATTTATTAAAAGACACAATGTGGGGCACCTGGGTGGCTCAGTCGGTTAAGCATCCAACTTTGGCTCAGGTCATGATCTCACATCTTGTGAGTTCGAGCCCCATATTAGGCTCTGGGTTGACAGCTTAGAGCCTGGAGCCTGTTTCAGATTCTGTGTCTCCCTCTTTTTGCCCCTCCCCCACTCACTCTCTGTCTCTGTCTCAAAAATAAAATAAACATTAAGAAAAATTTAAAAGACACAATGTGCTTTTTACAAATTGATAAGAAAATGGTCAGTTGCACAAAAGATAGACAGAAAAAATAGACAAGCAAGTTCAGATGACCAACAGGCATATAAAATCATGCTTAAATTCAATAAAAGAAAATGTAAATTATTAAATTACGAATGATTGATAACTTTTTACCAGCCTGGAAACATTACAAAAATAAATATTTTAAGTGATGTAGGAAAATATACTTGCATGTATTGTTGGCAGGAGTACAATTTGTTGCATTTTAAAACAAAATCTGTTAGTATATATGGAAATTAAAAGTACACTTATCCACAGAACCTGTAAACTCATTGTGAGAACTTATCACATAGAAAAAAACTATATATACTGATTTCTGTGTGAAGCAACAAGAACTGAATTTGGTTTTCTCCTTCTCACCACTGGGCACAAACAAACAAAAATCCAGCAGAAAAAAAAGTACATGAAATAACCATCTTCACGGTATTGGACATGACACAATAAAAAAACAGTGATCCCTGAGAGAAAGAAAAGAAAACAAGATAAACCAAATGACTCCCACAGTTACTACTTTGAGAAAATGCCCAGGCCTCAGTGTAAGGAGCTAGAATCCAGTCAAAACTGATCAGAGAATATTGAGCTGAGTGTCTATGGAGACCAAGGCACCCAAAAATTTCAGGACAGAGTACCAGAGAGGACAGATCTACACAGAAAAACCCAGACACCTAGAGAGATTTCTTTCAGTTCTTTAGATTTATGATCAGTACAAGTATTAAGGAAATCACCAAAGACCAGGGAAAGAATCATCCAAAAGGATTAGAGGGGATAGTATTTGACACTCATAGAGGGTATGGAATAGTAAACCTGTTTAATCCAGTAACTTCGGACAATTTCATAATTCATGAAGCATAGGGTACATTACTAAGGCTCTTGCTCATATAACAAATCTTATAAAGCAAAACAAAAGGATTAAACTGTTTTTAAGTTACACAGTTGTGTCTCCAAATGAAGCACCTAACAAGATAAAATTATATTGTCTGTCATTTGATAAAAGTTACCAGGCATGGAAAGAAGCATGAAAATATGACCCATAATGAGGAATAAAATAAATCAGTGAAAACTGACCAAGAACTGATATAGATGTTGAAGTTAACAGACAAGGATACTGAAATTATAATTATAGAGGTATTCCATATGTTCAAAAAGTTAATATATACCCTGAAGACATAGAAAAGACCAAATGAAACTTCCAGAGAGAAAAATTACAATGTCTAAGAAGAAAATATAGTCAGAAGGATTAATAGAAAATTAGATATTGAAAAGAAAAGACAGTGACCATGAATCCATAGCAGTAGAAGCTACATAAAATTAAACAGAGGAAAAAATTAAGTAAAAAAATGAAAGGAGAATCAATTGAATGACAAAATATCCAAATTTGATGAAAATTATAAGCTTACAGATCCAAACCATTCAAGGTTCCTCAAACATATAGGGCATGAAAAACAAAAACAAAAACAAAACACTACACTTTGGCACATGAAAATTAATGATAAAAGGAAAAAAAGGCTTAAAAACAAACGGAAAAATACAGATTCCATCCAGCAGAAGACAAGCAAGAATGACCATGGGTTTCTCATTAGCAACAATGTAAGCAAGAAGAGAGTGGAATATTATCTTTATAAAATAAAACTGAAAGAAAAACTGTCAACCTAGAATTCTATACCTAGAAAAATATCTCACAAAACGGAAAGCTAAATTACAACTTTTTCAGACATATGAGAGCTGAAATATTTCATCACATACAGATGCACAGTACAAGAAATGATAAAGTAACTCTTTAGGCAGAAGAAAATATCATATAAAAATATGTATCAACAGAAAGAAATATAAAGCTTTCAGTTATGGATTGAAAAAATCATGAGAATAAATGGGTACAGCACAGTAAATATGGTCAATGATATTGTGATAGTCTTATATGGTGACACGTGGTAGCTACACTTGTGGTGAGCACAGCATAATGTATCAAGATGTTGCATCATAGTGCCACACACCTGACACTAATGTAACATTGTGTGTCAACTATACTCATTTTTTAAATACAGAAGGAAATATAAAAGGACTGGAAATGGATTTATATAGAATTACACAATATTTCAGAGAAATGGTATATATATGGATAAATATCTCAGATGTTTCTTGTATTACAGAAATGATTTTTCTTAAATTTGTTCATTCACTTTCCAGGTTGGTTTTTTTTCTTTTCTCTTTTCTTCTTTCTTTCTTTCTCTTTCTTTCTTTCTTTCTTTCTTTCTTTCTTTCTTTCTTTCTTTCTTTCTTTCTTTCTTTCTTTCTTTTTCTAGTTTATTTATTGATTTTGAAAGGTGGAGGACATGTGCATGAGCAGGGGAGGGGTAGAGAGAAAGGGAGAGAGAGAATTCCACACAGGTTCTGCATTGTCAGCACAGAGCCCAACAAGGGGCTTAGTCTCATGAACTCTGAAATCATGACCTGAGCTAAAATCAAGAGTTCAATGTTTAACCAACGGAGCCACCCAGACTCTCCCTTGTTTCCTTTCTAGTAGCATCTGCCACATTTTTCTTGCATCCCTTCTCATCCATTTGCTCTCTTTCCCTTTTTCAAGGCTCTTGAAAAGTTGATTCTGTCACTAATATTCTAGTTTATTTGTGTTGTTTCCTTCTGTCCCAATTAGTTTCAATAATTTTTCCTGAAAGCTGCTTTCTTTTGATTTTCAGTAAGGAGAAAAAGGATTCTGATATATAAATGTTTGACTCCTTTATTAGTTGTTAGTAGAATCATTTGAAGGGGATGTGACAAATAATATATCTACAGACCTCTGTAATTTTAAAAAGCTACTTATCTCCCTGACATTCTAGTCATTTCTTTTGCAAATTAAATCAGATGCAAGGCATTTAGGATGCATTTAGGGATGTGAAAATAACCATGTTGAGTGGAAGGTGGCATTTCCTGTGAGAAAAACATGTTTTCTCTACATTTCCCTGAAGTTGTAATTTTTTGAATTTTTTTAATGTTTTTATTTATTTTTGACACAGAGAGAGACAGAGCATGAGCAGGGTAGGGGCAGAGAGAGGAGGAGACACAGAATCTGAAGCAGGCTCCAGGCTCTGAGCTGTCAGCACAGAGCCCGACATGGGGCTCGAACTCACAGACTGTGAGATCATGACCTGAGCTGAAGTCGGACACTTAACCAACTGAGTCACCCAGACCCTACTAGAGTTGCAATTCTACACAAAGACATACAGGGGTTCTTTTTTATAGTTGAGCACTGACAAGTTTAGATTACCCTTATGAAGCCTGATGCCCAGGTTTATAAGAATTAAGGTAACTCCATGAAGGTACTGACAGAAGTACCTTGAAGAAGATTTCTTCAAATAATGTTTTAAAATTAGTCCAAAGGATAAGAAGATCACTGAAAGGTAAAAGTCAATTGTGTCTGTGTGTGTGCCTAAGTTTCACTATTAATAAACTGAAATTTTTAAACTCATGAAAATAAGCTTCACACTATGTTTGTTTGTTTGTTTTAATTTATTTTTAAGAGAGAAAGCATGAGTCATGGAGGGTCAGAGAGAGAGCGGGAAAGAGAGAGAATCCCAACCAGGCTTCACACATGAGATCATGACCTGAGCTGAAATCTAGCACTTAACTGACTGAGCCACCCAGGCGCCCCAAGCTTTACACTATTAACAGAATAACTAAGAAGTATGAGTTTCTGTACTTCCAATGACCAACATGATGAAGCATGCAAAAAAAAAACAAAACAAAAACAAAAACAAAAAAAAACAACTAAAATGCATTTTAGCTACTCCAATATTAATTAAGTAATATTTATGGTAAAATTTAGCTTAAGACTTTCCAAAATACAATCACTACAGAAACATTAAAGTGATGAAATGTTTGCTTTTGTGTGAAATAAGAGACAATTTACACTTAAACACTTACACTTAAATTTTGAAGAGAATCTTGACATGCACTTACTTGAATTTGGCAGTTATTAAAAGGGTTGCAATTTTAATTTTAGTTGTTGCTAATTCCTTTTTCCTTTTTTTCTGTACTCCAAATTCCATAATTCTAATCACTAATGAGATTCCTTTTTTTAAAAAAATGAATATAGCAAATAGACTGTATAGTCATCTTTGCATTAAGGCTCTGGAACATTTCTTATGTTTTTCACTTTCTTGATCTCATTCAGTTTTTAAAAATAGTTATTGACTTTCAGAATAAACAGATACAATCAACCCAGAAGAATATTTTAAAGGTACATAATAATATCATGTCTCCCTACACCTCACAAAAAAATCATGTGAAGAGAAAGCTGATAATAATAGCAATGGGAAATGACAAGGGAGTAATTATCCAAGCAAGATAGAGAAAAGCCATATGCTTTGCATAGAAATTGGAACTGCACAAATATGGTAATTGATTTCATATTTTGACCTTTCATGCATTGCCATTCCATCTTTTCCACTTTCACAACACAAAATAACAAAAATAACAATAGCAATTTAAATGAGAACTTGGATCTGCTGTTACCTGTTTGTGGGGGTTTTCTTGGCTCCTTGTGAAATGATCATGTAAACTTTTTAAAAAGAAAAAAAATGATATATAGCTACGGGTTACAGAATTTGTTCTAAGACACAGTTAGCTAAAATGACCAAGTACCTGAATATTTTTCTCAAAGTGTACAAGGTACTTATCCCTTGGTTTACTGCAATTCCATAAATGTCCTTGTGCAAAAGAGTGCATATAAGACAAGCAAAGCAATCTGTTTTCCATCATCAAAAGGACGCCTGTGCCACCCTTCCAAACTATTTTATTTATTTTTTTATCTTTTCTATCTGTGCATGCCTTACCTCTGGGTTACTTTCAAGGAAAGAGATTCTCAAGCAGATTTTCCTATTGTAAAACCATTTATTATATATTGGTAACCTAATGATTTAGAACCCATAAAAATACTTCACAAGGGTCTAGGATATATATCAATTTGGAATGTGGGATGCATATCAATTTATAGAAATACCTTAAAGGAGGCATTGTTTAATGCATATATCAAAACTGCATTGTTTTGACCTATATACCCATCATCTCCCCCATCACCTCCAGGAGTCAGTTGTTAATTAATTATACTGGAATTACACTGACCTTTTACAATGAAGGTCAAATGTGGAATAGTCTACAGCCCATCATAAGAATCATATTATTTGGGACTTTTTGTTTTAATTTTAATTTATTTTTATTATTTATTTAATTTTATTTTAGAGAGAAAGAGAGAGTATGTGAGTTGGGGAGAGGGAGGGAGAGAGGAAGAGGGGAGGGAGAGAGAGAGAGAGTGGGAGAGAGAGAGAGAGAGAGAGAGAGAGAGAGAGAGAGAGAGAGAGAGAGAGAGAATCCCAAGCAAGCTCCTCACCCAGCATGGAGCCCGACATGGGGCAGAGACCCACGACCCTGGGATCATGACCTGAGCCAAAATCAAAGTTGGATGCTCAACTGACTGAGCCACCCTGGTGCCCCTGTTTGGGACTTTTTAAAATTAATAAACCTTTTAGAACAGTTTTAGGTTCACAGCAAAATAGAGTGGAGAGTAGAGAATTCCCTTTTACCCCTTGTCCCCCCCACCACACACACAACTTCCCCAATATCAACATGCCACACCGTGATGGCACATTTGTTATAATCCATGAACCTACACTGACACATCTGGGATCTTTTTTAAAGAGTGCTTTCTCTTAAAAGGATGCATAGGACACATGTCGCTTTAGAATCAAGAATCAGTGCTCTTCTCTGAAGCAGTGGATTGATTTGAAACAGTGTATCATTAGCCATTTGTTTTTCTGTGTCTGCTTTGACTAATAAAATGGTTGTGTCCAACTCTCAAAAGACTGCCAGCATGTATTTTGTGAATTAATCTTAATCCTGCTACATTTTCTTTCCCCCAATTTCTTTTCTCTTAACACTCTGATATTCATTTAGATATTCCTTAAATTGTTGCAATTTTGGCATTTTTTGTAAGTCACGTGAACTTCTTGAAACAAAGAGGAATAAAAACAAATTATTATTTGTTATGTAAATTAATAAAATATAATCATATGGATTTAGTAGCTTTTTAATCATCTTTACCATTTTCATTTGGGGGATCGATAAAAACTATCAAATTTTATTATATTTGGTACCAAATTTCAGAACTGTACGTGTACTAGCAGAATACACAAAATTTGAAGCGTTCCTTATAGAAGAAATTCCATTTGCACTGATGTAAGTAGCCAGGAGGCAACCTTAACACATATGTTGGGGACAATACATAAACATATTCCCTAAATTACACAGAGTATGTTTACTTAGTGGAGCTTTGTACAGCAACTACATGTGGGCACGGTGATTATATGCTGACCTGTATAATTAAGAAAGTGATTTGCTTAGCAAGTAATTGTAATAAAATGCCTAACCAGTAATCATAAGCATAAGCCATATGTTTTTAAATATGACCCAAACATTTGCATAGTGTTTATGTACAATAAATTAAGGCAAAATGAAAAATCTGCTGACAAGAAATAAGTAGCAATGAGGATAGAGCAATGTATTAAATCCTTCATTTTGGATCATTTAGGTAATGTTCCATTCATTTTAGATTCATGAATAGAAGCCTTTACAGATTGGACATGCATACCATAAATCTGGAGTTATCCATTATTAGGTGGCATTTTGCTGTTTACAGTTGTACATGTTTACTTTGTGCATAATTAACTGCATAATAGCGGTCTGTGTTTTGTACAGAATTTACACTCAGGCTCTCATCAAAACAAATGACTCCAGAAAGTAGGACACTTCCATTAAGTTCCCTGTAATCAGTATTTCCTAATACAGTTTACAGGAGTGGTTTTGATTGTGACTATTAGTATATTGTTTTCAGCAGCTAACGTGTATGTTGGAGTTTAATTTATTAAACCCCTAAGATGCACAAAGAATACAAACAGGTAAAAGTGGAAGGATATAGAGCACACCTAAGAATAGCTAAGGAGGAATTTCCATGAAAATAGTTACGTGCAGAGCCAAGTTGGACAGGCAAATGATCACTGTGCAGCATAATTCAGTGGATCAAATACACATCCCAGCAGTTCTTGTACAGAGTACAATTCTGACAGCCAAATCCACAGCGTGAGAGAGAGCAGTGTGTCTGAAAATGAGCTGTCAGAAGAACCAAGATTTACTCCAGCCACGCCCTTTGTTTACAGCAATATACACTTAGAAGGAAAAGCTACCAAATTAATCGAACCAAAAAGAAACTTGTGGAGTTAAATACCAAAGAATAAGATGAGTAGAGATTAAATACAACATAATAGCATTGAATGTGGAGTTTATTGGTTATGACTATGACTACTAGTTGAAGCTACAGTTGAAAATATTTTTTAAATCATGATAAATGAGACTGCATAAGCTCTATTGAAAGCAATTGTTCTTCAAAGTGGAATAAAACAAAAAATATATGTTTTTTTTAGAAAGAAATGGTCATTTTAGGGTAAAGAGGGAGAACTAAAGTAGCTTAACCAATTCTCAAAGCAAAAATAATAAAATTATATTCATAAAGCTAAATACTCTTTATGATGAAGTATAAACTTTCAAAAAAATGGACCTTGAAACAAAGATTTGAAAAATACCAGTTAATTTTCTCCTTTTCAGAATCTAAAACATTATTTAATAAAATAAGTATAAAAAGTATGTCATATATATAAAACACAGGACCTCCAAAAATAATCATCAAAATTATAACTCCATATTATCTGCTTCCATTTAAAATATTCACTCCATTTTATTTAAAAACTTTTTATTAGTTTTCTTTATTTTTGAGAGGAAGAGAGAGACAGAGTGCATGTGGGGGAGGGGCAGAGAGAGAGAGAGAGAGAGAGAGAGAGAGAGAGAGAGAGAGAGAGAGAGACAGAATCTGAAGCAGGCTCCAGGCTCTGAGCTGTCAGCACAGAGCCTGACGCAGGGCTTGAACTCACAAACTGTGAGATCGTGACCTGAGCCAAAGTCTGACGTTCAACCAACTGAGCCACCCAGACGCCCCATCAAACAAAATTTCTCTAACCATACTCTACCACTGCTTTACTTAGTACAAGATTAGACACACACACACATATTTTTTTTTTCAACGTTTTTTATTTATTTTTGGGACACAGAGAGAAAGAGCATGAACGGGGGAGGGGCAGAGAGAGAGGGAGACACAGAATCGGAAACAGGCTCCAGGCTCCGAGCCATCAGCCCAGAGCCTGACGCGGGGCTCGAACTCACGGACCGCGAGATCATGACCTGGCTGAAGTCGGACGCTTAACCGACTGCGCCACCCAGGCGCCCCAACACACACACATATTTTTTAAATGTTTATTTACTTTTAGAGAGAGAGAGAATGAACAGGGGAGAGGCTGAGAGAGAGAGAGAGACAGAGAGAGAATCCTAAGCAAGCTCCAAGCTGTCAAACACATGAACTCACACAGCTCAAACACATGAACTGTGAGATCATGACCTAAGTCGAAACTAAGAGTCAGACTCTTAACCTGCTGAGCCACCCAGGGGCCTCTCCCCACATGTTTATATATGCATACATTTACATATATATTTAATGAATTTGTATATATGTAAATACAGAGTGATTATAATGTATATAATATATAAATAAATGTATAAAAATATTTTAAAAGTGTCCTTGATAGAAAAAATGGTAAATGATAAATACTTCTATGGATGAGAAACAGATCAGAAATCGATATATATCTAAATACATAAAATATAAACTGTGCTCATGGATGGGAAGATTTGGTATCACAAAGATGCCAAACAAAATTGTATTTTCAGTGCTACTCTGACCAAAGCAAGTAATCAATATAGTTTTGCATGGAGACTGGCAAGGTGATACTCAGTTAATATAAAAGAACACATAGACAAAAATATATAAGATAATTTTTAAGGAAATCATAAGGTTAAAGTTATCACAAAGTTCACTGTAATTATTCATCTCGTCTCTATCATAATACCTTTAGTCTATCTAGGCATTCCTAGCCTTTGCAACTGAGGTAGGCAGCATTCAGTGGCTCCCTTCGACTGAGGAGACCTCACTTCAGCTCTTGCTGCCATGGAAGTATCAATGACTCTGTGTCTCATCCTAGGGGGTTCTCCCTGCAGCCTCTGTTGTGAGCCACCATATTATTTTTCACCACGGTGGCTACAATGGAAAGCCGATTCTTGTGGAATTCAGTTACTTCATTCTTTTTTGTGAGAGTAATGAAAGAACTTCTAACTCTCTCAAGCAAAGTGAGTTCATAGTGTCTTCAGGAATGCTAAACTTAAGGGGTGCCTGGGTGGCTCAGTCATTTAAGTGTCCAACTTTGGCACATGTCATGATCTCATAGTTCATGAGTTTGAGCCCCGCATCGGGCTCTGTGCCAACAGCTCAGAGCCTGAAGCTTGCTTTGGATTCTGTGTCTCCCTCTTTCTCTTCCCCTCCTCTGCTCACACTCTGTCTCTCTCAAAAATAAACATTAAAGAAGGAGGAGGAGGAGGAGGAGGCAGAGGAGGAGGAGAATGCTAAATTTAAGAAAGCCAAGACCTGAGATACTTAAAGTTAGAAGGGTTAGGGAAGGTGTCCTGGGAGTCCAGGAGTTGCTCAGGTGAAGAGTATTAAGAGTTAACAATTTTAACTAGTAATGTAGCCCCTATTTGCTGTGCCTGCACCTATTTAGCAATGGGTTTAAAAGTGTTTTGGGTAGACATGCCTGGCTGGCTCAGTCAGTGGAGCATGTGACTCCCGACCTCAGGGTCGTGAGTTCAAGCCCTGAGCTTGGGCACAGAGCTTACGTAAACAACTAAAAAAACAATTTTTTAAGTGTTTTGGGTATGCTTCCTGATGTATCTACCACGTTACCTTCTCTGAGACGTGTAAGCTTCACCCTATGCCTGTCTTGTCCTTTCTCACCTCCCTACTTCCTATCAAAGTTTTCCTGGGAAGAAAACTGTGGATGTCATTTCTCTTTTCCAGTGCAGCTAAGTCTTATTCTAACTGATATTTGGTCTATTATTACTTCATCTTAGAGGTAAAGATTTACTGAAAAATGGGATGCAGAAGAGAGGAAGATCAGGAACCTGGGATCTAAATTAGGAACTATATAAAATGTATTTATTATCTGCAGTAATTTCCAAATATTCTTTTCCAATAAACTATTCTAAAATACTGTACTTAAATGATGCTTTAGATGTATATGTTCAGAGATATTAGGAAAAGAGACTAAGATTTCTAGTTTAGTTTGAAATTAGTGAACTGTTAGATCCATTTAAAAAGTAAACAGAAAACTGGGGCGCCTGGGTGGCGCCGTCGGTTAAGCGTCCGACTTCAGCTCAGGTCACGATCTCGCGGTCCGTGAGTTCGAGCCCCGCGTCAGGCTCTGGGCTGATGGCTCGGAGCCTGGAGCCTGTTTCCGATTCTGTGTCTCCCTCTCTCTCTGCCCCTCCCCCGTTCATGCTCTTTCTCTCTCTGTCCCAAAAATAAATAAAAAACGTTGAAAAAAAAATTAAAAAAAAAAAGTAAACAGAAAACGAAGAAAACATGCAGTCTTTGTGATGTGAAAAAGTCCAACTCTTAATATGTAAAGTGCTATTGCAAATTAATAATACAATATGAATCTCAGGAGAAAAAACAGTTAATGGGAATAAGATAGTGTACTGTATAGAGTTTTTAGTTTAAACCAGAGCCTATTCAGGCAGAATACATGCAAATGGATTTATTACAGTATTAGTAAATGTATAGAATTTCTAGAAGGAGGAAAAGAACCAAATTCTGATACTACTTAACCAGAAGTGATGCAGCCACGAGTAATGCCCAGCCACAGCAAGAGAATATTCCAATAGAAATAATATTCTGCTGCCACCTGTCACTGCTATCAGACACCCAGGAAGCCAGGGATCTGACAATACAAACAGAAACAAACAGGGGAAACAAACAATAAACAAACAAACAAAATCTAAACACTTTTGTTTGACAGAGGGATTGCATGGACTCTTGCTGGTCTATTTAGGAAATAGATATTAGCTTGTCAGGCTTTATCTTAAAGAAGTCAGACTAAAAAACAGAAATGAGGTAATTTTGAGTGAGCCAATGTGCTGTCACAATAGACAATTATAGAACAAATACAAATGGCCAGAATATAACAAACTTGATCAGTCATCAAACTATGCATATGATAACAACAAAATACCATTCTTTATGAAATTGTCAAGTGTATCATAATACAGGATTTGCCATAATGTAGAGAAATATGACCATGTATTATTTATGAAAAGATAAATGGGTAAGATATTTTTGAAAGAATATTAATCATTTATTTCAAAAGCTAGCCAAATAATTGTTCCTTTAACCAAATAATTTTACTTCAAAGAGTCTAGATTAAGGGAATAATAAAAATTTAATAATGTACCTATAAATATTTTTCTATAAATATACTCCTTGTTGCTGATTCTATGACAGTATAGAGGTTTTACCAAACTAAATATCCAACTTTAGTGACTTGTTTAAATCAATTGTTCTATATAATGGAATGACACACATGCTACAAAATACATGATGGATTTGTTGACATAGAGAGACATTTATGATACATCATTGAGTTAAAAAGCCTCTGTTTATATAAAAGTATCTATAACATGATCCCATTTGTTATGCTAAATTTATATAGCTGTATATACCTATGGGTAAGTAGAAAATACACAAAAATGCTAATAAGGATTACCTGATATTTAATAATTCAGGAAATTGTTTCCTTTCTACTTCTATTTATTTTCCTAATTTTACTAAGTGAACATGTACTAATTTTCAAGGGAAAGTGAAAAGTACATCAAGTAATATAGCTACGACTGTCCATTTCCTATACATCTCTATCTTTTCCCCCTCCCCACTGCTACTTCCCTTCTAACTAGGATTCCCATATAAAACACAAATTTTCTAGTGTAATTTGAGTTTCAGATAAACAATGCTTGCTATTTTAATATAAGTATATTCCAAATATCGCACAACATCCTGTGTTAATTTGCTAAATGTGGCAATTCTACTTCTAGCATCTTGAACTTCTATATATTCTGGAAGTTATGCAACAAAGGACATTTGCCAAAATAACAAAAAGTTAAAACTTCCATATCTAAAAAGCTTAGAACTCATAAGATATTTTACATGAATTTTCACAGTTTTCTTAGTAACACTGTGAGAAACAGAGGGAACTGAGGCTCAGAGACAGTAAGTGATCTGATTCTCAATAAGCAGTAGAGATAAGAGGCAAATCCAGGTCTTTAACTTCAGCTTGTGTTCCGTTATGTTAAAATGGAGTTCTAGAGAGGGCTCCAGTTCCACTAATGGCTTGCTTGCCATTTTGATCACTGTCATTCTATGAATTTTTATTTTTTCATTTTTTTTCTTTTTTCTTTCTTAGTGTTTATTTTTGAGAGAGAGAGAGACAGAGTGCGAGCCCGGGGAGGGGCAGGGAGAGAGGGAGACACAGAATCCGAAGCAGGCTCCGGGCTCTGAGCTGTCAGCACAGAGCCTGATGCGGGGCTCGAACTCACCAACCGTGAGATCATGACCTGAGCCGAAGCCAGACGCTTCACCGACTGAGCCACCCAGGCGCCCCATTCTATGAATTTTTAAATATTTCAATTGAAAAATTCCTGTACTTGTTGCTACAGAGTGTTTTTCTTGTAGTGATCATTCAACTATATACATGGTATCTGCTTAAACAGAGTATAAATAGGCTTTTTAAGTCATCCAATAATTAGTATGCCTTACACGTTTTCTCTTTGAGTCACTCTCATCCTGCAGTTCTCTCTGCTTAAAATAAACCTGACCCCTTTGCCAGACTGAACCTCACTTTAACACTCATCTTAGATGTCATTTTCTCCTGGAAATCGTCTGAGGTGCCATAAGATACTGGACTCTTTTATATATTTACAGATTCTCCTGTAGTTTCATGTAATGGTAGCTATCACTCTGTATTGTGATCTGTTCGTTAGTCCTTATTCTCTGCTAAACTGTGAGTTCTCTGAAGGCAGGTAGGTTCTTGTTTACCTCCAAATTACTGTATCCTTGACAATTTGAATCCATCAATCAATAAATTGATCTATCTATTCAATCTTCCATCCATCCTTCCTTCCATGCATCCATCCATCCTTCCTTCCATCCATCCATCCACCCATCCATCTAGAAGTGTAAAGGTCATGTATAAAGCTCTGCTTGTTTGAAGAATATTTTAGACTATTTAGTGTAGGAGACATCTAACAGTTTTCTTTCATTTATCAAATCTAATTGGTATCACCTAACTGATTGTATATATTGAGAAGAATTTGTCAAGATTTACCAAAAATAAAATAAAATGACTATTTAAGATATCAGCCTGTAAGGAGAGATATTGGTACAGAGCCACATATATATTTTTAAATATTTTGTTCTACTTTTATTGGGTACCTTTCTTTTACTCACTGGCAATTTGAATATCTTCTCTGGGAAAAAAAACAAAAACAAAAACATCTATTTGGGTCCTTGGCCCATTTTTTAATTGGATTATTTGGTCTTTTGCTATTGAGTTGTAGGAATTCCTTATATATTTCAACATTAACCCCTTCCTTGACATTGTCCTTGGCAATGATTTCCATGATTTTTTTTTAATATGACTCCTAAAGCACAAGCAACAAAATAAAAAAATAAACAAATGGGACTACATCAAACTTCTGCACAAATTAAAAGGTCAACAAAATAAAAAGGCAACCTACAGAATGAGAGAAATATATATATTTTAAATATTGATCTAGAGAAACAGATCAACTGCAAATACTGGAGAAAATATTCCTATCACCTGGGATATTGATATAAAAATAACCTATAGTGAGTTTGGAGTTATGCCTCCTGTAGGGACCAGCACTGTTGACATGTATATTACTAGTTTATTATTGATATTCTGTGATGACTGTTGACAAGAGTCTGAGGAGAAGATTACTGTGGTGGCATACCACATGCTCCAATCACCCTTCAAGTGACCTGCTGCAGACAGCATAGTCAGCTGATAGCCTCCATCTGTCACGTTTCGCTAGCCAACTTCCCTTGGGCTGCTTCCAACCAATGACTGAGCATGGAAGAGCTTTTAGAGTCAGACCATTCTTGCCCATGAAAGCCCCCCCCTCCCCCCGCCAACAGTAAATTTCCTTGGAACTTCTCTTCAACCTGAGAGAGTCTTTTGGAGAATGGTACTGCTGTCTGAAGCTCTTCCTGATCAATCCCCCATCCTTCTTGCTCTCCCTTCACAGTGTTCAACTCTATACCGTGGTCTGAAGGGTTTTACTACTTTCTCCTGCCCCCCTGTTCCTTTATCTTTTACAAATATTTACCCCAAATAAATCTCCTTCATGTCTCGTCTCATCCCATTTTGTGTCTTCTTAGAGAACCTGAACTGATGCATTCACCAAACTCTAAAAGAGTGTTGGATATCCTTTTATGTCTTTTTCTCTCTTTTTAGACTCTAACAAATACCATTAGTCATTTAAAACAATGGTAATGAGGGGCGCCTGGGTGGCGCAGTCGGTTAAGCGTCCGACTTCAGCCAGGTCACGATCTCGCGGTCCGTGAGTTCGAGCCCCGCGTCAGGCTCTGGGCTGATGGCTCGGAGCCTGGAGCCTGTTTCTGATTCTGTGTCTCCCTCTCTCTCTGCCCCTCCCCCGCTCATGCTCTGTCTCTCTCTGTCCCAAAAATAAATAAAAAACGTTGAAAAAAAAAAAAAACAATGGTAATGAGTATGAATGATTAATGTGACTTCATCATTACTGTAAAAATATGGCAAAGCTATTATTTCTCATTACTGGGTCTGAATAAGCATTTTTATATGGAAAGATCCACTTCAAAATTTAATTCTTGCACACTGCCTTACAATGTCCATGGAAACACTCAAAAACATTTGAGAAAGTTAAAACAAGTTCAAAAATTTTAGTTTAATTACATTTACCTTCCAAAGCCCATGGTGTTAATAAGTAACCAGTAGTCTGAATCTATACAATATGAGCCCCCAAGAATACAAATTCCTGTTGTAAATAGTTTTTTGTTTTTAATTTTTAATATGGGTATTGATTTTTCAAAAGCAAAAAGAGACAGCACTGGTGGCATGTTTAAGAGGAAACATGTTGGGGCTCTTGGGTGGCTCAATCAGTTAAGCATCCCATTCTTTTTTAAAAATTTTTTTTAAATATTGATTTATTTTTGAGAGAGATAAAGACAGAGTATGAGCAGGGGAGGAGCAGAAAGAGAAGGAGATAGAGAATCTGAAGCAGGCTCTGGGCTCTGAGCTGTCAGCACAGAACCTGATGCAGGGCTCTAACTCACGAGCCATGAGATCGTGACATGAGATGAAGTTGGACACTTAACTGACTGAGTCATCCAGGCACCCCATGCATCCAACTCTTGATATCAGCTCAGATTGTAATCTTGCTGTTTTGAGATGGAGCCTTGCATCAGGCTCTGTGCTGACAGCAGGGAGCCTGCTTCGGATTCTGTCTCTCCCTTTCTGTCTCTGCCCCTTCCCTCTCAAAATAAACTTAAAAAAAAAACGAGGTAAATTTTGTTGAATTAGGCATGCTGGTACAAGGGGGAGTTTAAAGCTGGTGACTGACTCCATTCATACCGGTAAGGAAAACGATGTTGCCAAAGATACTATCTTGCCTCAAGGATGAATTTAAATGCAGCAATGCTCAGTTTTTGCAGGTAGTTCTTTTCCACAGTAAGGCCAACATAATAGGTAAGAATACAAACAAGAAATGGACAATGTGAAAATAACAGAGTTAAAAAGTACCATGGCATAGATAAAAAAGATAAAGGAAAAGTATTGATGCTCTGAAGAAAGCATACTATGACAGAAATGCAACTTACGTAACTTTCCATATATTTTCATGCTTAACTGATGCTTATGTAAACCAGACCATAAAAATTAGCAGTTCTTGCATGCCTACCATGTGATAAACAATTTCCTAAGTGTTTACACTCATTTTCAATTTAACTCTTATGGGATCTTTAAAGCTGATATATTATTTATCCAATTTGCAGATGAGCAAAGTGATTATTTAAGAGGTAAATATTTTACTCAAAGCATAGCAGCATTAATTGATGGACTGTTGATGATTTGAATGATCCTACAGCTGAAGTCCTTAGCTAAAATACCATATAGCAATCCCCCCTTATCCATGGAGGATATGTTCCAAGACCCCCCAGTGGATGCCTGAAGTCTTGAGTAGTTTCAGGCCCTATATACACTGTGCTCTTTCCTGTGCATACACACTTATGATAAAGTTTAATTTATAAGTAAGGCACAATAAGAGACTTAACAATAATTGATAATAAAATAGATTATAACCATATACTGTAATAAAAGTTATGGGAATGTGGTCTCTCTCTCAGAATATCTTATACCATACTACTCTTCTTCTTGTGATAATGTGAAATGATAAAATGCCTACCTGATGAGATGTAGTGAGGTGAATGATGTAGCTATTGTGATGTAATGTCAGGCTACTATTGACCTTTTGATGGTTCATCAGAAGGATCATCTGCTTCTAGACTACAATTTGCTACAGGTAATTAAAACTGTGGATAAGGAGGAACTACCACACTGACTTCCAACCGAAAGTTCTGACCATTTCTTGTGGATAACACACAAAAAATCCCATTATCCTCTTCCACCTCTTAGAAATTATCTCTTGAAGATCACCAGCATTCATTTAAAAAATATCTTCCTTTCAAGATACATGCATCTGTGTGTGTACCTAAATCTCTTTATTTTATAAGATATGTTACTACAAATGGCACGGACACAATAAAAGATATTTGCTTATGTTCTCAAGATGCTTTCCATCAATGAATTAGAACGTATAACACGTTTATGTTACTGGGGTGCCTTTAATCTGGAGCCTTAAAAATATTGCAATCAACACACACACACATACACACACACATACACACACCTTAAATTCTCACAATAATTACTTAAAATTAGAGGACTCTATACCCTAAGGTACAGAGTTACCCCTGAGGTAACAAAAGTTACCTCAACCATCTCCAGTAAATTTTAGGATCATAAAGAGGTGTCAATCACTACTATCCCTTGAGCAAGTAATAAATATTTATTGATATAAATTTCAAATAAATGCCTCTCTCTTTTAGGATGCAAAGAAACATCAAGAGTATATTTTTCTCAAGCAAAAAGACTCTCACTGCTTAGCCAATTATTATGTCTGCTATCAAGGTAATTTTGTCTTTGTTTAATTTGTAGACATGGTACCTATTTCACAAACATAGAAATCAGTTTAAAATGCCTAATGAGAGTTAAATATATTCATACAGTCTATTTAAGTAGAGATAGTAGCCAAATGTTATATTTGTCTTATATTTAATAATTCCAAAGCCTCACTTCTTATTTTATTTAAATATTAAGATGGCTTTATTCCATTCTTATTGTTCTTAAAACTGGTCCTTGATTTATTTTTGCTTTGTCTTCCTAATTAGATATTCATTTTGACATTCTGGTCCCAGAAGAAATAACATTAACTCCATACTTATCCATCTGGTTATCTGTTATAGCTCGTGAATTGCTGCTTGTAATTTTCCAGGGACATGTGGGCACCCTTCCAGTTAGGCTGTTAAAGTCCCCTACACTCTAAAAACATGCTAATTAATATCCACTCATGTTTGTGGATGCACAGCAAAACAGGCATGTAGAGAAAATGTTGCTGCTTCAGTACTGCAACACAGAAATTTTAGATTAAAAGTTAAGCCAGCAATTCTTTATATAACTACATCTTTCTAAGGAACCAAAACCTTTTATCTTCAATTTTATGAAAATGTTTAATTCACACATCATCTTAAAATTTAATATCCATCATTCTAAAAAAGCTGCACTGTGAAGAAGTATCTTTTCACCCACATTCAGAGAAGGGTGTTTCCTAGCAACCCCATACAATCAGAATCAATCCTTAGCTGAATTATGACTCAAAGTGCTGTTAGAAGTAATCATTTGCATGAAAAAGAGACCAATGTCTGTTCTGATTAGGAACAACAGTTCTTTCCTAATATTGGTCAGCAACAGTCCCAAATCAGGCAGCTGTTTAGAGATGTCTTTGTCGTCATGAAATTTTGCCTGAGGTAGGCAAACATCACATCCCACAGACACAACACACAGGCCACTAACACTTCAGAAATTAATCCAATCAGAGACCTCACCTCCCTAGTGCATTCAAATGTGTTACACTTTTTATTTTGTTTATAGTTCTTATCTCATTTTTATTTCATTTCACTTTGTAAGTATTCATTGCTGTTTATTATAAGGACTAAACATTAAGTGATGATCTTACAGAGAAACAGTTATCCAAGGGGGCCAAGATGGCAGAACAACATGGAAGATTTTTTTGCATATCTCATGCCTGAAATACAGCCAGATCAACACTAAACCATCCTGCACACCTCGAAAACTGATCTGAGGATTAACACAACAATCTGCACTACCTGAACCACAGAACTCAGCAGGTACATGGCGTGGAGAGGTGAACAGGGAGAGAAAGCTGTGAAGGGCAGAGAGCTATTTTTGCTTGCAGAGAGAGGACAGAGATGGTGGTGGGGGGGGGGAGAGTATGGAAATCATCCCCCCTCCCACTGCAAACATCTGGAGAGAAAAGAAAAAGTACGCAAGAGACTAAACAAAAGAGGGAGAAAGGAGAAAGGAGATGGTTCAAATTCCATGAAGATTCTATAAACAGGGAGAGTGCAGGGTCTGAAGCGCCGCAGCTCAATACCTGGCGGTGCTCTGGTGGGAAGGGTGAATCCCCAGGAGCAGAGTGAGGTCCTCGGGGTCCTCAGGCCACACAGGGAGAGGCAGTTCCCCTACTGGAAGGATATTTGGTAGAGGCTGTATGGCCATCCCACAGCCAAAGGTCCCAGTGGATCCTGGAGAACAACCACATTTGCTGGTGCTGGAACAAGGACGTTAAGGGTGAAGCCTGGCACCAGACGTGTGTTGTGATTTTCTATAATACTTGAAACGCTGCTGCTACACAATTGCATGAACTTTTTCTGGGGTGGACTGGCACCCAGCTGTAGTCTCTAGGCATTGGCAGTAGCACAGTCTCCTGAAGTTCCTGGGGGTGGGCTGGCACCCGGCCATTGCTCAGTGAGACCTTCCCCCAGAAGGTCTGAGCAGGTCAAAGCTGCAGTCCCTCAGTACTGAGGGGCTGGGAAACACAGCTGCATCTGAGATAAATTCAGGAGGGAGATGCTGCCTGGTAGCCTGATGGCTTAGTCACAAGCAGTGTAAAAGCAGGGAATGTATGGAAGCTGGAGACAAAGGAGGGGTGCACGATTGCTGGTCAGGGAGAGCACAGAGTTCTGATACTAGAACTGGGTAGCTGGGTGATGCCATTTTCACTCCTCCTGCACATGGGCATACACACCTACATGCGCCACAACAATCCACCCCAGTAAGCTAAGCAGCGCCATCTAGTGGAGAATGGAGCCATTATACTAAGCCCCGCCCAACCGGGTAAACCTCATTCTTCAGGAACAACACAAGTCTCTCAACCGGCTTAGTTTACAGACTTTAAGTGCTTCATAGTTTGACATCTAGGGGAAACCAATGTAATTTCAATCCTACTTTAGTCTGTTTGCTGGTCCATGGATTCAGTTTTGGTTTTCTTATTCTTGAATACAGAAAGAGAAAAATTTATTTTTATTTTCCATTTCTTTTAAAAATACTTTCATTTTTTCTAACTTTTTTACTTGTTTGTAAATTTTTCAAATTCTATTTTATTACTTCCATCATTTCATTTTATTATATTTCATTGTATTCACATTTTCAAATTTTCAAACATTTTCCTTTTTTTTTTCTTTTCTTATCTTTTCTTTTTTTCTCTGTCAAGTTCCTTTCAACAACCAGATTGAACACACCTAGGATCCAGCATCCTTTATTTGATTTTATTTGTGTTGTTTTTAATTTTTTAATTTAATTTTTTTACCTTATAAATTCTTTTTCTTCTTTCAACATGACAAAATGAAGGTTCACCCCAAAAGAAAGTACACTAAGAAATGACAGCCAGGGACTTAATCACAGATACAAGCAAAATGTCTGAACCAGAATTTAGAATCACAATAATAAGCATACTAGCTGGGGCTGGAAACAGAATATACATTCTCCTCCAGTGCACATGGAACGTTCCCCAGAACAGATCACATACTGGGACACAAATCAGCCCTCAACAAGTACAAAAAGATGAAGATCATACCATGCATATTTTCAGTCCACAACACTATGACATCAAAATCAACCACCAGAAAAAATGTGGAAAGATAACAAATACTTGGAGACTAAAGACCATCCCACTAAAGAATGAATGGGCTAACCAAGAAATTAAAGATGAAGTTAAAAAGTACATAGAAGCCAATGAAAATGATAACACCACAGCCCATAACCTCTGGGATGTAGCAAAGTTGGCCAAAAGAAGGAAGTATACAGTAATCCAGGCATTCCTAAAGAAGAAAGGTCAGGGATACACAACCTAACCTTACACTTTAAATATCTGGAAAAAAGAACAGCAAATAAAACTCAAAAATAGCAGAAGACAGGAAAAAATAAAGAATAGAGCAGAAATCAATGCTATTGAAACCACACACACACACACACACACACACAAACAGTAGCACAGATCAATAAAACCAGAACCTGGTTCTTTGAAAGAATTAACAAAATTGATAAACTCCTAGCCAGTTTGATCAAAAGGAAAAAGGAAAGGGCCCAAATAAATAAAATCAAGAATGAAAGAGGAGAGATCATAACCAACACAACAGAAATAAAAACAATAATAAGAGAATATTATGAGCAATTATATGCCAACAAAATGGGCAACCTGGAAGAAATGGATAAATTCCTAGAAACAAATACACTACACCAAAACTGAAACAGGAAGAAACAGAAAATTTTAACAGACCCATAACCAGTAAAGAAATCAAATTAGTAATCAAAAGTCTCCTAAAAAACAAGAGTGCAGGGCCAGATGGTTTTCCAGGGGAATTCTACCAAACATTTAAAGAAGAGTTAACACCTATTCTCTTGAAGCTGTTTCACAAAATAGAAATGGAAGGAAAACTTCCAAACTCTTTCTATGAAGCCAGCATAACCTTGATTCTAAAACCAGACAGAGACCCCACTGAAAAGGAGAACTATAGACCAATTTACCAGATGAACATGAAGGTAAAAATCCTCAACAAGATACTAACCAACCAGATCCAGCAATACATTAAAAAAGTTATTCACCACAACCAAGTGGGATTTATACCTGGGATGCAGGGCTGGTTCAATACCCTCAAAACAATCAATGTGATACATCACATCAGTAAAAGAAAGGACAAGAACCATACGATCCTCTCAACAGATGCAGAGAAAGCATTTGACAAAATACAGTATTCATTCTTGAAAAAAACTTTCAAGAAAATAGGGATAGAAGGATCATCCCTCAAGATCATAAAATCCATATATGAAAGACCATCTGATAATATCATCCTCAATGGGGAAAAACTTTCCCTCTAAGGCCAGGAACAAGACAGGGATGTCCACTCTCACCACTGCTATTCAACATCGTATAGTTGTTCAGCAATCAGACAACACAAAAAATAAAAGACCTCTAAATTGGCCAGAAGAAGGTCAAACTTTCACTCTTTGCAGATGACGTCATACTCCATATGGAAAACCCAAAAAATCCCACGAAAAAACTGCTAGAACTGATCCATGAATTCAGCAAAGGAGCAGAATATAAAATCAAAGCACAGAAATCGGTTGTATTCCTATTCATCAACAATGAAGCAACGGAAAGAGAAATCAAGGAATCGATCCCATTTACAATGGCACCAAAAACCATAAAATACCTAGGAATAAATCTAACCAAAAAGGGGAAAATCTATATGCTGAAAACTATAGAAAGCTTATAAAAGAAATTGAAGAAGACACACAAAAAAAGGGAAGAATATCCATGCTCCTGGATAGAAAGAACAAATATTGTTAAAATGTTGATACTATCCAAAGCAATCTACATATTCAATGCAATACCAAAATAACACCAGCATTCTTCACAGAGCTAGAACAAACAATCCTTAAATTTGTATGGAAGTAAAAAAAACTTGAATAGCCAAAGTAATCTTGAAAAAGAAAACCAAAGCTGGAAGCATCACAATCTCAGACTTCAAGATGTATTACAAAACTGTAATCATCAAGACAGTATGGTATGGGCACAAAAACAAATACTCAGATCAATGGAACAGCACAAAGAACCCAGAAATACACCCAGAAACATATGGCCAACTAATCTTTGACAAAGCAGGAAAGAATATCCAATGGAATAAAGACAATCTCTTCAGCAAGTGGTGCTGGGAAAACTGGACAGCAACATGCATAAAAATGAGCCTGGACCACTTTCTTACACCATACACAAAAATAAACTCAAAATGGATGAAAGACCTAAATGTAAGACAGGAAGCCATCAAACTCCTCAAGGAGAAAGCAGGCAAAACCTCTTTGACCTTGGCTGCAGCAACTTCTTATTCAACACGTCTCCAGAGGCAAGGGAAACAAAAGCAAAAATGAACTTTAGGACCACATTAAAATAAAATCTTCTGCACAGTGAAGGAAATAATCAACAAAACTAAAAGGCAACCAATGGAATGGGAAAAGATATTTGCAAATGACATATCTAATAAAGAGTTAGTATCCAAAATCTTTAGAGAACTTATCAAACTCAACACCCCCCAAAAAAACAAATAATCCAGTGAAGAAATGGGCAAAAGACATGAATAGACACTTCTTCAAAGAAGACATCCAGATGGCCAACCAACACATGAAAAAATGTTCAACGTCACTCATCACCAGGAAAATACAAATCAAAACCACAACGAGATACAACCTCACACCTGTCAGAATGACTAACATTAACAACTCAGGCAACAACAGATGCTGGCGAGGATGTGGAGAAAGAGAATCTCTTCTGCACATCTGGTAGAAATGCAAACTGATGCAGCCACTCTGGAAAACAGTAAGGAGGTTCCTCAAATAATTAAAAATAGAACTACCCTATGATCCAGCAATTGCAGTACTAGGTATTTATCCAAGGGATACAGGTGTGCTGTTTCAAAGGGGCACGTGCACCCCAACGTTTATAGCCGTGCTATCAACAATAGCCAAAGTATGGAAAGAGCCCAAATGTCCATCGATGGATGAATGGATAAAGATGTGGTGTGTATGTGTGTGCATATGTATGTATATATATGTATGTATATACATACATACATATGCACACACATACACACCACAATGGAGTATTACTCAGCAACCAAAAAGAATGAAATCTTGCCATTTGCAACTACATGGATGGAACTAGAGGGTATTATGCTAAGTGAAATTAGAGAAAGACAAATATATGACTTCACTCATATGAGGACTTTAAGACAGAAAACAGATGAACAAAAGGGAAGGGAAACAAAAATAATATAAAATCAGGGTGGGGGACAAAACATAAGAGACTCTTAAATATGGAGAAAAAACAGAGGGTTGCTGGAGGGGTTGTAGGAGGGGGGATGGATAAATAGGTAAGAGGCAGTAAGGAATCTACTCCTGAAATCATTGTTGCATCGTGTGCAAACTAACCTGGATGCAAATTATTAAAAATAAATAAATTATAGAAAGTAAAAAAAAAAAAAGAAACAGTTATAATTTTACCTGATTTGGATCCTTTATAGAAACATGTATTTGCACATTATTTTTTTTCTTTATTAAGTGACTATTGTTGCCCCTGCACATAGAATCCACAACAGTTTCAAGTTAGAACAGTCTTTTTCAACATTTTCACACAGTAACAGTATCAACTCAAAGTCGATTAATCAACTCAACTTTTATTTTTCATTCTTACTTTAGGGGAAAATGTTGCATTCTTTCAGATATAATAATAAATACAAAAATTTAGTAGATTAACTTCCCCCTTATTTAATTTATGTCCTTCCTGTGGAAATTAGCTATTATTGATCATTTCTGTTGTTCTGTTGTTGTTTTGTCATTCTCCCTGCAGTTGCAAAACAGACCTGCTGTCAAATGGGTTGCATAAGTACATTTGGAACTATCTAAAAACACAAGCCTATCAGAATCAATGAAATATGATTATTGCTGCTGGTGAAGCCTCAAAGACCACGAGCTAGGAGACAACCTCTGACAACCTCTCCCTCCCAAATTTAAAAATCTAATCTGTTGTTGTTCCTAGATCTAAGTTATGACATTTATTTTATAATAGATTCACCCCAGAAGGATACTAACGAAATATGTAAGCAGACAATAAATATCAAAATAATTATACTATTCTGAAAGTTTCTTGGGATTTATTAGATAATAAAATACCGAAAACACAAGTGAAGGGTTGAAGGTACCAAAAAGGAATGAATATATTTGTAGATATTGAGTTATTTATTAAAGTGTAAACACTGATACTCTTCTCAGTGAGTATATAATTATTAGGACACACCAAAAATATGTATATTCATTGCATTAAAATTATTTAATTTTGAAAGAATATAATATTTTTAAACAAAATTCTGTTAGAAATTAACAAACTTGTTGGTCTCAGAATCTGTTAGATACACCTTTCTTATTATATAAGCCACATAATTAAATTTAATAAAGTTGAAAAATATAGAAATATGATTTTCTATTGCACATATTAAGGAAATATAATTAAACACAAAATCTTTTCCCAAACCAGAACACCTCTCCACAAAATTAGAAGAAAAAGAAAATAATTTTATTATTCAGTAAGCATTAAACCAGAATGTGATGTGCATCACAGGCAATCTGGTAAGAAATCTGCAAAGTGAAGAAATAAAAACTCACCCTGTTATATAGCCAAATAACTAAAACCCATTACATATATATTTTCAAGGTAAACAATAACTAATCCTTAAGTAAGAAGACATGAAGCACCATCTGTCATACATAGTTCATATTAAATTCATTTGGGAGTTGGAGTGACCACCTGTGTTAACCAATGAGCTTTATCCAAAGGAAAAATAAACTTCTCATGTTTGTGACAGGAAGTAGTTTTGTAAGGTGAGCAAGACACACACAGAAGTTAATGTCTACCCTCCCACAGAAACTTCCAGGTAGGGACTCCACCTTCCCTGATGTTTACATTTCAAAGAGATGGTTCCCATGTCCTTGAGAAAGACATTCTTGGATCTTAAAACTTTAAAGAGTTTTATTTAGTTCTTAGAAAGAATTACATATATTTCAATGAGACAGAGAAAGAATTTACAATTACAACTATTCTAAAGTAAATGTGGAAGACAAGGCAAGGCAGGGAATTAAGCCTTGTATTTTTAATTTGTATTTACCCTTAGATTCTACTCTAAAGGTAGCAAATCCTTACAAACTTAGCAACTCTCAATTTACTTTAACATATCTAACCACACACATTTCCAATTATTTATCACTAATAATTTTATTGGCATTTGTTTTCTAATAATTTTAGTTCTTTACTCCCAGATGATTCCTTACAGTATGCTTTGAATAAACTGAGAGAGAACAAGACGTACAGGTAATAAAGAAAAACAGGGGTAAGAATTCCACTCTTTGTTTAAGGAATATAGAACATATCTTGCAAAATATATAAGTCAAAAATCTAATATCTCATGTCTATTAATAAGATTATTTTTGATGACTTTGCTTTCTAATTTTTTCAATAAAAGAGATTATTCTGGTTACATAAACAATACATATACAATATAAAATTGAAAATAGTGTATTAATATTAAGAAGAAATTATGGCTTATCTGACATTTCTTTGAGAATTTTGCTAAATCCATTATGTTATGACCCATACTTCATAAATTGTAATTGAGTGTGTGCTCTGGATTTTTGTCTTTTAGGAGACAAAGGGAAGCATGAATGAACACACGGCAAATATATATGTAATATGTAAATATTAATTCCAAAAATAAATTATACTCTATAGATACTGCATATTGAATTAATGTTTTGGAGTCTAAACCAAATCTTCAATGGATGATACAAATGGAAGTATCTATTTTGTCTTGTGTTGTACAAGAAAGGTTCTTATTGACAAAAATATAAAATGGCTCATTTGGGGCGCCTGGGTGGCTCAGTCCATTAAGCACTGGACTTCAGCTCAGGTGATCTCAAAGTTCATGGGATCGAGCCCAGCTGATAGCACACAGCCTGGAGCCTCCCTCAGATTCTGTGTCTCCCTCTCTCTCTGCCCATCCCCAGATCATGCTCTGTCTTCTGTCTGTCTGTCTGTCTCTCTCTCAAAAATAAACCTTAAAATTTTTTTAAATGGCTAATTTATGCAAAAGGGAATTTATTGGAAGAATATTTGGGGCACAGAGGAGGAAGAGTAGAAGATCAGGCTTGGGACTAAGCAGAAACAATGGATGCTCCGGAAAGCAAAGAAACATGTAGGAATCAGAAAATCTCTCCCTGCCTGAAATCTAGTAAAGGGGACAAGGGGGAGCAAATAACTTCCAAACATTCATTCTCAGACTTGCATCAATTGCTTGAGATTCAATTCCTGGGAGAGAGCTCCTGATTAATCTTTCATGATGAAGACTTCGTGTAGAATTGTCATCCTAGAAAATCTATACACAGTAAGGAAGAATATTTGTCGATAGGAAATGAGGTACAATCAAGAAGGGATCATGATTTCTGTGCAACTAAAAAATGTCAAATTACCTTGACAATGCTCCATAAATATTTGTTCCTTTATCTCTTTTTGTTAATTCACAAGAAATCCTTTAGTAATTTGAATAACATTTAATAACTGAGCTAAATAACATTTAACATGATAGATTAACTTACCATTTAATATAAATAATATGACAACACTCAACTTTTTTATTAATTAAAAATAAAAAGGCAAACTCCTAGGTACTAAATGTGGTGACTCTTCTGATCAAATGGGGGCCCCCAATGTGGGGAGAGTGCAGGCCATGAAAGAATTCACCTAAAGCAGAACAAAGGAGAAGTTTATTGAATACACCATAAGGGAGTGGCTGGCAAGGACAGCAGAGGAGAGAGACTGCAAGGAGGTAGTTGGTGGGGGCTGTTTTCAAAGGAGGAAGGTGAGGTTTGGTGACATAGGGAATTTCCCCTTTTTTGGCAACTGTACCTGATAGTAAGTAGCCCACTGGTCAGCCGTGGCCCCAATATTTTGAGGTGGGTTGCCTGATGGGTCTGTCTGTATTCAGCCAAGTGGTCACTGTGAGCCCCTTTGCCTTGAGCAAGTTACCATTTCTCAAGCTAGTTGTCTAAAAGTGGTCTCTACAGGTACAAAATGTAAACCATTGTCATGGAACTCAACCCAAGTCTAAATGTATGAACACTGACTTGATTTCATATGAGGAACTAGCTCAGAACATTTCTCAAGTTTTGACTCCCCCTTTTCTGCTTTCTTAGTCACTTATCCTCTACCTTACTCTATTATCAGCTACTTACTAGTCCTTAACTCTCCTCGTTTTTTTTTTTTTAATCTTTTCTATATTTCATTTAGAACTTTTTTTAAGTAAAGGCCATACTTCACTGGATGTTTTTGAATATTCAGCCTCTGCGTATCTCCTAATTCTTGAGGGAAAAAAAAAGTACCTGAATAAAAACAATCACAACAAACAAAAATTGGCTTGGAAAATAACTGAATAATATCTGAAAAGTTCCAAAAACATCAATTTCACTTAAAAAAATGCTTTATTGTGCAATTTCAATACACCTGGGTTATGACTCATTTTCTTTCTAAAGCCATCCCCCTCATTGCTTTTCTGAATGGTGGAGCTAACCATGGAAAGCCCTCCCCTTCCTCCAAATGCTTATTCCAAATAAGTTCTTCTCTAGAGAAAAAAAAAGAAAAAAGAAAAAAAAATATATATATAGGAAATGCACTTTCCCTTTGTTCCACAGTCTCTGCTTTTCTCCAAAGCATTTGCTTTTCCTGTATAGATCACACCAGTGCCCAGCAAATACTTATATACAAAAACCTCATCACAGTTCTGCTTTTTCCTCTATTTTAGATTCCCCAATTCAGTGCCACCAGCATAGCTGAATTGGGCCCTGGGGACCCATGATTTAGTGACTTTGCATGCCTCCTCTTGCAAGTGCGCCTGGAATTTCTCTCTTGGTAGAATCTTTCACTCCTTAAAGGGATTGCAAAATGTTATCAAATGTTTATTTCTCTCTTCTGATTCAAGCAGAGGCAGGAATTGACCACATAAAATCTGTCCTCAGAACTGCCTAGAAAAAATCTTAGCTCATGTGGAGGCACCTTTATGGTAAAATTAAACAGCTTATTATTAGAGATGATGGAGAAGAAGTTTAATTACTCGTACTCTCCAGAGAGAAGAGGAGGTTTAGAAATAAGTCGCAGACAGAAAATCTGTATCTATAACATTGTTTGAGCTAAATCTCACTTTAAATCTGTGTTAAACCAACACAGATACACAAATATACACACTCTCAACTCTATTACAAGTAGATATAGGAGTCAGACATATGGATATCAAAACAACAGCTTTTTCATAAATTTGAGTTGGAGAACACTATTTGAAACTGGCCCCCAAACAGACTTAGTAACATGTTCTCTATAAATCTAGACCTTAGGACACCATATCCAAGAGTGTTCAAAAGACAGACACATCAGACACATATGGTAAAGTTATTCACTGTTTTGTACCCACTAGCCCTGATGTTCTGATCTTGCTACCAAGTGTTGCCTGTGGTTCAACAGCATGGTCATCACCTGGGAGCTTGTTGGAAATACAGAATTTCAGGCTCCTGCTGAGACCCACTGATTCAGAGCCTGGATGTTACAAAGATCTCTAGAGGATATGAACACATGGTTAAGTTTGAAAAGTGCTATTGTACACCGTAAGAGATGGGCTTCCAGTGTTTCCCATATTTCTCCGGAATTCCCCCTCAAAGATTCGGAAGCAGCAGGATAGATCTTGAGAAGCTACATTTAAAAAAATTCACCCCCTTGGGGCGCCTGGGTGGCTCAGTCGGTTAAGCGTCCGACTTCAGCTCAGGTCACGATCTCGCGGTCCGCGAGTTCGAGCCCCGCGTCAGGCTCTGGGCTGATGGCTCAGAGCCTGGAGCTTGCTTCCGATTCTGTGTCTCCCTCTCTCTCTGCCCCTCCCCCGTTCATGCTGTGTCTCTCTCTGTCTCAAAAATAAATAAACGTTAAAAAAAATTTTTTTTAAATTCACCCCATATAATAATTATTGTCTTGGAAGTTTGGGAAAATAAATCAGCACTTCTGAAATATTAATGGCATATGAGCCATCTAAGAGTTTTGTTAAAACATAAGTTCTGATTCAATAGGTGTAGGGTAAGGCCCAAGATTCTGAAATATGAGGTCTAGGATAACAAGGCCAACTCTCCAATCCACTTCCCATTTAAATTACACTCAGTTAACTTTTAAATATCATTCACCCAAGATAATTCATTGAGTCCATATATCATCATAAAGATACAACAATAACAGTAATTGAGAAAAACAATAATAGCAAAATTTTCCAAATTTCAATGTTAATGCCTCTACACTTTGTCAGGGAGAAACTGAAATCTAAAGATTATCTCATCCTCCCCTCATAAAGATGAAAATAAATTCAAAAGTGTATAGTTAATGTTAAAACCAAAATCACCTCCCCCAATTTTTGAACCCCGCTCTTGACCCACTAACTCAGAACCTCTTAGAACAGAGCCAGAGAATTTGCATTTCAAACAAGTCTCCAGAAGATGCTTATGATCTTGGTCTGGGAAGCACACTATGAGAAACACTGCATTGCAATGTGGTTCACCTACCAAAACCTAGAGCCTTATTATTATTATTTTTTTAATGGAAGTGTGACTTTATTGAGGCAAGTCTTTACTGGAACTAAGAGCCTTTTGGTGATCTGATTCCTTTAACCATGCTGCTTTGTTCAAAATCAGCAGCAAAGCCTTGTTTCTGGCATTCAGGCCTGTGCCAATTGAAAAATAAATCTGTCACTGGTGAACAACAGATGGCTTCCACTCTGTAACTGGAAAAAACTGAATAAATCTAATAAATTAAACTTGTTAGTTTGTTTCCAAAATGAATGTTTGGGTCCATTTCAAAGGGTTTTCTGGCTTATGCACTTTAGTTTGGGGTTTATCAAAGCTAATAAATCAGACCTCTATTCAGATATGATTTAAGATCAAAGTGGAAAAATAGTTTTCACACTGACACAACTGAAACAGAAAATTCAACCTGGACCTATAAGAAAATACAATTTTCAAAATATACACACTTCTTCCCCAAATCTACTCAAGGGAGAATCTACTTCACATCTATTGAGCTCCAAGAGCAGAAAGAAAACCACACTCCTACCCTGTTTCTTAGATGGCCCCACACCATTCTCCTAGGGCCACTGACTGGAAGGCAGAAGCAGGAGAAGGCTACTGCCACCAACACACTTAGAAACATCAGAGAGCGGTCCTCCCTCCCCATATCATTAATCAAGTTAGCAAGTTACTCCTTTGCCCTAAAAAGAATGAAAGACCAAGTGAAAGGGTCCTATTGTCTTCCCAGTAGTTCGTCTCCTATAAAGTACAGTGAAAATTTCTTTATAAAAATGAGAAGAAAAAATAAGAGTCCTAACACTTCTTAAGGGCCAAGAGGGTTGAAAGAGTGTGCATTTTTAAATCTGAGCAACATTTAGTCCCAGTGGTTTGATTCAATTTCAGGACTCACATGTTTTTTTTTTTGTTTGTTTGTTTGTTTTATTGCTTTAACACTTAAGAAGGGCATAATATTTATCTATCCAGATTAAAAAAAATACTTTATATGATTAATGATAATAAGCCAGTCTTTCATCCACATTCCCCAAAGGTTGTTTGTAGCAGCAGTGTCTCCCTTCTAGAAATTCTACATGTTAGGCTAGGAGGAGCCATCCCTGAACCAAAAGTGACCCACTCTGTACTCCTCGACGTAACTGGTCCAGGGGTCACCATCTTGTTCAAGCTGGACCAAATTTGCTCCCCTTAAATTTTAAAATTAAAACTGAATGATGCAGTCTTAATCTAGCTATTATCTTGAATGAGATGTACTAGTCACCATATTACAACAGAGAAAACTGACCTGCAGTAAGAAAAAATAAAAGTAGACATACAAAAATGAGTAGAGGTGATAGAAGCAAAAAGTGTTCCAGACCTTTTCGAATTTTTCTGAGAGCCAGGTGGATTTTAGCTTTTAGTTTCCATGAGATACCTCTAAGTTTTCACTTCAATAAGCAGGTAAATTTTACTTGAAATTGTAAGATCCCAACTGAGGTACCTCTTTCCTCATGTTTCCTCCTCTACATCCTCCTATTTCCTAAAGTTCCCAAGGCACACGTGCATCACCTGCTCAATATCATTACGTGATTAGGACAAATCTGACAGTTAATGTCCCTTTCTTGTTTCTCGTCTGTGTTCTATTTGTTTTTAATGAGGCAAAGGTTATAGTAAAATATGTATTTCTTAAAGGATTCATTTTTCCCATCATAATTCTTTTTAAGACAATGAGTAATGTAGAACAAATGTTAAGCAAAAATCCACAATGCTTTCTTTTACTTAATTCACACAGCTCTTAATGATCACATACTATATGACAAGTAGGCCCTGTGATACAAAATGGGAAGTCAAAGAACTACATATAATCCATATTCTTAACGAAATTGCAAGCTGGTTGTAGGACAGGTAGAATCAAATAAGAAAACTAACAAGCTTATTACAATAGAATGACTTAAAACAAACTTCAAGCAAGGTGCTATCATAAAGGAGAAGACGAAATGCTAAATTTTGCTTTGGAAATTTGAGGAAGACATCACAGAAAAGATTAAATGTTAACTGTTGCTTGAAGGAGAGGTAACTGCATGAATACAGTTACAAATCATGAAAAGTGCATATTTGTTAAAGAAATGCTGGCTGCATTTAAGGCTAACGAGTTGGACTGAGGCCCACTTGTTGAGATCCCTGCTAAGGTGATGGTTCAGCATCCCTGAATCAAAGAGGAGACTGCAAAGGTTTTTAAAGAGAGAATACCACCAAAGTTATGTTTTAGAGAAATAATGCTCAGAAATGTGAAATGTGATGATTAGGTGTGCTGCTCAAACCAGGAATTTATTTAAAAGGCTATTGCAGTAATCTTGGTGAGAGAGAATAAGTTTCCCCTCAGTTTAGAGGAATAAATGTATAATATGGAATCGAAAAATATTTTGGAGGTAGACTTGGAGATTTAATTACAAGACTCACTGATCAGAATGACACCAGTGTCTAGAAAAGAGGACTCAAAGGTATGGAGTGGTCTCATCAGAACAAACAAGATCACATTCCCCCATATGAAGTTATAACATTAGCTATTCTTCCCTTGCTGGCAGGAGAGATGAACAGTAGACATAGACGGAGATGGACAGATAAAGATGATATACATACAGGTGTGGATGTAAGTACACACATAAAGAAAGATAAAGATACATCTGCTATTGCATAATCCCTCTTATGAAGCACTGAACATTCCTAAAAATGGCTTAAGTACCAACATTTTTTGCCAACTACAGAATATTCTATCTAAACCAAGCAATTCACTCCTACAACTAGATTTATATGTAACTGCTTGAAAGCTTATATAAAGTAATGTAGTATGAAAAATAAGAATATATATATACATATATATATGCACATACATACATATACATATAGGGCAAATCTATATACAACTGACAAATCTATATATGTATATACAATGTCAACAATCTAATGCAAGTACAAACTTGTAACACTTGTATCTCAAGAAATAATACTATAATTATAAGAGGAAAGAAGACTTGACTTCCCTAGAGAACAGTTTAACAGGAATGCATTGTTTCAGTCATCTGTGGCTACTGAAATGTTATTTCTGAAATTTCCATGAAAAAAAAAGTTATTTCTTCATCATATTTATGTTAAGTGGAAAAATAGACAAATGTAGGGAAAATATGTGATACACTAAATACACCGTTGATCAGAACAAATTTATAGACCACTGATAATCTGTGGAATTTATGCTGATTTCTCCTTCATTAAAATTAATGGAGCAATCTCTCTCTTCTGTGTGGGAAACAAAGATATATCATATTTTCTGACCTTAAAAGTAGCATGTAAGTTTGGTGAGTCTCTTAGGAACGTGAGTACAGGCCTTGTGCCCTTCGGCTGCTCAGGATTAATTGTGTCAGGTGATTACTTCAAAGTAACATTATAAAAAGGAAAAGCTGCATTTTTATCTTCCTGTCCCATACAGAGATAAGATGGCAAAAATTTCTTATATCTTCATAAATAAAATATATATCTTCTTCTTGGGGTAATTTTTTTTAAGTGATGGAAAAATCTAGTTTGGAACTAATACAGTGGTAATATAAAGTATTATGAAACCTTACATTATACTTTGGTATACAAAAGAAATAAAGATAGAACACAGTGTATTTTAGTTGGTTGTTAAAAATGTCTATGGGCATCAGCTATAACTCAGGGATAATAATGCCTTCTAAGGGCTGTTTTGAGGATTAAATAAAAGAAAGCATGTGAGAGTCCTTTTTAAACTATAAAAACACTTTGTACTGTAATTCAGAGGCTATAGGTCCTATAGAAAATTAAATGGGTAAGTCTTTCAGGAAGCAGGGACCACCCAAGAATGTTAGCCCCAGTAATAACGGCCTATGGAACCTCCAAGTTTGGAAAATACTTGACATGAAACATGAGAATACAGAGAAGTATTTTTCTCATGGGTATAAAATTAAAGATTTTTTAGGTACTTATAAATAGAAGAGTATCTAAAGGACAAAGCTAAGTGTAATTCTGGGTTCATGTGTACTGTTCAAAAATCACGAACGTGGGAAGGTTAGAGTTCTATAAATGGGAGCATATACCTAATACCCCTCTAACTCCAAAATCTAGTGACAACAAGGTGCTATAGTTTGTCCATTATGTACAAAGTCATTGAAGTTAGTCAACCTGAATTCAGATCTTGGTTTCCATAACATCATAAATGCATGACATTGAACCAATTATATAATCTTATTGACACTTTAAAAATTTATTGATATATTCAACTTTATTGAGTGCCTGCTATGGGTTAGGCTAAAGGACACAGTCAGGTATTACAAAGCTTATCACAGCTGATGGAGACAGCCAACTGAAGAATCAGTTACACTGCAGCTCAATAAATACTAGTATAAGATAGATAGTGAGTGCTATAGTAAGGCACATAACCTGAACTAAGAAAGTAAAAGTTGGGATATGTTTCCTGGAGCTGAACATATAGGGTGCAAAAGTTAGCTTCACGGAAAAGAGACAGAACAAAGCAATGATACTGGTAGAAGAAACAGCTTTTACAAAATCCAGGAGGAGGCATCTGGGTGGCTCAGTCGGTAAAGCGTCTGACTCTTCATATCGGTTCAAGTCATGTTCTTGTGGTTGTGAGACAGTGGTTGTGAGGCTGTGAGATGGTGAGACAGTTGTGAAATTGAGCCCCTTGGGCTCCAAACTGGGCATGGAGTCTGCTTGTGTTTCTCTCTCTGCCCCTCCCCCACTCACAGCCTCTTTTTCTCAAAGTAAATAAACTTAAAACAAAAAAGCCAGAAGGCAAGAGAGGGCAGGACAAGATAGAGGAATTGAAAAGAAGGCATCATTTTGGCTGCGGCAGTGTGTGCGACAACAAAGTGATGGGAGGTAGAAAGGGCACTTTTGAAACTTGTATAGGTATTGGTACTTTATCCTTAGGCAAGAAGAAATCATGAAGTTGTGTTAAACAAGAAGTCACATCATCGGATTTGAGGTTGTTAAAGATGATTGCCAAAGGTTGTTGAAATGACAGGCTATGGCTTGGGATCTGAAAGAACATGAAGACAGGAAAAGGCAAATTTTGAGAGAAAATGAAAGATTTAAAGGACTGAAGGATTTGACAGGGTGAAAGACAAGTGTGCAGAGAAACCGAGGGAAACAATGGAATGAATGTAGAGAAGGTTGTCTTCAGAGAGCAGGTCTGTGAAAACAACACTGTGGTGAAGTCATTGCAAGTGCTCAGAGGCTCTCAGTTATAGCCCAGAGGAGCAAATAGTTGAACATGCATTGAGGTAATCATGGTAAATCTGCCTGGAGTTACTAGAGCATCTTGGTATTGTTTCTCTTGGACCATTTTCCTCATGTAGGTGTTCTGTTTTTGGAATTTTTGTGGGTTTTTGTTTTTTGTTTTTTGTTTTGTTTTGTTTTGGTTTGGTTTTTTTTTTTTTTTTGGTTGATCATAGTTTTGTGCTTTACCATGGTAAGTTCCCAAATTCAGATCTATGCATAAAGGAGAGAAACCACTTAGTCACCTAGCCTAATCAACATAAGCTTTTCCTATGGCCTATCCCATTTATTGGGATTCTACATGGTAAGGTGGGCAAAGAACCCTAGTTATCAATAAAGTGCAACTGTTCCCAGTTTATGTGGTTTCCTTGAGAAGTGTGGAAGATGTTCCTGCAGAAAGCAAAATGAGAGTATTCCTAAGTCCCCTGTACTCATGCCATCATTTTATTTTAAAAGCTTCCCATTCCAGGGGTGTGTGGGTGGCTTAGTTGGTTAACCCTCTGACTCTTTGGCTCAGGTCATGATCTCACAGTTTGTGAGACTGAGCCTGCTTGGGATTCTCCCTTTCTGTCCCTCCACCGCTTGTATTCTCTCTCTCTCTCCCTCTCCCTCCATCTCCCATCCTCTAAATAAATAAATAAATAAATAAATAAATAAATAAACAAACAAACAGACAAACAACAATTTATGTTGGCTCAACTGAAATATATCCTAGATTGCTGTATAGGGGCAGCATTATTTAAAATCTAAAACAAAAGGCCTAATTTATTATTTTTCTTTTTTCAAGGAAAAAAAAAGATCTCAATGGTAAATTTAAATGACTAGATTGAATAAAATGTTATAAAGAGCATAAAAGTCAATGTTATCCAACTTTATAAAGATTAAATCCATATCCATATCCACATTTGTTAAGATTAAATATAATAGAGTAAGTCCTAAGTTAATTATGGAATGTTAAAAATTAAAGAAAATGTGGAATGTCTGTTGGAAAGGGTAAAGAACATGAGTGACTATAGTCTATAAATTCTAATCAAAATGACTTTTATAGCTTTGCTCTTTGATGTGTAACTACATTCTGGTATGCAATATCTCTGAGTATATATGTCAGGAAGTCATCTTATTTCTGTAGGTGAGAAGATGACCCATGCTATGTGTTGGAGTTAAAAGGTCATATGTTTTTGTTACATAGTGTGCACCATGTAAAAAATATTTCTCCTTTATAAAGAAATTTTCATCTGATCAACAAGTATGTTGGATAATATGCACTGTGATAGATACTTTTCTAGAAACTGGCCGTGAGTGAGGGTTGTGAATGGTGGTAAACTCTGTGTTGACACAACTTTAAAGCCAATCCCAGATGAAATGGCCAATATAATTGAGTGCTAGTCTCAGAAAAAAACAAACACTGGACGTATTACCTAAAGTGTTCTTTGCCAAATAAGGAAGCTAAGCAAAGCAGATGTACAAAATTTAAAACAATTCAGACAAAATCTTAAGTGCTACACCTAGCACAAACCTGGGCATTCAGCAGTGGTTATGTACATTTTATTAAAAATTGTGCCAATCAGGATGAATCAGTCAATGGAAAACTGCCAACCTTAACTCCCTCCTAAATTTAGGACATCATGGCTGTTTATTACATTTTTAGAGAGCTATCAGTTATCTTCACATCTTCTATTGCTTTTCTTCCTACCTAGAACATTCAGGAAATCAGGCAAATAGGAGTAAATGAGGATCTTCCTCAGACAAGTGTGGTCACACCAGGGAAACCAGTGCAGTACTTTTGTGCTTTCCACCCCCTAGTGGGGAATTGAAAACACTTTACTTGAGCAAGCTGCTCACGCAAGGCAGTATTCAAGCCATGAAGATTAGATTATTGTAACTCCCTGTTGGCTGACTTGCTCCATAAGGCCTTACATAAACTCCAGCTGGTGAAGGACAAAGCTGCCAGGTTCCCTCTGAAAAGGGCAAAATTAATCAAAATATATTTCTCCCTATCTGAAATCCCTATGTAAGCCATTGGTTAAATAATATAAAATAGTGTCCTGATTTGTAAATTACTCTTTTAACTCAGAGGGTAAGGCTGGCCCAACTCCAATGTGCTTTTTATAATCTCTCCCCAGTTTATGTTTCCTGGCCAGCTTCTGAACTCTGCTGAAAGAAATCTGCTTCATGTCCCAAGGCCATTTCAGGATTTTACGAAACAAGTGTATTTCTATAATCTTTACCATGTATAATTCTGCTTTAATTGCAATGCATTAGCTTTGGAATATATTAACTTAGATAAAACTTTGTAGCAAGTATCCCTCTGAATAACAGAATGATGTAATTTTATTTCTTGTTACCCAAGGGTAATTAGGCATTTCCTTCAGTCCACTTCTAAGTGGACCTAGAGCTGAAACTAAAGACTGGAATGTAATGATCAAACATTCTTTAAAAAGGTATCAGCTAACACGCATGAACATATACACAGGCACACATGTACCCACAAATTATTTGTATTGCTAAGCTCAAAATCAAACATAGATATATAGGGACTTTTGCAATAGAATATGTTCCCTTGTTAAGTAGCCAAATCAATCCTACTTTATTGACTGAAAACTAAACAAACTAAAAACACCATGAATCTTTTGGGTATTCAAACAACACAACCAAGTGTAGGAGGTTTATTAATCAAAGCTGAGGATGCAGGTTAAACAACCAGAAATATGGACAGGCCAATGAAAAGCTTCCTTTATCTGCACTGAGAGTTCTAGTAAAGTTCAAAGAATGTTATAGAATTAGAGGCCTGTTGAGACTCTTCAGTGACATAGTTTCAGTCCAAAATCCTCCCCAGGAGGCCATCACTCAGGAAGAAATTTGAATCAACTTTCCCTAACAGTCATCCCTTCATATTCCAATGTCAGTAGATCCAACAGTATTATGTGTCTTGGATTTTTAAAACAAAAGGAGTAAGTAGTGATTTTCTTCAAATCGACTTAGAGCCAAAGATAAGGATCTATCACCAGTTGAATACCTATTTTATAGCTGACATTCTGACTTTATATATATTATTTATGCTTATAACAAATTTACAAGGTACATATTATTATTATTCTGCTACTTAATTTCCTTACTTTATTAAATTAAATACTATAAATATTTATATATAATTTAAAAATCAGCATAATTATTTTTTCTGTGATACGTAAAAGTTAATTATTTATGTGTAATATCATTGGCTGAGATACCAATTAAACAAAGCAGGCATATTTTGGAAACAAGTCAAAATGTGGAGAAAGCACCCAGCAAAAGCTAAGTTTTCAACTTTATGGTTTTGCTCTGAGGACAGCAACAGTTGCAGGGTGTACAGGGTGGCTAAAACCTCAGCAGACAGTCAAATATATTTCTTGGTGAGCCAACCTAGAGGAAAAGCCTGCAGCATCTAGAGTTGCAAGAGAGTAGGGTGGGGAATGAGGGGAATCTCAGAAAGGAACGAGCTGGTCATGGACACATAAATGAACGATTCCATATAACTTGATCCACATCTTTGATCTTTCAACCACTCATTTAAAGGTTAGACCTCTCACAGTCTGAAGTGAGAATTCAATTGTCACCCACCTTAAATTGAGAAAAAGTTAGTTGAGTCTAACTAAGATAACTGCCCACTAAACCCAAAATATTAATACTCTTCAAAGTATAACAGAATCCAGAGTTCCCAAAAAGAAATATTCACAATGTTATAAGAAAAATCCAAAATTAACACATGAAACACTAGGAAAACTGGACTCATTCTTAAGAAGAAAATCAGCAGAGGCTAATCCTACAATGACAATAATATTGAAGTTTCCAGAGAAAAACTTTAGGATGCATATTATAATATGCTAATCAGGCAAAATAAACTACACTAATAGTGAATGGAGAGTGAATAAATTTCAGGGAAATAGAAATTACTGAAAAGACCAAATGCAAATTTAGAATTGAAAAATACATCCCTGGGTCGGGGGAAGTAAGGAAGAAAAGAAGAAGGAGAAGAAGGAGAAGGAGAAGGAAGAGAGAAAGAGGGAGAAGAGCAACAAGAGAAGGAAGAAGGAGGGGGAGAAGAGAAAGGGGAGGGAGAGGAGAAGGGGAAGGGAGAGAAGAAGAGGGAGGAGAAAGAGGAGGAGGAGGAAAAGGAAGAGGAGGAGAAGGATAAACCAAAACAGTGGATAGGCTTAATAACAGAATAATGAAATGGCAATAAGAGAGAAAAGAGTCAATGAACTTCATGCTAAATCAGTGAAATTCATTCACCTGAATAAGATTTTTACAACTGGGGGGGGGGGGGGGGAATGGACAGAGCTTTAGGTAACTGTGGCACAAAATCAAAAGGCCTAACATTTGTGTAATTGGAAAGTCCAGAAGAAGAGGAGAAAGAGAATAAAGAAAAAAAAAATTAAAATCTAACAAAGGATTATTATCCAAAATAGTCAAAGAACTCTTAAAAATCAACAGTAAGAAAACAAAATTAAAAAATGGGCTAAAGATCTTAATAGACACATCATTAAAGAGGATATACAGATGGCAGATAAGCATATGAAAAGATGCCCCGCATCATTTCTCACCAGGGAAATGCAAAATGAAACAAGATACCTCTACATACTTATCAGAATGGCCAAAATCCAGAACACTGACAACACCAAATGCTGATAAGGTTGTGGAGCAACATAAACTCTCATTCATTTCTGGTAGAAATACAAAATAGTGAAGCTACTTTGGAAGACAGTTGGTGGTCTTATCATATGATCCAGCGATCACATTTCTCGGTATCTTCCTGAAGGAAGTGACAAGTTATTTCCACATAAATACCTTCAATCATGTTTACTCATATTTGTCAAAATTTGGAAACAACCAAAATGTCCTTCAGTAGGTAAGTGCATAAACTGCTATATCCAGACAATGGGACATCTATTATTCAGTGCTACAAAGAAATTAGCTATGAAGTCCCCAAAAAACATGGAGGAACCTTAAATGCATATGCAATATTGTGATTTATAAGAAATATACATTTGGTCATTTAGATAACCATAATGTATTTTTCATATATATTTGATCTTCATTTACAGTTCCTGGCTCATAGCTCCCAAAAGTCCTTAGAATTTCCTAGGCACTGAGAAAGATAAAGGTGCCTTTTGTTAGTGAATGGAGTAACTTCTGGAAGCACTTAAGGATGGGACCAGTTGCAAGGAGAACCAAGCATGTGATTAGAAGGTTGGAACTTTCAGTCCTGCCTCCTCACCTCTGGGAAAGGGAGAGGAGCTGGAGGTTGAATCAATCACCAGTGGGCTATCATTTTTTTTAATGTTTTTCAATCATTATTTATTTTTGAGAAAGAAAGAGAGGCAGAGTGTGTCGGGGGGAGGAACAGAGAGAGAGCAAGACACAGAATCTGAAGCAGGCTCCAGGATCTGAGCTGTCAGCACAGAGCCCTATTCGGGGCTCAAACTCACGAACCTTGAGTTCATGACCTGAGCCAAATTTGGACGTTTAACCGACGAGTCACCCAGGAGCCCCACCAATGGGTTATGATTTAATCACTCACAGCCATGTGATGAATCCTCCATAGAAAATCCAAAAGGACGGGGATCAGAGAGCTTCTGGGCTGGTGAAATGATTGAGATGTGAAAAGAACAGGACACCTGGAAAAGGCATGGAAGCTCTGGCCCTTTTCTCATACTTTGCTTGTTGTATGCTTCTATTCCATCCGGCTGTTCCTGAGTTATATCTTTTTATAATCAACTGGTGATCTAGTAAGTAAAATATTTCTCTGAGTTCTGAGAGCATTCTAGCAAATTAATTGAAATCAAGGAGGGGGTCATGGGAACCTCTGATTTATAACCAGTTGGTCAGAAGTACAGGTAACAACCCAGATTTGTGACTGGTATCTAAGGTGAGGATGGTAGGTCATATCATAGGACTGAACACTTAACCTGTGGAATCTGATGCTATATCCAGGTAGGTAGTGTCAAAATCCAGTTTGATTGCAGGACACCCAGTTGGTGTCCTGAGAATTGCTTGTTAGTGTAGGGTACTTCCTCTCAACCTCTTACATTGGAATTGGTAACAGAACCTATTTAGCATATTCCGAAGTGAAAGAAGCCAATCTGAAAGGGCTACGTATCACGTGAATTCACCTGTAGAACATTCTGGAAAGGTTAAAACTGTGGAGACAATAAAAAGACTGATGGTTGCCAGAGGTTGTGATGGTGGGAAAGGATGAATAGGCAAAGCACAAGGGATTTTTTTAGGCTAGAGAAGATACTCTGTATGATGCTAAACTTGTCTTTATATATTTGTCCAAATCCATAGAATGTACAACACCAAGAGTGGACCTTAAGTAAGCTATGGACTTTGGATGATTATGATAAATTAATGAAGCGTTCATGAGTTGTAATAAATATACCCACAATGGTAGGGGCTGCTGATATTGGGGGAGGGTCTGCATATGAGGGCTCAGGAGATATATGGGAAAGCTCTGTATCTGCCTCTCAATTTTGCTATGAACGTAAACCTGCTCTAAAAATGTAAATAAAGTCTTTATAAAAATTTAAAATCATATATTTGAAGAAATAACAGCTGACCATTTCTCAAAATTGGCTATGATACACAAATATATGAATTCAAAAAGCTCATCACATTCCAAGCAGAATAAATAAGAAGACATCTAGACATATCTAAATTAAGTTACTGAAAATCAAAGATAAAGAAAAAAAATCTTAAAAATAGAAAACAATGAAATATTGCATAAAGGGCACATATATTTAAATGACTACATATTTCTTGGGACGCCTGGGTGGCTCAGTCAGTTAAGCGTCCAACTTTGGCTCAGGTCATGATCTAACAGTCTGTGAGTTCGAGCCCCACGTCGGGCTCTGTGCTGACAGCTCAGAGCCTGGAGCCTGTTTCAGATTCTGTGTCTCCCTCTCTCTCTGAAGCTCCCCCATTCATGCTCTGTCTCTCTCTCTGTCTCAAAAATAAATAAACGTTAAAATAAAATTTAAAAAAAAATGACTACATATTTCTCAAAAACCACCAAAGACAGTATCCAGTGGAAAACAACTTAAAAGTACTGGTTGGAAAAAGAAAAACATAAATCTGAAATTATATATCCAACTAAACATTTTATCCTTTAAGAATAAAGGGAAGTAAAAACATTTCAAATATAGAAAACTAAGAGAATTTGTCCCCGTTATACTATATTATAGGAAAACTAAAACAACAAAAAAAGTCTTCATCTGAAAAGAGTAAAAAAAGGGAAATTCAGGCTTTCAAACACTAATAAGGCATATTAGAAAATTTTATTATCTGAGTAAATATAAGCGACAATTTTCTACAGGTAAATTATTAACAGGTTAAAATATTAATGGATTACAGTGTAAAAATAAAATTAAAATTAAATTTAAAAAATTATTCAAATATTCCAGAGGAAGGAAGGAAAATTAAATGGAAGAAATAAAAAACAGAATGTGACAGATCTTAAATCCTCCTCTCACCAGGTGACAGAACAACGAACAACAATGCCACAACAATAATTAGCAAAGATAGAGATAATCTGAATATCATAAATCATTTTAACCAAATTTAAACCCATGGAAGACTGCACCAAACAAGTAAAGAATACACATTTTTTTTTTCAAAATGTACATTCACCACGGTAGACAATATGTTGGACCATTAAGTAAGTCTTAATAAATTTTAAAGGATTGAAATCATTTTTGACCCTAAGATCATTAAATTAAAAATAATTAATAATTAAAATAAAACATGAGATGGCTAGATAAATTAATACTGGAAAATTTTCAGAACTTAAGTCTCAAATCCTCAACAGGTCCACAACAAATTCCCAAGAAAAATTATAAAATATATTGCACTAAGGGATAATTAATCTGTAACAGTTTAGAATTATGAGATAAAATTAAGACAGTGCTTGAAGACAAAATTATGACCTAATTTTAGTCTTTAATGACCTAAGATTCCATCTCAACAACAAAGTAGAAAAGGACTAAAAATAATAATAATAATAATAATAATAATAATAATAGCAAAAAGTTGAGAAGGATGAGGAAGGAAAGGGAGAGTAAAAAAAGAACAGAAATAAACAAAAAACAAACAGCAGAGAGAGCTGGTGCCTTGAGAACATTCACAAAACCAGTTAATCCCTAGACTAATCAAGGTAAAAACTAAGATGGCATAAATCATTGTAATAAATCCTAGAGATATTAAATCTTAATAAGAGATTATTATGAATAATTTTATGCCAACAATGTTGACAGCCTCAATTAAGTGGAAAAAACTCTTAAATCATACAATTTACTAAAATTGACCCAAGATGAAACAAAAATTTAAAAATACTATCTTTTTTTAAAACACTAAATCCCTCAAAAAAGCATGCCTACCAGAAAATTCCAGGCCCACATGGGTTCCCTGATGAGTTCCATTAAAGTTCAAAGAAAAAAATATGAAACCTATAAAACTTGTTCAAAAAATAAAGAAGTTGAAAATACTCCCCAACTTATCTTATGAGGCAAGTATTACCTTTAGATCAAACCTAAAAGCATCACAAGACAATGTCAGAATAACATAGCCACAAAAATCTTACTATGTATGCTACTAATAGTCACAAAAACCTTAATAAAATCTAGCAAATCAAATTCAACAATATATAAAAAAGGTAATAAGGCATGACTGAGTGGGGTTTTTCTAGGAATGAAAGATTAGTTCGCTGTCAGAAAATCAGTGTAACTCACCATATGTATTGTATTAATTTTCTATTGCTCCATAAACAATTAACAAATTTAGCACTTTAAGATAATATTCAGCCATTAATTAACATTTCTGTTTGCCAGTAGCCCAGGAATGGGTTGGCTGAGTTTTCTTTCCCCCCCCCCCCCCCCGCCTTCTTTCCTCTCTTCCTTTCCCTTCCTTTCTTTCTTTACTTCCTTTACTTTACTTTACTTCTTTACTTCCTTTACTTCCTTTCTTTCTTTACTTCCTTTCTTTACTCCTAGGTTTCTAATTTGGGCAACCAAGCAGCAGGCACTAGCACTACTATAATTCCTAGCACATATTAAGCCCTGAGTCAATGTTATTGAATGAATGAATGAATGAATGAATGAATGGTGGCACCATAACTAAGGTAAAGACTTTAGGAACTATGTTTATTAACATACATACATAATATATATCATATGTAGAATAATCTCAAGGATATTTTAATAAACATTTGGAGGTGGACTGTTTCCAATCTTCCCCCTGCCTTCCGGACTTCTTATGTGAAAAAATTAAACATACATAAAAATAGAGAAACTAGTATAATGAAAATCCATGTGTTCATTAACTAGATAGATAACTAGATTTAACAGATGTTAGCAATTCTGCCACATTAACTTCATCATATGTAACATATTAATATTATGTCATATGTATATTTAGAATATATGTTCTAAAGTAAAATTTAAACATCATGAGAGGATTCACCTATAAATACTTCAAATTGCACCTCTAAAAGATATGGGCATTTCTTATATAACCCTAAAGTCATTATCTACTCAAATAGATAGACAATAATTCCTTACAGTTAGTTTCTTCCTCAATTTTATCCAATATATTTCATATCTGGTTTGTTCAAATGAGGAACTATCTCATTGTGGCTTTGAGTTACATTTCCCTAATGTAACTAATGATGTTGAGCATCTGTTCTTGTATTTATTGGCCATTTGTATATCTTCTTTGGAGACATATCCAAATCCTTTAAACCATTTTTAAATTTGATTATTTGTTTTTTTATTATTGAGTTTAGTTAGAGTTCTGTATATATTCTGGGTATAAATCCCTTATCAGATAAATGGTTTGCAAACATTTTTCCCCATTCTGTGCATTGTTTTTTCACATTTTTTTTGCCATCTTCATATTATTTGACTTTAATATGCATAGAAATATATGCTTTGGATAATGCACTATGAAGATACAGACTGGAATTACCTTTTGTATCTTAATTTGGCCAGATATTTCAGTACCAGCTTCTGCTATAGAATACTTTTACTTCAAATATACCCCCACATTTTCATATATATTTCATTAAAGGAAAACATGAATAATACTTCAGTTTCATTTCATTTATATGAAGGCAGAGAAAGCTTTGTCATCTTATGTGAAGATATGTTATCCCAAATTCTAAATAGAGTTTATTCATCTCTTCCTTAAAGGTTAGGTCAAATTCTGCTGTAAACTCATGAATGGTAAATTTCTGATTTCCCTTTAGTCTCTTAGTTTGAAATTAGCCTGGTCAAATTTTCTTTTTATTTTGCTAAGGAATTGTCCATTTACTTGACTTTCAAACTTGCTGCCACAGATTTACATTATTATTTTAATCTCTTCTGGGTTTTCAGTTGTTTTCCTTTTTTATTCCAAGTCCTACATATTTTTACTCCATCTCATTTTTTTTTTTTTTTGGTTTGGATTTTATCTAACTTATTGATAAAAGAGCTATCTTTGGATTTATTTATCCTTCCTATTATGTTTTGACTTTTGTGTTTTTTGAGATATAATAGATACATAACATTATATTAGTTTCAGGTGTGCAACATAATGATTTGCTATACACATATGTTGTGAAATAATCATCACAATAAGTCTTGCTAATATCCATCACCACACATAGTTACAATATTTTTTCTTATGATGAGAACTTTTAAGAGCTACTTTATCAGCAACTTCCAAAAATACAGTACAGAGCAGAGGATCTGAATATATATTTTTCCAAAGAGGACATACAGATAGTCAACAGGTACCTGAAAAGGTTCTCAACGTCACTAATCAGTAGGGAAATTAAGACCACAGTGAGATATCACTTCACCCCTGTTAAAAAAGGTATCCTGAAAAAAGACAAGAGCTAACAAACGCTGGCTAGGATGTGGAGACTCTTATGCACAGTTGGTGAAAATGTAAGTTGTGCAGCCACTGTGGAAAAGAGCATGGAGGTTTCTGCACTTCCATTGAAGCATTATTTACCACAGCCAAGACATGGAAGCAAACTGTCTATGGATAGGTGAATGTTGTTCAAAAGAGGAGACGGCTTCCTAATGGAGGGACTTGCGTGAAGGCACCAGGTCCCCCATCACTGTGCTGGCTGTTGGGCTGGTTCAGAAAGACAGCTATGCTCTGAGGCCGTTCTTCAGAGTAAAGGCATGAGAAACACGCAGTGGCGGTCTCTTAGGACAAATCTTGGACACCTCACAGTGCTGGCAGGAACTGGCCCCAGGGATAATGTGGGGTGTTGGGGTTGCTGCGGCCTTAGACTTTGGCAGACATAAGATCGAGGGCCCAGCATTGGGAGTCAGAAGCCTTGAGTACCTGTAGCTGTGGGGCTTTCTGCGACCAGGAAGGCTAGAGACATGCAGCCTGGGCATGCGCAATTCATTATTCATTCCCCATACCGGCCTCAGGCAGGCTCCTCCCCTCCCAGTACAGCCTTTCTGCTGCAGCCCGGTATAGGTGCCTCCTCCCTGTGTCTCTGATGAGGGGTGAGCAGGGCTTTGACAAGGTTCAGAATTTGTTCCATAGGTGTTAGAAACCAGACTCCTAATGGAGGAGTCTAGGATGAGGGTGTTCTGGCACCCGGACACCCAGGTGTTTTTCATCTCAGGACTCCCTCAAGACTTGCCTTCCTCTGGGAGTGGGTCCAGCAGAGCCCCTTCTGGCTAGATTCTGCGATTCCCTCAGCCACTCCTGACTCTCAGTGCATCCCAGCCTCTCCCTGATGTTCTTCCATCAGGACCACTGCTCTCCCCCACACACCTGAAGCCACACAGAGAGGAAAAAAATTGTTTTAAGTTCCAAAAATATGTCAACTGAGACTTTTTATAGATGAAACCTACTTCCGAGAAGTCAATTGGCCAAACATATGTACAGCTAGTGACAACAGACTGTGAAAATAGGCCCAGCTGCAAAATATTTCGGGTACCCAATTAGATCCCGTTATTCTGTGGATTTAAAATAACCACCATCTACTGTGGAAAAGATTTGTCTCTGGTTGCTAAGAAAATCCACAGCTTGCTTGATTGATGCTGCAGTCATGTGGTGAAGCTAGTTCTTGAGAACTAGGGTCTTGGGCAAGCGTTAATTAAATTCAGCACCTGATTTTAGGCCACAGTGAAGCCACTTCCTGACATGAAGCTATTGCCACCAAAGTTCCCTGCTTCCCCCATTCCTGGATTGCTGATGGGCTGTTTGGGGCCTCAAAGTCCAACATCAGGTGTTAGCCAGACTTGAGCTGTGATCTGGAGACTCTGGGGAAGAATCTCCTTCCAAGCTCATTCAGATTGCTGACAGAATTTAGTTCTTTTCAGTTGTAGGATTCGCATCCCCTTTCCTTGCATGTTGGCAGCCATGGGCTGTTCTCAGCAGCTAGAGACTGCCCATATTACTTACTACAGGGCCCCAACCTTCTTCACATCAGACTGAGAATTTCTCTCTGGTCAGTTCCCACTCACACTTTGAATTGCTCTGAATTCCTTGGTCTCTGACCTTTAGACCCAAATTTAAAGGGTTTATTTGATTAGGTCAGGCCTGCCTAGATAATCTCCCTGTTTTATGGTCAGCTGAGTTGAGGCTTTAATTATACCTGCAGAATCCCTTCATGGCAACATCTAAATTAGTGTTTAATTGGATAATTGGTAGAAGGTGTATATACACTAGAGGCTTGGAAATGTGGGTGCCATCTTAGAATTGTACCTAACATACCACATTAATAGACTAACTAGGCCATTTCAGTAGATGCAGAAAAGCATTTCAATTTAACACCGATTCACAATTAAAATATATTAAGAATTCAATTTCAATTTCAATTCAAAATTCATTCACAATTAAAAACCTCTCATCACATGATGGAATAAAAGGAAACCTCTTTTGATAAAGTAAATCTACAAAAACCCCATAGCTACTATCATACTTAGTTGTGAAAAACTGACCACGTTTCTCCTAAAATCAAGAACATGGGAAGGATATCTAACCTCACAATTTATATTAATGTTAAACTAGAGGCCCTAATGATTACAATAAGGCAATAAAAAAGAAGGTAGAAAAAAGAGAAAGAAAAGAAGAAAAAGAAGGGAAGGATAAAAGTAAAACTATCTCCATTTTTTAGGAGATATGATTATGATTATTAAAAAAAGGTAAAAAAAGGATCTACCAATTACTACAACAAGTAATAATTTAGCAAGGTCACAAATTACAAATGTAATATATATAAAAATTTTATTTTTTAAATAGTAGCAAATAATTGGAAAATGTAATTTTAATAGAGTCCATATATAATTAAAGAAACATAAAATATACTAGTGTCTCATTGCACACATTAGATCCCTAAAATATAGGGAAAAGAGCATTCTTATCTTCAGGATCTCAGGAATACAAAAATCTCTGAAAATCTTTTAGTTTCACTTGGAATACTATTTATTATTCCATTTTTGTGTACTAATAAATGACAGTATCTTGTTAGAGATTGTTTTTCTAATCTCTTGTAAGAAGAATCCATGCATATGTCCTAGTTTCTTATATCTTAGTTTCCATTTCTCTTTAAGCATTCTCAGCATGAAATGACCATGAAAAAATGTGTAAGTCAGTAACAATGTATAAACTAGTGACAAGAAAGTTAGGAAGGGACAAATTGATCCAGACAAATCATCACTTTCCATTCACAACTTTTCTGTCTATAAATTGAGTTCCAGTGACCCTACCCCCTGGGCACCAAGCCAGGGTTATAGGCCATGAAAGAACTTAAGAACTTCATGAAACCTTATAGCCCAGAATTTTGTAACTTGAATTACCATGTTTGGGCAAACAAAGGATAATGCTTGAGCCCACTGATAGCAGACATTTAGCCTCTGAGCTGACCATCCATGTATTCTATAAGGTAAGAATGGAAAAAGACATAAAGCTTAACTCTTACTTCTGTGGTCTTGAACATCCCATAGTTATATCAACATGAATTATCATCAACTGATATTTGTAGAAATAGTTCCTTTTCCTGATTTTGCCACAAGTATTATTAGTGTTATGACAAGGAAAGCCAGGAGGAAAAGTTAGTCTAACTCAATAAAAAATTATAAAGCCTTTCATAATGTCAGGGATGCCAAGGTTTGTGAGTGTGTGTGTGTGTGTGTGTGTGTGTGTGTGTGTGTGTACGCATGCACACGTGTGTTCATTCAATACCCTGATGACTGGGAATCTATTTACTCACTAGCATGTATATTAAAGTTGACATGACCTTCAAAGTAGGAATTTTTCCAAAATACTAGTATCCTTTGAATTGCACTCCACAAGATTAAAAGAAAAAAAAAAAAGAAAGAAAGACCTAGTCCTAAGGATGCAATTCAAGTTGCTTTTTGTCTTGTTTTTCATTGTTTGCTATTTAACTTATACAATCAATGTTTTTTTATGCTTGAATTATTGTATTACAGTTATAATTAAAATCATATAATTAAAGTTGCCATCCAATGTACAGAATTTTACCTTAAATTTTTTTTTCCAGGGATGCCACACTTTGAATATTGCAATGTACCAGAACATCTGTAAAGATTATGCTAATGTACATTATGAATACAAATTGATAATGTAGTATATGGCAAGATTATCCTAAATTGAGGACAGGGAGAATAAGAAGTTAATTAAAATTTGTTAAGTATCTACTGAGTTCCAAGAACTGTTCCAGGAATAAATCTTCCCACATTTTAATAAGGTGTTTACTTTTAATTACAACCTATCTATAAATGGGATGAATTTACTTTATTAACAAATTTAAATGTGTCCAATGTGATGAATTTCTTTCTTAAACATTTCGTTGTGCCACCTACTTCCACTCCAACATCTGTAGGGAAAAAAAGGCCCTGATACGTGTTGAGGAAAGTATGTAATTATTAGAGAAAGAGCTACTATGGAACAACCTTCTGGGTGGCAGGGAGGTGTTGAGACTTTAGTGGAAGGGGATAAGAGATAAATCTCTTTTTTATTTGGTAAATAATGCATTTCTTTAACAATTTTTTACTGACTACTTACTATGCACTTATCTCCGCTTTAGTGCCACAGATAAAGCAGTGAATAAGACAATGTATAAGATTTCCAGCCAGACCTCATTCTCAAAGAAGAACATAGAAGGATCCAAAGTATAAAATCTAAGTAAACCTAGAAAGTACCCATTTAGCTAAAATATTGCCTGTCACATATATCAGGAATCTGCCATTAATACCAAGGAAATTTTATTTGACAAAGGAGAATGAGAAAAGAGATGGAGATTAGCTAGTACAGTAGTACTATTATAGTACTATTATAGTACATTTAGAATCCTAAATACTAATTCTCATATGGACTGAGTTCTATGCCTTTGAACAAGTCATTTCATTTCGCTGAACTCCTTTTTCATGTGTAATATGGGAAAAATAATATTAACTCATTTACCTTCCTATTAAGAGCACCTTGAGACTTAGTACATAGTCCTGGATTCAGAGGAATAAAATTAGAATGATGATGGGAAAGGTTATGAGACTCAGGGGCCAGAGTTACTCACAAAATGGCTGTGTTTAGCCAAGTTTTATAATTTCATATTCCCCAAATATAAACATTTAAGATCCTATGCCTCTATGTAACAATAAATGGGAACCTGTGATATAAAGTTATTTTGAAAAGGAGAATTGCTATTATTTACTTATATCTAGGAACTGTTTTAAATGTATTTCAAAGAAAATTTGTGATGATTTTAAAGATCCATATTATGTCTATGCAATCAAAATGCAATTGTGAATAATTAAGCAATGAATGTAATCATCATGTGTTTGCTTAAAAATATGACTTTGCCGTGCAGCCCATGTGTCCCTCTGTGTGGGCGGGGGCGGGCGGGAACGACTTTCCTCAAGAGGCCAGTTAATTTATCTAGAGTTTTAAATAAGGATATATATTACAATAGTTATTAAAATTTACTAATATCATTCCATAGAGACCTTCTACTGCTTTTTTTTTTTTTAATTTTAGAGAGACAGAGCATGAGCAGGGAAGAGGGGCAGAGGGCTCCACACTCATTGCAGAACCCAACACGGGTCTCAGTTCTATGACCCTGGGATCATGACCTGAGCAGAAATCAAGAGTTGGATGCTCAACTGACTGAGCCACCCAGGTGCCCCATTCTTTTTTGCTTTGTATTATCTTTGCCATTAAACACAGGTATCAATATTTACATAATGTTACCTTGATATTGTTCTCTAGAAATTTTTCATGTAACAAATACATCTTGAGCTCTGATCTCACAGGGTTGTTACAAGGATCAAATGAGAAAATACCTGTGAAAATGCCATAGAAACACTAACATGCTTCTGAAAGGTAGTTGTTAAATTATTATCACTTCCGATATCTCTGCTAGGTGCTGAGGCAAAAGTTTCAAGATGTTCTCTCAACCAGTAAAATTATATGTGTCCTATACTTTCAGATAGGTTTAAAATGCACTATCTTTTGCTGCTTCTATTAGTTATTCTTCTACCTACCTACTCATGCTTAATAAAATGTGGACAATTGTTTGCAACAGAAGTATACTAAAAGACTTGATTAATGAATATTTGTATAACTCATTATTAGATCATAATTTGCATTTGTGTTCAGTTCTACAAAGTACTAAAAATTTGAACATTATATGCCATAAATGGCATAAAAAGACCTATATTTAAGTACATAATTCCCACCAGGGGGTTAGTTTCACTCACCAACAAGTGAAGTGGCTTGTTATGTAGTTTTGCTTGAGGAATATTTTCTTGTAAGTCTCATGGTGATTCAAGGTACTTGAATATAGATGGAAAATGGACTACAATGGAAATCATCTTTTAAAAACAGAATATGAATTATTAGAAAATTGTACAATAGTTTTATATTATAAGATAGAATGGAAAAGATTGAATTTATCCATAAATAAAGGTTAATCATCTAGTCAAATCACTATGATTTGACTGGGAAGAAATAATCTAGGGTAAATGCTTATAATAGGATTTTGAATACTTTAATTACTAATAAAGTACAGAGAACCAAAGATCAATTAAATTTCTAAAGAAATTATATAAGAAAAGCTTAATAACTTTGGATATGCAAAGATATCTTGGCACATAAAAGAATTAATTTAAAAATTGATAAATTAGACTTCATTAAAAATAAGAAAAATGGTCTTCAGAAGACATCATTGAAAAAAAGCAAGGAGATAATACTCTTAATACCACAATCTGACTGAGTATTTGTATGCAAAATATATAAAAAATTCTAATAATTATAAGACAAATAACTCAATTTAAAAATGGACAAAATATGTGAATGGACACATAATAAAAAATACATGTATGGTCAATAAACACATAGAAAGATGCTCAACATCATTAGTCATCAATGAAATGCAAATTAAAACTACAATAAGACACCACTACAAAGTCACTAGCATGGCTAAAATTAAAGACTGGCAAATACCAAGTATTAACGAACATTCGGAACATCTATAACTTTCATACGAAAGTGAGAATGTAGAACGATACATTCACTTTTCCAAAAGGGCAGTTTTCTTATAAAATTAACCACATACTTGCCTTTGACTTTGCAATTCCACTTCTAGCTATTTGCCAATGAGAAATGAAAACATATTTTCACAAAAAGACTTGTACATCAATGCTCACAGCACATTTATTTTCATAGCTTAAAAAATGAAAACCGCAAGATACTTCAATAATTAAATAGCTAAACAAAATAATGTTACTCAAAAAATGCAACATCATAGATAAATTTCAAGAAGATTTTGCTATGCAAACGAAGCCAAATACAAAAGAGGAGGATCAATAGTGCAGAGAAAAAGTTTACATCATCATCATCATCGTCGTCATCATCACTTATTTAGCAATTCCTATATGCCAGGCATTTTATGTGGATTATTTCATTTAATTCTCATAACTCTTGGGAAACATGCAATTATTAACTCAAATTTAGGGAGCTTGCCCAAAGTCACAGAGCCCTATAAGTGGTTGAGCTAAGATTCAAACTCCAGCCTTATGACTCCAGTGACCATGCCATTAAAGTCTTAGGTTATGGTTGTAGTGCCCAACAACACTCCTCCCTCCTCCAGCCACCACCACTCCCTGCTTGCAGAATACATCTGCGTTCTTATCACTCCAATGAGCAGAGCCAGGACTAATCCTTGGGACAGTAGCTCCTTTAAGAAGCCCTAATGGACCAGGGTGCCTGAGTCACAAGCTCAGTCAGTTAAGCATCTGACTTTGATTCAGGTCATGATCTTATGGATCATGAGTTCAAGCCCCGCTTTGGGCTCTGTGCTGACAGCTCAGAGCCTGGACTCTGCTTCAGATTCTGTGTCTCCCTCTCTCTCTGCCCTGCGTGCTCTCTCTCTCTCTCTCTCAAAAATAAGCAAACATTATTAAAAAAAAAAAAAAAGGAGGCCTAATGGACCATCAGCAGAAGTCAGATGACCACTGGCGAACAATGGTGTTCTCCAGCAATAGAAACAGCAGAGTTGTGGCAAGATGAGATGACCTCAACTGCAGAACAGAAGATCTATGTCCTAAAACACATATGAGGCAGTATCATTAGCAAAGCTGGGAGCTTTCTAACCCTGGGGAGAGCCTAATTTCCAGTGAATAGGCTAGTGGAGAAAAGGGTTCTATTCAACCAACAAGTCTATGAGCAACTATTCTTAGACTTTGAAAGACAAGCATATTTTAGTACATATAATACAGATTTTTAACCAGGCCTTATGTTATCAAGTGTTTTAGGAAACACTATTATGTACACAAATGTAAATTTATAATCTCAATGCCATGGTCACAAATATATTTACTGAAAGTAATTTTAAATTCCCAGTTATATTCTCAATTAAATTCTCATTCATATTGTCAGTAATTCAAAATTACAAGATATATAGGAAACCAACTTCCAGAAATCTTATACAGAAAGCTGAAATTCACTTTACGGTGATTTTTAAAATTCTAGTAACTGGTACCACAATAACCATATGAAGTAGATGTTATTATTAATTTGCAGATAAGAAACCTGAGGCAGAGCAAAGGTCCAAGCTGGCACATTTAATATGAAGCCCCATCAAGATCTGAACTCTGAATGTGTGCTCTTACTATGAGTCCTACATAAGCCCTGTTTGTAACGGAACCAAGGTTATGTACCTAATATGTAAACTCTTCCATTTCTACTGTTCAATCCCAGAATCACAGTTGCAGACTTGTAGCAGTTGACTAAGCTTTGCCTTACTAAGAAATTGCTATCAGCCAAACCAGAGAAAAAGTGAACTTCTACATCCTAATTCCCTAGTGCTTCTTCTCAATATCCAAGACCCTGCTCTATTTGCAACTCATTTTGAAATTCCCATAAAGTAAAACAAATTTTTTGTAACTCAAAGCAGCTAATAGATTTAAAGAGACAAGAATGAAGAATTATGCATGAAACCGGTCATATAAAGATTGAACAGTATCATAAAGAAAAAGAGAGCTAGAGGGATTGAGAGGGAAAAAGTGAGTGTGGGAGGGACGGAGGGAGGGATGGAGGGAGGGAGGAAGGGAGGAAGGAAGGAAGGAAGGAAGGAAGGAAGGAAGGAAGGAAGGAAGGAAGGAAGGAAGGGAAGCAAAGCTTGTGAAGAAAAGTGATTCACTGATACATTAATTAGATATAGTCCTTCTTGTTCTAGGAATATCTGAATGATTATCAGATATTTTCTTGTACCTTATTTTTTTTTTTGGACACATTTTTCTTGAAGAATTTTTCTTAAAGTATTTCTTTTTGGACACATTTTTCTTGAAGAATTAAGCAATTAGTAAAAAGGCACTCTGAGCTCATTCCCTAGTGTGTGGTGACTTCACAAGATAGTATAGTATTTAGAAGTACCACTCTTATAACCTCCTTGAATTATTTAACACGAGACTAGTCATAGATAAGTTACTGCAAAAGTATAAAGTAGTTGTCCAAATAATGTTCTCATCTTATAAATTCAGGGTTTAAAAAAATGTATTTTACACACTGTCCACAAAGAAAAAAAAAGTTTTGCCTTATCTCTGATGAAATGACTTAGGTAAATAGAACAATGTAGTCCCATTTTGAACATAAACAAATCCCCAAAGTAATTTTGCACATTAATATTTATATATGGCCATCAAATAAGATGTTGTCAATACATAATAATTAGGCTTAATCTAAAGCCTTAATTTAATCTATCTGTAAACTAATCTACATTGTATAAATTATTAAAAATTATTTAAAAGAAGTTTTCATCAAATTCACTTTAATTTCTACAAATGTTATTTTATTTTTTAATGTTTTATTTATTTTTGAGAGAGCGTAAAGGGGAAGGGGCAGAGAGGGTGATACAGGGTCCAAAGCAGGCTCTGTGCTGTCAGCAGCAAGCCTGATGTGGGGCTTGAACTTATGAGCAAGATCATGACCTGAGTTGAAGTTGAATGCTCGACAGAGCCACTCAGGTGTCCCTCTACAAATGTTATTTTAATAACTAATGGTCAAATGCCTACATATAAAATTTATTATTAATATTAAAAGTTGTATAAATCCCAAATATATGTGCATATATATAATTTATTATATGATAAAAAACATGAATACTAGTCCCAAATGTTTCAATAGCCTGGCCTCTTACATTTTCATTTAAAATAGAAATATGAAGGATTTTGTTTGCAATATAAAATAATTTAGTTGTTTGTGCTTGGTATGTGCGTCAGATAATGTATGTATACCTTAAGTCGGATATCTACCTCATCCACTAAAATAGACACATCATTCATAATTATGCATATTCTAGTTATAAATTGGTGAAACACATTAACTCTAGTATTTATGTTCTCTCTATGTAGCAAACCTCCTCTGTATCTTATCTCTTACTAGTTAATTCCTTAGTGGAGAAAATTTTGTAACTTTTTGTCTACCAAATTGTTCAAGTATGACTAGTATGACGAACTACTACTACTCTTTAATGGTTTCTACCATCAGGTATTTACTTTGAAAATTAGCAATCATACTAGGATGGCCATTCGAATGACAATTAAGAGCAAAGTATTAATGTTTCTTGGGATTTTATATGGGACAAAGGAAAAGAGTTTTTATGAAGGTTGGAAATGAAACTTTAATCTGGGGGAATATATACTTGGTAAGTGAAAAACAAAGCATATAGGTGATTACATATATATATATATATATATATATATATATATATATATATATATATATATTTAAATAACTGTTAAGTTTCAAATAATGAATTGTATATTATTTTCATGGGTTATGACAAGAGAAATGAGCAAATGATAACTGAGAAAGGTTTATACACTTTCTCTTATATAGTACTAAGCAAAAATTTTATTTCAAAGAAATGCTTCCATGGGTTAATCTTAATGGTTAAGATTCTCAGGACTAGAATTCTTAAAACCTACTTGTTTTTATTTTTTATTTTTTTCAACGTTTTTTATTTATTTTTGGGACAGAGAGAGACAGAGCATGAACGGGGGAGGGGCAGAGAGAGAGGGAGACACAGAATCAGAAACAGGCTCCAGGCTCCGAGCCATCAGCCCAGAGCCTGACGCGGGGCTCAAACTCACTGACCGCGAGATCGTGACCTGGGTGAAGTCGGACGCTTAACCGACTGCGCCACCCAGGCGCCCCAAAACCTACTTGTTTTTAGAGCAAACTTTCTTTTTTTAACTATTTTTTCTTTTTGATTAGAAAACCTGACTCTCAATTTCTGAAGAATGCTACGTTTCTTGTGATACATCCTATATTTCATCTACCATTAAACTTTATAGTGTTGCTCTCAGAAGCAGTTTCTGTAACTGAAGAAAAAAGTAAAAGACTTACACGATGTTCAGGCTATAAAATTGATAAAGAAGGGCAATGGAACCATATTCTAACTTACAGTAGATAATAACTTATAAATATTAGAAATTAAATACATTCCAGTACTATAACTTCAAAACCACTTTAATTTCTATTATACCTGGGAAGGATAAATTATGGATCAAGGACAAAATGTGGCCCATTTCCCATTTTTTTAAATAAAATATTTTTGTAACATTACCATTCTTGTTGTTTCTTTATTGTCTATGGTAGCTTTTGCACTGTAACAGCAGAGTTGAGTAGTTGTAACGAGACCATATGGCCCACAAAGTCTAAAATATTTACTGTTGAGCACTCTACAGAAAAACAACTTACTGACTCCTATTTTAGACACATACATTGAATTGTATGTTGTTGAAATCAGACAGATAATACAGAAAATACAAGCAAATGTCAGAGAAGCATTTTTTAAAGAACTTTAGATTTATATTTGGCTAGGTGTTTTGAAATTTACTCTAGTTTTCCTAGTATTTTCAAATAAATTCAAAATATTAATCTATTAATTCAAATTATTTTAAATAAATAAAAAATAAACATAAAAAAGGATTGCCTGGGTGGCTCAGTCTATTATCTGTCTGACTCTTGATTTTGTCTCAGAGCATGGTCTCATGGTCATGAGATTGAGCCCTGCATCACGCTCTGCATGCTGAGCATGAAGCCTGCTTGGGATTCTTTCTCTCCCTCTTTATCTGCCCCTTCCTCACTTGCACGCATGTGCTCTCTCTCTCAAAATAAATTTAAAAATAAACATTTAAAATTATTTTGGTCCTGTATGTATGTATATATGTATGTATGTGTATGCGTGTATGTATATATGTGTGTGTGTTTATGTTGTACGTTTATATAATTCACCCCATCTCTGTGCCATGAACTTTTAATATTAATCGAAAAGCAGTTAACCTCTTCAATATTTGAGTCATCAATACTTAAGGTATCAATTGACAGGTATTGACTGGTAAAACTCCCTCTCTCTCCTGCATTATAGCTATGCTTCAGTGATATGTGGATCATAATCTAAAGCTCATCTTTCTGCCTTGGCATTTCCCTCATAATAAATTTTCTCAATTTGTCCCTACAAGGATTTTGCCTCCAGGATTAAGTCTGAGTCCTGAATGGAGTGTGTGTGTGTGTGTGTGTGTGTGTGTGTGTGTGTGTGTGTGTGTAAAAACAGAGCTGCATTTTAAAGAATATTTATATAATATCTATTAATATAAAGGTATATCATATCCATATCTATATTAATGCATAAATGTAAAAGAAATGCAAGTTAAAAATAGAAGGAATTGTTTTGTCTTTAAAGTTCACTTTTGGGGAGGGCTTAAGTTTCTTAGGCCATGGGTAGGATTAAAAATTTTCTTGTGAATTTAAGGAAAGCAAATGGATAAAAAGGAAAGTCCATGAATATGTCAGAGTACTTCTTTGACGATATAGTTGGGGAAAATCTTTAGAGTCACCCCCTTAAACACTTATTATAATTTTTAGGTAGATAATAAAAGATACCTGGGAGAACATAGGGAAAAAATGTTTAGGACTCAAAATAACATACTAAGTACCACCTTAATGCATGCAGATATTCACCTAACTTTCAGGATGATAATAAATGAAACTAGAGTAGTAACATATCAGAAAAATATCCATGGCTTTCAGAGCTAACAGTCTCTCAACAACTCAAGTCCACCATCAGCACAACATTCCCCGAGGGAAAATGTAGTAAGCAGTAGTCATTCCACTCACTGGGTTTGCCTCCTAATTAATGAGATAAAGCTAAATGAGTATATGCACAAAATGTTGCAAAGAAATTTTTTAAATAGCTTTTAAAAAAACTATACCATTAAAATGGTTTTCTTACTAGAAGTTTCTTAATATAATTTACAGTAGAAAATATATTTTATTTTACAACCAAGTATGCATATACAGATACACAAATCACTCCAATAAAACAGAAACAACATGTCAAGAAACTATATCTACCTTTACCTCTAGTGATATATTCTGATCTAGTCTGTCCCATTTTATGTTATTTTTGATGTGGATGTCAAACTTTAAGTTGATAACACAAGTCATTAATGGGTTATGACTTTTGAAGTCTACAGTTTGGAGAACACTGTGCTAAGATATTATTAAGGACCTAAACATTTTCAGTTAAAGTACTGGACAATGAGATATATAAGAAAGATAACTGAATTAGAAATCAAAACATCTTGATTAACATTTGAGTTCTGCTGTGTACTGACTTCAGAGCCTTAGTTTTTCATCTCTAAAAACAGAAAATAAAATGTGTCTATCCCACCAAATATGTCATTTATGAAAGAAAAATCAGTAGTAATGGATATGGAAGCATTTTGTAAATTGTAATGTAATAGAAATTACACTTTATTTGAATGTTTAACTAGTTAGACATAGACCAGACCACTATACTGTTTCTAGACACTTATGGGTTTTTAAAGTGATTTTAATTTTTCAATTTTATCTTTACAGTAAAGAAAATATCCTGCAGTAATGATGGAGAAATGGTAGTTCTTTAAATCAGTGCCTGTGGGAGTGCAGATATCTGGAAGAGAAGCCAGAGATTTGCTGTCTTTAAGAGCTGCAATACATTTTTCTCATCTCTATTAGTTTCTGCGGGCTGCCCTAACAATGTACCACAGACTGGGTAGCTTCAACAGATTTTTTTTTTCCATTCTGGGCCTAGACATCCAAAATCAAGGTGTCTACAAGGTTGGATTCTTTTGACACTTCTCTCTTTGGCTGATAGATGACCATCTTCTTCCTTTGTCCTTACACGGTCTTCTTTCTGTGACATCTATGTCCTAATCTCCTCTTCTTATAAGGAAACCAATAATACTGGATTAGAACCTACCCTAATGACCATATCTAAACTTAATTACCTCTAAAGACCTTATTTCCAAATATAATCAAATTCTGAAGTACTGGGGACTAGGACTTCACCATATGAATTTTGGGAGAACACAACTCAATCCATAACATCATCTAATTTCTTTTTGTTGTCATTAGTTATACTTTGTCAATACTAAGGAAAACATGTATTTATTTCTACATAATGTTTCACGAATAACCAAAAATAACCCATTAATTTTTTCAATGATTCAAAATTGAATCATTTCTATATTACCAAAATGGCCATATCTCATTGATAATTTATCAAATTATATTAATGTTTAATAAGATCAATTATTATTTAACAAAAGCATTCTCTTAATGCTTCTTCTTAACTAAAAGGAAACATTCTGGAAGAAAAAAATAAGCATAGCAACTTGATTAATTCCCAACTTGTATATGGAGGCAGTATTTGCTTCTTTGGAGATAGATTTTTAAACAGAAAATAACAGATTCAAAAAGTAAAATGAATATGCTGAGATAAAATGTTAATATACTCCCATATTTAAAAGTAAATAAAAACCCTTGATTACTACTAAATTTTGTTTCAAGTTGCTTAGGTGCCCACCAAAGTAAGTAGAAAGTTTGTTTTTTGTTTTTTGTTTGTTTGTTTGTTTGTTTGTTTTTTACAGCAGTCTAGGACAAATAAAAATTCATTTTAATTAGCAAGAATACATTACTTTGTTTTCAGTTATAGACACAAATACATTTCCACAGTTTGAAGTTGTATGAAAATTTTATATTCTTAAGATTCTGCAGTTATGCAAAACTCCTTTCTTTACGCACAGTGGGCTTTACTGCATTCCTTTAATAAGATTGAGCAGATGGGATTTCCATCAACCTTTCCGGAAACAGTAAAAAATCATATCTCTTTACATTAAGAAAAAATTTTTATCATTGCAGAAGTAGTAAAACGCCATGAAAAAGGTGGTACAGATATCAGGAATTTTTAAAAGATTCTTAGCAAAATAACAAGTCCCTTTTTCTTGGAGAAAGGGAGAATAGCAGAGATTAAACTAGGCTCCTGTAAAGAACACTGCCATCTTCTATCTACGTAGGTCTTAGTGTAGAGATGTCTAGACCACCATGCCTAGAAATCCAGGAGGGAGGAGGTGGAGGAGCCATTAAGCAAAAATATCTAGACCCCATTCTTGTCCGACCAATGAGCTCAGGAACCTGCATCTACCTGTCTGTTGAAGATAGAAGAAAATCTCTAAGAGTGAGCAATAAATGTAAGGAAAAAGTCTTTCATCATGGTAATATATAATAATGAGAATTTTACCATGCCCAGATGTGAAATCATCTAGCAAATACTTATGTACTCGCTCATTCAACTTTTTTGAGTATCCTGTACATTTTACATGTAATATAATTAGAATAAAGATGCAACCTGAACTGGACTTGGCTCTGTCCCCCCGCAGTTCACATTCTACCAGGGAGAAGCATATAGTACATAATACGGATGCATAAAATCAAATTCTAGTACGTGTTTCTCATATAAATAATGAATGCTCTGATATTGTCCTAATTTACAGAGAACGGTCAAAGAAGTCTTTTTTCAATAGGGTGACCAGTAATTAGTCATCCCAACATTATTACATTTAAAAGTGACAGGGGACACAACATGATTACATCTATGGAGATGTAAATCAAGTTGTTCCAAGTAAACCAGAATGTCACCCTATTATATGGGCTGAGATCAAAAGGAATAAAAGAAGTCAAGAATGCAGAAAAGCAGGGACAAGAACATTCTAAGTAGTGGAACGGCACGTGAAGTGGGGAAGAGCTATTTGAGGAACTGAAAGTTGAAAAATGGCCAATATGGCTGGTACATAATGACTTAGAGCAAAGGTTGGCAAACTATAGCCATCAGGTCCAATCCCTTCTATGTTTTTATGGATAGTTTTATTAGAACACAGCCATACTCATTTGTTTACTATTTCCTATGGTTCTTTGATGCTTCAAAGCAAAGTAAAAAGACTGGTGGAAAAGACCAGCAGGCCTGCATCTGTCTACAGGTGTGGGCTGTCACTGCGACCACATCCCACCAGGATACGGCCATGTTTAATTATCTGCACTTAGCCAGGAAGTATCTGAACTGGCCACAGCCTCTATACAATGATTCAGACAGCTCACCAACCTGTTACCTTCCATGGATCCCATTCTCTCCTCATTCCCAGAAAACTTTTCTAGTCCTGCCAAATGGCTCCTGGAGCCCTCGGGTGCTTAGCAGCCAAACAACTCATTTCACCTTTGAATCAATTAGTTATGCCTGCATTCCAGATCTCTTCTGAGTCTGCAACATTTTCTTAGTTATGTGCCTATTGGGCAACAAAAAAACTCCTGCACTCTACTCAACTCCTCAATACTACCTATACAAAAGCCTATTTCTTTTCAATAAATGTCAGACACTGTTTAAAAAGGCCAGTCAACTAGTTGCAACAGACCATATGACCTGCAAAACCTAAAATACTTGCTATTGAGCCATTTACTGAAAAACTTTGCTAATCTCTGATCTAGGGAAAGATTAGCATGAAATGTAGTTGGAGAGGTAGGTACCCTGCTATTAAGACAGAAATATCTCACGGTGTTCAAAGCAATCATTATTGCAGTGTTCCAATTTAAATATCCATAATTATAGAATGATAGAAGCAGAAGGTACCTCAAGAGACAAATCTGCCATCATTATATAAATGGATTATGTAGGTTGATAGGACATTTTCCACATCATTCACCATTTGCTTTTTCCATTAGTAATTTCCTTGGATGAAATAGGACCTCTCTTTTAAAATAGACCCATAGTTATTTCAGCTAAATAATAAGGTACATTTTGATAGCATGCAATGCCCTCAGCTGTGGAATACATCTATTAAAAAAATATATGAATGACTTCTACCCATTTATAATCTGTACAGTGGGAATAAGAAAGAGTGGCACATGAAAAGAAATAAGAAGGAATACAAAGATCCCACACAATCATGTGCCAGTATAACCCATATCCTATGAAAAATGAAACATAATTTCTAAATAAGGGCTGTGAGCTACCTAAGTCATGAGCTACCTAAGTCATGAGTCTGTTTAATGGTGCCACACAGTAAATGACACAATGCAAGCAATCAGCTCTCAGGTTTTTTTTCTTTAATATTTCTTTCTTGATCACAGAAAAGGGGGAGTCATACAACACAAAGAAGAAAATACACATAGTCACTATTAAAAAGGCAGATTGCTTTATCTAAAAGACATTTTTTTTTTTTTTGGAGGGCATGATGAAAGAAAATAAAACCAAATGCTCAATTCTAGGAGTAAACTTTGAAAACTTCCAGCTACAAAAACCAAGCACTTTCCACAACTACTAGTTAGGGAACTAATCACTAAAAGAGACCACAGTTGTGGTAGTGCAGTGGGAAATAAGATCCACAAGGAATCCACATTGAGAATGCGTGCAACACACATACATACAAAAATTCAGGCCAGAACTGGGCAATTTACATCTGAGCCCTACTAAGCAAAAGTGCTGATGAAGTTAAGTTTTAACCCTGCGATGTATCTTCAGTGAAAAAGAATGGAGATTTCTATCTGTGCCAAGGGTATACCATCAAGTCAATGTATCACAAACATAACATAGTTCTTATTTCAAAGCTAGATATCAGTGAGTTTCAACTAATAGTTTCCTTGTTTCATAAAGTCCTGAGTTATGGAGAGATATTTTAAGAGGGTGGACCAGGTTCAGGTAGCACCATTTCACAAAGGTCTTAAATAAAACTCATTTATATCTGTGTTTATATGAACCAAATTTCCTAGCACACCCCCCTACTCTCTAATTCTCTAGAGAATCTGTCTTGTGTGACAGTAGCTCCTCCTTGGTACACATTTAGACCAATTTTGTATTTAAAATTTTTTGTGTTACTATAATATTCTTCTCCAGGATTCAATGCCAAGACAATCATCTGGTTTTTAATGTCTAACCTAAAATTGATTTCAAGAGACAAGTCTATCTCATCTTCTAGGATGGTGGTCTTTACCAGTCTAGGCAGACCCTATCAATGATCAGACTTTCCTTAGGTAATTGCAGTGTATTGCTAGCTATATTAAATGACTGTGGACAGGTAGTTCCAGGTCTGGATAATACCACTGCTGCCTCCTCCATTTTGTGTAGCTCTGTAGGGGACTATGAACTGATGCTAGCTCCTCCCATGAGCACAGCCTGCAGAGTCACAAGTAATTGTAAGTTCCTAATGTAACTTTCCCAACAACTCATGTGATAAACATTCTCCCTTGCCTCCCAGGTCCTTTCCCTTGTGCGTCACTCAGATCAGACCCCTGTGAATCTTACCAAAACCACTTTTTAAAATTTGAATTGCCCAATCCAACCCAGCAGAGGAACCCTAAAGCACCTTCACCCTTGCTTGGACCCTAATAAAGGCAATGTCCCAGGTCCTACCTTACCCTCTCTGCATAATCCTGCCTTGACTTCTCTGTGTGACCCCCCACACATGCAGTATACCTCTTTCAGGATTTGTGAGTCATAAACTTCCCTATTTCACTTGTCCTTAACCAAGCAGGCTTTGTTGGATCCTGACTAACCATTCAGTACCCCAGGGGTCTACTTAATAAATGTAAATTTAACAAAAAATTACAACAATGACTATTTCCAGAAACCTAGTACTGGTCTGCTATTTATAAAAATCACCATCAATAGATATTTTATGTTAAAAATATTCATTTTTAGTATTTTTTATTTGTCTTGAGGGAGACAAATAATTTCGTGTTGCTTTGATTATTTGTATATATTTTATATGCTGGGGAGAGAGGAAAATAAAGTCAAAATAATTTAAGTTATATCTAGATAGATTTGTCTTTGTTTCTTTCCTAAAGACTATGTGTACTTCTGCTATTCTTTTGCTTAACAATTTTCTTCCTATATTAAATTGCATAGGATCTAAGATAAATCTATAAGAATGGGGGCAACTCTGGATATTTTTAGAAGATTTAGGCATAGGTAAAAGTGAAATAAAGTCCATATCCTGAAGTGGCAAAAGAAATTTCATTGAAACCCCATGTATTTCAGTTTCATTGCACTAAAACAGGCTACAGAGAGAGTAAATGCACCCTCCATCACTAGGAGTCCTGAAGAAAAACTATTAGACCATGTAGTCACAGTTTTGCTGGAGTCATTATAATGAACTAGAATCCTTCTCACCCTTTCTAAATGCTTCATAATGCTAACCTTTATCCCAGAAAAAATGCCGAGATTTTTTTAAAGTATACAATCTGTCTGAATGTTACAGTAGAGTTTGATATGTTTTCAGTGCCTTATTAATTTTATTAAGAAAAACAATGAACAAAAAACAAACAAAAAAGAAAAAGAATGAACCATACAACATAGATACATGGTGGACTTTGTATCCATTTATTGGTGGACTTAGCATCAATAATCTAAAATATATAAGAATGAGTGAAATGTCTTTCTGAAGAAGAAATAAAGATTTGATTTTAAATGTTGTTTGTAAAATATATCAACTTTTTTCTAATATTAGTACGTTTTTATATTCAACCAATCTATGAAGAGCCCACTAAGGAGTAAGACCTATGAGGAAAAAAAAAACATTATCTTTACCCTCAAAAGGCTTATAATATTTAGAAGGAAATAAACAAGAAAAAAACAACAACTAATACATGGCAATAGATCATAAGTTTCAGGTGTGTTGGAATAAGTCCATGAAAATGTTGGAACCTAATTATAAGTACTTCCATAAGGGATAGTATCATTTAATTATTTATTTAACTAAATAAAAATTATTTGAGAGAAAGAAAGCATGTGTGAGCAGCGGGGAGGAACAGGGCAGGGGGAGAGAGAAAGAGATTGAGAGAGAGAATCCCAAGCCTGACACAGGGCCTGATCCCATGACCCTGGGATCATGACCCGAGCCAAAATCAAGAGTCAGATGCTCAATAGAATGAGCCACCCAGGCATCCCTAAATATTTATTATAAAGCCCGTTTAGACTTGTGTTTTTTAGTGATTACTCTGGTTAGGCTATTTATCTATATACAAAGAAACATTTTATACAACTTCCAGGAAAACATGTGAATTCTATTTCACTGGGAGTTGAACATAAGAGACTGGGTGTAAGCAAGGCCCACTGAGTATCACTGTTACTTTACCAGGTCTGACTTTGTTTAATCCCCAGGAAGCTGTGGGGTAGTTTGTTAATGGATACATTTTGTAAATAGAATTTTCAAAAGAATGTTCACAGTTGGGCCTCCTGTTGTTTTCTATTGGTTTGAAAGGGGGTATTCACAGCTGCAGAAAAGAGTTCACAATTATCAAATTGGCTTTTTCTACAATGTAAGATAATACTAGCACATGCAATTTCTGGTACTGTCACAAGAACAACAAGCCAATGATCTGCATTTGCACATTAGGTGTGAATATTTCCTCTCTGTGTCTAATTGACCTTACCCAAGTTACAGAGAAGGAAAGTTGAAAGAGTTAGAGAAAACCCCGTTTTCAAAATCAAACCACTAAACCTGAACCAGATTAAGGGTATCTCAATTAAGCTGCATGATGGGTAGGTTTACTCCTCCCTGCACACTGATTTCCACTTTTCAAATATCCCTCTAAAAGAAGTATCAAAGGAAGTGGAATACTGCCAAGTGCAGATATACTAAGGCAGATACACTTGACTAAATCCAGACAAGAAATAGAGGACTTTATAGCATTTTAAAATGAAATTACATCCAAATAACACCACATAAGACCCTCATGATTAACATTATGACAGTGAATATGAAATGACTAGAGGAGCTGAGCATTTATTTCCAAATATAGCTCAGTATTTTAGTGTCATTACATTGACACATTTTTTAAATTGGCGTGAGGAAAAACAGTGCAAATGACTGATCTCATGGTTTATGTTGTCACAAGTAACGACACACAATACTGGGGCTCAAATTGAGTCTTAATCACAATATGCAAACCATCACTCTGGGAGCAAATATGAAAGCTGATCAGAATCTATTAAATGGTAGCACAGCAAAGTAGAGGTTCATGTTTTAATTACAATTAATAGAGTGTATCAAATGGGTACTTCTTATAGTTCATGAAGATTGGTTCCTTGTAGAGAAGAGATGGCTCTCACCATTTGGTAAGAAGACTATTTCTACTAGCCATGCATCATTAACTTGACTTTATCCCTTCTGTAAGATATTGATTAAGCAAAGACTAAATATATTTATTAAGCTACAAGTAAAGTATGCATTTTAGTAATTTTCAAAATGGAAAGTGGAAAAGGAAAAGTTGGCATTTATCTTGCAAGGTGTTAATAATTTAAGCTGAGGGCCCATTTTTAAAACTGATTAATTCTAGCCTAAAATCCAATAATGATGGTGTATTACCATTGCTTATGGTACAGCAGGTCTTTGTTCTTTACAGATTTAATATTTACTATTTCAGTGATAATGCTATTGATGGTGATTATCCATGACACAGATGAATCTGTCATTTTTTTAAGTGCCAATTTGAATCACAAGTAGTACAAAGCTAACTGCTAGTGGAAGTAACTTAACTAGAACATGCAGTCACTCTCTGCACATTTACATCTAGCATTCTATGCACAATAGTTCTACTGCAGTGATAACAAGAACTTTGTTAGGTTAAATACACACTGAGCTAATGCGTATTTATACAAAACACAAGATTATCATCACAAATACTATTAAAAAGAAATTATGTGCCTATACTGTGTCTATTGTCTTTATTTCAAAGATAGGGCAGAATATCCAGAAGATATCCAGACATGTATTAAGTACATATTCTAAGTAGAGCAGACCTTTGTCTTTGCTAATAATATTACCCATGATCTTTGCAAACAGCTAAATATTCATGTTGTAAAAGCATATGATTTCCAGCATTACAAGAGACCCACTGTACTCCTGCAAAGTGCAGTAAATTACACATGTGAAAAACAGTTCATATGTGAGAACGGTAAAGACTGGTTGAGCTGCAAATATTGAGGGATTCAGCTAGATTCACACCCTCGCTAAGACTGGGTTAGGTTCACTCCACAAGTCAGACAATGTTAACACGAAGATTCCAACGCTAAATTTGTTTTGCAATAGATCTCATACAGTTGGTACCATAAATTCTAAATCTGTGAATGCCAGAAAAACTATTTTAGTAAAAGGTAATACTGAACATGAGCTATTTAAACCCTGCGACACGATATGATTTCAACTTAGAATTTATAAACCCACAAGAGAACTTCTACCCTCACAACAAAAAGCAAAAAAAAAAAAAAAAAAAAAAAAACCTATAAAATCGTTACATTTCAAGCCCATCTGAGAAGTGAGGTGAAGGGCAAAGTAAATCCCAAAGCATGAAGAGACTTTTAAGGAAAGAAAGGATGCAGGAATTATTTTACCTTCACAGAGTATAAGAGTAAGTAAGTAAGAAATGATCGGCATAAGAATAATATAAACAAAAACAACAGAAACATCAATGAGTTATTAAAGATGAAAAGATGACCATGGTGAAAATTTAGAATACGTGAGACAAGATGAGTATTAATCACCCTATATAGTTCCTTACTATAAGCCTCCATCATGTGCTCTTGAGAAAGACTGTGGGCAAAGTAGGAGACCAAATAGAGTTCCCTCTTCATGGGGTATAGCACAAATCCATACTCACTTCTTGAACTTTTCTTACATGAATCAAAAGCTATAAACCACTGGGTAAGCGCCAGGAAAACCTAGCCTCTAATCCCAACAAAAGTAAATGGTAGAAGACAAAACTGTCTGACTCTGGGAAGGGGTCAGGAAACCACCCCTTCTACCACAAGCCTTGTCTCAAAGAACTGGCCCAGAAATCTGATGGAACAAGGGGAGTATCCCTCTGTCACCAGTTCCAGGCAAAGGCAGCACACTGCTATTGATAGAGATAGAGAAGCAGATTTGTCTGCTTTGTAACTGAGGCCAGCTTTTGTTGCTGGAGAGGCAAAAGACTCTCCTAATCAAGAATCTCACAGTTAGAAGCCAGAGTGTGCCTGTCATGAAGGAGAACAGGAATGCTGAGAAAGACCCATCATTATGACCGAGGTAGAGAGGACTTGCAGAAGACTGAGTCTGGATCATAAAATCTTAGAGACATCTCTCTTTCCCGCCACAGGCCGCTTACCTTATAACAAGCAACATCGATATACCATTGGAGGAGGGGAAATTGCATGGAAAATGTCCTTCTGTAGTGCAGTTGTACAAGAACTGCTGAAAGCTGACTATGGAATAGGAATGCAAAGAAAATCTCACCAAGACCCTGGGGTCCAGAATGAACAAAAAGGTAGCAGCAGCCCATGGTTGAGAAATTTGAAAACCTAGACTTAAGAAGTATGATATCAGAGATGAAGAATTCTTTATCAGTAGATAGGACTCAGCACAAGACAGAATCAGTGAACTTAAAAATAGAGCAATAGAAATGATCCAGATTGAAATACAGAAGAAAAAAATAATTGAAAACAAAAACAAAATGGAAGCATGAATCCAAGAGTTGTGGGAGAGAATCAAAGGATCTAACCCTGGGGCAGAGATTGCTACTTTTCCTTGAGTATCTCCTCTTCCCTTCTGAAATTTATGTGAAACACATGAATACTTGGATAGAGACAGAATTACCAGCCTACTTTGTATCTAGGAGTAAAAATGAAGCTGAATTAGAGTCAGTAGGATTTGAGATGATGTTGTATGAGTGATTTTTAAATATTTAAATTTTTTTAATATTTACTTTGAGAGAGAGAGAGAGAGCATGTGTACGTGCACACCAGCACATGAGGGGCAGAGAGAGAGAGGGAGGAAGAGAATCCCAAGTAGACTCCGTACTGTTAGCACCAAGCTCCCATGCAGGGCTCAATCTCACAAACTGTGAGATCATGACCTGAGCTGAAATCAAGAGTCGGACGTTTAACCCACTGAGCCAGCAAAGTACTCCATGAGTGATTTTGTTTTTTTAGATTATGTTCCTAAATAAAGGAGAAAGCCCCTTTTCCCTTTTCCCTTTCCCCTAATTACTGGTTGAATGGGGATATCACACTGAGGGTGGTAAACTAACAATTTCATAAAAGCCAGAGTGTGACAATGCCAGGGGGAGTCCTTGGCACTGTGGACTTGTTATTTCAGCCTTGGACTAATGACATTTGGCCTATTATCTCTGAGATAAACAAATATATATTTTTCAAGATACTGTTATTTGTGGTGCTATTATTATAGCCAAACACATATATATTCTACTAAATACAATCTCCCAGCTAGTGAAAGCTTAGAGTGAAATTTGGAGTTACTTTATGACTTCTGGATCTAAACCTAACACAATTAGTGTCACCTCTCACAGTAATCATCAGAAAATACCAAAAGAATGGCAGGACATATTATTAATCATGAGACAATCTCTTCAACTTTAGATAAATGCAGGCTATTTTACACATTCTGAAACTAAAATTTGAGTACTATGATAAATACCATGATTAGATACAGAAAAAAATGATGCATCTATAATACACTAGATACAAACAGCCAGAGAAATGAATAACATATCCAAATATGCAGTTTGGCAGCATATAAATTTCATCAAAAAGTTGGCTCTCTGAAGTAATGAATAACTCTAAAATAATTTCAGTCTGTGCAAATATACACTGTCTAAAATTATACATAGCCACTGTGAAACTTTTACAAAAGCTATTAAATGATCCAAATATCATCCCTTGTAATACTTTTTTTTAATTTTTTTTTAATGTTTATTTATTTTTGAGACAGAGAGAGACAGAGCATGAATGGGGGAGGGTCAGAGAGAGGGAGACACAGATTCTGAAACAGGCTCCAGGCTCTGAGCTGTCAGCACAGAGCCCGACGTGGGGCTCAAACTCACGGACCGCGAGATCATGACCTGAGCCGAAGTCGGCCGCCCAACCGACTGAGCCACCCAGGCGCCCCCCCTTGTAATATTCTTAAGTTAATTTTCAATACAGATTTAACATTATATCATACTGCAAGTAAAAATAATAATCTAATTTATAATTATAATCCTATTTTATTCATTCAACCATCCACTCACTCAAAAAAATAATTTTGACTCTTTATGACATACAAACCTCTATACTATGCAACACACAACATATTGTATTTCAAAATGTTCTCACAGAGCTGAATGAGTTGATTTAAATATGAATACAGTACATATTAAAGTGGTTATAAACAGAAATAAAAATAAAAATTGTTGTGCACTGGTGAATCAGTAATATTTCTTCCCTGACCAGATACCATGAACAAAGGTATCATGTATGGGCAAAACTACATTTTCTTACACTCCAAGACTTGAAAAGGATATTGCAATGGAAAGGTCAAACTGTGAAGACTTGGAATATAATAGCACTTTTGTAGGAGAAACAAATATAAAACATAGAAAGAACATTTATCTGGGTACTGGGAAACCTAAGTGCTATTTCTTCTTTTTTCACTACTACTTTTTGATATTAGAAAAATTATCATGCCTTAGATTTCTCACTTATGAGAGGAAGGTAAATTCTAATGACCTGAGTTTTCTTCTACTACTTTTATAAACAAAGTTGTGTCATGTGTCCATATGTACCACATGCATGTGCTTAAAGTTCTTCTCTAGACCATTTATTATGATGGTCCCCATTCTCTGTATATTTTCACAACGTGAACTGATTATCAGCTAACTGCTCTTTGGGTTTTTATGCCACTAGGCATGTTGAAAATGTGCTTTTATGGGACATAAATAAGAAGAATCCAAGAAGCAATTGGCCAAGGTTAAGAACAATCTAAAAACATTGCACAGAGTAAACCTAGTGGGACTATAGTCTTCACTATTGCCATGTCCAAATAAACTGGCCTAACCAGACCCTGAAAGCACACAAGTTGTCCCTCACGTGGATGCTCTTTAAAGAGCTATGGTTATAGAAAGGCACAATCACAACATGCCTTGATTGAAATAGGAACATCTTAACTTCTTCTTGGTGCATTTTCAGAATGCTTATGGATGCCATCTGGGGACACTCAACTTAGTGAACTGAGGAGGCAAACAATATGAAGTTGGAATAATGGCCCATGCTATTACTTTGTACACAAATGATTTTGTTTCAAGATGCTTAAATCTTTTATGTATAAAGTCACACTCCTCAAGAGGAAGGGAATTAGCATATTTTATTTAAAATTTTTTTAATGTTTATGTGTTTTTGAGAGAGAGGCAGAGACAGAGTGTGAGCTGGGGTGGGGCAGAGAGAGAGAGAGAGAGAGGGAGAGAGAGAATCCGAAGCAGGCTCCAGACTTTGAGCTGTCAGTTCACAGCTGGGCGCGGGGCTCAAACCCATGAACAGCGAGATCATGACCTGAGCCAAAATTGGATGCATAACCAACTGAGCCACCCAGGTGCCCCGAGTTAGCATATTTTATTATTCCACTTTCAGATACAGTAAAACACAGATACAGAGGGATTTGGGAAACTGTCAAAAACAGGCCAGCATCAGAGTTGGGGGTAAAAAAAAAAAAATCCAGATTCTGTTATCACAGAGTTGTTGCATTATTCTAAAATAATGTTACACAAACAAATGTGTCAGTATGATGGCAAAATCCCAGTGTGGAAACACTTATTTTGGAGAAAGTTAAAACTTGGAAAGGTTGACAAAGTCCTTTGTGAAATCCACATTCCTTGGAAATTACAAAAACAATGTTGATGACTTAACTATTTTAAAAAAGACATTTAACTTTTTATTACTTTTTCCATATGAATTTACATCCCACTTCATTCCACAAAGGATTTGAGGTATCATACAGAGCCAAAATCATGTAATAAAAAGGGTAGGAAGGAGAGGAGAGCACAAATTCACTAAAAGGAAAATGGTAGCCAAATAGTAAAATAAAATAGAAGAAAGTTAGTACATGGTAATGGATGTTACCAGGCCCCTATAAAAGTTGTTGAAAATGCACAAAGGAAATTATGAACAATTATAAAATTACTTCTCCCACAACATAAACACATTATTTGCTTAAGAGAAGCACAAATTTACCTAACAGTGAGAGTCGAAAATGTTTCCCCTGGTTTCACATAAAGGCATTTTTGGAAAAAATACTATATCCAGTTTCTTGTGACAGTTTTCTACAGGGCGTAACAGCAGAACTCACTTTAGAAATTATTACAAGCCCTGCAATAGGACAGTGTAAGGGCTCTGATGGGAAGTGATGGATGTAAATGATGTACTCTAAATACATAGCTCCCAAGCTCTGTGATGTTTTAGTTTCATGCAAAAATACTTATTTTTAAAATTTATCTAGAAAAGTGGTTCATATTTCAAGGCCCCAAAATGGCCCCTTTGGGGTAGGGAAGGGGTACATGAATTCTAAAATTGAATGCATATTTAGTAACTTTGCACATTTTTGGAGAGATAATAAATAACTTCTGTTATATTCTCAAGGATCCTCAACCCCAAAAGGTCAGTGGCCACTGATGTAGAAAGAGAAGTTGGTGAACTATTCATCTTGAAGTTAATATTTCATTTGGATCATTTTTAAGCTTATTTGTAAAACTTAGGTTATGACATATTGGGGGCAGTAAACTAGTGGCTGATGTTGTACATATTGACAGGAGTCTAAAGTACATATATTGCTAATTATATGCATACTAGAGACTTTTTAAAAATTTTTTAAATGTTTTTATTTGTTTTTGAGACAGAGGGAGGGGAGGGGCAGAGAGAGGGGGAGACACAGAATCTGAAGCGGGCTCCAGGCTCTGAGCTGTCAGCACAGAGCCCAATGCGGGGCTCAGAACTCATGGAGTGTGAGATCATGACCTGAGCTAAATTCGGATGCTCAACTGACTGAGCCACCCAGGAGCCCCACGTAATAGAGATTTTTAACACCTTCTGAAGAAAGAAAGAAAAATCCTGTGTAGGGTGTTGAAAGACATGAAGAAGGTTAGGAAAACTAAGGGGACTAGATGTTTTAAACTGTTAAGATGGACCCAAGTTCTTAAATTATTTGGGCCTGAGAATATAGTTAAATGAGGAAAATGATATACCTATCTCATGGGTTGTTTGACAGTTAAAAAACTAATACATATAAAGAGCTATATGTTTATTATTATTACTATTATTATCATTATTATTAATTCTGCATCTATTTGTAAAAACTGAGTGATCATAGAGAAGTCTGAGATATTTCCTTTTAAACAGCTTTATCTTTCAACAAATGAACAAAATAATTCTATATCATATAGCACATCTGCTATATATTTGGTTTAACATATGATTTATACTGGGAGATTTTTCTGCATGCTAAATCACTCCAATGTTAGTGGTTTAAACCACAGTCATTTATTAATTGCCGCCATGTCTGTAAGTCACCCAGATTGGTCATTATAATCTGAACCAGGCCTGGCTCGACTTGCTCAAGTATCTGAGATCAGCAGTAAATTAGCTAAGGCTGGTTTATCTAAGCCTCACTTACATGTCTGCTGATTGCTTAGTTGTTGACTGGGCTAGTGTTAACCAAGCCATATGTACTTCACCATTCAAATAATTAGCTTTTTCATATGGTGGCTCAGGAAGTTCCTAGAAGGGAGAACAGAAACAAGCAAGACTTCTTCAGGTCTAGGCTTAAAATGGGCACAATGCTACCCACACTAAGTCTGATGTGGAAAACCAAGTCACAAGCTTGAACCAAATTCAAAACCTATGGAAATAACCATGGAAATAACCACATCTCTCAATGGGAGAAACTTTAAAGCTGCTTTGCAAACATGACGGGAATACAGAGAGGAATGGAAATGTCTTGCCTTTTTTGTAATGCACAGCATTATTAAGTTTAAAAAATCCATGGGAAAATGTGAATAAACCATCCAAGAAAAATCTAAATTAAAGTGATGTGATGACACATTTAATATAAATTAGATATAAAGTGTTTGCCTATGTAAATAAATAAATAAAATCAATCTGATATTTAGGGCTAGCAAAATTTTTTTTGGTTTTCGTGTAAGGATTATGTACGGCCTTATGGAGTTCCATTAAATTTGTTTTCATTTCAGGGGTGCCTGGGTGGCTCAGTCGGTTAAATGTCAGACTCTTAGTTTTGGCTCAGGTCATGATCTCATGCTTCATGAGTTTGAGCCCCTCATTGGGCTTCGTGCTGACAGTGCTGAACCTGCTTGGGATTCTTTCTCTGCCTCTCTGTCTGCCCTTCTCCCGCTCATCACTGTCTCTCTGTCAAAATAAATAAACTTAAAAAATATATTAAAAATTTGCTTTTGATTCACTATGAAATGAATCTATTATGAAATACAGAGCCACTAGGATAGGAATGACCTAAGCATTTTAATTTGACAACAAAGGAAGGAACGAAAGAAGAAGAGAGGAAGGTAGGGGAAGAAAGAGAGAGAGGAAAGACGGGGGTGGGGGAGAGAGAGAAAGAAAGAGAGAGGAAGGGAAGAGGAAGGGAAAAGGAAGGAAGGAAGGAAGGAAGGAAGGAAGGAAGGAAGGAAGGAAGGAAGGAAAAAAGAAAACAGAAAAAAGAAAAGAGAAGAGAAGAGAAGAGAAGAGAAGAGAAGAGAAAGAAAAGAAAAGAAAAGAAAAGAAAAGAAAAGAAAAGAAAAGAAAAGAAAAAAACAATTACTCCCGATTCTATATGAAGAATGCATGACCGGGGCCAAGAACAGATGTAAAAAGACCATTTACAAAAATAAAGAAATTTTACTCACTTGACCCCTAAAGGTAGATAAATGTGGTGAAACTTGGGGTATATTTTCAAAATAGAGCCCATAGGATTAGCAACTAAAAAGACTGAATTGCCATTAAGCTGGAGCACACTGTGAGTTCACACAAGGTGTACAGTTTAACCAGGAGAAAGGAATACAGTACTGATACAACATGGATGAACCTTGAAAACATTATGCTAAGTGAAAGAAGCCACACACAAAAGGCCACACACTATGTAATCACACTTATGTGAAAAAATGTTTAGCGTAAGAAAATCCAGAGGGACAACAGGTATATTAGTAGTTCCCAGGGGCAAGGAAAGGAGGAACATGGAGAATAATTGCTAAAGAGTACAGGGTTTCTTTCTGGGGTGATAAAAATATTCTACAATTAGATGGTGGTGACAAAGTTCATAATGTCAAAAGTTTAGTTTTGGATTTAAGATTGATGGCTTGAAAGATACAAATTTTGGAGTGATCAGTGTGTATGTGGTATTTAAAATCCTGACACTGGAAGTAAGCAAATGGAAATGGAAAGGAGAGGTGGTCCAAAGACCGAGCCCTTAGTCATGTTAAAAGATCAGGAAGAGGAAGTCAAACTAGCAAAAGAAAATAAGAGAAACACCTGGTGAAGTATCCTAGCAATCAAGTGGGAATAAAATGATCAACCATGTCAAATAATGCAGAAATTTCAAGATGAGATTTGATAATTCATAATTACTATAGAAACTTTGTTAAAGGTACTGGTAAACTTGATCAGAATAGTTTTAGTGAAGATAGAAGAAAAAATTCTGATTGGAGTTGTTCAAGAAACAATGCTAGAAGAGGAATTAGAGAAGATTTCTAGAAGACTCTTCAAAGGAATCAGTATTTTAGAGGAAAAAGTTAAGTGGGGGGAAGAGAACATTCAAGAGAAATTTGTATTTTATTTTGTTGATGCTATTGCTATAGCTGGTAGAACAAAACAGCACTTGTATAACAATGAGAGAAATCCAACAGAAAGGGGTAAAATGAAGTTACAGGAAAGAAAAGACAAAATTCTAGAGCAACATCTTTATGTAGATTGCAAGGGATGGCATATTATACACAAATGCAGAGCCAACCTGAGGGAGGAACATGAAGAGGTCATCCATCACAAAGAGGGAAGACAGAATCAGTGCACATAGGTGGGTAATGGAGGTGAGAGTAATCTTCTGTCTCTATTTCTTCTTAACATGGAGATCAAGCCCATCAGCTGAAAGTGAGGATGGTGGAATGATTTTAGAGGTCTGTGCAAGTGAAAAATCTTCTTGTTTAAGGGCAGGAGATTAATTGGACTAGGGAAACACAGCACAATATGGTATGAGGTAGGGCTCATACCAATCACGAACCTAAAATCATGCATGTAAACCAATGAGCACATATGTGTGTACATAAAGGTGGCAGTGTTTCCAGTCACATTCAACTGCATAAGTGCATGCAGGTAGGAAGTTTTATTTAACAAAGGTTGGTGGTTTACTGAAAAGAAGAGCACAAAGCAAGATTGTCAAGCAAGGAGAGATGGAAGCAAGGAGGGAATTGCAATAACCGTAAGCCGTGTAGTTTATGCTGGATAAATAAGAAACAGAGGAGGACCTACATTTGGGCTACTAGAGGTAATGAACTGGAAAACAGAACAGTGTTGTCAGAGAATGGGGTGTTTGACAGTGGAATTATAGAGGGCAAACAGTTATTGTTAATGACAATGTCTACAACATGGCATGAAAATGAGTGTCTGAGGAAGAGGGGATGACCATTTCACAGAAACAGAAGATCTCAGATGGGAGGCTAGGATCCTCGAAGGACATCTATATTGATTTTGAAATCTTCACAATGATGACCTGGGTAGCGTAAGTGAGAGTAACATGGAGTCATTAGTCAAAATCTTTAAGAAATGAAGAGGAGTGACTAAAACTGAGGAGGAAGACAGGTGAGGGTAAATAGATGTAACAAGGCATGATGATAGCCGTAAAGTTTGATGATGTGTTTCATGCAAATGACTTTTAGGGACATAGGAGGAAGAATCATCAGAAGTTGCAAAGAGAAGCAAAGAAAAAAACCTTCCTACATTTGAGTGTAGAGGTACGAGCGAGGCAGAGAGAAACATCCACCACTTACGAGTGATATAAGGAAGCAGGGTCTCAGAAGAAACATAGGTTTCAAGAGAGCAAAGCAAGAAAGTGAGGGAATTACACAGAAGAGGAAAAGATAGGAAATGACTTCCAAAAGCACAGTGAGAGTGTTTCAAGCCGTTGAACAGAGCTCTCCAGGGATTAGAGTCTGTTGGACAAGGGATAACATGGGGGCCCCACACAAGTAGGAAAAATGGGCATGGTAAGACTGGTCGTGAAATATATAAGGCCGAGAGTAGGCCTGAGCTGTGAGGGTACATGCCCTCGAGAGGGCGGGGTTGATGTCTCACATGTGTGCAGAGTATTAGAGGTCTCTGTGTTTTGTTTTTTAATTTTTATTTTGTTTTTTATAATTGACCTTTTTAATCATCCATAACATATAAAGGACATTATTGGAGTCTGAGCTATACAGAATTGCACTAAAATTGTTCCAGGAATACAAATCTGGAAAATTAAGCCTCTCTTAATGAGGATCTGTGCTTCTCTGATCTCATTCAGCAGAGTCCTATCACAGCTCGTAACATTCCAGAATCTGCTTTAAAAAAAAAATGTATTTTTGGTGCTATCATCTCTGAATTAAAGAGGTTGAGATAAAAAAGAGGAAAAATATTTATTTTCAGATCAGATACCTGCTGCTTTAATTTAGATTTTGGGTAAACTATCAGAAGTGAAAACAGCAGACTGAAATGCACTGTGTTCTAACGTCCCTAATTAACAGCAGTCAGTTCAGAGCAACCTTACTCAGGGTCTCCTTTTCCACATTGAGCTGACCAGGGGAGACCTTGAAGGCAAAATGTGTGAGCCCTGTTAAAGAAAACCTCAAACAACAGATAAGCACTGAAGTCTTTGAAGAAACTGTGAACACCCTCTGGGGAGAAAATTAGACTTGTGAACTTAAAAAAATGGCACACAAACATTTTAACACAGAACTGAAGACAGAGGTCAACAGGGATATTCCAACCGAAGATTGCCTGTTGAGGAAGAAATTAGTTTTGAACATCAAAAATAAATGAACAAAGCAAGCAGAAAACAACACTAGAGTTCTTTCCTCATGGAAAAAAAAAATCCCCTCAACCCTCCCCCCACACAAACACACTAATTGAGCTTTACTACTGAAACAGAAACCATCTTTCTGAATAAGAAAATCTAATTCTAGGAAACTACTTGTAAAAAAAGAGTTGTTTTTATAAGCGCCTCTATATTCTTGCCAATTTAATAAAGCAGCTGATTTTGACTAACCTCTTGTTCTTAAATTAGCTTCATTCTCATATTTATCTGTAATTTATTACCATATACTAATTTATCATTTTTGCTCATTCTATTTTTAGCTTTAAACAGAAATGTAGAAGCTTTCAGGCTAAGTACAATTTATGCCATTTTTTTTCCTCACAATAATGGCCTTTAGGTTTAGAGTCAGCTGCAGTCACAGACCTCCAAGGGATGTACATAGAGGGGACATTCAAACCAAGCACTCTCTTTTTATTACTATTAGGCTTTCTCCAACCTCTCTTTTGTGTTGTTGCCCTATAAATCAGGAAAATCATCTCTGCCTAGACTATGGTGATGTTCTCCAAATGTTCTTGCTTGAGGACCCTGTTAAAGAAGTTTGAAAAACACATGCTCTCTCTCCTGCTCACACCCTGGCCTTACCTGGCTTGCTTAGGGCAAGCTTAGGACAGTGGGTACTTGGCTCTATCAGTCATGCGCTGCCTAACTGGGAGAGAGGCAAAATTAGCACCATGAAATAACTCCTAGGAGACAAGGGTGTGGATAAAGCCATAGAGAGGGTAGAGAATAAGAGTTTTACAATTTGCTTGCTCCTGCCACCCCCAATTCCCGATGTTGGCCTCTGTGTCCTTGCCACTTCTCCCTGGGAGAATGAGGGACAAACAAGTGAAGGCAGACTTAAGTTGCCCCTAAAGTCTGTAGCATAACTGCTTCACCAAATAAGCCTTGAGTTTGTTGCTACCAGCAACAAACTCTGTCCACTAGATCAAGTCACTGACCCTCAGTATCAGAAAAGTGTGGATGAAAATAGTACTTAACTCAATATTGTTTGGTGAGTCTTAAATAAAATGTGCATGTGCTCTGCACGATGCTTGGCACACTCCAAGTGCTCTGTCAATCCCAGCAATCCATGCAGTGCTCACATTCTCCTACTGAAATCTTACTTAGGTTTCAAGCCCCATCAAAGGATAGCTTCTCTTTAGGGCAGCTCTCCTCCTCACCCTTTGCCTCTAGATGTGAGCTAATCAACTTAACCTGGGTAAATCAGTAGCAGTTTATAACTTTGTTGTAGCAGTGATTCCCAAACCTGGCTAATCCTCATAATGGCCAGGGAAGTATGTTATAAAATACAGGTTTTAATTCTTATACATGCACATTGTTACTCAGTAGATCTGAGCTGGGATCTAAGAACACACATGTTGGAAACTCTCAGTAGCTATTCTGATAATCAGTCACATTTGGAAGACACTGACAAGATAATCTTCAATATCCTCTTCAGTTCTAAATCATATAAAATGTCCTGGTATTTTAATTGCCTCCTTTTCTTCCCAGTATACTGTTGCGCATTGGGGTTGATGGGTGGGTATGCAGATTGGGGAGACTGAATAGTTGGGGCCTACAGGAAATGAGTTCCAGTTTGAGGGAATTTTCCAAGGGGAAGGAGGAGGTCTTTTAAGAACTTCATGTAATGAGCAAGTGGGAAAAATGAGCTCAAGTTATTTAATGATAAATTTTCCCTGGAGCATGTACTAGAAATTATGGTGTTAGGACATTTCTCTCCTCCTTGAAAATTATCTTAATATTAAACATGGGTTTAAACATAAATATGATTTCACAAATTTCCTCCTAGAGAAAGCCAACTGATAATTTTCAATTTTGATCCTCTTCCTTACTCATTTTTATCTCAATGGCCAATGCCCTGAGCTTATTTTTGATTATATGTTGCTTTCTATATCATATTTCAAAAAGTTTCTTTTTATGACCTCCTGAAATATTGCAGGGCAGATTGAAACATGTCCCAAGCAGGCACTGAAATTTTAATGCATTTTTATGGGAACCAGTCACAGCCCCTTCAATACAACATTTATTTGTCCAGAAGGATGTTAGTGGAATATCCTTCTATTTATAACTCAGTAAGCAAATTGTTCCCATACTCCAAGTATGTAGAATAATTTGCATTTTTCAATTTATTTCATTAGTTCATCAATGTCATATAAGTATTATAAAATGCATATTGTGCATCTCAGTAAGTTCATCATATTAGTTAATCTAACAACTACAATGATGTCCAAGTGAACTCTCTTATTTAATGCTTTTCTGAAGTCCAAAATAATTTTATTGTGGTCACTTTCATTAATGTCTGTCTTGACACAGATCAAATAAAAATTCTTGCCACCAGTGTTATCATTTTTTTAATGTTTATTTATTTTGAGAGAGAGAGAGAGAAAGCATAATCAGGGAAGGGACAGAGAGAGAGAGAGAGAGAGAGAGAGAGAGAGACACAGAATCTGAAGCAGGCTCCAGGCTCTGAGTTGTCAGCACAGAGTCCTATGTAGGGCTTGAACCCATGAACTGTGAGATCATAACCTGAGCCAAAGTCAGATGCCTAACCTACTGAACCCCCCAGGTGCTCCACCAGTGTTATCATTCTAATCCTACTGCTGAGTACAACACACAGCACAAAGTAGACTAAATCTTTGTTGAATCAATATATGGCAACTATTTTTTTTCTCTTTTATGAAAGATAGTTACAATGAAGTTCTAGCACTACCTTGTTTTTTAAGTATAGAAACAAATGAAGTCATTAATTTTCAATATGTGCAAAGTGAAATGGAGAAGGGTAAAAACTCCAAAGCCCCAATTCCCCAGATCAATGCAATAAAGTGAGATTTACTTGAGTAAACCAGATAATTAACTTATTTAACCACATGCCTTTATACAGATAGATAATCTTAGATTTAGGGACATGTGTATTGATTCCTGCTTCACTTGATAAAGGATATAATTGTTCTTGTCATTTCTTAATTATAGCAAATCACTCATATGATTCAGTGTTTCCCTTCTATTTTGCTTCCTTTCAATGCAATTTCCACTTACTTCAGATGCTCGATGCTTAAAATTCAAAATTTAAATACCTGAGATTGCTCCCTGGTAGACCAAAAGTGGCTCAATGGTTCTACCTTGCAGAATTCCACTCCGTTTACCTGAAACTCTCCTCTAATTTTATTGTGTAGACCCGGGGTCAGCAAACTAGTACTCACAGGCCAAATCTGGTTGCAGCTGTTTTTTATATGGCCTCCAAGCTAAGACTTCTTTTTAAATGGTTAAAAAAAAAATCAAAAGATGTGACAAGTGAAAATCTCTCGAAATTCAAATTTTTGCATCCATAACTCAAGTTTTATGGGAACACAACTTCAGTCATTCATTTGGTATTGTCTCTGACTACTTTCACACTACAGTGACAGAATAGGGTTGTTGTGATAGAGACCACATGACCCAAAAATCCTAAAATATTTACTGATTAGTCCTTTACAGAAACGGTTTACCCACTCCTGGTGCAGAGCATTTATCTCTACTTTCTCTCTGACAACATTATTTATTATATGTCCTCTTTAGCAGCTTTTTTTTCCAAATTGATGTCTTTGGGGCCTGTTCAGTAAATTGAGAAAAAGACAGGTTGCACTGGTACAAATACAATGAATCTCTTGTGTTTGTACCTTAACATTAAAAAAAGAAATTCTAAATAATTCTTCTCAGAAAACATAACTTGTTTCTTTGTGGCCCCACCAACTACGGGACCTATTTCTAGTCCAATGATCTTGACGGCAGTCTGCCAAATGCTTGAAGAATTATGTCATAGTTTATTTAAAAATTTTTTGACAACTAAAATGATCTGTAAATTATAAAACCACCATTGAAATATCATCAACAAATGTAGTTACTATCCTCATAAGCCAATATATTACTAAAGAAATTTTGGTGGACTTGCTAGGTGAACTACATTGCTCTAACTTGTAAAAATGCACATAAGTCCAGTTCTGTAATGTTCATGGTTGAAAGGAAGAAAATTCTGGATCAGTTCATTTTCCTGACTGAACACCATGTGGTGCTTTTCACTTCCTCCCTTGAATGTAAATAAAATATAAAATGACTCACGGACTAGTTGAGGTATCTTTGTACAACTTCATTCCACCTCTACAGTTCTCATAAAACTATTTTTAAAAATATTTTAACTTTTATTCCTGTAAAAAATTACTCATATCAGTTTTCTATTTAAAAAAAATAAGGTGGCAGCTTACCCAGTGTTACATGACATAAAATGGTAAAGAAATGAGTCAGACTCTGGAAACACTAAAATTTAAACAGAAAGAAGCAGAAAGAAAGAACAGTTTTCAGTTGTTTCTTGAAACCGCTAGTTGTATTATTTTGCCTTTTCCTTGTTTTTCAAATTCCTTAGGGGCATGAAGAGTAGTACTTCCTGAGTCAAAATTAACCAATTCAAACAGAGTATTAACTGGCCCATGTGTCTTATTTCAACCAAATGACTTTCTACTCTGAGCAAAAACTTGAAATTAACATTGAGAGGTCTCAACCTTCTTCCAGAATCTTTTAAGCTCTATATTCAGAAGAGAAACCATAATATAGTTAACAATTTTACATAAAGTACACATGGCATTTAAATTTAGTGGGAAAAGAATTAGTATATAAATCTTACTGTAGTAACTATACAAAATAAAAAATAATAATAATAAGGTACCACACACCATACCTCAAAATGCATTATAAAAAATCTAAAGAATTATATTTGTGATTATGAATCAGACACTAATTTTTAAAAGGGGCAAATATTTATGTGATTTGGTGTGGGAATGAACTTTCCAAAGAACTTTTACAAATAAACAAGTATAAACAACCTAGACAAAAATGGGCAAAGTATATTACTCAGTGTTATTTTGTGCACAATGATACACATTAGATGGAACCATGTTTTTATGCAATTTCTAATGGTTAAATATATTTGACCATTTCACATGGTTGGTTCTAATACACTGATGTTAGACTGGTCAAAATTTCTCTAGTACTGTATGAAAATAAGACCCTCAGATATAATGTACACTTGGTTTCATTTATATATTGGTTTTATATATTTTTATATATTTTAAGGAAAATTAAGGAAAAGTTTAGCAATGATTCTATCCATGCCATATTAAAAAATTAGATTTTAGAAAGTCTAAAAGCCCAGCAACAAATATTATGGTTACATAAATAACAGAAGAAGTCTATGCAGCCAATAAATCAGCAGGAGAAAATTTAATCACATTACACGACCAGGAGGTGCTGGGAGAGAGTACAAAATGTCTCCTTTTTCTTCTTCTCAATAACCCATCCTCCACATTTTTCCCTTTCTAGTTACTCCTGTTTTAACACCATCTTACTGCACTGTGTGGGATACTATCTTACTAATATTGCTTATATTTTTCCAGAGATAACGAAAGAATAGAAGTTGGTAAAGCAGGGTAACCAACTTTGAGTGGTTCACATGGGTCAGGTGGCAGGACAGTTTCATAACTGAAGAACCTAAGAAGAAGGGAGTCTGTGATGTGAAGAGTATCTGGTGACGGTGAGATCAGCAATCCTGCATCAAGAAAAAGTGGTCAGAGGCTCTACGTGGAGTAATAAAGATAAATCTTTGGAACTAGAGGCCAGGGCAGAAAGCACATAAAGACACTGGACATTTATCTAAATGATCCTTGCCACAAGGATATAGTTTCCTATATTGTGAAATTATCTTACTTTATAATGTTATCTAGAAATAGTTTACATTATTTAATATTTTTCTTTCTGTGCCTAATGTGCTAGACCATAGAAAGTAGCTTTATAAGTTATCCCTTTAAGTCAAGTAATTTTTAAGCATTTGAATCTGTATTTTAAAAAATAGACATGGAATGTTGGTCAGTAATAAAATGTAATAATAATCATCATGGTAAAAAAAATAGTGATAAAACAATACCTGTAATCAGTTAAGGAGAGAAGGTTATATGACATAATGATAATTTTGGCAATTAACTATTATCGTTTTGTATTTAGGGTATGATTACCCTAAATTTAGGGTATGATAAAAATGAACATAGTGCCATAGTATCATACATAAATGCTGAAGTTCTGGAATATTTAAGAAAATAAGTTTTGGTAGTAAAGTTATTTATAAAATGCCTATTATGAATGTTTGATAATGGAATGTGTGTCTACATGCTTAATTTTCTATAAATTCTTTTGAATAAAATAAATGGTTGAAACTATTAATATAGCGTGAAAAAATTTATGACAGAATGGTATGTTAAAGATACGGAATAAAACAGAGAACATGTAAAATCTAATTAGAGCCCTCCCAATAAGTAATTTGCTATGAATTTTCAGGCAAGACACTTTCCCTTTTTGTACCTTATTTTTGTGTCAAACAATGATAACAACACCTGCTCTGCTTACCCAAAGGGATCTTATGAAGATCAAGTGAGACAATCAATTTGAAAACTTTGCTAAAACAACATACAAACATATGCAGTATACTAATGTAACTAGTAGTATAATTAGAAGATTTCATTTTCAAAATGTTAGAAATTAGTTGCAGTATCTTAAACATCTACCACTTGAAAGCAAACAGATGGATAAGAATAGCTCTTCGATGCCAAATTTAGCATGCTGTGTTTTCTTGTAGGTATGCCTGAGAGCTGTATCTCAAAAGAAACTGCAGAAATAAAATATCAAGTGCCCAAATAGCAAATGGATACAAATAAATAAGCAAAGGAATAGGAAGATAAACTAAGGAGAGCATGAATGTATTCATCAGATTCATGAATGTGTTCCTGCAACTACAAAGTTCAAAGATGGCAGTACTACAGGGTTAAAAAGCTTTGGGTCTGTTGCTTGGTATTATCAAAGTAGTTAACCTTAACCATTCTGTCTTCTACATACTGATCCTTAATCACTTCTAAAAGTGTGTTTCTTTCTCATTGCTATAATGGCCTTTCCACTTTTAGTTGATGAGAAAGTTTATAAATGCTTTAGCTTCTACTCTCAGATGGAAAGATCTCTTACCTAATTGGCTATCTTTAAAGTAGCTCTTAATTACAACTGGTTCCTGCATACAATTTCCATTCCATCAGTTTCTCTCTTCCCAATAGTTCCCTATTTATGTTCTACAGACTTTATTAACTTATAATCATTTTTATGATACCAAGTTGATATTACACCTTTGTGATGTTTTTGGAATCAGCAGTGTTCGATTTTCTAGGTAATGAACTGTTAGAATTATGAAAATCATTGAAATTTTAATTATGAAATGATTACAAGAAATTATTACAGCAACAATAAAATACAGTCAGTTGTAAGGCAAATGACATGTGGCTTAATTTGAAAGTCAAGGGGAAGAGGAAGAGGGCATTTGCTTACTATATATATTTGGACATGTGGAAAAATAAAACACGTCTATCAAAAAAACAGATGCTGTCATCTTCCATAATTTATAAAACCAGAGTTTTTATAAATATTTTAAGTGGAAAATATGGTAGAAGGGAAAAGGAAACATACAAGAATATAGGGAACATTTCTGAAATATAATGAGGGGCTGGGAGGGCCAGGTTAGAGAAGATGGCTAGATTTTTATATGTTCTACCACAGGATTAAGCAAATGTTGTAACTCAGGTCCTAAAGGAGAGGTCCTGCAAAAGCCTGATGGCTTAAGTGGAACCTTTTATTCTATGGTTAAAAAGAAATAAAGATGTTGATAAAGGTTACGAATTACTTTTTTGCATCAGCACCAATCATGTTGCCTCACATATCTGAGCCATGAGTTCACTATGACACACACAAATTAACACACATAAGCGTGCTGTGCATCTGGGCAACGGATTTCTTTATTCCCACATGACAATGGGAAATAAACCAAAATCAGAATATTTTTTTCTGGCAAATGATGTGCAATACACATGCATGTAGGGCTATTAAGGATGCTAGAAATGGGAGCAGTAACATTGAAAGAATACCAGTGGCTCCACGTCCTTTCAAAGTAACCCTGCCCTGACACCCCTTTCATAGAAAAAGTACAAATAAAGGTGAAAATTATTTCATAAAATTTAAGTAAGATTTTACTCACATATTTTCCCCATTAGAAAAACTTCAAAAAAAAAAAAAGATGGGGTGAGGGTCAGGGAAATGTATGGTGAGTCAAACTAAAGAATCTAGGTAGGTTGACTTTGTGACCTCTATGTATGATATGGATGATGATGATGAAGGAAATGGTAAAGTAGCTGGCACTTGCTGAGTAGAAACTGAGTGCTTACTCTATGCCAGACCCTGTGTGACATGTGCTGTTCTGCCATCCTCGTAACTACTGGTATACCATGCAGCCTAGCTTTTGTTAGGCCACTCTAACACTACCCTTCAAATTTGGTGAAAACCCAGTTACACATTTTTTGTTATTGTTGCAATGATAGACGGACAGAATTCTTTTTTTAGTCACATGGATATTATTCTCCAGTTTTAAAAAAAGAGTTAAAATTAAAAAAAAAAAAGTAAATAAATACTTATTGCTTCTTTATCATTTTAACTTTCAGTAAGCCAAGAATCTGACTATAATTCTATAGTGAGGTATATTATCTCTCTTAGGTCACATGGGGCCTTTTTTCTTTTCTTCTCTTTTTGCGTTCTAATCTAATGGACTTCTAGTGGCCTCCCTAAGCATCTAACTATAGACAAAGTGAATTAGGCAACAGGGAAAACCCGGCTCATTAGGATCCAATGTGCTGTATTCAGAATTAAATTAAAGAGTCTCACCTCATCAAACTCAAGAATCTGCCATAACAGACACTGATGAACAAAGGCCATTGTTTCACAATAGAAGATGGCTCTATCTTTTGGATTTGGAATGTACACAATATAAGCTCCTATCCTGATGTTTCTGGTCAATTCACAAGGTCATCAGAGTTTTTCAAAGGTTACATTCCAGAGTTTCATATGGGTGTCATGGGATTGGGACGCTCAATGTATTTCAATTTATTTCTTACCATGTTTCATCCAAATGCTTCTCTAAGTGTACCTCTGTGCTCAGACTGTAAAACAACACAAGCAATGCAGGGGCTAAGAAAACAGTAGAAGTGAATTAGGGCATAGACAGAGATGTTAAATTAGAGCTTGCCCAGCGCTCCATTTATTTCTGAAATAAACTGATATTAAAATCTAGAAAATGCTTCTTAGTTTTTATTTTGTAGTCATTGGCACAAAAGTGATAATTAAAGACACTGAATATAATCGACATACTTAAGAGGAAAAAATGACTAACTGCAGTTTTCAGATTGTTCGTTAAAACAAAAAGCACTCAAACCACAGCAAGAGAGAATTCAAGAAAGCAAAACTGTTTCCATAAGAAAAAACAATTGACCTGTTAGAAAGCAATGGCCCTATTCATGAAGTGACTCTTTGAATGAGGGATTAAGTTAAATTTTTTTAAGACTTCACAAGCAAAACTAGAATAACTTGCAAACAATTCCAGCATCATTTCCAAAAATCTGGCCATTGAATTTTTTTTAGCAGATAATCTATCCTAATGGGACAATCTTCTAAAGAAAATGCTTTAAGAAACATTGTTTATGAAAGATACCCATGGTTTTGTTCATTTAAGCACAAAAATAGTCTTTTATTTTAACCTCTTTGTTTATAAGGGCTACAAAATGCTCTGTTTTGAAATTAATGTTTTGGTTGTGTTTGCTGACCTACATCAACCCTTTGCTCGTGTCTCAGGTTCAGTAGAATACAGATCAATAAAAACTACATGTTATATGCAATGATACTTCTAAAACACATTCTATGTCAACATGCTTGCCCCTACCTACACACAAAGTCCACAAACTGCATGTTTTGTTTTCTTTGTTTTGGGTTTTTTAATTAATTTGGGTGTCTGCTTTTAATTTTTTCTGTATTTCACTTTATGACTTGTTCTATATCATCTATAGTGACCATGTAAACCAAATATAAAACTTGATAGAACATAAAAAATGAGAGTTACCCAAGGAACTCTTCTATCAGTAAGATAAACATGAAAGCTTAAGAATACCTTGAACTCACACGTTATAGTTAATATGGGCATAGATATATTTAGCAGACTACACAATTTATCTAGAATAGTTCTGATATATAACTTTCCAAATCAGAATTTAAGATTGGTGAAAGCCCTGGACCACATATATTGTCTGTGATCCTAATTCATATTCTTTATGTTTTGTCCTAATTATATTTTTCTATGTTTTATATGCTACTTTTTTTCTCTGATGAATATTGATTACTTAGGGATCTTTACTACTGAGCAAATAATAAATCTTGGCTCATGAGTTTGAATGAAATCTACCTTAAGTACATTTTTTAAAGAGAAGAAGCTTTTTTTGTCATCTGTTATATGCTCAAAGTCACTAGTTACCTATCACCAAAAAACTGATTCTCTCAATTTTTACAAGGAATAAAAGATTCATTGAAATTGCATTAATTCTGAAAATAATATTATAGAGAAAAAATAGATACTACACTACTTCCTTTGTGAGATACCAAACTTCACAATAGCTCAGATATTTTACTCCTTAAGTATTTCACATACAATATTTTCATGGGTTGCAAATGGACTTGGGGAAGCAATTGTAGTAACTGAAGGACTTTAAAAATTCCGCATATTCAGGTTCATCTCAATAGGGCACATTTTAAAATATCTGAGCTTATACCAGGGAAAAATTATAGTTACATGCAAGTAAAGTACTTACTATAATTTATAAGAAAATGAAAGATAATGATGGACCATTAAAAGATTGGAACTGAAAGAAAATTAAATTCTATAAACAGATTCTATTTTTTTTAAGATTTTACATTTAAGTAAATAAAAAAAGTCTACATCCAACGTGTGTCTCAATCTCACAACCCCGAGATCAAGAGTTGCATGCTCTACCAACTGAGCCAGCCAGGTGTTCCTATAAACAGATTCTTAGTATAGCTTGCTAACTAGGAGAGACATAGCCACCCAGGAGGTATGGTGAAATGCTTGGCAGTTTTCAATTCAGTAATATTTATTGAGTATCTAATATGTGCCAGGAACTACACTTAGGTATAATACATAAGGTACAAAAATGGGTAAAACAGAATTCCTGTTCTTAGGGATTACAGAGGAAAGAGATGGATAGAACAAATAATAATTCATTAATTACAACAAATAGAGGCATAGGAAATCAGTTCTGGACAGAGAAAGGAAGGTGACATTGAGGATGACATCAGAACTGTGTGTTCAAGGATTAACAGGAGTTCTCCAAGTTTATAAAGCTAAAGATTTACAATTTAGGGAGAGAGGCCATGTAGAAAAGTGTTAGAGGTATCAGAAAATAGGGTCTGTTCAGGTTATTCTGAACACTTGCTATGGCTTGACTTTAGATATCCTAGGATAAAAGGGGAGGTTAAAAGAGAGAGAGAGAGAGAGAGAGAGAGAGAGAGAGAGAGAGAGAGAGAGAGAACAGAGACCAAACATAAAGGGCCATGAGACACTAAGGGCCATGTGGCGGAAAGGATAGTCATTTGGATTTTATCTAAAGAAAGATAGGAGTCTACTGAAGGATTTACAAACTGAATGTCAATTTGGGAAAGTGGCAGATGAGGGGAGAAAATAGAATTGAAAAGCTAGAAGAGCTATAACAAAAAGGATAACAAAACATATTTATGGTGAGGATATATTCTTACCTTCTCTGCCTGTGGCTGGATGTTTAACTGAGTTTCATACCAAAGTCCCAGAGAAAACGACGAACTAAACTTTGATTAGCCAGCATCTTCTCTCTTTGTGGTCAATGACTGTCAGATCATTCTGATATTCCGCATTGATTGTTGTTTTCCATAACCAGAAAATGAATTCAAGGACAGTAGGTGTGAATCCTGATGCTTACTTAGCTGGACTGTGATCTTGTTAAAACTTCCAACAGAAAGTAGCATACACTGCTGGAAGAAAATCTCCTTGAAGTTTTAACAGAGAACAAATAGGCATACATGCACTGCTGTTCCTCCCAGAGCTGGCAAAGCAAGAACTCTTTAGGTCATCCATCTTTCTGTGAACAGACCAAGCATCTTATTCCAATCAAAGACTGTTCCCAATGAACATACTTTATATTGGCCATGGGAATGAAAGCTTAGATAGAACTCCAAGAAAATGACAATTTTATTTCTTCGTTTCTTTTTTATTGAACACCACAAAGAAATTGTAAGTAGTCACTAAGATCTAGGCTATCACAGTACCTCCCCTGCAAAAACAAAGTATTTTTCAATAGTCTCCTCTTCAGAGTAAACAGAAACAACATCATATTTTGTTTGCTGAGGTTTGACCCATAGCTTGTCAGTTCTGTATTGAAAGAAAAATACTCCTTTTATTGCATGAAATAATCAAGGCAGCTACACAGACGCCATATTTTCCATTGTGTAAAATAATCCAGAGAGATTTACACAGTAAATTAAATGTTTTACTATTGTGTTGCACTCAATGACCTATGAATTTTTCTTTTCTCTGTTTTTTTAGTTCAGCAGTATAGCCCATTTGAAATGTATTCTTTTCTAACATCACTTCAAAATCATTTACTTAGGTGTCATTTACATAATAGCAAAATCTGAGTAAATGGCAAGTTTTCAGTAGTAGGCAAAAGAACGATGTTAAAATGCAGTTAATTTGGGGTAGTTCAGTCAGTAGAGCATGCAACTCTTGATCTTGGGGTCATGACATCAAGTCCCATATAAAGTACAGAGCTTACTTAAAAAGAAGAAAGAGAATGAACAACAGATCCTAAAAACTTTTTTTTAAAAAAATAAAAATAAATAAAACAGCTAAATTTAACTGTCTTTTTAAAAACAAAGATACAAATCATGGAATACTGTAAAATTAATGAAGTAAATTTGCTGTTTTACTATAAACTATTTCAGGAAAATTTTCAATCTTTATAAAAACAAGTTTTCCATGTACAGGTAGAAATGTAAATAGACTATGTTTACTTATCAAAGGATAGGTGATAGCTTTTTTCCCTATATTGCTATTTTTAATTCTGAAAATCTACTACAGCTAAAGAAAGGGAAAAATTATTTCTGTAAGTCAGGATTCTTTACTCTGGAGAACAAATTAATAGATACCTTTTCATCAGTTTTATGAAGCAATGCATGTTAAATCTGTTAATACAGAGCAATTTTAGAATCTTGAGGTTATCTTTATATGTGTGTGTATTTCTCAGCACTGCTCACTTTTCTCAGCTACTATTAATTAAGTTATCTATTCAACATATTTTTTCCAAACATTTGCTTTATGTTATACCCTTCTGGGTGCTCAAATAAACTTAGTGCTACCTACAGAATTCCTAGTAAAGAATGCTGTGTTAGAAAACACCACCACCAAAACTCACATGTGGAACAGTTTCATTTTCACGTGTCTAGGCCCCACTACCCTGGTAAAGAACTATGCAATGCTTCTTTAGAGCTCAGTAGCAATAATGATTTTATAGAAAACAAATTACTACCATTATCGAACAAATTCCAGCCACATTGAAGTGGCTCAATGGGGTTATTTCCTTTGTTTCTAAGCAGTGTTAGATGCTATGGAGGATGCAAAGGTGAACTCACATAAACTCTGCTCTAATAACATACATTGTTATTGTCATGCAAGCCAGTAAGAAAAATAAATTGCAAAATGTGGTTTCTTTTTTCGTTTATAAGCAATATATTACATAAATAGAGGGAGGCAAGTCTCCTCTTACCGAAAAAGGGTAGTTGACAAGAAAGTTCTATAGAAATGGGTCTTTAAAGAGAGATAAGAGATCACCAACAGAGCTAGAGGGGAAAACCATTTTAGACAGAATGAATGAAGCTAATAAAGCAATGGAGATAAGACAACAAAGACTGGATAGGGACATATAACCACAGTAATGTTAAATGTTCTGCCTAAGTGGAGAAAGTTATAAGAGATATTGAGAATTCCATTAATACAATTTAAAATATGTAATAGTTGTACAGTGCCAGCAGGAGGAAAGTATAAGAAAAAGAAAATGTGATTCTTTAAATTCAAAGGTCTTCAGACCTTGGTGGGAATGAATTGACCTACCTTTAGAGCCAAAGAAATACAAATGTGACTACATTAATCTTTTTGGTCCACCTCCAATTATAGGGTTGCTGATAAGGCAACTGTATTTAGAGCTCAGTACATCCCATCAGAATTGAGTATAAAAATTCAATCACAAACCAGCTGAAACTTCTGGTCATTTAGTAAGTCACAGGAACTGAGATGGCAAATTCAGGGCATTTGTATGAAACATACATCAATCAGGTACTGAATATGTTTCTTTTAAAAGGGCCTAAAGTGATATATTATGGTATTTTTTTTCTAATTCAAGCTATATATATATATTTATATATATATATATATATATATATATATATATATATATACATACATACACTTATATATGTTTGTGATAGTACTAATGAGCACACCTAGCACGCACATTCATTCTCCACTAAGGTAAACCAGAACTTTTTAAAGAAACAACTGACTTCAGGGCTGGAGCAGGTATGAGTCTGGAAAATTCCTGACAGACCAAAAAGTTGGGAAGTACTCAGAGAATATTGAGGACATATCAAAACAACACAGGATTAAAGAGGCTACTAATGGCCATATCAAGGAATATTTGGTAGTAATGTATTATAATTTATTGTATAAAATAGGAAGATCTGAGTCTATACAATATGAATGACAGAGAGAAATGACAGAGAGAATGAAATCCACTAAAACTACTTCAACCAAACTGGCTGAAGACACTCACTGGTGTCTTTTCTATATACTGGACTTTTATTTTATTAGAGTCCCCATGCTAGAGTTCAATGTTTGGAAACCAGAGGCCTAATGCTATCATTCTGTGGGTATTAGTTTTGTTTAAAACCCTTCCTTCATTCATTCAATCTTCTACCCAGTGCCTAACAATGAGGTTTAGCTTTGGAAAAAGCATGGATTATCCTGGCACTGTTACTTAAATTAGAACACCTACTCCACAGCATAATTGTGAGGACTTAAATTAGATGATGTATGTTGTATGCAGCACAAGGAAGTTTAGAGTAGGCAATCAATAAATGTAATTACTTCCTTCTTTTTCTAGCACACCAGTGAGCATATAGTTGATTCTTAACAGATGAATTACATCTCAGCATTTTACCACTTAATACTAACCTGTCTTGATTTCAGATAGCTTTTGTTGAAGGTTTACAAACAATTCATTTTGACCAATATTTCCAAACAAGCTAGTTGGCTTTCAATTTGCTTCTTGTAGGTGGTTCTTTGTGGTAGGTAAGAGTTGGGTAGGAGACAAAGGGATCCCAAAATTTGAAGTTAAGATTATCCATTGAAAATGTATTTAATTGGGAAAAATGAACATGCAATAAATGAGATTCATCATCTATAAAATAATTCACTTTAAATGATATTAGCAGCTAAGATATACTGAGCAATTTATCTGGGCTAGATGTATTGCAAAGTTCTTATATAAACAATCCTATGAAGTAGATTCAGTTATTAGTCTTATTATATAGAGGAGAAAACAAGAAAACTAAACTTAGTGACGTAATTTGCCCAAGGTTAAATAACTAGAAGTACCTGGATTCAAACCCTAGTAATCTGATTTTAATCTGTACAGTTAACTAATTAAACTACAATACCATAATCTGTGAATGGAAGTTTGAATGCTTTTTTCTAAAAAAGATTAATTTTTAAAAGTATTCTTTAGTAAGCTAATATAGTGTGTCAGGTACTGTGGTAAATGCTAGAGATAGAGCAATGGGTTATAAATGTTTCCTCTTCTCTTGTAGGATGAGACTGGGCACAAAAACACAAATAAAATTTTTATCACAACGAACATGAGTATACTGACATTTAATTGACAGGCTTATTTGTTACATTATATTCAGTGTGAATAAAGTGCTTAATAAAATTGGGGAAAATTAACATGCAATAAATGAGATTCATAAATTAAGATTATTACTATTAAGATTCAGCTTAATAAAAGCTGGGTGATGTAAAAAAAAAAAAAACTAGAAAAGAGGACACTCAAGAATAATACTTTCTCATTTGGTCATAAGCCTGCCTGGGGGCCGGGGCATGACATAAAAGAATCAGGATCCCTGGGCAGGTATCTCTGAAATGGAGATAGATGTATGTAAACCATCAGAGCTCAAAATTACTAACCATCAAGAATACATATAGTGTCCTCGCTGTGATTTCATGCTGTTCCTCTTAAGTTACATTTTCCAACAATAAATTATTAAATGAGCATAGCAATCATGTTGTATGTAGACCATAGAGAGTTTGATCAGGCTGAACAAATCCACAACAGTTTAGTCAATTGTTAGCAAACTAAACAAGAAATAAGCTTGTAATTATGCAAAGACAGAGAACAGACACTGAAATACGGTATGCACACAGATTGCCTACCACTCTAAGCGCTTTACAAACACGTGTGCCTGTGCATGCGCAAGGACCCACACACGTGCACACACGTGCACATACCTCTTTTTGACTCCCATTAGGCAACCTTGGATCTTAGTCCAGATTCCTAATCAAATTCACTTTTACGATAAATTAGGTGATTTACTTCAAGGTTTTGTCACAAATATTATTGCTTTTAGAAAGGTGGAAAAACCAAACTTTGCAAAATCCACTCTATAACTGTTAGGTAGAAGCCAGATATGAGCAGTGGAAGAACTCCCCAAGGCAGAGTTCCAAGTCCTTTAAGGGAATTAAAGAGACAGAGGTGGAGGCAAGGATGGTAATTAATAAGCTACATGTTAAAAGACATTAAAAGCTGAGGAGTTAGGGAAGCAGGGTGCGGGGAGGGGAGGCATAAAACATCCAGACCTGTGGCTTCCAAGACTTTGTGACTGTACAGAACAGTCGCTGTCTTCTTCCACCTCCGACCCAGGGTAACCCCTAGACTCATTATAACATAGTTGCATTGCAGTTATACCCCCCTCTTCCTTCCCCATAAAGAAAAGCTGCAATGATGGTTCTGGTACAACCTTGTAGGGTTAAGAACTACCCCTTGCAATCTGTGGGAGGAGTCCCCCAAATGACTGGAAGCAGCCTGCATTAGAGACCATCCCATTGTAGGTCACAGCTTCTCCCAGCCTGGAGAGACATAGCTAATATTTAATACCCAAACAATCTAGAGCTAGTTACACCTTCATAACCTGTCTGCTCTCCCACCTTAAGAGTGGTATTTTGCTTTAATACACTGCTTTGTGCTTGCTACTTTCCTTCTGACTGCCTATATTCCAACATGGATCCCCACATAAATCTTCTCATGGGGAATCCAAGGACCAAGACCTCCATTCACACAACACAGAGTCTCCCACTGGTAACATAACCTTATCTCTTTGCCTAATATCTTCAAGGCATTTGTCAAGACCGACACCACTCACTCAAAACTATTCATGCCCTACTAATGGGCAAGGCTTTTATTTAAATCATGACTGGAACATATTAATGGCATTAGACAAACTTTACTGATTTGCCTTGGGAAAATATCCAATTTAACATCAACAAAATAAATGTAACATTTGCTTGAACTTAATATTCACTCTGAAGTATATAATTCAGCATTCTCTTATATAATATGGTTTCTCTGTGCAAAGTTCTGAAATGCTAAGTTTTGTCCCCAATTTTTACTTCTGCTGATCTCCATATGGTTGAGAGCACTGTACTCAATTTTGCTAAGAAATGCTCTTATAATATGCCCAATTTTCATTAATGGCTTATACAGGTAATAAAACTATTCATGAAACTCAGGGATGCTTTTTATGTTACCTCTTGGGAGGCAATTTGACATTAAAGAAAACAGAGGAAGAAAGTTATCTCTTCTGGATAATTTACCTATCATCAAAGTCTCAGAAATAATTAACATATTAAAAAAAGTTTTTCTGTGTTTGCTTCAGAGACTACACATATGTACTTCCAATTCAAAGAAGTATGTGAAGTGACATTAATGTTCAGATGAATTAATACTCTTATTAACAGACTTACACACAGGTCCTTAAGGAAGAAACATTATTTTCAGTTAGATTAAAATTTTTCTTTAAATATTAATAAAAATGCATGAACTGTAATTAACTCTCCTCACCCTAATATTGGCATGCATGTCCATTTGGAGGAGAACTGATGTTACTGCTGGGGCTTGAAGATAACCGTGACTGATCCTTCTGGATTTAAAGCAGCAATTTAATTCAGTCATGGACATAATGGTACATTACTATGACACCTGGCCTATGATACCAAAAACTGAAAAATGAGAAGAAAAACTAGGCATGAAAAAACAAATGTGTTAAAAAAAAATAGAACATAACCAAAAGGAAGGTAATTTAGTCATTTTTAGATGAAAGTAAATTGCTAGAGAAAAAAAATGCTCTCATTTTAACACTTATGAAAATAAAACTTGTTCTTTATTAATTTTTGAGTATAACAGAGAAATTACTAAAGTGAGGTAAAAAAAATTAAATATGGATACCATAATTTCCATGGTTACAATCAGTTGTGTCATCTAACAGAGATTCCCAAATGTAGGTTTTGTAACCTCTGCACCTGAAGCACTGGATAAAATCAAATTCCCAAACCCCATCTATTAAAAGAGATCCTGCAGTACTTTCTTTTTTTAATATGAAATTTATTGCCCAATTGGTTTCCATACAACACCCAGTGCTCGTCCCAACAGGTGCCCTCCTCAATGCCCGTCACCCACCTTCTCCTCCCTCCCACCCCCCATCAGTCCTCAGTTTGTTCTCAGTTTTTAAGAGTCTTATGGTTTGGCTACCTCCCTCCCTTTTTTTTTTTTTTTCCCTTCTTCTCACCCATGGTCTTCTGTTAAGTTTCTCAGGATCCACATAAGAGTGAAAACATATGGTATCTGTCTTTCTCTGCCTAACTTATTTCACCTAGCACAACACTCTCCAGTTCCATCCACGTTGCTACAAATGGCCGTATTTCATTCTTTCTCAATGCCAAGTAGTATTCCATTGTATATGTAAACCACATCTTCCTTATCCATTCATCAGTTGATGGACATTTAGGGTGCTTCCATAATTTGGCTATTGCTGAAAGTGCTGCGATAAACATTGGGGAACAAGTGCTCCTATGCATCAGCACTGCTGTATCCCTTGGGTAAATTCTTAGCAGTGCTATTGCTGGCTCATAGGGTAAATCTATTTTTAATTTTTTGTGGAACTTCCACACTGTTTTCCAGAGTGGCTGCACCAGTTTGCATTCCCACCAACAGTGCAAGAGGGTTCCCATTTCTCCACATCATCTCCAGCATCTATAGTTTCCTATTTATTCATTTTAGCCACTCTGACTGGCGTGAGGTGGTATCTCAGTGTGGTTTTGATTTGTATTTCCCTGATGAGGAGTGATGTTGAGCATCTTTTCATGTGCCTGTTGGCCATCTGGATGTCTACTTTAGAGACAGAAGTGTTTTCTGACCATTTTTTCATCAGATTAATTTGTTTTTCGGGTGTGGAGTTTGGTGAGTTATTTATAGATTTTGGATACCAGCCCTTTGTCTGATATGTCATTTGCAAATATCTTTTCCCATTCCGTCGGTTGCCTTTTAGTTTTGTTGATTATTTCCTTTGCAGCGCAGAAGCTTTTTATCTTAATGAGGTCCCAATAGTTCATTTTTGCTTTTAATTCCCTTGACTTTGGAGATGTATCAAGTAAGAAATTGCTGTGGCTAAGGTAGAGAGGTTGTTTCCTGCTTTCTCTTCTAGGGTTTTGATGGTTTCCTGTCTCACATTCATGTCCTTCATCCATTTTGAGTTTATTTTTGTGAATGGTGTAAGAAACTGGTCTAGTTTCATTCTTCTGCATGTAGCTGTCCAGTTCTCCTAGCACCATTTGTTAAAGAGACTGTCTTTTTTCCATTGGATAATGTTTCCTGCTTTGTCAAAGATTAGTGGGCCATACTTTTGTGGGTTCAATTCTGGAGTCTCTATTCTATTCCATTGAATATGGAATGTTTTTGTGACATGTCTATAGACAGACATGTCTATATGTCTGTTTTTGTGCCAATACCATGCTGTCTTGATGATTACAGCTTTGTAGTAGAGGCTAAAGTCTGGGATTGTGATGCTTCCCGCCTTGGTCTTCTTCAATATTACTTTGGCTATTCAGGGTCTTTTGTGGTTCCATAAAATTTTAGGATTGCTTGTTCTAGCTTTGAGAAGAATGCTGGTGCAATTTTGATTGGGACTGCATTGAATGTGTAGATAGCTTTGGGTAGTATTGACATTTTAACAATATTTATTCTTCCAATCCATGAGCATGGAATGTTTTTCCATTTCTTTGTATCTTCTTCAATTTCCTTCATAAGCTTTCTATAGTTTTCAGCATATAGATCTTTTACATCTTTGGTTAGGTTTATTCCTAGGTATTTTATGATTCTTGGTGCAGTTGTGAATGGGATCAGTTTCTTTATTCGTCTTTCTGTTGCTTCATTATTAACATATAATAATGCAACTGATTTCTGTACATTAATATTGTATCCTGCGACTTTGCTGAATTCACGTATCAGTTCTAGCAGACTTTTGGAGTCTATCAGGTTTTCCATGTACAATATCATGTCATCTGCAAAAAGTGAAAGCTTGACTTCATCATTGCCAATTTTGATGCCCTTGATTTCCTTTTGTTGTCTGACTGCTGATGCTAGAACTTCCAACACTATGTTAAACAACAGCGGTGAGTGGACATCCCTGTTGTGTTCCTGATCTCAGGGGGAAAGCTCTCAGTTTTTCCCCATTGAGGATGATATTAGCTGTGGGCTTTTCATAAATGGCTTTTATGATGTTTGAGTATGTTCCTTGTATCCTGACTTTCTCAAGGGTTTTTATTAAGAAAGGATGCTGAATTTTGTCAAATGCTTTTTCTGCATCGATTGACAGGATCATATGATTCTTATCTTTTCCTTTATTAATGTGATGTATCACATTGATTGATTTGCAAATGTTGAACCAGCCCTGCATCCCAGGAATGAATCCCACTTGATCATGGTGAATAATTCTTTTTATATGCTGTTGAATTCGATTTGCTAGTATCTTGTTGAGAATTTTTGCATCCATATTCATCAGGGATATTGGCCTGTATTTCTCTTTTTTTGCTGGGTCTCTGTCTGGTTTGGGCATCAAAGTAATGCTGGCTTCATAGAATGAATCTGGAAGTTCTTCTTCTCCTTCTATTTTTTTGGAACAGCTTGAGAATGATAGGTATTATCTCTGCTTTAAATGTCTGGTAGAATTCCCCAGGAAAGCCATCTGGTCCTGGGCTCCTTTTTGTTGGGATATTTTTGATAACTGATTCAATTTCTTTTCTGGTTATGGGTCTGTTCAAGTTTTCTATTTCTTCCTGTTTGAGTTTTGGAAGTATGTGGGTGTTTAGGAATTTGTCCATTTCTTCCAGGTTGTCCAGTTTGTTGGCATATAGTTTTTCATAGTATTCCTTGATAATTGCTTGTATTTCTGAGGGATTGGTTTTAATAATTCCATTTTCATTCATGATTTTATCTATTTGGGTCATCTCCCTTTTCTTTTTGAGAAGCCTGGCTAGAGGTTTATCAATTTTGTTTATGTTTTCAAAAAGCCAACTCTTGGTTTCATTGATCCGCTCTGCAGGTTTTTTCTTAGATTCTATATTGTTTATTTCTGCTCTGATCTTTATTATTTTTCCTCTGCTCGGTTTGGGGTGTCTTTGCTGTTCTGCTTCTATTTCCTTTAAGTGTGCTGTTAGATTTTGTATTTGGGATTTTTCTTGTTTCTTGAGATAGGCCTGGATTGCAATGTCTTTTCCTCTCTGGACTGCCTTTGCTGCATCCCAAAGTATTTGTATTGTTGTATTTTCATTTTCATTTGTTTCCATATATTTTTTCATTTCTTCTCCCATTGCCTGGTAGACCCACTCATTCTTTATTAGGGTGTTCTTTAATCTCCATGCTTTTGGAGTTTTTTCAGACCTTTTCCTGTGGTTGATTTCAAGCTTCATAGCATTGTGGTCTGAAAGTGTGCATAGTATGATCTCAATTCTTTTATACTTATGAAGGGCTGTTTTGTGACCCAGTATGTGATCTATCTTGAAGAATGTTCCATGTGCACTCAAGAAGAAAGTATATTCTGTTGCTTTGGGATGCAGAGTTCTAAATAGATCTGTCAAGTCCATCTGATCCAATGTATCATTCAGGGCCCTTGTTTCTTTACTGATCCGGTGTCTAGATGATCTATCCATTTCTGTAAGTGGGGTATTAAAGTCCCCTGCAATTACCACATTCTTATCAATAAGGTTGCTTATGTTTGAGATTGTTTTATATATTTGGGGACTCTGGTATTTGGTGCATAGACATTTATAATTGTTAGCTCTTCCTGATGGATAGACCCTGTAATTATTATATAATGCCCTTCTTCATCTCTTGTTACAGCCTTTAATTTAAAGTCTGGTTTGTCTGATATAAGTATGGCTACTCCAGCTTTCTTTTGACTTCCAGTAGCATGATAGATAGTTCTCCATCCCCTCACTTTCAATGTGAAGGAGTCCTCAGGTCTAAAATGAGTCTCTTGTAGACAGCAAATAGATGGGTCATGTTTTTTTGTCCATTCTGATACCCTATGTCTTTTGGTTGGAGCATTTAGTCCATTTACATTCAATGTTGTTATGGAAAGATATGGGTTTAGAGTCATTGTGATGTCTGTAGGTTTCATGCTTGTAGTGATGTCTCTGGTACTTTGTGGTCCTTGCAACATTTCACTCAAAGAATCCCCCTTAGGATCTCGTGGAGAGCTGTGTTAGTGGTGATGAATTCCTTCGGTTTTTGTTTGTTTGGGAAAACCTTTATCTCTCCTTCTATTCCGAATGACAGACTTGCTGGATAAAGGATTCTCAGCTGCATATTTTTTCTGTTCATCACCTTGAATATTTCCTGTCATTCCTTTCTGGCCTGCCAAGTTTCAGCACATAGGTCTGCTACTACTCTTATGTGTCTACCTTTGTAAGTTAGAGCCTGTTTATCCCTAGCCTAGCTGCTTTCAGAATTTTCTCTTTATCCTTGTATTTTGCAAGTTTGATATGTCATGTAGGTGACTGATTCAAGTTACGTCTGAAGAGAGTTCTCTGTGCCTCCTGGATTTCAATGTCTTTTTCCTTCCCCAGATCAGGGAAGTTCTCAGCTATGATTTGTTCAAGTACACCTTCAGCCCCTTTCTCTTTCTCTTCTTCTTCTGGAATTCCTATGATACGGATATGTTCCATTTGATTGCATCACTTAGTTCTCTAATTCTCCCCTCATACTCCTGGATTTTTTTCTCTCTCTTTTCCTCAGCTTCCTGTTTTTCCATAATTTTTTTTTTTAATTCACCTAGTTTCTCCTCTGTCTCTTCAATCCCTGCTGTGGCCACCTCCATTTTATTTTGTACCTCATTCACAGCATTTTTGAGTTGCTCATGACTATTTCTTAGTCCCTTGATCTCTGTACCAATAGATTCTCTGCTGTCCTCTATGCTTTTTTCAAGCCCAGTAATTAATTTTATGACTATTATTCTAAATTCTTGTTCCATTATATTGCTTAAATCGATTTTGATCAATTCATTAGATGTCACTACTCCTAGAGTTTCTTTTGAGGCAAATTCTTCCATTTCCTCATTTTGGGTAGTCCCTGTGGTAGCTCCAAACTGCAGGTCACTTCCCCTGTGCTGTCCGGAGTAACTTGTGTTGTGTTGGTGGGCAGGGCTGCAGTCAGACCAGATGTCTGTCCCCAGGCAACCGCTGGGGCCACACTCAGACTGGTGTGTAACTTATCTTCCCCTCTCCCAGGGGCAGGACTCACTGGGGAGTGGTGTGGCCCCTGGCTTGGCTACATGCACACTGTCAGACTTGTGGTGCTACTTCGATGGGTTCTGGCCAAGGTTGTATTAGCCGGGGTGGATCCACAAGGTGCACAGGGGTGGGAGGGGCAGACGTAGCTCACTTTGCCATCAGTGGTCCCCTGTGGGAGGGGCCCTGCAGCACCGGGAGGGATGCAGGCCTGTTGGAGGGATGGATCCACAGAAGCACCCCACAGTACTTTTTAAAAAGCTCCACAGGTGAGTGTAATGCTCACTTAATTTTGATCATCAGTGAGCAAATTCCAACATTTCTATATCATTAATATACTTTTTTTTCAGAAACAGTAGAAAGAAAGAGAGATTACAAATAAAGTTAATGATTGTAACTGCAATGCTAAACAGAATCCCAGCCCCCTTCTTCCATGTTAGCATGGTCATTGCAGCTGGGCAGGAGGTAGAGGGTTTGCTAATGACAGGATGAGTTTTACTATGGGGCTGAGAAAAGAGTTTCATCTTGAAAAGCACGTATGTCTTCTGGTTGCTTCTGGTGAAAATAAGAGCTAAGAAAAAGGAAGCAACAGGAATAATGTGGAGGATTTTGAGAGGAAAGGGACATGGAGGAAGGGAATTGATTCTTTCCAATATGGAAATGCTAATACAGTACTTTTTTTCTCTATAATAACCTACTGAGACATGGAGTCAGAAGTATTGGTGAGCAAGAGTATGCAAATTTGCATAATAAATCCAAATAACAGTTGTGAACACCCTGAAGGAATCAAGATTATCATATGAGGAAAGAGGAGAGGAAATATTCTTATCAGAGACAATATGGGGATCCATGGCATTTAACTGAAACATTAAGAAACTGGTGTTACCATATTTTATAATCTGAGCAGGAAACAGAACACGATGTTTAGATGAGCTCTTTTTCCAATTACATAGACCCGTATTCTACAATGTCATGATAACTCCAACCTATATCAATGCCATATGCTATGTCATCAAAAGTGCCAGCCCTTTTCTTGGACTGGGTTCATAATGGGTCATCACACTCTGAGCTTTCCTGCACATAAAGTTCCTTTGACATCAGCAGCAATCTAGTCTTCTAATTAATATGGTCCAACATTAGGAGGCTAAGAAAAATGTTAGATGGGACACAACATTATCGCTCATCTAGAAATTTCCTCAAGGCTAGATGCCAAAGGAAATAATGCCCTTTTCCTACCCTTCCTACTGCACCAGAAAATAACAGAGAATGTACCTGTAGGGAGAGTCATAGGTGAGAATTAGACAAAAGAATGTCTTCACTTTTTGCAGAAAGTAATTTCTAACATATGGAAGGAAAATTCTAGCCTATAAATTTGTAGTTTATGAAAGCTTTCATTAAGTGATGAATTCTTTGAAAAGTTCAAGATTCTGCTTGCTTTATAGGTCAACAATAGTGTCTTAGTACCTGTATTTTTTTCCTCTCCCATTCCTGGGTAATATGCTTCCATTTGATATTCACTAAGGAGATGCACTCCTTATTACCATCCAGTTTTCATGAGAAATCATTAGAGCTGCAAGGTAAAAATCTACCTTGATTACAAACATGCACACTTTCCATGCTAATATAAAATAAATGTCACACATTTTATCAGTTTTTCTTCCCCAAAGAGTTGATATTAAGAAGGCATTAGAAAAACCTAAATCATGGATCATTATTCATTCAATAGTCAAAAAAGAAAAAAAAAGTATCTGTGTTAGATGCTATTAACACATGCCAAATGCCAGTTATAATGATCCCATTAACTCAGATATGATGAATAGTTCATGAAGTCTGACTTCATGTTATTTCTGGAACTTGTGTTTATATATATATTGTTTCTGGAAATAATGGTCCAAGTCCTGATCTGCCTAGGGGCTTTGCTGCTTTTTTGCACAAGATTTCTTTGATTCTAGCTCTAGGGAGTTATAGTTTTCTATTCAGATAGTGAAGACAGAAAAGGTCATCTCCCAAACACTACTAAGAGGCCATCGTTTCTTTGCCTTCTTAAGCTAGAGGTTGAAAATGAACAAGAAATCTTTTTGAGAGGGAAAAGAGCTAACCTAAAAGCCTTTCAGGGACCCTCCCATATCTCATTCGTTATGTTCCCTGTTCTGGTGGCAAACATTAACTATCCTACTCTCTTTGTAATCATTTTGTCTCTAGTATTTTGTCTAGGGGATGTAGCTACAGTGCAAGTAACAAAAGGAGTCAATTAATACCATTTTTTAAAGCTTTTATATGAAGCAGAGGCTCTTTGTTTAGTGCTGTCAGGCCCATAACGAATGAAGATTAAATAGTGGCTGATCTGGACAGGATGGTGGCAAAACTTGGAACTCTTTATTTAACACACAGGCTTTCCACAGAGCCCAGTTTATTGAAGATTGCTGCTGAGGATACCAGAACTTGGAAAACCCTTGTTAATAAAAACTATGCTGCCGGACAAAAGAAGAGCTAATAAATTTTAAGTATGCTAATGGGGGTTGAGACAGGATTTGCTATTAGTTTGGCAAGCATATTGAGAGACTCCCAGGAAAAGTGAATTAAGCCCAAGAGGCTATAGTGGTTAGAAAGAAACTGAAAACTGACTCAGAAGGAAGTCAAGACACCAGTGTGAATTTCCAAGGAACTGTACCTATAAGAAATATTCAAGCAGTCTTTTGGTAGGTAACAAGTTGTGGGGTATAATAACAAATGCTATAAGGAAAGATAAATAGGTAACGAGGAATATTTGAGAGAGGATTTAACCAGTAACCAAATTTCAAAATTCAAAACAGTTCCTCATACTTTTTGATGTCTGGCACACACAGAGAAACATCACCTGCATAATCTTTGATATTGAAGGAGTCTCCCCCCATAGTGTGCCACTTTCATATGTGGACTATCTTAAGCTGAAGACAATGAGACCCTCTGGGCTCATGAGAAACTCTCCTACCCTCAGCCCCCATCAAACTACCTAGAAAAATCTAAATTGGGTGTCTTTTTCAGAAGGAGAGTTATTACTAGAAAGAAATGTTATCTGAGTGACCCAACTGTATGGCAAGGCAAACATATAATTGCCAAATATCTGTTCTTATTGCCCTGTAAATTGTCCTCCTCCCCTTTGAAGTTCCAGGGTCCTATCCCATTTCTTAGCTCAGGATGGCATACATACCTCATTTTGCCTTTCTGTCTTTGAAACTTTAATGTATGTGGGGTTCTTATATATATGAGATTAAATTTGATTTTTCCTTATTCATCTGCTTCTTATCAATTTAATTCTTAAACCAGCCAGAAGAATCTTTGAAGGGAAAAGGAAAAGTTTTCCTCCCCAACAATATAAATAAGGGACTAAAATTATTAGTACACCAAGGTAATACATATTGACACAAAATAATGCATTTTTATATAATGTGTTAATGACTGAAATGAGAGAAATTAATTGAATCAAGTTTCCTTAGTCCATAAAGAAAATAAGTATAAGAAAATCATAGACCTCTGGGCTAAAAGGAATTTTGGAATGACCTTGTTCAGCTACCTATGTTTAAACTCCAGACATCACAATCATGGACTGCTGAAAAGACACTTAGATGAGAAGATTTACAAAGAGATGACAAAGAGATTTCTAAGAGATTACAAAGACAGAGAAAAATCCCAACCTTTTATATAGCCAAGCAGACACAACCTGAAGGGAAGCAGAATTTGCCCCCAAAATATGTCTCTTTGGCATAAGGATTATTTTAGGCTAATTATTTTTGAGACACAGTGATGTAGGAAAAGCTCTAAAAACAGAGACATTACTCCTTTATAAGAGATAGTTACATTTATAAGGGAAATCTGCATTTGTAAGGGTGTCTAACTCTTTGTACCAGAAACTGAAGAATGTCTAAATCTTTAGAAACTCTACCAATGGAGAAGGCAGAAACTTAAATCTTTTTATAACAACCACACCCTTGATTACTATACTTGCTGAGGTAATCTCCTATAATTGCCCTCTCTTTCCCCCAACATCCTTTGTCTTTAGTAGAGATAGTATTTAAGGTGGTGGCTTGAGCCATTTGGGGGAGCTACTCGGTTTTTGGGGGTATGCCCAATGAATACAGGGGGTATACATGTTATTAAATTTGTTTGTTTTTCTCATGATCTTTTATTACAGGTGGGGTGCAGGGAGGAGAGGGGGTGTGAAGAGGTCTGTCTGAGCCAGGAACCTAGAAGCGTAGAGGAAAATTTTTTCTACTTCCCCACAAATAAATTACATAGAAGTTTTGTCAAGATAGACAATAACTATCCTCAAGATGACTTGAAAACATCATTTGTCATACATAGTTTATCCTAACCCTACCTGATATTTGAGGGGACCTTCTGTGTTAGCTAACTAGCTTTACCTAGAGGAAAAACAAACTATCTTTATGATAGGAAATAGTTTTGCAAAAGGTCAGCAAGGCACACACCCTCCTATAGGAACTGGGAGATAAGGGTGTTTACATTTCAAAGAGATGTTCCCAGGCCCTAGAGAAAGACATTCTTAATGAAAAGACATTCCAGACATTTTCAAAAAGAGGCCTGATTACCATTCAAATGGATTTTTATACATTTCAAAGAGAAGAGACTATACTTACAAGTGTTCTAAAACATTTTCTAAAGGAAATGCTCTGAGAAAAAGAAGTATGGGAAATCTCTTCCCTTATTTTCAACAGGGAGAATTAAGCCTCTTCTTTTTAATTTGTCTGTGTTCTTACAACTGCTGGTCTGCTTTCTATAGTGGCTGGTAATGTCCACTGACATTTGTGGATGGCAGTCAGAGGACCGATGAACCTGCTGAAATTGTTTTTTGAACGTGTATTTTGGGGGTAAATGGGTAAAGGATTCACTGTTTTCTAATTTTGTGTTGTCAAGAAGTCCTTCTATATGTTTAGTTACCTGGTAAGTCTCTGTCCACTTCCTAATGTATTTCTGATAGTATCACCTTCTTCACAGCCTAACAAGGATGATCCTCATTTTCTTCTACTTCATGTATCAAGTCCAGCATTTTCCTGGATCCCTGTTGCCAATTTCCAGTCCATTCTTTTGTAAATCTCCTTCAATGATTTATCTACTTCTGGTCTGTGAAATCCAGTATCTACGTCACTGTTTTTCAACGATTTTGTTCACAATCTACTGGTACCCAATCATTCGTGCAATAACACTGGGTAACAAAAAATAGTTATCAAAATGAGTTATTCAGCAGTGGATTGCATAATTCCTTCTTCAGTAAGTGCTTTCAATTCTACTCATTTCTGTAACTATTCAGATGGCCACAAATCTGGATCTTGATTTCTACTTCTAGGTAATTTAACATTTATATTTCATTCTTTTATCACATCCTTTTATCCTACAATCCCTTTGTCCTCCTGCATTCTTGATTTCATCCTCTAGAATACTCTCCCAAATATTGACTGAGCTTTGTGCCTTTTGTTTTCTGCTCTATTGACCACTGCTTCTTCATCATCCAAATTAAAGTTTTACCTATCAGCTCTGTATGACTCTAGCGATCAAACAAATGAAACTTTCCTTTAATTTTATCTCTGCTTATTCTTGTACTTGAAACAACTTTGTGGAGTCCTCATTTTATGCAAGATAAATTTCACGTTGTTTAACATGGCCTTTGCATCTTGGCTCTGGCTACCTTTTCCAATTTCATTTCCACACACTTCCCTATACTCAATTAGAATTCTTATCTGAATACAACAATAACTTTGATTCTCCCATGCCTTTATTTATTATATTCTTTGTGAACAGAATATCCTTTCCTCTTTTAAATCTTCTTTACATGACTTTTGTTCATTTGTTTCAATTCTCTCTGCCATTGGCCTGGTCAGGTCAGTGGCACTAAATATATATCTGGATCATCACATCTTCCATCTGTTCTCTTTTTCCCTATTTTTTTCCCATTCCAAAGTAATCTTTGAAATAACTACTTGGAATACATCAAACACTACTTAAAATTTATTTTCTTCATTGTATAAATGAATATTATCTTCTACATCTAATGCCAAACTATTTTTCCAGCAATATCCATTCTACTTATATAAATCTTTTCCATCAATTTATTCATTGTTCCAGAGACAGCTCCCATTTCTACTTTGCTCATAATTCCTTATTCCATATGCTTCATGTTTCTAAATACAAAAGATAACTCAAAGGTTGATTCATCTCACATCCTCCTTTTCCTGACCACCAAAACTTAATGTGATTTATCCTTTGTATGATTTATAATTCAGTAAGTTGTACACCCATACTTTGTTCTTGTTCTATTTTGTTTACATAATTACCATTTAACAATGAATAAAGCCCACATTTTGTGAAAAGTATAGCTTATTATAAATATTTATATTGGTCATTATTTTTCTACTTTATTTTCTTATATTGCTAACTAAGAGAAGTAAAGATGTGCATGGCTCATTTAGGAAGGTCAGCACTTCCAACTGATAAGCTTTAGAGCTGTCAGTCAGGCTGTAAGTAAAGAGCTGACAGAAGTTGCAGGCAGAAATGATAGTCTTAACTAACCCTCTGAAAATAATGTGTTACTCTTTGCAAAGTAAAAGTAATTTTGACCTGAATGTATCAGTTTTAATTTATAGTTAACATAACACTATTTACTTATGCAATATTCATTGAGTAAATATGGCCTCTTGGACTTTAATCATTGTTTTAAAAAGTCACAGAAGCTGACTATAGTTGACTGTTGAACAACATGGATTTGAACTGCGTGGGTCCACTTACATGCAGATTCTTTTTTCAATAAATATATTGGAAAAAAATTTGATCTGTGACAATTTGGAAAAGCTCACAGATGAACCATGTAGCCTAGACATGTTGAAGTTAATGTTTCCAATACTGTATTATGAATATGAGTATAATACTATATGCTATAAAAATTCTATAATGATCCATTCATTAATGTATAGGCTAGGCTACCATGAAGGAATCATATCAATTATCCCAGGCTATCATAAAGTAATCACATTGTCGCTTCTTCATTATCAATGCATGAATCATTACACCTGTAAATAAGTATAAATTTCTTTTCTCCCATTATCTTTTCATTTTTGATATCTAGTGGTAGTAATATGTATAATATCTATAATGTTTTATATCATATAATATTGATGTGGGTACTGACATGATTCATTTTGTAATAGGTAACATAAATTTATGGTATTGACAAATACAGTATAAGACTGTATATGTATTTTCTCTATGATTTTCTTGATGATATTTTCATTTCTCTAGCCTGCTTTATTGTAATAACACCATATATAATACATATAACATATAAAATTTGTATTAATTGACTTTTTATGTTATCGGGAAGGCTTCTGGTCAACAGGAGGCTATTAGTAGTTAAATTTTAGGAGAGCAAACAGGCAAACTAACAAAATAGTTAAGATATTATTCACTCAGCTTCTTCTTTATCATCAAAAGTCTCAGAAAAGAAGTCAATGATATACCTGTTTCTTCAAACAGGATATGAATATCAGTGCAGGTGGTAACTGATCATGTGACTTTGAGCAGGCCTTGTAACTAAGCTACCTGACTTTCAGTTTTCTCAATTAAAGATGAAATTATTCTTACCTCATTTAATGTTGTAAACTAAAGAAGGAAGGAAGGGGCGCCTGGGTGGCTCAGTCGGTTAAGCGTCCGACTTCAGCTCAGGTCATGATCTTATGGTTTGTGGGTTCAAGCATTGGGCTCTGTGCTGACAGCTCGGAGCCTGGAGCTTTCTTCCAATTCTGTGTCTCTCTCTCTCTCTGCCCTTCCCCCGCTCACACTCTGTCTGTCATTCTCTTTCTCTCTCAAATATAATAAACATTAAAAACTTAAAAAAAAAAAAAGAAGGAAGGAACACCCTATTCAATATATATCACTTTAAAATAATTCTCAAATATTTCTAGGCGAAATCTCTTGAATCTAGTCTTGCATGTTCAACAACCTGCTTGACATAAGCTGCAGAATCCTGACCCCATTTCATTCAGAAGTCCACTGTTTTTTTTTTTTTAATTTTTTTTTTAACATTTATTTATTATTGAAAGAGAGAGAGCATGAGAAGGGGAGGGGCAGAGAGAGAGGGAGACACAGAATCTGAATCAGGCTCCAGGCTCTGAGCTATCAGCACAGAGCCTGACTCAGGGCTCGAACTCACAAACTATGAGATCATGACCTAAGCCAAAGTCAGATGCTTAACCCACTGAGCCATCCAGGTGCCCCAGAAGTCCATTGTTCTTACAGCCATTTCAGAATTGTGTTTTCTTTTCCCTATCTTCCATTATGCAATTAACCTGTGTCTAAGTGATTCCTCTATTCCTCTCAGACCTGATTTGGCTATTGCCTATGATGTAACAATAGTCTCTAAAAGTTTTTGCCCATGCTCTTCTAATCAGCCCCTTTTTCCATACATCTCTGTTTCTAGTCATTTTTTTGTAAACTACATAAATCTCTCCTTCAAAATCCTTCAATAACATTCCAGTGGCAACCAAAAGAAACTAAAATGTATCATTCCTTCAATATGATCTTCATATGATCTGGCATTCAGGCAATATGATCTGCTATTAATGTTTTACTCTAGCCAAATTGATTTCCCTTTGAATGTATCCCTTGCCTTTTAGCCTCTGTGACTTTGCTCCAACCCTTAACTTCCTCTGGAATTTTTTCTCATCCATCCAACTACAGAAACTCAACTACATTCTGATTTTAACATCATCTCCTCTGCATCTAGAAATGGTCTTGTTCTTTTCTGAACACACTGATACTGTGTTTTATCACTTTGGTGGCTTACCTTATCAGACAATATCACTGGATTAAACATTAAATACCACCCCCTCTAATACACACACCCATAACAGGATTAGAGGAGGAATTAGTTCCATCTAGTTAGTATCCTTTGGAGTAGACAGTAAATATTTTCCAATGAATGAATTTTGAAAATAAACATAAAATCTACTGCTCAATGGTAGTAAAGATAGAAATATAAATGTAGATATAGATATATGGACATAAATATAGATGTAAATTTACCAGTCAACTAATATTAATCTATAAAAACATATTCTCTTAAATGTAAGGCCATATAATGATCTGCATCTGAAAGACCAGCTGTCAGAGATTCTCCTGATCAGGGTTTAGGTTATGTTATTTAAGTGGAAAGATATTTTACAGATGATTTTTAACCAACCCATTTATTTTATAGATGAAGAAACAGATACCCAGAAGTAATAAAGTCTGCTTCTCTATATTTCTGCTCAATTAAGCATTTCTATTTATTCTGTGCCTAAAATCTTTATAGGATAGGACCTATTAATTAGGTAATTAGTTCGTATTTCTCAAATTAAAATGTTCTTCTTTAATCTGGCACATGAACAGAAAACAGTTTCCTCTTTTCAGCTATTACTGAACAAACGTTTTTCCTACTGACTTCCTTCCTGCCTTTCTAATGGCCAATCAGGAAACTTTGGAGATAATTAAGTAAATGGGACAAATCCAAAAATCCTCTGTTCCCTTCAGTTATCAGGAAGCTAATTCAGAAATATTTTAGTTTTTCTTGAAATGATTCCTTAATCTACATATTAAGTTTTTAAATGATAACAAATATGTAATTCCCTAGATATAACCATAATGGATTTGGTCTCATCTAAGGGAAAAGAATGATGTGGAACGAGGCTAGGACTTTTGTGGGCTGAATATAGGACAGTATGTTTGGAGTAGCACAGAGTCCTGTCTTCTAGGTAGCAGCAGTCTCCAACATGGTTTCCCAGATATTTAGAAAGGGAAGATCTTCCAAGATGAGGTAAAGGGTCGGAGAAATCCAGTAATTGAAGAAAAACAACAATAGGAACCAGGGGAGAGCAAGTCAGAACTCAAGTGCACCAGAGCTGGGTGATGTTCCCTGCTTCACAGAAAACTGGCTCCAGGTATTCAAGGAAATTCAGAAAACTCTGTGTTAGAAGAACTTGGAGTTCAGAGGAACTAGTAAAGTTGTTGACCAGAAACTGTGCAGGATAGATGACAATATAAAATAGAACATTGGAAATGGAATCAGCAGCATTTTTCAAGATCTATTTGTCAGAGGCCCTGGGACACAAAATATTACCCTTTAGCTGGCTAGCCAGAGACTGATCCAAAAAAATGGGCCGCTGATTCCAGTTTGGAATAGGCAAGTCCAACAGAAATCACACTCACTCTCTCCGTTCCCTGGGTTACATAACTGTAAGAAATACTTAATATCATAGAAGATAATGTGAAAATGATTAATATATAGGATAGTGCCACTCAAATCCTTAATCATGTATAAAAGATATAAAATAACCAATTTAATAATGTGTGTAAATATTTGAAATCTTAAGTCATAGTCAAATGTAAAAATGATTATAAAATATTAATTTTAATATATTGTATGCTGTGCTATGTGTTCAGTCTTTATTATATGTTTTCATAATATAAATTTACTAGTTAATATAATTTCAATCTTTATTTCTAAAGAAAGTATTTCTCTAATGTGGTTCATAATAAATCTTGTAGGGAAAGGTAGACCAGGAATAGTTAACAATATATCTGCAACTAGTTTAAGAAAAGAGTGGAAGTAAGGAACTGTAATAAAGTTGGCAGGTAGATTCACCAGGACCAGTGGTGAAACTCACCATTACAATCAGATTATTATTTATTTATCTACTTCAGTGCCAGGGATGCTACTTTCCAAATATGAATCATTTAATAAATATTTTTGATTAACTTAATTATAAATATTATCTTTTTATTAGAATATTTGGTTTATTTGGGGCTTGGGGATCAGAAATACATGAGTTTGAATTCCAGATGCACCACTTACCACCTGTTTGGCTCTTGGGATATTAGCTAACTTTCCTAATAAGCCTCTGGTTTTCTCCTTCATTGACAAAATTTACTAAGACCTGCTTCATCCAGTTGTTTTGAGGATTTAATGATAAGAAATATGTCATTAACTTACTCTCTGACATGGAATTTCCTAATACTATTTGGTTTGAGTTAGAGAGGTTAAATGAAAAAAAAAGATGTCTATTTCATCATCAAAAGCAACAGCCTCTGAAAACATTTACTAAACATGTATTGGATTTTGACACTGTATAGCATTGAGAAAACCTTAGTTGCTTTTTACAGTCTGGGTGATAATTTTCTTTAAAACCTTTCCTGAGTCAAAAACAACACGGCTTTTCTGACTGGACACCCTCATCAGGGGAAAAGATTGAATGTCTCATCAGGCAGTACACCCCTGACTGATTCAAGTACAAGTCCTCCTGGAGAACTCCAAGTTTTGTTTACTGAACCACAAAATTAAAGTACCATGGAGGAAATCCAGAATAGCTACAATGCCAAAACATGTATCACACAATACTGAAAGGGCTTCACAATTACTGTATTTACAAAAAGGTTTAACAGAAGAAGTAAATGAAAGTTTTATGGTTCTAAGAAAGGAAACACAATTTTAGTTAACTAGCACTTTTCTACCATTCTAAACCTTTTAATGGGTGCAGAGGGAATTTGCACTTACTGAAGTAGATCAGTGAAATGATAATTTGTCTTTGAATAGAGTACTTTTATCCCATTAATTTCTGCCATTATGGCAGGAGATAAGATGTAAGCCAGTGACTAACTGAAAATTACGGTCCAAAAAGGAGGAAACGAAACAAAAGAATAGCTTATGTCACATTATCTAATATGTATGATAAAATGAATCTTACATAACCATTGATTATAATCCTTTAATGTCAATTATATACACTTAATTTTTGTCTTCAGAGTTATTACAAATCAGTCCCTTTAATAGCTACATTTTATTATATTTTTACAGTTAACAGAAGTGACCTAGAGCAGAGATAATAGAGAAAAAACAAACAGGTTAAAAAATAGCAAAAGAATAGGTAAAGATAGCTTTAAGACCTTAAAGATATAAATGTCTTAAAATTATAACATTTCCTCTCATGTTTTCTAGATTTGGTGCTAAAGAACAAAACTGATGTCCTTTGAAAAACATAGTGACAAAGAAGAAAATACGTAGAGTACTAAGTTGGGTAAACAACATTTTTAAAATTCAAAAGATTTTTACTGAAGATAAACTAGTAATGAGTAAGTTACTAATCAGGGAGATTAATAAGTAAATGTTGTAAATGTTTATTATTTTTATTACTAAATTTTATTTATTTTAAAATATTATTATAAGAATCATGTAGAAACCATAAAGTACTACAAGTACACACGTATCCACTACCCACCTTAAGAAAGAAAACATAAGCAGTACAGTTACAACTCCCTGTATATCTTGCCAAAACACATTTTCTTCTCTTCTATACAGGCAACCATGACTATTAATTTGGTGTTTACCATTCTTATGAATTTCTTTCTAACTTATATACACACAGAGTTATTTGTTCTCATTTTATTTCGGCTCATTCTGTCTCCTTTTCTAACTTCATGTGTAGAATGTGTGGGTCATTAATTTTCAGCCTTTGTTCTTTCCTTATAAAACTTTTAAAAAGCAATACATTTGTCTCTATTTATTACTTTAGATGGATCCCCAAAGTTTTGAGATCTAATTCTTTATTGTCATTCAGTTCCAAATGTGTTCTCTTTTGCATTATAATTTATTTGATGGAGATGCTATTTAGAGAACATTTGTTTAAAGTTATCTTTTAAGAGGTGCCTGGGTGGCTCAGTCAGTTAAGTGTCCAACTCTCAGACCCTGACTGAGGTCATGATCTCACAGTTCGTGGGTTCAAGCCCTGCATCCGGCTCTGTGCTGATGGCGTGGAGCCTGCTTGGAATTCTGTTTCTCCTTCTTTTTGTGCTCCTCCTCCCTCAGTTGTGCTCTCTCTCTCAAAATGAAAAAAATAAACTTAAAAAAATAATCTTTTAAAATTGGTTTCTAACTTTATTAACACGAACATTACAACTATATTAAACTAGGTCTTTGATCGCTTCTTGGCCTTTTGGCTAAGATCAAATGTAAACTAGATCTTTGAAATTTATTGAGACTTTGTGGCCCATGGTCAATTTTTGTAAATATTCCATGAGTGGATGTGAAGAATGTGGCCATTGTCTTCTAGCAAGAAGTGTCCAATATCACTGCGGCACCTCAGTGGCTCAGTCGATTGCGCATCATACTTCTGCTCAGGTCATGATCTCACAGTTTGTGGGTTTAAGTCCCCCATCAGCCTCTGTGCTGACAGCTCAGAGCCTGGATCGTGCTTTGGACTCTGTGTCTCCCTCTCTCTGAGCCACCCCTTCTCACCCTCTGTCTCTCTCTCTCTCTCAAAAATAAACAAACATTAAAACAAATTTTAAAAAATAAAAATAAAAATAAAGGTAAAAGCCACTTTAGTTTAAGACAGTTTGCAGTTCACTGGAATTTCACTTCCAATAATTCTACTAAAGTACACACAAAGGAACTTAGAAGGATATATGTACAAAAGTATTCATAACAGCCTTATGGGAAGAAAAATTTAATATCCATCAGGAGAAAATTTATTAATAATCTATGGAATTATGTAAAAAATGCTATCCAACATTTTTTTAAACATGAATTAAAACTTTAAATATGAAGAATCAACTATGATATATTTTAGAGTAATATATATATGCCTTAATATATATGAATCCACACAAATTCATAGATGTGTGCTTGGATTTTGAAACAGAAGGGCTGGAGAGAGAGAACTGAGAAAGAGGGGAGGATAGAAGGAGATAGTGAGGGAAGAGAGGGACAGGAAAGAAAGGTCTTTCTATTATTTATAACTTTCACCTATTATTTTATATAGTATTATATTGTTCATTCGTCCCCCACTTCAACAAAAGGGGTAGAGGTAAACATTTTAAATTGGGTGGTGTAATTATGAGGGATAAATTGTGTTCCATAATTTCCCATTTATCCTTCCTCTCTTTCTGGAATGATGATGTGTTTGTTGAACAGAGAAAAAGGAAAATATGAGAAGCCATTTCTGTAATCCAGGCTGGAAAACCACCAGTCTGAAGGATATCAAAAAATAAGAAAGATCATTTACAGAGGGATTCAAGAAATAAGGCGACAGAATCAATGGGTCAAAATGGTTGATAGAATGTAAACAATGAGTTTAGGAAAGCATTTAAGAAAAGTGTTCACAGAGATGGACAACAGGGTGGATTGTGCTACTACTATTTACTGAGCTAAGGAAAACAAGAGGAAGGGCAGATTTTAGGGGAGGGATGGTGGTTATGAGTGCTGAATTTATATGTAACATTCAGGTGGAGAAGTTTAGTAGTTAGCTAACTATGAGTGTCAGGAATTAAAGAGAAAGTGCTGAATTGGGATATCTATATTTCATAGCTAAAATCATGGGATTAAATAACACTTTCTGTATGAATAATTTGTTTTAAAAATGTGAACATTTTGCTCTTCCACTGTTAGGGGTTTCAGCCCTGATATTAGTCATGGCTAAAATCATTGGTGTATCAGCAATTACCCTAGCTTCACCGTCTGTTCAAGATACTTAATTTTCAAAGAGTTATTAATACTTTTCAAACTGTTTTAAATAAGCCAAAGGATGGTTGTCAGGGCAAAAGGCCAGAGAAGGGGCTTAGCTGCTTGTGAGATATGTAAACTTACATGACTTTCTAAAGACCTTCACTGAGGTAAACAACATAGAATAAATAGAACATGATTAAAATGCACAATTTGATAAGTTTTGACAAATGTCGACACCATGAAACCATCACCACAATTAAGATGAGGAAAATACCCATCACCCAAAAATTTCCTCTCCTCTTTTAAATTCCTATTTCTGAACTTCCTTACAATCCTCTCTACCCTCGGTCTCTAGGAAACCACTGAACTGCTTTGTGCCACTACAGGATATTTGTATTTTCCAGAAATTTATGATCATGCAATACGTACTAATTTTTGTCTTCCTTCTTTAAGAAAAATAATGTTGAGGGGTGACTGGGTGGCTCAGTCAGTTAAGCAGCCGACTTGGGCTCAGGTCAGGATCTCGCAGTTCCTACGTTTGAGCCCCATGTTGGGCTCTGTGCTGACAGCTCAGAGCTGGAGCCTGCTTCTGATTCTGTGTCTCCCTCTCTCTCTGCCCCTCCCCCAACATGGTCTGCTCTCTCTCTCAAAAATAAATAAACATTAAAATCAACTAAAAAAAAGAATAATAATCTTGAGATTCATCCATATTGATGGATATACTAAAAATTTACTTGTGTATTCCATTGTATAGATATACCACAATTTGTCTATTCACCTATGAAGGAGCATTTGGGTTGTTTCTAGTTTTTGTCTATTATGAGTAAAGCTGATAGGAACATAGCTATAAAAGTACTTGAATGAACACATGCTTTCATTTCTCTTAATACTTAGGATTAGAATGGCTAATGCTAATGGCTGGGTGCGTGTTTAACCTTTAAAAAAACTGCCAAACTATTTCCCTACATGTTTGTTCTATGTATATTCCAAACATAAGTATACAAGAATTCTAGTCAGTTTACATCTTTGCCAACAATTGGTATAGTCTTTTAAAAATTTTTAACTTTCTAGTATGTATGTAGGATATTTCATTGTGAATATAATTTACATTTCCCCAATAACTAATTATGTTGGCTAGCTTTATCACGTTTATCTCACATCTTCACATCTTCTTTTTAAGTATCTGTAAAATCTTTTACCAATATTGAGTTGTTTGTTCTTTATAAATTTTATGTGCAAGTCTTTTATGTGATTTGCAAATGTGGCCTATATTTTTATTCTCTTAAGAGTGAACTGAAAAACAAAGGTTCGTAATTTTGCTGAGAACAAATTTCAATATTTTTGTGCATGATATATTCATTTGTGTATCATGTTTCTAAAAAATCTTTGCCTGACTCTAGGAGACAAAGACTTTTACACTGTGTCTTCCAGAAATTTTATACTTTTAGGTGATATATTTAAGTCTATGATCTGTTTTGAGCAAATCATCGTATATGGTAGAAGGTACTGTTTGATGTTCATTGTTTTGCATATCCAATTGTCCTAGCATGTGTTAAAAATACTATCTTTTCTCACTCTCTCTCTCTCTCTCTCTCTCTCAAACATAAACAAATATTTTTTTAAAAGGTGGGGGGCGCCTGGGTGGCCCAGTTGGTTAAGCATCCGAATTCATCTCAGGTCATCATCTCAACGCTTGTGAGTTCTGTGCTGACAGCTCAGAGTCTGGGGTCTGCTTCAGATTTGCCTCACTCTCTCTCTTCCCTTCCCCCACTCATGCTTTATCTTTGTCTGTGGCTCTGTCTCTCTGTATCCAAAATAAATAAACATTAAAAAATTTAAAAAAAGGAATACTATCCTTCTCCACTGAACTACATTTTGAGGCCTTTATTTTTACCTAAAAGGGCAACTATGCATGATGATGTATGCTACTACATATTATAAAACTAAGTGGTAAAAATGAATTATGAGATTATAAGTTGCCTTAAAATAGAGAACAAATGGAAAAAAATTATCAGAGGTCCTTAAGTAGATTAATATTGAGTTACCTGTCCATCCTCACAGCAAGACAGATACTTTGTCTGAAATGTAATAAATTAATTTTCTGGAGGCAAGGATCTAATTAGATAATTCTATCCTATCTCAGGGGCTCTAGGATGCTTGGAGGACCAGGAAGTAAATGTCCCTTTGCAACCGCAGTCAGCACGTATCAGTAGAATATAGGATGCCATGTTTTGTCACACCCAACTTGAGAAATCATTACACCTTCAAAATTAAATTTATTAAAATTCATATTTGAGAAAAATCTGATTATTTGCATTTTGGCATCTATATATTGCAAATCAAATGTGATGTGTTAGTAAGAAATAGAGCTCGAGTACCAAGAGAGATAAAGACTGTTTTGATACTAATTAGTGCTGCCAGATTGAAAGCTTACCCCCATGTGATTCCTGTTAGGCTCGAGGTTCATTAATCACTTACATTTTAGTGAGACCCTCCTGAGAAATGCTGCCATGTGTTAAACAAATATTATGTAAAATTTAAAAAGTAATAATTTTCTCCAAAATTGAGCTCAATTCATCCTTCAAGGAGACGTGCACAACCTACAGGTGTGATCAGAATTCACTAGATTAAGTAGAAGCCATTCTACTAAGTTCTTCATGAGCTATCCAGGGGGTTCTCTGTGTTTCTCCAGGGATTAGCTCTATCTTTATTGTCTGAAGGAGAATCAGATCATCTTCTGTTCCAATTCTAATATCTGAAGGCTTTGCTCATGATTTAGTCACTTACAGTAATTACAGTCTACCCATCCATTTCTAAAAATGCAAATTCCCCTGAGAAGTAGATAAAATGAAGCTCCTCATGTCTTAAAGAATGTGTTCTTAAAGTGGAATTTACAGCCTCTGCCCCCAGAAGCCCCTCAAAAAAGCCATCAACCCCCTGAAAATGCCAAATGTTGTGTTCAGGAGTGTCTATACCATCAGGTAAACAACAATCCCCTAAGTGAGGAAACACTAAGAAGTACCATGTGGGGAGTTATAGTTCTATTAAATGGCTTTCTGTGTGAATGGCTTTATTCACTTAGTGCTATATAAAGAATTTTTCATATTTTTTTCATTGTACTCATAATCTAATGTGAATGGCAACTGTTGCATAGTACTGTTGTCTCATATTTACCTAGCACCTCCTTTTTTATTTTATTTTTATTTATTTTTTTTTTTTTTAAATTTTTTTTTTCCACGTTTTTATTTATTTTTGGGACAGAGAGAGACAGAGCATGAACAGGGGAGGGACAGAGAGAGAGGGAGACACGGAATCGGAAACAGGCTCCGGGCTCCGAGCCGTCAGCCCAGAGCCCGACGCGGGGCTCGAACTCACGGACCGTGAGATCGTGACCTGGCTGAAGTCGGACGCTTAACCGACTGCGCCACCCAGGCGCCCAGCACCTCCTTTTTTAAATTAAGCAACTCGTATTTCCCTATCACAAAACAATTTTTATCCTATGTATTCGTATCTACATTTTGATACAATTCCCAAAAGCTGATCAACTATAAATGAACATTTTCTGCAGCTCAGTTATCATTAAACTGCTTTTAAATGAAAAGAAAACTATCTTACTCAGTGTACATGTCTGACCCTCCTTCCAGAGTCCATTTTAGTGATACAGCTTTGCTGATGACCTTTCTAGACATCATTTGGTGTGTTCTCCTGGGCTTAAGGCACACCGCCAAGTGAGGAACTTACCTGACTCTAGAGAGCCAGCTTGGCCAATCTAGCCCTATTTCAGGCAAAGCAGACATTAAAGTCTACAATCAATGAAAGAGAGCACTGGTGTAGCACTTGCAAGCCCACAATGCCCCAAGGAAGGACTGTGGCAGTTGCCTAAAGGGAATATGGTGCCTTTATTACCCCTGCTTCCACTGGGCAAAAGGAAGTTTCAGTACAGGACTTGGATAGGATTCTGATAGAAGTCAGTATCGAACTCTGACATGGGTACCTGGGATGAGGCTTTGAATGACCCTATAGTTATGTAAAGTCCTACCAGGCATGAGTAAAAATTACATGGCAAAAAGGACACAATACATAGGGCAATATGAAGATAACAAATAGCAACGTACCTGAGAAATATACATATGAACAAAATATGGCTTCTGGTCTATCATTTAGTGGTGGAGAAATGAAATAAAAATGCATAATGCTGTAGGGAGATTGCTGTAGTCTCAAGTACCCCAGATGAAGAACTTTACACAAATTTACCAAAAGTGCAAATGCAAATGATTTGTAAATAGTATAAAATTGTTCAATATCACTATCACGGAGTTTGAATGCATTGGCTGCCGGGTGGCAGCAATAGCCTCATCTTCCCCCTACAACAGAGCTCAGTTGTAAGCGCCACCAGAATGGCTCCAAAACATGAATTCTGAAAGCAACACTGCAGCCATCCAAACATATGGTGCACTTGGAATACACCAGCTATGGAGGCCAGCTTTTCTTTCTTCCTCACTTCCTCTGGGATATCTAGAAAAAGAAAGTGAATCCTTCTCATGAGAAATCTAGGATCCCAATTAGACTCAACATGCAAAAATGCCTCTTCCTATTAGATACTGTACTTCCTTGGAGCAGAATCTATGTTTTATCTTTGTATACAGTAACTCACAATGTTAGTGTTCAGTAAATAGTTTCTGAATGAAAGAATGAACGCCTGGATTTCTTCCCCAGAGTGTAAGGTAGAAGAGAGCTGACAAATGTTTAAGTATTGTACTAGGGAGGTTTCCATGGGTGTGCTTGCATGTGTGTGTGTAGCTCAGAAGAAACAGATGGGTAGTTTTTAATTGTGTTGACAGAACCTAGGCCTCAACTATTACGAGAATTGTATTCACCTAAAGGTTTCATACAGGATCTTACAAATATGCTCCACTATAAGTTAGGTTATTATATTAAAACTCCTGTATAAATAAAACAGTTCATTAAATGATCATTATTCCTACTTCCTTGGAATTTAAACAATTGGGATATTCTTATGGACTTAGACCATTTCATAACCACACAATGGCAAATCTACAAAAATAATCTAAATTGCATGTTACATTCTTAGTGTAAAAAATGTTCCAGTCTGAGGATACAAGACCTGAGCAGAGATTTGGACAGCTGCCTGGCACTTAGACTGTGGCACAATTTGCTATGCTGAAGATTCAAATTGGAAAATATCACCAGGGTATTAAATGAAATAAGTTATTCTGTTAATATAGTTAACCTTCTCCCTTGGATAATGTCATGGGTTTCTGTTCAATGTAGCAAACTGAATTTTAGTGAAAATAAACACAAATATTTGGAAATTACAGTTTGTCAGAAAGTATGGATAAGTCTGGATATGGATAAGCAAAGTATGTATACATTTATTTATCAACATTATTAAGTGAAATAGTATTCTTAAATTTGAAAATCATGTTAAATATTAGCCTAAAGCCAACTTCATTGTAACGGAGATTTAGACAGATACTTAACCAAAGAAGTGATGTTTTACCTCTAACTTAATGCCTACCAAAAGGGCCTATAAATTACAGTGAACAAAATAGTGTAGAGTTGAAATGATCATTCTTAGGAGTTGACTGAATCTCAGTTTGTTGTCTCTGTGCTTCAACATTCAGTATCCATTTACCCTAAGAAATACCATGGAATTTAGACCTCTGATGCACAGAACTGAGATATGCCAAATTTCATTGCACTAATTCATCAGTAATTTGATTTTCAAAAAAAGTGGAAGGGAAGCAGGCTGCTGCCTACTTGTACAGTTTAACTTCTATTTTAACAGACTAGTTTGGTATGTTCCACTTCATGAATATGCAATACAAAGACATGACACCAATATATACAAATGCAAGGATTCATTATCTTATTTGATTGCTCAAATTAAGCTATTACCTGGTCCCCCCTAGCAGTTAATTCTCTGGAGTCTCTCTCCCTCTCTTTACCTATGTACCTCCCCTGCCTTCCCCTCTTCACCACCCCCAGTGGCCCTTGGGTAGCCTACATTTCCTTTTCCTACTTTGGGAGAAGGATTGGAAGGTCAAAGACCATCCTCAGAAACTCTGAACAGTTGCCTGCATATTGGGACTCTTCACTCACTTTGGAAAATCGGTCAATTCTTAAAGATAACTATGTTGTTAACCGTGCTTAATTTCCCACATTTCCTTTCTAGTGTTTAGACATCTGATGTTACTCAACTAAGACAAAAATGTTATAAAACTGTGACACACAACTGTTAAAATACAAAAGATTTTTTTTTTACAACTGGGATGTGAAATTACAGCCCTAAGATACCAAATAATTTTCAGTAAATGCTTCACTGTAGTGCATATTAACAGTTGGATATGACATCCACATTCTGCCAACTTCTAGATGCTGAGGCAGGACGAGGAAGGAGGTGCTGAGATTATAGTAGAGCGCTCATCAGTTGGTTCAGTGCTCCTGCTGAGCTAGCCACTGGGTCTCATGCTTGTGGGTACAGCTAGTGGCAAGTCCCTGCAATCAGAAGCCATCACTAACAGAAAGACTCTGCAGTCATTTTAATCAGTCTTCAGCAAAGCTAGCATTAAATGTACTAAGTGGATACATTTTCCTGGGAATTGCCACTGTGGCTTTAGTAATCTGCTTGAATTGAGGCAGCATGATACAATGTAGAATCAGTGATGATGGAATCAAACATTCTACTGGTCCCAGCCTGGGTATATTCTATAAAGTTACTCTAAGTCATGATCTAGGGAACAGCGTTGTTAATAACTCACAAGGCAGATAAGCGTTGTTAATAACTCACAAGGCAGATATATAGAAGGCATATAAAGCATGTCTAAGACATTATTTAAATGGGCCCTATAATATTTACACAATGGAGAAGAGTTGAAAATATGGTACTTTATGTTTAAGTAAAATGTATGATTCAATCTATTGAATTTTTCAAGCTTTTTTTTTTTACACACATTTTGATTCAAAATGTCAAATGAACCTATAAGGTTTTGTTAAAAACCAACAGCCCCTGTTCCTCTACTCCTCACCCTACTGCATACCAGTAAACATTTTTCTCTCTCTTACCTACTTTTGTACATATTCAAAGATTAGCCACACATTTCTTAAGTAGCATGCTTCTCTATTTTCTATTGGCCTCATATTATGAAAGACAAGGATATAGCTCTTCTCATTCAATTCACTCTGCTCTCATTCAATTCTCCACCCATCTTGCAACCATAGTTATGTCATATTTTAGACAAACCAATATTCAGTGTGTATATTATTATTACTATTTCAATATTACTCAGAATTGAGCCATGAAATCTTCTAGAATTATATGTGCTATCTTGTAGGATGTTTTCTTCCCTCTGGGGCTCATAATTGCTTCAGGATCTCCACTGTCTGATTGTGTGTGTGTGTGTGTGTGTGTGTGTGTTTTTTATCATGAATTTTCCCCCTTAACTGTAAATCTTCTATTAATTTTTTAAAAATCCAAGTAATCTCTGGTTTTTCAATTTAGAAACTTATTTCCTGCCCTTGTAGAAAACAAGATATAAAGAAAGTAAAAAGAATAATTCTGTAAGTACTCATGCACTCACTATTCAGTTTAAGAAATAAAGGATCACATGAAATATAAAAGACTTCATGTACCTTCCCCTGATATATCCCCACTCACTCATGTAAACTGTCCCAAAGTTAATGTTCATTATTCCTATTTATTGTTCTATACTTCTTCCATGAATATATACATACCAAAGCAAAATGTATTATAGCTCAGGATATTATTAAATATTTTAGAAATGTTACCATACTGGACCACTTTCTTACACCAGACATGAAGATAAATTCAAAACGGATGAAAGACCTAAATGTGAGATAGGAAACTACCATAATCCTAGAGGAGAACACAGGCAACAACCTCCTTAACATCAGCCATAGCAACTTCTTACTAGATACTTCTCTGGAGGCAAGGGAAACAAAAGCAAACACGAACTATTGGGACCTAATCAAGATAAAAATTCTCTGCACAGGGAAGGAAACAATCAATAAAACTAAAAAGCAATCTAAGAAATTGGAAAAGATATTTGCAAATGACGTATCTGATAAAGGGTTAGTATCCAAATCTATAAATAAATTGGCAAACACAGCACCCCAAAAACCAAATAATCCAGTGAAGAAATGGGCAAAAGACACGAACAGACATTTTTCCAAAGAAGACATCTAGATGGCTTACAGCCACATGAAAAGATGCTTAACATCATTCATAATCAGGGAAATGCAAGTCAAAACTACAATGAGACATCACCTCATATCTGTCAGAATGGCTAAAATTAACAACACAAGAAACAACAGGTGTTGAGGATGTGGAGAAAGGGGGACCATCTTACATTGTTGGTAGGAATGCAAACTAGTGTAGCCACTCTGAAAATCAGTGTGGAGGTTCCTCAGAAAGTTAAAAATAGAACTACCCTATGCTACAGCAATTGAACAGTACTAGGTAGTTACCCAAAGGACACAGAAATACTTATTTGAAGGGACACATGCACGCTGATGTTTACAGCAACATTATCAACAATAGCCAGATTATGGAAAGAGCTCAAATGTCAATCAACTGATGAATAGATAAAGAAGTAGTAGCCATAAAAAAGAATGTGTATATATATACATTATGTGTATATATGTATATGTATAATGTATATATATGTATATATATATAATGTGTGTATATATATAATGTATATATACATTATATATACTTATGAGAGAGAGAGCATGCATGCCACAAAAAAGAATGAAATCTTGCCATTTGCAAAGACATGAATGGAGCTACAGTGTATTATGCTAAGTGAAGGAAGTCAGTTGGAAAAAGACGAATACCATATGATTTCACTTATATGTGGAATTTAATAAATGAAACAGATGAACTAGGAGGTAAAAAGAGAGAGGCAAACCAAGAAACAGACTCTTTCTTAAAATTTTTTTTAATGTTTATTTATTTTTGAAGGAGAGAAAGACACAGCATGAGCAGTGAAGGGCAGAGAAACAGGGAGACACAGAGTCTGAAGCAGGCTCCAGACTCTGGGCTGTCAGCACAAAGCCCAGTGCAGGGCTCCAATCCACAAGCTGTGAGATCATGACCTGAGCGGAAGTCAGATGCTCAACTGAATGAGGCACCCAGGTGCCCTGAAACAGACTCTTTTTTTTAATATGAAATTTATTGTCAAATTGGTTTCCATACAACACCCAATGCTCATCCCAACATGTGCCCTCCTCAATGCCCATCACCCACTTTCCCCTCCCTCCCACCCCCCATCAACCCTCAGCTTATTCTCAGTTTTTAAGAGTCTCTTATGGTTTGCCTCCTTCCCTCCCTAACTTTCTTTGCCCCTTCCCCTCCCCCATGGTCTTCTGTTAAGTTTCTCAGGATCCACATAAGAGTGAAAACATATGGTATCTGTCTTTCTATGTATGACTTATTTCACTTAGCATAACACTCTCCAGTTCCATCCACATTGCTATAAAAGGCCACGTTTCATTCTTTCTCATTGCCAAGTAGTATTCCCCTGTATATATAAACCACAAAAAACAGACTCTTAAGTAAAGAGAACACACTGATGGTTGATGGAGGGAGGTGAGTGGGGGGATGGGCTAAATGGGTGATGGGTATTAAGGAGGGCACTTGTGATGAGCACTGGGGTATTGTACATAAATGATAAATCACTAAATTCTACTCCTGAAACTAATAATACAATATGTGTCAACTAATTGGAATTTAAATAAAAATTTGAAATTACAAAAAACAAAAGAAAAAGAATAAAAAAAGTAGTACTACCATACTGTTGTTAAAAGAAAATACAAATTAGAGACTGAACTTGAAAATTCCCTGACCAGACAAGACCATTTAAATTGTAAGCAAAACTAAATCTAGCTTATTTCATGAATATAAGCAAAAGTTAACAGGTTATTTCTTGTAAATTCCTATAATGTTCATAAAAGAAACTTAAGTCATTTTCCTAAAACTGTTTAAAATAATCTCTTTTAACTAATCCCTGACATCTAGACACTGTAATAACCAACCAATACAAAGGTTAAGCAACTTCCTCGTTTTCACTTTATATGCCATCCTGTAAAGTCATGCCTCCAAGTTTCATATCAGTTTTGGACTTGAAAGCTCCCAGTTTGTGAACTTATATGTACAAAAAATTTTTACTAAACACTATTTTACCTATCTGGTTTTATTTTTATTTTTTTTTTTACTATTTAGTTTAATTTTAGAGAGAGACAGAGAGAGAGAGAGAGAGAGTACATGTGCAAGGGCAGAGGAGGAGGGAGAGGCAGAGAGAGAGGGAGAGAGAGAATCCCAAGGAGGCTCAAGCGCAGAGCTCAAGTGCAGGCTTAGTGAAAAGCCTGACTTGGGGCTCAAACTCTCAAACCATTGGATCATGACCTAAGCCAAAGGAATCAAGAGTCAGACACTTAACTGACTGAGCCACCCAGGCGTCCCTTACTATTCTGGTTTTAAATTTTACTGTTTCTGGATTTTTAACACAGTACAAATTTTTCATTCTTCCTATGTTTTCACTTGACATTACAATGTTCATGAGTTCATTTATGTTGACACATGTTATTCTAATTCACTGACTTTCACTGCTCTATGGCATAACCATTATGTTCAGCATGCATGACTAGTGGAAGTAAACATAAAGCTACTTCCTTTTTATCTTCATGTCACTGTAAATCAACGGTGTGGTTCTACTACCTGCCAAGACAGAAAATGAAAAATTCAGACAGATCCAGGATTAAATGGATACTATGAGAGCTTTAGGTCATAAAACAGTACCAATTCACTGTTTAAAAGGTCCAGTCATGTATGATTATCAAAGTCCAAATCTGTTTTAAGTTTAGGCTTCTCTTCTCTCAGGCTTCCTCAGTATAGGAAAGAAATCTGTAGTTAGCTACAAAGAAGGACATGGCAGTTTCTTGGCATTTTGACTCCCCTTCTCTCAACTCCCTAACATTATGGAAGTTATCTCTCAAACACAAGGGGAAGAAATACAGAAGAATTTTAAAGTTGCTCATTCCAACATTTGTGAACTGGGGCCGAAGCCAGCAACTCCCAGACTTTGTTTCTTTTTTTTTTTTTTTTTTAATGTTTTATTTACTTTTGAGACCAAGAGAGACAGAGCACTGGCGGGGGAGGGGCAGAGAGAGAGAGAGGGAGACACAGAATCCAAAACAGGCCCCAGGTTCTGAGCCGTCAGCACAGAGCCTGACGCAGGGCTTGAACTCACAGACTGCAAGATCATGACCTAAGCCAAAGTTGGACGTTTAACCGACAGAGCCACCCAGGTGCCCCCAGACTTTTTTATATGACAACAATAGGCCCATTTTTTTTTTCAGCCACAGCTAAATAACATTTAGCATTACTTATAAGCCAAATGTATTTCAAAAAACAAAATATTTCAATGTTATTAGAGTGAATTATCTGCATCTGCTATGACAATCACGTGTCTTTTTTCTTTTTTCTATTGTAATCTGTTAGTATAGTGAAGTAACTCCAGGGTTTTCTAATGGTAAATAAGTTTGTATCTCTGTGATAAACCTTATTTTTTGTGTCTACATATATATGTATATCCCATATATATATTCTTAATTCTTACATGGTTTTCTCTTTCTAAAACTCTGATTATATGCGTATTGAATATTCTCATTTCATCTTATCTTTCATAATTTCTACTTTTTTCACTATGATTTCAATTCTGTATGCCATTTTTATGTCTGCCGGGTTACTAATTCTTTTTCTAGCCATGTTTAGTTACCATTTATCCAGTTTATTGAATTTGTAATAAATTCTCAAATTTCTCTGTTTTAAATCTGACTTTTCAATTTTTATTGCCTATTGGTTTCTAGTTATTAATATACTCTTTTCTTTAAATATCATAAACATATTTATTCTATATTCTATGACTAACCTTCCAGAATCTGTAGATGTTGCTGAGATGTTATTTCATGATTCTTCTTCATATCATCTTTTTCTTTATGTGAAAAGTGATTTTGGATCATGAGTTCATGTTCCCTAACACCTCACCATAAGGAATTATTTGACACCTGGGTTTAAAGTTTGTTTTTCCACAGCTATGATCCTAAGGCCCTGACCTTGAGCTAACTTGAGTTTACCAATGTCTAGCAACACATAGAGGTATAAATTGCCCATTTTCAGGTTTAACATTTCAAGGATAAAATTTCTCATTGTCATGTTATGCTTCTTTAATTGAAATTTTACATCACTGTTATTATTACTTTGTTTGTATTTGTCATTTAGTTGATCCTGACAAATAAAAGGTCCAAACTCCTAAAGTAGCAGGAAATGCTTTTGATTAGGAAAAAAAGATATTTAACCACCTGATTCTACATTTTAGTCTGTATATGAAAGATAATGGATGTGCTTTTTAATAATGTTCATGTATTGGGATTGATAGTAGTTATATTTAACAGCCCTATAATTTTAAAAATTTCCTGTTTTGTGGACATCTTACAGAATGTTTGTCTTAACTTCCAATATCTCTCATTTCTGTGAAAGTTTTAACTCAAATGTGGAAGAACTAATTTGTGTTTATAGGTGTCCAAGAAGCAACTGAATAATCAATGTATTATGTTATATAAATCCCTAATTAAAAATCAAATGTTCAGAGTGATGACAGTAATGTGTAGTATTTACGAAAAACAGAATGGCCAGAGACAGAAATAATTTGAAATGCATTATTTCTATCATATTTTTTTCAATTACCACATAGTTATAATTGTGTGGTTTTTATATTGGTCCATGAATCAAGTGTAAAACTTGTTTTTTAAATTTAAATCCCCTTTGGAATTTATGAAACAATAATAATAGTTAATAATTTACTTTGTGGACTTATGTAAGTTGAAATCCACTATATGTAAGATTCAAAGAAATAGTTTAGAAATCCAAGAGAGAAAACAACTTTTGGGGTTTAGATATCAGAGATGGCTGTGTTTGAAATAAGCATTTGTGGTTTAGGTGGCATTTGTAACCCCTAATACATCTCAAGAACAAGTGTCACTCAGTGGCTAATAATGTACACCTGTGTAATTAGACTGCTGGACCTCAGCTCCTGCTGGTTGTGTGGACTTCAAGAAGATCCTAAATCCCTCTACACATTGTTACCCATACCTGGTAAACGTGGATAATAATAGTATCTACATCAGAGAGGGATTGTGGAGATTTTGAAAGGTACTATTTTGAAATCTTCAGCATAGAATCTATAAAGAACTCACCAAACTCCACACCCAAAAAACAAATAATCCAGTGAAGAAATGGCAGAATTCTGACATGAATAGACACTTCTCTAAAGAAGACATCCGGATGGCCAACAGGCACATGAAAAGATGTTCAATGTCACTCCTCATCAGGGAAATACAAATCAAAACCACACTCAGATACCACCTCACGCCAGTCAGAGTGGCCAAAATGAAGAAATCAGGAGACTATAGATGCTGGAGAGGATGTGGAGAAATGGGAACCCTCTTGCACTGTTGGTGGGAATGTAAACTGGTGCAGCTGCTCTGGAAAACAGTGTGGAAGTTCCACAAAAAATTAAAAATAGTTCTACCCTATGACCCAGCAATTGCACTGCTAGGAATTTACCCAAGGGATACAGGAGTGCTGATGCATAGGGGCACTTGTACCCCAATGTGTATAGCAGCACTTTCAACAATAGCCAAATTATGGAAAGAGCCTAACTGTCCATCAACTGATGAATGGATATAGAAGATGTGGTTTATATATACAATGGAATACTACTTGGCAATGAGAAAGAATGATATCTGGCCATTGGTAGCAACATGGATGGAACTGGAGAGTGTTATGCTAAGTGAAATAAGTCAGGCAGAGAAAGATACCATATGTTTTCACTCATATGTAGATCCTGAGAAACTTAACAGAAGACTAAGGTGGAGAGGAAAGGGGGGGGCAAGTTATAGAGATGGAAGAGGACCAATCATAAGAGACTCTTAAATACTGAGAGACTCTTAAATACTGAGAACAAACTGAGGGTTGATGCGGGGGTGGGGGAGAGGGGAAAGTGGGTGATGGGCATTGAGGAGGGCACCTGTTGGGATGAGCACTGGGTGTTGTATGGAAACCAATGTGACAATAAATTATATATATGTGTGTGTATATATATATATATATATATATATATATATATATAAAGAAATCTATATATATATATAATATAAAGTATTATATATATAATATAAAGTATTATATATAAATATATATACATATATATTTATATATATAATATAAAATATAAAGAATATATACATATATATGTATATATAAAGAAATCTATGGGGGAAATAAGAAAAATAAAATAAAATCTTCAGCACAGAGTCCAGAACATACAAGTGTCCAAATGGACATTCATCTCTGAAGACTCTGAAAAAGTCAGGATTTTCAAATGTCGGTCTAGGAAATTAAATCCAAATGTTGAAATAGGAGCTACTGCTTTAGTCAACACCATATTTTTGTTCCCAACAATCCTCAAACGACTTCTCTTTATGGTTTATCTTTCAAACAGGTTTAACAGACAGCAAGCAAAGACAATTGGCTGTAGGCCATAGGGATGGAGAAAGTTTACCATGCATCCAATCATTTGCTCTGCCATTTTCTTCTTGCACAATATTTTGAGTCTTTAGGGGAGCAAGTGATTGGACATATTGTTTTTGTGTCACAAAGACCTGGTTTCTCAACAACCAGATTTGGTCACTTAGTATTTGGTGATCTACAGCAAGAATAACTTGATAGCACAGAGCCTAGAGCAAACTAAAATCTCAATAAACACAGTTATAATTTACTATTATTATGAATAATTTAAGAGTTAATGAAATTTTTCTTAATGAATGTGAGAAATTTTCTGTCGAAAATAACTTAATCCAGTTGCAAATTTGGTTCAATCATCTAGAATAACCCAGAAATGTTTGTTGGGTCTTCTTCATGTTAGAAATGCTTAAACAATCAGCTTATTGAATTTGCTAGGGTGGATATAATCTTTTTTTTAAAGGGCTTTCATTTAATATCTCATTTTATTCTTATAATTTCTGTATGTGGTAGGATCAAAATTACCACCATCATTCACAAATGAGAATACCAATGCACCAGGTAACTGAAAGACAACTAAAATTGCAAAATCTCACAGGGACAGAAGTATAGGAGGAAAGAGAAAAAGGAGACATAAGCTCTGGTCCTGACTTTGCCTCTAATGAGCTTGTCTTTGTATGTACAACAGGGACAAAACTGTCTGTTCTACCCAAAAGGCTCACATTATGATTCTGAGAAGCAAAGACAATAATATGTAAAATGTGAAAGTACCTTGAAGCCCACACATTGCTAGACAAATATAAGATGATATTATGGAACCTAAAAAATCACATTATGCAGTTTGGGCTAAATCTAGCTCTAGCTTCTATGTAAAAAAAGAAAGATGACTTTTCTATACCACTCTTGGAGAGAAAAATTGACAGAAAAATCTTTTATGACAGGAAAAATTTCTTGTATTCCTTAAGGAAAGAAAAGTTTTATTTCCTACTGGGAGAGAAAAGAACTCTTATAGGACAATGTCGCAAGAGTCATGAACTTAAAATCAGGATATTTGGGTTTAAATCCTGCCTTTGGCACCAAGTAATGTGCAACTGTTCTTAAATTCTTAAAAATGTTGACCCCAATTTATTTTGTGTAAAGTGAAGTTACACTAGACTATAGTGAAGGTCTTTTTCAGCTCTGACACTCTCCATTGCTACAATTCTGCTTTCCAAGCACAGGGCCTTTGTGAAATTGCTAACTTGCAGTGACACCTCAGCTGAATTGTGGGACCTATAAATGCAATGCTCTTAATAATGGAATTTTCCAGTTGACTGGGAGGCAAGTTTATCTCAGGATCTTATCTTTTCATATTCTTCTTCTCACTACATTTTTGTTTTTGCTAACTCCCTCTCACAAATTTTCCTTCCACAATCATCTCTGATATTCCCTTTCCCTAGCCCTCCCTCATCTTTTTAAATTCCACACTGTCCTCTTGCATCTCTGGACAGAAAACTTCAGAACTATCCTTATTTGGCAATCCAAACTATCACAACACCTTCAGTGCAACACATTTTTACAGCAAATGAGATAACTAGTACCAGAACTTTATAGGCGAGTCTGTGATAAGCAGAATAGAGCCCTCCCAAAATGTCCCTATCCTAATATGCAGAACCTGTGTATATATTACCCTCCATGGGAAAAGCCTTTATAGATGTATTAGATTAAGGATCTTGAGGAAGGGAGAGTATCCTAGATTATCCAGGGGGACCCAATGTAATCACAAGGGCCTGAGGAGGAAAAAAATCTGAGGCAAGAGATTTCATATCAGAAAAGAAGATATGACTATAGAGGCAGAAGTCAGAAAAGGGAATTTGAAGATGCCACACAGCGGTCTTTGAAGTTGGTGTTCAGGGCCACAACCAAGAAATGTAGGCAGCTTCTAGAAGCTGGAAAGGCAAGGAAATGGATTCACCCTAGGGTCTCCAGAAAGAACTCACCCCTGCTGAACCCATAAAACCCATTCTGAACTTCAACCTACAGAACTATAAGGTAATAAATTTATGTGTTTTTTTTTAAGCCACCAAGTTTGTAGTAATTTGTTACAATGGCAATAGGAAACTAATACTAATTCCTCCGCTGTTCTCAGTAGTTTGTCTCATCGCTAAATTGGGTTTGTCTTAACTGTCAACTCCTGGAAGATCTTCAGAAGCTGTGTATATTTTGAAATTTTCCAGAGTTGAGGCTCAAGGCAGGCTGCCCAAAAATATGCCAAAGTGGCATACTGATTATTTTGAATTAGTTACTTGAGAAACTGCTAGTGCAAGAAAGACACTCTCACCCTCTTCTCTGTTTCTCTGGAAGCAGAAAATAAACCTGCCACGTGGAAAGTATATTTCCTGCACCAGGAGTCAAAGAGACATCCATATTGCCAGATATTAGGAATTCAGGGCTGAGAAGGCTATGTAAGAAACTGTGCTTAGTTTATTCACTATTTAGTACCTAAGCCTAAGTTTCTTTGACTTGTCAGTTCTTCTTATTGTTTCTTTGTCTAAAGATATAGAAGATGCCTGCTTTGATCACTTCTCTGAGCCTCATATCTTTGGGGTTCCCATACACAGGAATTAAATTTGTTTTGTTTCTCCTATTAATCTGTCTCGTGTCAATTGTTATACCAGTCAAAAGAATCAAGAAGGCTAGGGAGAAATTTTTCCCTCCCTGATACCAGAATGCTCCAATCCCTAAGTTAGTTATTAAGGTAAAGAAAAAATAAATTAAGGAGAAGTACATTCTATCACAAAGCAATTTGCATTGCATTTCCATTCCCCTTAATCTACTGCTAGCATAATTGATGTCCTCAGATAATCACAATGAGCTAGCTTATAAGAGATTTCTAGATAATGTTTGAGGTTGTTTACAACCCTGAGCTTACATGATTATATTGTAAAAACAAATTAGAAGTTACCCAAACATATCAACTCATATCTCCTTACTGAAGTATGTTCCGAGTAACTCTGATTAACAGAATATATCATCTTAAATATTATTAGCTAGTGTGCTTCTAAGTTCTCTGAATTACTGATTACTGGTAGTTGGGTATTTTTATGGATGGGGCTATCTACTTTTAAAATCCATTCTTCTTTATCTATTCATGAAGAACTTGAGGAGCAGCACCCTCATCAATCAAACATACACTATGGCACCATACTCCTATTCCATTGTGGAACCATACTATTTCTGTATTTCTTAATAATAACACTAAGGATGGGAAATGTTAAAATGTGAAAGTAATAGTCACTGATGATCATGGAGGCATATGTGGAAGAGAACTTAATTCAGTAGATTTTCTTGAAGATATAATAAGTCACAGAGGAAAAGAGCCAGTCTGGGAAATAAGGAGAGAGAACAAGAATAACCTTAAAAAATAGGAAGTATACATAAAGAAAGAACCCCAAATATCTTTATAGTGTCATGGCATGCCAAAGACATTATACAAGCGAACTTTTTCAGAATCGTGGATTTAGGGGACATGGATTTAAGAGATAAGGCCTGAGAAGTAATGAGGACCCAATCAAAAAGGCCCTGATATATCCGTGCTAAGGAATTTGGACTTTATCCTACAGAATGTATGAAGCCAAAAGAGTACTTTAAATGGAGAAATAACATAGTTAGTGTTGTGTTTTAAACACTTGGGACCCTATATAGATGACAGATTTGAGTGAGATGTGTATATGGGCAGGAATCCAAGTTTAGAGGCTGTTGTTATACTTTGATTGAAAAAGAGAATCAATAGTGATAGGTATGGGAGGGGTATTTATTAATTGGTTGTGAAGGTAAAGTTGATTTTGAATGTCCCTCCCTACCACCACTATTAGCAACACTAAGTTGTAATATTTTATGTCATGGGAACTGCCAAATAAGAAGAATAAAGATGATCAATTTCATTTCAATTATCTAACTCCCTGGGAAACTAAGAATAAAAGGAGATATCAAATAGGCAGTTGCCAAAGCTTGGTTAAAAATATATTTGGGGCATGACTGGTATAGGGATGGGTAAGAGCATTTGGCTTTGGAGACTAGATTCCCCAGTCTTAGCAAAGATGTGTAATAACCGGAAACATTACTTAGTCTCCCTGAGCTCCAGTTTCTCATTTGTAAAATAAGTATTATAATAACCTAACTCATGAAGTTTTGTATAGTTCTTATACCTATAAATATTTGGCACCATATCTATCCACAGAAAAAGCTTAATAAGAATTAGACAATTTAGGGGCACCCAAGTGTCTGTCAGTTGAGCATCTGACTCTTGATTTCAGCTCAGGTCATGATCTCATGGTTTGTGAGTTCAAGCCCCACATAGGGGCTGTCAGCACAGAGCCTGCTCAGGATTCTCTCTCTCTCCCTCTCCCCTACTTGCGTGCGCTCTCTCTCTCTCAAAATAAACATTAAAAAAAAGAATTAGGCATGTAGATGAAGCCATGACAATAAATACTACAATGATCTTACACAGAATGACATCTGAGGATGAAAAGAACAAAGCCACAGCGTCACAAGTGCATATTTAAATTGTGGACCAATAAGAAAGCAATAAGCATATTAAAGTGAAAGTGCATGAAAGAGAGAGGAGAGGGAAGCAAGAGAGTGTCCTTTTATGGAAGTCGTAGAGAACATTTTTGTTTCCTGGCCATCCACCACTGACTGGAGAAGGATAAGATCTGTGACACTGGACACACCAATTAGATTTCCTCTCCCAAGTCTTTGACTCTTAGCACTGTGTTCAAAAACAGGAAAAAAATGCATCAATCCTTATTCATTCTGTAAAGTAGTGACCTGGCCAAACTGGTGTGTAGTCACAACCTCTGTTCACTTCTGTCTTTGCTCCCAAGTCCTCCAATTCATTTTATAACATATTTCCCTTAAGAGTTGGTATGTGTTGGGGCACCTGGGTGTCTCATTTGGTTGAGTCTGACTTTGGCTCAAGTGGTAATCTCATGGTTCATGAGTACAAGCCCCATGAGGGGTTCTGTGCTGACAGCTTGCTTTGAATCCTCTGTTTCCCTCTCTCTCTGCCCTCCCTGGCTCATCCTCATTCATATTCTCTCTCTCTCTCTCTCTCTCTCTCTCTCTCTCTCTCTCTCAATAATGAATAAACATTAAAAAAAATAAACTTAAAAAAAGTGCTGGTATGTGTCACTTGAAAGCAAAAACCTCTAACTGATATAGAAGGAAGACAACAAAATAGAGATTTTGGGGATAACGTAAGAACTGATAAATCTCCATTGGATTTGACAATTAGAAGAAGCTGAAACCTAACCAGTGAATTATTAAAGTGTGAGACATAAAGCAGCGGAGGTAGTGAATTTGGGGCTCTCTCTGGGGGAAAAAATGAGAAATATAAGATAAAGTGGCGCTAGAGGATACGAAATGAGCATCTTCGTTTTGTCTCCACTGTTTGGATTGTTACTTTCCTTAAATGTGAGAGACATAAGCTTGTTTTTGGCCCAAGAAAAGCCAACAGGGAGGGAGATTTTTAGGAAGTAGGAGGAAGAGGCCTGATGAAGGGAATAAGTCAGGGAAGAGGCAGATTAAAAGGTAAGAAGATATATGTATGGAAGGGTTAGTATCAAACAGGCTGAAGTGTGCTGTATCTCAGGGACTGGTTACACTTGAAGACAGTGTTAATAGGGAAGTGAAGAAAATTCATCTGTTGACCTCAGCTTTCTCCTTAAAATAGGCACATTACCAACTGAGAATGGATGTGCATGGATAAAAATGTGGTTTGAAAATGGCATCATAGAGAAGCTTCAGAATATCTTTTAAGGATGATAAGAGATAAACATGGATAAGGGCAAAGGAAAGACTTCACAGAATGTGCTGATATTGGCGGTGAAATTGAGACCATGAATATATGTAATTTTTCAGGTGCCTACATAAAGGAGCAGAAAATACAGATTTTTGACCCAGAATTTGGGCTCTGTGATTAGATTGTTGTGATCAAAAGAAAGTATAAAACAGAATCTGTGAATTGAGGCTGGTGCAAAGAGAAGAGGAGGAGAGGAGTGTCATAGGGAAGGACTAGGGAGGGTGGCTGTTAGCTGAGAGAAAATCGAGGGAGTCTGAATTTAATTAACATGAGATCATCTTTGAGGCTAAACAGCATGTACCGTGAAATGAGAACCTGAGAAATCCAGAAACAAGTGGTTACAGAAGAGTGGACTATGATTTGGAGTTAACGCTGCAGAGGTTTCTGAAGTGGATAGATCCATAAGGAGACATTGACAGTAGCTGAGACAGAGGTCATTGGATTTAAGTAGAGCCAAGAATGTTAAGGCTAAGCTACTGATGGGTTGAAAGCTCTTACAATTATGGAAGAATGGTGGGAGAAGGGGAAGAGGCAACATCTTCCATAAATGAGAGAGTGTGAATAAATAATTAAGAGGTTGGCCAATGAAAGGAGAGAGAAACATTTAGTGCAGCTAAATGAGAGGAATCAGAGGAGAAAAAGTATTCTGCATAGGAATGGATTAATAAAGAGGTAGAAAGCGGGAGAAGGAAGCTAAGAGAATATAAACTTGCCCCTCTGAATCTACTGAGAATAGGGGATAACATTTTTAAGAAGTGAATAAAAAATAGACATATCTCTACATTTCATTAGATGCAAGTCAGATGCAAATTAGGTAGGTTACATCACCACACAATTCACTATAGCTGTGAGTCATCTGGGATATTTTGGATTTGGTGGGGGTTTTTTTTGGGGGGGGTGATTATTCAAGATATAAAAATGATCATTCTTAGCAAAGTTCTTCATTCTCTCCAAGATTTCTCTCATGGGTAAGAATTTGGCAGGAATCTTATCACAATACTGATGCCGCTGGCTTCCTAGAGGTCAATTTTCTTATACATTGCCTGTCCTTATTAGATAAGCATGATCTGGAGTGTTTTGGCTCTTAGCATTCTCTTTTGGAAATTAAATTTTGGTTGATATACAGCAGGTGGTTTTAAGATTTGTTTATGCCTAAGTCTTTTACTCTCAAAATACAACTACTGTACAAATATACCAAAAATATACACATAGTATGAACAACATTTGGAACCACAGCTTAAAACAAATAATTGCTTAATAACTATGACACACGTGATGACTAAAACATGTTGCCTAATAAAAGTGACACTAAATTCATGTTTATAAATGTGGCAAATATACAATTGTTGGCAAAGTATTATTTTCAAATTTTTAAAATTATTGTGTAAAGTGTTATCTCCAGATTAAGACAGAATTAGTAAAAAGTGAAGCAATTTTATACAATAAGCCTGCCCAATTGTTCCAAGATGTGTACTTATTTTTTTAAAAAATAAAACTGTTGTTTAAAATTCAAGAAAATTATATGTATTGCCAAAAGATGTTTAGCTTCCCCAGAGTACCAATATGAAACACTCCATATTAAAATGTTGTCTAAAAATTCTGAATAAATAGCTCTTCCAAAAAAGGTACCATAGATCATATTTTAAGCTCTGAATAGCATTTACTGAGTAGTACATTCAGCCAGAACCAAAGGATTCAGTTTATTCAGTAAGGTATACCATTTTATTAAAACTTCCTTTTGGTAAAATTTCAGACCATTATTATCCAGGAAATATAATATTACTTTAAAGGAAATCGAGCAATGCTAATCATTGGTTCTTACATCTTCAAAACACCTTGACTCTCTGCTTTGAGCCATATTTTTATGTTTACATGTAGCCCTAATGTTAGCCCTCCCAATGTTTTTCACAAATTCACAATTGTGTTAAGAGGCATCTTAACTGGCCTCTCAGCATCCATCATTCCTGGCCCCTCCTTCAACCTACCCTCATAAGATAGCCAAGGTGATCTCAGAATACAATTTTAATCACATTATTCCCGTGCTTGAATGACTTCTATGGCCATAACCATAGCTCTGCAGGTGTTATCCTTGCCTTTTGCTCTGATTTCACCTCCAGGCACTCTGCCTTTCTCTCTACTATGACCATATTCCCTTCATCCACAGGGACTTTGCGTAAGATATCTCTTCTTCATGAGCTGCTCTGTCTCTTCTCCCACTCACTACCTCCTCACCTATTTAACTGTTTCTATTTGTCCCTTAGGATACATCTCACAGTTTATTGCCTCAGGGAAGTTTCCCTGACATCTTATGGTCCCTCAGACTTAACCTTGTTGAATGCTGTACTTTGCTAGCACTTAAAACACCTTCATTAATGACTGTCTCCCCCACAAGACTGTGAGCTCCATGAGACAGACAGGGACAATGTATACATTGTCTATTACTGTACTGTCTATATCTAGGTTGACACCTGGCATACAATGGTCCTTTAATATGGTTGGCAGAATGAAGAAAACAATAAATGAAATAAAATTATATTATATAAAACCTTTCAATTACCAATCCCTACTCTAAATTTATACAATTTTAATATGAGTAATTAAAACATTTCTGTTTTTTAAAATCTGAAATTAACTATAAATAAGGTGTTAATTTAAGAAAAATTGCAAAAGAATTTGTAATGGGCAAAATATTATGGAGTATCCTTTCAATGGAATGCTGTTTTTTTTCTTCTAGTAACCCCCTCAGAGATATCTGATTTAAAAGAAAATGTGCGCACTTTTCATTGTTTTGACTAAGCTGTGTTACAGTTCTCTAAGTCATAGAAAAGGATTAATAATGTAAATGACTCTTGTTCATAGATATGCAAATGAATTTTGAGCCACAGATGTGATCAATTACTGCTCTATAAAAAAGATGATTCCATATAATGTTTAATGCCCTATAGAATATCAGCCCATTTTTCAAATTCCTTTCAGCATTCCTGATCGCGTATATATATGCACACACACTTCATATTCTTCATCAAGCTAGATGTGACATCTTATTGGTTCTTTAATTAATTAATGAGTTAAATAATATCTTTGACATGTGTATATATATTTATATGATAGACATTATCTTACTCTTTTGGAAATCTTTTAATAGCTGTTAATACTATTTAAAATACAAGTAACCAAAACAATCACCTTTCATTGTCATACAATCATTAACATGTGTTAATAACTGCATATTGACTGACTCCTTTGTGGGAAGAAGATTTAATATACCAATTAGTAGGCTAATGACTCTTCACAGTATATACATATAAATCCCATGCATATCATACACACACACGTATACCACAAAATACCACGTATACTTGCACATGTATTCAAAACACTATATATGTATATACATATGCATGCATGTGTGTACATATACATGTTTGATGCATACCATTATATATGCATATGTATGCATACCACACACACACATGACCCCTTAACTATATATATACACATTCATAAATAGTATTTCAATGGCATTATATACTTATAAAATATAGAGAATATATATGTGGAGAGAAAAAGAGAATTGCTTTTATTCTAACAAGGATCGAAAAGGAATAGGTATTTCTTTGTTTTGTTTTTCATAAGAGTATGTACTGATGAAACTACTGGTATTTTAATTTTTTAAAAATATTTATTCATTTGAGAGAGAGAGTGGGGGAGGGGCAGAGAGAGAGGGAGGCACAGAATCCAAATCAGGTTCCAGGCTCTGAGCTGTCAGCACAGAGCTCAAAGTGGGGCTCAAACTCATGAACTGTGAGATCATGACCTGTGAGATCATGACCTGAGAGGAAGTCAGACACTTAACCAACTGAGCAACCCAGGTGCCCCTCAGGACATATTTTAAGTGAAAAATATAAAGTATAAATATATTTGTGGGTTGAAGCTCACCAGTTATGCAAAAAACCAAAAATTTTTAAAAACCTATGTACACATGCATGTGACACCTCTGCATAAGCAATTAATATAATATTTAACTCAGGAGTTTAGGGTAAGATATGTCATTTTATTCCTTTACTTTTGTACTGTTTGAACTTTTTTTAAACTACATTTATATGTTATTTTCAACAAATAAAAGCTCTTTTTTCTCATTTCAATTAAAATATTTTTTTAAGAGGCACCTCGGTGACTGTCGGTTGAGCGTCCGACTTCGGCCCAGGTCATGATCTCACAGTTTGTGAGTTTGAGCCCCACATCTGGCTCTGTGCTGACAGCTCGGAGCCTGGAGCCTGCTTTGGATTCTGTGTCTCCCTCTCTCTCTGCCCCTCCCTAGCTCACGCTCGCACTCTCTCTCTCTCTGTCAAAAATAAATAAACTTTAAAAAATAAAAAATAAAAAATATTTTTAAGCATTATCTATATATTCTCAGAGAGTGCTCCTATGATCAGTGAAATAAGAGAAGATAATAAGAATAAGATAATCTGAACTAGACCATGTACAAGCCATTCAAAGATTCATACCAAGCCTTCTGGTTCTATAAATGGGTTGTGACCTCAAGCTATTCTTCAAAAGAAAATAAGAGCCTAGAAGAAATTCCCATGAAAGTGGAAGACTTTTCAGAAGAAAAGTCATTTGGAACTAGAAGCAATTAATAAACAAAGCATAAACCAGTTGGAATAACTGAAAAGATGATGCCCAACACAGGAGTCACTGTGCCTCTATAGTATGCAAAATAAGAGCCCCTCGAAAACGTCCCTGCCCTGATCCCCAGAATGTGTGAATATTTTATGTTATATAGCGGATAGGACTATGTGGATGTGATTAAGTTTATGAACGTCAAAAAACAAGGAGAATATCCTGGATTATCCAGGTAAGCCTAACCTAATCACAAGACCTCAAAAGCAGATAACTTTCTCTAGCTGGATGCAGAAGAGATATGGGAGAATGGGGAAATGGGGGAGATTCAAAGCCTAAGAAGCATTTGCTGTGTCCTTTCTGGGTTGAAAATGGAAGAGGCATGTGACAAACAGCCCAGGCAACCTTAAGAAGCCGAGACAGATTCATGGCTGACAACCAGCAAAGAAATAGGTCAGCCCTACAACCTCAAGGAACTGAATTCTGTCAACAACCTGAATGAATTTGGAAGCAAGTTTGTAGTGCCTCCAGGAAGGAATACAGCCCTATGGACACCTTGACTTCATCCTGTGAAAGCAAGCATCGTACCCAACTGAGCAAGGCTTTAACTAGGACTTCTGATTTACGAACTGTGAAATAATAAATTTGTATTGTTTTAACGTTCTAAGTTTATTGGAATTTGTTACAGCAGCAATAAAAAAATAAATAGTCTCTAATACAGTTTACAGATTTTGGTCTAGAATAATAAAGACAAGCCCACTTGCTTCTGAAGAGACAAAAAATTAATTATGGCATGATTAATGAACTCGTTGTAAAAAACAACCAACAGGGGCGCCTGGGTGGCGCAGTCGGTTAAGCGTCCGACTTCAGCCAGGTCACGATCTCGCGGTCAGTGAGTTCGAGCCCCGCGTCAGGCTCTGGGCTGATGGCTCGGAGCCTGGAGCCTGTTTCCGATTCTGTCTCCCTCTCTCTCTGCCCCTCCCCTGTTCATGCTCTGTCTCTCTCTGTCCCAAAAATAAATAAAACACGTTGAAAAAAAAAAAAACAACCAACAAACAAAAGTATCATAGAATGAAAATTCAATAAAAAGAAATGACTTATATACACAGGCCAAAAGAGCTGTCTTTAAACAGAAGACAAAATGTAAAAGCCATAATTGAAACACTGAAAAAATTGATTATAGTAAGATGTAAAGGCTTTTGCACATCAAAATTGCCATAAAAAAAAGTTAAAATGAGTCAGAGACGGGGCTTGTCTTTTACATGTAGAACACGTGAAAAAAAATTCTTCATATTACAAAGAAAAACACAAATCTACCGATAAAAAGTAGAACAAAGGCAATACAGAAGAAATGCCATTTAACTGTAAATGTTAAGGCAATGAGATACCATTTTTCAGCCATGAGATGGGCAACTGTTGTTGGAATTTGAGGAAACACATATTCTTATCCACTACTGAGAGGAACTGGAAACTAGTTCAACATTTTAAAGCTCAATATGGCAGGGTGTCTTAATTTTATATATGCTACATCTTTGATCAAGAAATTATACCCTAGAGATACAAAAAGAGGTTAATTTCCCTAATTATTATAACACATTAATATTGATAACCATATGTTGATCTTACAAAGAAATGATTATATAAGTAACAGTACATTTATACAAAGGAATGCTATGCATCAGTATAAAAAAAATGCAGCAAATCAACATACAAGAATACTAAAACATCTCCAGATATTTGATTTGGTGCAAAAAAGTTTTAGGAGGATATAAACTGTATATGATTTCACGAATTTAAAAAGTACACAAAACAGAAGCATACATTTCTACATGTCCCTATATATGTACATATGCACAAATACTTAGAAAAGGTATTTCCAATTACTGATACTTGTTTTATTTGAGAAAGAAACTCAGGCTAGAGCATCAAGCAGTGGGTACTGAAGGATAATCAAATCATTGATTCTGTTTGAGTAAAATGTCAAAAAAAATCATTGAATTAGATACAACTTACAGATTTAATTTTTTTCTAATGTGGAGCAAAGGTAAAGTGGATCAATTACACTGCAGAGGTAGGCTTACGGTCACTAGTTCAAGCACCAGTGAGTGAATGCAGCCCTAGCAATAAGGATGATTCTACCTCTGGTGTTTGAACTACATACAGAAAGGATCCCTGTGCCTGATCAGAAAATGTTCCTCATTAAGGAAGAACTAAGAGGCTCCTGCACAAATGTTCTTCTTCCCACCTCTTCCAAATGTAAGGATGTCATAGATGGATTGAAAATGTAGTAGTTCTCTTCCAGATCTGTCTTGAGTAAGAGTCTGAGCCATCAGAGATACTTGTAAGATCACTTCTGAGCAGTGGCATTTCAATCCCCCCCAACCCCCTAGCATCTAACTTGGGTAATCAGGAAAATGCAGATATTGAACTCTATAGAAACCCTACATTTTAAAACTTTCCTGTGCTTGTCATTTTTATTTTCTCTTACCTATTTCACTTCTGCTTATTCTTAGGAAGAGAAATAAACTGGGAAAGTAAGAAAATCAGCCAATCTTAAGGGAGCAATATTGAGTTGTTAATAGCAGCTTCATAAAGGAAATAAAAGCAATGGGGCGCCTGGGTTGCTCAACTGGTTGAACATCTGACTTCAGCTTAGGTCATAATCTCATGGTTCATGGGTCCTAGCCCTACATCAGGCTCTGTGCTGACAGCTCAGAGTCTGGAGCCTGCTTTGGATTCTGTGTCTCCCTCTCTCTCTGCCCCTCCACTGCTTGTGCCCTCTCTCTCTCTCTCAAAAATAAATAAACATTTGTTAAAAAATGGAAAGGAAAGCAAGATACCTGAGGTTCACTGGTATGATAGGCAGAATACTGATTTCCCAAAGATGTCCCCATCCTAATTCCTGGAAACTGTGAATATATTACTTTATATGCATATGAGACTTTGCAGATGTCATTTAGGATCTTAAAATGAGAAAATCATCCTGGATTATCCTGGGAGGCCCAATATAATCCCAAGAGTCTTTATTATTTTTAATGTTTGCTTATTTGTTTGTTTATTTATTGAGAGAAAGAGAGAGAGCATGAGTATGAGGAGGGCAGAGAGAGAGAATCCCAAGCAGACTCAGTGCTGTCAGTGCAAAGCCTGACGTGGATCTCAGTCTCACAAACCATGAGATCATGACCTGAGCAGAAAGAAAGAGTTGGACACTTAACATACTGAGCCACCCAGGTGCCCCATCCCAAGAGTCTTTGTAAGAGGGAGGTAGATGTGTCAGAGAAAATGTAACGATGTTATGGTGCTGGCTTTGAAGATGGAGGAAGGAGCCATGAGTCAAAGTATCACATAGCTCCATTCGTACCTTGATCTTAGCCCTATGAGACCCAATTTACATTTTTTAAAAATGTTTAGTTTTGAGAGAGACAGAGTGTGCGCATGAGTGGGGGAGGGGCAGAGAAAAAGAGGGAGCAGAGGATCCTAATCAGGCTCTGTGCTGAAAGCAGAGAGCCCAATGCAAGGCTCAAGCTCACAAACTATGAGATTATGACCTGAGTCAAAGTTGGATGCTTAACCAACTGAGCCACCCAGGTGTCCCCCTATTTTAGATTTTGATATGCAGAACTGTAAGGTTAGTTTATGCTGCTTTAAGCAACTAAATTTGTGGTAATTATTATAACATCAATAGGAAATTGACACAACTGGGAAGTGACTTGGAGAAATAAACCATTGGAAAGATGAGTCATTTACAAACATGTATACAAAAGATGCATACATTTCTTCCCAAGGAAGAAAGAATGGTTAGAAAACCCTCTCCAAAATACTTTGAATAAAAGACCCTGACTTTATACCTATACATTAATTATCATGCCATTTTAGGTACTAAGGGACCTTAGGAAAATTTCTAGTTGACCCCTTTCACATTACAGATAAGATCATTTTTTTTTTTTTTCAACGTTTTTTATTTATTTTTGGGACAGAGAGAGACAGAGCATGAACGGGGGAGGGGCAGAGAGAGAGGGAGACACAGAATCGGAAACAGGCTCCAGGCTCCGAGCCATCAGCCCAGAGCCTGACGCGGGGCTCGAACCCACGGACCGCGAGATCGTGACCTGGCTGAAGTCGGACGCTTAACCGACTGCGCCACCCAGGCGCCCCAAGATCATTTAAGCCTAAATAAGTGAGGTGATTAGACACTTACCTATTAGTGAAATAATTAGAACTAAGATGTCCTGCTAACCCCTGATGGTATAAAAAAAGCAGAAAGAAGAGAAAGTGTAGCTCCTCCCCTTTTACTCCAACTATATAAGTGTAAATAGAAAATTTACATTAAGTAATATTGAATACAAGCTAAGGTTAGCCTACCCAAATGCATGGCAAAAGGAATATATTAGTAAAAGTTTGAGAATACTCAGTGCAGAATCAAATTCTCAAGACATATATGTAGAGTCAGATTTCAAAGGAAGTAAGAGACGTTTATTTTCTACTTTCCTGTAAATTTCTCTGGAGTAACTTTAAAAAGGTACATTAATGAAAGATAAGAGCACAAAGATGGGGTCCTTTGCATGCTAATAGATAACTAACCAAAGACTATTAAAGATTCAGTGATCATGCTGATTAGATTATTCTGGATTGTTTTTCACTCTGCAGGCAGTGCCCATACCAAGCTTCTATTACAAATTATGCAATTAATGTAGCTTTGGAATTTGTATTTGCATCTATCACAGAATGTCTATTTGTTGTAATGGTGCAGAAGGATAATGTCTTGAAGTTCCAAGGATCAAGATAATCATCTGAGACCTTTTACATAAGCTAACTTTTTTGTACTGACAATTAACACACACAAAGGACAAGGGAACAAAAATCTTTGTATGAATTAATTGAGTAAAATTCAAGATACTCTGAATTACAAAGCTTTTGAAATGACCAGTTCTTAACATGCACTTGCTTGGGAACACTCTAAGTCAATATACTGATACTTTTATTTCCACCATTAAATCCTGACAATTAGACCACATGTATATGTATTATGCCAAATAGGGCTATAAAAATAAAAACATTAAAAGTCTGTGATGATTTAGATCCTTTGTAAAGTACACTGGAATACCTTGAAATTAATATTTCTTAATCTATGAGTGGATAGTTTCCAGCTGGTGTGTTTCTCATCTAATTGAAATGCATAAGAATGAATCAACACAATCACCGTATTTGTAATTAAATTTTGGATTTAAGTTAAATCCACTTGAATCACAAAAGCTTGTGGACAAATCTCTTCTCGGCAATAATGCAAATAGAAATATTCACATAATATGAAATGCTAATTTTTGGAAACTAGCAACAAATAATACATGCAGAAAAATACTTAGACTGTTATAATGAAAAACATTCATCCAAACTGACATTTACTTTGAGATGAGTTAGTTCTACAATTTCTCATCCTAAAACATCATGTGTATCATCTAATATAATTCAAAATCCTTCACCAGCCTGTAAGGCCCGGAATAAATTCACATCCTCATCATTTTGTATGCATCTTTTGATTAATTATAGCTTTTCTAATTTAGCTCTATAGACTATCTTAAACAATGTGGATATTTACAATAAGTAGAGACTAAAAAAGAAAAAAAATATCATTCAGTGAGAACCAATAAGTTGGGAGCTTTCTTAAAAGTTGAAATTAGGGGTGCCTGGGTGGCTCAGTCAGCTGAGCATCTAACTCTTGATTTCAGCTAAGATCATGATCCCAGGGTCATGCCTGTCTAAGATCATGATCCCAGGGTCAAGGGACTGAGCCCCATGCCTGGCTCTGCGCTGAGAGTGGAGCCTGTTATGGTTCTCATATTCTCTCTCTCTCTCTCTCTCTCTCTCTCTCTCTCTCTCTCTCTCTCCCCCTCCCTCCCTCTGTCCCACTCCCCAGCTGGCTCTCTCTCTCTCTCTCTGTTAAACAACAACAACAAAAGAAAAATGGAATTAAAGTGCAAAGCTTTTCATAGTTGTACACAGGCCTTGATCCCCAAGTCCTATACTTGGTAGAGTAATGGTGAATGTTTAGCCTTGAGTTTTATTTTTATTTATTTTTATTATTTTTTAGAGTTTATTTATTTTGAGAGAGAATGTTGGTGGGGGAGGGGCAGAGAGAGAGGAGAGAGAATCTTAAGCAGGTTCCATGCTATCAGCTCAGGGCCCTACTCAGGGCTCGATCCCATGAACCATGAGATCATGACCTGAGCCAAAACCAAGAGTCATATGCTTAAAGTTAACCGTCTGAGCCACCCATGCCCCTAACCTTGAGCTTTAATATCCATTATAAAGGGATGATCCAGTGAAAACAAACTGTTGTGAGAGGACTTTGAATAACACTGTTCAGCCATAACATTTTTGAAGGGCTCCCCATATCTTTTAGACAAACTCTCTCAGGGGAAAAAAATACTTATCACATATACCTTAAATAAAAAAAAGTCTGAAATGCACCATTTTATGTTTCCCTTTTTCTTAAACCTTTAAACCAATATAAACAGTTGAGAATAAATTCAATTTCCTTTTCTTAATAGCTAGTAAATTGTGATTAAATTTAATAGTGTTGCAAGCTTAAACTATATGCAGGTTTGTTTCTTTCTGATCAATTTCCTTCCCCACATTTTTATGTATATCTCAACTGGTAAATTATGATCAATTATAATAGAGTATTGTGAGCTTAAACCACATGCAGGTTTGTTTTTTTACCAAGCGGGTAATAATCCAAGTGTGACCAGCTAATCTCACTTTGGTGGCTTCACAAGGGTCAGTCATCCAAGATCTAACACCTTTCTTTTCTACAGCTTATTGCCAGACCGCTGCCTACCACACCACATCTTCAAGAAAACTCTGAATTGCTCTCCACCTTATCTGCATTCCTAATTATTAAGGAATTAACCCAGGTGTCACAAGCATCAATTATCTTAATATTCCAATAGTCAGAGCTTATTCATAGGGCCACACATAAATATGTGGTAAACTGGGAAATGTAGTCTTCATTCTTGTAGTCATATAGCCAGTTAGGTATCACAGTGGTTACTTTAGAAGAATAGAGAAAACAGATATTGGGGAAAACATAGTAAGTTTGGCCATAAAATCCCTGTCAAATTTTGAGTAAGTCAAAAAAATTCAAAATTGTTTTTCATGGTTTTATCACTTAATCCTTTGGTCCTGTTTTACTTCTAGAAGTTGTATCTCTAAACATTGACTTAGGACTTAGTCCTTTTTCTTCACATCATCTTGGATCAGATCTGTCCTCAGTTCTGCTGTCTACCAACCAATCAGTGTTTTTTGTTGTTTTTTTTTCCCCCTGAATCAAGATAAATTCATTTTAGACTTTTAACCAATGGACCCAAAGTATAAACGAAACCTAAAGGATTCCATAATTATATGAATAAAAGAGTGAATAAAGGAATGGGGGAGAACAGACAAATCTCCCATGAAGAAGGATTCCAAATAACTTATGCAGGTACTTTGCCCTCAGTGAAGGGGAGCATAACTTCACAGTCTAAATATGAGCCATGCATCATTCCAAAGGGTAGAATTTAGAAAGGAGAGAAAAAGAATAACTTTACAGTGGAGAAAGCTGACAGACACTATGTTAGCCAGGTGATCAACATTGATAAGTCACGTTGATAGTGTGTATCCTGGATAGGACATAATTAGAAATGGCACTTTACCTCTGTAGTCTTCCTCCCAAAGACATATAGCCCCAGACCAATCATGAGAAAAACATTAAACACATCCCACTCGATGGAAATTCTACAAAATACCTGACCAGTATTCCTCAAAACTTTCAATATCATCAAAACTAAGAGAAGTCTGAGAAACTTACAGCTCAGAAGAGCCTGAGGGGACATTGCAACTGTCTTAGTCTGTGCAGCAGCTATAAAGAAATACTGTATTTTGGGTGGCTTAGGAAGAACAGAAATTTACACAGCTTTGGAGCTGGAAGTCTGAGATCACAGTGCCAGCATGGTTGGGGGAGGGTTTTCTCCGGGGTCTCAGACTTCTTGTATCCTCTCTGGAATCTCTTTTATCAGAGCACTAATCCCATTCCTGGGGGTTCCATCCTCATGACCTAAGCACGTTCCACAGCACCCTCCCCCCGCATCCTAAAACCATCACACTGAGCACTAGGACTTCAACTTTTGAAGTGGGCGACACAAACATTCAGACCATAGCAAAAAGAAAATGTAATATGGTGTTCTAGATGGGATCTTGGAACTGAAGCAAGAACTCTTCCTCTAGTTTTTCCTTAGTAAAAACTGAGAAACTCTGAATAAAGTGTGGACTTTAGTGCATAATAATGTATCTATATTTTTTTATTTGTGACAAATATACAGTATTAATGTAACTGTACACTACATGCAGTGTAAAATGTTAATTAGGAAAACCAGTTTGGGAGACATGGAGACTCTATCTTTTCATTTTTTCTCTAAATCTGAAACTATTCCAAAAAAACAAACAAACAATGCTTTATGTTACAAATGGGAGGTTCCCCCCAAAAGACACTTATTGCTTATACCTTGCAAAACACAGCTAACCTAACAAAAATGAGAGGATAATTTCCTTAAAAATTTCAGTTAAGTATTCTAAAAACCTTGGGAATTTTCATAGGAAAAGTCTTATCCAGGTGATTATGGGATTATTTACTGTTACAAGACCATTAATTTAAAATCTCTTTTGGGGGCGCCTGGGTGGCGCAGTTGGTTAAGCGTCCGACTTCAGCCAGGTCACGATCTCGCGGTCCGTGAGTTTGAGCCCCGCGTCAGGCTCTGGGCTGATGGCTCGGAGCCTGGAGCCTGTTTCCGATTCTGTGTCTCCCTCTCTCTCTGCCCCTCCCCCGTTCATGCTCTGTCTCTCTCTGTCCCAAAAATAAATAAAAAATGTTGAAAAAAAAAAATTTTAAATCTCTTTTGGTAGGGGCGCCTGGGTGGCTCAGTTGGTTGAGCAACCAACTTTGGCTCAGGTCATGATCTCGTGGTTTGTGAGTTTGAGCCCTGTGTTGGGCTCTGTGCTGACAGCTTGGAGCCTGCTTTGAATTCTGTGTGTGTGTCTCTCTCAATAATAAGTAAATGTTAAAAAAAATTTTTTTTAAATCTCTTTTGGGATTTCCAGGGACTATAACAGAAAAGGCAATATTTAAAGAAAATAAATTAAACAAAATTTTTGTTCATTTACAATTACTGTTTTAAGTGAAAAATCTCATATTATTCAAACAATATTGGGAATCTAAAAAACTGATAATTCAAACATTTATGCAGGGCTGATTAACTAAAAAATAGAGTTACATTCTAGGAAAAAATAGATTTACATCCCAATTTATTATACAAAATAAATTTCAGGTGGATCAAAAATTTAAACAACAATAAATATATCTGAGATTTAAAGAGTAGAAATAGAGGCACCTGGGTAGCTCAGTCATTAAGCATCCGACTTCAGCTCAGGTCATAATCTCCCAGTTCATGAGTTCGAGCTCCGTGTTGGGATCTGTGCTAACAGCTCAGAGCCTGGAGCCTGCTTCAGATTCTGTGTCTCCCTCACTCTCTGCCCCTTCCCTGCTCGCATTCTATCTCTCTCTCAAAAATAAATAAACATTTAAAAAAAATTAAATAGCAAAATAAATAACACCACCATGTAAAAATGTGGAAGAAAATTTTATGAATTTTCTTAGACTGGAAAAACTTTCTAAGCATAAGAAAAATGGGGAATCATAGTACAAAATTATGTAAGTTTGCATACCTAAAAGTTTTATATTTCTACTTGATTGAAGAAACAGCATAAGCAAAAGCCAAATAAAAACTACAAAAAAATATTTTCAGCATTTATGACACATTTGGGGTTAATTTTCTTAATAGATACAGCTTTTACAAATGGTATCAAAAAAAATGAAACAGAAGAAATGTGTTTACATACATACATATGTACATGCATGCATGTATATAAATGACATATACTTACCCATAATTGCATATTTATATGTTTTTATATCTAATTTCTTACGTAGCAATAATTTCTGGAAGGTTAAACAAAGAACTCTTAAATGACTTTTGCCTCTGGAAAATAGTTTAGAGTTTTATAGGGATAGGAGAAGATTTAGCATTGTATTCTCATTTTATTCCATTATTTTTATTTATGTGTACGTATTTTTCTATTAAATTTAAAGTATTTATTTCAAATTAAAACATGACATAAAATTGATCCTTAAAGTTCTTTCAAAACATTAAAAATGGTGACTATAAGGAAGAGTTAAGAAAAGGAAAATCTAGTAATTTTGGTGGAAAAGTTATTTTATGGTGACTATCTCTAATAATGAGTGCTGACATTTGGTATCCATGTGTCTTTTTTAAAATTAATCTTGAATTTGTGTTCAAATCTCATTTTTATCCTTTTCCCCAAATTGATTTTACATAAAGATCCCAAGTTTGGATATTAAAGCATCTTTAAATATATTTGGTGCTCATATATAAGCACTTTCCCTCCCATTTGAATATTTTAAATAGCTTCTTTTAACTTTCAAAAAATAAAATGATTCTATGGTTTCAGAAAAACGAAGTATATTCATCCAAGGGCCAATTATTTTAGGAAGTTTTAAGCATATGGAAGCAAGGGTACTAAAAGTACTTTATCAACTATAAAAAGGGTTATTATCACCTCCTACAATGCCTTAATATTACTTGGTTCAACAACAAGATTTGCCAATAGTATAATTTCTGCAAAGTAGTCTTTAGTGAAATATTTTAAGTAGGCAGTAAGGTGTGATTACATACATTATTACACACCACAAAGTATAGAGGGAAAAAATTTAACAGGAATTCTTCAGTGCCTGTAGTTTATTTTCCTCTCAAAATTCCCATTACCTACTCAAATATTATCAGTTGTCGAACCCACAGTAAAAGCTTCAAACAGGGAATCTTTTGAAAGATAAAAGAATGAGCCATCATCTAAATATTTCCTGAAATAGAAGTAATCTTGGTTACGTGATGTAGAAGAAATACTTATGTAGTAATTAATTTAATTGTAAAACAAAACATTATGTAATGGGAAGTCTACTGGACAGAAGTAGAACCTTTGTGGCATCTCTGACTTATTGCATGACTCAGAGAGAAGCAGCGTTTATATCCTACTTGCAAAGTGAAAGGCTTACACCTAATGGACAGCGTTTCTGACTTTTAAGTCGGGAACGTGAATCTGAGTCACTATACTGCTGTTTTTCAGTTTTGTGTAGTAACTAGTTACCACCGATCCACAGAGCAATGGGAGAGCTAATGACTTCCCTCAATCCTTCCTATTCTACACCTGAACACACTATCCACACTATACTCACTCTTTCAGGAAAATATGAATTCTGCTAATTAGAGTGTGAACCATCACTGCCTACAATCTCCCATGTATGGGCCTGTGTAGGGATCCTTCTCCCTACATTCCCTCTATCCTTTGAAACTGGAGCCATACCATCCCTTCCTATACTTAGGCCCCTCTGAGATCCAGACATAGGATGTTTTTAAACATATTATAATAGTGAAGTGCTCCTCAAAATTCTCTTGCCCTAGTCAGATGCTGAAACAGATGTTCAAGGCCTAATCCATACTAACCCAATATAGCACATTTGGAGTCCCAAACCATCCACAGCCAGAATCTGAAACTCCTTTCCTGCCCCGAAACTTGAGTGGGTCTAGCAAGGCCCTGGAAACATACCTAGTGGATACAATCCTGTACCCTACTCCCCTCATTCTACTTGTACTATTTTGGTGTAATTGCATGCTTGCCTCATTTCCCTTACCCTGGTCTAACATAATTGGGACCATGAAAATCTGCCCAACCATTTCCAATCCCATCTCCTAAGAAGTTAAACCTTACAGTTGCACCTCCAACCACTGCTTGGGGGCTTCACTTCAACCCAGCTATCAACCTCCTTGCATAAACCAAACTCTGCATGACAGTAAAACTGCCTGGGGTATTCTGCTGCCTATACAGTATCCCTCTTGCTTACATCAGCAGCCTGAAATGGGTCTAGGTATACTATACCTCCTTGGACACTGTGATTTGGCTATAAATTTTGGGGACTCCCACTAAGCTAACTGGTTCAAACTGAGCTCAAAATATTCCTGGCACTACCACCAGTCTATTGGTAAAGATCCAAAATGCTTTATACTCAAACCCACATAAATTATGACACTAGATCGGACATTGATATCCTCTTCCCTATTTCACTGATCCCTGTAATGGTCTAGAACTAGATATTAGCCTTATACATGGAAAAGTTTTTTTCTCTGCATGAAAATTGCAATGTCTTTACGACACAGCTAGATAGTGAACAAAAACTAATTTATTCCAAAGCTATTCAATGTTCTAAACTATTTTACTTTAGATATTCTCCCTCTTATCTAATAAGACAAAATGATTCGACTAATTTTCATGTGATCCAGATAATGGGGTTTGCATGTATTTGTGAAAAACACATAAGTATAGCTATAAAAACTATTTCTGAGTTTTAGCATTTTCTCAGGAATTCAACACCTCTAAAAAATAATGAAAAGTGAACTCTTTTTGAGTGATTAATAATACATATTCCACAAAACTGACACAATACATTTCATAGAATTTCATTATCTAGGCATTAACTTCTACTTTTTTTTAAACAACAAATTTCCCAAGTTAGGGGAATTCATTTATGTTTAACAATAACTATATTATAATACTCTTCAATATTAATTTTGTTTACACTATATCTTCCTTTATTATGCTTATTAATAGTTCAATAATCAGATTGAAGTCATTGGAAATGTAATACTTTCAGTGACTAAAATCTTGGCCTCACTTAGCTAATTTTATTCTTTTCAAAATCTCTTCAATTCTATTCAGCTACCTTCTCTACATATAATATAGAAAATGCTTAATCAAAGTAATAAATATCTTCATAAAGCTAAAAGAATAATTAAGCTTATATAAAATTAAAATCTAGGGAGTGATGGTAGCATGAGTCCTTTCTTTCTTCTTTAATTCACAACCAATCAGACATCCACGACAGAAACAGAAAAAAAAAAAAAAAAAAAGACACCACCTCCTCCAGCACAGTGGACCAGGACACTAAAGAGATCCATCCATCTGTGGACACAAAAGTGAGTGGGGGCACCTGAATGGCTCAGTCGGTTAAGCGTGAAGACTCTTGATTTTACCTCAGGGCATGATCCCACAGTTGGTGGGATTGAGCCTTGCACAGGCTCTACACTGACAGCAAGGAGCCTGCTTGGAATGCTTTCTCCCTCTCTCTCTGCCCCTCCCCCACTCATGTTCTCTCTGTCTCTCTCCAAATATATAAATAAACTTTAAATTAAAAAGTGAGTGGATAAGACTGGGAGGAACCCAGGGGAGTGAGGGAAGTGCCACTTGAGCTAGCAGGCAGCAACAGAGGCGTTGATGGCAGAGAAGGTGGTGGCCAGTCTGACAGTGAGCCTACACAACCTTTCTGACTGAGAAGGTGGAGAGTGAAGGCGGTAAGTGAGGATGGACCAACCATACACTGCAGCTGGGGAGACCAGCTGCTCTCTCTCAAGAGAGACTGCAGTCACTTCGGGGAGAAAAAGGACAGGGAAGTAGCCAGAAACTTAAGGAAAGCATCTCCTTCAGGCTTCACTGAGATACAGAAAGCCGCCCGTGAATGCCAACACTCTTTGCTTTTGTTTGTTTATTTTTGTGTTTTAAATATGCAGTACTCCCAAATTTAGCAGGGAGTCAGCGCCAGTAAGAGAAACCAAAACTTGTGCTATAGCGCCACCTTCTGGAAAACAAAAGGAAGGCTCCTAACTACCGATCCGTTGACCATTAGAATCAAAGTTAACAAAACCCTGCCCGAATAAGCAAGTGTTGGCTAATTCAAACCTGGTGTCAGAGGCACTTCACATCAAACACTGAAAAATCATGGTAATAAGGTATCACAGAAAGAAAATGGCAATTTTCTAGCGACAGAACCCAAAGACATGGAATAAAGCTACCTGATAAAGAAGTTAAAATAGTTATCATGAAAAATTCAATGAGCTACAAAAAAAAAAAAAAAAAAAAAAAAATCTGAAAGACACAACAATGATCTCAGGAATAAAACTAACAAAAAAAAGGCAGTATTTTACCAAAGAGGCTGACGTTCTTTAAAAGAAGGAAATTCTGTAGCTGCAGAATTCAATAAATGAGATAAAGAATGCATTTGAATGCATTAGAATTAGAGCAGATCATATGAAAGAGAGAATTAGTGGGTTTAAAGATAGAAATATAGAAATAATTCAGGTGGGAGAGGAGAGAGACTAAGCCTTTTAAAAAGTGAACAAATCCTATGAGAACTTTCTATCTGACTCCATTAAGAAACTAAACCTAAGAATAATGGGTATCCCAGAAGAAGAGAGGAAGAATAGAGCAGAGAGTGTGTTTAAAGAAATAATAACTAAGAACTTCCCAAACCTGGGGATATAACTGTATACACACATCTATGAAACTAAAAGAACACCTTATTATCTCAACACACACACACACACACACACACACACACACACACAAACCCTCCAAGACACATTGTATTAAAGCTCTCAAAAGTCAATGATAAAGAACTTTCAAGGCAGTCAGGATGGGGATGGGGGGACAATAACCTACAAAAGTACCCCCATTAGGCTATCAGAAGATTTCTCAGCAGAAACTCTGTGGGCCAGAACAGAGTGGAATAACACACTCAAAATATTGAAAGATTAAAAACTGCCATCCTAGAATACACTATTTGGCAAAGTTATCCTTCAGATATGGAGAAGATATAAAGGCTTTCCTACAAATATAAAGCTGAGGAAGTTCGCCACCACTAGACCTGACTTACAAGAAATGTTGAAAGACGTTTTTCAGGCTGAAAAAAAAAAAGACAAAAATGCACAAAACTCTGATGAAGTTATCAATATTTGGTCAAAATTAGAATACTGTAACTTTTTAAAATAGTATACTTAACTGTAGAATAAGGACTAAAGGAGGAGAGCTTTGAAAATAACTACAGCTACTACAACTTGCTAACAAAATCACAACATAAAAAGATTATTTGTAATAATAAAAATATAAAAGAAGACTAAAAAGATGGAAACTTATAGGTAAATGAAGATAATATCAGCAGAAAAAAACACCTGTTTTATATATATGATGTTTTATATAAACCTCTGGGTAACCACAAAGCAAAACTCCAGAGCAGAGACACAAAACATAAAAAAAAAAGAGGAGACTGAGAAAATCACCATAGAGAAACACCAACTCACACAGGTAGACAGAAACAGAAAGAAAAAGAATGGAGAAAACAACCAGAAGGCAAAAGAAAAAGTGGCAGTAGTAAACATTTACATATCACTCATCACCCTAAATGTATATGGACTGAACTTATGAATCCAAAAACATAGAGCAGCTGGATAATTTAAAAGAATGAGCAAGACCCAACTATATACTGTCTTCAGGATGAAAGGTAATATTCCAAGCAAATAGAAATGAAAAGAAGGTGGGTGTAGCCATACTTAGTCAAAAGACTTCAAGCCAAAAGAGTAACAAGAGACAACAAAGGTCATTATATAAGGATAAAGGAGTCAATACATCAAGAAGATATAACAATTGTAAATATATACATTCCCAACACCTGAGCACGAAAATATATTGAGTAATTAATAACAGATCTTAAGGGAGAAATAGACAATACCAATGCGATGATTGTAGAGAATTTCACTATCCCACCATCAGCAATGGATAGATAATCCAGACAGAAAATCAACAAGGAAACATTGGAATTGAAACACACTTTAGAATGAATGTACTTAAAATGCATATACAGAACATTCCACCCAACAGCAGAATATACATTCTTATCAAGTGCACATGAAACACTCTCTAGGATAAATCATATGGTAGGCCACAAAACAAATCTTATCAAATTTAAGAAGACTGAAATCACACCAACAATCTTCTTTGACAATGGTATGAAACTAGAAATCAAGAGGAAAGTAATAAGGTCTACAGATTTGTGTAAACTAAACAACACACTTCTAAACAATCACTGAATAAAAGAAGAAATGGAAAAGGAAATAACAATTACCTCAAAACAAATGAAAATGAAAACAAACATACCAAATATTGTGGGATGCAGCAAAGGCATTTCAGAGAAGAAAATTTAAAGCAATAAACACGTATATTAAGAAACTAGAAATATCTCAAATAAACAATCTAACTTAACACATCAGGAGCTAGAGAACAAATTAGTCCCAAAAGAAAATAATAGGAAATAATTAGGATCAGAACATAAATAAATGAAATAGAGACTAGAAGAATAGAAAGGATCATTGAAACTAAGAGATGGTTTTTCCAAAGGATAAACAAAACTGACAAATCTTTAGCCAGACTGACTACAAAAAGAAAGAGAACACTCAAATAAAATTAGAAATGAAAGCGGAGACATTACAACTGATACTACAGAAATATATAAATAATAAAAGAATGATATGAACAATTACCTAGAAGAAATGGATACATTTCTAGAAACACATTACCTACTAAAGCTGAACCAGAAATAAACAGAAAATCTTAACAGACAAGTAATGGGTAAAGAGATTGAATTAGTAATCAAAAAACTCCCAATAAAGAAAACTCCAGGAACAAGTGGTTTCACTGGAGAATTATACCAAACATTTAAAGAGGAAATTAATGCCAATTCTCTTCAAACTATTCCAAACTATAGAGGAGAAGGGAACATTTCTAAACTCATTCCATGATGCATTACTTTGATACCAAATAAGGTATACCACAAGAAAATAAAACTGTAGACCAATATTCCTGATGAATACGGATGCAAAATTCTCAACAAATTATTAGCAAACCTAACTCAAGAACACATCAAAGGAATTACACACCATGACCAAGTGAGATTGATCCTTCAGATGCAAGAGAGGTTGAATATACACAAATCCATAAATGTAGTACACCAGAACAATAAAATAAAAGATAAAAATCATATATGATCATCTCAATGGATGCAAAAAATCATTTGATAAAATATAACATTCTTTCATGATAAAAATATTTAAAACATTGGATACAGAAGGAAGGTACCTCAACACAATAAAGGCCATATATGACAAATCCACAGCTAACATTATACTCAATGGAGAGAAATTAAAAGTGTTTCCCCTAAAATCAAAAACAAAAAGCAAGGATACCCAATCTCACCATTCCTATTCAAATTGGCACTAGAAGTCCTCACCAGAGCAAATAGGTAAAAACCAAAAAATAAAATCATCCAATTCAGAAAGAAAGATTTAAGACTATCATTATTTGCTGATGATATGATCCCATATGTAGAAAAGCCCAGAGAATCAGTCAAAAAACTGTTGTAATTAATCAACAGTTTCAATAAAGTAGCAAAATCAACATACAGAAATCACTTGCATTTCTTCACACTAATGACTATGAAGTATCCGAAAAAATAAAACTATCTCATTTGCAATAGCATTAAAAACAATAAAATACTTAGAAATAAATTTAACTAAGGGAATAAAAGATCTGTACAATCAAAACGACAAAACTTTACTGAAAGAAATTGGAGAAGACAAATGGAAAGACATCCCATGTTCATGGATCAGAAGAATTAATATACATGGCCATACCACCTAAAGCAATTACAGATTCAATGCAATCCCCATCAAAATACCAAAGGCATTATTCAAAAAAATAAACAACCCTGAAATTTGTGTGAACAAAAGACCCAAATAGCCAAAGCAATCGTGAGAAAGAAGAACAAAGCACTTCCAGATTTCAAACTATATACAAAGCCATAGTAATAAAAAGAGTATAGTATGGAGAGGTGGGGAAGATGGCGGCATAGGAGGACGCTGGGCTCACCGCGCGTCCTGCTGATCACTTAGATTCCACCTACACTTGCCTAAATAACCCAGAAAACCGCCAGAGGATTAGCAGAACGGAGTCTGCGGAGCCAAGCGCAGACGAGTGGCCCACGGAGGAGGGTAGGAAGGGCGGTGAGGCAGTGCGCCCTCCACAGACTGGCGGGAGGGAGCCGGGGTGGAGGGGCGGCTCGCTGGCCAAGCAGAGCCCTCAAGTCTGGCTGGCAAAAGCAGAGGAGCCTGACGGACTGTGTTCCGACAGCAAGCACGACTTAGCATCTGGGAGGTCATAAATTAACACCTCTGCTCAGAAAGCGGGAAGGCTGGAGGACAAAGGGAGGGAGAGCTGCTGAGCCCCCGGACGACAGAGCTCAGCTTGGCGGGGAACAAAGGCGCTCACCAGCGCCATCTCCCCCGCCCATCCCCCAGCCAAAATCGCAAAGAGAACCAGTTCCTGCCAGGGAACTTGCTTGCTCCTCCACGCAAACACCCAACTCTGTGCTTCTGCGGAGCCAAATCTCCGGCAGCGGATCTGACTCCCTCCCACTGCCACAGGGCCCCTCCTGAAGTGGATCACCTAAGGAGAAGCGAGCTAAGCCTGCCCCTCCTGCCCCCGTGCACCTTGCCTACCCACCCCAGCTAATACGCCAGATCCCCAGCACCACAAGCCTGGCAGTGTGCAAGTAGCCCAGACGGGCCAGGCCACCCCAGAGTGAATCCCGCCCCTAGGAGAGGGGAAGAGAAGGCACACACCAGTCTGACTGTGGCCCCAGCGGTGGGCTGGGGGCAGACATCAGGTCGGACTGCGGCCCCGCCCACCAACTCCAGTTATACACCACAGCACAGGGGAAGTGCCCTGCAGGTCCTCACCACTCCAGGGACTATCCAAAATGACCAAACGGAAGAATTCGCCTCAGAAGAATCTCCAGGAAATAACAACAGCTAATGAACTGATCAAAAAGGATTTAAATAATATAACAGAAAGTGAATTTAGAATAATAGTCATAAAATTAATCGCTGGGCTTGAAAACAATATAGAGGACAGAAGAGAATCTCTTGCCACAGAGATCAAGGGACTAAGGAACAGTCACCAGGAGCTGAAAAGTGCTTTAAATGAAATGCAAAACAAAATGGAAACGACGACGGCTCGGATTGAAGAGGCAGAAGAGAGAATAGGTGAACTAGAAGACAAAGTTATGGAGAAAGAGGAAGCTGAGAGAAAGAGAGATAAAAAAATCCAGGAGTATGAGGGGAAAATTAGAGAACTAAGCGATACACTAAAAAGAAATAATATACGCATAATTGGTATCCCAGAGGAGGAAGAGAGAGGGAAAGGTGCTGAAGGGGTATTTGAAGAAATTATAGCTGAGAACTTCCCTGAACTGGGGAAGGAAAAAGACATTGAAATCCAAGAAGCACAGAGAACTCCCTTCAGATGTAACTTGAATCGATCTTCTGGACGACATAGCATAGTGAAACTGGCAAAATACAAGGATAAAGAGAAAATTCTGAAAGCAGCAAGGGATAAACGTGCCCTCACATATAAAGGGAGACCTATAAGACTCGTGACTGATCTCTCTTTTGAAACTTGGCAGACCAGAAAGGATTGGCACGAGATCTTCAATGTATTGAACAGAAAAAATATGCAGCCGAGAATCCTTTATCCAGTAAGTCTGTCATTTAGAATAGAAGGAGAGATAAAGGTCTTCCCAAACAAACAAAAACTGAAGGAATTTGTCACCACTAAACCAGCCCTACAAGAGATCCTAAGGGGGATCCTGTGAGACAAAGTACCAGAGACATCACTACAAGCATAAAACATACAGACATCACAATGACTCTAAACCCGTATCTTTCTATAATAACACTGAATGTAAATGGATTAAATGCGCCAACCAAAAGACATAGGGTATCAGAATGGATAAAAAAACAAGACCCATCTATTTGCTGTCTACAAGAGACTCATTTTAGACCTGAGGACACCTTTAGATTGAGAGTGAGGGGATGGAGAACTATTTATCATGCTACTGGAAGCTAAAAGAAAGCTGGAGTAGCCATACTTATATCAGACAAACTAGACTTTAAATTAAAGGCTGTAACGAGAGATGAAGAAGGGCATTATATAATAATTACAGGGTCTATCCATCAGGAAGAGCTAACATTTAGAAATGTTTATGCGCCGAATACCGGAGCCCCCAAATATATAAAACAATTACTCATAAACATAAGCAACCTTATTGATAAGAATGTGGTAATTGCAGGGGACTTTAACACTCCACTTACAGAAATGGATAGATCATCTAGACACATGGTCAATAAAGAAACAAGGGCCCTGAATGATACATTGGGTCAGATGGACTAGACAGATATATTTAGAACTGTGCATCCCAAAGCAACAGAATATACTTTCTTCTCAACTGCACATGGAACATTCTCCAAGATAGATTATATACTGGGTCACAAACCAGCCCTTCATAAGTTTGCAAGAATTGAAATTATACCATGCATACTTTCAGACCACAATGCTATGAAGCTTGAAATCAACCACAGGAAAAAGTCTGGAAAACCTCCAAAAGCATGGAGGTTAAAGAACACCCTACTAAAGAATGAGTGGGACAACCAGGCAATTAGAGAAGAAATTAAAAAAATATATGGAAACAAACGAAAATAAAAATACAACAATCCAAATGTTTTGGGACGCAGCGAAGGCAGTCCTGAGAGGAAAATACATTGCAATCCAGGCCTATCTCAAGAAACAAGAAAAAACCCAAATACAAAATCTAACAGCACACCTAAAGGAAATAGAAGCAGAACAGCAAAGGCAGCCTAAACCCAGCAGAAGAAGAGAAATAATAAAGGTCAGAGCAGAAATAAACAATATAGAATCTAAAAAAAACTGTAGAGCAGATCAACGAAACCAAGAGTTGGTTTTTTGAAAAAATAAACAAAATTGACAAACCTCTAGCCAGGCTTCTCAAAAAGAAAAGGGAGATGACCCAAATAGATAAAATCATGAATGAAAATGGAATGATTACAACCAATCCCTCAGAGATACAAACAATTATCAGGGAATACTATGAAAAATTATATGCCAACAAACTGGAAAACCTGGAAGAAATGGACAAATTCCTAAACACCCACACCTTCCAAAACTCAATCAGGAGGAAATAGAAAGCTTGAACAGACCCATAACCAGCGAAGAAATTGAATCGGTTATCAAAAATCTCCCAACAAATAAGAGTACAGGACCAGATAGCTTCCCTGGGGAGTTATACCAGATGTTTAAAGCAGAGATAATACCTATCCTTCTCAAGCTATTCCAAGAAATAGAAAGGGAAGGAAAACTTCCAGACTCATTCTATAAAGCCAGTATTACTTTGATTCCTAAACCAGACAGAGACCCAGTAAAAAAAGAGAACTACAGGCCAATATCCCTGATGAATAGGGATGCAAATATTCTCAATAAGATACTAGCAAATCGAATTCAACAGCATATAAAAAGAATTATTCACCATGATCAAGTGGGATTCATTCCTGGGATGCAGGGCTGGTTCAACATTCGCAAATCAATCAACGTGATACATCACATTAACAAAAAAAAAAAAAAAAGAGAGAGAGAGAAGAACCATATGATCCTGTCAATTGATGCAGAAAAGGCCTTTGACAAAATCCAGCACCCTTTCTTAATAAAAACCCTTGAGAAAGTTGGGATAGAAGGAACATACTTAAAGATCATAAAAGCCATTTATGAAAAGCCCACAGCTAACATCATCCTCAACGGGGAAAAACTGAGAGCTTTTTCCCTGAGATCAGCAACACGACAGGGATGCCCACTCTCACTGCTGTTGTTTAACATAGTGCTGGAAGTTCTAGCATCAGCAATCAGATAACAATAGGAAATCAAAGGCATCCAAATTGGCAAAGATGAAGTCAAGCTTTCGCTTTTTGCAGATGGCATGATATTATACATGGAAAATCCGATAGACTCCACCAAAAGTCTGCTAGAACTGATACATGAATTCAGCAAAGTTGCAGGATACAAAATCAATGTACAGAAATCAGTTGCATTCTTATACACTAACAATGAAGCAACAGAAAGACAAATAAAGAAACTGATCCCATTCACAATTGCACCAAGAAGCATAAAATACCTAGGAATAAATCTAACCAAAGATGTACAAGATCTGTATGATGAAAAGTATAGAAAGCTTATGAAGGTAATTGAAGAAGATATAAAGAAATGGAAAGACATTCCCTCCTCATGGATTGGAAGAATAAATATTGTCAAAATGTCAATACTACACAAAGCTATCTACACATTCAATGCAATCCCAATCAAAATTGCACCAGCATTCTTCTCGAAACTAGAACAAGCAATCCTAAAATTCATATGGAACCACAAAAGGCCCCGAATAGCCAAAGTAATTTTGAAGAAGAAGACCAAAGCAGGAGGCATCACAATCCCAGACTTTAGCCTCTACTACAAAGCTGTCATCATCAAGACAGCATGGTATTGGCACAAAAACAGACACATAGACCAATGGAATAGAATAGAAACCCCACAACTAGACCCACAAACGTATGGCCAACTCATCTTTGACAAAGCAGGAAAGAACATCCAATGGAAAAAAGACAGTCTCTTTAACAAATGGTGCTGGGAGAACTGGAAAGCAACGTGCAGAAGGTTGAAACTAGACCACTTTCTCACACCATTCACAAAAATAAACTCAAAATGGATAAAGGACCTGAATGTGAGACAGGAAAACATCAAAACCCTAGAGGAGAAAGCAGGAAAAGACCTCTCTGACCTCAGCCGTAGCAATCTCTTACTCAGCACATCCCCAAAGGCAAGGGAATTAAAAGCAAAAGTGAATTACTGGGACCTTATGAAGATAAAAAGCTTCTGCACAGCAAAGGAAACAACCAACAAAACTAAAAGGCAACCAACGGAATGGGAAAAGATATTTGCAAATGACATATCAGACAAAGGGCTAGTACCCAAAATCTATAAAGAGCTCACCAAACTCCACACCCGAAAAACAAATAACCCAGTGAAGAAATGGGCAGAAAACATGAATAGACACTTCTCTAAAGAAGACATCCGGATGGCCAGCAGGCACATGAAAAGATGCTCAACGTCGCTCCTCATCAGGGAAATACAAATCAAAATCACACTCAGATATCACCTCACGCCAGTCAGAGTGACCAAAATGAACACATCAGGAGACTATAGATGCTGAAGAGGATGTGGAGAAACGGGAACCCTCTTGCACTGTTGGTGGGAATGCAAACTGGTGCAGCCACTCTGGAAAACAGTGTGGAGGTTCCTCAGAAAATTAAAAATAGACCTACCCTATGACCCAGCAATAGCACTGCTAGGAATTTATCCAAGGGATACAGGAGTACTGATGCATAGGGGCACTTGTACCCCAATGTTTATAGCAGCACTCTCAACAATAGCCAAATTGTGGAAAGAGCCTATATGTCCATCAACTGATGAATGGATAAAGAAATTGTGGTTTATATACACAATGGAATACTACGTGGCAATGAGAAAGAATGAAATATGGCCTTTTGTAGTAACGTGAATGGAACTGGAGAGTGTGATGCTAAGTGAAATAAGCCATCCAGAGAAAGACAGATACCATATATTTTCATACTTATGTGGATCCTGAGAAACGTAACAGAAACCCATGGGGGAGGGGAAGAAAAAAAAAAAAGAGGTTAGAGTGGGAGAGAGCCAAAGCATAAGAGACTCTTAAAAACTGAGAACAAACTGAGGGTTGATGGGGGGTGGGAGGGAGGGTAGGGTGGGGGATGGGTATTGAGGAGGGCACCTTTTGGGATGAGCACTGGGTGTTGTATGGAAACCAATTTGACAGTAAATTTCATCTATTAAAAAAAAAAATAATAAATAAATAAATAAATAAATAAATAAATAAATAAAAAGACTACAGCATGAACTCCAAGTTAAAATAAATGCAAAAAAAAAAAGTATAGTATGGGCACACATATAGACACATTGACCAATGGAATAGAGAACCCAGAATTAATCCACAGCATACACAGTTAACTAATATTCAACAAAGGAGCCAGGAATACCCAATGGGGAAAGGATAGTCTCTTCAACAAATAGTGCTGGGAAAACTGGAGAAACACATATGGAACAATGAAAGTGGACTCTATCTCAACACAACTCACAAAATGCTAACTCAAAATGAATCAAAGACTTAAGCTTAAGACCTGACACCATAAAATACCTAGAAGAAAAATAAGAAAAAAGTTTATTGATGTTGGTCTTGGCAGTAATTTTAGATGCATGATGCCAAAAGCACAAGCAACAAAGATAAAAATCCACAACTGATACCACCTCAAACGCAAAATCTTCTGCACAGCAAAAGAAACAATTAACAAAATAAAAATAAAAATTATGGAATGGGAGAAAATTTTTTCAAATCACATATCAGATAAGGGTTAATATCCAAACTATATAAAGAACTCAGTCAACTCATTAATAAAACAAAAAACAATCTGATTCAAAAATGGGCAGAAGAATTAAATAGACATTTCTCCAAGAGGACATCAAAAAGGCCAACAGACACATGAAAAGATGCTCAATGTCACTAATCATCAGGGAAATACAAATCAAAACCATAATAATGTATCACCTCACATCTGTTGAAATGGCTATACTCAAGGAGAGACAACAGATTCTAGTGAGGATGTGAAAAGGGGACCCTTATATACATTGTTGGTGGGAATGGGTATTAATTCAACCACTATGGAAAAACAATATAGAGGTTACTCAAAAAATTAAAGGTAAATCTACTATATTATCCAGCATTTCCACTCCTGGGTATATGCCCAAGGAAAATGAAAACAGGGTTTTGACAAGATATGTGCACTCACATGTTTATCACAACATTATACACAATAGCCAATATATGGAAACAACCCAAATGTTCAACAGATTAATAAATTAAAAAGTTGTGGTATGTATATACAATGGGATATCAGCCACGAGAAAGGAAGGTATCCTCTCATCTGCAACAACATGGACTTCAAGCACATTGTGCTAAGTAAGCAAGATAAGTCTGAGAAAGACAAATACTGTATAGTATCACTTATATGTGGAATTTTAAAAAGTTCAACCTGTAAAGAACAGAAAGTAAACTGGTGGTTACCAGGGGACTTGTGGGGGATGGGGGGAAAGATATGGGAACGTTTAAGGGTAAAAACTTGTAAAGAGTGATAAATAAGCCATAGAGATGGAATACACACTATAATGAATATAGAAAATAATATTGTACTAAATTATGCAATGTGATAAATATTGCTATATCAGCAATCATATTACAATATATAAATGTAGCAAAGTAACATGTTACACATCTTAAACAATGTTGTGCATCAAATTTATTCAATAAAAATAAAAACAAAATTAAAATTTATAGCTCTCAATCTAAGATCTATATAGAACAGGTATCATTAGATATTAAATTTCTTTAATACAAATAAGGAATAAAACTGTTTATATCTGAGAACTAGGTATCTATAGTTCCAAAGTCAGAAAGAAGAAACACTGCTCCAAACCCAGAAAATTATAATGGATAGAACCTACATTTTACTTAGGTCTAGCTTATTGGCTTATATTTTTAAATTCCTTTGTAACAACTTCTTTCTGTGATCTATCACAATTTTAGAACCTTTTGAGCCTGATGTCTTAGCAGGGGTTTAAACTCTGTCAATCATTCAGCAGTCAGATTGGTCCTGCTTGAAAAAGCTTTAATAGAAAAGAAGTCATAAATCAAGAGAAATACTCAGGAAGATGCCCTTACGGAATTACCTTATAGAAAGATCAATTATTCTGGCCTAGGAAGGTGATTTTGGATTTTGTTTTAGTGTGAGTGTGTGTGTGTGTGTGTGTGTGTGTGTGTGTGTGTGTTAAATAACTGAAGCTATATTTAGTATGTGTTTTCCCTTTTCTGATATAACTGAAATACATTAAAATCCTACCAGACTATTCAAAATGGAATATTTCTACAAATAGATCTCACCAGCAGAAATATCAAAATTTTTGAAATATTTCTAGAGGATACATAAATACCTGCCTTGTACTTGCAGCTCTTCTGAAATTAGATTACACATAGTTCAGCCCTTAGCATTCATCCAATTGATTGGGGAACAGATTAGTTCCCACCTTATGCCTCAACATCAGCTCTGCCTTTTTTTTTTAATGTGTATCAACAAATAGCTTCCTAAATCATAGAGTAAAGGGACTAGTTAGAACCTAATAAAAATGCAGTCATTAATTATAATGATTAGATTATTTGGACTGTCATTCATGGTGCAATTAAATCCCCCGAACCCATGTACTTCGTCATAGTACTTTCAGATACAGTGTTTTATAGGTAACTACATGAAGTTTTTCATATTTTAGTAAGGCAGATAGCACAAAAATTCCTACAATAATAAACCATGGTTCGTCATATTCACTCATGGAGTATATGATGGGATGTTATAGCACGTAAATAACAAATATTTTCTGAGCACCTCCTGAGTGCCAGGCTCTGTGCTGGGCACAGAGTATAACAAAGACTATGACATAGTCTATCTTTCACAGTACTCAACTTCCAGCAACATCTGACACAGTTGATGACTTCTCATAATCTTTTTCTCTTGGGTTTCCAACACCATGCACTCTGTTTTTGTCCTACTCCTTGGCCTACCTCTGTCATTGTTGCTAGTCCTTCTTTCTGTACCAGATTTTCTGAATTTCTAAATGGTAGAATTTGCTATGGCTAAATTGAGGGTGTCTTTTCTCTTTCTCCCAAATAATCCCATTCATTCCATTGGCCTTAAATACTGTCTACATACTGAGTATCCATTTACATGCCTTTTAGTTTTTGGAAAGTCAGAGAATAAGACTCAAATCATTGATGGTCAAAATTACCCTAATGTTTCCTTTGGGAAGCCACCTTCTTAGACAACAACCTACCACCTTTTAATCCTCCAGAATAGGCAGAGATTACTGTTTCTTTGATAACCAAATAAATCATCTAGGATGTATTTAGGATGTATGTTAAATCAAAGAAACTGAGACCTTAAACTCTGGCAAGATGACTACACTGTGAGAGGTATGTAGGTACTAAGATGGTTCAAGAACCACTGAACTCACCTCTTTAGGCTCACACTCATCCTGGGGTATATTCCCAGTGAGTTGAAGGGGGAATTATTCTAACTATTAAATTGGTCTGTATGTGTGTGTGTGTTTTATTTTTGTAATATTTATTTATTTTAGAGAGAGAGCTCAAGTGGGGAAGGAGCAGAGACAGAGATACAGAATCCGAAGCGGCTCCAGGCTCTGAGCTGTTGGCACAGAGGCCAACAAGGGGCTGGAATTCATGAACCATGAGATCATGACCTTAGCTGAAATCAGATGATTAACCGACTAAGCCACCCAGGTGCCCCGCATATGTGTGATTTAATATAACTGCACTTTATCTCCAATCGAAACCTGGTTTGTAATTCCCACTCTTTAACATCTCCACCTGAACACTTCACAAATCTTTGAAACTTAACATATCCAAATCAGAATTCTGATTTTCCCACAAGAAACCACTACCTCCTGCAGCCTTCTCCAGCTCAGTAACCTCTTTTCATCTAGTTTTTTAGAGCAAAAAACTTAATCATAATGCTTTATTCTTCTGATTCCATACTTATTAAACCACTTACAAACACCTTGACTTCTATCTTTAAAGTATATCAGGAACTGATTCACAGTTCCCCATTTGGACTTCTATCACCTCAGCCCAGCCCAGAGTCTCCCACCTCCCTAGGACAGTTGGCCTTTCTTCTTTACTTCCTTCTTCTTTACTTCTACTTTAATTCCCACCATCATTCTCACACTCCTGTCCCCATGTACACACAGACACATGATTTATTTTCCACATATCTCAGAGTGAGAATCTTTAAAATACATTAGATGATGTCAATGCAAGGTCCTGCGTAAAGTTCTTTAGAAAGCATTTAGTAACTTCCCTTTTTATTTCAAATAAAATACAAACTCTCTATCTTGAGGAGCCCTGCCCACCATTACAACCTCATTTCTTGCTACTGTCCCATTCCTATCTCTGTTCCTTTTATTTTCATGAATACTCTTAAGTTCTTTACAATTCTGCAGCGGTTCCCTGTATCTGGATAAATCCCTCTATTCTGGAAAAATATTTTCCCAGAATTCCATGAGTGTAGTTCTTTCTCACTCATTAGGATTAGACTTCATTGCTATCCCCAAGAAGAGCCTTTCCTGATTGCCCTGATATTCCTTCACAAAGTACTCTATTTTCTTTATTGCACAAACATCAGTTTTGTAAACAGTTTTGCTGAAGTAGAATCGATAATAAACAAACATATTTAAGTGATAAGTTTTTACCTACATATACATTCATGAAGCCAAGTACAAAGCTAAGATAGTGAATATATCCATCATTTCTAAAAATTTCCTCCCATCAGTTGGCAATCCCTCTGTCATACCCCTCTTTGACCACCTCTCCCATTTCCCCACCAACTTCCATACCAGGTAACCACTGATTTTTTATTTTCTGTCATTAAACTTAGAATTTTCTAGAACTTTATGAAAATAGAGTCCAATTCAAGAAATTTAAGCTGTAATTCCAAGCATGTACAAAATATTGTATTGTGTGGAGGCAGAAATATTAAGAAAATATTTTCTCTAACCTTAAAAGGCTAAAAAGGGAAATGGAAACATCAAAAATATAATTATTACTAAAAAAACAAATACTTGTATGAAGACAGATAATAACACTTGCATGTGGCTTTTAGGGAGGAAAATAACACATCCTGTTTGTGGAATCAAGAACGTAACGTTGTGAAAAATATAGCATTGTGAACTCTGCCTTGAATAGGGGATTTTTAACTGGTAGAGTTGTAAAGAGCTGGATAAAGAGTTATTCCAAGCTGATTAGAAAATATACCAAGCAAAGGAATAATATAACTAAAAGGATGAAAGAGGTAAAATGTAAAGTTTATGTGCAGTGGGGCATTGAGTAATCTATTTTGAGTAGAAATATCTGATGGTGTAAGGGAGTCTATGGAGGTATATTAGGGCTGGAGGGCCTTTTAAGTGAGACAAAGGAATTGGTCTTAATGCAGTGGGCCTAAATTCCTTGGGAATCTAGTTCCAAAAAGATTTGGCATAAATTATCCCAAGAAATTGGCATGTTGAAAAGTATATTCCTTTTAGCTCTTGTTCTGTAATCTTAGGGAACATACTGGAATAATGAATGACTACACTCAGTGCTTAGGTTTTTTCAATCTCTCTTTCCTAGAAAATGCAATTTAGCAGCCCAGAGGTCTTTTATTATTCCCCCAATCCTCGGATTTACACTGTGCTTCTTGGTGGTACTTGCTCACCTTATAAATGAGGACAATCTTTAGAAAAACAGAAGGATTTAAGGCATGGTATATTTAAATATTTAAAACTCTCCTAAAAAAAAAAAACACACAAAAACATAGGCACTAATCTCTTGGACATCGGCTTTAGCAATATATTTATGGATACATCTCTTTAGGCAAAGCAATCAAAAGCAAAATTAAACTATTGAGGGGTGCCTGGGTGGCTCAGTTGGTTAAGCAACTGACTTTGGCTCAGGTCATGATTTCACGGTTTGTGGGTTCAAGCCCCGCATCGGGCTCTGTGCTGAACAGCTTAGAGCCTGGAGCTCTTCAGATTCTGTGTCTCCCTCTCTCTCTGTCCCTTCCCTGCTTATTCTCTGTCTCTCTCTGCCTCTCAAAAATAAATAAACATTTAAAAAATATTTAAAAAATGAAACTGAGACCATACCAAATTTAAAAGCTTTTGTACAGCAAAGGAAACCATCAACAAATGAAAAAGCAACCTACTGAATGAGAAAAGATATTTGCAAGTGGCATATCTGATAAAAGAGTAGTATCAAAATTTATAAAGAACTCATACAACTCAATGCCAAAAAAAATCCAATTAAAAAATAGGCAGAGGACATGAATATTTTTCCAAAAAAGACATATGACCAGTATCATATAGCTAGTATCAAAAATGCAAGAAATAATAAGTGTTGGCAAGGATGTAGAGACAAGGGAACCCTCATGCATTGTTGGTGGGAATGTAAATTGGTGTCTCCATTGTGGAAAACAGCATGGAATTTTCTCAAAAACTTAAAAATAGAAATACCATATGATCCAGTAATTTTACCACTGGGAATTTACTCAAAGAAAACAAAAATATCAATTTAAAAAGATACCCCTATGCACCCCTATGTTTATTGCAGCATTATTTACAATAGCCAAGATATGGAAGCATCCTAAGTGTCCATTAATAGATGAATGGATAAAGAAGATGTGGTATATATGCCTAGTGGAATTTATTTTATTATTTTTTTATGGTTTATTTCCAGTTTTTATTTGAATTCCACTTAGTTAACATATAGTGTAATATTAGCTTCAAGAGTGGAATTTAGTGATTCATCATTTATGTACAATACCCAGTGCTTATCACAAGTGCCCTCTTTTTTTTTTTTTTAATTTTTTTTTTCAACGTTTTTTATTTATTTTTGGGACAGAGAGAGACAGAGCATGAACGGGGGAGGGACAGAGAGAGAGGGAGACACAGAATCGGAAACAGGCTCCAGGCTCCGAGCCATCAGCCCAGAGCCCGACGCGGGCCCGAACTCACGGACCGCGAGATCGTGACCTGGCTGAAGGCGGACGCTTAACCGACTGCGCCACCCAGGCGCCCCACAAGTGCCCTCCTTAATACCATCACCCATTTAACCCATCCCCCCATCCACCTCCCCTCCAGCAATCCTCAGTGTGTTCTCTATAGTTAAGAGTCTATTTCTTGGTTAGCCTTTCTTTCTCTCCCCGCCATATTCATCTGTTTCATTTTTAAAATTCCACATATGAGTGAAATCATATTGTATTTGTCTGTCTCTGACTGATTTATTTTGCTTAGCATAATATAGTCTAGCTCTATACATGTCATAGCAAATTACAAGATTTCATTCTTTTTGACTGTTGAGTAATATTCCATTGTATGTATGTATACATATACACACACCACTTTTTCTTTATCCATTCATCAGTCAATCGACATTTGGGCTCTTTCCATAATTTGGCTATTGTTGATAATGCTGCTTTAAACATTGAGGTGCATGTGTCCCTTTGAATCAGTATTTTTGTATCCTTTGGGTAAACATCTAATAGTGCAATTGCTGGATCATGGGGTTCCTTTTTGAGGGTCCTCCATGCTGCTCTCCAGAGTGGCTGCACCAGTTTGCATTTCCACCAACAGTGTAAGAGAATTCCCCATCTTCTGCATCCTTGCCAACACGAGTTGTTTCCTTTGTTACTAATTTTAGCCATTCTGATATCTCACTGTAGTTTTGATTTGTATTTCCCTGATGATAAGTGATGTTGAGCATCTTTTCATGCATCTGTCGGCCATCTGGATGTCTTCTATGGAAAAAATGTCTATCCATGTCTTCTGCCCATTTCTTAACTAGATTATTTGTTTATTGGATGTTGAGTTTGATAAGTTCTTTACAGATTTTGGATACTAACCTTTTATCATATATGTCATTTAGAAATATCTTCTCCCATGCTGAAAGTTGCTTTTTAGTTTTGTTGATTGTTTCCTTCACTCTGCAGAAGCTTTTTATCTTAATGAAGTCCCAATAGCTGGTGTTTGCTTTTGTTTCTCTGGTCGCAGGAGAAATATCTAGTAAGAAGGTGCTACAGCCAGTGTCGACAAGGTTGCTGCCTGTGTTCTCCTCTAGGATTTTGATGGTTTCCTGTCTCACATTTAGGTCTTTCATCCATTTTGAATTTATTTTACACAATGAAATATTACTCAGCCATCAAAAAGAGTGAGATCTTGCCATTTGCAAGAGTAAAGATGGACCATGAGGGTCTTATGCTAAATGAAATAAGTCAGAGAAAGATATATACCATATAATTTCACTTATATGTGGAAGCTAAAGAACAAATGGGCAAACAAACAAAAAACCCAGACTCAAACACAGAGAACTGGTTGTTACCAGAGGGGAGGGGGTTAGGGGAATGGGTGAAATAGGTTAAGGGGATTAAGAGGTACACACTTCTAGTTAAAATATATATAGATCACAAAGATTAAAGGTACAGCACAGGGAATACAGTCAATAATGTTATAACAGTATTTTATGGTGGCAGACTGTGGCTACACTTACCACAGTGAATGAGCTTTGAGTAATATATAGAACACTCTAATTACTATGTTGTACACCTAAAACTAAGATAACATTTTATGTCAACTCTACTTTAATAATCAATTTAAAAATAGAGTGAATGTCTGCTAAAATTTAAAATTTAAATAAGGGTCTGATTTTTTTTATTTTTTTTTTCAATATATGAAATTTATTGTCAAATTGGTTTCCATACAACACCCAGTGCTCATACCAAAAGGTGCCCTCCTCAATACCCATCCCCCACCCTACCCTCCCTCCCACCCCCCATCAGTCCTCAGTTTGTTCTCAGTTTTTAAGAGTCCCTTATGCTTTGGCTCTCTCCCACTCTAACCTTTTTTTTTTTTCCTTCCCCTCCCCCATGGGTTTCTGTTACGTTTCTCAGGATCCACATAAGAGTGAAACCATATGGTATCTGTCTTTCTCTGGATGGCTTATTTCACTTAGCATCACACTCTCCAGTTCCATCCATGTTGCTACAAAGGGCCATATTTCGTTCTTTCTCATTGCCATGTAGTACTCCATTGTGTATATAAAGCACAATTTCTTTATCCATTCATCAGTTGATGGACATTTAGGCTCTTTCCACAATTTGGCTATTGTTGAGACTGCTGCTATAAACATTGGGGTGCAAGTGCCCCTATGCATCAGTACTCCTGTATCCCTTGGGTAAATTCCTAGCAGTGCTATTGCTGGGTCATAGGGTAGGTCTATTTTTAATTTTCTGAGGAACCTCCACAGTTTTCCAGAGTGGCTGCACCAGTTTGCATTCCCACCAACAGTGCAAGAGGGTTCCCGTTTCTCCACATCCTCTTCAGCATCTATAGTCTCCTGATTTGTTCATTTTGGCCACTCTGACTGGCGTGAGGTGATATCTGAGTGTGGTTTAGATTTGTATTTCCTGATGAGGAGCGACGTTGAGCATCTTTTCATGTGCCTGCTGGCCATCCGGATGTCTTCTTTAGAGAAGTGTCTATTCATGTTTTCTGCCCATTTCTTCACTGGGTTATTTGTTTTTCGGGTGTGGAGTTTGGTGAGCTCTTTATAGATTTTGGGTACTAGCCCTTTGTCTGATATGTCATTTGCAAATATCTTTTCCCATTCCGTTTGTTGCCTTTTAGTTCTGTTGGTTGTTTCCTTTGCTGTGTAGAAGCTTTTTATCTTCATAAGGTCCCAGTAATTCATTTTTGCTTTTAATTCCCTTGCCTTTGGGGATGTGTCGAGTAAGAGATTGCTACGGCTAAGGTCAGAGAGGTCTTTTCCTGCTTTCTCCTCTAGGGTTTTGATGGTTTTCTGTCTCACATTCAGGTACTTTAACCATTTTGAGTTTGTTTTTGTGAATGGTGTGAGAAAGTGGTCTAGTTTCAACCTTCTGCACGTTGCTTTCCAGTTCTCCCAGCACCATTTGTTAAAGAGACTGTCTTTTTTCCATTGGATGTTCTTTCCTGCTTTGTCAAAGATGACTTGGCCATACGTTTGTGGGTCTAGTTGTGGGGTTTCTATTCTATTCCATTGGTCTATGTGTCTGTTTTTGTGCCAATACCATGCTGTCTTGATGATGACAGCTTTGTAGTAGAGGCTAAAGTCTGGGATTGCGATGCCTCCTGCTTTGGTCTTCTTCTTCAAAATTACTTTGACTATTCAGGGCCTTTTGTGTTTCCATATGAATTTTAAAATTGCTTGTTCTAGCTTCGAGAAGAATGCTCGTGCAATTTTGATTGGGATTGCATTGAATGTGTAGATAGCTTTGTGTAGTGTTGACATTTTGACAATATTTATTCTTCCAATCCATGAGGAGGGAATGTCTTTCCATTTCTTTTTTTTTTTTTTTTTTTTTTTAAATTTTTTTTTTTTCAACGTTTTTAATTTATTTTTGGGACAGAGAGAGACAGAGCATGAACGGGGGAGGGGCAGAGAGAGAGGGAGACACAGAATCGGAAACAGGCTCCAGGCTCCGAGCCATCAGCCCAGAGCCTGACGCGGGGCTCGAACTCACGGACCGCGAGATCGTGACCTGGCTGAAGTCGGACGCTTAACCGACTGCGCCACCCAGGCGCCCCTTTCCATTTCTTTATATCTTCTTCAATTACCTTCATAAGCTTTCTATACTTTTCAGCATACAGATCTTGTACATCTTTGGTTAGATTTATTCCTAGGTATTTTATGCTTCTTGGTGCAATTGTGAATGGGATCAGTTTCTTTATTTGTCTTTCTGTTGCTTCATTGTTAGTGTATAAGAATGCAACTGATTTCTCTACATTGATTTTGTATCCTGCAACTTTGCTGAATTCATGTATCAGTTCTAGCAGACTTTTGGTGGAGTCTATCGGATTTTCCACGTATAATATCATGTCATCCGCAAAAAGCGAAGCTTGACTTCATCTTTGCCAATTTGGATGCCTTTGATTTCCTTTTGTTGTCTGATTGCTGATGCTAGAACTTCCAACACTATGTTAAACAACAGCAGTGAGAGTGGGCATCCCTGTCGTGTTCCTGATCTCAGGGAAAAAGCTCTCAGTTTTTCCCCATTGAGGATGATGTTAGCTGTGGGCTTTTCATAAATGGCTTTTATGATGTTTAAGTACGTTCCTTCTATCCCGACTTTCTCCAGGGTTTTTATTAAGAAAGGGTGCTGGATTTTGTCAAAGGCCTTTTCTGCATCGATTGACAGGATCATATGGTTCTTCTCTTTTCTTTTATTAATGTGATGTATCACGTTGATTGATTTGTGAATGTTGAACCAGCCCTGCATCCCAGGAATGAATCCCACTTGATCATGGTGAATAATTCTTTTTATATGCTGTTGAATTCGATTTGCTAGTATCTTATTGAGAATATTTGCATCCCTATTCATCAGGGATATTGGCCTGTAGTTCTCTTTTTTTACTGGGTCTCTGTCTGGTTTAGGAATCAAAGTAATACTGGCTTTATAGAATGAGTCTGGAAGTTTTCCTTCCCTTTCTATTTCTTGGAATAGCTTGAGAAGGATAGGTATTATCTCTGCTTTAAACATCTGGTATAACTCCCCAGGGAAGCTATCTGGTCCTGTACTCTTATTTGTTGGGAGATTTTTGATAACCGATTCAATTTCTTCACTGGTTATGGGTCTGTTCAAGCTTTCTATTTCCTCCTGATTGAGTTTTGGAAGGTGTGGGTGTTTAGGAATTTGTCCATTTCTTCCAGGTTTTCCAGTTTGTTGGCATATAATTTTTCATAGTATTCCCTGATAATTGTTTGTATCTCTGAGGGATTGGTTGTAATCATTCCATTTTCATTCATGATTTTATCTATTTGGGTCATCTCCCTTTTCTTTTTGAGAAGCCTGGCTAGAGGTTTGTCAATTTTGTTTATTTTTTCAAAAAACCAACTCTTGGTTTCGTTGATCTGCTCTACAGTTTTTTTTAGATTCTATATTGTTTATTTCTGCTCTGACCTTTATTATTTCTCTTCTTCTGCTGGGTTTAGGCTGCCTTTGCTGTTCTGCTTCTATTTCCTTTAGGTGTGCTGTTAGATTTTGTATTTGGGTTTTTTCTTGTTTCTTGAGATAGGCCTGGATTGCAATGTATTTTCCTCTCAGGACTGCCTTCGCTGCATCCCAAAACGTTTGGATTGTTGTATTTTTATTTTCGTTTGTTTCCATATATTTTTTAATTTCTTCTCTAATTGCCTGGTTGTCCCACTCATTCTTTAGTAGGGTGTTCTTTAACCTCCATGCTTTTGGAGGTTTTCCAGACTTTTTCCTGTGGTGGATTTCAAGCTTCATAGCATTGTGGTCTGAAAGTATGCATGGTATGATTTCAATTCTTGTATACTTATGAAGGGCTGGTTTGTTACCCAGTATGTGATTTTGGAGAATGTTCCATGTGCACTCGAGAAGAAAGTATATTCTGTTGCTTTGGGCTGCAGAGTTCTAAATATATCTGTCAAGTCCATCTGATCCAATGTGTCATTCAGGGCCCTTGTTTCTTTATTGACCGTGTGTCTAGATGATCTATCCATTTCTGCAAGTGGAGTGTTAAAGTCCCCTGCAATTACCACATTCTTATCAATAAGGTTGCTTATGTTTGTAATTGTTTTATATATTTGGGGGCTCCGGTATTCGGCGCATAGACATTTGTAATTGTTACCTCTTCCTGATGGATAGACCCTGTGATTATTATATAATGCCCTTCTTCATCTCTTGTTACAGCCTTTAATTTAAAGTCTAGTTTGTCTGATATAAGTATGGCTACTCCAGCTTTCTCTTGGCTTCCAGTAGCATGATAGTTCTCCATCCCCTCACTCTCAATCTAAAGGTGTCCTCAGGTCTAAAATGAGTCTCTTGTAGACAGCAAATAGATGGGTCTTGTTTTTTTATCCATCCTGATACCCTATGTCTTTTGGTTGGCGCATTTAATCCATTTACATTCAGTGTTATTATAGAAAGATACTGGTTTAGAGTCATTGTGATATCTGTATGTTTTATGCTTGTAGTGATGTCTCTGATACTTTGTCTCACAGGATCCCCCTTAGGATCTCCTGTAGGGCTGGGTTAGTGGTGACAAATTCCTTCAGTTTTTGTTTGTTTGGAAGACCTTTATCTCTCCTTCTATTCTAAAAATTTTTTTTCAACGTTTTTTATTTTTATTTTTGGGACAGAGAGAGACAGAGCATGAACGGGGGAGGGACAGAAAGAGAGGGAGACACAGAATCGGAAACAGGCTCCAGGCTCCGAGCCATCAGCCCAGAGCCTGACGCGGGGCTCGAACTCACGGACCGGACCGCGAGATTGTGACCTGGCTGAAGTCGGACGCTTAACCGACTGCGCCACCCAGGCGCCCCATCTCCTTCTATTCTAAATGACAGACTTGCTGGATAAAGGATTCTCAGCTGCATATTTTTTTCTGTTCAACACATTGAAGATCTCATGCCAATCCTTTCTGGTCTGCCAAGTTTCAAAAGAGAGATCAGTCACGAGTCTTATAGGTCTCCCTTATATGTGAGGGCACGTTTATCCCTTGCTGCTTTCAGAATTTTCTCTTTATCCTTGTATTTTGCCAGTTTCACTATGCTATGTCGCCCAGAAGATCGATTCAAGTTACGTCTGAAGGGAGTTCTCTGTGCCTCTTGGATTTCAATGCCTTTTTCCTTCCCCAGTTCAGGGAAGTTCTCAGCTATAATTTCTTCAAGTACCCCTTCAGCACCTTTCCCTCTCTCTTCCTCCTCTGGGATATCAATTATGCGTATATTATTTCTTTTTAGTGTATCACTTAGTTCTCTAATTTTCCCCTCATACTCCTGGATTTTTTTATCTCTCTTTTTCTCAGCTTCTTCTTTTTCCATAATTTTATCTTCTAGTTCACCTATTCTCTCCTCTGCCTCTTCATCTGAGCCATAGTTGTCTCCATTTTATTTTGCAACTCATTGATAGCATTTTTTAGCTCCTCCTGGCTGTTCCTTAGTCCCTCGATCTCTGTAGCAAGAGATTCTCTGCTGTCTTTTACACTGTTTTCAAGCCCAGCGATTAATTTTATGACTATTATTCTAAATTCACTTTCTTTTATATTGTTTAAATCATTTTTGATCAGTTCATTAGCTGTTGTTATTTCCTGGATGTTTTTCTGAGGGGAATTCTTCCGTTTCATCATTTTGGATAGTCCCTGGAGTGGTGCGGAACTGCGGGGCAGTTCCCCTGTGCTGTCTTGAATAACTGGAGTTAGTGGGCGGGGCCGCAGTCAGACCTGATATCTGTCCCCAGCCCACCGCTGGGGCCACAGTCAGACTGGTGTGTGCCTTCTCTTCCCCTCTCATAGGGGCGGGATTCACTGTGGGGTGGCGTGGCCCCTCTGGTCTACTTGCACACTGCCAGGCTTGTGGTGCTGGGGATCTGGCGTATTAGCTGGGGTGGGTAGGCAAGGTGCACGGGGGCAGGAGGGGTGGGTCTGAATTTTATAACATAATACTCAAAGGACCAGCATACAATTGAAAATCAATTGTTATATATAAAACCAGGTACATCTCAAATAAGATAATCAAAAGATGCCAGAATGGAATAGCACATTTTGGAAATTATCTGATTGGAGAAAATACTTTGTATAATTTCAGTGAAAAAAAATCACATATATATATAAAATACTATTAATTTTATTTGAATAAGAAAGGACTTTCCTTTAAGAATGAAGTCAGTGATTCGACCATAAAGTAATTTAAAATATCTGTATTTAAAAAAAAAAAACAACTAAAAGAAACAACAAAGTGGGAAAAATAGACTATTTTTCAGATAAACCATAACTTTCTGCCAAAAATGCCAAATAAAAAATAACAATTTAAATTGTGGGGTGAGAATCCACCTGTCTTCACCCTCAGTAAGCAAAGAGCTTATGCCTCTAAAGTTCTGGAAAATGTCTGATGTGACTTTTAAAACTCAGGATAACTTCAACTTGTACTTCAACTTGTACTCATGCTATGGAACACACACTAATGTCCTCAAATTCACAAAGTAAATAAGTACAGTTTCTTATCCTATATTTTTAGTAAAATTAGAAAAATGTATTTTATTTTGATATTAAAACAAACCTTTATTATGGCATATAAAATTTTCATAAATTTGATAATATAAAAGCTATGAACTTAAAGTTGTTTGCCTGATTCCTTTTGTTGTGCTAGGGCATTTATATTATCCCTTTCTTTTGGAGTATTTAGTTTTGAAGTTTTAAGAATCACTACACCAAAGTGTTTTTATTTTTTGACCTAGAATTAGGGAAAGCTTACTTTCACATAAGTTCATTGGCCTCTTCCCTAAATAAGTGTGATAATTTGATATAGTTATGTTGCTAAAAATATAAACATGAAATATTGCATGCCACTTAACTACCATATTTGTAAAAAGATCATAAGACAATCTTAACTCCTAGATACTAAATGGGATGAAAAATACACTTATTTCCACTTCTCTTCCAGTGAAATTGAAACACTGAAAAAAATTCAGTTTTAAAAGATATCTTTTAAAACAGTGTACAACCTCAAATGTCTTATAAAATCTAAAGCTCTAGGAATATTTTCTGTGTCACTATGTGGCATGTAACCTTGATTATACTCTACTAACTGCCTAGGGGATTTTTACTCTTATTCCAAAAAAGTCAATGGGTTTCTAGGCAAAATTGCTTAATTCTACTTTCCTGGTCAAATTTATCTTGGGGTAATTATATTTTGACTGTCCTGAATCTGAGCCACTAGGCTTTCAGTCAGACTTGATGTTCCTCCTGGGTGACGGAATCGATCCAGGGCTATGTCGTGTGCACTATAGAGCAGATGCCACATTTCACCCTGGAGGGTAATACAGTTGAAGGTGCAGTGATTCCTACATATCCACTTAACAAACTTTGTGCAATCACTGGAAATAAAAGACACCACTCAAAGGATGTTTACTCGAATAAAATAAATGGTGTTTGAGAAAAATGCAATGATAGCAGTGGGAAGTTTATTCAATTCTATTTTGATACCATTACTTTTAGACATTCATTTATTGATTGATGAAATAATTATTGAATACCTACTATATGCAGCGTACTGACCTGAAATTAAAAGTGTGCATAATAAACTTCCAAAATTTACCATCTAAGAAGGAAAACAAAGATATACAACAGAAGTATAAAGTAAAATGGGATAGATTATAAAGTAGGTAAATTTCTATTCCATCATGGGAAAATGTAAGCTTTTGAGTGAAGAGGAAAAAAAAGGTAATTTATTTTCATACAGGCAAGTATTTCCTAACATTATTTGACTTAAGTGTAAATTTCTTGATCTCTCCCTGGAGATTTTATAGACTCTAGTTTCAATTTTTTTGCATGTTATACAATAAAGTGTGAATTTAAATAAATACTTAAAATAACCATTTAAAGAATATTCGCAATACAGAAGTAACCTTTTTAGGAGATGAATTGTGTCCCCCCAAATCTGTATGTTGATGTCCTCACCCCAGGACCTCAGGATGTGACTTTCATTTGGAAATAGGGTCACTGAAGATGTAATTAGTTAAGATGAAGTCATATTCGCATAGGGTGGGCCCCTCATTGAATATGACTTTTTTTTTTTTTTTTTTTTTTACTAAAAAAGGGGATAGCCATGTGAGCATGAAGGTAAAGATTAGGGTGATCCACCTACAAGCCAAAGAACACTAAGCGTGCCAGCAAACTAACAGAAGCTAGGGGAGAGGCATGGAACAGATTCTCCTTTACAGCTCTCAAAAGGAACCAACCCTAAGGACACCTTGATCTCAGACTTCCAGCCTCCTGAACTGTGAGAACATGCATTTCTGTAGACCCTGTGGTTTATGTTATTTTGTTAGGGCAGCCCTAGGAAACTTTTATAAGTTTTAAAAGATTTATTATACAGGAATACAAATTTTGATATGTTGCATTTTACAAACAATGCAATGGAACATTATTTTAATTATATAACGAAAAATGATTTACTAATAAATTTCAACATAGGATTTTTATACATTTTATCATTTTAGTATTAGAAATTAAAAAATATATGAAGTATACATTTAAATTTAGGTTGAAAAAAAGTTACGTTCTTGATGCTGATGTTTAAAATTCTTGAATTTTATACTCAAGGAAGAAACAGATCATGAATATACTCACTTTGTCTTCACTAATTTCCATACATTCTCTATCATTATGTACTCAGAGCCTTCTAATCTATTTCATTTTAAAGAGAAAAGTACTTAAAATCTCATTATATATTTATTTTTAAAACATAGAAATTTAAAAAAAAATTCCATTCACTGAAAAGCATAAAATATTGAGAGTAATTAAAAGAATACACCATATTTGTGGTTTGGAAGGCTCAATATTGCGTGCTCATTCTCACCAAACTGGTGTATAAATTTAATGACATCCCAATAAAACTCGAACAAGTTTTGCTGTGGAAATTGAAAGGCCATCTCAAAAATTTATATGGGAATGCATAAAGGCATAAGATAGCAAAGACAATGAACTATACAAAATAGTCATATTACCAGATCTTAGTACTTATTATGAAGATATAGTAATTAAAATTTTGTGGTATTGAAGAATGAATAAGTAGACTGATGGAACAGAGTAGAAGTTATTGTCCCTGATCAATTTTCAATTTTACCAAATACTCCTATTTGAATATGTCAGTATAGGTCTTCTATTTTTCTGGAAAGTTTTCTTGCAGTCTTAAATATCAATTGGGTTTCATTGCTTTATCTCCTTCAGAGACTCAGGTTGTTAAGATATTCTTTGCCTGTCTTTCTCTCTGCCTTTTTAAATTTTCTTTAACTCATCCCCATTCCCATCTCTTTGATATTTCCCCCTTTTCTTGACTGCCCCTTACTGAGTTTCATTTTATTCTATATTCCTTTTAATTTAGTCTATTTCTGAAAATGTTTGTCTTTTATGTCTCTCCTGAATTCAATCAACTCTCATTTTCTTTTGTATATTACTGTTCTTAGATTTTTTTTTATTTCTGATTAAAGATTTTTCCATTGGGTTATTTGCATTTATTTACTTATTTGTTTGTTTGTTTATTTACAGGTATCTAGATGTATGTTTGAAAATACGTGATTCAGTTTGGAATATTATGATAGAGGTTTTTTTTTTAATATTTTTGAGAAAATGAGTTTTTATTTTCTGCTTTCCTCTGACAACAGCTTTGAACAGATACATGTTTCTATGTATCTACACTTCATGAACACAGTGAAAGTCTGAGAGTGAAAGAAAAAGATTCTAATTTGGGACCTCTTTCTTTATGATGAGTGTGGTTAAATGTAGTTTCTTTAATGGATAGCATCTTGGGCAGGTTTTTGGGAGAGAGAATTGGGTTTCTTTTATTTTTCAGAATCCTTGATTTTCTCCCCTTGCTTCATTTTCCTTTTACCATTCAGTCTCCAAATACAACTCCTGTCTTCCTTTTTACCATTCTGTCCCCATGAAATGTTGCTTTACTTATACTGCTTCCTCAAGTCTTATCCAAAGTCCCTTCACAATAGTCAATATCTTTATCTAGAGGATTTTTTTTTTGCACCTTCACACTTGGGGTAGACATTTTCTTGAAGAAGATGATTTTAGCTTAATCCTCTCTAATCTCTCATGTGCAAAGCCTTCAGTAGGAGCTCAAGAAAAGCTTGATTAGAGATTTTTTATTTTCATAGTTAAAGAAAATATTCTCTGATTCTAATCATGATGGAGTCATGGAAAAGTATGAATTTACTTTTTCTTATTAATATGTAGAGCTTAGGGTAAGATTAGTGAAAGATTAAGATTTATGGGGCGCCTGGGTGGCTCAGTCGGTTGGGCTTCTTTTTTTTTTTTTAATTTTTTTTAATGTTTATTTTTTACAGAGAGAGAGAGAGCATGAGTGGGGAGGGGCAGAGAGAGAGGGAGACACAGAATCCAAAGCAAGCTCCAGATTCTGAGCTGTCAGCACAGAGCCCGATGCGGGGCTCGAACCCACAGACTGTGAGATCATGACCCAAGCCGAACTCAGACGCTCAACCACTGAGCCACCCAGGCGCCCCATTGGTTGGGCTTCTGACTTTCAGTCATGATCTGATGGCTCATGAGTTGGAGCCCTGCATCGGGCTCTGTGCTGAAGCCTGAAGCCTGCTTCAGATTCTGTGTCTCTGTCTCTCTCTCTCTGCCCCTTCCCTGAACATGCTCTGTCTCTCCTGTCTGTCAAAAATAAATAAACATTTAAAAAATAAAAAAATAAAAAAGATTTAGGCAGCCACCATTCACCATTACCCTGATTACCAATGTTACTTGTTTTTTTACAATTAAGCAGTATTCCTAATTGGAGAATATATCACTTCAGCTGGCAATGGAAATCTGGAATAATAATAGCTTAAAAAGATAGTTTATTTTTTGCTCTTAGAGACATCTAGAGCCAGGGGTCCATTATGACTTCTGCACAATGTCACCATTACCATGGGATCCTTCACTTTTTTTCTGCATATCCATTATTAGCACGTGTCTCCCATTCCCAAGGCTGCTTTAGTGTTGTATGATGCTGACTGAACACAGTTATGTTCCAAACAGAAAGAAGGAAAAAGAATGAAGAGTAAAATGAGGGCATTCTCCCAGATGACTCAGAAAGAAGGAAAAAGAATGAAGAGTAAAATGAGGGCATTCTCCCAGATGACTCAGAAAGAAGGAAAAAGAATGAAGAGTAAAATGAGGGCATTCTCCCAGATGACTCAGCTCCCTTTAAATGAGTGGTCTATAAAGTCTGCCCAATAACTGCTTGTTTATGTCTCATTAATTACCACTACCTGTGGGAGAGATGAAGAAAATGTAGTGTTTTGGTTAGGAACATTTCTAACCCCAATAAGGCGCTGTTCTCTTAATAAGAAGGGGGAAATGGGTACCTGATAGGTGTTGGAAGTTCTTGCTACAGGAAATAAAAGTCTTTGTTTATATAATATGGGTGCCTTGGCTTATCTCCATGCCTAATATATATCTATTTCTAGGCATCCATTACCTTAAATGATTATGTATTTGAAATGAATAATAGTCAGAATATATTTAGTTCAGCTAACTCATTTTAAATCTGTACATGCATTAACAATATTTTATACTAATATGTGTTAGCTCAACTTTATAATCTAAAGGCATTAAATCAGCAAAATATGGCAAGTTAAAAAAATCTTATAAATTTGAACAACTCCTTTAGCAGGAGAAGTCAAATCATTGTAAATTTTTCTGTTATGCATGCATTTGAATAGTCTTTGATATTAAATAACTATATTTTAAATCTAATAGCTCTAATAATAGTTTTGATGTATGTCTTTCTACTTGAATCATTCAATATTTTACCACTGACTAAAAATTTCTGGTTAGCAGTATAACTGTCATTCAGCTTCCAGCTTCAGAGATAGAAATTTATTTATTTGATTAATACTGAACTTTTACTACTCTGAAGAGCTTAAGGCAGTGAATGGCTAAGACAAATCTTGAAATATTTAGCATTACAAAGGCAAAAAGAGGAGAGGCAGTAAATAGAGTGTAGAAAATGGGAGAAGGCAGATGGTGACAACTTCAAGCCCAGGTAACACTCTAGGCAGTGTTGTCTAAGATGATGCATTAGGAAAAGAAAAAAGGGCTCCCCATACTTCCCTCTTAATGGCCACTTTAGTAATTTATGAGGAGTAAAATCACCTCTTCCCCAACTTCATTTTTTAGATTCCCAAATTATTGCATACACCTTCCAAGCTTTTTCTCACCCTATCTTACAAAAACACATATTCACGCACTTGTACAAAAGAAACATATAATTTAAATGGTTTTGACATATCCTGAAGCCTATCCAAATGTCCCAAAGTTGATAACCAGTGACTTATAATTTGAGTTTGTCAATTAGATAGAAGGGAGCTGGAGGATGTTATTCAAGGGAGAGAAGGTAGATAAGCAATAGTTTCAAGTTGCCATAGCTTCAAGTTACAGTATTTAGGGACTGCCAATAATTTTATATTTATTTCAAGGTAACAGTATGTGTAGGAGGACTGTGAGGATAAAGGAGTGGATAAAAGGTTGTTGACAGATGATGAAGCCATGCTGTACTTTAAACTTGGTGTATTTATTTATTTTAGCAGTAGATAGAATTGTTGATGAATTTCCAAAGTGCCCTACTACCAAAAAAAAAAAAAAAATGATTGTCTTACCTGCTATTTTACCATCGTTTCTGTGTTTTATTTCTTCTTGTGACTGGGAAATCTTCCACCTGGGATCTCTTTTCTAAGTATTCATTTCACAAGAGTTAACCCTTTCAATAACGTTTCTTCCTGGACATTCAATCAGTATACTTTCTTGTTGATTAACCATGGACACTGAGGGCCAAGTGCTAAGTAAGACAACCCCAATCCTAGCCCTCACTCAGGCTCTCTTCCCTTAAGAAAAGGCAGTCATAAAATGACTGAATTAATAATTTGTTATTTAGAGTCACAACGAATGCCATAATGAGAAAGTACAACTCTTTATTAGTCTCCTCAAGCTGTCATAATAAAACACTAGAGACTAGGTGGCTTAAACAACAGAAATTCATTTTCTCAAACAGTTCTGCAGACTAGACGTCTCAGATCAAGTTTCAATGGGATTGATTTCTGGTGAAAGCACTCTTCCAGGCTTGCAGATGGCCACCTGCTCACTGTGTCCTCACATGGCCCCATCTTTAGTATGTTTGGAAGGAGAGTGACAACAAGAATGAGTGAATGAGAGAATGAGCACATGAGCATTCTCTGGTGTCTCTTCTTTATGGACTAATCTTATGGGATCAGAGCCCCATACTTATGACCCAAGTTAATCTTGGATTACTTTCTTAGAGATCCCATCCCCAAATAAAGCCACCCTGGGGGATAGGGCTTCAACATATGAATTTTGGGAAGACACTAACATTATGTCCATAACAAGGTCTAACCAGAGCATTTAACAAGTCACCTGATCTAATCTGCATTATTAGGGACTTTATGAGAAGTAACAATTGTGATCTAAAAAAGTATTAAAGAATAAGACAAAGGAAATCATATCGCCAAAGAGAAGACATAAGAAGGTCCTGGAAGTAGCATGCCATATTGAGAGAACTGAAGCAAAGGCAGTATTGTAGAAATGAGTGTGATAAAGCATGACATGAGACAAATCTGGAGAGGCAGGCAGGGACCAGAATTTATATGGTCTTGTAGGCCAAATTAAACACTGGGCAAGTCATTGAACATTTTAAGCACAGGAGTGACACAATTAGATAAACTTGTTATAAAGGAAATCACTCTGATTGCAGCACACACACACACCCACAGACACACACAAATAAAAAAATTAAAAAGATCAAGAATGTTAGTTATAAGAGAATGGCACTATTCCAGGTGGCATATAGTGGTAGCTCAGGACAGAGTAGTGACTCTGGAAATGGAAAGAAGTAGACTGAATTAGATATACAATAGTCCCCCGCCCCATCTGCAATTCTGCTTTCTGAGGTTTTAATAACACGAGGTCAACTGTATGTAGGAATCAGATGATCCTCCTTCTGATATATGGTCATAAGGTCATTTGTAGCCTAATGCTACATCACAATGCCTACATCACTCACCTCACTTCTCATCTCATCATGTAGGCTTTTTATCACCTCACATTATCACAAGATGGGTGAGTGCCATACAATAAGATATTCTGAAAGAGAGAGAGACCACATTCATGTAACTTTTATTATAGTATATTGCTATAATTTTCCTATTTTATTAGTTATTAATCTCTTCCTGGGCTTAATATATAAATTAAACTTAATCATAGGTATGTGTATATAGGAAAAAACGTGGTATATATAGTATATATGTAGGGCACAGTACTAGCCATGGCTTCAGGCATTCACTACAGGTCTTAGAATGTATCACTATGGATAAGGGGGGGGGTCTATTTTAGAGGTAGAATTAAAATAACTTAGTGATTGATTAGCTAAGAAAGGAGATGAAGAGAAAGGAGCCAAGAATGGCTGAGATTTCTGGTGGAATTTGGACCCATTCATTACCATGGAGAAGGATACACCTTTTTGGTTGGGGGTGGATAGAGATGGAGAAAGAATCATGTGTTCAGTTTGGAACATGTTGAATTTTAGGTCCCTATGATATATCCAGTTGTATATACGTGCTGCAGATAATTTTAAAACCTCTGGGATAAAGATTTTAAATTTGAGAATTATCAGCCATAAATGATAAATGAAGTCATTAGTTCTAGCTGAGATCTCTAGGGAGAGAATACAGAAAGGAACAAAACCTTAGAACAGAGACCTGAAAAAATCCAAGATTTAAAGTTCAATGAAAGCTCCTAAGGACACATAGAAGGAATTGTCAGAGAGGAGGAAAAGCCAGTGGGCATGTGTTTCAAAGTAGGAAGAAACAATGGGGACAACTACCAAGAATCAAATAAGATGACGTCTAAAATTTGACAAATGTAGTTAGCCAAATAGAGTGAATGAGAGACATTTCAGTGAAAGACTAGTGATTGGAACCAAACTGGAGCGGGTGGAAGAATGATTGGGACACAACAGATGGTGGAGAGAACCGCAGGACCAGGGACCTCCTGCTGCTAACCTGGATGTCTAACTGGAAACTCTTAGAGCTGTAAAAATGAATGAATGAATGAATGAATGAATGAGTGAATGAATGAATGAATGGGCTTTTTAAAATGAATTTGAAACTCAGAACATCCAAATTTATTAAACTAGAAATCAAACAATGCTTATTTCCATTTTTTTCTGGTGCCATAAAGATTTATATGGATATTTCAGGGTTTATGAATTGTTTGAGCAGCTTTTTACTACCTGAACAAAAGAACTGCAATTGAAATACTATGTATTTTATTAGGGCACAAGAGCACAATTCTCAAACACTTTTATTCTAAAAGAGTGAAATTCCATTTGGCCAGAGAAAAAGTGAAACTGATATTGGAAATAAATAGGTATGGAGTTAGAGTGTATTAATGCTAAGTGAAATAAGTCAGTCAGAGAAATCATTTGTATGTCATTTGACTATATTATCTCCTTAAAGGAAAAACAAATTGAAAATATTGGCATATTTCAACAGTGGGTCCTGGTGTGTCTGTTAACTCTGGATGTACAATTAACTACATTTAACTATTAAGTACGTTTAACTATTCCCACATTTAACTATTAACAGGAAGCATGTTCTACCATAATCTGAAAATGTTTTAGAAATCAGTCAACAAATGATATGTGCTGATATCACTGCATTGCCCAAATAATATCCAACCTGCTTAAGCCCCTCCTTTAGGATGGAGAATGGCCCTTAACGATAAATGTCTTGAGCCTCAAAGCTGGTCTTGCTTACACATATGTTGGATAAATAACTTCAAGGGTGCCCACAGCCACCCAACAGCCATCCATTTGTGAACTAGACCAGAAAACACCAGTGAAAGAGTAAGGACTGAGACCTTGTTCAGTCTTCAGGCAAGTCAGAAAATAGATTTCTAATGAAAAGAATAAACCTTTCTTTTCCTTTAGTTAGGATAAAAAGGGCCAATCTCTCTCTAGTATATTTATCTCTATCTATGTATCTAAAGACCAAGGAAGCCGGTTTATTTTAATCATAGATTAAAGGGCATCTCTCACTTCAGAGTATCCACGTAGGCTATATTTCAAGGAGGAAAAACAAAACGGCAGAGAGATTTTGGTTGACACTGCATTTTCTGATCTGTTAATATTTTTTTCTATAATAAAGAAAAACAGTTAAATACTTTCTCCTAAAATTCTCAGGACTCACTTGAGGGATAACCCTGAGCAACACCTCTAACCTCACAGTTGGAAAAGGTATAAACTGTGATCACCCATTTTCTAGGCCCTTAGAAAGAATTTACACAATGAAACACCTGAAATAAAACACATGAAATAAAGTAGAAGAGAACACATTAGAAAAGCTAAATTATATTATATGCTAAATATACCATGGAAGAGGAAATTTAAAGGAGGTATCACTAGCACCTGCCCCCATTCTTTCCCACATCCTCCTGCTTAGATGAAAGCATCTTTTCTCCTCACCACTAAGAGGATAATCCTGCTTTCCTATTAATAATAAAAAAGGCTCAAGTCTCTCCTATTTAAAAAATATCTCTCCAGCTTGATAATACCTGCAATCCCATCTTAATAAAATTTCTTGGGAAAAAAAAAGATGTTTCTACTCAGTTTCCACTTTCTGATAAGTTGTTCACTTCTCAAGTCACAGACATGAAACTATTGGCTGAGGAATGAATTATATGTGGATAGTTAAAGCATAAAGTGTAGAAGTTTCTTCTGATATTTAAACATCCCTCAGGGTCTGCCCTGTAGTGTTGCACTCCTCCCTGTGTAGATTCATTTTACTCCATGACTTCAGTGACATCTGTGATGCTGGTGACTTCAAGATCTGAATCATCAGCACATTTTCCTCTCTTAAGCTTTATAGACACATTTGAAGAGTAAACTTTCGCTCTCTCCATATATCTTTGAATTTCCTGCGCATATATAAAATTAAGTATGTTCAAAACTGAAATTATCCTATCACTACCCTTTGCCACCCCACACCCATCCTATCCACAAATCCATTTACATCCTTTCTCCTCTCCAACATATTGGTATTATTCTAGGTTATTATTTAGATATACCAAGACTGCATAGATTATTGCAACTGCCTCCTTATGTGTATTTTCCAGTCCATTCTTATTCTCTCCAATCAATTTCTCACACACTAGATACAACAATCTTTAAAAATTTAATTATAAGTAAATCTGATTATGTTTAATCTTTCTAAAATATTTCAAGGTATCTTCATTACTTATAGGATAAAATATGATTTTCTTAATAGGGCTGACATGGTCCTTTGGAATATAACCCATGATTAATTCTCCAACTTAATTTCTTGACACTTTCCCCTCCCATGCAATAGTCCAACCCAGTCACATCTACCTTCAATACTCTAAAAGTGCTAGACTTTACCACAGACTCTTCCTCTTGCTTAGACTCTTTCTCTTCCATTACGTACTGTTTCTCTGCACACTTCCCCTCATCTTTGAAGCCTTTCTTTGCATCCACACTACACAGTACTTCTCCCACAACAGTGCCTCCCAATGTCTATTAGACTCTCTTTCTTCAACTCTCATTAGCCATAGCTCTTATTAAGCTAGGTGGGCTCAGTGAGTATATCTACCTTAAAAGTCCCTTAGTCCTTCCATAATAAAGCACAATGCCTCACATCTAGTATGTGTTTGATACATGAGGCCAGAGAATTATATTTAAAGAAAATCTCTTGACTAGAGTTACAGTGCAGATGGGCATTTCTGGAAATAACGTGTATGAAAAGAGTCCTCTCTATGACCTTTTAAAAACTGGCCAAATTATATTCGTTATATGATAGCAAAAAAAAAAAAAAGTGATGAAACCTTATTAGGGCCAAGTAGGAAAAAAATCCAGCATGACTAAGTGGGGGAAAAATTATGGCATGATGTTAAAATGAATGCAATTCTATTAGTTTTAACTAAGATATTCCAAATTAGACTAATAAGCTTCTGTAGAGGTGCTAAGGAACTCATTCGAAAAAAAATAATAATAAATGCTTTTAAGCTAGCATGTAAATTGTAAGCAGGTGGGTGTTTCTGAAAGTGTTTCAAAATCACCCATTCACCCAGGTACTTTAAACATTCCTCCTGCAATTTAGCTCAAGCTGCAATTTAGAACAATTTGAGGGAAAGATTTGCTAAGTAAAAATAATTTTCAATCAGCCACCTTTTGCAAATTCTTATAAGCTTTCAATTTATAATATTAGCTGTCCTAATTAATAAGATTTAATTGCCTTTGAAATTTGAAATAAAGTCCCTGGTCCTGGGTGATGTATGCTGCTAAAAAGTAAACATAATTTTTAAAAAGTGTTATCCCACAGCCGTGAGGAAAAAGAAAATGTCTTCCTCAAAAGTAAATGGTAGTTTTTGGAAAGACACATAACTTGTGAATCATCACCTTAATCTAGCAGTGTGAGTCAGGAGACAGTGCTAGTCATGGACCACACCTGGACTGGCTCTGAGATTATTCACACACCTCTTGCTAAGAATGTCACAGAGCCGATTCCCAAGACAAAATGTGTGCAGAGAACGGAGAGAGAGAGAGCCAGCAGACCCCCTGAGGAGAAAATTTCAGAACAGAATAAATCGGTGTTTATTTTGACAAGAAAGTGCCTTTATTATATTTGAGGGGTGGGTTCTTATGTTTGCAAGGTCAAATTATATCACACAATGTGTCATACGGTTTTCTTAGAGTAGTTTTTATTTCCATAATTTAATCATCTTAAATATCATATGTGCATACCTAACATAAAAATTTCTGTGTACACAGATGCATGCAAATATTCTGCATCAAAGGATGAAACACTGAAAGTACAATATATTTTAATGCATTTATTCTCATCTTTATCACAATCATTTCACAGGGAAAAAAATGATCACAACTCCATTTTTAGGTTTTAAGAATTCAGGAAATGTTGTTGTTTCCATCCCTACATCTTTTCTAGAATTAGATCTAAAAAACCCAACACTAATGAGGAAACGTTTTGTGTGTAAAGACCTTCAGAAAAGGAGATCCACAAACCTCTTTCAATAATGCATTCCTGGAAAAAAATACCTAAAAACTTTTGCCTGAGGAAACTATTTTCTATAATAACATGAATTCCTCAGATAGCAGCAAAAGCCCATTTCCTGCTGTTAGCTCTCAATAGGAAGGAGATGAATAATTTTTCTTCATATCTTTGAACAATGTTTAAATTATTCCCCAATCTTCTCTGTTTCACACTAAATAATTCCTCACTCCCTGAGCACTTCTTCATGGGTGTTACTTGAAATTATCGTTGTTGATCTCTATTGCACTCACTTCAGAGTCTCTTTATGAGTTATAGAAACCTAGATTCAAAAATTTAATAAGAGTAAAACTCAGATTTCACATTTTTCATAGTCTTATTTGTAGATTCCAATCTTCTAGCTAAAAAAAAAAAAGGAAAAAAGAAAAAAAAAAGAAAGGAAGCAAAAACGAGCAACACAACGTCCTTGAACTTATTTTCTAAGGCTGCACAAGTTTGCTGTTGTCTTCATCTGAGCTGTAAACCTCCCCCATCCCCACATTCCTTCCCCCCTTTTCCAGAAAACTACAATGTTTTATATGCTGGAGTCTCTAAACTCTATTAATATCACTATGAAACAGAGCCCCATGAGAGTATTTAAATAAAATAAGAGCACCAAAGCCTTTGGTTAAGTTAGGACAGGATTCTATTGTAACGAACAATACTGATTTCTCCAGTGGACAGAAAGCGAACAGTTTTAATTGGATTAGCAATGTGACCCTTGGGTCCCACAGAGATTTATAATGCTTAGTTAGATAAAATTTGCCTAACTGAAAGGATTTGCTTAGGAGATGTGATTCTTCCCCTAGTTTTGTTGAGAAATAATTGACATACATCACTGCATAAGTCTTAAGGCATACAGCATGATGGTTTGATTTACATATATTGTGAAATGACTGCCACAATAGATTCAGCTAATATTCGTCTTCTCATGTAGATACAATAAAAAGAAAAAAAGGGGCGGGGGAATTCTCCTTATGAGAAATCAGGATTTACTCTCTTAACTTTCCTCTATTATCACACAACATTGTTAGAGACAGTCATCACGTTGTAGATTACACTCCCGGTACTGGTACTTACTTATCTCACAATCGGAAGTCTGTACTTTTTGACCACCTTCCTCCAACTTCCCCTCCACCTAGCCCTTGCCTCTGATAACTATAAGTTTGATCTTTTTTTCTATGAGTTTGCTGAGGTTTTTTTGTTTGTTTGTTTGTTTTAGACTCCACAGATAAATGAGATCATATAGTACTTGTCTCTCTGACTTATTTCACTTAGCATATGCCCTTGTTAAGGGCAAATAGTAGGATTTCCTTGTTTTTTTAAGGTTGAATAATATGCCATTGTGTAATATGCCACAACTCCTTTATCCATTCATCCATTGACACTTAGGTTGTTTCCGTGTCTTGGATATTGTAAATAATGCTGGGATGAAAATGGGGGTGCATGAAGGTCCAAGTTAGTGTTTTTGTTACCTTTGGATATATTCCCAAAAGTGGAATTACTGGCCCATATGGTTTCTTTTGCCATGGAGTAGTTTTTTAGTTTGATATAGTCCCACTTATTTTTTATTTTGTTGGTTTGTGTTTTAAGTGTCATATCCAAAAAGATCATTACTAAGGTCTATGTCAGGAAGCTTGTTTGTATATTTTCTTCTAGGGATTTCATTGTTGGAAGACTTACATCTAAGTCTTTAATCTATTTTCAGTTAATTTTTGTGAATGGTTTAAGATAGAAGTCCAGTTTCATTCTTTCAAGTGTGAATATACAATTATGCCATAACCATTTACTGAAGAGACTATGTTTTCTCCCTTGAGTATTCTTGGCTCTCTTGTAAAATATTAGTTGACTATATATGTTTGAGTTTATTTCTGAGCTCTCAATTCTGTTCCATTTGTCTAATTGTTTTTATGCCAGCACCATATTGTTTCGATGACTATAGCTTTTTATAAGATAGCTTGCAATCAGGATTTCTGTGGCTATCTGGGGCCTTTTGTGGTTCCATACAAATTTTAGGAGTGTTTTTTCTACTTCTGTAAAAAAAATGTCATTGGGATATAATGTAGTCTCTCTTCGAGGTGCGAGGGAGTGCTTTAGTTTTATGCCCATGTTCTAAGATTTTTCTGGTGGTATCTTTTTCTTGAATTAATGTTAGTTGTTCTTGTGAGGGGAACAAAGTCAGGAATGACCTACGTTGCTCTCCTGGTGACCTCACTCTAACTGAATTTTTTTTAAGTGCCTTAGAATGAACTGGGTTGTTAGAGCATTATATTTTAGTCACACTGTAGACTATGGGGCTTATATTTTATTGTTTGATCAGGAGCTCCTTCAGACCTGCAAAGGATGAGCTAGGCATTCTCAGTATGAACTTGTTTGTAGTTATACATAATCACCCAAGAGCCTTATTACTTGATGGATTTAATAACATCATTGTACAAGTTGATACAATGTAGTTCTTCCAATGCTGAAAATGCTTTATCCTCCTTAATGAAAGATAGTACATTGCATGGATAAGCATATTGCATGGAGACCCCTGGGATAAGATCACCTGCACTGGAATTCTTTATGCTCCACATATCAGCTCTGTATCCTTGGACAAATGAAGTTTATATGTCTCACTGTTCTCATAAGTACAATGGAGATATAGTACTTTTTGAGCGGTTGCCACAAAGATCGGATATGTTACTACTTAATCATTTAGCTAGTTTCTAGGACATTTTAAGTGCTCATTCAATTATAAATATAAGAATTACTATCATTGTCTAAACTTGAGATTTTTTTTACATATATAAGAGTTTCGTGTCAAACCTGATCTTTCCTCATACTTTAATAATGATACTTTAAATCTGGTTAAAAAATAAGTTACATGCAAAAAAAGTGCTAAAAGTACTGAATAACTTGAAACCATGTAGCTGGGGAGAATAGGACAATAATAATCCAAAGAAAATTGACAACATAATTTTTCTCTTAAAAGTGTTTAAAAACAGGGGCTCCTGGGTGGCTCAGTCGGTTGAACGTCCAACTTCGACTTAGGTCATGATATCACAATCATGGGTTTGAGCCCCACGTCAGGCTCTGTGCTGACAGCTCAGAGCCTGGAGCCTGGCTTTGGATTCTGTGTCTCCCTCTCTCTCTGCTCCTCCCTCACTCACACTCTGTCTCTCTCTCTCTCTCTCAAAATAAATAAAAATAATAAAAAAAAATTTATTGTTTAAAAACAGATAAAAAATTCAATGGAAAAAGTAACTTTATGAGATCTTTAGTCGAAAATTTGAGAGTAGGCACCAAAATCTCTTATAAGGAGAGGGATGAATGGAGAAGTAAGAATGAATGAGGACAAACTTCCTGTTTGATGCCTGTCTTTCCTTCTCAAGTCCTAGAGAAAGTGCCAAGTAGTTCTCTTCTCCAATAGTTTGAAATATAGAAAGAGGAGCTTATGTAGGCACATGTAGTCTCCAAATGAACACAGGAAGCACTGACAGCATAGCCCCGGATTACTCCATTATTCATCATTAGATGGGCTTAGGAATTAACGAAATGATCTTTCACATGCAAACACTCCTGAGGATAAATCTCATTCTTTCCTGCATTATTTTGACTGACTTAATGCCTATAACTACTTTATTTGGTATTTAACTGAATCAGCATGAACAGTAATTTTAATATAAGGGAGGAAAGGAATTAATTCTACATATTTTTATGGAGCTCATTCTGTGAGAGATGCATTAGCTAGACAATGCAAGGAATAATAGGATGAGCACATTTTTTTTTTACCATCAAGGGATAAGTGTTTTAATGAAAAAAAGAGATGGAATACAAGGTAGAATCAATAAATGCTTTACCTCCTGGTAAGACCTGAGGCACAAAGAGAAAAAAGATTCCTGGTCCGTTCTGGCATTTCAACAGGAATTGCAACTGACCACCTGCAGTATAGTTATTTGGCAAGCACAATGTTTAAATTTTTAAAAATATGTTGTAATGTTTTAAACCATGAATTTTCACATAAATATTCATGTTTCTAGATTCTCTGTAAAATTTGGAAGTTCTAGAAAGACTGGCCTTCATAATCTAGAGCAGCTGCAGATGGGAGGCTACTGAGAGTCAGGACATGTGCTCTGCAGATCACCAAAATCCAGATCCTGCTACATGCATTGAGGAGACTGTCTGAGTCCCATAAGCATTTAAAATTAAGCTTTTTGTTGAACATGTTATTACTTCAAAACACTTAATACCCCTCTTTGCCCGATACTTAATTTTATAAACTGGGAGCAACTGGTGTTCAATATTTTTTTTTAAGAGAAAGCAAGAATACTGCATATGAAACTATTGTAGAAAACGTAAATACATAGTAGAGAAAAAAAGTTGAAATACTTCAAGGAGGATATATTATTTAAGGTGAACTTAGAAGAACAGGAAATGTTTACCGACTGGGAAAATGATTAGAGGGCAGCATTCCAGGTGTAAGCAAAGGAATGAAGGAAGAATATTTGGGTTAGTTTTAAGGAACACAAGTTTCCCCTTTTAAACATACAGAGGATATACCTGAAGGAATAGCAGGAATCTGGAATTCTGTGTGGCTCTCTACTCCCAGCTCCAATACGATGTGATCACCAGCCATCCTTCCCTGCCGGAAGAGCTGCTGGAGCCAGAAAAGGGGACCCATATTATAAATCAAGGAAATGGAGTCTATTGGAATCTGGGTGAAGAGTAAAACCAAGGTTAATCAATACTTTCTTACTCTGGTCCTGAGAAGAACCTGGAAACTGGCAGCCAAGAGTCCATGGGCAAAAATCCAGAAAGATAAAGATACTGGAAAAAAACAAGTCCCTAGAGACCCTCAAGAGGAAAAACCATACAGGCTTTGCAGATCCACCTGGAAGCACCTATGTATGTCTTTGTTCCCACAGAGATCCAGGGTCTCTTAGATAGCAACTGTGGGCTAAGTATTTTCTACTGCTTAACTGGGAGCCTGCTGATCAATGCAGCTAAGAAGCCCGGGTGCAAAGCACTTTCCTTTGCGGCTTATATACAGTCAGCCCCCAGAAGGGGAGACTGCTGTCCACTCTCAAGACTGTCAGTGCTTAAGGGAACCAGAATGATCTTAAGACAAGTCAGTCACGAATGGGTAAAGAAAAATAACATGTCAGAAAACCCATCAAGTGAGAGAAGAGAAAGATGCTGAACACCAGATCAACCTGCAACTATGGAAAAAGAATTGCTAAAGAAGCAGTTGATGATTTAGATAAAACAGTAATGAGCATTTACAAAAATTCAAATATGGCACATACAAACAACAACAGCCACAAAAAAATCACTGGATGAACTAAGAAGGATTATTACATTTACAAATCTGTTGATAAAAGGAGAGGACAATTTCCCTTGAGAATCTAACCAGTGGCCTGTAAGACCCATGGAATGAACATCCCACAACACAGCAGAAATATGAAAAGATGGAAATCAGGAGAAAAGAGCTGGAGGGCCAAACTGGGAGATACAACACGAAAGATAATAGGGATTCCTTCTGCAACATGCAGACAAGAAGAATTCTAGAAGGAGACAAAGAACACAGGAAAGACAGGAGTTGAAAAACCAAACCATTAAAAATCCCATTCATTGAAAATACTAACTCTAGGGGCACCTGGGTGGCTCAGTGGGTCAAGTGTCCAACTTGATTTCAGCTCAGGTCATGATCTCCTGGTTCGTGAGTTCCAGTCCTGTATTGGGTTCTGCACTGACAGTGCGAAGCCTGCTTGGGATCCTGTGCCTTTCCCCTACTCTGTTTAAAAATAAATAAATAAACTTAAAAAAATATACCCTATAGCTTAATATAAAATACTCAGAATAAAAGGCACAGCATAAGGAATATAGTTGATACTGTAATAGTGACGTATAGTAACAGACAGTAGCTGTATTTGTGGTGAGCACAGCATAAGGTTTAAACTTGGATTGCTATGTTGCATACTTGAAATTATGTAACATTGTGTGTCAACTGTACTCAACTAAAAAAATACACAAAGAAATTATGTTAAATTTTCTGAACAAACTCATTATCTATTTCTCTAATTTAAATAATGCAGGAACCACTACATGTGTGATTTGTTATTTATGCCACTCAATTCTTGGCACTTATTTTCTTTACTACCATAGCTATCCATTTCTGAAAGTAGTAAACTCTCCTACTGTAATTTTATTTTTAGATCATTTTGTGTTTCTGCTCCTATATTTAATTGCTATGTTGTTGGTGCACAGAGGTGTTAAATTGTTCATTTTTCCTCATAACATCACATGGTTCTCATCTCACAGTACTTTGCTCCTTAAATTAACATTAACTTATTATAATATTGTCATTCTTTTGTTTCCCTCCATCCTTTGTCCCTTCCTTCATTTTGCCCTTCTGTTTTTTTTTTCTTTTCCTGTCACATTATTGCCAATATCCTTTAATGCTGTGAGGTATAGATATAATTTCTTATATAAAGAGAGTTGTGTAAATTAAATATTTTTTTCTGGTAAGAATGCTTCACCTTACTCTCAGCAAATTTCAAATTTACAATATAGTATGATTAACTGCATTCACCATGATGTAGATCCTCAGAACTTACTCATCTTATAACTACAAGTGTGCACCTTTTCACCAGTCTCTCTCCAATTCCAACCCCTACCCCAGCCCTTGGCAACTACCATTCCACTCTGTATTTATATGAGTTTGACGCAGGTATCATATCTATATTTCTTACAGGTTTTCATATTTTGTGTGCCCTTAGTATTTAGAGGAATGCAAATTAAAATGACAATAAAACATCACTTTGTATCTACTAGAAGAGGAAAAACCTTCACAAGTATTAATTCAACTGTTGCTAAAATTTCAGGTGATAATGATATAGTCGCATCATTTTAGAGACAGAGGGGCAATATTTGTTAACTGTAAAAATACAGTAACTCCACATCTAAACATCTATTTCACAGAGACAAATGTGCAAATATAAGGAAACACATGCAGACAGATAGCAATCCATCCCTTATTAAAGCCTCATTTTAAGTGGCCAAAAAATTAATGTTGCATTTAGAGAATGGTTGAATAAATTCAATAGCCATCTCATGAAATATTACACATGTATTAAGAAGTGGTGGGGGGTGTTGCCTGGGTGGTTCAGTCAGTTAAGCTTCCGACTTCAGCTCAGGTCATGATCTTGCAGTTCATGAGTTTGAGCCTGCATCAGGCTCTGTGCTGACAGCTCAGAGCCTGGAAGCCCACTTCAGATTCTGTGTCTCCCTCTCTCTCTGCCCCTCCCCCATTCAAACTCTGTCTCTCTCTCAAAAATAAACATTAAAAAAAAGAAGTAAAGTTTAGACCTATACCTATTGACTGAAGACACTGCCATAATACAATGTTAAGAGGGAAAACAAGCCAGATGCTGAGAAATGTTGTATTAGTACAAGTCCTACAAGAACCAGACACTAAGATGGATTAGACATCATGCAAGAAATGTATAAGGAATAATCCTGTAAGGTAAATGGGGCAGATGCTGGAGGGTTCTGGGAAAGTCCCGTCCAAAGGAGAGAGGAGGCTGGAGGTTTGATGGAAGAGATGTGGACTACAGTGGATGACGACGATGACGACGACGACTACTACTACTACTACTACTACTACTTCTTCTTCTTCTTCTTCTTTCTTCTTTCTCCTTCTTTTCCTTCTTCTTCATTTATTTATTTATTTTTTTACTACAGTGGACTTCTAAGAAGGTTTGGCCAAGTTGATAGGAAGCCCTCCACTAAAACTGCCTCTCAGAGCCCCAAAATTTGCAGAAATAGGCCTCCTCATTTCTCTGCCACTTTAAGTCATTGGCTGGATGTAGCCCATAAGAAGCATGGCCTTTGCTCCAGCATGACAATGGATTTCAGAGTTCAGCAGCTGGGGCACAAGTCAAATAAGGTCCCTGCCATCAGAGACGTAGGATGCACATGTTCATGGGGGGAAGAAGGGGTCACAAATTTCTAAACTACTTTTTTCAGCATGGAAACAATAATGGATGAGCATGTACTCGTGGGACCAATGTTTACGTTTGTCTTGGAAAGAGGGTGGGGAAAGAAAGAAGACAGGGATAAGACAAAATACAAATTACTTATAAAATTATGATTTTATAAAAGTACATAAGATAAAAAGTTATAGGATTGTTTTTATCAAATATTATTGAATGTATGGGGCATCTGGATGGCTCAGTCAGTTAAACATCTGACTTTGGCTGGGGTCATGATCAGATGGCTTGTGGGTTCAAGCTCCACATCAGGCTTGAACCCCATGTCAGGCTCTGTGCTAACAGCTCAGAGCCTGGAGTTTGCTTTAGATTCAGTGTCTCCCTTGCTCTCTGCCCCTCCCCCACTCATGCTCTGTCTCTCTCTCTCTACAATGACTAAACATTAAAAAATATAAAAATGAAAAATATTATTTAATCTAAAATATATTTAAATAAATGTGGATATTTTAAAATAGAAATGAATGTATTTCATGGTATGTTAAGATTGTCAATACCCCCTAATAGATCTTTTAATTCAAAGCAATCCCTATCAGGGGCGCCTAGGTGGCTCACTCCACTGAGCATCTGACTCTTGATTTCAGCTCAGGTCATGATCCCAGGGTTGTGCAATACAGCCCTGCATCAGGTTCCATGCTGAGTGTGGAACCAGCTTAAGATTCTCTCTGTCTTTCTCTCTCTCTCTCTCTTCCTTTGCCCCTCTTTCCCATTCACACATGTTCTCTCAAAAGAAGAGGGGGCGAGGAGGAGCAGGGAGGAGGAGGAGGGGGAAGGTAAGGAGGGGGAGGGGGAGGAGGAGGAGGGGGAAGGGAAGGAGGGGGGAAGGGGAGGAGGAGGAGGGGGAGGAGAAATCCATATTAAAGATGTAGCATGCTTTTTAATGGAAATTTATATGCTTATTTTAAAATACACATAAAAATGCAAAGGACCTAGAATATTCAACACGACTCTGAAAAAGAAGAGAGTAGGAGACCCACCTGACTTCAAAATTATTATAAAAATGTAATAATCAAGACAGTATGGTTTTGGCAACAGCATAGACAAATAGGTAATAGAACAGAATGGAGAGTCTATTAATACGACCGATACATATATGGTCCACTGACTTTCAACAAAGATGCAAAGGTAATTCAGTGGAAAAGAAAAGATGTGCACCATGTTTACATTTCAATAAATGGTGCTCAAACAACTGGATATCCATATAAAAATGCACTTTGATTCATAGTTTTCACATTAAAATAATTAACTCAAATAGATTACAGAATTAAATATAAAACTAAAAAACTTCTAGAAGAAAACAGGAAAATCTTCATGGCCTTCAGGACAGCAAATACTTTGTACGTTCAATACCAAAAGAATGATTCCCTAGAACAAAAACTTGTTACATTGGACCTCGTCATCAAAATTAAGAACTCTTGTTCTTTGGGGGGGCCAGGAAACAAGACTTTTTTCCCAATATGTTTTTTAACTATGTGCTCAATGTGGGGTCAAACTCACAACTTTGAGCTCAAGAGTCTCATGCTCTACAAACTGAGCCATTGAGGAGTCCCAAAAAACTCCTAAAAAATGAAACTACAAAACAAATTGTGAGAAAATATTTGTAATTCACATATCTGGTAAAGGACTTGTATCCAGAATATATAAAGAGTTCTTAAATTAAAACAATAAGGAAATAACCCAATTAAAAAAAAAGAAAAAACAAAAACAAAAAACAATAACAACAACAAAAACTAGACCTCTCGTCTAACATAATCAATTTAGTACATTTTGGACCTAGATTTTAAACATACATCAGATTGATTCTGACAAAAGATTTGAACAGACATCACTGAAGGAGATTTATGGATGGCAAATAAGTACTTAAAAAGATGCTCAGCATCGTTAGTCAATAGGGAAATAACAAATTGAAACCACTATGAGACAGCACATATCCAATAGAACATCTTGAAAACAAAAGCTGATCATAACAAACATTTGTGTGTCTGTAGAGCAGCTGGACCAGAACTCTCATACGCTGCTGGTGGTAATGTATAATGGTTATAACTGTTTTGGAAAAATGTTTGGAAATTTTCTTTAAAAATTAATTATATATCTACCATAAGACCCAGTAACTCTTCTTCTAGGTGTTTGAGTATGAGGAATGACAAACATATGTCCACACAAAGACTTGTATTCAAATGTTCATAGTAACTTATTTTCAATAGTCAAACACTCAGAGTAACCTAGATGTCCATCATCTGGATTACTGGATAAACGAATTATGATATATCATACTACTGTATACTATGCAGCAATAAGTGAGATGAACTAGGGATATGTGAAACAATATAAATAAATCTCAAAATAGTTATGCTAACCGAAGGAAGCCAGACAAAGAAAGTATATGCTATGTGATTCCATTCATATAACATTCTAGAAGAGGCAAACTAATCAACAGTGACAGAGTAGGATAGGCAGGAAAGAGGCATCATAAAATGGTGTCAAGAAACTTTTCGAGGTTATGGATATAGGCATTATCTTGGTTGTGGTGATGGTTTCATGGTATATACACATGTAAAATTTTTCAAATTGTATACCTTTTAAATTTTTTAATGCTTATTTATTTATTTTGAGAGACAGAGAGAGAGTGTGTATGTGCAAACAGGCAAAGGGCAGAGAAAGAGGGAGAGAGAATTCCAAGCAGGTTCCAGGCTGTCAGCACAGAGCCTGACACCGGGCTTGATCTCGTGAACTATGAGATCATGACTTGAGCCGAAATCAAGAGTCTGATGCTTAACTAACTGAGTCATACAGATGCCCTTCAAATCATACACTTCAAATATGTACACTTTGTTGTATGTCAATTATATTGCAATAAAAATATTCAAAAGTGAATAGAAGAAGTACAATATGAACACAGCATAAAATGTAAATAAGACCATATAGGTAAACATGCATAAAAGATCATTAAAGGAAGATCTATGAAGAGTGGATAGTGAGGGGATCTGGGTGGCTCAGTCAGTTAAGCATCCAACTTCAGGTCTGATCATGATCTCGTAGTTCATGGATTCGAGCCCTGCACTGGGCTCTATGGTGACAGCTCAGAGCCTGAGGCCTGCTTCAGATTCTGTCTCCCTCTCTCTCTGCCACTCCCTCACTCACTCTCTGTCCCTCTCTCTCTTTCAAAAATAAACAAACATTTAAAAAAACAACTAAAAAAAAAAAAAGAACGGATAGTGATGGTCTTAGGCAAGTAAAATTTCAGACAGTTTTTACTATCTTCCTCATATTTTTTTACATATAATTATTTTCAAACTATATACCATTTTTATAATCTCAATAATAAGGCTATTTTCTTTGTGAAGAGTTTGGAGTGATGAAATTAAGATGAGTTTTAGAAAGTACACTTTATTACATATCTTTCATGGGGCAGGAATTGATTATATGTTATTTGATGTGATTGAATCTAACCATTACAATCACTAGAAAAAGAATTATTTACCTCACTTTTCTGGTGAAAAGCTAGACCTAACATAACTCAATGAGTATATTTTCGACTTTAAATTTAAATGTATATCTCATTGATTTTGAAAACCTGTTCTCTTTTCATCATTATTCCATTCCTTTAGGAGAGCTACAACAATAATTAATAATAACTTATTATCAATATCAATAACAAACTTTTTGTGCCAGATATTTTTCTAAATGCTGAAATGAGTTAACTCATCTAATCCTCACAACAGCTCTATAGTAAATGCTAAAATCATCCACATTCTACAGATAATTAAACCAAGGCAGAGAGGTTAAATGTCTTGGCCACAAATCTTCAATAAATGGTGGACCAATACTGCGGATGGCAGGATCATCTATTTTATTAGATACTAGGGACATTGTGACGATCTTAGAGAAGGAACAAACATGATTCAAGCTACATGCTAGGAATGTTAATCTGATTTTAATATCAAATGGCACAGAGGGAAGAAAGACAGAAAGTGAAGTACTGTCACAAGAAAACCTCAGGTCCTTGTCTCATGTTCATAACATATGAGGAATTCTTGTCTTCTCCCTACTGCTTGAGGCAAATTCTGTGAAACACTGTTGACATCACTCTGCCAGAAGAAGGCATTTATTGGGTGTGGTGCTCTCCAGAAACATATAATTGGGGGGATCCCCTTGCAGAAAACAGGATGGCAAGGAATACAGTCTTCCCAGAGGAAGTCTTGAGGCTCAGATCTCAATGTGGCTCAGGTCTCAAGGAAGGGCCTGGTAGAGGCTCAGTTGGCCTCTGGGGTGAGCAGAAGATACCCAGCACTTCACCCCCTGGCTTGGCTGGGCAGGGCCCTTATTCCCCCATTACTCCTTGTAGTTACATATTAATTGGAAAGAAGTGGGGTGAGTTTCTTCCCTGAGTCAATGGCAGAAAAGCAGGCATGGGGTATTTGAAGAGCCTATATCTCATTTCATCTCTAAAATCTTTTAGATGTTACTGTTCCCATTCTGGCAACAAACTTGAAAACAGCATTTCCATGGTTACATTTACTATGTCCCCAAATCATGATTTGAAGCCAGTTGTTCTGACTTATCCTCCGAAAAGCATTTTATCGCAACATACAAGAAAAAAAGACTAACAAAGACTTCCATTTTATGAAGAAAAAGATCTAATTATAATTATGTTCCTATTTCTTTAGAAGATTTCTTTCAGTTAGAAAAAAGTCCCTACCTACTTCCAATCTATTCCAGTTGGATATAAATAAATAAATAAATAAATAAATAAATAAATAAATTTACTCCAGGAATAATTTTCATTGGCCTGAATGTGAGGAAATGGATTAAAAAGAAAAGCTTTAAGAGTATATAAGGGAGCAGGAGGCAATGATGTGGGCTCTCTGTATTCAAGAAGGTGCAGGGGCTCCCTTAGACTACACTACGATTTGTACAGAAAATACTAAACTGGACAGTTCTTATGTGCTGGACATTTTTCTGAGCACAGAGGTTAGAGAAGCAACCTCTGTGGAACATATGTAATCTCCACCATCAAAGAGTTTATGTTCTCTACTGAGGGCTTCAGAAAATAACTAAATAAATAAACAAGGTAATTTCAGAGTAAGTAAGATACATTCAGTGAAATAAAGGGCATAATAGGATAGATAAAAACTGAAGGGGCTCCTTTAATGTTTATTTATTTTTGAGAATGAGACAGAGCATAAGTAGGGGAGGAGCAAAGAGAGAGAGAGACAAAGAATCTGAAGTAGGCTCCAGGCTCTGAGCTGTCAGCACAGGGCCAAATGCAGGGTGCGAACCCATGAACCCATGAGATCAGGACCTGAGCCAAAATCAGACGCTTAACCAACTGAGCCACCCAGGTGTCCCTGAAGTGGCTCCTTTAAAGTGTGTGGTCAGTAGGTACTGCGACAAACAATGCCATGAGGCAGCCAGACAGTGATGGGGCCAAGAACTTGATACAGACCAGGCATTGTCCCTGCTCAGGGGGAGTTGGCTAACAGCGTGTCTGTGCCAAACAATTTTGTTGTGATTAACTTGCAGACTCAATCCTCTACAAGTACAAGCCCAGGGTGTGACAAATGTGATGTGCCAAATCTTATCAATACCGGGACCCAGTGGGCTGGGATACTGATCCAAGATCTTCCTGCACCTCACATCTGTCCAAATCTTGATCTCTTAAACAGTGACCTCACAATCTCAACCAGTCTTCTGTCTTTAAATACCACCTATATGGTGATAATTATATATTTTATTTCTAAATGACCCCTCCAATCAGATTACTAATTAACATCTCAAATTTATTAATCCAAAATTGAGGTGCTTACATTCATCTATCCCCCTACACCTGTTCTTCTTACAGTTCTTCCCTCTAAGCAAGGAAACTCCATTATTTTGGTTACTCAGATGAGAAACAAACAAACAAAACCCAGGTCTAATGTTGTCTTCTTTCTTTCCCTTACATCCTATATCCATCCAATCATTCAACCAATATTTTTTACTCAACTATCAACATATAAATCAGGGTCTGAGAGCTTCACCTTCTCAATCAGTTCCACAGCTATCTCCCTTGTTCATATCTTGCACAGAACACTGCCATAGCCCTAGCTGGTCTTTAAGCATCAATTCCTGTCCCCACTACAGTCCTTCCTAACACAGCAACTAGAAATTCTCCATTGACATGTGGGCCAGGCCTTAGTATTCTCCCAGCTCACCCTGAGTAAAAGCCAAACTCCTTACAAAAGCCTGAGGAATCCCTCTCTCCTCTTTTGTCCCCATTTCCTACTCAGCTGCATCTCCTACTACTCTAACCTATTCACTGGGCATTTCCGGAATGTTCCTTCAACTCACCACACGTGTTCTGCCTCAAGGGCTGTCACTCCGGATTTCCCAGGCTGTGCTTTCCCTGGACATGCATGCAGCTTATGCCTTTGTTTCCTTTGGATCTTCACTCAGTTATCAGCTTCCCAGCAAGGCCTTCTTTGCACAATGATCTAAAAGTTCAGTCTTCACTAATGTTTCACATCTCTCTTGGCTGTCTCATTTCTTCTCATACCATTTGAAATGATCTCATATGGTTTAATTTACTTATTTTGCTTGTAATCCATCCATTTCAACAGAATGAAAGCTCCATGAAACCAGAAACGATCTCTCTTGTTCACTGTGGTTTGCAAAGTTCTTAAAATGGTGTAGGATATGTAATAGTTGCTTAATAAATAGCTGTAAAGTCAATGAATGATTAAATGAATGTCTGGTTACAACTAAGGAAAATTTAATTAAAAGTTAAACATTGCCCAGTAAGTCTGATAATTTACTAAGTTTTTATTTGCCGTTATGCTTAGAGATGAAATCTTTAATGAAAAATAAAACTGCTTCACCCTGCATTCCTAGAATTTCATCCACTTGGACTCAAGGGCCAGTATCTACACGGGTCGCCTACCTGCCAAGCACCTTATCATGTGTTTCCATTAATGGAAAGAATATAGCTAGGATTTTATTTTACACAAAGGTGAGAAAATTCAAAGTGATAGTTGCCATACCAACTACAGCTCGGCCCCTGAGCTCATATGAATTTCTGCTCTTACTTATATCTGCTCTTAACTTTTATGCCTTAAAATATATAAAGGCAATTTGTCTGCCTTACTACTGCTTTGGGATTTGTCTACAATTTATGCTTCAGGGCTCACCACAGGACTGTGACATACAGAACACACAAAATTCTTCTCTCTTTTTTTTTGGCATCAAGCAATAGGATGCGTTTGCTTTACTACTGAAGTCCACCCATAAAAGAGCATTCACTTTTTAAACTTGCTGCTCCACATTCAAGGGGGAGAAAAACTAGAATAGTTTTATACTCCACAGCAGCCTCAGTTCTCCCCAAAAGCCTAGGCCTTATTAAGGTGCCTTCTCCTGACATATGTGATGCTCATTTTTATCTATTTCAAAGGCTCCAGGCACAAAGCCTCCTCCTTAATCTTGCAATTCATATGGAAATTAGAGCCATATAGATTCACCTGTCTCAAGGAGATTACTTCTTGTCTAGAGTTGCCTTTGAGAAGAAATAATGGAATTAAAGTACCTGGGATGTCACTTTTTAGGACGTCTGCAGAATGAATATTTGATACCAAAAATATTTTATAACACTAATTTTTTGCTGCCATCACCAGAGAAAATTAGAAAGTTCCTAAACAAAGCTTCCAAGCTTTTTGTGCATTGCTATTGTATCAAATCGTGTATGTTGTGTCTATAAGATTATATCCTAACTGGGCAATTTTAAAAGGAAGGCTAGATCAAGTTCACTGAAGTCTATGGCAGCGGACAGGGAGGACACCAAGAAAGACGCTCTACCTTTTAGCATACCACAAACAATGGCCTCAGCTAACCAGATCAGCAGATCCACTCACATGAGAAATAACATAGAAGGCATCATTTTCTTCCTTTTAAAGTTAATTTTAAATGTAACTATTTGCAAAGATATGCATTTACATGAAAATCTGAACAAGAAAATATGAACATATATACATGACAACTTTTCTTCTCCTCCTGATTACCTATCTGGTCAGTTCTGTCTCCAGTCCCCAACCAGAGGCCTAGAATAGGAAATTACCCTTCTTACCTGGTCATATACCCTTCCAGAGTTACTTTATGCATGTATAAGTAAATATAGAAAGGCATCTTATTTCTCCCTTATAAACTCAGAAGTAAATAAGTAAAGCTACAAACAGATTTTAAGCACGGCTAAAAGTTTGCTGACATTTTCCTCAGGATAATTGATTATTCCCACCCACCCCTTTCCTCCCTCATTCTTCTTCCAAATGGATTATGAGATATCAACTTTTTCTTACAGTGTGTCAATTAGGTATTATTGTTAAGTACATTTCTATCCTGAAGTGTAAAAGATGTTTAAGATAATTTTAAAGTAACAGAAAATACACTACCTAATATCTTTTTTATAACCACAGAAAAACTAAGAATTGCAAAGTCTTTAGGTGCTGTGGTACAGATTAGTTAAAATATTAAACATATAAATAGCTTTTTTAATTTTCAGGGCTTATTATATTTTGTTTTTTCTGGTAAGAAATTAATATCATTATCTTCAATTTATATTTTATAAATTGTGATGTTTTATAGAAAAATGTAAAATGAAGTTAATTCCATAGGAATTGGGTTCATCTTATGTGTATTATATGTAAATCATATATATATATCATTAAATATAATGATCTATATCAAATATAGATCTATATACATATAGATGTATGTATATACTGATCTATATCAAACTCATGGCTATTTTTTATATCATAATTATTGGAATTATATAATTCTAAGTACATATTTGTTTTAATACAGAATTCATATTCCAGGGCAATAATAATATGCTCTCTTTAGCCTACCCACTTTTTTTTTTTTTAATTTTTTTTTCAACGTTTTTTATTTATTTTTGGGACAGAGAGAGACAGAGCATGAATGGGGGAGGGGCAGAGAGAGAGGGAGACACAGAATCGGAAGCAGGCTCCAGGCTCCGAGCCATCAGCCCAGAGCCCGACGCGGGGCTCGAACTCACAGACCGCAAGATCGTGACCTGGCTGAAGTCGGACGCTTAACCGACTGCGCCACCCAGGCGCCCCTAGCCTACCCACTTTAAAGGGCATATGCACTTTGAGATATTCCTTTCTTAGTGACAATAATTTAAAAATAAAGATCAACTTTGCAAAGCAGATTGTTTCAGTGGGAGAATGACTAGAGGAACAATTTTATATCTAGTTCTGCCACTTCCTAACAGAGTATGACTGTGAGCAACTTACTTGATCTTCTGTTATTTGAAAAGAGTCTGGCTTGCTCCAAAACTATTTAATTCTTCTATGGGAAATTAGATATGAAAGAAAAGTGACAGAGAAAAAAAAGGAAATTCCAGCAAAGTGACCAAAACTAAAAAGAAAAATGATGAAGTGAGACAGATAAGTAAAAATAGAGAAAATGTAACTTGTAAGAATAAACATAGTGAGTCTTTCAGACTTAATGTTTATGTGTTCCCTCTGTTCCTCCTAAAAAGTAAACCACAAGGAAGTTTCTAGGTCTCCGTTTCCAAAGGACTGAAAGAACAGTTGGATGTGCTAGAGGGACAAGGTGAAAGGAAGAATATTGGTATTTATTGTGTATCTATTACCTACTAGACACCATGCTGGGTTTTTTATACATGCTAGCTCATTCCTACAAAAAGATCTAGTGCCAACTATGAATTTACTACACTCAGGAAAACTCTGCTTGCCAGTTCTATTTTCCCCAGTTCATTTATTACTGTGAAAGTTACTTTATGTGTTCACTTAACAGGGGACAGATATTTGGGCCAGATATTTGATCCAGCATAATTATAGCTGTTCCTGTTAGAGTTTTTTACAATGAGAGTAATATTTAAATAGGTAGACTGAGCAAAGCAGATTGCTATCCCTAGGGGGGTAGGCCTCAACTAATCAGTTGAAGATCTGAATAGAAGAAACATGATTGAACCTCCTCCAAGTAAGGAAGACTTCTTCTCACCTGACTGCCTTCAAACTGGAATTTTGGCTTTTTTCCTACTTTTAGATGCTGAAACATTGGCTCTTCCTGGGTCTCAAGCCTGCTCTCTGTTAGACTAAAGCCACAAGCCACACCACCAGCTCTCCTGAGTCTCCAGCTTGCCAACTCACCCTGAAGATCCTGACACTTACAAGCCTATTTCTTATAATCTTTTGCTATTTCTTTGAATCTCTCTCTCTCTCTTGTACACACACAGTATACACAGTTGACCCTTAAACAATGTGGGGGTTAAGGTGCCAAACCCCCGTGCAGTTGAAAATCTGTGTACAACTTTTCACTCCTAACAAAATTTAACTGCTAATAGCAAGAACCAGGAGAGATCACTTCTTACTATGATATGAAATGTACTGCAGAAACAAGTTGCTCACAGGAAGGCAGTTACTGTCATACCATGTTTTAAGTGAACACTCACAAGACTTGAGCTCACCAATAGCAATGAGAAGTGGCTACAAAATTACTACAGTAGTACAGTATGTACTCCAGTTAATTTTATGCAGTTATGAATTTAATGCTGCAGTTTTATGTTTGTTTATATTTCTCTCAACTGCAAATGGTGCCATGCATGATCTATGTTGGTGTGCTTAAGTTTTGACAAATTTTAACTTTTTATAACAGATGTGTGTTTATCTTATGGTAATAAATTATAGACAAGTATCTACATATATTTCATATATTTATGACATGCTTAATTTTTTCCTTCTTTTTTTTTTGTATTTCTAGGCTATGTGGTTTATCTGCAAGTTTTTTCACACTGTCACAAATCTCTAAATTTTAATAGGTTTATCAAAAAAAGTCCACGTATAAGTGTGCTTGTGCAGTTCAAACCCGTGTTGTTCAAGGGCCAACTGTATCTATATATGTGTGTGTGTCTGTGTACTTATATATGCACAATTATATAAAGCGTATATATAATATACTATTGTTCTGTTTCTCTGAGAGCCCTAATAAACCTTACACTGCTGGAAAAAAATAAGTTGATGTTATGAACTGAATGTTTGTGTGCCCCATAATTTATGTTAAAAGTCTACTGCCCAATGTTATGGTATTAGAGACGGAGACTTTAGAAAGTAATCAGGGTTAGATGAAATCATGAAGGTGGGGCCCTCATCACAGGATTAGTGACTTTATAAGGAGAGGCACCAGAGACTATGCCTGCAGGGTGCTCATTCGTGTGAAAGCACATGCTCTGTCTCCTTCTCTATGCTGGCACAAAGAAGATCATGGGAGCACACAGTGCGAAGGTGACCTTCTGCAACTCAAAAGGATAACTTGCACCAGAAACCAACCATGATGAGACACTGATCTTGGACTTCCAGTCCCAGAACTATAAGACAATAAATTTCTGTTATTTAGCTCACCTAGTCTGGTATTTTGTTATGGTGGCCTAAGGTGACTAACACTCGTTTTTATCTTGTACTCTCTGTGTTTAAATATATTCATTATCGCATTAAATTCTCACAAAAATCTGTGAAATAGATATTTTTACACATTCTTAGGGATGAAGAAACTGCAACACATCACATCTGCCACACAGAAACGGGCCTAATATCAAGACAACTTAATACCATACAAATGTTTAAAATGGAGTTCACACAAACACTATTTTGAAGAAATTACCTTAGTATTCTGGGTTATGCTTTCCTTGTATCCACATAATCTTGGTGTCAATCAAAATAAGCCAAAATTCCATTTATCTTTAGTACAAGCATAATCTCCCCCATCGTCCTGTGAACGTCTGTTATCGTTACTGATAAACAACACTCCTACATTCTCTTATCTACTACATTAAAAGTTATACAGGCCACATTCTGGTCTTTGTAGAATATCTGAGCTGCTGATCAGATAATGACTCTCAGATTATTCAGTATATACAGGATCAACTCATGAACTATAGGAGAATAGAGCAAAGTCCAAGAGTTTCTCCCAGTTTCAAGTAAAAACAAAAGAGCAAGACACTGAAATACTATTTTCTATTAAAACTTTGAGTCACTATTAATGAAGGAGAAACTTGTGAGTTTTCAGCCTCAAAGATATAATTTCCCAATCTTGTCAATCACTTTATTTTTTAATTTAATAGTCTGTAGAAATAGGACATATTTAGATGGAACTAACTTGTAGATGAACTTTTATCAGACTTAAAAAAATAATTTTGGCTAAACAATAATAAACTTAAACATGACAACTGGCAAAGATCAGAAAAGCACAGACAGAAACTAATGTCTTCGGTTACAGAGACAGCATGGCAGTTCAGAGGTGCATGTTTACAAATTGTGAGAGATAAAATGGGGGCAGCAGAGGCACAGAAGAGAGGGGAAAACCTCTTTGGTGGAGAAACAACAGGAAGAGAAAGAGAGGCTATGGAAGTGTAGGATTGTATTTGGATCAGAGAAAAACCTCTTCAGATCTGGAAAACAAAGAATACAAAAAGAACCAGTTTCTACTTTTTAGACAGCCTTAGGAGTGAAGATTGGAGGTTTCAGGGTTGCGCATCTAACTAGGGACCAGAGCCACTAAGGCCAGCATGTGCCTAGACGGGGAAGAAAGAAAACCCCAGGCTTGCTAAGGCTTGCTAATACTCTTGGGGGTGCACTGTAAGAAAACCACCCTCTCCATCGAATACTGTGAGAAGGTGGTTTACTGACTCTCCAAAAACAAAAGACCCTGCAGGTGCCAGCCAGAGGTCTTTTGTCAGCTGGGTGGAGTGGCACCATTCTGGATCTGAGGCGTGGGATCCTATAAGACACCAGGTTTTGAATCCCAGTTGAGCACTGGGGAGGCATGGGAGACTGTGGAGCGGAACAAAGGCTGGCTGCTCTGGGAGGACTTGGGACACCCAGTCGGAGGTGGAGAGATTGGGGGTCGCCATCTTCTTCCCCATCACTGTGGGGCTTCAGGAAGAAGGACATTGGCACCCAGGGGGGGCAGGACCCACTTATACCAAACTCCGCCCCTCTGAACCTAGTAACTCCTTATCTACAGGAGTGAGATGCACTCAGGAACCAGTTGGTCCCTCCTCCAGACCAGCACATCCACCTTTTCAACTCACCAAGGGACAACTGTCCTGTGGTGGTTTTGTATGTTAGTCTGGTTTGTTGTTGTTGTTGTTGTTGTTGTTCTTTTATTTCCTTATCTTCTCTTTTGCCAGTCTTATCTTTATACTCTCCTATTTTATTTTTATTCCCCCCACACCCCCACCATGGAATCAGCCTTACAGTTTCTGATTTGATTTTTGGTTAGCTCTTATTTTACACACACACACACACACACACACACACACACACACACACACAAACAGACACACACACATATATGAATACATATATGCTTTTCTCTGTTCTGGTTGTTTGTTTAATCAGGGATTTTTATTATATTATTTTTACACCTTTTCTGTATCTCTGTCTTCTTTATTTTCTTCTCTTTCTTTCTGGATTAAGCCCTATAAATTCTCTGATTCTCTCCCTGGTCTATCAGCCCCTATCATTTATCTCTTAGTTTGGGATAAGGCTTCTACCCCCCACCTCCATCCCTTCTCCTCCTTTCCAGGGTTGCTTCAGTGAAAAAATCAAAGAACACCTGGTGGATGTCCAATATACCACTGCAAGTAGTGAGATAAAGCACCCAAGACACAACAACAGGGTGCACGTAACACACTCCATAAACATTTCTGTTTATGTGCCAAGTTAAGTGCCAAGTCCTGGACAGTGTATGACCCCCTTTTTAATATAGTAATACTCACAGGTGCAGGACACATAACAACCTATAAAAACACATTAAAGACAGAAAACTAGCCAAAATGATGAAACATAAGAATTCTCCTTAAAAAAAAAAAAATTCCAGGAAGAAATGACAGCCAGAGAATTGCTCAAGACAGATATAAACAATATATCTGATCAAGAATTTAGAATAATAGTCATAAGACTAATAGCTGGGCTTGAAAAAAGCATAGAAGGGGTGCCTGGGTGTCTCAGTCATTTAAGTGTTCTACTTCAGCTCAGGTCATGATCTCATGGTTCATTAGTTCAAGCCCCATGTCTGGCTTTGTTCTGGCAGCTCTGAGCCTGGGGCTTGCTTCAGATTCTGTGTCTCCCTCTCTCTCTGCTCTTACCTCTCCCTCTCTCTCTCCCTAAAAAATAAGTAAACATTAAAAAAAATTTTTAAAGCATAGAAGACAGCAGAGAATCTATTGCTGCAGAGATCAAGGAACTAAGAAATAGTCAAGATGAATTAAGAAATGTTGTAAATGAGGTGCAAAATAAACTAGATGCAGTGACATCAAGGATGGGAGAAGCAGAGGAAAGAATAGGTGAAATAGAAGATAAAATTATGGAAATGGTAAAGCTGAGAAAAGGAGAGGAAGTAAATTCCTAGACCACGAGGGGAGAAGCAGAGACCTAAGTGATTAAATGAAATGAAATAATATTCATATCAAAGGAGTTCCAGAAGAGGAAGAGAGAGAGGGGGGCATAAGGTTTATTTGAACAAATTATACCCTAAGAACTTCCCCAATCTGGGGAAGGAAACAGGCATCCAAGTCCAGCAGGCACAGAGAACTTCCTTCAGAATCAACAAAAACAGATCAACACCAAACTCGCAAAATACAAAGATAGAGAGTTCTGAAAGCACCTAGGGACAAATGGGCCTTAACCTACAAGGGTAGACACATAAGGGTAGTAGCAGACCTGTCCAATGAAACTTGGCAGGCCAGAAGGGAGTGGCAGGAAATATTCAATGTACTGAATAGGAAAAAAATATGCAGCCAAGAATCCTTTATCTCCCAAGGCTGTCATTCAGAATAGAAGGAGAGACAGAGGCTTTCCCAGACAAACAAAAACTGAAGGAGTTCATGACCACTAAACCAGCTCTGCAAGACCTCCTAAGCTGGACTCTATAAGTGGAATGTTGCAAAGACTACAAAGGACCAGAGACATCACCACACACATGAAACCTACTGATAACACAATGACACTAAATCCACATCTTTCAATAGTAACTCTGAATTTAAATGGATTAAATGCCCCAATCAAAAGACATAGGGTATCAGGATGGATTAAAAAAAATAATAAAACAAAACAAAAAACAAAAACAAAAACAAGAAAACCAAGATCCATCTATATGCTGCCTTCATGAAACTCATTTTAGATCTGAGAACACCTGCAGATTGAAAGTGAAGGGATGCTATGGAATGTCAAAAGAAAGATGAAGTAGACATATTTATATCAGACAAACTAGATTTTAAAACAAAGACTGTAACGAGAGACGAAGAAGGGTATTATATCATAATTAAGACGTCTATCCATCAAGAGGAGCTAACAACTGTAAATGTTTATGCCCCCAATATGAAAGAACACAAATATATGAATCAATTAATCACAAACATAAAGAAATGTATAGATAACAATATGGTGATTGTAGGGGACTTTAATACTCCACTTACAATGGACAGATCTAGGCAGAAAATCAGTAAGGAAACAATGGCTCTGAATGACACATTGGACCAGATGGACTTAACAGATATTTTCAGATCTTTTTATCCAAATGCACACTCTTCTTGAGCTCACATGGAACATTCTCCAAAATAGATCAAATACTAGGTCACAAAATAGCCCTCAACAAATATAAAAGGATTGAGATCATATGGTGCATATTTCAGATCACAACACTTTGAAACTTGAAATCAACTACAAGAGAAAATTTGGAAAGCCTCTAAGTACATGGAGGTTAAAGAACATCCTACTAAAGAATGAATGGGCCAACCAGGAAATTAAAGAAGAACTTAAAAAATACATGGAAGCAAATGAAAATGAAAACACGACAGTCCAAACCCTTTGGGATGCAGCAAAGGCAGTCCTAAGAGGAAAATGTGTTATGCAACCCAGGCCTATATCCAGAAGCAACAAAAATCCCAAATACAGGATCTAACCTCACACTAAAAAAACTAGACACAGAGCATCAAAGAAACCCTAAAGCCAGCAGAAGAGGAATAATAAAGATAAGAGCAGACATAAACTATATAGAATCTTAAAAAAAAAAGAAGAAGAAAGAAAGAAAAAAAAAACAGATGAATCTAAGAGCTGTTTTTCTGAAAGAATGAACAAAATTGTTAAGCTCCAGCCAGATTTCTCAAATATAAAGGAAAGAAGACCCAAATAGATAAAATCACAAATGAAAGAGGAGAGATCACAACCAACACCACAGAAATACAAACAATTATTAGAAAATACTATGAAAAACTATACGCCAACACACTGGACAATCAGAAGAAATGGACAAATTCCTAGTTACCCACACACTACCAAAACTCAAACAGGAATAAATAGAAAACTTGGGCAGACCCATAACAAGTGAAGAAATTGAATTGGTTATCAAACTCTCCCCAAAAATAAGAGTCCTAGGCCAGATGGCTTCCCAGGGGAATTCTACCAGACACTTAAAGCAGAGCTAGTACCTATTCTTCTCAAGCTGTTCCAAAAAGTAGAAATGAAAGGTAAGTTTCCAGACTCATTCTATGAAGCCAGCATCACCCTGATACCCAAACCATACAAAGACCCCACTAAAGAGAATTACAGACCAATATCCCTGATGAACATGCATGCAAAAATTCTCAACAAGATACTAGAAAATTGAGTTCAACAGTATATTAATAGAATTATTCACCATGATCAAGTGGGATTCCTTCCTGGGCTGCAGGGCTGGTTCAATATTCACAAATCAATCAATGCGATACATCACATTAATAGAAGAAGAATTAAGAACCATATGATCCTGTCAATAGATGCAGAAAAAACACTTGACAAAAAACAGCATCCTTTCTTAATAAAAACTCTTAAAGTCAGGATAGAAGAAACATACCTTAACATCATAAAAGCCATATATGAAAAGCCCACAGCCAACATCATCCTCAATGGGTAAAAACTGAGAGCTTTCCTCCTGAGATCAAGCACACAACAGAGATGTACACTCTCACCACTGTTGTTTAACACAGTGTTGGAAGTCCTAGCCTCCGAAATCAAAAACAAAATGAAATAAAAGGCATACAAACTGGCAAAGAAGAAATCATACTTTGACTTTTCACAGATGACATGATACTGTACGTTGAAAACACAAAAGACTCCTCCAAAAAAATTGCTAGAAATGATACATGAATTGAATTAAGCAAAGTCAAAGTATATAATATCAATGTAAAGAAATTTATACAGAAAAGTATAATGTGCCTTTTGTTCTGGCTACTCCTAAGGTTTTCTCTTAATCTTGGTTTATACCTTTGAGTATGATATGCTTAAGTGTGGTTTTCTTTGTAGTTATCCTACCTGAGATGACTGAACTTTTAGTATATGTAGGTTTATATTTTTACTTCAAATTTTGGAAGTTTTTAGTCCTTAAATATTTGAATACATTTTTTAATTTTTAAGTTTATTTATTTATTTTGAGAGAGTGAGAGAGCAGAGTTGGAGAGGGGCAGAGAGAGAGAGAGAGAGAAAATACTAAGCATGCTGAGAGTAGAGGTTCAAACTCATGAATCATGACATCATAACCTGAACCAAAATCAAGAGACTGATGCTTAACTGACTGAGCAACCCAGGCACCCCTGAATATTTTTTAGAGCCACGATTACCCTCCTATTCTTCTGAAACTCTTCTCCCTCTGACAGTCCAATTATAACTATGTTAAATGGCTGATATTATTCCATAGGTCACTGGTTGCATATTCATTTATTTTTAGTATTTTTTTTTCTCTGTGACCCTCAGCTTGGATAATTTTTATCGTATTTTTTCCAGTTCCCACTGTTCCTTCTGCAGTCTCCAATATGCAAAGCCCACTGAATAAATTAACTATCTCAGATATTTTACTTTTCCATTATAGATTTTCATTTGATTCTTTGATAGTTTCCATTTCTTTACTGATATTTCCGATCACCTTCTATTTTAAGTAACTGAACATATTTATAATAGTCATTTATTTTTTTTCAATATATGAAGTTTATTGTCAAATTGGTTTCCATACAACACCCAGTGTTCATCCCAAAAGGTGCCCTCCTCAATACCCATCCCCCACCCTACCCTCCCTCCCACCCCCATCAACCAGCAGTTTGTTCTGTTTATAAGAGTCTCTTATGCTTTGGCTCTCTTCCACTCTAACCTCTTTTTTTTTTTGCTTCCCCTCCCCCATGGGTTTCTGTTAAGTTTCTCAGGATCCACATAAGAGTGAAACCATATGGTATGTGTCTTTCTCTGGATGGCTTATTTCACTTAGCATCACACTCTCCAGTTCCATCCATGTAGCTACAAAGGGCCATATTTCATTCTTTCTCGTTGCCATGTAGTACTCCATTGTGTATATAAACCACAATTTCTTTAACCATTCATCAGTTGATGGATATTTAGGCTCTTTCTATAATTTGGCTATTGTTGAGAGTGCTGCTATAAACATTGGGGTACAAGTGCCCCTATGCATCAGTAATCCTATATCCCTTGGGTAAATTCCTAGCAGTGCTATTGCTGGGTCATAGGGTAGGTCTATTTTTAATTTTCTGAGGAACCTCCACACTGCTTTCCAGAGTGGCTGCACCAATTTGCATTCCCACCAACAGTGCAAGAGGGTTCCCGTTTCTACACATCATCGCCAGCATCTATAATCTCCTGATTTGTTCATTTTGGCCACTCTGACTGGCGTGAGGTGATACCTGAGTGTGGTTTTGATTTGTATGTCCCTGATGAGGAGTGACATTGAGCATCTTTTCACGTACCTGTTGGCCATCTGGATGTCTTCTTTAGAGAAGTGTCTATTCATGTCTTCTGCCCATTTCTTCACTGGGTTATTTGTTTTTCAGGTGTGGAATTTGGTGAGCTCTTTATAGATTTTGGATACTAGCCCTTTGTCCGATATGTCGTTTGCAAATATCTTTTCCCATTCCGTTGGTTGCCTTTTAGTTTTGTTGGTTGTTTCCTTTGCTGTGTAGAAGCTTTTTATCTTCATAAGGTCCCAGTAGTTCACTTTTGCTTTTAATTCCCTTGCCTTTGGGTATGTGTCAAGTAAGAAATTGCTACGACTGAGGTCAGAGAGGTCTTTTCCTGCTTTCTCCTCTAGGGTTTTGATGTTTTCCTGTCTCACATTCAGGTCCTTTATCCATTTTGAGTTTATTTTTGTGAATGGTGTGAGAAAGTGGTCTAGTTTCAATCTTCTGCATGTTGCTGTCCAGTTCTCCCAGCACCATTTGTTAAAGAGACTGTCTTTTTTCCATTGGATGTTCTTTCCTGCTTTGTCAAAGATGACTTGGCCATACTTTAATGGGTCTAGTTCTGGGGTTTCTATTCTATTCCGTTGGTCTATGTGTCTGTTTTTGTGCCAGTGCCATGCTGTCTTGATGATGACAGCTTTGTAGTAGAGGCTAAAGTCTGGGATTGTGATGCCTCCTGCTTTGGTCTTCTTCTTCAAAATTACTTTGGCTATTCAGGGCCTTTTGTGGTTCCATATGAATTTTGGGATTGCTTGTTCTAGTTTCGAGAAGAATGCTCGTGCAATTTTGATTGGGATTGCATTGAATGTGTAGATACCTTTGGGTAGTATTGACATTTTGACAATATTTATTCTTCCCATCCATGAGCACGAATGTCTTTCCATTTCTTTATATCTTCTTCAATTTCCTTCATTGGCTTTCTATAGTTTTCAACATACAGATCTTTTACATCTTTGGTTAGATTTATTCCTAGGTATTTTATGCTTCTTGGTGCAATTGTGAATGGGATCAGTTTCTTTATTTGTCTTTCTGTTGCTTCATTATCAGTGTATAAGAATGCAACTGATTTCTGTACATTGATTTTGTATCCTGCAACTTTGCTAAATTCACGTATCAGTTCTAGCAGACTTCTGGTGGAGTCTATCGGATTTTCCATGTATAATATCATGTCATCTGCAAAAAGTGAAAGCTTAACTTCATCTTTGCCAATTTTGATGCCTTTGATTTCGTTTTGCTGTCTGATTGCTGATGCTAGAACTTCCAACACTATGTTAAACAACAGCGGTGAGAGTGGACATCGCTGTCATGTTTCTGATCTCAGGGAAAAAGCTCTCAGTTTTTCCCCATTGAGGATGATGTTAGCTGTGGGCTTTTCATAAATGGCTTTGATGATGTTTAAGTATGTTCCTTCTATCCCGACTTTCTCGAGGGTTTTTACTAAGAAAGGGTGCTGGATTTTGTCAAAGGCCTTTTCTGCATCGATTGACAGGATCATATGGTTCTTCTCTTTTCTTTTATTAATGTGATGTATCACGTTGATTGATTTGCCAATGTTGAACCAGCCCTGCATCCCAGGAATGAATCCCACTTGATCATGGTGAATAATTCTTTTTATATGCTGTTGAATTCGATTTGTTACTATCTTATTGAGAATTTTTGCATCCCTATTCATCAGGGATATTGGCCTGTAGTTCTCTTTTTTTACTGGGTCTCGGTCTGGTTTAGGAATCAAAGTAATATTGGCTTCATAGAATGAGTCTGGAAGTTTTCCTTCCCTTTCTATTTTTTCAAATAGCTTGAGAAGGATAGGTATTATCTCTGCTTTAAACGTCTGGTAGAACTCCCCTGGGAAGCCATCAGGTCCTGGACTCTTATTTGTTGGGAGATTTTTGATGACTGATTCAATTTCTTTGCTGGTTATGGGTCTGTTCAAGCTTTCTATTTCCTCCTGAATGAGTTTTGGAAGCGTGTGGGTGTTTAGGAATTTGTCCATTTCTTCCAGGTTGTCCAGTTTGTTGGCATATAATTTTTCATAGTATTCCCTGATAATTGCTTGTATCTGTGAGGGATTGGTTGTAATCATTCCATTTTCATTCATGATTTTATCTGTTTTGGTCATCTCCCTTTTCTTTTTGAGAAGCCTGGCTAGAGGTTTATTAATTTTGCTTATTTTTTCCAAAAACCAACTCTTGGTTTCGTTGATCGGCTCCACAGTTTTTTTTAGATTCTATATTGTTTATTTCTGCTCTGATCTTTATTATTTCTCTTCTTCTGCTGCATTTAGGCTGCCTTTGCTGTTCTGCTTCTATTTCCTTTAGGTGTGCTGTTAGATTTTGTATTTGGGATTTTTCTTGTTTCTTCAGATAGGCCTGGATTGCAATGTATTTTCCTCTAGGACTGCCTTCGCTGCATCCCAAAGCGTCTGGATTGTTGTATTTTCATTTTCGTTTGTTTCCATATATTTTTTAATTTCTTCTCTAAGTGCCTGGTTGACCCATTCATTCATTAGTAGGGTGTTCTTTAACCTCCATGCTTTTGGAGGTTTTCCAGACTTTTTCCTGTGGTGGATTTCAAGCTTCATAGCATTGTGCTCTGAAAGTATGCATGGCATGATTTCAATTCTTGTATACTTATGAAGGGCTGTTTTGTGACCCAGTATGTGATCTATCTTGGAGAATGTTCCATGTGCACTCGAGAAGAAAGTATAGTCTGTTGCTTTGGGCTGCAGAGTTCTAAATATATCTGTCAAGTCCATCTGATCCAATGTAGCATTCAGGGCCCTTGTTTCTTTATTGACCGTGTGTCTAGATGATCTATCCATCTCTGTAAGTGGAGTGTTAAAGTCCCCTGCAATTACCACATTCTTATCAATAAGGTGGCTTATGTTTGTGAGTAATTGTTTTATGTATTTGGGGACTCCTGTATTTGGCGCATAGACATTTATAATTGTTAGCTCTTCCTGATGGATAGACCCTGTGATTATTATATAATGCCCTTCTTCATCTCTTGTTACAGCCTTTAATTTTAAGTCTAGTTTGTCTGATATAAGTATGGCTACTCCAGCTTTCTTTTGACTTCCAGTGGCATGATAAATAGTTCTCCATCCCCTCACTCTCAATCTGAAGGTGTCCTCAGATCTAAAATGAGTCTCTTGCAGACAGCAAATAGATGGGTCTTGTTTTTTTATCCATTCTGATACCCTATGTCTTTTGGTTGGCGCATTTAGTCCATTTACATTCAGTGTTATTATAGAAAGATATGGGTTTAGAGTCATTGTGATGTCCATAGGTTTCATGCTTGTAGCAATGTCTCTGGTAGTTTGTCTCACTGGATCCCCCTTAGGATCTCTTGTAGGGCTGGTTTAGTGGTGACAAATTCCTTCAGTTTTTGTTTGTTTGGGAAGACCTTTATCTCTCCTTCTATTCTAAATGACAGACTTGCTGGATAAAGGATTCTTGGCTGCATATTTTTTCTGTTCATCACATTGAAGGTCTCCTGCAATTCCTTTCTGGCCTGCCAAGTTTCAGTAGAGAGATAGGTCACGAGTCTTATAGGCCTCCCTTTATATGTTAGAGCCTGTTTATCCCTAACTGCTTTCAGAATTTTCTCTTTATCCTTGTATTTTGCCAGTTTCACTATGATATGTCATGGAGAAGATCGATTCAAGTTACGTCTGAAGGGAGTTCTCTGTGCCTCTTGGATTTCAATGCCTTTTTCCTTCCCCAGATCAGGGAAGTTCTCAGCTATAATTTCTTCAAATACCCCTTCAGCACCTTTCCCTCTCTTCCTCCTCTGGAATACCAATTATGCATAGATTATTTCTCTTTAGTGCATCACTTAGTTCTCTAATTTTCCCCTCATACTCCTGGATTTATTTATCTCTCTTTTTCTCAGCTTCTTCTTTTTCCATAATTTTATCTTCTAGTTCACCTATTCTCTCCTCTGCCTCTTCATCTGAGCCATAGTTGTCTCCATTTTATTTTGCAACTCATTGATAGCATTTTTTAGCTCCTCCTGGCTGTTCTTTAGTCCCTCGATCTCTGTAGCAAGAGATTCTCTGCTGTCTTTTACACTGTTTTCAAGCCCAGCGATTAATTTTATGACTATTATTCTAAATTCACTTTCTTTTATATTGTTTAAATCATTTTTGATCAGTTCATTAGCTGTTGTTATTTCCTGGATGTTTTTCTGAGGGGAATTCTTCCGTTTCATCATTTTGGATAGTCCCTGGAGTGGTGCGGAACTGCGGGGCAGTTCCCCTGTGCTGTCTTGAATAACTGGAGTTAGTGGGCAGGGCCGCAGTCAGACCTGATATCTGTCCCCAGCCCACCGCTGGGGCCACAGTCAGACTGGTGTGTACTTTCTCTTCCCCACTCCTAGGGGCGGGATTCACTGTGGGGTGGTGGCCTGTCTGGGCTACTTGCACACTGCCAGGCTTGTGGTGCTGGGGATCTGGCGTATTAGCTGGGGTGGGTAGGCAAGGTGCACAGGGGCGGAAGGGGCAGGCTGAGCTCGCTTTTCCTTCGGAGAGCCACTTCAGGAGGGGCCCTGCAGCACCGGGAGGGAGTCAGACCTGCCGGAGGGATGGATCTGCAGAAGCACAGCGTTGGGTGTTTGTGCAGTGCAATCAAGTTCCCTGGCAGGAACTGGTTCCCTTTGGGATTTTGGGTGGGTGATGGGCGAGGGAGATGGCACTGACAAGCGCCTCTATTCCCCACCAAGCTGAGCTCTGTAGTCAGGGGCTCAACAACTCTCCCTCCCGTTGTCCTCCAGCCCTCCTGTTCTCCGAGCAGAGCTTTAGCTTATAACCTTCCAGATGTCAAGTCCCTCTTGCTGTTGGAACACACTCCGTCTGGCCCCTCCACTTTTACAAGCCAGACTCGGGGGCTCTGCTTGGCCGGCGGGCCGCCCCTCCTCCCTGGCTCCCTCCCGCCAGTCCGCTTATCATGCACCGCCCCGCCGGCCTTCCTACCCTCTTTCGTGGGCCTCTCGTCTGTGCTTGACTCCGGAGACTCCGTTCTGCTAGTCTTCTGGCGGTTTTCTGGGTTCTTTTGCAGGCGTAGGTGGAATCTAAGTGATCAGCAGGACTCGAGGTGACCCCAGCGTCCTCCTACGCCGCCATCTTCCCAGGATCCTCCACCATAATAGTCATTTAAAAATCCTTGTCTTCTATTGCCAATAATTGTGTCTTTTTAGAAATCTGTTTATATTGGCAATTCTTTCATAAGTCATATTTTTCAGCTTTTGTGTAATCACATAATTACTGATTATATATTAAACATTGTGATTGATATGGTTTTGGTCATCAGGATTATGTTTTGTTTGGGCAGGCATTTATATTTGCAGGCATATTCTGCCAGCCCTCCACCCCTTCTTTTATTCATAAGTGCCTGTTTAGATTTTTTCTTCCCTTAGGCCTAGAATGTAGCCTTTACACTTTAGCATAGAATTTATTCATTAATCCTGGCCTTTCTTGGGACTTTAGTTGAATGCCCAAGTTGCTCTGCAAGTATATTTTCTCTGACTAGGCTGGACCAACATTATCTCCCAGTTTTGAATGACTCTTTGTTACTTCCATTCAGCTTGCAGCTTAACAGCAAGTGCTCTGTGTTAGGCCTAACGGACTCTTTCTCTGAATCCAGCACTTAGCCAGTGACCTATGGAGAGATCCTGGCTAAACAGACATAGTAAGATTTTAGCTAAAACTAGATTTTACAAGGAAGTGCTTAGAAGAGTCAGGACCTAGACTTCCACAAAGTTAATTCTTGAAGTCCTGGGATTGAAAAGCTACAGGATGCAGAGTAAAATTTTGTTGAATGTCTTCATTAAGGTTAAATTAAACAGAAGAAAGTGTTGATTGGATATAAAGAAAACCTAAATGAGTTAAGTCTATGAGACTGTGAAATAGACTCCCGAGGGGCAGCCTCTCAAAGGAGTCTTTCAAAATTACCCAAGCAAAATTCTTTCAGGCAAGTACTGTAGATTTTTTTGCCCTAACATTTTTGGAAAAGCAGAGTATGTGAATCAGAAATTAATTTTTCAAACCTATAAGTCATTATGATCCTGAATTTCCATTCTAACCTGTGCATTTACGTGTTCTCTAATCTAGACATAAAAATATCTTTCTAACCTTGGCTATGCTGCCACCCCAGGACTAGCTCTTGCCATGTTCACTATGCATATGTAGAGCCAGGGCCTAGCTGGAAAATACTCCCAAAGCAAATGTTCAGTGCTTGTAATTAGGTCACATTCAGAAGTCTAGACAAATTGCATTACTTTTCTACAGCTGCTTAGAAGGTAAAGTTGTTGGCTGTCTCTGTAATAGTATATGCTTATGAACTTTCTAATCCTTTTAGCCTAAGTGTACAGAATCCTTATCCATGGATTTTCTTTTGACCATTGTTTCTCACAATTGTCTGAACACTTAGAATCTTTTCTGGACTCTAGATACAGATGTTTACCGACTTTCATTTTCTGACTATTAAGACTTTAGGCTCCTGTTTCTCTGCCACTGGGTAATTGAATACATTTTATTCACTTGTCTGGCCTTGACCATAAAACCTCTGACACTTTTGTTAATTTCTTGCCTCATTTATTCACATCTGTAACACTCTACTCACCCTGATCCCTGGGTCCATTCCCATGATCTCTGCTTATTTTCAATCTTTTTCAGAATTACATTAACCACATCTTCATGTGGATTTTATAATGGGCTGCCTGGAATAATGGAAACCTGAACACTGGGCTAGGTGGAGAAATAATGCCTATTTACTTATAATTTATTTATCTCTGCATTTCACCAAGTAACCGGTATGTATTTCAGATCTCACAACATGAAGAAATTATAGAAGGCCCTGGGGCTGAGAATGCTACGATAGATTTGATTTGTTTGTGTGAAGGAAATAAGATGTTAGCAGAAAGCTGGTGACCACAGAAAATAACAATTTCCCTTGGTAGTTTCTGATGAATTTTCTTGAAAGAAAGTACAAATAGATGACCAAATTATATCATCTGTAAATACTTTAGGCTTTGGCCACAGGAAATTTATTTTAACAGACTTATATTTAAGCTGGGCTAAAGGGGAAATCCTAGTATGAAGTAGAAAATGAGATTATTTCCAAATTTATGCCTAGGAGATTACTTTAATTTTGCCTTTCTAGACATAAAAAGAATAGAGGGATTCTCTGAAATTTTTTACATAGTTTTTAATTCTAGGAGGCATACTCTCACACCATCACATACCTAAGCTAAACTCCAAAATATAAGGAACTAAAACAATAAGAATATAGTTACAATTACTTAACTGCATAAAACGACCTTGTTTCTGCTCTAACATAATACCAAAAATCAGGTTTAGCATCTGATTAACTATTACTCCTGTCCAGCAAACTGCTGTGCCACTGTAATGAGTACAATGATCTGAGCAAGGAAGCAGAAGAAAATGGGTATTAGCATTTTAAATAGCATCTTCTGTTAAAAAATATAACTTACTGTCAAGTTAGCTAACCTACAGTGTATACAGTGTGCTCTTGGCTTCAGGAGTAGATTTCCATGTGGCTTACATACAACACCCAGTGTTCATCCCAACAAGTGCCCTCCTCAAGGCCCATCACTCATTTTCCCCTCTCCCCTGAGCTCCCTGCCCCATCAACCCTCAGGTTGTTCTCTGTATTTAAGAGTCTCTTATGGTTTGCCTCCCTCTCTGTTTGAAACTATTTTTTCCCCTTCCCTTCCCCCCATGGTCTTCTGTTAAGTTTCTCAAATTCCACATATGAGTGAAAACACATGATATCTTTCTCTGACTGGCTTATTTCACTTAGCATAATACCCTCCAGTTCTATCCATGTTGCTGCAAATGGCAAGATTTCATTCTTTCTCATTGCCAAGTAGTATTCCATTGTATATACAAACCACATCTTCTTTATCCATTCACCTCTTGATGGACATTTGGGCTCTTTCCATAATTTGGCTATTGTTGAAAGCTCTGCTATAAACACTGGGAGTATGTGTGTCCTTATGAATCAGCATTGCTGTATCCTTTGGATAGATTCCTGGTAGTGCTATTGCTGGGTAGTACGGTAATTCTATTTTTACTTTTTTTGAGGAATCTCCACACTGTTTTCCAGAGAGGCTGCACCAGTTTGTATTGCTACCAACTGTGCAAGAGGGTTCCCATTTCTCCACATCCTCTCCAACATCTGTTGTTTCCTGAGTTAATTTTAGCCACTGACCAGTGCGAGGCTGTATCTCAGTGTGGTTTTGAGTTGTATTTCCCTACTGATAAATGATGTTAAACATCTTTTCATGTATCTGTTGGCCATCTGGAGTTTTCTTTGGAAAAGTGTCTATTCATGTCTTCTGTCCATTTCTTCACTGGATTATTTGTTTTTGGGGTGTTGAGTTTGGTAAATTCTTTATAGATTTTGGATACTAACCCTTTACCCAATGTGTCATTAAATAGCACCCTCTTTAATAAATCTTAGTTAGGGTACTGGAAAGTTCATTTCTGTTTCATATAATAAAGAGAATATTTGTAAGAAGAACATTACTTTGCTTCTGTTCCAATAAAACTTCACCTTTCTGAATCATATCTTCTTATTTTATCTCAGATGTCTCCCAAATTGCATTTTATTTTTTTAACATTTATTCATTGTTGAGAGACAGACAACAAGGGGGGGAGAGAGAGAGAGAGAGAGAGAGGGAGACACAGAATCTGAAGCCAACTCCAGGCTCTGAGCTGTCAGCACAAAGCCTAATGCGGGGCTCGAACTCACAAGCCATGAGATCATGATCTGAGGCGAAGTCAGACTCTTAACCAACTGAGCCACCCAGGTACTCCTCCAAATTGCATTTTATTGATTTTTTTAACATTTATTTATTTTTGAGACAGAGAGAGACAGAACATGAATGAGGGAGGGTCAGAGGGAGAGGGAGACACAGAATCTGAAACAGTCTCCAGGCTCTGAGCTGCCAGCACAGAGCCCGACACGGGGCTCGAACCCACGGACAGCAAGATCATGACCTGAGCCAAAGTCAGACGCTCAACCGACTGAGCCACCCAGGCGCCCCATAAATTGCATTTTAAAGAGTATGGTCTGTACCATGGCCAAAAATTTTTTTGGAATTTAAGTAAATAATTAATTAATGGTCTATTTTATGAAAGCTTCAAGTTCCCAAACAGGAAATAATGATGAGATGCCTTGATAACTTCATACTGTCCTCCAAATAGCCCAAGCAAGATAGGGTTGAGATTGTAAATCTGATTTCTGGCTTCAGGATTGACTAATAACCCTACTACATGACTAAGCCTGTCAGTGGTAGGCCCACGATGAACATGATGTAGTAATAGAGAAGGATAGAATTTGGGGAAAATAAGCAGCAATTGCCAGACGAATTTGAATTTCAGAATAAGAGCCCCATCATCTGTCTAATGGGTCACCTTCCTAGATCTGGGATTAGTGGAATGGGTTATCCATAAATGTTAAATTTCTTGAGTCACTTTTTAGTAATGCCAGGATGTATTTAAGTCCTAAGCCTGGAATATTTGTTTGTTCTAAGACACAGCTCTCTCCATTTCTCTCCCTTCCCAGTCATAAAGCCTGGGATTCTACCTTATTCCTCAACCTGCTGTTTTGTTTTGTTTTGTTTTGTTTTGTTTTGTTTTGCCTAATGTCCAGGTTTCCTTAGGGCCCATATACTATGTTGTGTGGGCCCTTTCCTATATGTGTCATTATCTTTTTGAAATTGATTCCTTGCATCATACTATATACACTTTTGAGTCACCCTACAATATGAAGAATCCCCTATTTCCAAGTATATCAACAGCTATCATGTTTCTCAGCTACCATGACCTGCTCACCCGATTAAATTCCTCTGATTCAAACCTGAATTTTCTGTATCTTTTAAACAGATTATCCACTGTCTGTCTAGCTATATCTAAAGGAGCTCACATTTGCAGCTGGATCTGTTCATCCAGGTTCTAGCTTGGGAATTATGTAAGTCTTATGCAAGCATTCAGTTCTGTCCTCTAGCTTAAACAGTTAGATGCGAAAACAGGAACATGGTCTTCTTTCCCATCACGGTCTACATCTGTCTCAGAATCTACATATGTGTACATACAAGTTGATACTCCTACAGTTTCTGTCTTGGTTCCAATAAAATGAACCAACACCTGTGATACCTTTCCTCAGAGACTAACACAGTTTTAATCACTGTTCATACTCTCGTTTAGAAATATGCCTCAAATATGGCAAAGTTCAATAAGACATTTCTTTGAAGAATGATTTAAACAACAGATATTTGTTGAGTGTCTGTAATACGTGAAGAACTCATCTGTGTGATAGGATGCTCTAGTAAACAAAGCTTAGATTAAAATTTGGTAATTATTGCTTTGCGTAATACTCCCCAAATTGGTTAATTGAGGCTTAAGCACATAGTGAGAAGTCTAGATGGCTTCTACTCAGAACCTACAAATTCCTTATCCTACAGTAACTTACATTCTAGATTCATTGTATATGAGTACTCATTTGGTGATTCAAAATGACTATCTCTTACCCGCAGGTCCTGCAATATCCATGTTGCTCTAACTAGCCATAGTGATAGTGGGTTCACATTGATTTTCAAACACATGTGGCACAATAGGCTTCAATGTAAGTTTCCTCATATTTTAGGAAAGATAGGGAATACGGATAACAGGACATACACAGCACTAGTTAGGCATAAGTCTTCTAAGCAGGATTAGCAGAGTGTCTCCTAAATACAGCTGATGAGCCCGTTTTTCTATGCCACTTGGGACTTGCTACTTGGGGTATTTGATGTGTGTGTGTGTGTGTGTGTGTGCGCACCAGCTCAAATTCAAGAAGCCATCAGATCTGGAGCTCTGTAGATTTTACGCCTAGCTATCTGAGGGAGTCCCCTCAGGGAATTTGGTTAACGCTAGCTCTCAGTGCAGCCGCATTTCATCCATAAAAACCTCATTGACAGTGTTACTCATTACTTCATAAAAACCTCTTGACAGTGAGGTACAGGTACTGAATTTTCAGCCCAATCCCCATTTACTTTAGATCCAGTGTAGGTAAACTCCTAACCACTCCTTGAGTAATATTTCAACACCCTGGTCTAATTCTCAAGTGCTCCTGAAGCTAGAGGAAAGACTTCCAAACTCATGGTTAACGTTTCCTACAAGATCTACTGAGCAGTTCTCATACTTGGCACCATCTGACATGCACTGTAATTCTGCCATGACAAAATTTTGACAAAATGGGAAGTATGTGGATCTGATACCAGTCTTACTCTGAAGCTTAAAATCACTTCATTCCTCTTTAATTTTTACCTCTTTTCTGCTCTAGAGACAATATCATGAAACTGCAATTGTCAAATAGCTTTCCAAACCAGTTATCTCTTAAAGAGAATTTAATCCCTTCATTATTGACAACATATTTTAAGATAGGTATCAGGAATTTCCTAATACCTTCTTAGATTTTCACTCATAAGTTCAACATTAGCTATGATTAGAGTTTTAGTCATATATATAAATATATGTTAAATTGTGATGTTTAGCAATAACTTAGCAACAACCACAAAAAGTGGTTTGACCCTGCAAAGATCAAGAAATTAAAAAAATAAACATGAGGTGTTTAGTGCTCTCTTCCTTTCATCAACTAAATTCACAAATGAGAAATTCATCTGAAAGTTTGCAATTACTACATTTCTTCAAATATTTGTTTCACCTGGACCTTGTTTCACGTCACAATAAAATGCACAACTTCCTAAAGTTTTGAGCTTTGAAAACTGCAAATAACAATCACTATATCAAAACATAGACTATCATTACCCCTGCCATACCAAATTCTTGTGTCCCTCTGTCGTCAACCAATCCTCTGACATTCAAGCTCAAGAAACCACTATTTTCTGTCCCCAAAACTTTCCCTTTATAGATACATAAACTCATATACAAAAAAAATCATACCATAGATATTTTTCAGTCTGGCTTCTTTCACTTTGCATAGTACATTTAAGATTCATCCATGTTGTTGCATGAGTCAATAGTCCAATTCTATCCATTGACAAGTAGAAATTCATTGTGTAGATGTATGTAACAGAGTTATTTTTTCTTTCAATCCATTCAGCAGATGTAAAGGATTTGGTAATCTTCAGTTTGGGGAAAATTATGAATAAAGTTTCTATAAACTTTCACATACAGTGTTTTGTGAAAAGCATAATTTCTTTGGGGTACAGTGTTTTGTGAAAAGCATAATTTCTTTGGAGTAAACATGTAGGAGCAGGAATCATGGGTCTTATGGTAAGTGTAGATTTAACTTCATAAGAAACTGACAAATTATTTTTCAAAGTGGCTGTACCAATTTAAATTTCTACCAGCAACATAGGTCTCTGTACATCTTCATAGTCACTTGGTTTTGTCAACAATTTTAAATTTTGCCTTTCTAATAGATGTATAGTGGTTTCCCATTGCAGTTTTAATTTACATTTCTATAATGATGTTGAACATCTTTTCAATGAGTTTACTTGTCCTTGGTATAGCCTCTCTGATCAAGTGTCTGTCTAGACTCTGGGTTCATTTTTTGTTTGCTCCCTTATTGAGTTGTAAAAGTTCTTTTTGTATTCTTGATACAATTACCTGGTCAGATATGTTGTGCAAATATTTTCACCTAGTCTGTTTACTTTTTCACTATCTGTACAGTGTCTTTCAAAGAACACAGGTTTTAATATTTATAATATCTGATTAATCCATTATTTTTATTTTTATTTTTTTAATTCTAGTACAGTTAACATAACAGTGTTATGTTAGTTTTGGGTGTACAATATAGTGATTCAAGAATTCTGTAAGTAACTCAGTGCTCATCATGATAAGTATACCCTCGGGGGACTCCTGGGTGGCTCATTTGGTTAAGCATCTGAATTCAGCTCAGGTCATGATCTCAAGGTTCATGAGTTTGAGCCCCACAACAGGCTCTGTGTTGACATGGCAGAGCCTGCTTTAGATCCTGTGTCCCTCTCTCTCTCCATTCCTTCCCTGCTCACACTTTCTCACTCTCACTCTCTCAAAAATAAACATTTAAAACAAAGAGGTAAGTGTACTCTCAAACCCCTTCATCTATTTCACCCATCCCCCACCCACCTCCCCTCTGGCAATCTACTGTTTGTTCCCTATAGTTATGAATCATTTTTTTGGTTTGTCTCTTTTTTTTTTTCATTTTGTTTCTTAAATTCCACATATGAAATCATATGGAATTTGTCTTTCTCTGATTTATTTTGCTTAGCATTATACTCTCTAGATCTACTTATATTGTTACAAATGGCAAGATCTCATTCTTTTTTTATGGTTGAGTAATATTCCATTGTGTGTGTGCACGTGCGCATATATATAAACACACATACACACATACTACGTCTTCTTTATCCATTCATCTATCGATGGGCACTTGGGCTGCTTCCATAATCTGAATATTGTAAATAATGCTGCTATCAAAATAGGGGTGTATATATCCTTTAGAATTAGTGTTTTTGTATTCTTTGGGTAAAAACCCAGTAGTGAAATTACTGGATCACATGGTAGTTCTATTTTTAACTTTTTGAGGAAGCTCCATACTGTTTTCCACAGTGACTGCAGCAGTTTGCATTCCCACCAACTGTGCACAAGGGTTCCTTTTTCTCCACATCCTCACCAACACTTATTGTTTTTGTTTTTGATTTTAGTCATTCTGACAGGTATGAGGTAATATCTCATTGTGATTTTGATTTGCATTTCCATGATGATGAGTAATATTAAGCATCTTTTCATGTGTCTATTGGCCATCTGAATGTCTTCTTTGGAGAAATGTCTGTTTGTGTCTTCTGCCCATTTTTTAAAATATTTTTTTAACATTTATTTTTGAGAGACAGCATTCTGTGGGGAAGACACAGAATCTGAAGCAGGCTCTAGGCTCTGAGTTGGCAGCACACAGTTTAATGTGGGGCGCAACCCATGAACCGTGAGATCATGACCAGAGCTGAAATCAGATGCTTAACCGACTGAGCCACTCAGGCTTTATTGAATATGTCATTTGCAAATATCTTCTCCCTTTCAGTAGGTTGTCTTTTAGTTTTGTTGATTGTTTCCTTTGTTATGTAGAAGCTTTTTATTTTTATGTAGCCCCAAAAGTTTATTTTTGCTTTTGTTTCCCTTGTCTCAGGAGACAAATCTGGAAAAATGTCAGAGAAATTACAGCCTCTTCCCTCTTCAGACTTCATGGTTTCAGGTCTCCCATTTAGGTCCTTAATCAATTTTGAGTTTATTTTGTGTATGGTGTAAGAAAGTGGTCCAGTTTCATTCTTCCTCATGTAGCTGTCCAGTTTTCTCAACATTATTTGTAGAAAAGACTATCTTTTCCCCATTGCATATCCTTGCTTCCTTTATAGATTTATCCACTATTTTTATTATTTCATTTTAATTTCAACTTTTATTTAAATTCCAATTAAATATGGTGTACTATTTGTTTCAGTGTAGAATTTACTGATTCATCACTTACATACAATACCCAGTGCTCATCACAACAAGTGCCCTCCTTAATACCCACCCCCCTTGCCCACCTCTATTTTTAATGAATGGTGTCTTACTTAAGAAATCTTTGCCTGTCTCAGGGTCACAAAACATTTGTTCTATATTTTACCTTGAGATTTTATAATTTAGGTCATTGAGTCATTGTGAGCTAGTTTTTTTGTGTATAATACCAGGCATAAGCTGTGGTTCATTTTTTAGCTTTCTTTAAAACATGATCTGTTTTCCTTTGAGTAGCTTTTATACCTTTATAATAATATATCAATTGAATACATCTGTATGAGTAAATTTCTAGAATGTCTAGTCTATTCCATTGTTCTCTGTTTCTATTCTTTTCTATCTATTTCTAGCCTGCACTCATTGATGTAACTTCATACTAAGCTTTTAAATTGGGTATTGTGAGCACTCTGATTTGGTTTTTCTTTTTCAAAATTAAAATGGTAATATAAATCATTTGCTTCCCCACATATATTTCAGCATAAGTTTGTCAAAAATCTATGAGAAATTCTACATTGGAACTGTACTGAATCTACAGATCAGTGTGGGGTTAAATTGACCTGTTAACAGAATTGAGTACTCCAATCCATGAATATAGTATATCTACTTATTTGAGACACATCTTTGAAGAGCTATATGAGAAATCAAAGAAACAACTAAATAAAGAAAAAAACTTAGGAAATAAGGATGTCTTCCTAGAGAAAATGGGACTTTAATGAGATAATGCAGGTTTAAGTTTTAGAGACAGATGGAGGATTTAAAAAATATTAGTTATAAAAGTAATATTTTCACTGAATTTATATAGAAAGTAGTTCAATCTTATAGATTTAAAGCAACACTACTTATTACTTCTTTAATTTTAATAAGTTCCTTAAGATAAAAGCAGTATATATTTGCTGTAAAATGTTTTAAAAACTCAAAAATTAAAAGAACAATTTTTAATTTTATCCCTTAAATGTGTTTACTTTATCCTCCCTGTCCATTCACATTTAACTTGATGATATAGTAATTTTATTATATGCAAAATATTTTTCAATATAATTTTCTATAAAATGCAAGCTTGATGATTATAGAACATTCATTATATAGATATGTAATAATTTATTTACCCCAATTATTGGGCATTTAGGGTGTTTCCAGTTTTATATTATAAATACAATGGTGATTAAATTTTGGTAAATATCTATATGCATCTTTAATTTTTTCTCAGGATAATTCCTATAATTTAGTCAAAAGATATAAATATTTCAGCACTCTTAATTGTCAAATTTTCCTCTAGAGAAAACTGTGTTGACATATTATCTCAGCATCTGTGTCAGGGACTGCCATGTTCCCATTTCAACACACCATCAATGATACCAGTTATTATAATTCCTTAACTGCTTTTTTTTTTGGAAGGGATATTTATTGTATAAACCTGTATTGTTTTGATTATTAGAGCTTTCTGGAATTTGGCTAGCAAAATTAAAACACATACTAAAGTAATGCTACTGATTTCAACCTGTTACTAAATGCTATGTCTCATAATGTTATGTCACACTATTTTCGTTTGTAATGTGTACCTATTGAAACCTGGTCTTCATTATGTTTTTGTGTTCATATCCTGCATATACAATTATAATAATGAAATATATTATTATTAAAATCTATCTTAATTAAACTCTTAAATGACATATTTAAGATATTTAGAAATATAACAGGGGATATATTTCTGAAAGGAGTTTTCCTAAGCAAAGAAAATTTATTTTGAAGGGAAACATCTTAAATTGTACCCAGAACTCTACAAATGCATAACACATTTTAAAACAGCATTGGTATATACTGAGACTAATGTCCATTAAAGTATACTATATACAGAACTATGGAGTAGATTCTGATATAGCATAATTAGTTCATAAAACATACATTATGTGTGCCTCCCTACATTAAGCATTACAAAAGAGCTTCACTGGTTTTGGCAGTAACTTGATTTATCGTTAATAATATACTCTGACACAACCCAAAACATGGATCATTGGGCATGATTTTACAGAAAGCATCTAAATAGACTATGCAATGATATTGAAAAGAAAAACAAAACCATGACTCTGCCCAACCACGGTACTACACCGTTCGAGAGCAATTTCTCCTTGGATTGCACACCTGCTTTCTGGCCCATTAAGTCCTGCTGTCTTTACAAGGAACTGAGATTGTAATGTCTTTCCCAAATGCATACTTTTATGGGACCATGCATAACAAGTACACATGAATGTACATGTGACCAACCTCATTTTTAATATGTTCAATCTGACTGGAACAGGAGAATAGTCACCTTAGAAGATATCTCTTAATTTCTTAAAGCTCTGTAGCAGTCATTTCCTGACAAGCATTGCAAGAGTCCCCTGTAGCTGTGGGAAATCATTATTCTGTTCACTTATACATTCATAGAAACATGATCTGATATCAATTTTCATAAAGAAGTGGTATTTAGGAATAATAATTTGCATATCAGATCTGATTTTATTTTTATGCACATCAAAATTCCACGGTGCCAAACCCCTGCAGTCATCCATCATTACAATAATTCTGGTTGGCTATTTCTCCCCTCTCACTGGTGTGCACGCACCACTTCTCAATGATATGTTCATGGTTTGCAGAACATATCAAGAGTTAGCTAAGAAATCATTTCAACAGTAGACTTCCATTGGGAATGTCAATGAGCTAAAGGCATTTTGGACACATTGTCTTAATTCCTGAGCTTATTTTACATGAAGGATTAAAAACAATTGAGGTAAAAAAGCAGTGATCTGTACCTGATGGAACAATAGTCTTTCATTAGAGATCTTTGTGTGTTGAAAAGGCAAGGCAGCTGCTTTGAGGAGATTATAAAATTGGGTTCTAGGGTTCTTTGAAATATAATCTGGAATCCAAATGTGCACATTTTTTACTTTTAAATTTTTGATACAAAATTTTAGAAGTTATCATTATTGAACTTCCTTTACACTCCAGATACACACACACACACACACACACACACATACATACATATATATTTTTTTCCACTATCTTGACACATTAATTCAGCCAAAATTAAAGTTAACTAGTGTCATCTTGGTGGGCTAATTAAGATCAAAATGGTCAACTCAGTTTTCCTCCATGAAAATATAATGATTTATAATTACATTAGCAATTATTAAATTACAGTATTTCTTAAAATAGTATATGCAGAACTACTTAATTTCTCTCAATATTTAGGAAATATTGAAAAGAGATAAAATGTACATTAGAAGCTTATTCTTCAAATTCCTAGGAGAGGATTATATTTAAAGAAAAGGAATAAGAGGAAAATCCAACTTCTGATTTAACTTGAAAGAGAACAACTCTTAAAAATATCAGGATTTTGGAGGAGTTCCAGAAGATGGCGGCGTAGGAGGACGCTGGGCTCACCGCGCGTCCTGCTGATCACTTAGATTCCACCTACACCTGCCTAAAGAACCCAGAAAACCGCCAGATGATTAGCAGAACGGAGTCTCCGGAGCCAAGCGCAGACGAGAGGCCCACAGAAGAGGGTAGGAAGGGCGGCGAGGCGGTGCGCGCTCCACGGACTGGCGGGAGGGAGCCGGGGCGGAGGGGCGGCTCGCCGGCCAAGCAGAGCCCCCGAGTCGGGCTGGCAAAAGCGGAGGGGCCGGACGGACTGTGTTCCGACAGCAAGCGCGACTTAGCGTCTGGGAGGTCAGAAGTTAACAGCTCTGCTCAGAAAGCGGGAAGGCTGGAGGACAAAGGGAGGGAGAGCTGCTGAGCCCCCGGACGGCAGAGCTCAGCTTGGCGGGGAACAAAGGCGCTCGCCAGCGCCATCTCCCCCGCCCATCCCCCAGCCAAAATCCCAAACAGAACCAGTTCCTGCCAGGGAACTTGCTCGCTCCGCGCAAACACCCAACTCTGTGCTTCTGCGGAGCCAAACCTCCGGCAGCGGATCTGACTCCCTCCCGCTGCCACAGGGCCCCTCCTGAAGTGGATCACCTAAGGAGAAGCGAGCTAAGCCTGCCCCTCCCGCCCCCGTGCACCTTGCCTACCCACCCCAGCTAATACGCCAGCTCCCCAGCACCACAAGCCTGGCAGTGTGCAAGTAGACCAGACGGGCCACACCACCCCACAGTGAATCCCGCCCCTAGGAGAGGGGAAGAGAAGGCACACACCAGTCTGACTGTGGCCCCAGCGGTGGGCTGGGGGCAGACATCAGGTCGGACTGCGGCCCCGCCCACCAACTCCAGTTATACACCACAGCACGGGGGAAGTGCCCTGCGGGTCCTCACCACTCCAGGGACTGTCCAAAATGACCAAACGGAAGAATTCCCCTCAGAAGAATCTCCAGGAAATAACAACAGCTAATGAACTGATCAAAAAGGATTTAAATAATATAACAGAAAGTGAATTTAGAATAATAGTCATAAAATTAATCGCTGGGCTTGAAAACAGTATACAGGACAGCAGAGAATCTCTTGCCACAGAGATCAAGGGACTAAGGAACAGTCACGAGGAGCTGAAAAACGCTTTAAATGAAATGCAAAACAAAATAGAAACCACGACGGCTCGGATTGAAGAGGCAGAGGAGAGAATAGGTGAACTAGAAGATAAAGTTATGGAGAAAGAGGAAGCTGAAAGAAAGAGAGATAAAAAAATCCAGGAGTATGAGGGGAAAATTAGAGAACTAAGTGATACACTAAAAAGAAATAATATACGCATAATTGGTATTCCAGAGGAGGAAGAGAGAGGGAAAGGTGCTGAAGGGGTACTTGAAGAAATTATAGCTGAGAACTTCCCTGAACTGGGGAAGGAAAAAGGCATTGAAATCCAAGAGGCACAGAGAACTCCCTTCAGACGTAACTTGAATCGATCTTCTGCACGACATATCAGTGAAACTGGCAAAATACAAGGATAAAGAGAAAATTCTGAAAGCAGCAAGGGATAAACATGCCCTCACATATAAAGGGAGACCTATAAGACTCGTGACTGATCTCTCCTTTGAAACTTGGCAGGCCAGAAAGGCTTGGCACGATATCTTCAGTGTGCTAAACAGAAAAAATATGCAGCCGAGAATCCTTTATCCAGCAAGTCTGTCATTTAGAATAGAAGGAGAGATAAAGGTCTTCCCAAACAAACAAAAACTGAAGGAATTTGTCACCACGAAACCAGCCCTACAAGAGATCCTAAGGGGGATCCTGTGAGACAAAGTACCAGAGACATCACTACAAGCATAAAACATACAGACATCACAATGACTCTAAACCCGTATCTTTCTATAATAACACTGAATGTAAATGGATTAAATGCACCAACCAAAAGACATAGGGTATCAGAATGGATAAAAAAACAAGACCCATCTATTTGCTGTCTACAAGAGACTCATTTTAGAGCTGAGGACACCTTTAGATTGAGAGTGAGGGGATGGAGAACTATTTATCATGCTACTGGAAGCCAAAAGAAAGCTGGAGTAGCCATACTTATATCAGACAAACTAGACTTTAAATTAAAGGCTGTAACAAGAGATGAAGAAGGGCATTATATAATAATTACAGGGTCTATCCATCAGGAAGAGCTAACAATTATAAATGTCTATGCGCCAAATACCGAAGCCCCCAGATATATAAAACAGTTACTCATAAACATAAGCAACCTTATTGATAAGAATGTGGTCATTGCAGGGGACTTTAACACACCACTTACAGAAATGGATAGATCATCTAGACACACAGTCAATAAAGAAACAAGGGCCCTGAATGATACATTGGATCAGATGGACTTGACAGATATATTTAGAACTCTGCATCCCAAAGCAACAGAATATACTTTCTTCTCGAGTGCACATGGAACATTCTCCAAGATAGATCATATACTGGGTCACAAAACAGCCCTTCATAAGTTTACAAGAATTGAAATTATACCATGCATACTTTCAGACCACAATGCTATGAAGCTTGAAATCAACCACAGGAAAAAGTCTGGAAAACCTCCAAAAGCATGGAGGTTAAAGAACACCCTACTAACGAATGAGTGGGTCAACCAGGCAATTAGAGAAGAAATTAAAAAATATATGGAAACAAACGAAAATGAAAATACAACAATCCAAACGCTTTGGGACGCAGCGAAGGCAGTCCTGAGAGGAAAATACATTGCAATCCAGGCCTATCTCAAGAAACAAGAAAAATCCCAAATACAAAATCTAACAGCACACCTAAAGGAAATAGAGGCAGAACAGCAAAGGCAGCCTAAACCCAGCAGAAGAAGAGAAATCATAAAGATCAGAGCAGAAATAAACAATATAGAATCTAAAAAAACTGTAGAGCAGATCAACGAAACTAAGAGTTGGTTTTTTGAAAAAATAAACAAAATTGACAAACCTCTAGCCAGGCTTCTCAAAAAGAAAAGGGAGATGACCCAAATAGATAAAATCATGAATGAAAATGGAATTATTACAACCAATCCCTCAGAGATACAAACAATTATCAGGGAATACTATGAAAAATTATATGCCAACAAATTGGACAACCTGGAAGAAATGGACAAATTCCTAAACACCCACACTCTTCCAAAACTCAATCAGGAGGAAATAGAAAGCTTGAACAGACCCATAACCAGCGAAGAAATTGAATCGGTTATCAAAAATCTCCCAACAAATAAGAGTCCAGGACCAGATGGCTTCCCAGGGGAGTTCTACCAGACGTTTAAAGCAGAGATAATACCTATCCTTCTCAAGCTATTCCAAGAAATAGAAAGGGAAGGAAAACTTCCAGACTCATTCTATGAAGCCAGTATTACTTTGATTCCTAAACCAGACAGAGACCCAGTAAAAAAAGAGAACTACAGGCCAATATCCCTGATGAATATGGATGCAAAAATTCTCAATAAGATACTAGCAAATCGAATTCAACAGCATATAAAAAGAATTATTCACCATGATCAAGTGGGATTCATTCCTGGGATGCAGGGCTGGTTCAACATTCGCAAATCGATCAACGTGATACATCACATTAACAAAAAAAAAGAGAAGAACCATATGATCCTGTCAATCGATGCAGAAAAGGCCTTTGACAAAATCCAGCACCCTTTCTTAATAAAAACCCTTGAGAAAGTCGGGATAGAAGGAACATACTTAAAGATCATAAAAGCCATTTATGAAAAGCCCACAGCTAACATCATCCTCAATGGGGAAAAACTGAGAGCTTTTTCCCTGAGATCAGGAACACGAAAGGGATGCCCACTCTCACCGCTGCTGTTTAATATAGTGCTGGAAGTTCTAGCATCAGCAATCAGACAACAAAAGGAAATCAAAGGCATCCAAATTGGCAAAGATGAAGTCAAGCTTTCGCTTTTTGCAGATGACATGATATTATACATGGAAAATCCGATAGACTCCACCAAAAGTCTGCTAGAACTGATACATGAATTCAGCAAAGTTGCAGGATACAAAATCAATGTACAGAAATCAGTTGCATTCTTATACACTAACAATGAAGCAACAGAAAGACAAATAAAGAAACTGATCCCATTCACAATTGCACCAAGAAGCATAAAATACCTAGGAATAAATCTAACCAAAGATGTAAAAGATCTGTATGCTGAAAACTATAGAAAGCTTATGCAGGTAATTGAAGAAGATATAAAGAAATGGAAAGACATTCCCTGCTCATGGATTGGAAGAATAAATATTGTCAAAATGTCAATACTACCCAAAGGTATCTACACATTCAATGCAATCCCAATCAAAATTGCACCAGCATTCTTCTCGAAACTAGAACAAGCAATCCTAAAATTCATATGGAACCACAAAAGGCCCCAAATAGCCAAAGTAATTTTGAAGAAGAAGACCAAAGCAGGAGGCATCACAATCCCAGACTTTAGCCTCTACTACAAAGCTGTCATCATCAAGACAGCATGGTATTGGCACAAAAACAGACACATAGACCAATGGAATCGAATAGAAACCCCAGAACTAGACCCACAAACGTATGGCCAACTCATTTTTGACAAAGCAGGAAAGAACATACAATGGAAAAAAGACAGTCTCTTTAACAAATGGTGCTGGGAGAACTGGACAGCAACATGCAGAAGGTTGAAACTAGACCACTTTCTCACACCATTCACAAAAATAAACTCAAAATGGATAAAGGACCTGAATGTGAGACAGGAAACCATCAAAACCTTAGAGGAGAAAGCAGGAAAAGACCTCTCTGACCTCAGCCGTAGCAATCTCTTACTCGGCACATCCCCAAAGGCAAGGGAATTAAAAGCAAAAGTGAATTACTGGGACCTTATGAAGATAAAAAGCTTCTGCACAGCAAAGGAAACAACCAACAAAACTAAAAGGCAACCAACGGAATGGGAAAAGATATTTGCAAATGACACATCGGACAAAGGGCTAGTATCCAAAATCTATAAAGAGCTCATCAAACTCCACACCCAAAAAACAAATAACCCAGTGAAGAAATGGGCAGAAAACATGAATAGACACTTCTCTAAAGAAGACATCCGGATGGCCAACAGGCACATGAAAAGATGTTCAACGTCGCTCCTCATCAGGGAAATACAAATCAAAACCACACTCAGATACCACCTCACGCCAGTCAGAGTGGCCAAAATGAAGAAATCAGGAGACTATAGATGCTGGAGAGGATGTGGAGAGACGGGAACCCTCTTGCACTGTTGGTGGGAATGCAAATTGGTGCAGCCGCTCTGGAAAGCAGTGTGGAGGTTCCTCAAAAAATTAAAAATAGACCTACCCTATGACCCAGCAATAGCACTGCTAGGAATTTATCCAAGGGATACAGGAGTACTGATGCATAGGGGCACTTGTACCCCAATGTTTATAGCAGCACTCTCAACAATCGCCAAATTATGGAAAGAGCCTAAATGTCCATCAACTGATGAATGGATAAAGAAATTGTGGTTTATATACACAATGGAATACTACGTGGCAATGAGAAAGAATGAAATATGGCCTTTTGTAGCAACGTGGATGGAACTGGAGAGTGTGATGCTAAGTGAAATAAGCCATACAGAGAAAGACAGATACCATATGGTTTCACTCTTATGTGGATCCTGAGAAACGTAACAGAAACACATGGGGGAGGGGAAGGGAAAAAAAAAAAAAAAAGAGGTTAGAGTGGGAGAGAGCCAAAGCATAAGAGACTGTTAAAAACTGAGAACAAACTGAGGGTTGATGGGGGGTGGGAGGGAGGGCAGGGTGGGTGATGGGTATTGAGGAGGGCACCTTTTGGGATGAGCACTGGGTGTTGTATGGAAACCAATTTGACAGTAAATTTCATATATTAAAAAATAAATAAATTAAAATAAATAAATAAATAAATAAAAAATAATAAAAAATAAAAAAAAAAAATATCAGGATTTTGAATTTTTGTTTAATGATGCTAATTTTAAATAAACAACCTTAGACATACATCAGGAAATACAGGTGTCACAATCATCAGAAAATATCAGAACATCATTTTTTTTGGTATTGTTATGTATATTATTCAGTTTATTCATTTTCTTGTGTTTTCTAACAAAATATTCTCTCCATATTTTGTGAACTTGAGGTTTTTATAATGAAGAGGTAAGGAGAAAAGCATACAAGCTCTTCTTAAGGACAAAGTCAAAGTACGAAAGGGAAAATCAACCACAGAAAGAACAACCATCTGTTCTGTCCCCTACAAAAATGTAAAAATAGGTTCTCTTTCAGCAAAGGAAACATTAAAAAAAATAGTTCTTAGAAAAACTAAAGCTAGGGGCGCCTGGGTGGCGCAGTCGGTTAAGCGTCCGACTTCAGCCAGGTCACGATCTCGCGGTCCGCGAGTTCGAGCCCCGCGTCGGGCTCTGGGCCGATGGCTCGGAGCCTGGAGCCTGTTTCCGGTTCTGTGTCTCCCTCTCTCTCTGCCCCTCCCCCGTTCATGCTCTGTCTCTCTCTGTCCCAAAAATAAATTTAAAACGTTGAAAAAAAATTAAAAAAAAAAGAAAAAGAAAAACTAAAGCCCAACTTCAATAGTTATAATATTCAAATTTTCACATTGTCATTTCAGTATACTAGTTGGCTTAAATGTACTAGGTTCCTCACCTCTCTTCATTACAATCGACATGTGCAAAAGATAATTGGGGATGTTCTGAATGATCTGAGTAAGAATTACCTACATTGCTGAACAAAAGAAAAATGAGTAACAAGGACAACCAATGGCTAATGCTTGTGTCACATAATCCTAGTAAGTTTTTTTAACTAGAGAATTCCTTGGTCAGTGTATTCATTCATAGAAAAAAAAATCCAAATTGTAAAAAAAAAATGCTTTGTGATCTAACTTTGGGGGAATATTTCACGGTGCATGCTATCTTGGTTATGTCCCTGTGTTACAGTATCAGGTTTTCTGAAAATTGCTTGATCATATGTTGTTTCTGAATAATTCAAACTACTTGAAAAGTAAAATTCTGACCATTTAATTTCCTGATCCAGTAGAAGCCAAAACACTCATTACTTTCTTTACCTGAATCAATCAAACATATTGTGCTTTTTTGCAAACCAATCATTCCCAACCATAATTTTATAATGTTCACAGTCACCCATATGAAATTTTCAAGGAACTGATTTCACTGTAATGTATTTGAAATAAAATATATATCACTTTTGCAGGAAATAGGGGTCTGAAATATTTAAACTTTTTCAGGAGGTAGATGGGGTTGCTAATAAACATAAATGGCTGCAAAAGATTGCATTATCTTATTTAATCTTATTGACAATCCTATGAAATAATAACAATAATAATCTGTACATTTTCTTAGATGTGAGGTACTTAAAATTCAGAAAAGTCCAATAATTTATCCAATATTCCACAGCTCTGATTTGAAATGTTAGCATTATGATTTGTACATCTGTGCTGCTGGTGAGGAATAATGGGTATAGGCAATTCCATGTAGTGAAGAAACGAAATCTCTAGACTGGGTGACATAAAAACACTTGATTCCTTCAGGAATAATTCTGCTATCCATGTATTTTCTACATAACAGATAAAACAAGTAACCACCTATCACCAGGCTGATAATGCATTTACATTCCCCTTTCACTGAGAGGAGTCCTCAAGTTCTCTGGTCTAGGAAGCAATGCAATGAAGGATGTGGGAGTCAGTAGGTCACCAATCCTGCATGAAGGTTTACCACTTGTGTGAAACCGGCTTGCTTTTAAGTTCTCTCAGTCACAATTTCCTCCTAAAAGTGAGAGTAAGGGGGTCTGGGTGGCTCAGTTGGTTGGAGTCTGACTCTAGATTTCAGCTCAGGTCATGATCCCAGGGCCCTTAGATCGAGCCCCATGTTGGTCTCCACAGTGAGCGCGGATCCTGCTAAAGATTCTCACTCTCCCTGTGCCTCCTCCCCCTGCTCATGCTCTCTCTTTAAAATTAAAAATATACATTAAATAAATAAATAAATAAATAAAAATTAGGGTAATAATCAGATGCAGAGAATGGATGTGAAAATTGGAATAAATAAATCATATTTTCATTTAAGAATAAGTTTAATTCTATATCTCTAACTAGAGTTGCAAAAATTTAAGCTCACAGGTAAGAGATCTCTAATAGTTTCATCTAGTTTTTATTGTGTATATTAATTTCTGTTACCATTAGAAAAGAAAAAAATAAAACCAATGAGCAAAACAATGAAGATGTTTTCTCCAATGTGATATCCATAGTTTATGGTTGTATCCTCTAAGCTTGTTAAAATCACTATTAACTGGGGCAATATTAGAAAAATAATAGAAATCTCTAGAAAATCCCTGATTTTCCTTTTGATTCAAAGAGTAGCCCGGCTTCTTGACTGTTCATCATAGTTTGAACAACAGTCTTTTGAGTTAAAATTGTGTTGTGGTGAATGTGGCAAATGTAATTTGTCAGGAAAATTGAATATGATTCTGCAATAGTAGGACCATGGGAAAACCAGTTCCTTATTGTCATGAACTTATGATGTACATGGTCAACCACAACTTTAACCAATTCTGCCCAAGTCGTTATAATAAAAATGTATTACATATTTGTACATTCAATACTATTTGTACAATATTCAATAAAATTAAATTAAATTAAATTAAAATTTCTCAGGAAAAGTGAGCATTTCATTTCCACCTTCAATTATTAAAATTTTAAATAGTTATATTCAAATGTCATTGTAAAAATAAACTAAATCAGGGGTGCCTGGGTGGCTCGGCCATTAAGTGTCCGACTCTTGATTTCAGCTCACTCAGGTCATGATCTCATAGTTCGTGGGTTCGAGCCCCACAACAGGCTCCAGCCTGCTTGGGATTCTCTATCTCTCCCTCTCTCTCTGACCTTCTCCTGCTTTCTCTCTCCCTTTGCCTCTCAAATAAATAAATAAACATTTAAAAAAATAAGCTAAATCATGGGGCGCCTGCGTGGCTCAGTCGGTTAAGGAGCCGACTTTGGCTCAGGTCATGATCTCGCCGTCCGTGAGTATGATCCCCGCGTTGGGCTCTGTGCTGACAGCTCAGAGCCTGGAGCCTGTTTCAGATTCTGTGTCTCCCTCTCTCTGACCCTCCCGCGTTCATGCTTTGTCTCTCTCTGTCTCAAAAATAAATAAACATTAAAAAAATTAAAAAAACATAAGCTAAATCAAACATTATATTGTGGGAAAGGCAAAACTACTGAGACAGTAAAAAGATCAGTTGTTGTCAGGGGCTAGGGGGAAGCGGATGAACAGATGAAGCTTTTTAAGGCAATAAGAAGAAAAAATAATAATAAAAGATTTTTAAGGAATTAAGACTTCTTAGAATGATACTATAATAACAGTTATATGCCATTATACATTTTCCAAAACCCATAGAATATACACCGAGAATTAACTCTAATGTAAACAATAGACTTTGTGTGATAATATTGTGTGAATGCAGGTTCATCAATTCTGACAAATGTCCACTCTGTTGGGGGATATTAATAATAGGGAAGGCTGTGCATGTATAAGGGGAAGGGGTTTATGGGAACTTTGCATTTTCTGCCTAATTTTGCTGTGAACAAAAAAAGCTCTAAAAAAAATAGAGTCTATTTAAAAGAAAACAAATTAAGATAATTAGAGAAACGTTATTGTATCATTTCATGTAGAAATCCTAGCTCTGGGTATTAGGTTTATTTATATCAAATAATTTGTATTTATATTTAGTGTAATTAAAATTAAAAATATAAATGGCCAGTGAACATCTAAATATACTAATTCATTAGTCATCTTGGAAATGAAAGTTAATTTATAATGACATATGTCCAAAGATTAAGATGAAAAATAAACGGATGATAAACTTTGGCATGAATGAGAAACAAAAGAAATCATCATATGCCTTTGATGGGAGCATAAATGGTACAACCACTCTGGAAAACCATTTGGCAGAATCTACTAACACTAAACATATACATGACCCTTAGCTCAAAATATGAATTATTGTGGCCAAAGCATTATTTTAATAGCTAAAATATTGAAATAACTCAAATGTTTACCAAAGGTAGAATAAATAAATGCTGATACCTTCACACAATAACTACACAGAAATGACAGTAAACAAACTTCAACTATATGCAAGAGTATGAATATCACATACATAACTTAGGCAAAAGAGGCCAGGTTCCAAAAAGGGATCAGAATTCATTATTCTATATTTTTTATGCATAAAAACAAACAAACCCCTAATCTACCAAGTTAAAATTCAGGCTGGAAGTTTCCCTTGGTGGGATAAGTGAGTGGAAGGAGACTGAAGGGAAGCTTGGGCTTCAGGCAATGTGTTTTGTTTTTTCTGTGATGCTATATGGTGGTGTACAGTATGAAAATTTCTTGAGTGAATATTAATGGCATGCCTATTTTTCCACATTAGTTGAATATGACAAAAAAGGAGGAGCAAAGAAGACAACTTAAAGTCCATTGCAAACTGGAAATAATGGTATTTTGCAATAATCATTCTTGCATTTCTTTAGGTTGCAGTATTAAACATGAAATAACAATTGTTACATTAAAACATTCCATTTAGATTAATTCCAAAGTTCCCAATTTATCCAAAAGTTATGAGAAGCTAGTGATGGTCATAATGGAGACTTTCTTTTGCTGAGATACCAAATGATATAAGTACAAGATCCTTCTCTGAATATTATTTTTCTCCACCAAATATTAAAAATTAAAATTTCTCCACACATATAAAAAATGTATTTATAATAAAGTGCTTTAAGGGGTGCTTGGGTGGCTCATTCCATTAAGCATCTGACTCTTGATTTCAGTTCAGGTCATGATCTCACGGTTGTGAGACTGAGACTGGTCAGACTCCATGTTGAGTGTGGAGCCTGCCTACGATTTGTCTTTCCCTCTCTTTCTGTTCCTCTCCCACTCACTTGCACACATGTACACATATGAGCTCTTTCTCTCAAAAAACAAAGATAAAAATAAAACATAATACAGTGCTTTAATAAATTTTTAAGAGTAGATAAAAAGAAAAAAAGATAGCCCTTGAGAAAATTTGACTTCTCAATTGAAGGACTATATAGCAATGAGTATTATGAACTAAATGGTTTTCTCTACACTAAGTTAACAGTTTTAACTGGTCATGTACTTTTAGAGCTATGTCAATTTCCTGTCATCATTAGTTAATTATCCAACAGGTTATTAATTTCATACACAACATATATGCCCCTCAAATTATTAGTCCATGTCTTAAGCTGGTTCTCCAGAAACAGATGCTGAGAAGAAGATTTATGAAAATATGATTTATTAGGAAGTGTTCCCAGAAAAAATCAATAGGATAGTGGGGAAATGGGACCAAGGAGAAATGGAGCCAGACAAGCCTAAGATATCAAGCCAAGTCCCAGAGTGTCTAACTGCAGCTCAATCTGGCAGGAAGCTCTGGAGACACTATAGGAAACACCTCAGTAGTAGTCTGGATCAAAGGCAGAGAGCTGGAGTATTTAAATGCCCAGGTCTAAAACCCCTGGCTAAGAGCTGGCTTCAAAGGACATATCTTTTTAAACATTTCTGGCTCCCTGTGTACACAGGCAAAGCAATGGCAGCCTGAGGCAGTTCTCTGACAAAGATTCACAGATGCTGGCTTGGGAGTGAAATCCCAACAAGAGCAGGTGTGCACTGTAAAGGGATTCAAGGGGATTCAGAAAGAGTACCAATGGCATCTGCTATAGTGGGTTTGCTTTCTTTTAAAATCAAAGACAAAACTGAATGACTGTTTGCTTAATAAAATGTCCCTTTATAAAACTTTTTTTTCCCTGAAGATTCCATTTAAATGAGCATGAACTCATATATTCATTCATTGGGTGTCTTAGGCACGTCACCAGACATCATGGTTAAAAAAAAAAAAAAAAAAAAAAGAGTTAATCAATCATTGCTCCTTCTCCTTCAGATTAAAATATAGAAGGTGAGAAAAGAATAAACTGAAGAAACATAGGAAAAGTACACTACAAGGTGTCATAGAAGGAGCAGGAAGAACCTACCAGTGGTTGGCTTCACAGAGGAGGCAATTTCTGGTGGTATTTATCTAGTGTTAGGGATTCGCATGTGAATGTAAGAGAAAGGTAATTCATTGAGAGCCCTGTCAAGATTTTGAATTTTGAAAATTTTCAAATTTTGAAAGATTACCATAAGAGCAAAGGCATGAGAGAGTAGTAAGAATATCATAGTAGTAAGAATATAAACCAGGTAGTTTATAAACACAAGCAATTCATTTCTCATGACTCTGGAGACTGAGAAGCCCAAGGTCAAGGCACTGGAAGACTTGGTGACTGCTGAGAGCCTATTTCCTGGTTCATGGACAGTGGTCTCCTCAGCATCCTCACTGGCTAAAGAGCTCTATGGGATCTCCTTTATAAGGAATCTACCCTCATGACCTAATCAACTCCTTAAAGTTACACCTCCAAAACCTATTACATTGAGGTTTAGGTTTAAACATATAAATTGGGGGGGGAGGGGGGGAGTACAAACATTTAGTCTATAGCAAAGGTAGAAAAGTTTAAATAACTGAAAATAATTTGATTATAGGTTGTAAGTTGACTTTGAATGTGAAGGTAATCCAAATGAAATCAAGGGACTAAAGGGTTAAAATTCTGAATGATTTGAGTCAAAATTAAAGATTTGAATGAGTTGTCATAGTCATTAATGATGTGAAGAATACCCAGAAGTTAGTAAAGAAAGAAAAAGAGGCTAAAGAGTGGTACAACTAATCAAAAGAGAATTAAAAAAAAAAAACTATGATAAAAATTAAACTGAAAATAAACATACCAAAAATTATGGGATGTAACAAAACCACTTCATGGCAATAAACAGCTAAATCAAAATCAAAAAACAAAACAAGAATCCCAAACAACTTACCTTTCACTTCATGGAAGTATAAAAAGAATAAATCTCAAAGCTAGCAAAGAAAGAAAATAACAGCAAAGAGTGGAAACAAATTAAATACAGACTAAAAAGAAAATAGGAAAGATCAATGAAACTACGAGCAGAGAATATATGAGTCTCTTCAAAAAATGTTGCTGGGAAAACTGGACATTCAAATGCAAAAGAATGAAACTGCACCCCTAACTCACACCATACACAAAAATTAACTCAAAATGGATTGAAGACTTGAATATAATACCCAAAATAATAAAATTCCTACAAAACAACATAGGTAGTAAGCTCATCTTGGTGATGAACTTTTTGGATTTGATACCAAAAGCAAAGGCTGCAAAAGCAAAAATAAACAAGACTACATCAAACTAAAAAGCTTCTCAACAGCAAAGGAAGCCATGAACAAAATTAAAAGGCCACCTGCCAAATAGCAGAAAATGTTTGCAAATCATGTACTTAATATGGGGTTAATATCCAAAATATATAAAGAACTCATACAATTCAATAGAAAAAACAAACAACCCAATTTAAAAATGGGCAGAGATTTAAATACACATTTTTCCAATGAAGTTATACAGATTGCCAACAAGTACATGAAAAGATGTTCAATCAGTCTCACTAATCGTCAGGGAAATGCAAATCAAACCAAGAGGTATCATCCATACCTGCTATAATGACTATTATAAAAAAAAAAAAACAGGAAGTAACTAGTATATATTAGTATGTGGAAAAAAGAAAACCATTGTGTAGGGTTGGTGGGAATGTAAATTGGAACAAACACTATGGAAAATAATATGGAAGTTCCTCAAAAAAAATTAAAAATAGAAATACCATATGATCCAGCAATTCCATTTCTAGGTATTCATCCAAAGAAAGTGAAAACATTAACTTGAAAAGATAAATGCATCTCTGTGTTCATTGCAGCATTATTTACAATAGTCAAGATATGGAGACAACCTAGTGTTCATCAAAGGATAAATGAAAAAAGAAAATACGGTATGTGTGTATATAAGAATACACACGTTCATTCATGTACAATGGAACAGTTAGCCAGAAAAAAGAAAGGAATCTAGCCATTTGTGACAGCATGGATGGACCTTGAGGGCATTAGGCTAAGAGAAAAATTAAGAATCTGAAAACAATGGAACCATAAGAAGATAACATAAAACTCATACATAGAAAGCAGAATGGTGTTTGCCAGACCCAGAAGGTAAGGAGTTGGGATAAATGCATAGACTCAGGTCTTGGGGTGCCTGAGTGACTCAGTGGGTTAAGCCTCTGACTTCAGCTCAGGTCATGATCTCACTGTTGGTGGGTTCAAGCCCCGCGTCAGGCTCTGTGCTGACAGCTCAGAGCCTGCTTCCGGTTCTGTATCTCCCTCTCTCTCTGCCCCTCCCCCACTCACACTCTGTCTCTCTGTGTCTCTTGAAAATAAATAAATGTTAAAAAAAAATTTTGAAGAAGGTCAAAGGGTCCAACCTTTTGGTTATAAAGTACGCCACTGGGATGTAATGTACAGCATAGTGATTATAGTTAATAATACACGATTGCATACTTAAAAGTTGCCAAGACAACAAATCTTAGAAGTTCTCATCACAAGAAATAGTAACTATGTATGGTATTGGATGTTAACTAGACTTATTGTGGTGATCATTTTGCAGTATATACTAATATTGAATCGTTATGCTGTACATTTGAATTTGATATGACTATATGCCAATTATACCTCAATAATTTTTTTAAAAGAGTGGTGAAACTAGATGCCATGAATCTTTCAGAAATAAGGAACTTTGCACTAGGGAAGAAGAGCAATAACTTTAAAGTAGCTCTGGTCCAGGAGAATGCTAATGTCATCTCTCAGACTTGATCAGCCTCCACCTAAGCAATCAATAGAGCAGTGCAGTTGGGAAGTACCATGTTCAGTTAGGGTATAAAGGCATGGTGAATGATTCATGGGAGCTTGTTGAAAGTGAAAGAGGATTCTTGGAGAACCATAAAGAAATTATGGAGGGAGTAGGCCTAGATAAGAATGAGTCTTGGATAAAATATGTAGAGTGGCCAAAAAACAAGAATCGGAGAGAGTCTGGGTAACAAAAGACTTACACTTGGGTTGAAGTCCAGGGATAAATGGTATGACTGGAACTTATTTCCTTGGGATTTTAGTGTGTATGTGAGGGGGGAGGTGGCCAAGTTGTGAGAGGCAGATCAGGGTTGAGGAGTGAAAAGGGAGCATTGGAAAGGAAGTATCATATCATAGCACTACCATCACCCTCAGACTGTAGCAAAGGAATCAAGATCAAAAGGGTACTAACTGAAGTGATGATGGTGGATATGTTGATTAAAAGTTTCAACATATTATAGGGCGCCTGGGTGGCTCAGTCAGTTGAGCATCTGACTTGGGCTCAGGTCATGATCACGCAGTTAGTGAATCTGAGCCCCACATTGGGCTCTGTGCTGACAGCTCAGCGCCTGTAACCTGCTTCAGATTCTGTGTCTCCTTCTCTCTCTACCCCTCCCCCATTCACCCTCTGTCTCTCTCAAAAATGAATAAACATTAAAATTTTTTTAACTTTCAATATATTACAATAGTAAAATACCTTTTATGTTACAGAATTTATATAACTGATCTAATCTACAACAATATTTTATGCCTTATCACATGTGAAGAGGTTACAGATTGTTGAACTGGGTGAGAGTAGGAGGATTTGGTGGCTATAGATTCTAAAATGGAAAGGGACTTTATGAGACAGGGGCAGGGGGTACAGGCCACACTTGACTATGACAGCTTGGGGCAAGAACTGCTTCAATATAAGATAGAATTTTGGTGAAACGTGGAAGGCCAGAATTTTTACACTGTTTGGAAAAGTTTTCCCTTTCTTTTTGATCAGTCTGAAATGCCCCTGATGGTAAGGCAGACACTTAAGGTGTGTTTTAAGATTTAAAAAATTGGGGCACCTGGGTGGTTCGGTAGGTTAAGCGTCCATCTTTGGCTCAGGTTATGATCTCACCGTTTGTGAGTTCAGCCTCTCATCAGGCTCTGAGCTGTTAGCTTCAGATTCTATGTCTCCCTCCCTTCCTCTCTCTCTCTCTCTCTCTCTCTCTCTCTCTCTCTCTCTCTCTGTCCCTCCCCTGCTTGTCCTCTCTCTCTCTCTCTCTCTCAAAAGTAAATAAACATTAAAAATATTTTAAAAATAAATGAATAAATTAAAGTAAAACAACAACACAAAATTGGTTAGTAGAATCAGTCAAAATGCCAAACAGATTTTAGTACATGCAGCCTGAAGTTTACCCTAATAGTCTTTTCACTGTAGGCAATTGTAAGTGGCAGCTTCAGTTTATTTACAACTGATTTTCATGAAGTAAATCTTTTCCCAAAAATGGCTTCTTTTTTTTCCCCTCACTCATCCATTCACAAATACAAAAAAAGTATTTTCTAAGGGGCTCCTGGGTGGCTCAGTCGTTAAGCATCCAATTCTTGATTTCGCTCAGGGTATGATCTCACAGTTCATGAGTTGGTGCCCCACATCAGACTCTGCGCTGTCAGCTGTCAGCACAGAGCCTGCCTGGGGGTCCCTCTTCCTCACTCTCTCTGCCCCTCCCCTGCTCTTTCTCTTAAAATAAATAAACAAACTCTAAAAAAATACTTACAAAATACATTTCCTGAGTCTTTGACATGCACCAAGATCAGATTAGGCAACAAATCTACAAAAGTAAACCAGAAATACACAGCCCCAACATTCCCATTCCACACAGTTCAACTAGATTATCTCTAGACACATAGGCAGCAACTATGGAAAATCACACCATCACATAAACAGGTGAAAAAGTTTCCAAAGATAATTAAAATATTTAAAAATTCTCCAAATCTTTAATTTTCACAATAGTATTTTCAACTGGATATATATAATATTATATAGATATTTAAAATTCTTAATACATATTTAAAATTTAATAATTGTCATATTTCTTCCTAGTCAAATCTCCAGTAACTTTAATGTTAAACCCAAACCAACAATATTTTCTCTTCATTTCAATGCTAACATAAATTTTCTCTTTATCTCTAGACAGTGCTCACACTTTACTATGTAGCCATGTTTTATTCCCTTATTTTTTATTTCTATGGCCTCCTCACAGTCATGAATCAATAAATGCCTGCATAAAAATTCCATATTTCCTGACAGATGTGATTTTTATACTGGATAGAGGAAAGATAAACAGCATATACCAGGGGTGTAATTGCCAAAGTCAATTTAAAGGGGAAGGGAGTTTTGGTCTCTGCTCTATCTGTTATTATCACTCACGTTCAAAATATGGTAGCTAACAAAATGTATACTGTATGCTGACAAAATGTATACTGTATACATTTTGTATATATTTGTATATATAACAAAATGTATACTGATGTCAAACAAGGAAATCACTCCCAGGGTATTCCATTCTTTTTTATTTGCAATTGCTATCATTGTATCCTATGTGAAATGGGCCCTGCTTACATAAGTGGATTTTTGTAATTTTTAAGTATGAGTTCTGGCTTTATGATAATTGTCATAAAATGGCTAATGTGAAACATATTAAAAAATATGTTTAGGAGTGACAGGGAGTATACAGATCTTATCCTATATTTGCAGATTTTTTTAAGATTTAAAGTCTCAGAAGATATAGTACTAATAAAGTCAAGCCCATAAAGTCAAACACCTAGGTCTAGGTGTTCATATGTCACACTAATCCATTATGAACTGAGAAGAACTCAGCACAAAATAAACCTTGCTTGAGCCCATGAGCCTGGGTGTAGTAAAAGTGTTTTGTAGCTTCACTTTATTGTGATTGGACTTCCTTTCACATTTTTAGGTCTTCAAAACACAGTTGATTAAATAAACTACTTACTGAATTTATGTACAGAAAATAAGCATTTCAGTATTTCACTTGAAAATACCATACCTCTAATATTTAGATTATTTCCCAAAGGTTACTCTGACATTATTTTCCATTTGCTGTGCTACCAGTACTTGTGATATAAACTCCTTATTTACCAGAAGACTTAATTTTCTGATGGAGAAATTTTTATTGATAAGTAACTGTTAGGAACATTCATTTCTCTTAAGTCTGCTGTCAACTATAATCTACAAACGCAAATTATACTTAAATTATAATGTTCAACAAAGTGAATTAAACAAAAAGAGCAGCCACCAACAAACTAAGCACAATGTGTTTTCTATTTTCTTGCTGATCAGTTAAAAAAAAAAAAAACTATAATTCAACTGATTCATGCCTTAAGCTATCTCTGATTTTAAAAGTAATTGTCAATCTAGTGATTTTTTAAAAAATCTAACCAGTTGTAGTAATTGGAAAAAGTGGGCTCCCTTTCCTCTATTCCATTAAAAATGCTTTCCTAAGGCAGAGAACATTCATGGTGCAATATTTCCAGTTTTATGATGGCAAGGAGCCATTAATTCAATTTTTCATTTTTGAGATGTTTATATTGGTGCACATCTTATGTAGATTTATGCTCACATGGTGATTGGATATGCATTCTCACATTTGTGAAATTATTATTACATAGGAGACTGAATGGATTCAGTAATTCAAACTCAACATGTTGTCGAGTCTTCCATAGTATGCATATATTTTAACCTCCAAGTTGGATTTTCACAGAGAGAAGTTAAAGAATGATTAAATGACAGAATTCATCACTGCAAAACATGATCATAATGAGCTCAAATATCACTAGGAAATGTTATGTGTATATTCATTTTTTTAGGCTCATCTGTATATAATTAAATTATGAGTATGGAATTTTTTTCAATATTCTCATATTTTTAAAAAATTTTATGTTTTATTTTATATTTGAGAGAGAGAGACAGAGACAGAGACAGAGCGGGGGAGAGGCAGAGAGAGAGGGGGACACAGAATCCGAAGCAGGCTCCAGGCTCTGAGCTGTCAGCACAGAGCCCAATGTGGGGCTCAAATTCACTAACTGCGAGATCATGACCTGAGCCGAAGTCATACACTTAACCGACTGAGTCACCCAGGTGCCCAATATTCTCATATTTTTATATTGGCTCCAAGCAACAGTATATTCGTAACTGAATTGGTTGTTATCAGATAGAATTTTAACATATCAATGTTTTAAACTGGATGCCTACTAAATAACCAACAGAATTGGAAATAGAATGAGGTTTCATAAATTTGGAAATAGCATTTTAATTAAGATCACCCTTCCTTTTTTAACAGATGGAACTCTGTCAATACATGCCACTCCTTTTGTTCAAAATACTCCATATTTGGTAAAGACTAAAGCAATTGTTAGGTCAAAATTGTGCATTTACCCACAGCTGTGAAGGTTTTCTGCAAAGAACACTGGCAGCTACATGGCCTGCTCTGTGAAAGTAGGTATAGCTTCTGTTTCAAGGTCAAGCTCCTGTGCTGTGAGTGAATAACACATGCATATCAGTTTTCATTATGAGTGAAGTGCACTCACTTCCCAATTTTAAAGACTACATCAAAATACAGTTTATAAACATAAAAAATACATGCATGGGCAATAAATATATTCCATCTTATTTTAAATTCAAAATAATCTCATGAGATATCTTGGTATCGTTACAACAATAAATAAGGTAGCCAACTTTCTAAGAGTAATTTTGAGATGTACTTCACATTGGAATAGAGAATCCCTTCTACATGACTGGTTTTTCCATTGAGAAAAGCTTCCTACTTTCACATATCTGTTGTAAAGTAATATACTAGAAGCTATTTGGGGGCTTGCAAAATGTTATCTTGATGCATTTGGGTGCCAAGTGATGAGGAAGAAAGGACAGATGAGTTAGGCTGAAAGAGATTATATTTTTCTTCTTGATCAGTCAACTTGACTAAAATGCATAACAGTCATCTAGGATATTTCTACTGTTTGGGACAACATGATTTGCATGCCTTGAAAGATAAAAGAAAGGAAAAGGAGACAGTTGAGTTAACCAGCATTACTGGAAATCTCTTCTAGATTCTAATGAGGTGGCACCAAATTGTTCATGATATGATATGTGTCATTTGATCATTTATTCATCAACATAGTAAAATGAGAGGAATATAATATCAGAACTTGAACTTCAATTGGTTGCTGATAAAATGAGAAGCTGAGGTTTTTGGAGGCGCAGATACAAAGCTAGTAGAACATACATAGGATATAAAAAGCATGCCTGAAGTTAACAGAAGAGTAAAGAATTTGTCAGAAAGCTGGTTCTAAGGATCACAGAGGCAGTAGTCCTTAAGCGATGAGGATCAAGGAGATTGAAGACACAAGATTGAAGATTGAAGAGTTGAAGACACAAGGTCACAGTAAGTGATACTAAAATCAGAGAGCCTCAGTACTGAACAAATCCTTGATCTCAACCAGGAATTTTTATACATTTCCTCTTTAGGGAAAGAAGACATATCCTAAGTTTGTTGGAACTCACCAGGTACAGTATATATAACGAGATAAACAGACCATGACTGAACTGTCAGCATAAACAATCATGCTCACTTTCTTATAGAATCAACCTAGGTATATCTACATTAAAAAGAAATAATATGCTGGCACATTTATGGATATTTCCATGTCCTCCTTATAAAGAAATATTCAAATCAATAGCCCAGATAAACTCTCTTATTTGTTCTAGATTTTTGTTTGTTTTGCTTTCTATTCGGGACCATTATCTTCTTGGTGCATAAGCTATTCTTCCTAATAATTGTTTCATTCTTGTTAGTGTCTCTTTGTGAACTCAGCCTTTAAGTATAGTAAGGATCAACTGACCCCTATGGAGATTAGTTTTCCCAATACATTTACAGAATGCTAGATGTCTATTTGGCCCTACTTTCAGCCTGCATTTTTTCCTTCTTAACTAGCAAAAAAGTAGGGTAGCTTATTCTCAGTTTATTTTTGTGGAGGGAATAGTTTTCTGATGTCTCCAAACTTAATAGTGATGGCCGATTTCAAAGAACTAAGACTGCAATAATGCTTCTCAACCCCAATTGTGCCAACCTGTTCTCTATATCACATGCCTAACATCATACAGACTATACAAGCCTGAGTATTCCTCAAAGTCTGAACCACAAACAATCTGCATTCACATCACCTGTGGGCCTTGTTAAAAATTCACCTTTTGGAGGGCCCAGTGATTTGAATCAGAATATCTCAGGACTGTTCAGAGACTCTGCATGTTTACTACAATTCCACAAGTGATTTTAATACAACATAAGGTTGATAAGAATTGTGAAGTGATGTTCTCTACTAATTCCAGGTATATAAGAGCCCCTTTTCAAGAGAGATACTTCTCCCTACTCCTCTGAAGGAGTTTAGGATCTCAATAACAAAAGTTAGAATTCCTAGAACACTTCAGTCCCAGTTAAGTCTCAATTCAATTTTCAATAAGGACAAGTATCTCAACTTTTCTAGCCTTTGATTCTTAATTTGAACCATACCATCATGAGTGTACTTACACATATTTGAGACAAAGCTTAGCACATACATAGAAACATATAGAAACTACAATAGGTTAACAAAAAGCATTTACTAAGAAACCAGTGTATGCACTTAAAATGGGACTACAGTTTATCACTGATTTAAGTAACTAAAAATGGAAAATTTAGTATACCTGCGATTCTACAAGTTACTATGTAAATGAAATCACAAGAGGAGTTAAGATGGCAGAGTAGTAGGAGGACCTTATACTTGCCTCGTCTCTCGAACATTCTGAACACCCAGGAAGTCAATCTGGGGACTGAGAGAATAAACTGCACAAGTAGAGAGAGAATGGAGGCCACATCATGGAAGGTAGAAGCTGCAGTGAGGTGAATTGGAGGAGAAAAGAATTGTGGGTGCTACAGAGGGGAAGGAAACCTGATGACAGAGGAGAGACAGATAGAGAGATAAAGCAGCACACAGAGTATTGCACAAGAAAAACACTTCCCCCAAAACACTGGGAAAATGAGAGAGGCTGATTATTACAAATTTTTACAAGCAGCAGAATTCTAAGTCTGAAGGTTTGGAAGTCTGCACCATCACCATGGCTGAGCCTAGTGAATGTAGCAGTCCTCCTGTGGAGAAGGAGGACAGAGGCCCGGGAGTAGACAGCATTCTCTGACGATCCCCTGGGTTGCTCTGGGAGAGAGAGTTCCCCTTCTTGGAGTGCATTTGGGAGATGTGGCACTGCCTCTCAGGGGACAAAGGCGCTAACAGGCACCATTGCACTACCCATTCATTAGCAAATGAGCCGAGACACCTGCTGAAGGCAGCTTACCTGGATGCCAGCCTTTTACTGTGCTTTACTGCAAAATCCAAATCTCTGTATGGTCATGTAACTGCTTTTCTGGGACAAACCTGTACCAGCCAAACTGACAGACAGACTTCAGTGAGTGGTACAGCACATACAGTGAAGGCTTGAGCTGCTTACACCAAACCACACCCCCTTGTACTCTGCAAGTGCCCTTTTTAATGGGGCAAGTATAATTGAGAGCCAGAGCAACAGCAGGCCTTCTCCCAGAAGACCAGCACAAACCACCCCCACATACCAGGTCTACTGACCATAGAGGGCTACAAAGCCTCAGCTCTAGTGGAAACAGAACTAAGCACAGACTTTCTTAACACACAAGAGACAGAGACCTAGACAAAATGACAAGATGGAGGAATTAACCCCAAGATTTAACCCAGAATTAAAAACCAGAATTTAAAACAACAATCATAAGGATACTAGCTGGGCTTGTGAAAAGCACAGAAGAAACCAGAGATACCTTACTGCAGAGTTAAGACCTAAAAACTAGTCAGCATAAAATTTAAAAAAATACTATAACTGAGATGCAAAACCAATGGGATGTAATGATCACAAAGATGGAAAAAACGAATAAATAATACAGAAGATAAAATTAAGGAAAATAATGAAGCTGAAAAGAAGAAGAAAAATATTGGATCATTAATATAGACAGGGAACTCAGTAACTCCATAAAGTGTAATAACATTCATATCATAGAAGTCCCAGGAGAAGAAGAGAGGGGAAAAAGGTGCAGACGGTTAATTTGAGGAAATTATAGCTGAAAACATCCCTAATCTGGGGAACGAAACAGACATCCCAATCCAGGAGGCACAAAGAACTCCTATAAAAATCAACAAAAGCTGGCCAACACCAAGACATATTATGGTAAAATTTGCAAAATACAGAGATAAGGAAAGAATCCTGAAATCAGCAAGGGAAAAGAAATCCCTAACCAACAAGGGAAGACAAATCAGGTTAGCAACAGATCTCTCCATAGAAACCTGGAATGCCAGAAGTGGGGGCATGATATATTCAATATGTTCAATGAGAAAAATATGCAACCAAGAATACTTCATCCAGCAAAACTGTCACTCAGAATACAATGAGAGATAGAGTTTCCCAGACAAATAAAAACTAAAGGAGTTTGTGACCGCTAAACCAGCCCTGCAAGAAATATTAAAGGGGACTCTTTGAGTGGAAAAGAAAGACCAAAAGCAAAATACTAGAAAGGAACCAAGAAAATCTCCAGAAACACCAACTTCACAATGTCACCAAATTCGTATCTATTAATCATCACTCTGAATGTTAATTAACTAAATGTTCTAATCAAAAGACATAGGGTGTCAGAATGGGTAAAAAAAAAAAAAAAGGCCCATCTATATAATGCCTATAAGAGACTCATTTTAGACCTAAAGACACTTGCAGATTGAAAGGGTACTGAGAAACATCATGCTAATGGATGTCAAAAGAAAGTTGAAGAAGTCATACTTATATCAGGCAAACTAGATTTTAAATCAAAGATTAACAGGAGATGAGGAAGGGCACTAGATCATAATAAAAGAGACTAACCAACAAGAAGATCTATTTATTCTCTCAACATGGGAGTCCCCATATATATAAACTGTAACAAACATAAAGGAATTAATTGATAATAATACCTTACTTACATCAATGGACAGATCATCTAAGCAGAAAATCAACAAGGAAACAATGTCTTTGAAGACACATTGGACCAGATATATTCAGATATATATTAACTGATATATTCAGAACATTCCATCCTAAAACAGCAGAATACACATTCTTTTCAAGTGTACATGGGACAGTCTCCAGAATAGATCACATACCAGATCATAAATCAAGCCTTAACAAGTACAAAAAGATTGAGATCATACCATGCATATTTGCTGACCACAATGCTATGAAATTAGAAGTCAACCACAAGAAAAAATCTAGAAAGACCATAAATACATAGAAGTTAAACAACATACTACTAAACAATGAATGGGTCCACCAGGAAATAAAAGAAGAAATAAAAAAAAAACAAACCACTATATGTTAACTAAGTAAAATTTAAATAAAATTTGGAAAAAAAAGAAAATCTCTCTATGATTGTAATTTTTCAAAGAAGATCAATTATTGCAAGTTTGGCAAGTGGATAAATAAGATATTACATTTTTTTAAATCTACAGAAGTGAAATATATTATGGATATCAATCTATTTTAAAACAATTTTCATCATAAATCATTTCTAGTATATAATCATTTGTAAATGTCATATCATTTTATGATCTTTGGTACACATGTATAACATATATTCAGATATGAATATGTTAAAAGTATAAAATATCCCCACTCTAAAACAAAGATTATGATTTCATTGTCAAGAGTAATATATGTGAATATATGTGAAATAAAGAGGTATCAAGAGCTGGTGTGTAAGGACATAATAGATTATTTTCAAGAGTGAAGCTCTTCTAACTTTGGCAATAAGTGATGAAAAGAAATCAGTGCTAGTGGGATACTTAACTATGTGGAGAGAAACGGATTTGAAAGGGCAAAACGGAAAGGAGAGAGGGGTGTAGAAGACAGGAAGAGCATGAGCAAAGAGGTAGAAATGAGTATGTACAATGCAAGTATAGAAGCAAATTTGACTGAAGTTAGTTAAATTTAGGTGAAGGGTAGGGGGAAAAAAGCTACTTAGTCAAGTCACCCTTGGGAAAGCAAGACAGAGATGAATTTGATGTGGTAGCAAATAAAGCCATTATTGGGTTTTGAACATGAAAGGGCAAGATCGAACTATTATTTTGTTAATTTTAAAATACCAGTAGTGTATAGACAGAGAAAATAAACAGGCCGTCTTTGAAATAATCTGGATATATTAAGCACTGAAGGAGAACAGATAAATTAGACAGCTTCAAGGAAGATATCTGATTATCTGTTGATAATCTTTATGTTTTCAATATAGCACACAAAGAAAGAACTTAACATAGGAAATTGTAGTCAATTTAAAGAATGGCATTACCAAGTATATTGGTGTTTTACTGCTGCTGTAATAAATATCACAAACTCAGGGGCTTACAACACAAATTTATTCCTCCTTTTATAATTATCCTTGTTATTACATTAGGCAAACTCAAATAATCCAGGATAATTTTTCATATCAAAATTCTAAAAGTAATCATATCTAAAAAGTCCCTTTTGGCATGAAAGGTTATACATTCGGAGATTCCAAGGATTTGGATATGGGCATCTTTGGGTGTCCATTATTCTGTTTACTATGCCAAAGAATGAATAGGAGAACAATTAATATTATTGAGCCAGATATATGGTCCTTGCACACCTAATCTCATTTATTTCCAAAAATGTTTAAGAACAGGGAAGAAAAACATCTCCTGTAACATTATAGCTAATAAGATGTAGAATTGAGTTTGAACCCAGTTCTTTTTGACTCCAGAGAACATCTTCTTAATGAAACAGTTGAGGGCTATGTTTGGGGGTTATTTGGGGTTAGTGGGCTGTGAATTCTGTTTTAAACATGTGTGATTTTTTTTTTGGAAGTAACTATTACAGACAGTTGGAGATAAAAGACAAATAAAAATGAAGTATCAGGGAAGAAGATAAAAAATTAGAAACAATCAATATAAAAAATAATTGAAATTATTGGAGCAGATGGCTAATTAAAAATAATTTAACAAGAATAATCAGTGCTCTTCAGTGAATTAGAAGGTTGGGAAGGAAGACCCAAGGGGTAGAAGGAAAGCAAGGAGTGCCAGAAGAGTAAGTTATTATGGAAGGCAAAAAGGAAAATATGTTAATGAGACAGAGATCAAAAGTGTAAAAGGCTGCCAGGAGAGACAGGGAGAGGGGAAATTAGGGAAGGCCTTGGCTTTCAGTAAGGGGAAAATAATATTTTGGATCATCAGTATCTTGAATCAAATTATTTGAGTAATAAGTTACTTTAAGGAAAGATATGCCTACATTTCAGTAAAGTTTATGTTGCTACCCGATAAACCTTTTATCATTGAAGTGTTATTTAAAGAGACTGTTTAGATATTATTTCCTTTTTCCTCTAAAATAGAACATAATATTCTATTTACATACGAACTCTTTTTACACAGTTTTTTTTTTAGAAAACAATTACCAACTTGTAGTCTAAATTCCCTAAGACCCTTCAGAATGGTGCAATTGGGCTCTCCCCTCTCGCCTATTCCCTTTGCATTCATTGTCCCACTTTGTTCTTCTCATTTCTCAACACCACTGATATGAGTACCTCTAATCTGTACAAAATCTCTCACTGGGAATCCAGCCCTCCAGGGCTAAATTATCTTTTTATTTCCCTCTGCAGAAACAATTTTATCTTCTACAACACTCTTCTTCTGCTATCACCTCAATATATTTGTATTTTCTGCTAGCAGGAGAAATGCTCATGAATTAAAGTGATTCTTTTCTTATTTTGATGGAATTATTAATACTTGCGCCCTGGAGTTCACCTGTGAAATGCTAATAATCCTTCCAAGATTTAGTCACCAATAACTATATTATATGATAAAACCGAAGACATTGTCCTCAAATTACAAAATTTTAAATGATTTAAAATATTAAATAATAGAATACGTGAGTATGAATGGTGGCATATCATCCTTGAGCACTGATGAAGAGATATTTTTAATAAGTTTTGCATGTTATTGCCATACATATACACATATATAGCTTATATCTTCATGTATATAAAATAATTTAATTCTACATCTATCAGTGATATATACACATATATTAACATACAAAAATACCTTTTATTAATATTTACTTATTATTGTGACACACAGACATCATGTTTCTTATAAATTGAAGGTTTGTGGCAACCCTGCATCAAAGCAAGTCTAATGATGCCATTTTTCCAACAGCACGATTAAACTGTTAGTCTCTGTGTCACGTTTTGGTAATTCTCACAATATTTTGAACTTTTTCATTATTATTATATTTGCTGTGGTGACCTACGATCAGTGATATTTGTTGTTATTATTGTCACTGTTTTTGGGGTGCCACAAAATGTGCCCATATTAGGATAGCAAACTTAACGGATAAATGTCTGTGTTCTGACATCTCCACTTACTGGCTGCTTTCACATCTCTCTCCCTCTCCTTGGGCCTCTGACACAACAGTATTGAGATTAAGCCAGTTAATAAGCTTCCAATGGCCTCTGAGTGTTCATGTGAAAGGAAGAGTTACACATTTCTCACTTCAAATCAAAAGCTAGAAATAATTAAGCTTAGTGAGGAAAGCTAATTGAGAGGCGAGAGAGGCCAAAAGCTAGGTCTCTTGCACCAGGTTAGCCAAATTGTAAATGCAAAGTAAAAATTCCTGAAGAAAATCAGAAGTGCTACTTTAGTGAACACACAAATAAAGCAAAGCAACCTTACTGCTAATATAGAGTAAGTTTTAGTGGTCTGGATAGAAGATCAAACCAGCCACAACATTCCCTTAAGCCAAACCCTAATCCAGAGCAAAGCCCTAATGGTCTTCAGTTCTATAAAGGCTGAGTGAGGTGAGACAGCTGTAGGAGAAAAGTTTGACACTAGCAGAGATTAGTTCAAGTGGTTTAAGGAGCCATTTCCGTAACAGGAAAGTGCAAGGTTAAGCAGCAAGTGCTGATATTGAAGCTGCAGCGTTATTCAGAAGATCTAACTAAGATAATTCATGAAGGTGGCTACACTAAACAACAGATTTTCAACACAGACACGACAGCCTTCTTTTGGGAAAAGATGGCATCTAGGAGTTTCATAGCTTAGAGAAGTCAATACCCAGCTTCAAAGCTTCAAAGGACAGGCTGACTCTCTTGTTAAGGGGCTAATGCAGCTGGTGACTTTAAGTTGAGTTCACTGCTAATTTACCATTCTGAAAATCTTAGGGCTCTTAAGAATAATGCTAAATCTATTCTGTGCCCTATAAATGGATCAACAAAGTCTTGAGTATAGCACATAGCTTACTAAATATTTTAAGCCCGCCTACTGATCAGAAAAAAAAATATTCCTTTCAAATTATTACTGCTCATTAACCTGGTCACTCAAGAGCTCTGATAGAGATGTACAGCAAGATTAATGTTTTCATGCCTGCCAACACAACATCCATTCTGCAGCCCATGCATCAAGGAGTAATTTCAACTATCAAAATCTATTACTTAAGAAATACATTTAGTAAGGCTCTAACTGCCATAGATAGTGATTTCTGTAAGGTATCCAGGCACAGTAAATTGAAAACCTTCTTTCAAGAATTCACCATTCTACATGTCATTAGGAAAATCCATGACTCATGGGAAGAGCCAAAATATCAACATAATAGGAGTTTGAAAGAAGTTGATTCCAACCTTCATATATGACTTTGAGGGGGTCCAAGATTTCAGTGGAGTATCTAACTGCAGATGGGGTAGAAATAGCAAGAGAACCAGAATTAGAAGTGGAGCCATTTAGGAACTGTAACTGAATTGCTACAATCTCATGATAAAACTTTAACAGATGAAGAATTACTTCTTATGAATGAACAAAGAAAATGGTTTCTTGAGATGGAATCCGCTCCTGGTGAAGATGCTGTGAAGATTTTTGAAATTACAAGGTATTTAGAATATATATAAATTTAGTTGACATGGCAGGGTTTGAGAGAATTGACTCTAGTTTTGAAAGAATCTACATATAAAATGCTATAGAAACAGTATCACATGTTAGGGAGAAATCATTCATGAAAGGAGTCAATCAATGCAGTAAACTTCGATGTTATCTTAGCAATTTGCAACAGCCACCCCAGACTCCAGCAATCAACCCCCTAATCATTCAGCTGCCATCAACACTGAGGCAAGGCTCTCCACCAGCAAAAAAGATTATGACTCCAAAATGTCAGATGATGATTGGTATTTTTTAGCAGTAAAGTATTTTTATTTAAGGCGTGTGCCGTTTTGGTGTAATGCTATTGTACACTTAGTAAACTATAGTATAGTATAAACATAACTCTCATATGCACTGAGAAGCAAAAAAACCAGTCATTTGACTCATTTTTTGCCACATTCGCTTTACTGCAGTGGTCTGGAATCAAACTGAAAATATCTCCAAGGAGTGCTTTTATTTTCAATTCTTCCTATATTGAGTCATAGGATTAATAATCTTCAGTTCCAAATCACTTTTGAAATTTGACAAGATGACTAAATTTCATTTAGAAAAAATCAAGACTGATGTCAGAAAAGAAAATGTGAGGAAAAGGTAAAAAAATAAGGCACTGACATTCCAGAAACAAAAATATATTATAAATAAAAAACAAAGATATTGCCATTGGCCTGGAATTAAACTAGAACTTCTCTTCCTCTTCCTTCCCTCCAAAAAGACACTTTCCTACAGATTTAATAGACTAAAGGAGAATGAAAGAAGATTATCTGAGTGAAAAAGATCATTTACTATATGGTGATGCTGATAAAAGGTAGTTGTTGGGGAAAAATTCCTCATATCATCCTCCAAATTATATCCTAGATCAATTATCACAGAATTCAAACTCCATAAATTATGAGAATGTATTATAGTGGAATATCTAATTTAAAAGCAGAAATAGTCTTCATAACCATAAAGGAATTGAAAGAAAGCAAAATAGAAAATTCAGCAGATTTGACTACGTATTATTTTTAATTATCTGTACCTCTTTAAGCAACAAACTTTAAAACATCATTTGCCCCAAATATAGACAAAGTTTACTATTCTTGTTATGTGAAGAGCTCATACAAATCAAACCTAACCACTAAAACACCAACAGAATAACTGGCAGGGGACATGAAAGACAACTCACAGAATTCAAATATGTAATAAATGTTAAAAATTTCAGTCTCAATAATAATAAAAGAGAAGCAAATTGAAATAATAAATTTTTCATTTTTAAAATTTAAAAAGTTCTATTTAACTACTATTAACTAAATTTGTAAAAACTAAAGTAGCATTTGCCCTCTTATACATTGGCAGAAGGACTTTACTGTCAGATATTTTAGAGAGAATAAAGAACTTGGATACCAATCCTTTATTTATATGATGTACTTCAAGTAAACTATAAATTCAGACATGATTATGTTATGGTAATTTTGTTATCTCTATTCCCATAATTTGTGCTGTGTAACATACAAATTTAGCAGCTTTGTAACACTATTGAATAGCCCACAGTTCTGAAGGTGAGAGGCCTGGCATGCCTTTGGCATGTGGCTGGATTCTCTGCCCAAGGTTGAAAGCAAGGTGTCCTCAAGGCTGTGCTCCTTTCTGGACGCTCTGGGCAAAAGCCATTTCTAAGCTCAGCAATGGTTTTGATACGATTCCGTTCCTTGCAGTGATAGGACTGAGGACCATTTTTCTTGTTACCTGTTCTGAATCTACTCAGCAGATTCTAGAGGCCACTTGCATTTCTTAGTCCATGGCCCCCTCCATCTTCAAAGCTAACAATAGTGCACAGACTCCTCCTTGTGCCTTTAAACTCTTTGATTTCATCCCCAGTCACCAAAAACAAAACAAAACACAAACTGCTCTTAAAGGGGCTCATGTGATTAGAATAGGCCCACTTTGACAATCTCCCTACCTGAAGTTCAACGGTGACATTTACATAACAAAATCTTAGGCATAAGATCCCATGAATGAGGGCATGGCAACATGTGGAGGCCACTGTTAGGATCCTGTTTGCCACAACAGCAGTGTTTTTAGTTGTGAAAAATTAGAAAACAAGTTGGCGAATAACAGTGGAATGCTTAAATCGATGATGATGTATCTGCATTTCATATTATGAGGCAGCCACCAAAACTGATGTCTTCAAATAATAAATTATTACCTGGAGAACTTAAATCATGTTGTTATAAGAAAAAAGAAGAAAACAAAACTTCCTAAAACATATGAAGTTAAGATGCTGCAATTAAACGTACATTGGTACTTTTTTTTGACTTATGGGCTGTGTCTAGAATCTGGTACGAGTTACAAACCTTTTCTCCAAGAGAACATATATGCATATACACAATGTGGATTATAATGTATAATGTAGATTGTCCATAGAGTCCCTAGAGATCCCAGATTGTCAGAAAGTGGACGAGGGTGAATAAACTATCCTCCAAACTGAGAAGGCACTTTGAGACCAAAAATGACATAAGCTACTCCATACCATTTACACAGAGTTTTATCCAGGGTAACTTACTGATAGGGAGGAGTTGGGTGGATGGACAACCAGGCACCATATAGTTATTCTACGCCCAGTCCTGACTTCAAGCCACAGCTTTTATAGAGCAAAAGGTACTGTAGTGAAGTCAAAGGGTAGTTACCTGAGGCAGTGCCACCTGTGTACCAGTCATCTCTACTAATTATCTAAAATGATCCATTCCATGTGCCACTTTAGGGAAGATCAGAACAAGCCTTCCATTCAGGGAATACAAGCAACCGCCACAGGTCTGGAACATGTAGCCCCCAGGGTGGTCATTGCACGAGCATGAACAAGAAGGAGAGCCAAAAATAGAGTCGCTGTTGTCAAGCACTCCCACACAGATTAAGAACCCCTAACTAATTATATGTAATTCCAAAGTTAACACTAAAGGCAATACATTCTCCTACCTTCTCTCTAATAATCCACTGTATATAGCACCCCATCCTGTGTTCCTGTAGGCAGTCTTTTATCATGTTCTTATCACTCATTACTTCTGAGGATACCTAGGGAAGGCTTCCGTATTCCACAAATCTATCCTCATTGTCCCTTTCTACCTTTTTTTCTAAACCAATGCTCCCGGCTTCTTGGTGCCTGGTAACCAATTCTTTGTGCAGTTACAGCTATATCTTCAAAACTAATGAGCTCAAATGTGAACATAGTCTCCTTCCTGAGTTCCCTCAAAGCTCAGTTAACATAGCCATAAAGTTTAGCCAAATTTTATAAAAGGCCAAATTACATAAATATGCTACAGATTAGAAAACAAAAGCCTGAGACTAGATGTCAGTGCCTCTCTTCTACACGCTAAATTGGCCATGCATCTATTCAGAGCATCCTTGACCTGGCATCTCACAGGCCATCTTGCTCCTGAGACTCATCTGCAAGTATGTCCAAAGAACTTTCTTATTTCTCTGAAAGGAATCTCCTTAGGCATGTCCTCTTTCTTCTAGGATCTAGTATGCTACTTGGCCCTCCCTAAAGGAGCTCCTCTCCTCTTCCAATTCATGACCCATTTCCTTTTATCTTGTCTCATTTCTTGAACAATGTGGCACAATATTCAAAGACTATCACTAGGGTGAGACAAACATAGTATTCAACAATAAGTTTGCCACATTCTTGGTTATTCACTTGGCTAGGTGTCCCATTTGGGGACACAGTCTAGTTATACCTCTATCTCCAACCCTGTTGAGTTCTACTGGGTAGTCTGTCAAGGTAAAGGGAAGAAGTCTGCTCTGTTCCACTAAACATGCCAGGCCTGAAATATACAGATGTGGGCACATCCTTCCTAAAAATAGTATTTCTCAGAGATAGTCCACTGCGAATCACATTTAGAAAAATTTTAACAGGCTAAGAATTTACTAAATACATTCATCTAACAAATTGCACTAAACAAAATGCTCAATGGAACAGTCTCAAACCTCCTTTTTGGATTACTTAACTTGCTCAAGATATCCTCTGGAAATTAGAGATATATCCAAGGAAAACCTGCCTACAATGCTCCTGAGGAAAAGGCTCACCCAAAAAGGTTGCTTTCAGAGCAAAGGCAGGGCCTAAACCAAACTTGAGTTTCTAGCCTATACAGAATGCAACACTTTTTTAAAATGGCAGTTTTCTGATGAAAATATTCAAGAAATTCAAATTTCATCTCCAGGAACAATAAAAGCATACTGACAACTTCAAAGCAGCAGTTTATCTTTGGTCCACACATGTACTCACCCATTTATAAAAATATACTAAAAGAAAAGACACACAAAAACAGATCTTACTTTATACACCTCAGATATTATATTCACTTAAGAATATATATTCAAAAATTAAATGCAGATATATTGGATCCAGCTTAATCCTTATAGAGAGACTTGGTAAGATTCCCAATAATTATTCCTGGTAGGCCAAATTATAGTTTCATTAGGTTTAAACTGAAAAACACTGATTGTATTCCAAACTGAACAAGAACAATTTCGGGGGGGGTGTGGAGGAAGAACAATATGAGACCTAAGATTGTTTATTTTAAAATGAAAGTATTAATCATTACTCAACTACCTATAATAAAAAATAAGAGTGGCCAGTTTACCCAGACCTAGTGGAGATAATTTATTAACTATATATTGACAGCCTGAATATAACTGCTCTGTGCTTCCACTAATGTGACAAGAGGAAGATGAGATTCTTTACCTACTTCAGAAACTTGTCTTGAAGAAGAAATTATTTAAATATAGGCTGTAAATAAACTGTTAAAATAACAAGAATATGAACAGTTCAGTCAGCTAAGCAACAGAAAATGCAATCAGGAATGAGTGACTTACTGTTTACACGCTTACTCTTGATCAGCATTCAACACTCAAAGTTAAATTTAGCATATAAGGTGGTTTCCTAGTATGCTAAAGGGAAAATAGACTTGATTTTCAACCAGCTAACTACCTCACAGGGAAACCACTATAGAATCCATCTAAAATAGTGTCCCTCTTTAAAATCATGATGCTATTTTAATAAATTAAAATTAAATGGGAAAAAAATAAAACCACGAAGATATTTTGAGACAGACAACAAGAAAGAGGATTCAATATGGCTATACCTCTAAGGAAGGTTTATATTTTAAGAAAAATATAAGGGTACAGTTATAGGTTCTTTTGTAGTTACTTTTTAATTTATATCCCAAGGGACTAATTATTAAATAAAGTCAGGAGATTGTTGAGGAGTTGACCCTGTAAGAGGTAAGGGGCTGAACAGGAGAATGCTACTAGAGCAAGCCTCATCTCTAGCATGGAAATAGTAGCGGGTATAAATCTGAGCATGGATTGGTTGTATGGAAAGGGGCAGGGGAATAATCTGTTGGAGCACTATTCAACACCAACTTTCAAGAATGAGGAAGGTTGAAAAATAAGCTCTTGAATCTAAGTGATGCCAACTTCCCAGTTCCAATGAACCTGTCTATTTCCATAGGTTTAATCACACTGTATTTATATTTCATATAACAGATTTGTTCACGGAAAAATAATATGGCTTGTTTAGCCATCAACATTGTACTCACAGGTTACCATCCTCCTGGTTTGGGCTCAGTCCCTTATTTCGATAAAAGCTTTCAACAAAAGGTCATTTCCACAACATCTTGTGAGACAACATCCCCAAATAGGGCTCTAAGTCAGCATGTAGTCTCAGAACTATCTTAATATATTACTTCATCTAAACATATTTAGACCCAAAATATAGATCAGGTCAAGAAATGTATTGGGGGTTTTACATATGAAACTATAGAGTCAATAGTTTCTAGGTGCACAGCCACTCAACTTCATAGCAATAAAGAGCATCTAGATAAGCTTGAGTATTGGTCCTTCTTACATTTAGATACAATGCTCATCAGCAAGTATAGGGCTGAACTTGTGGCATAATTGACACAACATTAGAATTTAAATTATGAAAAAAAAAGACTTACTAAAATAGAAGAGTTAGAAAGTAGGCATGCATTCTCATTCACTGGAGAAAAAGAGTGTATTGAATACCTGTACTTTCTATTGTAACATTCAGGACAACTTCAATAAAGTGAGTGTTAATGTAAACCTTCCTTCGCTGTGTGCCTTTTATGATAGAAGAAACCAGTTTGTGCCACATCACTGCCTGGCGTGTTGTAGGTGAATTGTTAATGAGGGAAGGAAGGAAGGTATGTGAATGCACTTATAAAAGAATTCTCTGGTGTTTGTTTGTTGCTGATCTAAATAAAATTTTGTTGTTAGCCAAATTTGCCTTGTTTCCTCAGTTTCCCTCCCTGTGCTTGCACTGATCCATGTAAATTATCTTATTTCCTTTTCTAAATCTTAGTGTTCTGTTTCCTTCAGGAAAGGAAGTGGTATCAACTATTTAAATTTTAATATGAAAGCAAGAAAATCCCTCTTGGTTTTCAGTAATACTACTAAAAGAAAGAAGAAGTTTTCCCAGATAGGACTTTCCGGCATAAATAGTCAGTGAGGACTAAAGGCAGCACAGCAACTGACAATTCCAGGAAAGAACCAAGACATTTCTGCATCCTAGTGACTTGTCTCCACAGAATGATGGAATTTTTAAAACAACCAATACCACCTGTATGCTAAAATTTGAGTTATCATCAAGATGCAAACAACTACTTACTAGATGGCCTTAGGTGACCAATCTCAAGACAGTTAAATTGTCAGTGTGTCCTTTCCTCTACATCCAGTTTTAAATTGGACAGAACTTTTTTTTAGGTTTGTTTATTTATCTGGAGACAGACAGAGTAGGGGAGAGGGGCAAAGAGAGAAGGAGAGACAGAATCCCAACCAGGCTCTGCACTCCCAGCTCAGAACCCAATGCAGGGCTCGATCTCATGAACTATGAGATCATGACCTGAGCCAAAGCCAGACACTCAACCAACTGAGCCACCCAAGCACCCCTCAAACAGAACTCTTATGACAAATTTTCCCTACGAAATCAACAGCCCCACAACAAGGTCAGTGGTATAATCAAAAATATACCTCCAGTTTCTACCGGTAAAATGCCAGCTGTCAAATGCATGATGGTTCAAATTGAATCCTTCAATCCAATTTCATTTCAGTTTTCCCCCAAATTCTGGTCATCTCTCTTTATCTTTGTGTAATGTTAGAACCATGCTTAGGAATGAAGCCTTCTCTGCCTACCACCCTCTACTATTACTCGCAGTGCAGTCTCAACTAGAAAGATTTTCCTCTGGCTTTCCAAGATCAGGTTCCCCCATAATGTAGACAACTGTCAGCGAAAGGTAGCCACCTTAGCGAGCTAACACAGCATCAGGAAGTCTTTAACGAAATGAAATATTTTATACTAAGTATCACTTAAAATGAACTAATACCCTGAAGAAATGAATTAAAAGAAAGCATTGCAGGCTAGGGGAATAAGAGTCAGTAGAAGATTCTGTAATCTCCCAGCAACAGTTTTTAAATACTTTTTGAAAATGCTTTAAAGTATCATTTCTTTGAATAAAAATATATGTGGTAGATATATTTAGTAAGTATATATACATATTATAGATTTATGAAATATTTATACACACATATAAGCTATAAGATAGAAATTAACACAGGTTTATAAATTCAAAGGGTAAAAATCCAAAGATTGTTCTCCTAAAGGGGTTTCTAAGCCAGATTGAGTCTAGATGTTATCTAATAGTAGGATTTGGAGGATAATAAACTTGTAAGTGAAAGCTCAGAATATTTACTAAGAGTAATATTTATTAACTTATTATTTGTCATGTTCATATTTTTGCAACCAGAAATGTATAAAAGGTCTTAAATATTTTCATGTAATTTAAGACCATTCCTTTTCACAAGAGCTCTATTTATGGTTTCACGGCCCATCAACCTGTGACTTAGAACGTATCGGGAAGGTTAGGAAATGATCTAATGATACTGATGCCATAAGCAAGAGTCTAGGGTTCGTCAGTCACCTAGTAAATTGTCTTAGGAGGACACACAGTGTCTGGACGAGTGTTTGCCTATTCTTTCTAAGATGGAAGATACTTAAGAGGGTTTAAATATTGATGCCTGGAATTCCTTTGAGAGGAAATAGTTAAATAAGATAAAGGAGATAATCCATACATCACAGGTCCTAGAAAGGAAAAAGAACTAACGTTCATAAAAGAGGTAGAAGAAACGGGAGGAAAGGCAGGCAAGATGTAAGAATACCTCAGGAGAAATTGTGCAATCATATCTGGCTGTTTCTGTGTTCTGTGCAAAAGCACATGAGGTCCCTGAGGAGTCTGGCTCCTAGTTAAAAACCTAGATGTGATTTTTTAGACCATAGGCAATTACAAAGGCTTTGCCTTTCAGGCCTCACAGGGACAGGCTGCCCTTCCCACAGCTGATGTGGTGCACGGCCAATGCAGTACAGTCTCTGAAAGGAGCTGCGGTCATGGACTCAGAGACACCCCAGGCGGCTCATGCTCCTCACATTTTTACATTCCTAGCCTTGGTGCCTTCATTCCTAGGTTTTTCTGAGGTCTTGGGCAGAGGTCCTCAAAATCATTTTTTCCTACTATGTCGTAGTAGTCAGTATTTTTCCACTCCTAGCCCTGTCCTTTCACTCTCCCCTCAACCCTAGGGTCTATAAAACCACAGAGCCTTTTGTTCTCTGCTCCTCTCAACAACTAGACCACCCGCAGATCTGAGCCCATCTAGTCCTCGTTCTCCACCAGTGCGCCTTTCCACGATGGCAACGGGAAAGAAGGTTTCGGCATTTTTCCCAATTTTAGCCTCTTGCTTATACCATCACAGTAAGTTTAACTCCTTCATTTCAGGATTATTGCTTTAATAGGCTGCTCTGCCACCTGACGGCTCAGCTCTCTCCCCCAGCTCAGCTGAGCTCCTGACAGTGCCTTCTGAGAGGGTTGTGAAGAGACCTCACCTTACAGTCTTATTTCTGTATTCCCAGCTGTGTGCTCTTGAGCAAGGTGCTTCATGTACCTAAAACTCCATTTCCTCACCTGTGAAATAGGGGTTAAATAGATAACTAATCTCTAGTTACAGTGAGGATTAACTAATAATATGAGGCATACAAAATACTTAACACTGGAAAATTCTGGATACCAAGTTGAGTCGTTTGTACACTGCTAGGCAAATGTAGTAAATTCTGCTTCTTTTTTGAATAGGTAATATATGAACATAAGAGATTGCAAAGGAAAAATATGTATATAAGTTCAGGATAACTCTTGCCTCCTGGTCCCTAGTGCCCACTAATAACACATATATGGGGTAAACCTGCAAATTTAACTTTTACTCATAGGTAGGTAGAATTCAATCTCACCAGAATATAAATTAAAACATCTAATCGTATAAATTTAATATGCTATAGTTAATGTATGCCTTTAATTAGCAAAATTTTCTTCACCAATTTTATATCATTAAATGAAAATCCACTGTAACTCTAAAGTGTATGCTTTTCTGTGTATCATACCTTGCTGGTAAGTTATATTAGCATCTTGAGAAACAAATACCCACTCTTCCTCTGAAATATGTGAAACTTTCCTAATTATCCAGAGTAGTCCTATATGCTCTTAAACAGTAAAGACTTGAACAGAAGGAATAGTGAAATTTATCACTTGATAGGTTTTTAGAAAAGGCTTTGTTTTAATTCTTAAGGTGATATGGATTCTTAACTAGCCATTATTATTAGCAATTATCTGTTTGGTGTATGCAAATGATTTTTCATTACCCAGTAATACTGTTTGAAATCAAAAAGAGTAAATAGATCCATAATAAAAATTAAAGAAATGTTTTCATTTTTTAATAGCTTATCTTCCATCCCTAAGTACAATTACTAGAACAAACAATATTTACATTTTGCATCTGCCTCTATCTTGAGAGATCAGTGAGGAGCTCATATACTTGAAGTAATAGGATATTATTCCCAGGCAGCAGCCTCAACTCTGGCCCTCCTTGCTGGAGCCATGTCAAAGTTCTAGAGTTAGCATGTTGGCAGGATATCAAGCCATTTCTCCTCCTCAGTACTCATAATACTTATCTCATTATACCTTTTTCCTCCATTTATGTCAACTTCTATAAGAAACTCAGGTTGTCCTCCATGTCTCACCCCACGCTATTCTGCCCATTCCCTCTTCAACCTACTATCCGTTTCTAATTCCTTAAACCTTTCCTCTGGGTCATCTGGAATTCATAACAATTTATAACAAAATCCTTAAAATCCTCACTGCATCCACTATTTCTTTCCTCTACTTGGTCTAACTGAAATCTAACTTTCTCCTGAGGAAACTATTCCCCTGAAGACTGGACATGTTATCTTCCATAGCCCTCCTAACACCAGAAATAACAATAGATGAAAGGATATGGAAACTAAATGCAATACATGATCCCAGATTATACCTGGGGCCAGAAAAAAACAGACAGTGGATAAGACAATAATGTTCTATCAGTATTTACCTGGATAATTATATTATTCAATAACTATATCACATATATATCACACAATTATACTGTGGTAATGTAAGACATGGTCTTTATTCTTAGAAAATACATTGACATGTTTTGGAGCAAAGGGATATAATGTTTCAACTTTAAAACATTTCAAAAGTTATTGTGTCTATGGAGGGAAAGAGGGAGGGAGAGAGAGAGAATAAAAAGAAATGAGGCAAAGTGTGAACAACTCCTGAATCTGAGAGCTGGCATACAGGTAACACTCTTGCAAAACTTTTGTTAAGAATTTGAAATTTTATCCAAAGAACCAGTTACAATCAATCAATCATGGCTGACACCAAAGCTGTGAGCTTGAATGATTAGAAAATGAGGAGCACCACTAGGAATGCCAGAGGAAAATAAGTAAGGGTGGAAGACAAGGATAGGATTGAATTGTGAACATGTGATTTGAGGTGTGACATATTTGGTAGGATATTATTCCCAGGCAGCAGTCAAAATTTTATATCTGGAAAAGAGACGGTGGCAGAAACACAGATTCCCTATTATCAAGGAGCTAACAAATACATCTAAAAATCTCCAGAAAACAAAAAAAAAATGTTAAAAACGGTTATGTGTAGGTTATTTTAAAAAGGCAGTCATCAGAAATCTCAGGAAGAAAACTCAATGAAATATATTATTCACAGTTCAGCACACTGTAGAAGAGTATCTTAATGTAAAAGCTGATTTAATTTGGCTGATCACTGTCCTTTGTTTCTCTATATTGTGTTGACTCACAACTCTTGAAGGCTGGACTGATGTTAATTGTTACTTTAGTTGTGGTGCAGGGAATAAAAGGGACATTTCATACTTTAACATTATTTCTTTTTATTCCTAAAAGCACCAGAGAATATGTGGCCTTTAAATTATACTTTAGAAGTGGCTCAAGACTGCAGACAGTGCTGCATTTTAATAGACAAGCTTAATTGACTTCTGTTCTTGAATGACTTATGTGTGGTCTCTCTGGTAATGCTGAATGCCACCTGTTCCGTAATCATTTTAATCATCAAATTACCACATGGCACCAGTTATGCATGCTGCCAGTCTGTAACATGACAGACATTTTAAGGGCCATTTGTTTTTCTATTTATATTGTACTGATGAATTGAACTTGGGAGATATTGAGTGTCCAAAGGGGACTCATTTGGGGTAGGGATGGACCCTCCTGTCTCTAAAACAGTACTTCCCTAACACCCAAGAACCACTGAGCCCCTCCACTGAATCCAGGAAAACGTGTTTGTTTTACATAGATAAATGTAAAATTGGTCTGAAACTGGTTTTTTTCTTTTCTTCTCCTAAAAAATGTCTTATTATAAAACTGAAATGTTACTCAGACTAACAACTATTTTAAGAAGTGGTTGCTATAAGGATGCTGCATACCAGAGGGGATCTTTTCAAAAATTTCATTCTCCAATGCAAATTCATTTCTTAGATCACACCGCACAGCTGTGTAGTAAATGTATGTGCTCTTGGCTATAGTTTTGATGCATTCTTTGAAGAAAGCCTTCTCCATAAAAATATCAGTCAAGAGGTATGGAAAACAGACCATGCATTCCACTCCATTACTTTTCTGCTTACTGCTTTCACACACTGTAGTTCCATGCTTATCTGAGAACTTATATAAACATATTTATTTTAAAAGAACTGCTTTTATTGTATATCTTAAAGCAATACCAGTTCACATAAAATAAGTACCTGTGGGCATAGGAAATACTACTCTTATCATTTCAGCGTAGTGATAAAATATGCCCCCAACTTAAGGCAAAAATATTTATGGAAAACTATCTTGGTATTATCTTTCCTGTGCAGTAGTGGTTTTAGCACTAGTCTTGACCCCAAAGTACAATTCAGTTTATTTACTTTTCCAACAATACTACTGCTAACTGTAGAGGATTTAAGTAACACATCAAAATCATGTTCCCATTTCTTCAGAGTATATTTTACAGTGGTATTTCTAGTTTTTATGGAGCTACCCGGGCTGAAACGAAATTAATTCTTTTAATCATTTTACACAATATTTACTAAAGTAAAACTGCTACATAATGCATATTTTCTGCTTTGTGAATATAAAACTATAGTAATTATTTGCTGCATTTACTACACACAAAGTGTGTTTGGTTAATTAAAAGGAGCTTATCTATTATTTCTTTCAATGGCACTCTACATTTTTAACGTTAGCAATGATAAAATTGTATTTCCAACTCATTATACTAGATTCTGTATGGTGCTTTTGAATGGAAATGACTGACAACCATTCAGACTGTGTTGAAAACATTATATGACCAAAATTATATGACCGATACATAAGCAAAGTGTAGACAAACAGAAAATATAAGAATAGGAACCTGTTAATGTTGACCACAGTTGGATGAAAAATAAATAAATAAATAAATAAATAAATAAATAAATAAAAATAAAACTTAGCAAGACCAGTAAACTTCAGTGGTCATTTAAGAACAGTGGATCCACTCTGTGGGGAGCCTCATAGAGGGGACACAGGTGGAATGAAGAATAGACTTGGGAGTGGGGGAGAGAGTGTTGGGGAAATCAGAGCTTATCCTCAGCTTCCAGTCAATGCTCCAACCAGAACAAGTCTATGGGCATACCAACTCTCTCTCTCACTCTCTCTAATATTTACAAGTTTACTCATGTGACTCTTTAAATTCACAACGGAATTTCTCTCTTAAATTTTAAAACAAAAGATGTCAGGGCATCTGGGTGGCTCAATCTGTTAAGCATTGGACTCTTGATTTCAGCTTAGGCCACGATCGCATGGCTCGTGAGATTGAGCCCTTCATAGGGCTCTATGCTGACAGCACAGAGCCTTCTTGGGATTCTCTCTCTCCCTCTCTGCTCCTCCCCCATGTGACTGCACTCTCTCTCAAAATAAATAAATAAACTTAAAAAAATAGGAAATTTCAATTTCTCAAGACGTCTGAGGGTCAGGAGGGAGGGAGGAAGAGAGAGAGAGAGAGAGAGAAAGAAGCTAACGCTGTTAGGAAATAAATGAATTAATTGATTATTTATTTATTACAAATATAAGCAATTGAAATTAAAAAAAATTTTGAGCAGATACTCCACAAAATAACTAAGGTAATTTAAAACTGCATTTACGTGTATTTTAATAAATTGTCAATTACCTAGATATTGTATAAAACGGTTATCTCCATTAAGACTAAGGATTGTCTCTGTCAATTGAAATCATTAGAGGCAATTAAAACACAATATACAGTCAGCTCCTATAAGTCATAGAAAAATCAGCTTTACTGTAAAGCAATCTTCATTTATCTTCAATAAGTCTTATTGAAGGTATATATAATTATTGCCTTAAGAAAGAGATTTAGACATAGCACCTGCTTTAAGGGGGCTTAAAATCTAGTTCAAACCAACCATTAGATTATTTGTAAAGGTATACATGTCTATAAAGCACCCTCACATACTGTAAGGAATTGGAGTAATAGAAACAGAACCAAACAGAATTATAATATTGCAGATATAGAACCGTAGGTGTCAGAGGGAAACAAAAGAGATGGGCTCTGGCAATTTATTAATTGTGTGTGTGCGGGGCGGTGGGGCAGGAGTGGGGAGACAAGGAGCAACGCAATAATGTTGGCTATAAAAATAACTACAATTAATGAATTGTATCCTAGACCATAAGCTCAAGCAGACAGATTTTTGTCTGTATTTTTCACTGTTGTACCCTCAGCTCCTAAAATTCTGACTGACACATAATAGGTGCTCAATAAATGTTTTTTGGGTGATTAAATAAAGTGCCAGATGGCTTCTGTACATCATGTTTAAACCTTTACTCTCTTGAAACATTACTTTTATTTAATTTTTTATTATTGAAATATACTTGACATGTAATGTTACATTAGTTCCAGATGCTCAATATAGTAATTTTTATTCCTACTTTTAAAATTAAAAACTAAGGGGCGCCTGGGTGGCTCAGTCGGTTAAGCGTCCGACTTCAGCTCAGGTCACGATCTCGCGGTCGGCTAGTTCGAGCCCCGCGTCGGCTCTGGGCTGACGGCTCAGAGCCTGGAGCCTGCTTCCGATTCTGTGTCTCCCTCTCTCTCGGCCCCTCCCACGTTCATGCTGTGTCTCTCTCTGTCTCAAAAATAAATAAATGTTAAAAAAAATTTTTTTTTAATTAAATTAAAAACTAAGTCTCATAATGGCTAAGAACCAGGCTAAAGTCATACAGATAAGCTATTATTAAAATATAGGTTCTTTTAACTCTAAAGATGGTCTTCTTTCTGTAGCATAAGGCAATTTACCAGGAAAGACACATTGAATTAAAAGGCAGGCCTCTAGACTTTATTCTTTTTTTTTTTCTTAACAAATATAGCAATTGGTAGTAATAATATTTGTTGGCCACATAGTATTGATGGCAAAGATCAGGTTGGTTCATATAAAAGTGCTTTAAAAACCTATTATGTATAAATAAAATATTTTGATATTAATAAAAATGGTTCCAATAGTTTAAATAGTGTTACTTAAATAAGAATATATGAAAAAATATATGGAAGGGAAGTTGCTTCTTTTGGGGGTGTTATTTTCTTTGAGAGGGTGATTTGTTTGATGGCTATCGCATTGATGTATCCATGGAACATCCAGGAAATGGAATTGGTGTCTTACCCAATTAAAGATAAAGGCATAAATCCAGTAGTCAAGGGAATGTATCTGAAGTCATGTGGAGAGTAATGATAGTTAAACTCATGAGAAGAATCAGTTTTAAAAGAAAACAACGCAGAGTTAAGGAAGGTAAAGGGTGAGAGAATGCCCCTGATGAGTGAAGGACGGACTAGAAATAGAAATGAAGAGAGGATAGAAAGAGAAGCAAAGCAGTGTAAGATCACAAAGGGCAAAAAGGAAGCACTCCTAGAGAGGAAGCATTGCCTGTGAACATCTATTGTACAGGGGACACATGGCATGGAAAAGCCATTGTATTTGGCATGAGACTTTAGTTACACACGGCGAATAATTTTAGTATCTGATTGGGCAGAAGACAGTTTAAAAGAGAAATGAGATGCATCTTTATTTGATTTTATCTTTGGAAAAACCTAAGTGTTTTTTTAAAAATAGAGTGAAAGGAATAATGGAGAAAGGAGCGTGAATATGTGAAAGAGGGCAGTGAGGTCGCAAAAGCAGCAAAGATTGAAATGCAGGGTAGGAGGAATAGCCTTAGAATCCTACTCTCTGCCAAAGTGAAAGAAATTTATAAAGAAACAGAGTTAGGATACAGAAATATTTTGATGTGAATAGAAGGGAAGTTTCCTGCCTCGGCTTCCATTTAAGGCATGTAGTATTTGAAAGCACTACAGCTACAGCAGCAAACCAAGCCAGCATGGTGGCTGCCCTCCCAAGCCTGCCCAACACAGGGGAGAGTAGCCACTGAACAGGAGCATGGTTGAGGCAGGATGCGTGAAAGGTAGGAAAGATGTGTGAACCGATGTGAGAAATGTGATAAGCAGCTGAAGGAATAAAGAATTGCCAAATGATGGTTCTCGCTCACATGTGGAAGCTCAGAATGGATTTGTATTGGACAAAACCTGTGGGGTTACATGATTTTCTCCACTTAATTTTTTTTAAAGTTTATTTACTTTTTTTGTTTAATGTTTTTAAACATTTATTTATTTTTGAGAGACAGAGTGAGACAGAACATGAGCAGGGGAGGGGCAGAGAGAGAATTCAGAAAATTCAGAAAAAAAACTGAATTTTTAATACAAAGTCTGAAGCTCAAGAGAAGCATGTAGCTGAAGTAAAATTAAACCTGAGAGTTGTAGGGGTGCCTGGGTAGCTCAACCAGTTGAGCATCTGACTCAATTTTGGCTCAGGTCATGATCCCAGGGTTGTGGGATAAAACCTCATGTTGGAGCCTGCCTATAGATTCTCATTCTCATTCTCATTCTCATTCTCATTCTCATTCTCATTCTCATTCTCATTCTCATTCTCATTCTCATTCTCATTCTCTCTCTCTCTCTCTCTCTCTCTCTCTCTCTCTCTCTCTCTCCCTCCCTCCCTCCCTCCCCTCGTCATGCTCTTTCTCTCTAAATTTAAATTAAATTAAATTAAATTAAATTAAAAAGCCTAAGAATTATAATCTCTTGGTTACCTTAGCAGAGATGAGTAGGATTTAAAACCTCATAAGGCTGACCAATTAATGGGCTTCTATGTTTTGTGGGTTTTTTTTTTCTGGGCTTAATGTTTTTATCTTCTTAAAAGCTAAAGTCTATATTAGTAAAGTTAACACTTACATACATAATATTTTTAGAGGGCCAACGAATAACACTTCTGCTTTATTCACCCAAGACCTGAACCGACTGAGATAAAGGAGTCAGATGGGTTATCAATACTGTCAGCCTTGTCACCAATGGCTTGTAGAATAAGGCTTACTTTAGGGAAAATATAGGTTTCCTAATAATGAACTTCTGAATTTGGCATATTTACAAAACTAGTCACAGCAAACTTGTAAATGGCAGGATCCCCTTGAAAGGTACAGAAGGTGGCTGCCACATTTGCCATGTGGCTTGGAGAAAGTCAATCTCATGCTCCCTGCAGGCAGCCAGATGCCAAACAGTAGAAGGTGAGCAGGGAGAGCCACATACACAGACCCGCCTCCCTCTCCCTATAGGAAGGGAAGAGGGGCAAACAGAGGCCAAGAGTGAATAAGAAGACAGACCCCTGAAAGGAGGAAAAAGGGTAAAGAGGTTCTCCTGTTACAATGCAGAGCTATACTGCAGAAAGAAAAACAAAATTAGAAGCTGAGTATTCTTTTGGGAAAGTTGCAAATTCAGTCTCAGAAAGACCTTACAAAGCCAGGCATAAAGTGACAGAAACATCTGAGCCGTAAATGGTGTGGATAATTGCCACTTCTCCTTGCCTCATTTTGACACCAGAAGACAATCAAATGGGACATACCTGGTTAGACTTTCTTACATTATAGGGGGGAAAAAAAGCATACTCATGGCTATGATCTGGAAAGATGATTTTATCACATTCATAGCATTAAAATGAGCCCTAGAGAAGCACGTTTTATAATCCTATGTTTAATTCTTTATGAAATATTATCCCTCTCTCTGTAAACACAGTCAAGCCTAATCCCTAGACATGGGAGTTTTTTGAAAAAGGTAATGAAGAATGTTGTATAAAACGGATGCCAGTATTCACAGCATGTGAATCCAAGTTCAAAATTCTTATCTTTCAACGAGCCTGGAAAAACTCTGATGGGTTGCTAGACTATTTTTTTAATCTCCTCCAGAATGTTTTCCAACTTGAGTTCCAAGTATGAAAAGACACCCAGTCAAGTTCCAAAACACTCTGAGACTTTGAAAATCATCACTTTAATGGACATATTTTCATTCTATTCCTGTCAGTGATGAACAATATGATTATGGCATGTCCTTTGATCTTTGTTTTTGTGTTTCCTCTAAGCACAGAGGCTGACAGGAGATACCTCATTAGATCTGTCTCATTTCCTGTTTGCCTTTTTCCCCTCACTTCATTTTCTCAAAATAATACTGTGTAGCTGACATTTTAAGAAGGTGCTTTATGATTCTGTTTTTACTAACCACACTAGTATCAGGAGTACATCATTTTTTCCTCCCCTACTATGTGCAAAATACTGTGACCTGAGGGTGGACAGATTCTATAATCTGACCACTGCCCTCAGGATAGTTATACCATAATTGAAGAAAACAACAGTAAAGATGTAATATGTGAGGTCTCATCCTACTCCATGATATCAAAATCCACTCATCCATGCAGAACCAGACTCTAATATATACTGTGTACCTCGAGTATTTGACACTTCTGAAGACTTAACTACCTTCGACCTGCCATTTCTCAGATCTTCAAACTATACAATTCTTGTAAAATGATTTGAAATCTTGTGAAATAATCCAAGATTTTTATTATTCCATCCTCTTAAGACATTTATAACTAAATCATTGTTTCCCTAAATACAATTTAGCCATTCTGCTTTTCTATTAGAATTAGAATTTTCCTTTATAACTTGATGAATGAAAGATAAACTAATTTTTAAAATTAAAGGCTTTCTAGTATTTCTATTGTGAATGTGTTTCCTCTTTGATTTCAGAATGTGAAACTACTTGAAAATAAGTGCCTTTCATATATGATGAATAGATAATTCCTGATAATTGTTTTAGGTATAGAATATAAGAGTAACCTTTGGAACTCAAACTAGAGACTTTTCACAAAATGATTGAGGAGAAAAATGCACTATGCTCTCTTCTTATAAAGAAATTACTTTCTTGTCTAAGAATTGAGAAACCTAATACACAGAGCCGTGTTATGCAAGTAAAAGGGTTAACAGATTAGCAAAGAAAGGTGACACTTTGTGGAGTACAACATAATTCATAATCATGATATAAATAAAAGCAATTTGACTTAAAGAACTGCATTATAGATAGAATTAGACTGAATGCTCTCATTTAATGTCAGAGAATGAGACAAGAAAAAAGAAAGGTAAAAACAAAACATTAATCTTGATACAGATTTTTCACTATAAACTTGTTGAGGAAATTAAGGGTTCCACTAACTTAGAAATGTCCTTAAAAGATCATATCACTTATAGGGAAAGACAAAGCACTACATGCAAATTGTCAAGCTCAGAGAAGATGGAAAACATCAGTGTCTTTGATCACTCAGCTGTAGTGAAGTTAACGATGATGAGCTGGGCATTTGAAAATGTATGGACCCAAACAGACAGTAAGGGGGAATGAATTAGCAAGCTTTGGCTTTTTGAAGCCAGCTAATGAAATTTTCTAACAGCTTCTATAAACTTACTTATTATCTGATTTAATCCTATAAAATGTAGAGAAAAATTTGTATTACCAATAAGTTTATTGTGTATATCTACTATCACATAGAAAAGTAGATATTAGAGAGCAAAGCGTAAAATTACTAAGATTAACTGATGTAGTTAATATTTTTTGATGTAGATAATATTTTGATGACTTGAATTGGTTTCTAAAATATTGTACTTGGAAGGTCACGCAGCAAAATTTCAGTAAACCAAGATCTTAAAAAAGAGAGACAAACACCCAGCAATTTAAAATTCGTCTTTTTTAAAATATTTTTTAATGTTTATTTATTTTTGAGAGAGAGAGAGAGACAGAGCATGAGCTGGGTAGGAGCAGAAAGAGAGGGAGACACAGAATCAGAAGCAGGCTCCAGGCTCTGAGCTGTCAGCACAGAGCCCTCCACAGGGCTCGAACTCACAAACCATGCGATCATGACCTGAGCGAAGCCGGACGCTCAACAAACTGAGCCACCCAGGCACCCCAAACACCCAGCAATTTCAATGGCACTTTTTTCTACTGGTAGTTTCTATAACTCCACCAGTAATAAAATTAAGAAGTTCTGGAGAGATATTAATGATATAAACAGAAAACATCTATAATGATTTTTGTTAAAAGTTACAGGTTTTAAAAATTATGATAAGCCAGGGGCGCCTGGGTGGCTCAGTTGGTTAAGCCTCCGACTTCAGCTCAGGTCCGACTCAAGTCATGATCTCAGAGTTCGTGGGTTGGAGCCCCGCGTCGGGCTCTGTGCTGACAGCTCAGAGCCTGAAGCCTGTTTCAGATTCTGCGTCTCCCTCTCTCTCTGCCCCTTCCTTGTTCATGCTCTGTTTCTGTCTCAAAAATAAACAGTAAACAAAAAAAAAAAAAGTTAAAAAAATTTATGATAAGCCAATTACAGAGAATGGCCTAACAAAAGAAAGAATGAAAATCAACTCCTCAATTATTAGCATAAACTGTTGACGATCAAAAAATTTAACAAAAGGTAAATTGAAAAATGCCAAATATATAAAGGCATACTTTTGGAAAAGAATTCTACATTGTTATTCTAAATCAAATTTTATTCTTATATTTCAGTGGACAAAAGTCTACAGTACCCCAAGGCAAGTGCACTATTTCACCAGTAAAAAGATGTCTAAAAAGTGTCAAGTAGTATTTCTGTTAGCCAACTGCTCCTATATGTCACATGATTATTAAAGAAAATTAGGTAAGCCTTTTGCTGTTTGTAACCTGTGTTAAAGTAGGGAGGGCCACAATTTCTCAGTGATTTGACTTAAGCAATATAATCAATATTATTTGAACATTTCTTCAAAAGTTGGTTCCTCCAGGGACAAAATAATTCCCATTATCATCTTCCAGCTGATCAAAACATTCTCTTCAGTTCACCAAAATTTTCTCAGTACAGATGATCCAAATCAAACCACATCCCTAAATTCAGACAGGAATAAGTTTTACCTATGGGTTTAATCACAGTCTACAGATAAGCATCCCAAAATATGTCACTTACCACTACACCAAAGATTAAAAGCTTATTTTTAATTTGATATCCAGAACTTGCCATTATTCATCTAGAAGACTTTCTATCAGGCATTACTATATTCTAAATTTTCTATTTTATTTTTTGAGGTATAAGTGATAAATAACATTATATTAGTTATGGGTATATGATACAATATTTATATATATTGTGAAATGATCACCACAATCAATAAACCTCGTTAACATGTCACCATACATAGTTACAAAACTTTTTCTTGTGATGAGAACTTTAAGATTTACTCTCTTAGCCACTTTCAAATATGCAATAAAATATTATTAAGTACAGTCACCATGCTTAACATCATGGCTCCCTTATTTCAAAACTAGAAGTTTGTGTCTTTTGACCACAATTCACCCATTTCACCCACTCCCAACCCCCTACTTCTGGTAAACACAAATTTTTTCTGTGCCTATGAGGGCTTTGTTTTTGTTTTACATTCTACATATAAGTTAGATCATACAGTATTTATCTTTCTCTGACTTATTTCACTTAACACAATACCCTCAATGAGCTCCATGTGTGGTGTAAACGGCAAGATTTCTTTCCCTTTTTTATGGCTAAATAATACTTCATTGTATGTACATTTTCTTTATTTTCATTTAGTTAATATAGAGGGCAATATTAGTTTCAGGAATAGAATTCAGTGATTTATCACTTAAATACAACACCCAGTGCTCATCCCAACAAGTGCCCTCCTTAATATCCATCACCCTTGTAGCTCATCTCCCACCCACTTCCCTCCATGAGCCCTCAGTTTGTTCTCTATCATTTAGAGTCTCTCGCAGTGCCCGGGTGGCTCAGTCAGTTAAGCATCCTACTTCATCTCAGGTCATGATACCATGGTTTGTGAGTTCAAGTCCCACATCAGGCTCTGCATGGAAAGCTTGGGGCCTGGAGCCTGCTTTGGATTCTGTCTCCCTCTCTCTCTGCCCCTCCCCCACTCTTTTCTTTCTCTTTCTCTCTCTCTCTCTCTCAAAAATAAAAAAAATTTTTTAAATGAGTCTCTTGTGGTATGTTTTCCTCTGTCCTCTCTCCCCTCTCCCCTAAATTCATCTGTTCTGTTTTTTAAATTCCACCTTTGAGTGAAATCATATAGTATTTGTCTTTTCTCTGATTTACTTATTTTGCTTAGTATAATACACTTTAGCTCCATCCATGTCATTGCATGTGGCGAGATTTCATTCTTTTTGATGTTTAATATTCCATTGTGTGTGTGTGTGTGTGTACCACATCTTCTTTATCCATTCATCAACCAATGAACATTTAGGGTCTCTCCATAGTTTGGCTTTTGTTGATAATAATGCTATCAACATTGGAGAGCACGTACCCCTTCAAATCTGTATTTTTATATCTTCTGGGTAAATACCTAATAGTGCAATTGCTGGATCATAAGGTAGTTCTATTTTTAACTTTTTGAGGAACCTACACACTGTTCTCCAGAGTGGCTGCACCAGTTTGCATTCTCACCAACAATGCAATAGGATTCTCCTTTCTCTGCATCCTCGCCAACATCTGTTTCCCATGTTGTTGATTTTAACCATTCTGAGAGGTGTGGGGTTATACCACATTTTCTTCATCCATTCACCCATTAATGAACACTTAGGTTGTTTCTGTATCTTGACTCCTGTAAATAATATTGCATGGAACACAGGGGTACATATATCTTTTCAAATTAGTGTTTCCATTTTTTTTTTCAGACAAATACCCAGAGGTAGAATTGCTGGATCATATGGCAGTTCTGTGTTTAAGTTTTTTTTTTTTTTTTTTTTTAATTTTTTTTTAACGTTTATTTATTTTTGAGACAGAGAGAGACAGAGCATGAACAGGGGAGGGGCAGAGAGAGAGGGAGACACAGAATCCGAAACAGGCTCCAGGCTCTGAGCTGTCAGCACAGAGCCCGATGCGGGGCTCGAACTCACGGACCGTGAGATCATGACCTGAGCCGAAGTCGGACGCTTAACCGACCAAGCCACCCAGGCGCCTCTGTGTTTAAGTTTTTAAGGAAACTCCACACTGTTTTACACTGTGGCTTCACCAGTTTGCATTCCCACCAACAGTGCACAAGGGTTTCCTTTCCTCCACATTCTCACCAGCACTTATTATTTCCTATCTGTGTGATAATAGCCATTCTAACAGGTCAGGTGATAGCTCATTCTTGTTTCAATTTGCATTTCCCTGATGATTAGTGAAACTTACTGAGCATCTTTCATGTACCCATTGGCCATCTATATATCTTTGTAAAAATGCCTATTCAGATCTTCCAGATCATCTATCCAGATGCTTCTAGCTCTGTTCTCATTTCTCAAGATTGCTTTTGGATATTTGGTGTCTTTTGTGGCTCCATACAATATAGAATTGTTTATTTTGGTTCTATGAAAAGTGCCATTGGAATTTTGATAGGAATTACACTGAATCTGTAGATTGTTTTGGATAGTATGGAAATGTTAACAATATTAATTCTGTCAATCCCTGAGCATGGGATATCTTTCCACTTAATTGTGCTTCAATTTCTTTCATCAATGTTTTATGGTTTTCAGTGTGCAGTTCTTTAATCTCTTGGTTAAATTTAGTCCTAGGTATTGCAAATGAGATGGGTTTCTTTGTATAGAAATGCAACAGATTTCTGCATGTGGACTGTATATCCTGCAACTCTACTGAATTCACTTATTAGTTCTAACAGTTCTTTTGGTGAAGGTCATTAGGGTTTTCTACGTAGGTTTTTGCATCATATCATCTACAAATAGTAGCAGGGGTTTTTTTTGTTTGTTTGTTTTTTTGTTTTTGTTTTTGTTTTTTTTTTTTACTTCTTCCTTTCTAATTTGGCTGTCTTTTCTTTCTCTTCTTTTATAAAAGTTTTGTTTAGGGGTGCCTGGGTGGCTCAGTTAAGCATCGGATTCTTGATTTTGGCTCAGGTCATGATCTCACGATTCATGAGTTCAAGCCCCTCATAGGGCTCCTCGCTGGCAGAGTGGAGTCTGCTTGGGATTCTCTCTCTCCCTCTCTCTCTCTCTGCCTCTCCCCAGCCTGCATGCACACTCTCTGTCTCTCAAAATAAACATTTTTTAAAGTTTTTATTTATATTCCAGTTAACATACAGCCTAATATTAGTTTCAGGTGTACAATATAGTGATTCAACACTTCTATACTTCATCCAGTGCTCATCGCAAGTGCCCTCCTTAATCCCCATCACCTGTTTCACCCATCCCCCCCACCCCCCACCCCCCTCCACCTCCCCTCTGGTAACCATCAGTTTGTTGTCTATAGTTAAGAGTCCTGTTTCTTGGTTTGTTTCTCTCTCACCCCCCAACTTTGCTCATTTGTTTTGTTTCTTAAATTTCACATATGAGTGAAAGCATAAGGTATTTGTCTTTCTCTGACTTATTTCACTTAGCTTAATACTCTATAGCTCCATCCATGCTGTCACAAATGGCAAATTTCATTCATTTTATGGCTAATATTCCGTCTTTTTCCCCCTCTTATATAGGGTTAGGATTAGGGCCACATGTGCCTGGTATCCTGTAGTTCAGAGACCTCTCCAGAGAGTTGAGATTAGAGAGTAGGGGCTAGGGTTACGGCATATGCCTGGCATCCTGCAGTTAAGAAAACTCTCTAGAGAATAAAACCCCAGACTTCTGCTGGGATAAGAATAGACATGGCAGCCATCTACAGAGTTGAGGCAAGGAGGAGATTTGGGTCAATTTCTTTTTCTTGATTACAAATATTAGTATCAGATATAGTATTAGTATCAAGATAATATTTTATACCGGCCTCATTCTCAGGAAAGTAGCAGAGAGTTTCCTCATATTAATTATAGTAATTGTATATTACTTTTTTCCTCTTCTTTCTCCTCTTTGCAGAATTTTGTGCTTTCTAGACCAAGACATCAGTCTAGTGCTATCAGTATTTAGAGCATTATCATAAAATATTATGGCCTGCCTACAAACATAACTTATTTTTAGTTGATTTATTCATCTTTTATTGAGCACCAACTGAAGCTATAAATGGCATCCTTAAAGAATGAACAAGAAAAGTGATTGATCAGTGGCTTCAACTAGCTCATTTTCCAGGAAAAAAATCTGACATTTAAATTAGTATATTTCAATACAAAGAAAATATCTACAGGAAATATAGGAGAACTTATAATTCGACCTAAAATTAGCTCTGAACTGCAAACAGTTGATTTACAAATGAATTTTTGGTAATACAGTAACTCATGAGTCAGGTACCGTGTCTATAAATATCCCATAATATCATTCATGAACGTTAATTTTGCAACCTAAGGCTGAAGAAACCACCTTTGGTTTGAAGGCTATAAAAACCACCAAATCATTGAAGATTAATAAACATTAAGTCCACTTTTAACTCTTCTGAGGAAATTTAAGTATAAACATAAAAAAACAGAAATTTAAAATAATTATTCAGTTCCTTTTGCTCACAAATTAGGAAGGATACATTAGGAGAAATAGTTTTATTCAGAAATTAAATAGTTAAATATCAATATTTTATCTGCGTTTGACTAGTTTTAACTCCTATTTCTCAAAGTCATTCATTCTCCACTATTCTTATGATTGTTTCTCATCATTCTTACCTGATATGCATTCCCAGTTCTGATTAAGGATGTGAACTGTCATTATTTTAAGCACTTTCGTGCAAAGATTTTAGTTTCCCTGAGGCATCATGCTGTATCAACAGTTCAATAAACCTGCCAAATGTTTTACTTATTCTGAAGGAAAAACAAGTTTAGAAAATATTAAGCCCTTAATATTTTGTGGACTTATATGAAGTGACTCTCCAGGAGGAATAAATGTCAAAAATAGAATCTTTCCTTACAATGTCAAGCTCAGCCAGATAGAGTGCTTGTTGCAGGCCAATTGAATATGGGGAAGTATATCACTTTTCCTTAGATTATTTTGGCTCCTGTTTTATCATGAATGGTTTTGTTCTAATTTGTTGGTAAAACACAGTGGGACGGAAATAAGTCTCAAATGTAAATACAGAAATAGAAGAAGCAATATATGGCAGATATGTCTCTATACAATCATACCCTGAGACAGAGTTACAGAAGTCTTCCACTGATAAATTTTAAAACATTTATTTCACCACAAAAATAATATAAACCAATGCTACTCATTACTACTGAATATAAACTACATTTAAAGAGTGAACTTCTGAAGATACAAAAAAGTATAAATTTAGCAATAGATGCTTTTTCAAGACTTCTTTCCATTACTTACTTTTAATATACTAAGTTTGATTTAACTGAAAATCTGAGTTAAATTCCAAAGTAAGAGTGGGTGCTATTTCTATAACCTACTTGGAGAAAACATACTTACACTGTAGGATCATCCCTGAGATCCACTAAAACCTCTGTGACACACGCAAGGTTACTTAGAAATAATACAGAAAACAAAGCCAGGAGAAAATTGTTGGTGTCCAAGGATTTTTTTTTTTTGGCCTCAGTAATAATCTATTTATACACTTAAAGGTACAACTTGAAACAAAGACATTATATCTTGTATCATGCATCTGTGAAAATTATAAGGGGAAATGGCTTATGATTTATTTATGTTTCCTTCTCTAGAAGAGCAAATAAAATTCATTTCAAAATGCCATCTTGCATTTTGAACAGACCATACTTTTATAGTTCTTATTCCTTTTAGGGGGATAACAAGATAGTAAAGAACTACAAGGGAAGATATGGAAGAAAAAGGCAAGTCAGTGAAATGAACGTGGATACTGCATTTGTCCTAGATGTACCTGATCATTCTAGAAGAGGTAGGTGAGAGCCTGCCAAATTTTTAATGGACTCTGAGTAGATATTTCAAGACTTATAAAGATAGAGAGATAGAACATTGAACTTCAATTTACAGATTTCAAAATGTGCTTTGAACACCAAGAAGCATTGATACAACTCAACACCCAAAAACCAAATAATCCAATTAAAAATGGACAGAAGATATGAACATTTCTCCAAAGACACACAGATGGCCAACAGACATATGAAAAGATGCTCATCACCACTCATCAGGGAAATGTAAATCAAAACTGCAATAAGATACCACCTCATATCTATGAGAATGGCTAAAATCAAAAATTCGAGAAACAACAGGTTTCTATAAAGCAGCATTATTTACAATAGCCAAGATATGGAAGTAGTCCAAGTGTCCATAGATTGATGAACGGATAAAGAAGATGTTATACATACTTACACACACAATCGTGTATTATTCACCCATAAAAAGTATGAAATCTTGCAATTTGCAACGATATGGATGGAGCTAGAGACTATAATGTTAAATGAAATAAGTCAGTCAGAGTAAGACCTATACCACATGACTTCACTCATATGTGGAATTTAATAAACAAAACAAATGAGCATTGGGGAAAAAAGAGAAAGACACAAACCAAGAAACAGACTTCTAACTATAGAAGTCTGGTGGTTACCAGAGGGGATGTGGGTGGGGGAATGGTGAAATAGGTTATGGGGATTAAGGAGTGCACTTGTTGTGATGAGCACTGAGTGATTAAAATAAAAACTTTAGGGGTACCTGGGTGCCTCAGTCGGTTAAGCATCTGACTTTGGCTCAGGTCATGATCTCATGGCTCATGGGTTTGCGTTGGGTTCTGTGCTGACAGCTCAGAGCCTTGGGCCTGCTTCAGATTCTGTGTCTCCCTCTCTCTCTGCCACTCCCCCATTCATGCTCTGTCTCTCTCAAAAATAAATAAATGTTAAAAAATTTTTTTAAATAAAAACCTAACAAAAACAAAAACAGCTACTCAAGGGTGGCAAAGACCAGGAGAAAAGATGTTACTCTGCATTTTCCACAGCAGAAATTGAATACACCTTGATCAGTGTAGTAGTGCCTGAGACAAATAGGATGTCACATCAGTTTTCTTTTGGTCAAAGGAAGCATGCATGCACAGCAGTTAGTATCACAGTCTCCACATCCCCAGGTGGGACTCCTCAGCTTACAGGGATTAATGCTGTGTGAAAATACTCTGGTAAAAGGCCACCAGTGTTTACTTTATTGTTCTCTTGGGCCAACCGGCTTCCCATTGCCTGTAGAGATAGACTATAAAATAAACTATATTTGGCAGTATTATTAGATAAGTACTTTCCCTTCTGGCCCCCAACCTGTCCCTGTGCCTTATCTCTACCCCAATGCTACCTCCTCTTTGGCATGGACTACTCAATGGAATCCTAACTGATTTCCCTGCTTCTATCTTTATACTTCCTACAGTCAGCTCTCCTTGAAGTAGACAGGATTATTCCTTAAAGTGTAAACCTCTTGTGGGCACAGCCTTGCTTAAAGTCCTCCAGTATTTTCCAGCACACTTTAAATAGAATTCAGCACCCTTTCATGGTCTAAAACCTCTGCAGTATTATCTCTTGGCTTCCTCTCTGCTGTCATCTTCCACTACCCGCAACTTACCTGGAGAAATCAAACTCACTCCTACCTCCGGATCTTTGCACTTGCTGCTCCCTCTGATTGAACTGCTCTTGAATCAAATATTCTTACAGTTTTCTCCTTCATTTCTCTCCAGAGATACTTCTTTTGCCCTCCTAGCTAATAAAACACCTCTCATTATTCCCCATGCCCTTGCCCCACTTTATTTTACAATTTAGAACCTATCACATCATCCAACTTTCACTATCTGATGATATTTCTGTAGTCTTCTTTCTTCTTCAGAATGCAGGAACTTTATTTCTGTTGTTTACTCTTGACCCAAGACCCTAGAATAGTGCATGCCACAGATTAAGTACTCTGTACATTTTTTGATACTTAATAAATTTTTAATGAATTAATAATGAACATATGAATGAAGCATATGACTCACCAACTTAAAAATGCTGCTGTCTTTAGATAAAGGCATTTTAAGTCTCTCCCAAAGAAACTCCACCTGCCTTTTAGTGTCTATACAACCTTCTTACAACCTACAGGACTACCCTGGATCATGTATTATTTTCTAAACTGCTTCAAGATGTCATGTTTTCATACCTTTCCTTAGAATAAATCCTCTTCCTTGAAACCTCTACACTCTCTCCTCTATTTAGTGAAATTTTATTTATCCATCAAGATTCATCTCACCTATTACCTCTTTTGTGAAAGTCCCGTTGGAAAATGTTTACCTTCAACTAATAAAAAGTATGGTTTTAATTGCATAATATAGAGATGCAAAAAAAATCCATTATTTTTTTAATGAGGTTAAAATTGCTTCAAGCCCATCTTTGGCCAAGCTAGTGGGACATTGATTCTTGATCATTACTGAGATATTCTCAGGGCTATAAATGAGGGTTTGGAATCTTACAATGTCCACGTCATTTGTGAAGATGTTCTATAGCCTTCATACCATGCTTATCTCTGCCAATAAACCCACTGTCAAAGCTGGATTTTTGCTGCAAGGGGGCAGCTCTGGGGTTTCCAGGTCAAGCTCAGGTCAGACTTGTAATTCTGGGATGATCAGCGTTTGATATCTCCAACTTGAGAAATACCCCATCTAGTTACCTGCATGTAAGTGGGCCAGGTGTCTACTGTAGATCGATTCCCAACCCCAGTATACCATCACTTATGCCATTTCATCCTTCCTCTTAGTCTTAGAGATTCTTCACGTATTTCACTTTACTCAAGTCTGACCTTAAAACTTAATATTAAACTTGATATTTTCATCTTTTCTAGGACATTCTAATATATACCTATTAATTAGCTAAATCAAAGCCAATAAGGAAAAGTGGCCACAAAAAAGCCAGGACACATTCCTGAGATATGTGCATAAAAAGCATTGAGAACAAAATAAAAATTATCATCTCAAGAAATTACCTTGCTACCCAACACTGAACAAATGTGATTTAAAACAAAACAAAACAAAAACAAAAACAAAAAAACAACCTGTCAACTTCCCACAAGCAGGGGCAGAAAAATCACTTAAAAGTAAATTTTATCATTGTAGGAACATTCTATTTCAGTGCAAATACAAGGAAAGTGGGAAACACCCATCACATGAGCGAAGAGAGTAATACAGTCATTGAAAGCTGCCCTTCCCTGTGATTTTGCTGTGCTTCCATAATCATGATTATTCATGGGGAAGCAAATAAGAAAATCTTTAAAAGGAACAAAGAGGCCTATTGTGAGGGAAGTGCCTGAGATCTCAATCACTTACTTCTCCAGGAGATTGTCAATTAAGAAAATATAGCTAGATAAGATGATCCTCACTAAATACTGCTGCTAGGAAAGGACTACAAAATCCCCACAGAAATAACCAAGAGGGAAGGAGTCTATGCTTATGACCAAGGCTCAGCACACCAAACAAGCAATTCGGGGGGGGGGGGGGGAAGGCCAATTCCAAGAGCACATGGTATTAACCCAGTCAGTTGGGAAACAGGCTGAGATTGAGGATGAACCAACTGCACTCTTTCAAGTAAGGTATCATCAGGATATGGATCCATCAGACTCTGAAGGAACTTAACAATGACATTGCACTTAAGCAACCAAAGAAAGGTAATCAGATTCCAAAGTTTAGACATATCCCCTTGGCCTACATCAATTCCAGGATGCTCGCAAAATCAGAAAAGACATGTGGAGACTTGTGTAATTACTTAGGAAAAATTATAAACATGTGACCATAGTTTTCCCCCAAATGATTAAGAAGATGTTGTTCAGACGTGTTATATCTCCAAATAGACTGAATTCTTTGAAGTCTAGATTGAATTTTCTTTGTAATCTCAGTATGAAAAAGAAACTTCAATAACATTAGTGAAAGAACAGTGGATCATTTCCCATTTTGACACTCTATATGAGATGGAATATGTATATCACCTTATCTTATCTGGTCAATGTCCTATCAGTCAATGTTGAGAGTTTTTAAAAACTTATTCACTCCAGGAACCAGATCCTAAGTGCACTACTGATTTTTCACTCCTCCCACCCCTTGTATCTTGCTTCTTCTAATTCTTAAAATCCTACTTTGGCTGAGAAAACATACTGTGGTATATTCAGTTTGGCTTTTTTTCTCCCCATGTTATCAGAATATCACCTTTAAAATCAGATAACTTGGGTTTCATTAAAATATTCATATGTACAACTAGTGGGATTTTCTGTTGAATATTTAATGGAAAAAGATGAAATCTGTGTTTCGCTCAAATTGTGTCAGTACCTAAAGAGGGAAAGGAGGTTTTATTGTAGAAGAGTTCTCTATATTAGTCCCCACTTCAGTTCTCCTCTGTCATTTGTTAAAGTAGATTTTGAGGATTCTTGTCCCCATAGACATTGCTTATCCACAGACTCCGGAAAGCTCTCATTTGTGTTCTGCTTTGACTGAGGGATTGTTTATGAGCAGCCAACTCAAAGCAAAGCATCAGTTCTCTCAGTGCTTGAGATACATTGATCTTTGGGGAGAGAGTGACATAATAGTGAACATAAGGTAAGCAGGCTCTAAAGTAGAAATACATCACCCCCATGAAACACACACAGAAAAACACAGGCACCATGTGGGATATCTATAAATCAGAAAGGAAATTCTTTACAAGCCTCTTTCTGCCTGTCAATATCTATCACCCAAAGAACCAGGAAAGCCTTAGGCAAGCAACAATTACTTTAGACTCAGCAGGCTGGCAGGTTCACTGATACTCACCACTAGAACTGATCCCATCTGAATATTATGTATGTCTTCCTTCCAAGCTACCCGATATAAGTGTCTGTCTCTCACACCTCTCTATTCAGATATAGAATAAAAAATGGTCAAAGTTTTAAATTACTCTTTGGTAAGACTAAATGTTTTTAAGCTCCTTTCAAAGGAAGACTAACCAAAGGTCCAATGATTTAGCCTGACTTTTGTTTCACAAATAATAAGAGACTCTGGGTTCACCAAATTAAAAAAACACACTTGGTATACTCTGAGGGAAAATGTGCCAACACTTTTCCTTCAGGATTTAGAATTTCTCAGTTCCCAGTTAATCTATTGACTATTACCAAACCCCTGTCAACCCCATGATATGAAAAATATTTGGATTGTCATCGATTAATTTATAGCTTTCAGGGAAATAGAGCATAATTTGATTAGTTAATGTCACCTAATTTACAAATAAATATATTTGCTACTGTTATCTTTTTCAGATCTAATATGCCATTTCAGTTATACCTGACTTTAGAGCAGGACTGCTCATTTTGACACAGCACAAATACCATATTGAGGTTTTAGTGAGAAGGAATAATCAACTGTCTCTTCCTCATAATTATTACTTTCACATCATTAATATTTCACTTCCAGAAAAAAATATCTCTGATGGTTCTATCTATAGACACCACCCGTTTCCTCTTCCTTGTCACCACCATCTACTTCACAGTTTTTATCAAGGACTTCAGCACTGAATCAGAGTCATCTTCTCCTTGACATAATTCTAGGTGGTACTAATGTCCTGTGTACATCATTTATTCAATACTTTAACAGTTCATTGATCTCCTAAACTCCAGGAAGATTCTTAAGACTCCATTTAATTATCTACTTACAGACCTCAAATGGTAGGTATTTTTCCTTATCCCACCCATTCTCTTAAATTTTAAACTGAAATATTTACCTTCCAACCATAAATTGGCAGAGGTTAAAATAAACAGGGAAAAGGAACACTTACTCTGCTTGGGAGCTACAGGGATAGAGAGTCTGGAGGAAATTATGTCTAAAATTAACGTTAAAGGGAAAGCAGTAAAGCCTGACCTGGCAGATGACAAGGGAGGTAGCATGGGATGCAAGATGGGAATTCTACTCAATTCGGAGTCACACATAATGGGAAAGGGATAAAGAAAAGAAACTCATTGTGGATTAACTATATGATGTTTAATGAGGCTGGGAACGATAATAAAGGTCAAAGGAGATAGACTAGGGATCTGACCATATGTCTTGTTGAGGAATTCTATTTTTTTAATGTTTGTTTATTTTTGATAGAGAGAGAGACAAAGACAGAAACAGAGTGCACAGGGGAGGGCAGAGAGAGATGGAGACACATCATCTGAAGAGGCTCCAGGCCCAGCACAGAGCCCCACACTGGGCTCAGACTCATAAGTGGTGAGATCATGACCTGAGCTGAAGTCGGACACTTAACCAACTGAGCCGCCAGCAGAAAAATGAATGACCACATGTTCTAGGTGGTTATACACACCTATTTAAATGATAATATTTGTCTTTCTGGCGTTCCAGAAAATTACAAGCCTTGATAGCTATGAATATTTTATTTTACTATCCCTTTATTTTTCTTTCTTGAGTTCCTATTAGACATATTATGGATTTTTTTTCTCTTTGTCTTTTAATTTCTTTAATGTCTTTGTTGGATTTTACTTTGTTGGATTAAATTTCTTTAATGTCTTTGTTGGATTTTACACCTCCATATTTCTCTGTGCTGACTCTGAGCGATTTCTTCAAATATATCTGGAAATTCATTATTTTTTTTCGTTTACTATATCTAGTCTGTGTTTAATCCATCTATTCAGTTTAAAATTTCACTGAGTATATTTTTAATGTATAAAAATACTGTTTTATTACTTTTACTTCTGCAGGATTATTTTCATGTTTATTATTGTTCTATCAATTCTATTATTTTTACTTCTTTAGCAATCTAAACATACTCATTTTGATTTCTCCTCATTTTTTAGGTTCCTAGAGTATAATTTTCTTATCTTTCGACATTCTCATAGCATTAATCTCCTTTAATCTTCATTAATCTTCTCTATACTGCTTATAATTTTTTGTCTTTGAGCTCATTTTCAGAATAAATTATCTTTGTGTGTGCTGAGCATGGGTGTAGTCCTGCTATGACATAAGTAGTTTAGATTTCACCATAGGATCATTTGTGTTGTAACTTTCACTAAAGTTTTTTACAGTTCCATTTTTACTATATTGTCTTTGGGTTTTTTCAATTCCAAGATTTGTGGAACAATTTAAGGCTCATACCCAGAAGTGGTGCTGTTTAGAGGTCCAATATATCACAATCATATCTCTAACAACCCATGTTGAATAGGCAGTCTACTTTGAAGTATTGGCTTTTGAGAGTCATACATTTTTTGGCTCCAAGGGACCAGTCCCAACAACTATATCTCATTCTTCTGTATCTATCACTTTTTTACCGTAAATTCCATTTTTGCATCAGTGGAATCCCAGGTTATAAAAAAAAAATCTGGATATTTATAGACTAAAACTCTTAGGGCCAATGTATCCACATATTTGCTTTATGTATCAAATTCAGGGATATATGTATATTATATTTATTGTTATAATTCTCCTTAAAATATCATTACCATTATTGTTTTTTAAAATTTTTTAATGTTTATTTACTTTTGAGAGAGAGAGAAAGAAACGAGCACGAGCTGGGGAGAGGCAGAGAGAGAGGGAGACACAGACTCTGCTGTCAGCGCAGAGACTGACATGGGGCTCGAGCTCACTGCGAGATCATGACCTGAGCCGAAGTCAGATGCTTAACGGACTGAGCCACCCAGGCGCCCCTACCATTATTGTTTTTTTAAAAAAAATCCCTCCTCAGGTTTAATTTTGGAAAATAAGCAAATAACCCTAAAATTTTCTATAAGACTCAAAAATATGCATTGATTCTTAAGTATTTTATAAGCAGTTATAATGTAGGATAACTTATAATTCATAGATTAATATTAATTTTATTAGGATATATTTTAAATTATCTTGCCCCAATGATTAGAAAAATAAGAAGATAAATCTCATTAATTTGCTTAAGATTCCATCAGGTCAAAATATGAAAGACATCCCTAACTGTGTTCTTTTGTCCCATGTCCTTCTATCAAAAGGACCAAGTGATATTGCTTGGTGTGATAAACCTAATAGACTTCATGATAGTCATGCTGATGTATTTCTCCTGTTAAAAGGACCTCACTCAAATTCAAGAATCCCTCAAAATAAATATTCTATAATCATTCTGTATGTGCTAAGTTCTATCCATTTTAAAACTGTCTTTAGATAATCTGGAAATCAATCAATAAAGAACATAATAGCTTTACAGTATGTCTCTCTAGGGGTGTTACAATAGACTTAAAATATTTAAAGAAACTATAGTTTAGACTCTTATTGGAATTTTATACAATAATGTTTTTACCAACCCAAACTGTCCAATAAATCATTCTTTAAGGCTTAGCCTTCATGTGAATACTCATCTACCTGGGCATCACTTTAAAAATCTATTCTTGCTTTATTCACAAATTTAACACACGGTCCATCTAATATTATACATGAGGGGCAAGCTAATTAAAGACACAATTTTTTAACTGACCACTATTATTTGCTGTTAGGCAAATTCCTAACAATGACAAAAAGGTAGTTTTATAATAATCATAAATCTCTTAATAAGGGAAAGACTTTTTAACAGATTGAAAATAAATAAATATTGGAGTAATGACAAAATTAGAAAAAGCACTATTTTGTGGCACCCAATAAAGTAACTGAACCAGGGAAAGATCGTCAACTGATACAAAAACTATTAGGTAAAATGTATAGGATATTCACAAGGTACAAAAGCATCAAACCACAGATAACTCGCTAATTACAAAGAGGAAAAATCTACTCCAACAAAGACTGGTCTAGTGATTACTCCCTTCTAGTGGTTAAATATAGCATCAGTAATAATTAGGGATTACCTGACATCAGGTGTTTTCTATGTAATACAAAAGAAAATCATGGCTTTGCCTTTGAAATATTGTTGCGTAAAATGTTTAGCCTAGATTGAATCAAGTCATAGGCCTAATTTTCAATGTATAAAAATATAAGGAATAGGACTCCATGACAAAATAAGAGGAAAATTCAGAATATGGAATTCCATTTACATTTTTTTCCAAAAAGCCAAGGCCACTGGGGAAATAAAAATTTGGAGGACTATTCTAGATTAAAAGAGATTAGGGAGGCATAACCAAATGCAAATGTAATCTCTGATGGAAAATTTTATTGGTTAGAGAAAGCAAGTATAAGATATGCTGAGATACCAAGAAATTAGTCTATGGTCTGGAGACTAGAAGATTTGAGGGATTTGTAATTATTTCATAAGTGTGATAATAATATTGTGGTTACACAATTAGTGCCATTTATAGAAAATGCATGCTAAATATTTAGGCACAAAATGCCATTTCTTTTTTAAAATTTTTTTTTAATGTCTATTTATTTCTGAGACAGAGAGAGACAGAGCATGAATGGGGGAGGGACAGAGAGAGAGGGAGACACAGAATCAGAAGCAGGCTCCAGGCTCAGAGCTGTCAGCCTATAGCCTGACGCGGGGCTCAAACTCACAAACTGTGAGATCATGACCTGAGCCGAAGCCAGTTGCTCAACCAACTGAGCCACCCATCCAGGAGCCCCAAAATGTCATGATTTCTAAAGCTTACTTTCAAAATGTCCAGCCTCCTTCTCCCCCTAAAAAGATAGCTGGGGAAAGAGCAAAAGTAAACATGGCAAAATATTTGTAATTACTAAATCCAGATGGTGAGAATATAAATGTTTATGTTATATCCATCAGGGTTCAATCAAAGATGCAGAACCACCCTGAGTGAAAGAGAAGGGAAAGAGACCTTTGTACCTGTGGGATCTAAGGGCACAATCTATGTGCATTGTTGGCAACTGTGTCTAGGGTTGAGCCTGAAGTCCTATGGGTCAGCCACATGGGCATCTGGGAAAGAAAGCTGGGTGTGGACAGGAACCAGAACAAACTGGAAGATAAAAGGATGAAACTAGAACCCCATTTGTCTCACAGCAGCTCCAGCCTCACTGTCTTAGGTAACCTGCAGGAAAAGCTGGCAGCCATTTATGGAAGAACTGCCCATGGCCTTGGCCAGAGATGGAGAAGCTGAAAGAGGAGGTCTAGCAGGAGCTGGGGAAAGGGCCAGTGTGGGTTCTGCCCCACTCCCACAGAGTGAGCTGCCGGTGCAGCAACAGCATGCTTGGCACCCTCTATAAACTTAGAGCATAAACATTAAAGCTCATGCTTCATGTCTGCTTTTCAAAAATCAGGAATTCTGGGAAATTAAGCTGATACAATACAAAGCCACCACAATTCATTGATCTTCTTACATATAAAAGTTTTCATAACACAACTTTAAAAAATTCCTTATTCTTATAATACAGTGGAGATTTTTACAAGCTAATATTTACAATCTAAATGTAAAAAGTACGCTTTTCAAAATTTCCACTTTTGTAATCTTAATAAATTAGAAAGGATAGAAACAGTCCTCTGACAAATGAAATTCCAATTTAATTATTGTAAGCTATGGTTGTGTCTTTCACACCATAAATAAAAGCTTGAATATAAATAAACTGACACATAAATAAGTTGAAATAGATTCATGCTTAGCTGCCAAAGCAAATAGTTAGATAAGAATCTTTCTCCTCCCAGATTATATAAACCAAAAATTGCTAATGATGTATTATTTTTAGAAAGCAAGACTTAAGTATCACTTATCCAAAACAGTGACCAATCTCTCTAAAATGGCCAGTCCTAAATCATCTTATGCAAATTAATTGGATGATTAAAGCATTCAAACAAATGACTAAAATAACAGGGGCAGTTTGCTTGAAAATGCGAAGCTCTACCAGGCGTGTTCAGTCTTGCATACAAGTTAGAATCTCCTGGAGGAAGTACAGGACCCACCTCACATGACCACCGAAACCACAACCTCAGGGAGGCTGAATCCTGGCATCTGGCATCAGGTTTTAAAAAGCTCGCTGACTGTAATAATGCCCAAAGGAGGCTAAGAACCACTGGTGACCCAGGTGGAGAACTGACTGATAAGATCTGAGAGGGTAAGTACTATAATTAGAGGTAAAAACAAATAGAGCTGGAGATGGAAGAAGTTAATTCTAAATTGGGCAACTCAGAAGAACTTACAGAGGAGACAGAATTGAACTTAGATCTTGAAAAATGTATAAATTTGTTAGATGGATTTTGAAAGGGAAAGCTATTCCTGGAAATGATAGGAGCCTAAGCAAGAAAACTATGGGTAAGAAAGTGTAGGAGAGGTTGGAGAAAAAGCAAGAAATCCTGTTTCTGGGTGAAGAGGGAACATGGTGACAACATAAGGAAGCTAGGAGTGGTGAATCTGAACGGACATGGTTTACCTTTGCCAGAGACCATCTTTAAAGTCAAGAGGAAGATGTGTTTTACCTTAGATTTATTCAGGTAAAAGCAGAGCCTCTTCATTCTAAGAATGTGGGGTGGGAGCGCTATTGCTGAAATCCCCAAACCTTGGCTGGCATGGCTGGGGTCCACTGGTTGGTTGTCTTATCTGCAAGTAGCCTTCTGTGTATGTCCCAGCATTTGTAGAGACACTATCATTCCGTAAGTGTGCCAGGACATGAGAAAAATTGGGAAGCACCAACCTACCCTGCACAACAATTTAGCTTGATAAATAAGGCCGACTGCCTGGCCTTAGAGCTCTCATTTCCTATTAAAGTCTAAAAATTAAATAAAGTGAAATTTTAAATGTTAATGAAAACAACCAAATATGTTGAGAAAAACAAAGTAAAACATATAAGGAGGAAATTTTTCATTTTAAAATAGAATGTAACTCAGTGAATTTTTTAATCTTTTTTTTTCCCTCCTCAAAGAAGCAACACCTTCCTTGGTGACAAAATAGAAAGAATAGAAAAGAATAAATGCTAAAGAGCACATCCTTCATTAAATATTTTCCTGGCCTTCAGTCATTCACTTACTGTTTCTGAAGAAACCACCATCACTGATTAATTTTTATAGAAGCTATGCAAAAAAGAGCTGACATAGCAGGCCTACAATTACTATCCTCAGACAGATTCCTTACAAGGCTGGAAATTACCTGGTGTTTGGAAACTTGGATTTGCTCCCACCACACCCTCGCTAATAGGAGTGGCTTCCTGTGCCTAGGCTGTTTGTGCTTACATGGTGGTTTATGCTCAACATATTCCTTCTGGGATTCTGGAATTTTGATACATGCTATACAGGGGATGCCCTATGTAACCAGCTTCTAATACAAACCCTGGCCACTGAGTCTCTGCTGGGCTTCCTTGTAGATTACACTTCACACACGTTATCACAATTTGTAGCTAAAGGAAGTAGTGTATCTTGCATGACTCCATGAAGAGAGATCTCGTGAAGTTTACACAAACTTTCCTCCAGACTTTATATCATGTGCCTTTTTCCCTTTGCTTTGTATCTTTTCCTGTCATGGATATGACTGTATGCTGAGTCCTAGGAGTCTCCCTAGCAAATCACTGAAACTGGGATGGCCTTAAAATGCATCCCCCGCACCCCATACACAAGCATATGCATGACATATTTTTACACGATGGTAGCACAACATACACTCTGTTCTGAATCTTTTATATAGTATGTCTTGGACATTTTTCTTATTGGTGCCTATAGGCCCAGTTTACCATTCTTAACAACTAAATAGTAGCTCACTATTTGAATGTTATCATAATTTGATTAGTCCTTTATTAGGGACATTTCAGTGTGTCCACTCCTTTGCTATCACAAAAACCCTGCAGTAAGAATCTTTGTAAATGGTTCACTTCTCCTTTGTGCCGATAGATCCTTCTGTCAGAAGAAAACCAAAGAGGAGCATTGCCAGGTCAAAGGTGCTGCATATTTTTTTTATTTTAATTGCTATTTACAATTATGTTTCTTATAAATCAGGTCAATTTTGCCTACACTCATATGAAATTGTCTTTCCCTTAGAATTTGCCCAACTGTGGTTTATTTTAAAAAGTTGATCTTTGCTAATCTGAAAAGTGGGAAAGGATATTATAATTTCAACAAGCATTTCTCTTATTAATGAGGCTGAGCATCTTTTTATAAGAACCATTTGCATTTTTTTCTGTTAACTATCTTATGCTTGGTTTATTTTTCTATTATATATTTGGCATTTTTCTCTCTGATTTTCAGTAGTTCCTTATACATCAAGGAAATTAGCATATTTTGTGTGATGTGAGTTGCAAATATTTTCCCCCAGGTTGTTGTTTATCTCTTTCCTTTGTTTATGCTAAGTTTTAAAGCAGAAATATTTTATGGTTATATGAATTTTTGTGACTCCTTTGGATTTGCGTCAAAATGGGATTTTCCTCAAATAGTGTAAATAAACATTTAGGTTCCAGAATCTCTGCCTGAAATATGAAAACATGAATGCAAAAATAAAAACAAAAATAATGAAGTATGCAAAAGTATATCAAAAAGAGAAAACTTAAAACCTCTCAAATTCTATTTCAAGTAAAGATGAATTGGCAGGTTTACATCACATCTGTTTCATCCATTCCTGATCTACCATTAAGAACATTAACATCCCAAATGACACTTTCTAAAGACACCATATTTCAATTTCTTTAGCACCAGCGTATAAATAAATCTTAATTTTGGGCTCTAGTTGACATTTCGACGGCTGTTATAAATTACTTGAATTCTTTTACTGGTGAATTTGATTTAAAAGCCTTTAAAAGAAGCTGATGAACGGGATGTGACAATAGCTAACCTCTATATTCACTACAAATTTTAGACATGCATATCTGAAATCTCTCAATATTTATCTGACTATTGCCTTGCAGGAATTGCATTTAAGAAATAGAAGACTTGGTGCATATACCATCTTGTTATGAAGTACATAACTTATCTACAAATTTCAAATTAAAACACAGCAAAAATCATTTTGGTCTAATAAATTGACTATTTCTCTCCCCTCACTCTCTGCTTTCTTTCTTTCCTTCATCCACCCACCCTTCACTTCCCAGTATTTGATCTTAAAAGCTAATCTAAATACCAAATTTATGTTGAGATCTGTGCTTATTGGTTTATACACAGACCATGTGAAATGGGGTGTGTTGAAAACCTAATTTTACAGATGAGGAAACAGGCCTGAAACTGTTAAATAATTTGACCAAACCACAAAAATAGAAGCATAGGGACTGAACCCCAGCTGCGTGTAACTCTAGCCCGTACCCTTAACCTACGCATCTGACTATATTTTGGCTTCTTGTGTAGTTCACAAATGTAAATCTTGCCCTTTAAATTACTACAGGCCAGCAGAAACAAAATAACATACAAATTAATAAAAACCGAAAGGGAATATTATCAAAATCAACCCCAGATACTATTCCTCATTGAAAACAAGCCCTCTACTCAGTCAACATTCCTCACAAAATAGTCATAACTTACTAAAAAAATTTATTCACAGGCAAATCACTTCCTATCTCCCTTAACCATTAGAGTATAACGTCCTGCCTAGTTCAGACAGGATTAGATTCTTGTTAAAGGCTAACAAAATTGGGCCAGCTGGCCTGAATTCACAAGTTGAGCACTTTAAACCTTTTCCTCTCTCCTTTGAAACTTTTTATGTTCCCTTCGTTCACTTTCAAAACACCTCTTTCTAAACCTATCTTTTCTTCCTTCCAACTCTTACTATTCTAAATTGCTTTTCCTTGGGTCCCTAACCTTTATAAGTCAGCCGATGCCTTAGCTTTCATTCCCTCATGGCTTCTCACCACAGTCCTTGCTTCCTCTCCCTCCACTCTCCCAGCTTCATTTATTTTATCTAACTTTTGTGTGGCAGTGTCCAACTTTATTAAATTTGTATTTACCTAACAGAGTGTGCATCCCAAGTTCTTATGCAATAGTGTGCCAGATAGTCCCCTCACACCCAGAGCTTGGAAAGGAAACATATTGGCAACTATTGCACATTAGGCACTCTCTATGCATTACTGACCTAGCACCTTAAGATGTAAAACTGAAGCTCAGAGATTTTAAAGAGTGCATCCCTTATCACAGATTAACTAGGACTTTGCCAGGATGTGAACCTTATATCACTTGAAGTTATTTTCTTTCCATTCCACTACCCGGACACACTGCTTCTTTTGTGGAATTCCAAGTAATGAAATTTTTGTTTTACTCATAACTATGCAAGTCCTTTGACCATTTATTTGTATAAATTCTTACACTCTGGAAAAACTCATAATTTTTTGTATTGCTCTTTTTTCCCTTGTTCATCTCTGAACACAGGAGATGGTGGGCCACTGTCTCTCTGTTTAATACAGGGTTTTCTTATGTATCTGAGACTATATTATGGGAATTCTTTAGCTCCTCACATTTATATGCATAGACACACACATTAGACTCTCCATTTCCTAACTGTGTGTATCTTAAGTATCAGCATGCACCCTTCACACATTCAAGTTTCACAATGAGGTTTATTCATAAAATGCCTCACAACTTCCAGTTTCCCCAAGTTATTATGAAAGATTTCACAAGCTGTAATTGATCCAAATAGTTTCAACAAGCCTGAAGCAATATTGGAATGTCATACTTAAGCTATTTTTTGAGTATGAAATTATACAAAAATTGGAATTTTGTGACTATTACCCTAACCCCATTATAATATAATTTTTTAAATTGATCGTAAGATTAGAATATGCATATTCCTAAAATTAAAAATGTTTAATATGCAGGTAGAATGATTCATTAGCCATACCCCAAAATTTCTTAAATATTATCATATAAATTCTGGTTAATAAAATTCAGATTTTTAATGCTATTAACCACACTATAACAATTTCTCAGAAATCACTATGATTAATGATTTAAACTGAAGAGAAAACATTTCTTTTGAAAGTTGCTCCAACCTCTTCCCTTAGAGTTGGCAAGAGTCTATGTCATTACAATAGTCTAGACCATGGATAACATGCTTTTTATTTAAATGAATAAAGTCTTGTTAAGTTTTCCCTTTTTAATTCAAAATACTATCACTTCAGGAGTGCTTGAGTGGCTCAGTCAGTTAAGCTTCTGACTTCTGCTCAGGTCATGATCTCATGGTCTGTGGGTTTGAGCCTTGCATCAAGCTTTGTGCTGACAGCTCAGAGCCTGGAACCTTCTTTGGATTCTGTGTCTCCCTGACTCTCTGCCCCTCCCCTACTTGCATATGCACTCGCTCTCTCTCACTCTCTCTCTCTCAAATATAAATAAACATTAATTTTTTTTTAAGTTCAAAATACTATCACTTCAAATCAAGTGTTTTCTCTTTGGCTTGGTCTTCCCTTCTAATAACTCTAGTAATGTGAAACAATAAATTAAATCTTCAAACAAGTACCCTAGATTCATCTTTACACTTTTCATAATTTTTATTTTAACCCACTCATCTATAAAATGAATTCTTGGACTAGATGATTTCTAAAATCCTCCCAGCTGAACATTCTATGTGCCTCAAGTTGATGGAAAACAGTATACTGCCCAAGCATAGAAAACAATTTTCAGACTCAAAAATATATTTTGAAAAATTTCAAGCCCAACAGTTACTGCCCATAAAATTTTGCTCAGAGTTTTACCTCTCACTACTTGAGGAAAGGCACTTCCATTTCAAAACTCAACAAACTATAATGTAAATCTCCTTTTTACAGGTATGCAATTATGCACAGAGAAGCAGGATACTGCTGTGTTATGTAGTCCAATCAAGAGTTAAAATTTAAGGAAGCTTAAGAGAGTTGTTGGAGTTGCCTTGTATCAATCACACATCTGCCTTTCAATCTTCCCTGACAGCTTCCTTTCCTTCCCCTTCCCTCACATCTTCCACTGAAGTAAAGTGTCATTTATCGCAAGGGAACAACATTCCTGCGGGTGTTTCAGGAGAATTTCAGTCAGGGTTTACAGCTCACTCCTTTTGTTTACTACATTCTTTAATGCATTCCCTGGCAGATGGTAAAAGCAAAGTAATTAAGGAATACAGCTTTATTACTGATTATGGATTTGATATTTATGACCAGAAGGTAATTTATAATCTTTGATTCTAAATACCATTATCCAAAACAAATGTTTTATTTACACGTTCAAAGGCACAGTAACAAGATATTAAGGTGAGCTGAATGAAAACAAAAACAGACTTGTAAATGTTTGACAATGGTCCTTAAATACTCATATTTCTAAGTTCTTAAATAAAACATATAAAGTCATGAGACTTTTCATTTCCCCTTTGTTTCAAAGCACCCTCAAGACAATTGAAAGAGAAGGAAAAGCAGATGAGTAATGGAGCTTCCACATAACAAGGAAGGAGGAAAAGACCTAGGAAAGAAGAGTGAAATACACAACTTGGCTCAGAAAGGCCCCATGGAGCACAATGCATTTCAAGACCAGTGATCCAGCGGTGGGGATGGGGGCAGGGAGAAGAGGGGCAGAAAAATAGAAATCTTGGCTAGTAGGCAGATTTACCAGCCAAACTAAACTCAAGATAATGAGAACACAGTTTCACTTATAAGGAAGGCTATGGTGCGCTATGAGGCTATGATAAGGCAAATTCATGATACTAGTATAGTTAGTTTATGACTAACTGCAGTCATATCAAAGTCAAAAGAAACATTTAGTGGAGACTTACATTACATGGGTGCAAGTCTTTTCTTTGTGATGTGTCATGCTATTTTTAAGATTTGAATTGTTAGAGCAGTTTTAGGTTCACAACAAAATTGAGAGGAAGACACATATGTCCCACATATCTCCTCCCTCCACATACATAGCTTCCCTCAATATCAACATTCCTTACCAGGGTGAAACATCTGTTACAACTGGCAAAACTACATTGACACATTATCACCAAGAGCCTTAGTTTACATTAGGGTTCACTCTTTGTGTTGTATACTCTATGGTTTAGACAAATGTGTAATAACATATACCCACTATTATAGTATTATACAGACTAGTTTACTGCCCTATGAAACTTCTGTGCTCTACTCTTCATCCCTCCCTTCCCCCTAACCCCAACGATCATTTTACTGTCTCCATAATTTTGCCTTCTTCATAATGTCATGCAGTTGGAATCATAGTTTGTACTCTTTTCAGATTGGCTCTTTCACTTAGAAATATACGTTGAAGTTTCCTCCATGTCTTTTTATGGAGGGTTTTTTTAATGTTTTTATAAACACAAGAATACCATTCAGAAGATCACAATGGCAGCATAATGAGAAGCATTTGGGGGAACTGAAGCTGCCTGAAGGAACAGTGGCTTCATTTCTTACTTCAGGGTAAGTACTGATGAGTACAACAGCAGACAGATTCACTCACATTCTTAAATTGTTTTATTTTTCTTGTTAGAATGTTTTGGCTTGTTTCACTTTTAAATATTTTGTTTTATTGTTTCATTTTTGCCAAACCCTTATGTTTAAAGTTTTATAAGCTTAATGCAAAATATCATGAATGTACTCGATAATTATGGGTTTTTATTATGGTCTCAAGAGAATTGTATTAACATGGCATAAGGAACAAAAAATAGAAGGGATCTGTGCAAGAAGGCTCTTTCTTCATATATTGTATAGAAAATAATGAGCCGAGGGTGAGGTAACCATGAGAGGTATTGCCATCTGCTCCCTCTAGTGGGCAGACATTTATTTTTACAGCACCACACAGTTACAGTGGGTGCAGACCATGGGTTTCCACAGACACTCTGGCATGTTGGTAATCCACAGCACTAGGATTTCCATTCATCATGGTATGAGAGATATTTTATTTCCTTCTACTACAGTGATAAATAGCAAGTGGCAACGGTATCAAGGTCAGAAAGGCATTAGGGAATGTTTGGGGTGTGTGGCAAAGGGAGACGGTCTCATCTAAAGAGGGCAGTGGCTAGCCAGCACTTGCAGATGTTTGCTATGAAAACGAACCTATTATTCGCAGGTATTTTGATGGTACAAAAGAAACTGGAAATTCAGACTGTGTTGGTAGCATACCTAAATTTTAGAAATCAATTATATGCTGGGCAATATTATTTTAACCAAATAAAGCACATTTTTAGGCTGACGGATGCCTAAATCAAGGGGAAGTTATGAGGTTGTTTCCCCAATCACAATCCTGAAGCCATTTCTGATCAAAGGAGTGTTTCCCTGGAAAACACCATGTCCATAATCCCCTGCATGCTGATCTGTCCCTACAAGCTGAAAATCCTCCGTATTCATACCAATTACAGTCAAGAGTACACACTGGACAATAACATCTTCCATCCCCCCACACTGTGTCTTACTAATACGTATCCCAGGGCCAGGAAACACAAACATGAAGAAAAACTCACTTATCAGGTAATGATATACTGAGAAAAGCATGCTAACAATTGCCTAGAAGGGTCAAAACTTGTGACATGGTAAACCAAGTGCTAGGCAAGTAAAGAGTGCTCAGCAGTTTTTAAAAATAAGATGTGAATATTTCTTTAAAAAATTAGAAAATTTTATTAGAAAAGCTCTTTATTAGAAAAGCCATTTAGGGGCGCCTGGGTGGCGCAGTCGGTTAAGCGACCAACTTCAGCCAGGTCACGATCTCGTGGTCTGTGAGTTCGAGCCCCGCGTCAGGCTCTGGGCTGATGGCTCGGAGCCTGGAGCCTGTTTCCAATTCTGTGTGTCTCCCTCTCTCTCTGCCCCTTCCCCGTTCATGCTCTGTCTCTCTCTGTCCCAAAAATAAATAAAAAACGTTGAAAAAAAATTAAAAAAAAAAAAAGAAAAGCCATTTAAGGGGCACCTGGGTGGCTCAGTCGGTTAAGCATCCGACTTTGGTTCAGTTCATGATCTTGTGTTCGTGGGCTCAAGCCCCGCATTGGGCTCTGTGCTGATGGCTAAGATCCTGGAGCCTGCTTCGGATTCTGTGTCTCCCTCTCTCTCTCTGCCCCTGCCCTGCTCAAGCTCTATCTCTGTCAAAAATGAATAAACGTTAAAAAGAAAAACTAAAAAGAAAAGAAAAGAAAAGAAAAGAAAAGAAAAGAAAAGAAAAAACAAGAAAAGAAAAGAAAAGAAAAAAAGAAAGAAAGAAAGAAAGAAAGAAAGAAAGAAAGAAAGAAAGAAAGAAAAAGAAAGAAAGAAAGAGAAAGAAAGAGAAAGAAAGAAAGAAAGAGAAAGAAAGAAAGAAAGAAACAAAGAAAGAAAGAAAGAAAGAAAGAAAGAAAGAAAGAAAAAGAAAGAAAGAAAGAAAGAAAGAAAGAAAGAAAGAAAGAAAGAAAGGAAGAAAAAGAAAGAAAAGCCATTTAAATATGTAGGTTATCAATTCTTCCTTTCACCTACTTTCCCCGTATTGCTTCATGTTTTTACTAATGCCCACCACGATATACTGCACGGGCAGATCCTATGCTAAGTTGAATTGATTTGTCACTGTAAGGACAGAAAAAGAATATGTACTAAATATATTCTTTTTCTATCTAGTATAAAATTTTCTATATGAAGATTTACAAGTCCCACAGAAATCTTTAAATACTGAACAAAAAAAAATTAAACAAAAAGAAATATATGAATAGGAAATAGCAAACAAAAATGATTATTCTTTTCTAGGTTTCTTTTATTTCTAATGAAAGCTGTCTTGAGTCCAAAACTAGTTTAAAGTCACAAGAGAATAAGGGGCTCCACGGTGGCTCAGTTGGTTATGGTCATGATCTCATGGTTCATGAATTTGAGCCCTGTGTCAGGCTCTGTGCTGAGAGCACAGAGCCTGCTTGGGATTCTCTCTCTCTCTCTCTCTCTCTCTCTCTCTTTCTCTCTTTCTCTCTTTCTCTCTTTCTCTCTCTCTCTCTGCCTCTCCCCTGCTCGCTCGCTCTCACTCTCTCAAAATAAACAAACATTAAAAAAAAAAAGAAATTCTTTAAAAAAAATATTGGAGAATAAGCCATACTTTGTCCCAAAACATTAGGGAAAAGCAGTTAAATGTGAACATATTTTTCTCATAAATATAGAAGATACAAAACCAGTGCAAAGATTTCTCTACTCCCTTCAACTAACTTTCCCTAATAGTAACAGTTTGCATAACCATTATACAACTATGAAAACTAAGAAACTCTGTTAGTTAAGCTATAGACTACACTCAGATTTCACCTATTTTTCCAACTTTTTTCTGTTCGAGGATCCAATCCAGTGTCCCATACCTCATTTAGTTGTCATGTCTCCCTAGTACCTACAACCTTTGACACTTTCCCAACCTTCCCTTGTTGTTCACAAGGCTGATACTTTGAGTACTAATGGTCAGGCATTTTGTACAGTGTCATTTGATCTGGGTCTGCCTGATGTTTTTTATGCTTAGATTACGTTTGTGCACCTTTAACAAGAATAACACAAAATGGCATTGCACCCTTCTCAATGCATCACATCAGAAATTGGCTCATTCTTTTTAAAACTGCTGTTATTACCTTATATGGAAGCCCACAAATGAACATCTTTAACTTTCTGTTCTTTATAAGTACTAAGAACAATGCTACAATAAGTATCTTCTAAAAATATACAGTGACTCTCATATGTGAGTAACCTTCTAAGAAAATTTCAAAATATAGGACTTTTGGGGAAAATGGCAGAATAGGAGGATCCTAAATTCATCTCATTCCATGGATACATCTAGATAATACCCACATCAGTGTAAATAACCCAAAAAATGACCCAAAAACTGGCACAACAGACTCTCCACAGATACACATGGAAAAGAGGCCACATGGAAAAATGATAGGAAGGGTGGGAACGTGTTCAAAACAAAAGTGACCCAACAGACTGTCTGAAGAGGAGGAGAAACACCACAAGGATGGAGAAGGGAGAGGAACAGGCCCTACAGTGAGCACTCCAGGCATGCAGGATCTGCACTGGGAAGACAAAGCTCCGTAACATTTGGTTCTGAAAACCAGACGGGTTTAACCTCTGAGTTTTTACAATCAATGCGGTTTAACACCCAGAACTTTAAAAATCAGCAGCCTGGGCTTGGGGAGGGGTGGAGAGCAACAGGAAACTGAGTCCCCACCCTTACAGAGACAGCACGACCAACAGCCCCACTGACATACAGCATAGAAGCAGCAGTTTGAGAAACGCCTGGAGCATATGGGAAGGAGGTTTATTTACTAGTCTCAGAACTCATGCTAGAGAGGAAGAAATCCTCAGGAGACCACTCCAAGAACAAAATAGCTGGCAGCTGCCATTTACTCCCCTGCTCCCCAGTCTAGCTACAGGGACACCTCCTGGAACCGACAGTCCACTTAGCTTGCTAACACTGCTCCCTGCCCCTGGCCACACCCTGTGGACCAGCCCATTGTCAGGAGTTCTCCAGAGCAGCTCCAGGTCTCCTCCCACAGTGGACAAGCTCAGACACTGCTAACACCATTTGCCCCACCCTTGCATTCTCCTGCAAACCCACCACCTCCCATACACCCTCAGCAGGACTCCATTCAAAGCAGCACCACAATACATCATTATGTAACTAGCTTCAACAGTGGTCAGTACCACTCCAAAGTGACTTATGCCCCAGGGAGAGGGGAAGGTAATCACACGCACTAGTCCAACTAGTGGAATTGTCTACCCCAGCAGTGGTCTGGTGGTGGACATCTGGTCTCACTGCACGCCCTCCCCACCAATGAAAGCTTCTCAGGGTACGACACAGGAGAGTTTCATGTGGTTCAGTGTGACTACAGCTCTGGCAAACACCTGGGCTGACCCAAATGAAGTCCAAGGTGGCCCCAGACTGGCCCATTAACAACACAAGGACCAAACCCAGCCCCCAACAGGCAAAGAGAGACATTGCACACTAGACTGAAGACAAACATGGCTGAGCCATGACTGTAAGGCACACACAACACCCATAGGAAACACCCCTCAAGTGCCTGTTCTGTTGAACGGGGACATTTTACTGCAGGGTGCCACGAGGCCTCTTCTTCATAAGGCCACTACTTTCAAGAGCAGGATATGTAACTGACTTTCCTAATATAAGGACAGAGTCAGAAAAAATGAGGAGACAGGAATATGTCCCAATGAAAGAACAAGAAAAAAATCACAGCAAGAGAACTAAAATGAAGCAGAAATAAGTAATATGCCTGAAGGGAATTTAATGTAGTGGTCATAAAGATATTCATTGGATCTGAGAAAATAGAGGAGGATTTCAGCAACACCTTCAATAAAGAGTTAAAAATGTATTTTCAGAAAGCAGAGATGAAGAACTGAGTAATTGAAATTAAAAATACACTAGAAGAAATAAATAGTATAGGAAAAAGAGGAATGACAGAAACCTGGAGGACAGAGTAATGGAAAGTAATCAATGAACAGGAAGAAAAAATGAAAATAGATTTAGGGAATTCAGTGACACCTTTAAGCATAATAACATTCACATTATAGGGATCCTAGAAGAAAAGAGAGAAAGGGGGACAGAAAACTTATTTGAAGAATAGCTGAAAACTTCTTGAATTTGGGGTAGGAAACAGATATCCAAATCTAGGAAGCATAGAGATCTCCAAATAAAATTAACCAAAGGAAGTCCACAAAAAGACACAAAGTATTAAAATGGCAAAATGTTGTGATAAAGAGAGAATTTTAAAAGCAGGAAGAAAAAAGAAAATAGTTACATACAAGGGAAACACTGTAAGGCTATTGGCTGATTTTTCAGCAGAAACACTGCAGGCTAGAAAGGAGTGGCATGATATATTCAAAGTGCTGAAAGGAAAAAAAAAAACCTGCAACCAGGAATACTATATCCAGCAAGACTATTATTCCGAATAGTAGAGGTAAAGAGCTTCCTAGACAAATAAAAGTTAAAGGAATTCATCACCACTAAACCAGCCTTACAAGAAATGTTAAAGGGGATTCCTTGAGTGGAAAGAAAAGACCATAAGCAGGAATAAGAAAATAGGAAGCACAAAAGTGGTAAAATTAAGTATAGTACTAAAGATCAGTCAAGGGATCCACAAAATAAAAGGATGTAAATGAAGTATGACATCATATACCTAAAACATGAGGGAGAGGGTAGTAAAAATGTAGTGCGTTTAGAATAGGTTCAAATGTAAGTGACCATTAACTTAAATATAGACTGCTATATGCCTAAAATATTACATATAAACCTAATGGTAACCACAAAACAAAAACTGGTAATAGATATGCAAAAATTAAAGAGAAAGGAATCCAACTATATCACTAAAGAAAACCATTTAACCATGAGAGAGTTAAAGAAGAACAAACAGAAAACAACTACAAAAACAATCATAAGACAAGTAACAAAATGGCTATAAATACATACTTAATAATTACTTTGAATGTCAATGGACTAAATGCCCCAATCAAAAGACACGGAGTGATGAATGGATAAAAAAGTTACAGCCATCTGTATGCTGCCTAGAAGAGACTAATTTCAGACCTAAACACACATGCAGATTGAAAATTAAAGGTTAGAAAAACATTTATTATGCAAATGGAAATTAAGAGAAGCTAGGGTAGTAATATTTACATCAGACATAATAAATTTTAAAACAATGACTATAACAAGAGACCAAGAAAGGTAACCATAAAGGGAACAATCAAGAAGATATAACAAAATTATTTATGTACCCAACATGGGAGACCCCAGTACTTAAGGCAGGTATTAACAAACATAAAGAAAATAATCAATAGTAATACAATAATAGTAAGAAACTTTAACAGTCCAGTTACATCAATGGACAGATCATCTAATCAGAAAATCAGTAAGGACACAGTGGCTGACATATTTGATCAGATGGGTCTAAGAGATATATTCAGAACATTCCATCCTAAAACAGAATACACATTCTCTTCAGGTGCACATGGAACATTCTCCAGAATAGATTGAACACAAAACAGGCCTCAACAAAATTTAAAAAAATCGAAGTCATACCTTGCATCTTTTCTGACCAAAATGTTATGAAACTATAAGTCAACCATAAGAAAAAATCTTGTGCACAAATACATGGAGGTTACATAACATGTTACTAAACAATGCAAGGGTCAACAATGAAATTAAAAAAAATAAAAAAAATACATGGAAACAAATGAAAATGAAAACACAATGGTTCAAAACCTTTGGGATGCAGCACAAGTACTTCTAAGAGGAACATTTATAGCAATAGAGGCCTAGCCAGGAAGCAAGCAAAGCCTCAAATACACAACCTAACCTTACACCTAAAGGAGCTAGAAAAAGGACAACAAACAAAACCTAAAAACAGCAAAAGGAAGGAAAAAATAAAGATCAGAGGAGAACTATATGATACTGAGACTAAAAAAAGCATATCAATGAAACCAGGAGCTGGTTCTTTGAAAATAATCAATAAAATGGATAAACCTCTAGCTAGACTTATCAAGAAAGAAAGAGAATGGACACAAATAAAAACATCACAAAGGAGAGAGGAGAAATAACAGTCAAAACCACAGAAATACCAACAGTTTCAAGAGTATATTAAGAAAAACTATATGCTAACAAATTGGACAACCTAGAAGAAATGGATAAATTCCTAGAAACGCATAAACTACCAACTGAAACAGGAAGATATAGTAAATTTGAATGTACTGATACCCAGCAAAGAAATTGAATCAGTAACCATAAAGCTCCCAACAAACAAAAGTCTATGACCAGATGGCTTTATAGGCAAATTCTACCAAACATGTAAAGAAGAGTTAATACCTATTCTTCTCAAACTATTCCAAAAAAATAGAAAAGGAAGGAAAGCTTCCAAATTCATTCTATGAGGCCAGCATTGCCCTGATACCAAAGCCAGATAAAAACATCACAAAAAAGCGAACTACAGGCCAATATCACTAATAAATATAGATGTAAAAATCTTCACAAAATATTGGCAAAATGAATCCAATAGTAAATTTAAAAAAATCATTTACCACAATCAACTAGGATTTATTCCTGGGTTGCAAGGGTGGTTCAATATTTGCAAATCAATCAATGTGATTCATCTCGTCAATAAAAGAAAGGATAAGAACCACATGATCATTTCAAAAGACACAGAAAAAGAATTTAACAAAGTACAATATCCATTCATCATAAAAACCCTCAACAAAGTAGGCTTAGAGGAAATGTATCTCAACATCATAAAGGCCATATATGAAAAACCCACAGCTCACATCATCCTTAACAGGGAAAAATGGAGAGCTTTTTTCCTAAGGTCAGGAACAAAACAAGGGGCCCATTCTCACCTCTCTTATTCAACATAGTACTGGAAGTCCTAGCCACAATAATCAGATAACAAAAAGAAATGAAAGACATACAAATCAGTAAGGAAGAAATCAAACTTTCACTATTTTCAGATGACATGATACTCTATATAGAAAACCTGAAAGCCTCCAAGAAAAAAACTTCTAGAACTGACAAATTCAGTAAAGTTGCAGGATACAAAATCAACATACAGAAATCTGTCCCATTTCTCTACACCAGTAATGAAGCAGCAAAAAGAGAAATCAAGAAAACAATCCCAGTTACAGCTGCCACCAAATATAAGACACCTAGGAATAAACCTAACCAAAGATGTGAAAACGCTATACTCTAAAACTATAAAAAGACTGATGAAAGAAATTGAAGATGACACAAAGAAATGGAAAGACACTCCATGCTCATGGACTGGAAGAATACTGTTAAATATCTATACTACCCAAAGCAATCTACACATGTAATGCAATCTCTAACAAAATACCAACAGCATTTTTCACAGAAGCAGAACAAACAGTCCTAAAATTGAAAACACAAAGACCCCAAATAGACAAAGCAATCTTGAAAAAGAAAAGTAAAGCTGGAAACATCACAATACCAGACTTCAAGTTATATTACAAAGCTGTAGTAATCAAAACAAAATAGATACTGGCACAAAATGGACAAATAAATCAATGAAATAGAATATGGAAAACCCCGAAATGAATCCACAATTATACAATCTTCAACAAAGCAGGAAAGAATATTCAATGGAAGAAAAGTCTCTTCAACAAATGGTATTGGGAAAAGTGGACAGCAACATGCAAAACAATGAAACTGGACCACTTTCTTATACTATACACCAAAATAAATTCAAAATAGATTAAAGACCTAACTGTGAGACCTAAAACCATGAAAATCCTAGAAGAGAACATAGGCAGTTATTTCTTTGACAGACATAGTACCTTCTTTCTAAATATTTCTCTTCAAGCAAGGAAAACAAAAGCAAAAATAAACTATTGGGATTACATCAAAATAAAAAGCTTCTGCACAGCAAAGGAAACAATCAACAAAATTAAAAGGCAACCTTCAGAATGGGACAAGATATTTGCAAATGATGTATCTGATAAAGGGTTAGTATCCAAAATATACAATGAACTTAAAAAACTCAACACCCAAAAAACAAATAATCCAATTTAAAAAATGGGCAGAATACATGAACAGGCATTTCTTCAAAAAGTATATACAGATGGCCAACAGATACATGAAAAGATGTTCAATATCACTCATCTTCAGGGAAATACAAGTCAAAACCACAATGAGATATTGCCTCTCACCTGTCAGGATGGCTAAAATAAAAAAAAACTTAAACAGGTGTTGGCAAGAATGTGGAGAAAAAGGAACTCTCTTGCCCTGTTGGTGGGAATGCAAACTGCTGTAGCCACTCCGGAAAACAGTAAAGAGGTTCCTCAAAAAGATAAAAATAGATCTACCCCTGATCCAGCAATAGCACTACTGGGTATTTACCCAAAGAATACAAAAATACTGATTCGAAGGGATACATGCACCCCTATGTTTATAGGAGCATTATTTACAACAGACAAGATATGGAAGCAGCCCAAGTGTCCGTGGATTGATGAATGGATAAAAAAGATGTGGTATGTATGTAGACATACACACACACACACACACACACACACACACACACACACACACACACACACTGGAGTATTATTAAGCCATAAAAAATGAAATCTTGCCATTTGGAATGACATGGATGGAGCTAGAGTATAATGCTAAGTGAAAGAAGGCAGTCAGAAAGAGACATACCCTATGATTTCACTCATATGTGGAATTTAAGAAACAAATGAGCAAAGGGAAAAAGAGAGAGAGAAACCAAGAACAGACTCTTAACTATAGAGAACAAATCGATGGTTACCAGAGGGGAGGTGGGTGGGTGAAAGAGGTGAAGGAGGATGAGAAGTACACTAAAGTGAAGAGCACTGAGTAATGTATAGAATTAAACTTTTTTTTTTCAATTTTAAAAAAAGAACTAAGGAAAATGAAAAAAAAAATGTAGGATTTCTGGATCAAATAGAATTCCTGGGCTGTTTGACATATATTGCTAAATTTTTCCCCATAAATTTAGTACTACTTTCCAGTTACATCAGCAGTTGCTCTGCCCACCAATGTGAAATAATCCATCCTTTCCCTATAATTTGAAGTGTGGCCATTTTTAATCCTAGTCTATATGGCACACAGTTTTCATCATCCTTTATATATTGCCAAACTACTGAGGACTGAATTTTATGTCTCTCAGTGTTTCTGAAACAATATATCCCACATCAGAACACAGTTAATACTCATTAAATGGATGAGTAAACAGGGTCATTTGACTTTAATGCAGGGACTGTGCTCTATAGGCAATGGATTATAACAGGTAAGCTGCTGTTTCTGAATAAACAATAGTCCAGTTACGCAATGAGGAGAAGCATACCAGGTAGTTATCATTAAACAAATCACTGTTATTTTTAAATAATTTTGAGCACTAGGGTGTCTTTGGGCTGTAGGAGTTAAACACAGCTCTTCTTAGAGAACTTGTATATTCCTATATATTCCAGGCCTCTATTTGTGGGAAGGAGTGGTTAGGGAGGGTAGAATTGCTCCCAGCAGCTAGAAATGCTTTGTATATAGCTTCTCAATGTAATAAGGTGTTACATATAGAAAGAAAATTTCATAAACCTCAGCAAAGTTTCCTTATTAAAAAAAAGAAAACACTCAGCTGCTGATACTTTTAAATGACTGTTCTTAACAGTAGTCCCGCGGCTTGTTCAAGTAGGTAAGTTATTGTCTCTGAGAATTTCATCTTGAGTGAGCTGCCCTTAATAAGTATGGTCAAATAAGATTTAATGTCCAGAACCACCTGCTAAAGCAAGACTCTTATTCAACACAACCTGTTCACTGCAAAGCTCCACATGGTAAAGATTGCTTGAGGGAGCCTCAGTTTTCTCTTGGGTATGTTCTCAGTCTCACACAACAACTCACTAGGTCTTGCTGGTGATGTGCTGAACTTTTTCCTTAGGGCACAGATCAGAATCATTATGGATGCCTAAATCCTTTACAAGCCTTAGAAAAGGGGACTGAAAGAAACCAATTAAACCTAATGTAATTAACATATTACAGAATTACATATCAGCATTTTCATTTTCCAAAAAAAGAAACAGATTTATTCCATAACCACAATGAGAGTAAGACTACCAAGAGATAACTGTGTTCAGGAGTTTTCATCTCATAAGATGATGTTAATTATTATCAATTTTTTCCATATATGCTAGAAGCTTGTCTTAGAATCTTCAGAGTTATAACTTTAAATGTCTTCAAGTGAGTATCTACTTTGTAATTAATGTTATTTCAGAAAAAAAAACCTTGTTGAAGTACACTCTCCTAATTATTATTATTATTATTTTTAACAGGGAAGGGTTCTCAGCAGTTTTGGCTTGATATGGGGCTTTATATATTTATTTTCATATATCTCCCCAAGATTTTTTAATTTTTTTAATTTTTTAATTTTTATTTTTTTCAATATATGAAATTTACTGTCAAATTGGTTTCCATACAACACCCAGTGCTCATCCCAAATGGTGCCCTCCTCAATACCCATCACCACCCTCCCCTCCCTCCCACCCCCCATCAACCCTCAGTTTGTTCTCAGTTTTTAAGAGTCTCTTATGCTTTGGCTCTCTCCCACTCTAACCTCTTTTTTTTTTTTCTTCCCCTCCCCCATGGGTTTCTGTTAAGTTTCTCAGGATCCACATAAGAGTGAAAACATATGGTATCTGTCTTTCTCTGTATGGCTTATTTCACTTAGCATCATACTCTCCAATTCCATCCACGTTGCTACAAAGGGCCATATTTCATTCTTTCTCATTGCCATGTAGTACTCCATTGTGTATACAAACCACAATTTCTTTATCCATTCATCAGTTGATGGACATTTAGGCTCTCTCCCAAAGATTTTTTTAATGTTTATTTATTTATTTTTGTGCAAGAGAGAGAGAGAGAGAGAGAGAGAGAGAGAGAGAGAGAGGCAAGCTCTGAGATGGAGAGAGAGAATCCCAAGCAGGCTCTGTGCTGTCAGTGCAGAGCCTCATGAAGGTCTTGAACTCACGAACCTTGATATCAGGACCTGAGCCAAAATCAAGAGACGATGCTTAACCCACTGAGCCACCCAGTGCACCTCACCCAAAGGTTTTAATTAAATTCAATTATAACACATTTTTTGAAGTCTATCACTCCCATATATCTTGTCCTCTTTAAATCTGGGGTTACTTGAACAAAGAAAGCAATTATTAAATGACTGTAACTATGATCGATATGTTTTCTTGTAATATTGGATACTGATATCTGAAAAAGAAAGCACCCACAGATATCTTATCTTGATAGTTCTAAATTTCTGGCCCTACACAGTCACCACCACAGAGATGACCCTTCATGGTAAACCCAAACTCACCCTTTATTTCCCTAAAAATCAGTTTTAGCCTGAATGGTCCAGATTATAGCTTCAATATCTTAACTTCCCATTGCCTTTCTACCCACTGACACTCTAATTTAGGAAATGTCTTCTCTCCATTCCATGCCTGAAATTCACTCCGTTGATAGAAAGTTACACATGAAAAACATTTTGCTCCTGTCTAAACAAAATCATGAACTTGAAATAAATGGACAATTCAGTTGTTTGGGTTTTAAATATTTGAGAGCTTATAACTACCTCTCAAAGCAGGAAAGCTATTTAAACCTCTAAATATAATAACGAGCAATAAACACACGCAGTTTGATACTTAATAACCCATATCTATTCTCGATTAAAGTGATTGCATCATAATGAGTTTTGCCTCATAGCAGGGGAATCTTATCTAACTATATGTCACTGGTATTTCAGATTAAAGTCAGATTTTTTTCATGAGAATGCCATGGGAAATTGGAAACTCTATGGGTAGAGTTTATTGTGGAAAATATGGTCATTATTAAATGATCTTCACCATTGAGCCAAAGAGAATAGGTCAAGAGGATGTATGGCCTGTGTCCATTATTTGCCTATTTGAAGGCTGGCCAGCCAACCTGCCCAGAGTCCAGGAGCCCAAGAGCCTGAGCTAATTTTAAAGAACCTCACAAAGGCTATAGACTCTCAATGTATATAAATGCAAAAGAGTACAGTTTTCAGTACACAAGCCCTTGCCTTGATTTTACACAATTTTATACACTCCTAGAAATAAGCTTTTTCCAGGCTAAGATATGTACTTTTTGAGGGACAAAAATTCATTTTGTCCAAAGTATACCTAACACACAGATTCAAAGGAAAAGAGGAGGTTATTCCTTGACCACCAGTTAAAAGATGAACTCAGGGTGAAGGGTACTAACCCATCCACTTTGAAGAAAGTTCAGCCTTTCTCACCCAAAGAATATAAAAGGAGTAGCCTCTGCTTAAAACAGGCCAATCACGTGTTCTCCCTTTCTGCCTCTCTGATGCAGAAAAACACTGTAGTGTCCCTGTTCATGTGTACTGGAGTATGATCTTCCCTACTCTACTCCCAGCAGGAAAGCCTAAGATATGCTAGTGCTACCTATGTAACAGTGGTTTTGATGTTACTGAATGGAAAATTCTGAGCTATTTCAGCCAAGGAAGGTATTTGATGATTTTACACAAGAAGGATCAAAACCGCTGTTACTTTCCACAGAGGAACTATTGTCCATTCAATACCTTCTAGAAAGTTCTTTAAACAAAGGGACATACAGGGACTCTTACTGAGCATCCCTTTTGTTACAGACTTTTTACAAACACCTATGGAAGATGCAAAGAAAAATAACACGTGGTTTCCATTTTCAAGATCATAAATAAAGAACACATTTCACAAATAGCTATAAGAAAGTGGTTAGAGGAGAAGTTAAGATAGCTTTTCACTGAAATTGATAGACTATTTGAACTTTACCCCAAAGGGTCTTTTATCTTCTGATCCTGTAACTCCCCAGCAGGAATAGTAAAATAGGATTCCAAATTAAAATAAAGCAAAATAATATTCCAAGTAAGCTCCACATGTTTAGGACAAGTCTGAGGTTGCATTCTAGTCAACTATACGTCCTTGTTAGAGACCTCAATTTTCATAAATGACTGTCAGTGCTCTCCCCAAATTATCTGGTTGTTAAAGCACACTTATTGGCACTGATTCACTGATGCAGAACAGCTGCTCTCCAGGCACTTGTCAGGGAATGTAACCCTGGCCCACTACAGCAAAACCAAGTAAAACTTGGTTAAGAGAAATAAGAGAGTAAGTGTCTAAGGGAATTTGCATTAGTTCAAACTCATTTAACTTATGGAACCTTTCTTCTTTCCATTTCTTAAAGGAAACAATTATTTCATGGAAGTCAAATAACAGGGATGCAATCAGACCTCACAAATGGATTTAGATGTGTGTCTCATCTGTGATTTTCTATGCATACCTGTTTCACCATTCCCTGTATCTACAGATCAGCTTTTGCTACTTGGTTTCATAAGGCTGGATAAAGGTATCTAATGTTGACAATACATAAACTTATTTTATAGGTTCAGTCACCAGAAAAGAGGCTATGCCCCCACTCTTCTTCTGTCCCAATTCCAAATACCAGGGGAAAGGCCTCTATGATTACTCGAGAGTTAGCCTAATTCATGTTCAACTGATATTTATAGGCAAAGAATTGGATCTAGAGTAAAGAACATCTTGGCCCATTTTATTTTTATTTTGTTAATATGAAACTTACTGTCAAATTGGTTTCCATACAACACCCAGTGCTCATCCCAAAAGGTGCCCTCCTCAATACCCATCACCCACCCACCCCACCCTCCCACCCCCTCCATCAACCCTCAGTTTGTTCTCAGTTTTTAAGAGTCTCTTATGCTTTGGCTCTCTCCCTCTCTAACCTTTTTTTTTTCCTTCCCCTCCACCATAGACTTCTGTTAAGTTTCTCAGGAATCCACCTAAGAGTGAAAATATATGGTATCTGTCTTTCTCTGTATGACTTATTTCACTTAACATAACACTCTCCAGTTCCATCCACGTTGCTACAAAGGGCCGTATTTCATTCTTTCTCATTCATCTTGGCCCATTTTAAATCATATTTCCTACCCCTGATCCAGCCAACAGCTCAGGACTATGTTTTGCCAAATTGCTACCATGGGTTTACTATTATGTGAATCATGGAGAAGAGAGAACCACCAAAACATATGTGGGGGGAGTGTGAAATGGAGAGGAAACACATCATAGTCCTCAATAAATATTCAGGGTCTCCAAATCTAAAGAGACTCTAAAATACAGTGTTTAAACAAAGGGAGGCTTACTTGCTAACATCAGCAGTGACCACCCTGAGCAATGAGTCATGAGTGATGCCTTAGCTTACCAGGAAAGTCTTCATGAAGAACACCTTTAAGGCACTCACTGTGAGGATATTGGTGAGAACCTTGTTTATTATCTAATGTGGACAGGAAAGAAACATCACCAGCATCTCGGTATTGGGACACACGTTTTTGTTTTATAAATCATGGGGTATGTGTAATAAACCATGCTGCTCTCTTCACATTTGCTACTAGAAATGCCAAAGTGCTAAGCATGCTTTTAGGTACCTATTGTACATTATCCTCCCACCTTGAATCATCCTACTTTTTTCCTTCCACATGTTATTTTTGCCCATAATCCCTCACTTATCTTAAACCTTTTCTTCCTTGTGATGTAATGTGCATTTTAAGCTGCTCCTTATATCTTATTTAATTGGTTGTGTCAAAAAAAAGTTGAGTTAAAAGAATTCTTCACAGCACCTGGGTGGCTCAGTCAGTTAAGTGTCCGACTCTTGATCTCAGCTCAGGTCATGATCTCACAGTTCATAAGTTTGAGCGCCACATCAGGATCTGCACAGACAGCAAGGAGCTTGCTTGGGATTTTTCTCTCTCCCTCTCTCTCTCTCTGCCCCTTACCCACTCACACACACACTCTCACTTTCTCTCTCGAAATAAATAAACATTGAAAAAAGTTTTCATACTCATGTCTATACCTCAAAATAAATTTTTAAATGGCAAAGCTGTATGGTTTAGTTAATATAAAAATGGAGAAATTTTCCCAGGGCTTCCTCAGCAAGTTTGAAGTTATTTTTTCTGTTTTGGTAGTCCTAGGTAGAAATCCTTCCCTTCCTTCATATTATGCTCTGTTGTAATTACTGCTCCCTGGTTTTACAAGTTTCTTTCCAAAAGTAAAGATAATTTGTTTTAATTCTCACATCTTAGAAATTTCAAAACATACCCAAAAGATACAAAATGAAAAGTGATGCTGTGTTTTAAGCAGCTTTCAAGTGACAAGGAAAGAATAACTGACCATGTTTTCCTCCACATAATGGCATATAATTGACCCTCTTCTGAAATATCAACTCCACTCAAACTCCTTCACTCAAACCTTATGCCAAACTTCCTGTTGAAACACAAGCTATTCAGTAAGTTTTCAGCATAGCCTGGGTAGCAGATTAGAAGCCCATCTACCTTGAAGTGCTGACATTTTTTAGAAGCTTTGCACTTAGCTCTCAAAAGAGACAGAGTTTTGCTCAGACAAGGTGATCCCTTTGGCAACTCTAACTGAACCATGGCCTCACAGTTTGGCATTCTGGATTCTCATGGTTCAGTGCCACTTCACTAAAAAACATCCCAGCACAACTGAACAATACATATGCTATCTCATCAACCTATTTTTGACCTGTTAAAATCTATAAAAAATGCTAAAATAGTGATATATTAATATATATATTCAATATATAACATTGAAGTTTAATAGACAAGCAGGTTCTCTTGGAACTCTATTTCTCTCTTTTCAGAAATCTATGATGTTTCAGATGGCTAGCAGAAGAGTACCAAAAGTTATCATTTACTGAAGTAAAGGTAATTGAATTTTGAGAGGCACTCACTGCTGGTATTTCAAATATTAATCATCTATTTTTTTCCATTCTGTCTATAAACATATGTTAAGCACCTACCATGCAGCAAACACTGGGGTTGCAAAGGTTAACAAGACACAACTTTCTTGTCCTAGCAGCTTAGAGCCCAGTACAGGAGACAGAAATGTAAATAATTAAGTTATGGCTTAATATGGAAGAGGGGAAAAAACCCAAAAGCAATAGCAGAGCACTCTTAGAGCATATAAACAGGGCAAAGGAACCAATTTGGGGTAACATTTTAAAGAGAAACTATCCCCTGAAATTTAAGAAAGGTGATTAGAGGGGAACCTGGGTGGCTCAGTTGATTGAGCGTCCGACTTTGGCTCAGGTCATGATCTTACAGTTTGTGGGTTTGAGCCCTGCATGGGGCTCTGTGCTGACAGCTCAGAGCCTGGAGCCTGCTTTGGATTCTGTGTCTCTTTCTCTCTCTACCCCTCGCCTGCTCATGCTCTGGCTCTCAAAAATAAATGTTAAAAAAATTTTTTTAAATAAAAAAAAGGTGATTAGAAGTTTGGTAACTTAAAACAAGAAAGGTCTCAGCAAGTGAGTATCCATGACCTGTGAAAAGGCCCATGGTGGAGCTTTCCACTCAGCACTACTGGCATTTTGGATTGAATAATTCTCTATTGTGAGAGTCTATTCCATATATTGTACCATGTCTAGCACCATCTGTGGCCTCTACTCACCACATGCCTACTCAGTTGTGACAATTGAAAAAACGTCTCCAGACATTGCTAAAGATTCCTTGGGTGAAAGGCAAAATTTCCCCTGGTTAAGAACTGACCTTACAAGAGCTGATTAAAGCATAAAAATGGACAGGGACTGGTTGATCATGACTGAGGAAGATTGAGGCCACAGTATAGAAAGGTCTTATATTCCATGCTAAAATTATATTGAACAATTTGGAATATTTTATAGGTAGTCCCAGATTTTTATTCATATTAATTTGTAATGTTCCTCCAAATAAACACCTGCTTAACATAGATATTATGAGCATTTTCATAGCATGTGTACCAGAGATATTAATTTCCAGGAGTGACCTAAAATATTGCTTATAGCTTCTAGTATATGCCTAACTGTACAATTTCTCCCCAAATCCTATATAATCCTATTTCTAGAAATTTCTTCAGTACCACCATTGACAACACTCCATTCAGTTGCCTTCTGCAAAAAAGAGCACAAAGTTAAGTTGAACCAAGTAAAAATGGCACTCACTTTTTAAAAATAAATCACTGGATAAATGCATGAGCCAATTAAATAATTAAATGAGGGTAAGGGAAAAATTAGAAAGAGAAGAGTGGTTGAGAAAAAGAGAAGTCTTCTATCAATAAAGTAATAAAATATTTTTCTTGTATAGATAAGAAATTGGTTGTGAAGAACACTAAGCAGTGGCATCCCTTTTGAAAAAGATAAATATTTTTCCAAAGGGACTATTGAAGGTATTAAGACTCAACTAGGACAAAACAAAAATTCTGATACACTGTTTAAAAGTCAGTCTATTTTACAGTTAAACCTTGTATTCAATCTTTAAAAATGATTAACAAAATTAAAAAATCCAGTACTAAATTGGAAACTGCTAATAGTGATTTTAGGGCAAAGGACAACTTGTACCTGAGTGAGGAAGTCCTGATACTATACACTCAGGATCAGACTCAATACTATGTGCTTTTCAGTTTGGCCATCATTCAAGCCAGATCTTTGCAGTTTGACACTGTGAAGCAACTTCCTGGTAAGGATCAAGGGTAGAAAACAGAGCAAACAAATTTCCTTCATTTTGTGGGTAGAATTGCCATGTGCATCATTGCCAGAGTTCTATGAAGATAACAGCTCAAGGCAGACTTTCTTCTTGAAGGTAGTGGTTGGAACAATTTGATGTTGAATGTTTCTGTTCACCTCAGGAAATTTTGCAGAAGGAAAGAGGGCAACAAAAACAGTCATCTCTATATGCATTTTCTTGAAAAGCTATGTGGCGGTCTTAGGTAACCCAGGGTGTCATCCTGAAAACAAGTCTTTTGAATCCTTTGACTCTGGTGAAAGGGTGCTAGTGCTACCTTTTCTTTAGGAGAGACATATGAAGAAATTTTGAAGAACTGCATATAGGACAATATGTTATATCAAATACAATTTCACACTGGTTTTGTCCACTTATTGTGCTACTGGATTAATCTTTTCCCCCACTTTTTTATTGTAGTAGAATATACATAAATATTTACCATCCTAACTATTATTAAATGTATAGTTCTATGGTAGTAAATGCATTCATATTGGTGTGCAACCATCACCAACATCCATTTCCAGGACTCCATCTTGAAAAACTGAAACACTGTTCCCATTAAACCACTCTCCATTTCCCAAACACCAGCAACCAGCATTCTACTTTGCTTCTATGAATTTGATGACTCTAAGCATCTCGTGCAAATGGTATCGTATAGTATTTAGTTGTTTTTGTTTTTTTTTTTTTTTTAGGTGTGACTGGGTTATTTCACATAATGTCCTAAACGTCATTCATATTGCAGATGTGTCAGAATTTGTCCTTTTTCAAGGCAAAATAATATTCTATTGTATGCGTATACTGCATTTTATCCAGCACCATTTGCTAAAGACTGTCCCTAATCCATTGAACAGTCTTGGAACCCTTGTCAAAAATTATTTGCCCATATATATTAGGATTTACTTCTGACCTTGAAATACTATTCCATTGGTCTGTATGTCTGTCTTTATGCCAGTACTATACTGTTTTAATCACTGTGGTTTTGTAGTAAGTTTTGAAATGAGTAATCTCCAGCTCTGTTGTTTTCAAGATTATTTTGGCTATCGGGGGTCCCTTGATATTCCATCTGAATTTTAGGAGGGGTTTCTCTATTTTTACAAAAAAAATGTCATTGAAATTTTGATAGAAATTGCATTGAATCTGTAAATCCTTTGGGGTAGTATTGACACCGTAATAATATTAAGTCTTTCATCCCATCAACATGGGATGTGTATCCACTTGTGTCTTAATTTCTTTCAACAGTGTTTTGTAATTTTCACTGTACAGGTATTAATCTTACTGGTTTAGCTAACACCCAAGTATTTTATTTTTATTCCAGTTTTTGTACATGGAATTATTTTTATAATTTCCTTTTCATATGGTTTATTGTTATTGTATAGAAATTCAACTAATATTTTATGTTGGTTTTGTATGTTACAGCTTTCGAGTGTCCAAAACCATGAACTAATTCTTTAGACATATTAATACCTTAAATCATGAAGAAAACGGTAAATACAGTTACAAACCATTGTTGCAACACTAGCTTTTTTATAACTGCCCACATATTTACCTTTATTTAGATCTTTCTTTCTTTCTTTGGCTTCCAGCTACTGTCTAGTGTCCTTTCATTTCACTGTGGCATGGCTCACTGGAGCATTTTTTGCAGAGCAGGTCTCATGGTAATGAACCCCTTCAACTTTTGTTTTTCTGAGAATGTCCTAATTTTGCCAGACATAGGATTTAGTGTTTTCCTTTGCACTCTGAAAATATCAGCCCATTGCTTCTGGCCTCCAAAGTTTCTGAAGAGAAATTTGATAGTCTCACTAAGGATTCCTTGCATGTGATGAGTCACCTCTCTCTTGCTTTTTTCAAAATCCTCTCATCTTTGCCTTTCAGAAGTTTGATTATAATGTGTCTTACGTAGGTCTCTTGGACTTCACCCTGGAGTTTGTTGAATTTCTTGGGTGTTTATATTCATGTCTCTCATCAAATTTGGGAAGTTAGGAGTCATTCTTTCTTCAAATATGCTCTGACCCTTCCTTTTCTCTTCTGGTACCTCCATTATGTGTGTGGTTGGTCCACCTGATGGTGCCTCACAGCTCCCTTATGATCTGTTCAATTTTCTTCAGTCTTTCTGCTCCTCAATTTCCATTGTCTTTATAGGTAAGTTCACAGATTCTTTTTATTGCCTGCTCAAATCTGCCTTTGAATCCCTTTTGTGACTTTTTCATTTCAATTATTACACACTTCACCCTGGAATTTCCTTTTGCTTTCTTTTTCAGTTGTCTATGCCTTTATCAATATTTCCATTTTGTTCACACATTGTCTTCTTGACTTTCTCCACATCTCCGAGCATTTTTAAAGCAGTTGTTTTAAAGTCTTTGTCTAGATCTATGATCAGGTCTTTTTCAGCAACAGTTTTTATTGATTTATTTTTTTTGTCATTTGAATAAGCCTTACTTTCGTATTTCTTTGCATGCTTTGTGATTTATTGAAAACTAAATATTTGTGGGGCACCTGGGTGGCTCAGTCAGTTAGGTGTACAACTTTGGCTCAGGACATGATCTCACAATTTATGGGTTCATGCCCCGTGTCAGGCTCTGTGCTGACAGCTCGGAGCCTGGAGCCTGCTTCGGATTCTGTGTCTCCCTCTCTCTCTGCCCCTCCACTGACTCATGCTCTGTCTCTGTCTCTCAAAAATAAACATTAATTTTTTTTTTAAACTAAACATTTGATTCTAATAATGTGAATGTCAGATTCTCCTTTCCCCAGGATTTGCTGGATTTTGTTCATTGTTTTTATTGTTTGGGAGTTTTGTGACTGCCATAGGTTGATGCTCCATGTCAAGGATAAGCCTAAACTGTAAACCTAATGTTTTCTCAGGTATTTTCTGAGCCTGCACCATTCCCTGTGCTTGTGTGGTCAGTTTCCAAGTTTCCCTGTATATACAGTTGTTCTGTGATATCCTAATCTTTATGTTTGGGTCCTAAAGGGTGAAAAGGAAGAAATGAGGTTTTAATCTTACTTTAAATCCTAGGGAAGTTACTTTAGTCAGAGTGGGGAGGGGCTTTCGGTCATGTGAGAGAGGTATATACGGTAGTGGCTGCTTGCTTCTTTGTCTGCATCTCTGTGATCAGAAGCCACAATAAAAGCACAGATCCCTGATGTTTTGAGAACAATGTGTTTTCTTCCCCACCCTCACTCCCTCAAGCCATATACCGGATGCTCCCAGAAAATGTACACAGTTGCCTGCCGTGGGGTTAAGGTGGGAGAATGGGTAGATGTACTAAGAACTGAAATTAACAAAAATTAAATGCAATTGACTGCCTAAGCCTACCCCTGGAAGTTGTGAACCTTCAACAGATCCCAGAGTTCCAAAATAATTATATCAGACAGATTCAGGTGGTATAATTGCTAGGTGGGGAGACAGATTGCTGATATTTCCTACTCCACCATCTTAAATTCATCCTCTGTTAATTTTTTCATACATATTAAAATATTTTATTCTTCTTTTATATGTTATCATATTATACTTGATTAAACATTGGCCATGACCCTGAAGTACAGTATTTATAAATTAAGTTCACTGTATAAGCATGAGTTTGCATATTTATACAATCACTTCCTTCTATTTCAGTGACCTGTCTACCAGAATTTCTCTTCAAGTGGTTTACTACTACTTAACCCACATAAAAACAACTTCTTTTAACACTTTTTTCTCTGTGGCTCCAGTTAAGCTTTGTCTTTAAATTGTGTTTAGTTCTCTTCCTTTTGCCTTCTAATATGTTTATCCCAAACAAAAATTCTTATTTTTATGACATTGTTTTTCATACTGAGCCTAGGCTATTTGAGTTTCTCTTTCCAGTTATTATAAAGTAATAATTACACAATAACAATTTACTTCAAAATTCAATTCCTTATTATAGATGATTGGTGGTCTGAAAGTATTTAATTATGATAAATATAAATATATAGGTAAAAGCTAGCTCTTCTGAGTAAGCAATGAGAAACACAGATGGAGGTTTATAATTATAAAAAGAAATATATATGCATTACCCACATATTGTGAACTTTGCACATTTGAGCAGATACAGCATGGATTAGATAAACTCTAGGGTCCTTTCTGACAGACTACTATTCTATGATCAATATGCTTATCTTTCAATGATTTTAAAGCACACATCCTGAGATATGCTTGTCTGGTTATGTTAGAGATGGTCAAATCTTGATATATTTATCTGTATGCAGGCATTAATGCTTCATTTATCAGGAATGACAGGAAATAAATTTTGTGAACTAAATCATTAAGCAACATTTTCAGGTCAGTACTTTTAATCCCTTTATGCACAAGTATGTTTGAGGTTTGTTACAAATTTTCTGTTGAAAATTTTCTATTGCGTATTACCGTATATCGATAAAGAACGTAATCTCATTAGGCACACTTACTGAACTGTGACAGAGTATGGCAACATCAATAGTTCTGGGGGTTTGTAGAGCTATTTGCCTCTATACTATCTGACTCCAAAATAATGAGATAAGACCTATTAGCTAAATTATATGTATGTTAAATCCACTTAGAAAAACTTGACTGATTTTCCAAAATTTGTTTTGTCTAGTTTTTCTGTTGACTTCTGCTGCTCTTTTCTGTTGTCATTGTGTTTGTTGGTAATTTTTTTTTCAGAGAGCACAAGTGGGGCAGGGGCAGACAGAGAGGGAGACAGAGAGAAAGAATCCCAAGCAATTTCAGTGCAGAGCCTGATGCAGGGCTTGAATACATGAACTATGAGATCATGACCTAAGCCAAAGTCAGATGCTTAACTGACTGAGCCATCCAGGCACTCTTGCTTCTTTAGTTACATAAAATAACCTCAGTAATGGCATAAGGTTCTCCAAGTTAAAAATACCTGAGTTAATTGATATTTATTTGCTGCTCAGGTGTTTCTTTCACTTATCCCTTGCTTTACTCTATATTCTAAATTCTGATGTTATTGGCAAAGGAAACTGAGACTTTACAGTGTTCTTCAACTTTCTCTGAAAAATGTGTATTGCAGTATCTCTAACATTCACCATTATTAATCATTTTATAATGGTATTTTGACAGCAAAGCTATGTTAGAGTTAGAAGGAATTTCACTGCATACTATGACAGATGTAGGAGAGGAAGTAGACAATTACCAGATCCCTCGCCATCTTACCAACACAAGAACATACTCCATCAAGTTTCCCCTCTCTCTTACTACATTGATTTTTTCCTTCTTCTTGATCATTTCCTTGCAATACAAACACCCTGTTATTCTCCCATCTTAAAAATAGTTAATCCTACTATCCTCATCACCACTCTCCCATTTCTTAGTCTCTTTGGAGCAAAAGGCCTCCAGAATTGTCTATACTCAGTATTGGCAATTCTTGCATCTCATTCTCCCATTCTTTAATCTGGCTTTTGTCCTCCTGTAGTTAATCTTGGTCCTCATTTAACTCAGCATACCCTCAGCATTTGACAAATTTAATCTTTCCATTCTTCTTTACATACTTTCTTAACTTGGATGCAAAAACATTTTCCTCATTGTTCAGTTACAAGATGAGTAAGTCTGGGGATCTAATGTACAGCATAGTGACTACAGTTAGCAACTTTTAAGTACGCAATAGAGTATTGTTAAGAGCAGATATTAGAAGTTCTCACCCCACACACAGTAAGCGGTAACAGTGTGAGGTGATGCATGTTAATTAACCTTATTGTGGTAATAATTTCACAATATATATGTATACTACATCGTTATGTTGTATGCTTTCACGCTATACCATGTTATATATGAATTTTATCTCAATAAAGGTGGGGAAAATATCTAGCACAAATTCTAGCATTGAAGACATATTTGATAAAAAAAAATTGAGAACTTATCTTAATATCACAGTACAAAACTAGTGATAAACCAAGCCACAGAACAGGAAATATTTGTAATAAATATATACTACCATAGACTCTGCATTAATTTTCTGTAGCTACCACCATGAATAACCAAAAACCTAGCAGCTTAAACAATGCAAACTCATCTCTTACAATTCTATAAGTCAGAATTTTATCACGGCTCCCACTGGACTAAAATCAAGGTATCAGTGAGGCTGCGTTTCATTCTGAAGGATCTAATGATCCATTTTTTTGTTCATTTGGATTGTGGGCAAAATTCATTGCTTGTGGTTGTAGGATCAACATCCACATTTCCTTGCTGTCAGCTGAGAGCCATGCCCCAGCTTCTTAAGGCTGACACATTCCTTGGCTCATGGCCCCTTTATTTCATCCTCAAAGCCAGCAATGGTGGGTCAAGTCCTTTTTATGTTACCTTTCTGATCCTTTCTTCTGCCTTCCTCTTACACTTTGAAAAAACTCATTAGTAGATTGGGCCCACCTTGATAATTCAGCATCTATCTCAGGGTCTTTAACCACCTTAGTCACATCTGCAAAGTCCCTTTTGTCATGAGAAGTAACATATTCACATGTGCCAGGGATTCAAATGTGGACATTTGGGGAGGCCATTAACCTACCTACCTCAGATCCATATCCAGACTATTAAAGTAACATCTGTAGGTCAATATGAGAAAGACAAACCAATAGAAAAAGAAATGGACAAAACAACTGGAACAGGTACATCACAAAGAGGATATCTAAATGGCTATTAACCTTGTAAAAGGTTAATAAAAAATTTCTAGCCAATAAAAAATGACAATTAAAATCACAATGCAATTATACTCCACAGGCAACAGAATGACTAAAATCTAAAGTAAAGACAGTTCCAATTATTGGCGAGGACATGGAATAATTAGAATTCAAATCTTGCTGATAGATATGTAAATTGGTATAATCACTGTGGCAAACTCTTTGGCAGTATCCACTAAATTTGAATGTAAATCAACTCTGTGACCCAGTAATTCCACTCTTAAGTATGTATGAAATAAAAAACACCTATATAGATGCACTGGAAGATGTAAGAAATGTTCATAAGAGCTATTTATTATATCAAGAAATTGCAGCAAATCAAATCTTTATCAACAGGAGAATGGTTAAAGTGTATCATCATCATACAATACAATATTAGCCAGTAATAAGAACGTTGGATCTATAAATACAGATATAACAAAATATGCCAGATGCGGGAGTACACAATATTTATTTATTTATTTATTTATTTATACATACATACATACATACATACATACATACATACCATAAAGCTAGTCTTTGGTGTTACACGTCAAGATAGAGATTTTCCTTGGTAGGATGCAGTGACTAGGAGGTGGCAGAAGGGTAGGGTTACAGGTACTAGCAAGAGCAGGTTTCTTGATCTGAATGAGGATTACACTGGTAAGTTTATTTTGTGAAAATTCAGTGATTTTCTTTATGTTCTATGCATCAAAAAACAATTACATCACTTCTTTAAAATCCTGCAATGACCCCCATTTTTTTCATAGTAAAACCCAAAATCCCTGTAATGGATTCATGTTCTACACACTCTGGCCCTCCTTTACCTTTCTGCTCTTATCTCTCACTATCCTCCTTGCTCACTCTGCCCCAACCATATTGGCCCCCCAGTTGTTTCTGATGTCAGTTTCTCTCCCACCTGAGAGCTCCGGTGCTATCTTTTTGGTCTTCCTGACAAGCTCTGCCCATATATTAATCTTATTATCCCACCAACTTGCTTTACATCTTTGCTCAAAAATCATTCTTTTGGCAAGGCCCACCCTAATTCTATGCAACACAAGCATAAACCCTGGCTATCCTGATGTTCCCTACACTGTTCTTTTTTTTCCCCACTAAAGCATTATCTTCTAACCTATTATATATTTTATTTAGGTCTTTTGTTTAATGTCTCTCTATTCACTATAAGCTATCATTTCCATGAAAGCAGAGATCTTATATCCCAAGGACCTTGTGCCTCATACGAACTGAATGAACTAAGTAAATGAATTCATCAAACAGGGAAGTCTGAGATGTGTTTCTCTATTTAATGATTACTAGAGCTCTAAGAGATAAAGATAGGTTTTACCTTAAAACACTGTCCACAGTTAGCTGTTTACCAAATGAAACAGACCAGAATTATGAGCTGGGTAGTTTCTATCATTCAATAAGAAGCAGCCTGCCCAACAATTAGGTATGTGCTTGTAAGAAAAGAATAACTTAGTATTTCTCATTGCACAAAAGAGTTAAATAGCAGGCCTGACAGCCATCTTTAGAAAGGCTTGCTTACAAGGCTGGCTCTTAGCTGAGATCTAGGAACTTCAATTTCAGGAGTGTCCCCACTGTTCCCTAACCAATAACGGAGGCTTGTCTTCTAGGCTGGGTAAACAATGTGGTTTATGCTAAATGCTCACTTATCTTCTCAGAGTCTGAAATTTGGGTATATGCTAGACAGAGATCCAATCCCCAGTAAAAATCCTGGACCTAAAGTCTCTACTTTTCTGACAGACAACATTTTACACACATTGTCACAATGCAGTGCTGGGATAATTAAGCATGTCTTATGTGACAACATGAAGACAGGGCTCCTCAAAGTTTGTAGTTAGTTTCCTCCACAATTTGTCCCATGTGTACAAATCTTAGCCATGAGTACAACTATATGCTGAGCCCTATGAGTCTTCCTTATCACCAAACCTGAGGAGGTTTACAGAGACCTCTGTGACACAGTCATCATACACAAATAAGGTAGAGAACTGTTTCTACATTCTCATTTTATGGCTCAGAAGACAAAATTTCTAGGTTGTAAAGGAATGCAGATATTGTGATATACAGACTCATTCATTAGGGAGATGCTGCAGCTACTAGGTCAGAACTTGGCCATTGAGAATACAAAAATGTAAACTTGGTGTGAATGTCCTGCTCCCAAATACCTCTAAAAAAATAAATAAAAAAGATTTTCACGCAGACAAATAATATCTGAGCTGCTTCTGACCATCTGTACCTAGGTGCCCACAGAGACCAGGAATATGCCATGCACAGTCAAGTCTGGAAGGATCTGAGGCAATATGGAGTACATTGTCCAGACCGCAGGAGACAGCAGCTGTCCAGAGATGATAGAGTGTGACCATGTAGGAATCAGAGCCCAATGCTGCAAGGGCTTTAAATTTCCAAAAGAAATTAGAAAAAGCATTTACTTTTAAATTTTTTAATGTTTATTTATTTTTGAGAGAGAGAGAGGTGGGGGGGGGAGGGGCAGAGAGAGAGGGAGACACAGAAATTGAAGCAGACTCTGTCAGCACAGAACCCATAGTGGAGCTTGACCCCACGAACTGTGAGATCATGACCTGAGCTGAAGTCAGACACTCAAGCTACTGAGCCACCCAGGCGCCCCTAGAAAAGCATTTTTAAGTGAAGTTTTCTAATATTTAAACGTTGGCAACAAACTAAAACAATTTTTTTTTTATTTTTTTTAATTTTTTTATTTTTTTATTTTTGAGACAGAGAGAGACAGAGCATGAATGGGGGAGGGGCAGAGAGAGAGGGAGACACAGAATCAGAAGCAGGCTCCAGGCTCTGAGCCATCAGCCCAGAGCCCGACGCGGGGCTCGAACTCACAGACTGTGAGATCGTGACCTGAGCCGAAGTCGGACGCTTAACCGACTGAGCCACCCAGGCGCCCCTAAAACAATTTTTAAAGTGGCCATACAAAATATTTTCTATGTCTCAGAATCTCTCATGTCAGACATGAAAATTTATGAAGGTATGTATTTAATTCATACATACATTTAATACATTTAATTCTAAGCCTTCAACAAAAGAAATATAAACCACATTTCAACATAAAAGTACTACAAAGATCTGGGAGCATTAGACAAAATAATCATAGCTCTTGCTTAGCAGTGATTTGCTTTCAAGTAATTCAATTAGAAAAGTTCACAAACAATAGCAAAGAGCTGATATCATTGGAGTAATTTGAATAAATTAAAAGGAACAGAGTGTTTATTATTTTAGCTCTTAGAATGGCAACCTTCACTTTCACACAGTTGCCAAATGCTAACATCTCTATATCTTTAGCCCAAGACACAAATATACAAGTGGTCAGGCCCTCAGCAGAAGAGCTGACCCCTCCTCATTAATCCCCCCCCCCCCCCCCCCCCCGCGCCTTATCCTCAGAACAAGCTACATTACAGATACCACATGGCTAAAGATCTGGTCTCTCCAGGACTGTAATAATGCACTCAACCATTCTGAGGTTGTCAAGTGTTGTAACTATAGGTTTAAGACAATCATTTCCCCCCCTTCTCTTACCATTTGCCTTTTCTCTGGGTTATTGATTTGCTTTCCAAATCAATTCAAGAAATATACACCTTTGTAGAATTTTTATTATCTTTTCAGTAGGATCCTAGTGGAAGTTTGAATTCCCTAAAAACTGGACTGCCAAAGTACGATCTTACGAGCCTGTCCATTTTTAATATGGTGTGACTCTAAATGGACCATTTATCTGCTTGTCCAGAAAAGGCTGAGGAGGTAGAAAAGCAACATAATCAGAAGTAAAAATGCTCGTGTCATTATCCCAAATACACATGTTGATGGTAACTATTCTGGGCAGTTTATTTTGCTCTTCCTCCTTGCTCTCAAGGTTGTAACTCAACGACAGACTTCTCCTTACTAAAAATAAACCATTTGTCTTTCAGAAATTCACTGAAGATGCCCCAGATTTGTGTGAGCCTGTATATCTTGCAGTACAAAATCTCTAAGAGTTGACTTCTTCAGAAGTTCTAGAGAAAGCTAAGATGCTCAAACAACTCCAACTTGTGCATATATCTGTGTGTATACGTTCAATCTACTACTCATAATATAGATCCTAATTCAAGAATAGAAAATATTTGCTTTATTACAAGTTGTGATGCAAAGTATAATTTTAAAACTATCATCTAATTTCTATTAATTTTCTTTTAAAATATACACTCCTTTCATAATATTGATAGGGTTAAGAATGAATTTTTGGAAAATAAAAATCAAAGACACATTTGACCATTATTTCTTCAAAAAATAGTTTCAGAATCACCTTTTGTTTTGGTTTTGGTTTTGAGTAGGGGAGCAAAACAGTATGTTCATCATTTGAACATTAGAATGAGGCCTTTGAGCTGGGTCAAGTTGACTGGGCCTTAGAAAGTCACAGTTTTATTTCAGGATGTTCAAGGCATTGTCATTCATCACAGAATAAATTAGAATAGGTAATGGTCTCAGTTAGGGGCACCAGGAAAAGTTCTGCACAGAGATTCACTCTATCACATATTGCCCCCAAATGTTTTTGCAAGAAATTCTACAAGTCGGTGATTCTTAGCCTTATCACGCATTTTCCCCCATTCTGTGTCCTACTGTAAAACGCAACTACCTCTGCAAGAGTAACAGACCAAGTGCCTTACACCTTTATCTAAACAGTGCTATACCATCAGATTACTCTTCTCCTCAAAAGAAAACCTAAAAGTATTCCCTGTCCTGGTGTCAGGGCTCCTGAGAAGGTGAGGAGGGTGGGGAGAGGAGGGAGTTTGGAGATGAGTGCAAACAAACTTTACCTATTTCACACATTCCCCATTGTTGTAACAACATTGGAAAGTCTTCCCTAAACTTAAAATATTACCTCTCAAATTTTCATTTGAATTACCTTAATTATAATGAAATTTTACTAATAAAATAATGCATTTTTACTAATTTAAACATGGCACTATTAGTAAAAGCAATATGTTTTTTGTTCTATAAATGACTTTTTATACCTTTTGAACATAGGAGTGGTGAAAACTTATTTCTGGGTTTCCAACATGGGCCTGTCTGACACAACCAATTTTATGCTTATAAGGAATACATATTAATTCTAAAGAAATACAGGTTGGTGGGGAAAATACTGACATTAAATACTATTGACCCTTGTTCTAGTTCCCACTCAGTTTCCAGCTCTAGAATTTTCCTTCTTTTCTTCCCTGAGAGGATTTAGCCCTAAATGTATCAAATATATATTCAAATGTCTCTTCCCTGGGTACAAGAGACTAAGTATCTGTAAAGGACAGAGTTAATTTACAATTTAACTGGGAAAAACCTATCCTTAGCTCTGAGAATTCTGGATGTCAGCTTTGACCTTTGGCCAAGATAGATACAATGGGATTTATGATGTACAGTTTAAAGTCTAAAACTCCCCTGGAAAGCCCCCCAGTTTGTTTACTAATGGTTTTTCCAATGTAACTTGTTAGCCCGCCTGCTTTGACTGCATGACTGGAGGGGTGTAAATATTCCTCACACAGACTTTGGTGGTTTAATTCAGAGCCAAGTGTGTCCTTAGGGGAATAAAGGCCCTGCAAAGTTTGCACATGGAGGTCTATCAGATCCCCCCCAATACTTGTCTGTTTCTCTTTCTCTTGCTGCATTGGATTACTTACCTGTAAATAAAAACCCTATAGAAGTATGCTCTGTTGAGTTTGGTGAGTCCTTTTCGGCAACTGAACTTGTGGAATCACCACGGTGTCTTAATACACAAACTAGTAATCTTTCAACATCATTTAACACAGCCTATAAAATTGAAATCAGCCTACACAATTCCTCTTCCTGATTTAGGGGTGATTATATGCAAATTATACTCTGACCTTCTTTGGTTCACAAATGATTCTTATTTTGTAAGCATTTTCCCCAAAACTAAAAATGTATATTTTGTTTTTTGTACTCTTTGACACCCCACATTATATATAATTCTAATATTGATATACTTACATTGCACACCTAAAATAACATTGGCAGGTAAATTACATACCCAAAATTCTGATATTTAATATTTCTTTGATAAAACTGTTACAATCATGTGGGAAATGACTTTGCCACCAAGTAGAACGTAACTGCCACAGAACAGGATAGAGTCATGAAAGGTAAGCATGGAAGAATTTGAGGGCTAATAAAAGCATCAGCAAAGAATGTATTTGCTGCAGATGAAGATGAAGAACAGGTTAAAAACAAACAAACAGGTTGTACCTGGAATACCAAAGTAAAAGAAAAAAAAAAAAAAAGATGTACTAACCCAGCTGTATCAATTAAGAGGGCCCATTTCGAATTTCCCCTTTCTTCAGTATTCTGGGATCTGTCCATCGTCTTAAGCGGGAAATGTCTGTTCTATCCAGACTAACAGCTCCTACCAGAGCCTCCCAGACAGGACAATGCTTGGTGAATGGCGAAATTGTCCTCTAGCTAAAAATTACATATAACCGGAACAGGTTCACCCTTCTAGAAAATGAGAGTCTACATCTCCTCTTAAGAGAACAATGCAGTGATTGACACATCTAAGGCAACTTCCAAAAATGCCTGTTGAACTTCAAAGTTAGCTTAAGGGCATCCAGAAAAAGTGAACAATCAACCATGGATCAAAAAGAAAAGCTCTCACTAAATCATTTTGTAGAGAGAGGCATTCTCCTTGCACTGGCATTTCAGTTACTATCACTGGCCCCCTTCCCTACTTTTCAGGATGCCTCAACAGAGCATCCTGTTTTCCTCTGATACCAAGGACAACTTCATTCATAAGCATATGGAAATATGAGGAGGATTAATTCCCTTGCTGCTGTTTTCCATTTTTACCTATTTAAATTCCATGAGAACTGGAATTCAGAGAGTTTTGCTCATCCATGGCATTTAACAGCCTTTTAAATTCTTAATAATTATAAAAACTTTGTGTCATTTTGGTTTGATATTTCCCCATAATAATAATTTTACCACCTATCAGTCTTAGCATCTCAGGTGAAATAAGGATTGTGGTGGTGTTGATCTGAGTACTTGCCTGACCACAGCGAATCCTTGGACAGTAGTGGTTGAATCAAAGATGAAACCCAAGCTTTCTACCACTTAATGACAAGTTATCACACTGTACTTGATCTTCTCATTATCTACTTTAATTTTCTATTTTCATGATTTAATACTAGCACCATACTAGGGTTATAGAAGGAAACCAGCAGTGTCCACTCTAATATTTTCTTGAAAATCTTTACTCAGTTATTCTTACCTATTCAATTATAAACTATAACTTTACCTGTGCATAATATAGTTTTTAAATCCAAGCCACACTCATCCCAGTTACTCACCTAGCAAACTGGACATCTGCACACTCTTCACCCTACCCTGGAATGAATAAGCAATACCACTCTTGGAAAGAGTCTTGGCAGGTCCGGACACTAGGATGAACTGCCAAGTGCTTCAGAGACACAAAGACAGAGCCCTCACCACCCATTTAAAAAGGCTCTATGACTTTCCACTCACCCCTTAACATCTTAGCCACAAAGAGATTACTCAAGTTACTAATGACCTGCCTTGTATTCTAGTCTAATTATTAGGATCCATTCCCCCTTATTCCCACTAACCTTGTTTCACACAGGCTAGACACTTTTTCACTTTTCTGCCTCATTTTTCTCAGGATGCCTCACTGGGCTTGATGCTCCCATTATTTCTTTCCTATAGCCCTTAACAGTTTGCCCAGCACCACTCCCCTTGGATATGACCTTCAGCCTTGGATATCTACCTCAATCTGGGACTGGTTTGAATTTGCCATGTTCCTAGTAGAACCTGATGTATAACTTTTACTCCATGCCTTGAATTGAGATTCCAGTTCCCATCACTGTCCTCTTTCCTGTGCAAACTCCCTTACCCTCAACTCAGCCCCTTCCCTCCTAACATGCTACCCAGCTGCATGTATTTCAAACTCTGCTATAAGTTTACACAACATACCCACCCTATCACCCTTCTACTTAAAAATTCTTCTGAATTCAACTGCTAATTTCTTGCCTTCACCTGCTTCTGCAACACCATTAAGAGAGATATTTCAAAGGTTTTTTCAGGCCAGTCTTTATGGTCTGTCATTTCTACCACTACACTGCTCTTCCCTTTTTTATTCATTGAACTCTATCAGACCTGATAAAAGGTTTTGTAAAGCTTGCATTTGGAAAGCACAGTTTTCTGCCAGAACTGATCATTTGCTGACTAACTGGCTTTTAGGACTTAAGAAGTCAGCTAACAAGGTCTGTGCTTTTCAGATCCGTGCCTCCCTGCTTCCTCTCTATACTTCAGGATCGATGCAGTTCTGTTTAATTACCCCTCACCCACCTCCAACCCTCCTTCTCTTTGGTCATCTCCATTTACGGCTGTATTGGTAACCTGCACAATCTGCTCTCTCATCTTCTGCCAACATCCCCACATCCATAGGAGATCTGAAGCAGGCAACACAGGAAAAGAGATGGGGAATGGGTTAGATACCAACGAAGCAGGCTAAATAGGAAGGCAGCTGAAGAGACAGAAATGCTGATGGTAAATCACCAACTTGTTTTTCATGAGCATGTCTGAGGGTGTCATACAGATTATGAAAATAAAGTTGTCCTGCTACATAAATTAGAGTTCTGGTGTAAATTATCTACAGATTTATAACCTCAAAGAACTTCTGAGGAAATAGAACAGGCTCATTTCGATGTACTGTATATGCTTAAAAATAAAGGAAAATATCAAACAAAATAAATCTGAAAAAATACTGTATGATTTGGGGATTTGCATGCATACACATATGCATGGGAAGGGAGACGTAAACACAATCATATCATCATATACAAATACTAATATCTCACTTTAGGTAAGGACAAGTAACGTTTACTGTTTTAGTAAAATGTTTTCTCCAATGTATATGATAAAGGAAAATAGTTTTCATGAGTAAATCATCAGTAAAAGTATAGTCTAGTTTTATTATTCCCTCTTATTGCAAATTTCCATCCTACCATATAAAAACACTGGAGCAAATCTGAGGGAAGGAGACTCTAACTAGATTAATCATTCCCAAGAATAGAGTAAAAAGCTTCAATAACTGTTTCAAAGATAAAGTTTGATCTGCATATGAAGTTCAAGTTAAATATGTGACTTCAGTTTGAAGATCATTATAAGGAAAATAAAAAGCTTACTCTTACAAAGCTTATCACTTTACTGAGAATGAAATGATGTGCACAGTGCCACACAAAGAAACAAGCTTCAATCACTTTAGTTCTTAGAAACTTCTGCAAATGTAAGCTTTTTCTATACTTTTCTGAAAAGATACTTACAGGTAAAATGCTAAGCTATTTTCCTGATCTGGTTGAACAACTGTGGAAAAACTAATGAAATCATTTCTCTTTACAAAATATGCTTTCAATGCTTTCCTCCCTTGTTACTTAATGAAGGAGTTCAGTTAATAACAGGCAAAAGCTTGGCTTCAAGTCTTAAAATCATTCTTCTGACAAGAATTCATTGAACTGGAATCGTGTTTATTTTTATGCATGCATACATTATCCCAAAATGGATATGTAAAATGCAGTAATTATTGTTCTTGATAAACATGAATTAGAGAACATTCATCCACTTGTCTTTTTGATTCATGAATACTTATCAGGTATCTTCCAGAAAGATGCTCCAGAAGACTTAACTACTATCATTACTACTTAGGTACCTGATCTCTAGAGACCAACCAAAAAACTCAAATATTCTAACATTTGAAAGGGAATTCTAAAGGCTACCAAAATTCAAAAATGTCTTAAACTTATAAACATGATCACACCTCTTATTCTCTAACAGTTTATAACAGAAATGAGTTGTGTTTGATAAGAGATATGTAGTCATCAAACCTGGTGCACATGCCTGCCTGGGAATAAACATAGTCCTGAGAACATAGGTCCTCATTGGGAGGAAAATATTTTTCTCAGCTTTTCTTAACCTACTTTATACTGTATGTGTGACAATGCCACTCCATACAACTAACACTCTCTCCTTCACCTTGCAAAACATCATTTCCACAAATCACATGTCTTTATAGCTAAATAAAACAACTCTAACTCCAAATGAACTCGGAGAGAAAGCATCCTCTGAAAACAAAGGAGAAAACTAGTCTAATAACACATATTTATGTCCAGTGAGCTACCAAGATCTTATACTAACATCTGACATCTTTAAAATTCTTGGCCCAAAGAATATTTTGTATTGTTTTTATTTCAGCTGCAATCTAGAATGCAAACTTGTTTTCAATGAGAGACAACTTCCAGACCTACGTGTCTTTGGCTGTAATTCAGAGACCTTACGACAATACTTAAAACAGCTATTAAAAGTTATATTTTCAGGGCTCCTCTATGGCTCAGTCAGTTAAGCATCCAACTTCAGCTCCGGTCATGATCTCACAGTCCATGAGTTCTTGATGCTGACAGGTCAGAGCCTGTCGCCTGCTTCAGATTCTGTGTCTCCCTGTCTCTCTGCTCCTCCCCCACTCATACTCTGTTTCCCTCTATCTCAAAAAATAAACAAACATTTTTTAAAAATTTATATTTTCAAATATGATAGAAGGGAAGTACCTGGAGGCAGGCCAGGTAGAGAGAGTCACCTGACAGAAGCTGATTCCTTTAGCAGGGAGACACAGCCAGCCCATGATAACCCTGCAGGGAGGGAGCTGGAGAAAGGAGAATCTTGACATCTCCTTCTTATCTCCCACCTGTTGTACTCTCAAAGTTAGGGAGGGAGAGCTTGTAGTGGTGTTCCAATTGATCAGTGTAGGAGCACACCACAGATTGGAAAGGTAGAAGAGTGGATCTAGAGAAGCAATGGAGACCAAGCTTAATCACCATGCAAAAGTCACAACTATTAAAGTAAGAGGGGATGGGTGTTAGAGAGGCAAATGATGACACACCAAATTCATTAAAGGTCTAAATGAATCAAGGTTTCATATGGCCATTTGCAATCACACTGACTCGAACTTGTTCATAGAGTTTACTGTAGAAATTTTCTTTGGCTAAGAAAAGCTATGATTTGGGACGCCTGGGTGGCTCAGTCAGTTAAGCATCTGACTGCTCAGGTCATGATCTTGTGGTTCATGGGTTCGAGCCCTGCATCTGGATCTGTGCTAACAGCTCAGAGCCTGGAGCCTGCTTCGGATTCTGCGTCTCTCTCTCTCTGCCCCTCCCCTACTTATGCGCTCCCTCTCTCTCTCTCTCTCTCTCTCTCTCAAGAAATTGTGGTTTATATACACAATGGAATACTACGTGGCAGTGAGAAAGAATGAAATATGGCCTTTTGTAGCAACGTGGATGGAACTGGAGAGTTTGATGCTAAGTGAAATAAGCCATACAGAGAAAGACAGATACCATATGGTTTCACTCTTATGTGGATCCTGAGAAACGTAACAGAAACCCATGGGGGAGGGGAAGGGAAAAAAAAAAAAGAGGTTAGAGTGGGAGAGAGCCAAAGCATAAGAGACTGTTAAAAACTGAGAACAAACTGAGGGTTGATGGGGGGTGGGAGGGAGGGCAGGGTGGGTGATGGGTATTGAGGAGGGCACCTTTTGGGATGAGCACTGGGTGTTGTATGGAAACCAATTTGACAGTAAATTTCATATATTAAAAAATAAAAATAAAAAAAAAATAAAATAAAATAAATAAAAAAAAAATAAAAAATATAAACATTAAAAAATTAAAAAGAAAAGTTATGATTTTTCTTGGCCATCTTCATATCTTCATAGAACTCCACATATAACATATCAAGTGTATCCTTTATGGACCACAAACATGTGAAGAATGTTCTGGACCAGGTATGACAAGAATAAAGGCAACTTCAACTTTTATAAAAGTCACATTTTCAAAACAGCAAAGAAGATAAGCCTAGCCCATGTTTACAAAAACACAATGCAACAATTTCCCATGACTGTTAGCTTGAGCATGCAAGCAAACCATGCCCATATCAAAAAGGAAAATATTCATTTTTAAGTCAAAAGAGCTAATTTCTTTATAGTTATTGATAATAGATGCATATTGGCCATTAAATGTTTTAAAATGTTCTAGAGGTCTGGACTTCTAACCAGACATTGTGTTGCTTATTGCTTCTTTGTAATTGATGGAGCAGGTTGAATTAAAGAAGATGGATTCTGCTACTAAAAATATTCCACAAGCAAATGGCAATGAAGGAACAAGAGAAAGGCATCAGAACTGAAGCAGCAGCAAGACATATTTCCAGGGAATTACCCTGGGATCCACGATAATTAGCAAACCAGATAGATTCGTATCACTCTCTACACAGCTGCCATGTCTGCCACTCCACAAATGTCTTGGGTACGTTTAGCATCCACTCAGAATGTGGTCACACCTGGGAGCTTATTAGAAATGCAGAATCTCAGACCATATTTCAGGCCCACTGAATCATAATCTGCATTTCGACAAGGGCCCTAGGTGATTTGAAAACATGATAAAGTTTGAAAAGCACTATTTCAGAACATAACTGAAAATTCTATGACAACATTTTTTTCTTAATTCAGGGCAACGATGCCTCACAATGATTACCTCAGACAAACCACCTCTTCAAGAAAGGGAACAGAGAAATCCCAGAGAGGAGTACAAAGATTTTTTTTCTTCAATGTGTGGGGTAAAAAAATTATTGTCCTTTTATCCTCTCACTGATGACTCCATAATTTCTGTACAGAAGGAGGGAGTAAAGAGTTTATGTGGAAGTGTGCATATTCTCTAAGATTGAGAAGACATCTAATATCTATACAAAGACTGGGGAAATCGATGGATATAAACACCTGGAAAATTCTTCTGCCTTGTAAATACCAGCAAGTTATTTTTACCACTTCTAGGTTATTTACTTTTTGTTTTTATCACTGAATTGAGTACAAGTATCCTCAGGAGAGGAAAACCAATATCAATGCTTTTAATCAGATGCTACATTTATGAAAAATTCCATCTGCAAATTGAATAGCAGTTAAGAAGACCCCTAATTGTTCTTGATCCATTCAAGGCATTTTCCTTTGTTGTTCTGAATTTGCATTTTCAATTTTTGGCAAAGGTATTTAAGTAAAAAGACTTGAAATGCATTTCAGCTACCGATTCATTCAACAAATGTTTATGGAATATCTACTATACTCTAGGTTGTGTGTAGGTACTAAGTGCTAGAAATACAGTAATGATTAAGATATACCTCCTGTCCCCTTAAAACATGGCCAGTGGAGATAGCATACAAACAATGAAACTGAGAGGTGTTAAGTGCACAAGACACTAAAATATCACAAAAGAATTGTCATAAAATAGAGAAAAAAAATGACCTTTGACTTTGATTTAACTACTCTATATATTTTTCATTAAGTTCTATTAGCCTTTGTATGTCATAATTATTTAAATCTGGCTTACAACTATCTCAGTGCATGCTTTTAAAAGCATCCCATTATAAAGGGCTGTAAAAAGTAGCCACACATAGTAATTAATTGTTGCTAGGAATACCTACGGCTGAATATTTTGTAAACAGGCCAAAATATAGAATTCCAAATAAATGTCGTCATTGCAAATGTCACCTTGAGTGGTTTATACTTGTTCAATCTATGTATTCTACAGTACTTACTAAAGTTTTAAATATATATTTAAGAGTGATTGGCTGTTAATATCATTTACAAATAAAAGTTTTTTAAATATAACTTTTAATTGCAAGGTACAACATTTGATGATAATGACCATGTAGAAAAAGGTAATTAAATCAATTGTAATGAATCATGAAAGTAATTGGAAGAAAGGAAGGACATACAACCTTTTGAAAAGTTGGTTTTACAGAAAACACAGAAAGAATGAACATTACCATCATGGGGCTAGCGCAGCTCTCAGCCCCAATCTCACCTGAGATCAAAGATACTTTTACATCAGTTGATAGGATGGATCAAAATCTTCCCAAGTAGACGTATGTTCTGGAAGAGTCACATGTTGGTTTTATATAACATTCTATTAGGTAGATAAATAAATGGAGACTTCAGCATGCTTCTTAGTCTTCTTAAAATAATTGTGAAGTTGAAACTTCCAATGACATTCCGTTGAAAGTACTCCTGAATGGTCCACATTTGGCCATTCTGTTGGGGTTCAGATGGCTGTGGACTATTACTGTAGGATATGTGAGTGCACATGCATGGACATGTGTATATGGGTATCTGGAGACTCTGATCTTAGACTGCATTTTTAGAAATAGCACTGAGATTTTTTTGTCACAGTGCTTAAAATATTTTGCAAGATTCTTTTCTAAGTTAACCTCTTAATCATCTTAAATGAAGCAAATCATTTTTCTGTCTCTGGGTAAATTTGATTTTTAAAATAGCCAAGAGTCATTCAGATCCAAATCTGGTGAGTTACATATATAATCATGAGAGAGATTTCTTTTAACAAAATCAGGCCATGGAAAAAACTATGATTACAAGATACTGAGTTTCTTATAATGCTTACAAACCAATTTCAAGGCCATCCTCAATTTCAAAAAATGATAGTAATATTGGAATAAACATAGGCTTCAAGGGCCGTCACTAATATTTTCTAATATTTTGTTCTAAAGAACTGTTAATATGAGTTATTATGCATACCAAGACATAGTTTATCCCTTCTACTTTATATATGTAAATAATCTGATAGCAAACATTTCAGTTGCTTTATATGATGGTATTTTCCCCTAAATAGAGTTAATTGTGGGAATTAGAACTTAAATTCATATTTGTAGTTCGTAAGTTCCTGGCACAGGACTGACATCCAATAAATGTGAAAGGGGTATATGAGTAAAATGAGTAATTTGGTAGAATCCACATACAATTGGACTACATCATATGTGAATGAACCAAATTCTATACTAGTCCGACCTAAAGAAATTTTACATCTGTCAAAAAAAAAACCCATACATATGAACATAAACATAAACATAAATAAATGAAACTGTTAGGGCTCCTGGGTGGCTTGGTTGGTTGAGCGTCCAACTTTGGCTCACGTCACGATCTCAACAGTTCATAAGTTTGAGCCCGCATCAGGCTCTGTGCTGGCAGCTCAGAGCCTGGAGCCTGCTTTGGATTCTGTGTTTCCCTCTTTCTCTGCCCCTCCCCCACTCACACTCAGTGTGTGTGTGTGTGTGTGTGTGTGTGTGTGTGTGTGTGTGTGTGTGTGTGTGGCGATACACACACACACACACCTGAAAGACAGTGAGTCATAAAAGCTTTGTATCTAGCAATCGTCCAAGCACAATATTCTTAAAAAAGTGAAAAAAATACATTCAAATATCGATCATATCCCTCATACAGATAACTTGTAACATCAAACTAAGAATAGATATCTTTGCCAGAGTCTTCAATCTTTATATGGTTATGGGGGCAGATACACTTCACTCCTACCATCCACCCCCACACCAAACCCACACCCCCCACACACACATTCTGGGTTCTTGAACAATGTTATCATTTTTCACAAGATATACATGAATCTTGAAGGACTGTAGCTAATAAGTGTCAAAAATGATACATTAATTTAATCTTTTCTGTATCTTTGTAGCTTAATAGAGGACATATCACTTAGAAGAACAAATATGTATTGAATAATATGTATATAATTTATATGTTTAGAGGACATATGTGTATGGTACAAATAAGTAAATTATATGAAGACAATTAAGGAAAGTAAAGGAAGGAGGGGGAGAAAATGTTCCCAGAACTAAAATTTAAATTAATAAGAATGTGTCACCCACCAAAATCAGATTTTGCTCCTATTGGAAATGTTACACATTGAGGAAAAAAATAAAACACATCAGCGGTCTTATAAAAAGTTTAAAAACTGTATATAGGTAGGGCCCAAAAATCTCTTATCAAAGTTTCATGTTTCATTCCAGGCTTTATTGCACATAGCAGGGAATGGACTGACAGTCACCCCCAAATAGTTTAATAATATACATACCCAATGTCAATAAAATTTTTATCCCCAAAGAGAAAATATCAAATTTGATATATTTCACTCTGACAAGCTGGTTCAAACAAACAAAAAGATGCATGAAATCTTCAGTTTTATATACAGTCTAACAAACTTTATAAAAATGATTCAAAGAATGTAAATCCTATGTGATCTATATTTAAAAAGAAAGATGCTAATAGCAGCAATACAAGAAATTTTCTCCAAGAGTTTCTGTTCACTCAAAACAAAAGCCCAGTCCTGGTAGAAATACCAGGAATTTTAAAGGAAAAATAGCAATAGTTATAATTTATGATCACAAAAATCCCTAAAACTGCATTTAGTACAATACAAGACTTGTTAGAATCCTAAAGCAAGAAAATAGAATCATGGACACACTGCAACTTGATATTCCTTCAAAGGAAGTGTCATGTAAGGGCAGTGGTAAAAGATATATAAGAGTTCAGTTATACCAAGATAAATAAAACTTCCCTCACCTAGAGATATCGTTCTTCTAAAACTACAAATTCCATAGGGAGATACAGAATTGCTCTAATCTTTCCTCAGAGGACTGAGTGAGAAGGAGCTCAGACTCACAAGCACTCAACCTGAAAAAATTGGATGGCAACCCAATTTCAAATCATTTGTACTGTCATCTAGCCATAGAAAGGCAAAACTAGATTGGATAGAGAACTATCTGATATGTGTCATCTCCAGTTTACTGTGGTAGGGACTGAGTGTTTAAAAATATATACCATATAGGCTGAGCACCAAACTGTAATTTAGAAAGAGACCCAAATATAATGGGGACAATCCTAAAGAGGTTGAGAAAATGCTCACAATTACACACTGAAGTCCCACCAAACCAGACAACTTGCTATCGCTCCTCAAACACAGAGGTCCCGATGGCACTGAAATGTAACAACTTGGGGAAGTCTACCAAGGGTAACGTAGCACAGCACAAGGTTCTATTTTTTTAGAAAATAATCTTTATAATGGTTTGTGGGCTGTCAGCATTATGTAATTCCTAATGAGAACCCAAAGGATCCCTTCACTAGCATATTTTCCAGGTCGAAGAGCAACCATTTGTATATGTTTTTGTCTCAAAAAATTTGAGTAGTGCCCCAAACCTTAAAACTATATCCAGAATTCTACTGCATTCTAAAATCTGCCCCAAGTTACCTTTATCTCTTACCAGTATTTTTGAAACAGCCTAGTAGTATTCAAACTTGTTTGCTCATATATGCTTCTAAACATTGTTTGTTTGTTTGTTTGCTTTAATGCTTATTTATTTTTGAGAGAGAGACAGAGACAGAGCATGAGAGGGGAAAGAGCAGAAAGAGAGACACACAGAATCTGAAGCAGGCTCTAGGCTTCGAACTGTCAGCACAGAGTCCCACGCAAGGCTCAAACCCACAAACCATGAGATCATGACCTGAGCCGAAGTCTGATGCTTAACCGACAGAGCCACCCAGGTGCCCCAAAAGCTCTAAACATTGTTAGGTCAACAACTAAAAATTTCATTATGAGTTTAAATTGTTGTGACAGATCAATTTTTGTTCATTTTATATAGATCTCACAAAATCTAAAGATATTTCCATCTTCCAATTAAAATTTTATTACAAATAAGCACTTTAACAGGTGGAAATGTTAAATTAATTTTTTTGTAATTAAACATGTTTCCATCATGTTACCCACACAGAAGCTTATATAATACATACATACACACATGTTTAAAACTTAGAGACATGCTATACAATGTGCTAGTCAATAGCCATTAGCCACATGTGACTACTGAGCGCTTGAAATATGGCTACTTCAAACTGAGATATGCTGTAAGGTAAAATGCACACAAGATTTCAAAAAATCAATATGAAAATTGAGTATAAACTATCTCAATATTTTTTCTATTGACTACATGATGTTGAAGTGGTATTTTTATATATTGGATGAAATAAAATAAATTATTAAAGTTTTACCTGTTTATTTTTAATTAATTTAAATTTAAATTTACATATGTGGTTCACATGTGTAATTCTATTAGAATTATATTTATACTGAATAGTGCTGGTTTTGAATCTGCTATGGATCACCTAAAAAACTTTGGTGTTATAATGTATTTATGATTTTAATTATTTTCATGTCTATAACATTCTGAATTCTTTTAAAAGATATTTTGAATTAAGTTATCTTTCCAAGTGTTAGTGGAATACAATTGATGAAAACAACATTAAAATACTTCATAATTTATTTTTAGAGAGAAAGAGGTAGAGTTTTTGTTTGTTTTTGTTTTTTTATTTTGAGGTAGGGGGGCAGTGGTGGGGAGAGCATGTTCACAGGAGGGGCAGAGAGAGAGAGGGACAGAATCCCAAACGGTCCGGGCCGTCAGCATGGAGCCTGAAGCAGGGCTTGATCTCAGGAACAACAAGATCATGACCTGAGCCAAAAATAAGAGTCTGATGCTTAACTGACTGAACCACCCAGGCACCCAGAAAGAGGGAATCTTAAACAGGCTTCACATTCAGGGTGGAGCACCATGAGGGGCTTGATCCCATGACCCTGGGATCATGACCCAAACCAAAATCAAGAGTCAAACATTCAACTGACAGAGCCACCCAGGTGCCCCCAAATATTTCATAGTTATTAAGGAAAAAGTGAAAATATAAAATTTTATTGTAACTGCATATTCTAATGAGATAGATGGGGGCTTTTTTCCCTAATTAGTTGGCATATCTATAGATGAAAAATTGTTTATTGTGTAATAAGGGTGAACAGCAATTCTTTTTATATTTTATTTTCATACTTAAAAGTACTAGGACACCTTAATCACATAATATGTTGGAATATAATTTTTTCAATGTTACTAAATTCTTTAAACTCCCAAGTTTCATGACAAAAATCCATAGTGGTCTAGTAATAAATAATAATTTTTTAAATCATCAATAACTTAAATATTTTATTGAACACAAGACTCAACCTTCAACTTTTTCTTTGTCTAATCACTGAAGACATTACATTTCGTTTTTTTTTAAATCTTTATTTTTGAGAGAGAGAGAGAGAGAGAGAGAGAGAGAGAGAGAGAGATTGCAAGAAGGGACAGAGAGAGAGGGAAACACAGAATCCAAAGCAGGCTCCAGGCTGTCAGCACAGAGCCTAGTGAGGGCTCAAACTCACCAACCACGAGATCATGACCCAAGCCGAAGTGGGATGCTTAACCCAGGTGCCCTGAAGACGTTACATTTCTAACTTAGGGAAACTATACTGCCAAAAAAACATTACCAATTATCCACCAAATAGTTACTCAGTATCCCTATTACTTTTTCACCTACAGCCTCCTTGTTCTACCAGATAGGATTAGAAAGGGCAAAATAAAAGAATTATAATTATAATCAAATTATAATTATTTTCTAAATGACTTTGACAAAGCAAGTTTTTAGACAAAATACTTCTTTTTAAAAAAATGTTTATGTTTATTTATTTTTGAGAGACAGAGACAGAGCATGAGCAGGGGAGGGGCAGAGAGAGAGGGAGGCATAGAATCCAAAGCAGGCTCCAGGCTCTGAGCTGTCAGCACAGAGCCTGACACAGGGCTCGAACCCATCAACTGTGAGATCATGACCTGAGCCGAGTTGTACACCTAACTGACTGAGCCACCCAGGTGCCCCTGGAAATGTATTCTTTTAAAGACTTGTGTGTCTGTAAGGTTTTCAGGTAGCCTCAGAGGTCTCACATTCTAGTTTGAGCACCCTTTCATTGTCCCATTGACTGTGGCCCTGCTTCCTTCTAACCTTGCCTTCTACAGCCGAATCTCAGCACAGCCCGCAGAATGATTCTTTCAGTTCCAAATCAGAAAATCACTCCTCTGCTCAAACCTTCCAGGCATTTCCCATTCTCACACACAGTAAAAGCCAACTATCTTGACAGTAGAGCCTACAAGGCCGTTAACAATATGCCCTTCAACCCTGTTACCCTTCGTACCCTACTCAACTCCCTTGGCTCAGTTTGCTGAATTACCCTGGCATCTTCACTAGCCTTCAAAATTGCTCTCAGATAATCATCTAAGGAAGATGCTCCCTCTGCTAAAATGTTCTTCCCCTTGACCTCCATGGCTCACTATATCACTTTCTGTAAGTCATTACTCAGATACCTTCTCAGAGATGCTTTCCCTGGCCACCCTACCACTTACCCTTCTATTCCCCTTTCCTGCTGTATTTTTTTCCAAAGTACTTAATGCAATTTGACCATATATTTTCTCAATTTGTTCTTTCACCCTTCATAGAAAGCAAGCTCATATAACAGGTTTTCCCCCCCTGTTCTGTATTCTAACATATCCCTAAAACAATATATGGTATATATGACGCATCCAATAAATTTGTCAAGTGTAAAAATCATGTGATCTCTCTTATAAATGAGAGAAAGTTCTATACACATTGGAGAACAGGGTTGTTTTATTCATTTAGGTTTGTTCTTTTGTGTAATAAAATTGAGTAACTAACACTCAAAATTTTGTTCTAATGCACAGCATCAAGTGGTTCTCTGCAATGAACATCAACATTTATGTTGAATTCATCTAAGTCTATACATATGACTCAAATGTGCGGATGTGACCTGGAAAGCCACATAGTGTTTGTGTATATTTACTAACTCATTATGCACATTCCTTTCAAATGGTTTCCTCCATTTTTGCTAATGTTGATTGGTTTTTCTTTGACTGAAAAGCAGCTTCCTTAGATTTATAAGACATGATTAATGAAAACATTAACTTTACCAATAGCAACATATTAATTGATTCCTTTTTCATATTATTTTATCACAGTCCCTGGATAAAACTATGTAGGTGCTGCCCCTAAAATAATAACTTTTCCACATCAAAATGTCTGAAAAGAATGCAGCTAGAGTGTTAATCAATAGTAAATATATACGGTTGACAGCACACTGGAATTGGGTACCCTGAACTGTAGCCAATCGTGGATGTTATCCATTTTGTCCTTAAAAGCATTTAAGGCAAGTTTGCCAGATGTCACTACCAGAATATAACTTTCCCTTCTTGTCTTTGAGTCATTTAAAAATCCTGTTGGATTTCATTTTATTAACAGGTTAACAGATCTATTACATCCCACTAGAGTACTATTGACTAACTTTGAAAAACTATCCACTTTGCCTCATGTCACTTGTGTAGCATTTTTTCCCAGATATGAAAGTATCAAAGAGTCAAAAATGCTAAGAGTCTTAAAGCATGTTTAGTATAATCTGATGGTCATTGAACATACCTCACAAATCCATGAACTACATATATCATATATATATATATATAGAACCACACACACATACACACACACACACACACACACACACACACGTTCAGTCAACAATATTTCTATATGGAGGTTACTCCATGCTAGTTGCTCTGAAAGGATATAAAACTAAAGAATATGTATTATATCTATGATAAAATATTTAAAATTTTTTTTTCAATGTTTTTTATTTATTTTTGGGACAGAGAGACACAGAGCATGAACGGGGGAGGGGCAGAGAGAGAGGGAGACACAGAATTGGAAACAGGCTCCAGGCTCCGAGCTGTCAGCACAGAGCCCGACGCGGGGCTCGAACTCACAGACGCGAGATCGTGACCTGGCTGAAGTCGGCCGCTTAACCGACTGCGCCACCCAGGCGCCCCTATGATAAAATATTTAAATTAAAACAATATGAACACCACAGAAACTCTATGAAATTATGAGAGTCCACTAATAAATGGGAATCATAGATGAAACTTATTTAAAGATGTCAAACATAAAAGGATATTTAACAATCTGAAGAATATTTATTCCATAAGCAAATAATTATATAGCTTTATTGAATAAATATCCCAAACAATACTTCTGACAGAGAATCAAAATATTAGTTTATCTAAATTACTCACTGTATTCATGCTCTTGAGGTGATGTCCAGAAAGCCACAGAGAAAAACCTAGATAAAGCTAACGCTAATGGCCCTGAACATTCCCATTTTTTCAAAGTGTTCACGTAACATAAGATTTATAGGTTTAAAAGATATGTAAGCCCAGTGATTCCAAACAATATGTATTATATTTGAAAAGTGGTCTTCATGTTACCAAAAGAAGTAATATTCCCATTTCGAGAAAAATACTGACATTAGCTTCTTTCATCTCGGAAGTTAAGGTCTTTTCTCAAATTTTCCCATAAGGGGACAATTCGCCCTTAATTAATATAAAGTTCACAATGGATGTACAAATGAATCATGATTTACAATTAAAGTTCTAATGAGGTCTTCATGAAATAGTGGAATAATCAAAGAATTATCTTCTGGCCTTTGCACAGATTTAAATTATGAAAGCGTTTCAATAAAAGTTGCTAAGGTTTCTATTCTTCACAAAAGGTAACATATAAAGAATAAATATGTTTTCTAAATACTACCAGCTCCTTAAATGCGGTTTTCAAAAAATATATAGTTAATGCCATAAAAAATCATTCTTTCTAATCTGTAAATTCTAAAAAGCTTTTCCAAATAAGAATTTTGACATTTTTATTTTGAAAAAGGCTTTGAAGTCTTAGCTTTTTTCAAAGCAATGTTTCAGAGAAAAGCACATCACATATCAATTTGCACTTAGATATTTATTTTAAAGCATTAGTGCTCCACAGAATTTAGTAGTGAGTCACAAGAGAATAAAACACATAGTTTATATAAACAGGAGAATTTTTCTGAAATACTTTTTTAAGATAATTCTAAACTGTTTTAAAGCAAATGTAATGCATTTTAAAAAGACATATTAGCACAAGTATTTTCTTCTAATTATAATATTTCAGGAAGAAGAACTGATTCATATTTAATGTAGATAAAATACTTGGATAATTCATGTAAAATAGTAAAGAAATTATATTTTAAACATGGTAATATTACCTGAGCATGGTGAAGTCTGAAATACTAGATCATATCGACATATTAATTTTCAGGATAAACATTGATTTTTTAGATGATAAATCTTTAAGATAATTATAACTTCTAGTGAAATATACAATAAAGTTTATGTTACTCAAGGACCAGTGTTTACATAAGGCATAATCAACAAAAGTAGGAAAAACTGAGGGTAATATAAAGTAGCATAGATTTATCCACATTTATTTCTGCTTAAAAGTAACTTCTGGGCAAGAAATAAAACCCATTGGATAAAAATAAAATTGCTCTATTTTTGCCACTGCAAAGGCCGCTGGCCCCAGCTTATGATTATGCGTCCATGGGGTAGAATACACTGATAAACATTTTAATTACTGTTTTATTACAAGACAGCAAATGTCCAATTATTTGTAAATATTAATGACTAATTGAATTATATATAAATTCTCAGCAGTGTTAAGTGGCTCTAGGATATGGAGATGGCTGTAATCAAAAGTGGCCAACTTTTCTTGACAGTCAATTTAGTGAGATAAAATGGGAAACCATCTTTATCAATGTTCTCTTACTCACCTATCTCTCCTAGTACTTCTGCAACAGACAATTAGAACCAGTATTAGTCAAGTCCCAAAAATGACTGCTCTACAAAATGCATTATGACAAGTAAGTGCTGACTTCACTTTGAATAATTCCACTTCAATTCTACCCTCTTCCTAAAATATGGAAAGCAGACACAAAAGCAAACTTGCTTGGTGGACATCCTAAGTCAAACATCTTAGAATTGAAAGGAATCTTGGAGATCCTTCTACATTATATTCACTTTTTGAAGATAGCCAAGTAAAGAATATATTTTCTGAAGCTAAAAACATATCCAGAATGCAAAAGCTTATCAAATAATCCAAGTATCAGATAAAATAGTCTGTATTCAAAACAAAACTCAGACAAGAGTCAGAAAAGGAAAGGATCTCTTTTCCTTCTCTTGAAACCTGCTTTCCATGAAGCCCCTTCCCTCCTCTGCAAAATAAAGGGAATAGGATCAGCCATAAAGCACAACTGAGTTGTTAGCCAAGGATACTGTCTAACCTTGGGACGCGTGGGTGGCTCAGTTGCTTAAGTGTCTGACTTCAGCTTGGGTCATGATCTCATGGTTCATGGGTTCAAGCCCCGCATCGGGCTCTGTGCTGACAGTTTAGAGCCTGGCTCCTGCTTCAGATTCTGTGTCTCCCTCTCTCTCTGCCCCTCCCCTGCTCGCACTGTCTCTCCCTCCCTCTCTCAAAGATAAACATTAAAAAAAAATAATAAAGGATACTGTCTAACCTTGATGACTATAGGAATCAGTAGTTGTGACTTTCTTGCCAAGTTTTAGGAAGGAGGCATGTTCTACAATATAAAATGTTATTTTGTTAAAGTTCTTCAAATGCTCTATGTAATGATTCTTTATTCCCTGTGGTCACTCTTTGCTTATAAAACTAGTTCCCCTATGGGAAAACTCTTTTCATGGATAATGGATAACATCCTAACATCTGGTCTTTATAAAGCTGTAGAGCCAAGACATTTTCCCTCTAACATTAAATAATACCTTACCGCTGATGCTGGCATCCTAAAGGCAAAAATGAGCATCACAGCACAAATGAGAAAAGGAAGGAGAAGGTATTATTGGTCATAGCCCAAGAAATGACTTCAAATCAGAGTTTCTTTAACTGAGTCTGATGGCCAAATACCATATGTATATTTACAATCTTAGTTCATGTTGAATTGCCTGACTCCAAGCTAATTTTTCCGCTAAGGAATCGGGAGATTCAAAACAGCACTTTTGGAACTTGCGAAAGTACTGAACTCTGAAGGTAAGCCCCCCTTTCTGCTTTTTCAATTGTATTTTGCAAATGTATTAGATAATGGGTTTATCCCCATTATCTTTCAGTCTTTCATTAGACATCTTCACAAAAATACAGCATTTGAGATTCCGTATACATAACACTGCAAAACTAGGAATATCCTAACTCCTTTTTCCCTCAGTTCTCAACTGATACCCTGACTGGTTTATCATAAAAACAATCACCTCACTTAAATACCCACAACTCCCTTTTTTTTGTCTCAATGTCTCTGTGTGTTTAATCTTTATTGTTATGGATGGATAATATTTTGAAGTATTAGGTGATGTGTTTCCCCATCCCCTGTCATGTTCAACTCCTTTACTTGTATTCAGAGGGCCTGGATTCAAGTTTAGACTCACTTTCAGGTAGAAATGATTCACTTACCCATGGTTTTCAAGGCTGAGCCAATGTAGGGGTTAAAACACACACACACACTCAACATAAGAATTAGAATCAAGTGCATTTTTATAGAGCTCCAAATTAAGATAAAAGACTATAGTTTGGGGAGAAAAGGATCCCAGAGACAACAACAGCAACAAGACAACAGCAGCAACTAGAGCCAAATCAGATACAAGGTTATGAGTATCACAGAAACAAAACCAGACCTCCCTCCCCAGCCACTCAGTAAAGACCTTTAAACAACCAAGCCAGCAATCCATCCACTGATTATACAAGAGAAATCCTGCACCTTTACATTCCTAGACTTTTCTCAATATCCCCCCAGCCCACCACCAGCCTTCTGAAGCCTTACTGAATTGGGGTTGACAACCCCAATTCAGTAAGCCAGAACTCAAAGAAGGTTCTACAGTGATTGGTAGATTGGTTCTCACGCACCTAGAGTGATAGCGATAGAACAGAACCCTGTGCCTGTCAGAGACCAGAGAGAATCATCTGAGATCACCCACAGAACTGAAGATTTCTCCAAGCCTCTTCATTCCCTCCAGGGCATAAGGAAGGTAAGTCTCTATCCCTCACTCACTCTCATTTAAATGGTGAATCCCTCCAACTGTGCTTATACCCAACTGCTCCTTCCTCTTCAAGATTTGTCTCCTTTCATTTCCTCTGCCATCGTTTCTGCCTTTGTCTTTTGCTCCAAGGGACATTTTCCTTCCTCTAGCCCACACTAAAGCTCAAAAATGATTCAAAGGAATTGCTGACCTAATTAGAAAGCATTAATTCCCTTCTCTGATGTCTACTTGCCAAACTGGCATTTCCCCAGTAAAAATTAAGTCCATATGGGCTGAGATAAGAAAACAGAAAAGGCAGAACAGTAATTCAAAACCATAGAGGGAATCCAAAGCATACAGCAGGAGGAAATCTTTTGTGAAGAGGACCAAGGTGCAGAGTGGAAGGGACTTTGAAAATGAAATATCCATGTGATATATCCTCTCCTCCCACCTTATCGGTGCATAATCTATTATTCAACACTTCTGGGAGACCTATAGGGCCACCTGAACCACTAGCTGCATCCCATAAACTTTGATATGTTGTATGTTTATTATCATTTTATTCAAACAGATTCAAGTTTCTCTTGTTATTTCTTGGATCCAATGCCTACGTGGAAGTCTTCTGTTCCATTTCGACAAGTTTGGGGCTTTCTGATTTATGTTACCTTTATAGATTTCTCATTTAATTCCACTGTTGTCAGTGAACAATATGATTTCAGTATTTCTAAATTTACTGAGACCTGTTTTATTGCCAGAATATGATCTATCCTGTTAAAGTAACTTTTGCACTTAAAAAGAATGTTTTCTGTCATTGTCACCTATACTGTCTATGAATATCAAGTCAAAGTGATTGGTAGTGTTGTTCAGATTGACTCCAGGTTGTTTATTTATGAGGGGGGGAGCGGTGGGGGTGGGGAGGTTGGCCTAATTGTTCTATCAGTTCCTGAAATAAAATCTACAACTATGATTGTGCGCTTGACTATTTTTCCCTTTAATTCCATCAACTTTTGCCTCATGTTTCTTGAAACTTTGTTTTGGGCCCAGGCACATTTGTGAATGTCAGGACTTCCTTAAGAATTTAGCTTTTTATCATTATGAACTGTCCCTCTTAATCTCTGGTAATACATTTTGTTTTCACATCTATTTTATCATATATTAATATGACAATTCAGCTTTCTTATGATAGTTTGCATATATAACTTGTTATATCCATTTATTTCAGCTTATGTATTTATATTTATCACTTTTATATGGCATAGGGTTGAACGTTATTTTTATTTATTTGAATCCATTGTAATAATATCAACCTTTATTTGTAGTGTTTAGTCCATTAACTAGTCCAGTAATTACTGATAGGATTAACTGTGAGTCTACTATTTTATTTTCTACTTGACCTTTTATTTTTTGTCCTCTATTTTTCCTTTCCTGTATATAGAGACAGTATTTGAACATTTTTAGAATTCCATTTCAATTGTATCTGTTGCTATTTTAACAGATGGATATATATATGTGTGTGTGTGTGTGTATATATATATATATATATATATATATATATATATGTATATAGTGTGTGTATATACCTAGTGTGTATATAGATATAGTGTGTGTGTGTATATATATAGATATAGTGTATATACATATATAGTGCATATATATATAGTGCATATATAGTGTGTGTATATATAGTGTTTATATGTTATAATGTGTGTATATATATAGTGTGCGTGTGTGTATGTATACATATGTGTGTGTGTGTGTATATATATATATATATATATATACACACATGTAGTATATATACTATATATATAGAGAGAGTAATACATGGCCTTGACTCTTCATACCCACAGAGCCAATATTACTACCTCGTATAAAACATAGAAATCTTGCACACTTATAGGTTCATGCCTTTCATCCTTTAGGTTATGATGGACATATCATACATTATAAATCCCTCAATACAATGTAAACCTTTGTGTTTTAAATGCTTACACAATTTATGAAGATATGGGGGAAAACAAAACAAAAATTTCCATTTATATTTGCCCAGATATTTACCATCATTCCTGATGCTCTTCATTCTTTACTGATAATTGAATTTCTATAATTTTTTCTCTTTCTAAAGGATATCTAAAGAAGATGACTAATTAATAGGCATAAAGTTTCAGCTAAGCAAGAGGACCAAGATCTGCTGTAGAACATTGCACTAAGTTTGCAGATACTCTTAACTCTTCACCTTCTAGAATTCTCCACTCTTCAGCATTGTTTTCCAGCTTCACTTTTGTAGTTCCTTAGGCAACAATAATGTATTATACATTTAAAATTTTGTTGATAGGGTAAATCTCATGTTAAGTATTGTTATCACATAAAATATAAAGTAAAATAAAAATAAATTTTAAATAAAATATCCTTTAGCATATCTTTTAATGCTGGTCTGCTGGTGACAAAATTTCTTAGTTTATCTTGAAAATGTATTTTACCTTCATTTTTAAAAGTATTTTCAGTGAAACAGATCCTGGGTTGACAGGATGTTGTCTTTTTTTTTTTCCTTTTCAGTTCTTTAAAAACATTTTATTCTACCCTGGCCTCCATGGTTTCTTATGAGAAGATAGTTGTTAATTAGATTGTTGTTCCCTTGTAAGTAATTGGTCATTTTCGCTTTTCTCAAGATTTTTTCTTTATGACTTTCAACAGTTTGACTATAATATGCCTTGACATAGGCATATTTATCTTCATTCAGCTTGGTGTTTAACATCTTGTATCTACAAAATATTTCATAAAACTTGGGAAATTTTTTGGTATATCTCTAAAAAAGTGTTTTTGTTGCACTATCTTTCCTCTTTCTGGTTTTCCAGTTTCCTGTATGTTGAACTATTTGATATTGTCTCACAGCTAAGATTCTGTTCATTCTGTTTTCAATCTGTTTTCTCTGTTCTTCACTTTGGATAATTTCTATTGATCTTGAACTTCGCTTACTTTCCTGTCATGTTCATTCATCATTAAGTCTATCCAGTTAATATTTTTAAAGATTATATTAAGTTCTAAAATGTACATTATTTTGTGTTTATTTCTCTGCTAAAATTTTATCCACTGAAAACATGTTTTATTTTACTTCACAAAGTATCTTAGTCCCTCCATGACCTTTGTCTGTTAGCTCCAACACCTGGTTGATCTTGGAGTCAGCCTCTGTAGATTGTTTACTTGTGAGAATGTGTTCCATTTTCTCAATACTTTGTATGTTGATTACTTTGGGATTATACATTATGAATGTTAATTTGTGGAGAATTCAAATGCTGTGTTTGTTTTTGTTTTTGTTTTTTTCTCCAGTGAATGTGGTTTCCTTTGTTTCAGCAGGACTGGTTTGAGCTGGTCTTGAACTTCCAACACTGTTTGTTAGGCAACAACTCCATTCTCATTTCAATTATTTTCTTTAAATCTGAACTGCTGAGTCTGTTCTGCACATATATCATTCAAGGGTAAGTCAGAGATGTAGGCAGACTGAATTTGTAGATACTCTCTGTAACTCTTCACCTTCTGAAATTCTCCACACCCTTCAGCATTCATGGTTTCCCAGCCTCACTTTTGTAGTTCCCCAGGCCAAAAAGACAGGACTATTCCACATGAGCCCCTGCTGCCACTGCACATGGTCACTGTGTCATCTTTAGTGTTCACAGTGCCACTCAGAGGGCACCTAGCCCTAGTCTATAAGCCTCCGAGAGAAAACTTAGTGGTATAGTTGGCCATCTCCCCTCTAAGAAAACATGCACTTGTCACTAAAGTCTGTCTACTTCTGGTCACTCTCCAGTAGCTTCAGAGAGTTGGTTTTTGTTGTTGTTGTTGTTTTTGTTTTTGTTTTTGTTTTTTTCATGATTTCCAGCTTTTATAGTTCTTTTCTACAGTCATATCTCTGGTAGGGTCTTACCCTGACTTACATGGAAGCAGAAGAACTTGGATCATTTGGAACACTTTTTCCCCCTCAACTCTCACATGTAATCCTTCCAGGAATCCTGCTACTTATATCTTAAAACTACATCCATCATCTAGACGCCTTCATGACCACTATATTCTTTGAAGTCACAAACCCTTTCCCCTGGGTATCTGCCATAACCTTCTAATTGGTCTTCCTCCTAGTTTTGTTCCCCTACAGTATGGAGACACTGCAGCCAGAGCCATCTTTATAAAACACAGTCAAACCATGTCATTCCATTATTCAAAATCTCCCAATGGCTCCCCATTTCACTCAGTAAAAATCCAAGCTCTTTACAATCTGCTACAGGGATTAAGTGACCTGGGCCTCTATAACTCCTTCATATCCTTTTTTTTTTTTTTTTTTTTTTTTATTTTTATTTATTTATTTATTTATTTTTTAATATATGAAATTTACTGTCAAACTGGTTTCCTTACAACACCCAGTGCTCATCCCAAAAGGTGCCCTCCTCAATACCCATCACCCACCCTGCCCTCCCTCCCACCCCCCATCAACCCTCAGTTTGTTCTCAGTTTTTAACAGTCTCTTATGCTTTGGCTCTCTCCCACTCTAACCTCTTTTTTTTTTTTTTTTCCCTTCCCCTCCCCCATGGGTTTCTGTTACGTTTCTCAGGATCCACATAAGAGTGAAACCATATGGTATCTGTCTTTCTCTGTATGGCTTATTTCACTTAGCATCACACTCTCCAGTTCCATCCACGTTGCTACAAAAGGCCATATTTCATTCTTTCTCATTGCCACGTAGTATTCCATTGTGTATATAAACCACAATTTCTTTATCCATTCATCAGTTGATGGACATTTAGGCTCTTTCCATAATTTGGCGATTGTTGAGAGTGCTGCTATAAACATTGGGGTACAAGTGCCCCTATGCATCAGTACTCCTGTATCCCTTGGATAAATTCCTAGCAGTGCTATTGCTGGGTCATAGGGTAGGTCTATTTTTAATTTTCTGAGGAACCTCCACACTGCTTTCCAGAGTGGCTGCACCAATTTGCATTCCCACCAACAGTGCAAGAGGGTTCCCGTTTCTCCACATCCTCTCCAGCATCTATAGTCTCCTGATTTCTTCATTTTGGCCACTCTGACTGGCGTGAGGTGGTATCTGAGTGTGGTTTTGATTTGTATTTCCCTGATGAGGAGCGACGTTGAGCATCTTTTCATGTGCCTGTTGGCCATCCGGATGTCTTCTTTAGAGAAGTGTCTATTCATGTTTTCTGCCCATTTCTTCACTGGGTTATTTGTTTTTCGGGTGTGGAGTTTGATGAGCTCTTTATAGATTTTGGATACTAGCCCTTTGTCCGATGTGTCATTTGCAAATATCTTTTCCCATTCCGTTGGTTGCCTTTTAGTTTTGTTGGTTGTTTCCTTTGCTGTGCAGAAGCTTTTTATCTTCATAAGGTCCCAGTAATTCACTTTTGCTTTTAATTCCCTTGCCTTTGGGGATGTGCCGAGTAAGAGATTGCTACGGCTGAGGTCAGAGAGGTCTTTTCCTGCTTTCTCCTCTAAGGTTTTGATGGTTTCCTGTCTCACATTCAGGTCCTTTATCCATTTTGAGTTTATTTTTGTGAATGGTGTGAGAAAGTGGTCTAGTTTCAACCTTCTGCATGTTGCTGTCCAGTTCTCCCAGCACCATTTGTTAAAGAGACTGTCTTTTTTCCATTGGATGTTCTTTCCTGCTTTGTCAAAAATGAGTTGGCCATACGTTTGTGGGTCTAGTTCTGGGGTTTCTATTCGATTCCATTGGTCTATGTGTCTGTTTTTATGCCAATACCATGCTGTCTTGATGATGACAGCTTTGTAGTAGAGGCTAAAGTCTGGGATTGTGATGCCTCCTGCTTTGGTCTTCTTCTTCAAAATTACTTTGGCTATTCGGGGCCTTTTGTGGTTCCATATGAATTTTAGGATTGCTTGTTCTAGTTTCGAGAAGAATGCTGGTGCAATTTTGATTGGGATTGCATTGAATGTGTAGATAGCTTTGGGTAGTATTGACATTTTGACAATATTTATTCTTCCAATCCATGAGCAGGGAATGTCTTTCCATTTCTTTATATCTTCTTCAATTACCTGCATAAGCTTTCTATAGTTTTCAGCATACAGATCTTTTACATCTTTGGTTAGATTTATTCCTAGGTATTTTATGCTTCTTGGTGCAATTGTGAATGGGATCAGTTTCTTTATTTGTCTTTCTGTTGCTTCATTGTTAGTGTATAAGAATGCAACTGATTTCTGTACATTGATTTTGTATCCTGCAACTTTGCTGAATTCATGTATCAGTTCTAGCAGACTTTTGGTGGAGTCTATCGGATTTTCCATGTATAATATCATGTCATCTGCAAAAAGCGAAAGCTTGACTTCATCTTTGCCAATTTTGATGCCTTTGATTTCCTTTTGTTGTCTGATTGCTGATGCTAGAACTTCCAGCACTATATTAAACAGCAGCGGTGAGAGTGGGCATCCCTTTCGTGTTCCTGACCTCAGGGAAAAAGCTCTCAGTTTTTCCCCATTGAGGATGATGTTAGCTGTGGGCTTTTCATAAATGGCTTTTATGATCTTTAAGTATGTTCCTTCTATCCCGACTTTCTCAAGGGTTTTTATTAAGAAAGGGTGCTGGATTTTGTCAAAGGCCTTTTCTGCATCGATTGACAGGATCATATGGTTCTTCTCTTTTTTTTTGTTAATGTGATGTATCACGTTGATCGATTTGCGAATGTTGAACCAGCCCTGCATCCCAGGAATGAATCCCACTTGATCATGGTGAATAATTCTTTTTATATGCTGTTGAATTCGATTTGCTAGTATCTTATTGAGAATTTTTGCATCCATATTCATCAGGGATATTGGCCTGTAGTTCTCTTTTTTTACTGGGTCTCTGTCTGGTTTAGGAATCAAAGTAATACTGGCTTCATAGAATGAGTCTGGAAGTTTTCCTTCCCTTTCTATTTCTTGGAATAGCTTGAGAAGGATAGGTATTATCTCTGCTTTAAACGTCTGGTAGAACTCCCCTGGGAAGCCATCTGGTCCTGGACTCTTATTTGTTGGGAGATTTTTGATAACCGATTCAATTTCTTCGCTGGTTATGGGTCTGTTCAAGCTTTCTATTTCCTCCTGATTGAGTTTTGGAAGAGTGTGGGTGTTTAGGAATTTGTCCATTTCTTCCAGGTTGTCCAATTTGTTGGCATATAATTTTTCATAGTATTCCCTGATAATTGTTTGTATCTCTGAGGGATTGGTTGTAATAATTCCATTTTCATTCATGATTTTATCTATTTGGGTCATCTCCCTTTTCTTTTTGAGAAGCCTGGCTAGAGGTTTGTCAATTTTGTTTATTTTTTCAAAAAACCAACTCTTGGTTTCGTTGATCTGCTCTACAGTTTTTTTAGAGTCTATATTGTTTATTTCTGCTCTGATCTTTATGATTTCTCTTCTTCTGCTGGGTTTAGGCTGCCTTTGCTGTTCTGCTTCTGTTTCCTTTAGGTGTGCTGTTAGATTTTGTATTTGGGATTTTTCTTGTTTCTTGAGATAGGCCTGGATTGCAATGTATTTTCCTCTCAGGACTGCCTTTGCTGCATCCCAAAGCGTTTGGATTGTTGTATTTTCATTTTCGTTTGTTTCCATATATTTTTTAATTTCTTCTCTAATTGCCTGGTTGACCCACTCATTCGTTAGTAGGGTGTTCTTTAACCTCCATGCTTTTGGAGGTTTTCCAGACTTTTTCCTGTGGTTGATTTCAAGCTTCATAGCATTGTGGTCTGAAAGTATGCATGGTATAATTTCAATTCTTGTAAACTTATGAAGGGCTGTTTTGTGACCCAGTATATGATCTATCTTGGAGAATGTTCCATGTGCACTCGAGAAGAAAGTATATTCTGTTGCTTTGGGATGCAGAGTTCTAAATATATCTGTCAAGTCCATCTGATCCAATGTATCATTCAGGGCCCTTGTTTCTTTATTGACTGTGTGTCTAGATGATCTATCCATTTCTGTAAGTGGGGTGTTAAAGTCCCCTGCAATGACCACATTCTTATCAATAAGGTTGCTTATGTTTATGAGTAACTGTTTTATATATCTGGGGGCTCCGGTATTTGGCGCATAGACATTTATAATTGTTAGCTCTTCCTGATGGATAGACCCTGTAATTATTATATAATGCCCTTCTTCATCTCTTGTTACAGCCTTTAATTTAAAGTCTAGTTTGTCTGATATAAGTATGGCTACTCCAGCTTTCTTTTGGCTTCCAGTAGCATGATAAATAGTTCTCCATCCCCTCACTCTCAATCTAAAGGTGTCCTCAGATCTCAAATGAGTCTCTTGTAGACAGCAAATAGATGGGTCTTGTTTTTTTATCCATTCTGATACCCTATGTCTTTTGGTTGGCGCATTTAATCCATTTACATTCAGTGTTATTATAGAAAGATACGGGTTTAGAGTCATTGTGATGTCTGTATGTTTTATGCTTGTAGTGATGTCTCTGGTACTTTGTCTCACAGGATTCCCCTTAGGATCTCTTGTAGGGCTGGTTTCGTGGTGACAAATTCCTTCAGTTTTTGTTTGTTTGGGAAGACCTTTATCTCTCCTTCTATTCTAAATGACAGACTTGCTGGATAAAGGATTCTCGGCTGCATATTTTTTCTGTTTAGCACACTGAAGATATCGTGCCAAGCCTTTCTGGCCTGCCAAGTTTCAAAGGAGAGATCAGTCACGAGTCTTATAGGTCTCCCTTTATATGTGAGGGCACGTTTATCCCTTGCTGCTTTCAGAATTTTCTCTTTATCCTTGTATTTTGCCAGTTTCACTATGATATGTCGTGCAGAAGATCGATTCAAGTTACGTCTGAAGGGAGTTCTCTGTGCCTCTTGGATTTCAATGCCTTTTTCCTTCCCCAGTTCAGGGAAGTTCTCAACTATAATTTCTTCAAGTACCCCTTCAGCACCTTTCCCTCTCTCTTCCTCCTCTGGGATACCAATTATGCGTATATTATTTCTTTTTAGTGTATCACTTAGTTCTCTAATTTTCCCCTCATACTCCTGGATTTTTTTATCTCTCTTTCTTTCAGCTTCCTCTTTCTCCATAACTTTATCTTCTAGTTCACCTATTCTCTCCTCTGCCTCTTCAATCCGAGCCGTGGTGGTTTCCATTTTGTTTTGCATTTCGTTTAAAGCGTTTTTCAGCTCCTCGTGACTGTTCCTTAGTCCCTTGATCTCTGTAGCAAGAGATTCTCTGCTGTCCTGTATACTGTTTTCAAGCCCAGCGATTAATTTTATGACTATTATTCTAAATTCACTTTCTGTTATATTATTTAAATCCTTTTTGATCAGTTCATTAGCTGTTGTTATTTCCTGGAGATTCTTCTGAGGGGAATTCTTCCGTTTGGTCATTTTGGACAGTCCCTGGAGTGGTGAGGACCCGCAGGACACTTCCCCCGTGCTGTGGTGTATAACTGGCGTTGGTGGGCGGGGCCGCAGTCCGACCTGATGTCTGCCCCCAGCCCCCCGCTGGGGCCACAGTCAGACTGGTGTGTGCCTTCTCTTCCCCTCTCCTAGGGGCGGGATTCACTGTGGGGTGGTGTGGCCCGTCTGGTCTACTTGCACACTGCCAGGCTTGTGGTGCTGGGGAGCTGGCGTATTAGCTGGGGTGGGTAGGCAAGGTGCACAGGGGCGGGAGGGGCAGGCTTAGCTCGCTTCTCCTTAGGTGATCCACTTCAGGAGGGGCCCTGTGGCAGCGGGAGGGAGTCAGATCCGCTGCCGGAGGTTTGGCTCCGCAGAAGCACAGAGTTGGGTGTTTGCGCGGAGCGAGCAAGTTCCCTGGCAGGAACTGGTTCTCTTTGGGATTTTGGCTGGGGGATGGGCGGGGGAGATGGCGCTGGCGAGCGCCTTTGTTCCCCGACAAGCTGAGCTCTGCCGGCCGGGGGCTCAGCAGCTCTCCCTCCCTTTGTCCTCCAGCCTTCCCGCTTTCTGAGCAGAGCTGTTAACTTCTGACCTCCCAGACGCTAAGTCGCGCTTGCTGTCGGAACACAGTCCGTCCGGCCCCTCCGCTTTTGCCAGCCTGACTCGGGGGCTCTGCTTGGCCGGCGAGCCGCCCCTCCGCCCCGGCTCCCTCCCGCCAGTCCGTGGAGCGCGCACCGCCTCGCCGCCCTTCCTACCCTCTTCCGTGGGCCTCTCGTCTGCGCTTGGCTCCGGAGACTCCGTTCTGCTAATCCTCTGGCGGTTTTCTGGGTTCTTTAGGCAGGTGTAGGTGGAATCTAAGTGATCAGCAGGACGCGCGGTGAGCCCAGCGTCCTCCTACGCCGCCATCTTCCGGAACTCCTCTAACTCCTTCATATCCTAATATCCTTCACCTGCACTCACTCTTCTCCAGAACACTGTCCTCTCTTGTTTCTCAAATACATGCCTTTGTGTTTGCTATCACTCTGCTGGAATGCTCTTCCCCAGAAATGTCCATTGCTCATTCTTTCAGTTCTCTAATAAAACATTTTACCAGTGGAGTCTTCTCTGATCACCTCCTATAAAATATCCGACACCCTTCCTTGCTCACCCTTCTCTTTTGCTCTCCATTCTGAAACTGGCCTTTTACCTTCAAAGTACACAGGTTGGCCTGACCTCTTACATCTTCAGTAATGTATTTGTTTCTTGTTCTATGTCCACTCACTAGAAGTTAAACTCCTTAAAAACAATGGCTTGTTCTGCTCCTTTTTGTATATCCAGATCTTAGAAGATTGTCCAATTCACAGTAAATATTCATTCAATAATTTGCTGAGGTAGTGAATCAACAGTTTAAATTCATTTTGACAATGAGTGCTTTCATAAATTTGAATGTCTCTACATATTTAAATATTAATATGCACTTATATTTTTCCTGTTTTTAAATACCTCAAAAATACTTCATAACTAATGTAATATACACACAAATAGCTTAGTTCTTTTAAATATCTCTTCAAATAAATATCAGTTATCTAAAAACAATTGGAAGTCTTATAATGCAATATTAAGGGTTTGTCCCAAGAGATTGTCCCAATGAGAGTGAAATTTATTTCTAAACCTAACATAAAGGCATGAATGGCACAGGCCTTATTTAATGTTTGTAAATCTTATCTAAACCCTCTGGGTTTGAAAGGCCCTTAACTAAGGAAAGCACACTTATCATTCTAGGTGAACTGATGTTACCTTCTCAAGCCATTTGAGGATTCTGGAAGAAAACTTTATGACCACAATACATAGTGTTATTAGCCAGATTTATGACCAGGATGGTGTACTTTAAGGCTAGATGTATCCAGTACAATCGTCTTCAGTTTCAGATAAACATAGTGAGCCCTTTAGAGTAATATGACAACAGCAATGCAGACACCATGCTATTCACACAGGGTGGATATGTCAGTCTTCTGGTTCAGTTTAAACCCTAAAGAACAGTAGCCTTTTCTGGCTCACTGACTGGTTTTGGTAGTTGTATTTCTGTGACCCTACCCTGACTTCTTGTCAAGGTGAGTATACTCAACCCATCTGCTAACCAACTGCATCTGACCATCAGACAGAGCTTTAAGGTCTTTTTAAAGTCAGAATTCATTTTCCTCTTAGGTCTCTTCTTCTCTGATACCACTCTTCCATTCATGAAAATGGAAATCTTACTTTACTTCACTAAGGCATCATTATTTGAGAGCTTCACAGATAAATTATTCAAGTAACAAACTACAGCTGAATCAGCAGTCCCTCATTCTCCTCTCCTCTATCTTCACCATTCATCCCACTTCCCCAGTTCTTCTTAGAGCTGTGTTGTCAATTTCTCACTGGCATAACTACACAAACCCTCTAAGGGAAGGTTGCTTGCCCTATTATTCAGACCAAGGTGGAAAAAATCTGTTTTCTTCCTGGTTCGATTAAGGAGACAGTTCTAGTTTTCCTAATCAGAATTAACACTTAGCACTTATAGGTATTAGTCACTTCACATATCATGGCCCCTTAATGTTAATAGTGAAGCAGGAACTACCCTATTTGCAGATGAGAAAACTGAGGATTGGCAAGTCAATTTCTCAAGTTCACACAGGCAGAGCCAGAACACAAAACTAAGTATGTCTCTTTTCCCTCTACACACTGCAGTGTAAGGCCACAAACACAAAATCTTAGAAATGGTCAGGAGGTCAGGTTTACAGAGCATGTATTTATCATCATAAATTAAAAATGAATTCAATTATTTAAAACCACAAACTGACCTGGTTGATGCAGCATAAGGTACAACCTGCCCTGATTCCTTTTCAGTGGTTAATTTCATCTGTGTGGATACTGGCAAATGGACGCTTGTCAAAACTACTCGAACTTCTAATCTCAGGAAGATTTTGACTGGCCCACAGCCAAGTCTGGAATGATCTCAATCTCTCAGTCCTTTCACAGACTGCAGACCTTGCATGACCTTCCCTTCTGCATCTATACCTGCTGCTGAGGATTGGCATGGGGAGCTGGACTCGCTCCTAGCCCACATGGCCTTGATAAGGTCAATAAGGGCCATCTTTCCCAAAAGGCTCGCTGCAAGTTATCAGCTCTAAGGGCCAAAAATCATCAGAAGCAAGTCTTGAATATCTCTGTTAAAGAACTATATTCACAGAACTAGGAACAGTCATCTGAAAAAGTCCCTGCAGTGAGGATAGAGAAAAGTCAGGAAGTTAATGACAAAGGAAACTGGCCTCAGGCCAATCATCCAAAACTCCAGAAGGAAAGCAAGCTATGTTAGGTCAGTGTGACAGCAGGGGGCATGGAGCCAATCACCAGAATGAGGACATAAGAGATGTATTAAAGTTTTAAGAAGGGCTAATAAGAGCAAGACACATCCACAGACTCAGGGGGACAGGTAATGGGGAGGATAGTAAGGTCCCACGACAGTCTTGAGTCGGGACTCAAGAATAAAACCAGCAATAAAACCAGAGTCCCAGACTTTTACACTGCATTAAGGTGGAGACTTTTTCACAAAACCAAAGCAGGTAGGAGCCCTTTTACTGTAGTAATTGTAGCAAATTTGCAACACCAATAGCAAAGTTGATTTCTTGCTGAGTTATAGATCCCTAAATTCTTCCTGACAAAGACTAGAACCAATCCCAGTGCCTGGGGAATTCTAAATGTGAAGGTTCGTGTAAAGCAAAGCCCTAACCTCCTACACTTAATTTCAAAGGTTGTGTATTCCTTTAATGAGGCATCAGCAATCTTTGTCCATAAAGTACCAAATAATAAATATTTTAGGGTTGAGGACCATATAATCCATTCCTTGTGGCAATTACTCTGTCACTATACTGGGAAAGCAGCCACAAATAGTATGTAAACAAATATGTAAACAAATGAGCATTGCAGTGCCCCAATAAAACTATTTTATCAATGTTGAAATTTGAATTTCATATACTTTTCATGTGTCATGGAACATTATTCTTTTTGTGACTTTTATTCCCCTGAACCATTTCAAAAGGTAAAATCCATCCCTACCGTACACCATACCAAAACAGGTGGCCATCCAGATTTGGCCCACAGCCCACAGGCCCCTAACCTGCGCATTCAATGACATAGTGTGTTAGTTTCCTGTGTGAAGGACTTCTCTAGCTCCCCTGTCATTTGCAGAACTGAGAGAAGCAAGAGCTCTCCATCTGAGTGAATGGCCACACCCTTGACACATGAAGCCCTCTGCAATGTACATAGATTCCTCCCTCACGTGTTTATTAAGGGAAGGTGTAGTGTAAGAGAAGCAATGTACAGGGGCACTTTGGGTGGCTCAGTTGGTTAAGCGGACGACTTCGGCTCAGGTCATATCTTGCGGTTCGTGGGTTCGAGCCTCACATCAGGCTCTGTGCTGACAGCTCAGAGCCTGGAGCCTGCTTCAGATTCTGTCTCCCTCTCTCTCTCTCTCTGCCCTCCCCCACTTGCACTCTGTCTCTCTCTCTCTCTCTGTCTCTCTCTCTCTCAAAAACAAATGCTAATTTAAAAAAAAAAGTAATGTACATACCACTTTCACATGCTTTTTTGACCTTCTTTCAAAATGGTTTTTTGAAATTTTTATTTATTTTGGAGAGAGAGAGACAGAGACAGACACAGAGCACTAGCGGGAGAGGGCAGAGAGAGAGGGAGACACAGAATGCAAAGCAGGCTCCGGGCCCCGAGCTGTCAGCCCAGAGCCTGATGCGGGGCTCAAACCCAGGTACCGCGAGGTCATGACCTGAGCTGAATGAAGTCAGTTAACCGACGGAGGCACCCCGGCACCCCTGACCTTCATTTCAAAGTGCTATTCAGTAATGTACAGAATGGCTGCACCAACATTTAATGCAAACACGTGTGTTATAAGCTCTTTCCAACTTTCAAAGTTTTTCTATGATTTATTGTTATCTCTCCCTTCTTCTTCCCCTTGGGATGATTTTCAATAATGCCATCACAGTATGAATCTAGTCATATTTTCCAGAAAATAAAAGAGGGTTTTCCCCTTATACATGCCCATCTGTTGTTGGTGTTCTCATACAATGAGCCCAGCATTCAAAAGAAATCTCTTTAGTCTGAAATGAGTTCATGAGCCAACAAGATCCAGTGATGGGAGCCAATGGAAACAAACACATTCTTAACAACTGAACTTTTGAAATTACCCCTCTGTTTCCCCATAAATGAAAAGTTTAAGTTTTCATAGTTTTTGTTTTTGCATTTAAAAAATTTTCGTATTATAGTAACACATGTTGATTGGTATCTATCATTTTAAATCTCTCCCCTCCATCCTCATATCCTTTTGGATACTTCCAAGGTAATGACTCAAAGAAGCTTTGGGATTCTGCTTCATGTAATAATTATTCTTGCTGCTGTCATACCTCCCACTAAGACATAGTATGAAAAGGTTAAAGCACACATATTAGCCCTACCTGGAAATATCCTTTTTCCAGCCTAAGAGAATTAAAATCCAAATTTGGAAAGTGAGGGGTAGGAGGGGGGAAAAAAAAAGTAACCCTCTACAAAAGGGTTGCAAAGTCAACTAGGATTGAAACAAGTGCCCCAAGGTAAAAGCACTTCCCTGTTTGAAAATTCTGCATGGTTCACAATTATTCACAATAACGAAAAGCAGGAGATGTACAAAAAATGACTAAACCAAAACTATTTATAATTCCATTGAAGATCCAATACGAGTTTCCAAAGTGTGAGGATTTATTGTCCTCTTTAAAATAATTTAATGATCTCATCACAACAAAATGCATGCTTATACATCTATTTGTAAACAACTGGCAGAAATCTTCTCTAAAACTATGATACCACCATACAACTGCATTCTAAACAACGGTAACTAAAACAAAACTGGAAATTAAGTGAACAGATGCATCATTATGCACAGATTAAACATAATGAAAATAATAACAATAGTCACCACTTTGGGCACTAACAATTATGTCATGCACTGGACTATGTGATTTAAATGCAATTTTAATTTAATTCATTCAAAAACTTCATCAAGGAAGTAATATCCTCTTTCATGGATGGTAACATGTTTTACTTGCAAAGTAACTTAAAGATTTTGAAGTCCTACTCTGTTCCTATACAGAGGGAGAAACTGAATTCCATTAGGCTGTCACTTGCCATGGGTCACACCTCATCAACAAAGCTGTGGTCAGCAGAGCCCAAGTCATTAGAGCCTGCTTCCTTCCTGGTACAATCTAGTCTCCCAATGTTTTGCAGAGTTGCCCATGTAAAGATCCACAGTTGGGGTCTGCATGATGGTCATCTGTTATAGAGACCAAAACCTAGTAGACACTAAATTCTCCTGCTTCACCCATCAAATATTTGTTTGTGCACTTAACTGTGTGCCAAACATGGTTCCAAACAGTGGAGAGAACAGTGAGAAAAGCCCTGGCATACCTTGCATAATGTTCCCCAAAGTAGCATTTTTGGGGGGCAGAAGAAGATCTGAGCTTTTAATACCCAGACTTCACAGGAAATATCTGTCTTTCAATGAAATAATGTTTAAATATTTAGGAAATAAAATTTAGAAAAACATTTATTTTTCTAAAACTCAAGTTCAAGTTTTTAACAAAACACTGTGCATGAATAGTCTCAAGTTGCAGTGTGAAAACAATTGTAAAACACCATAATCACATGTCAATATTTTGAAAATCATAGTATGAATACAAGGGATATTCATGCACATGGCTGGGTTACCTCTGTCTCTAAGTAGTGACATGCTCCTGCACATAAGGCAATTATTTGTTAACAACTAGATTATCTGGCACCCAGAAAAGTCTTTACAGTCTTAGATGACAGCAAAACATTTATAGGTAAGTAAAAAATTATATTTTAGTTACATGCTGGAAGGGGGTTTTGGGTTGACATACCATATGTCACAGTTTCCCCACTTATGATAATAGGAAATAAGTTTCTAGTTAACATTTTCATATAAAACATATGATTTTCTGGAATGAATTATCAACATTAAGAGGGAAATGCCTGGTAGACCAAAATCCTTGCTCTGGTGGAGCTTACATTCTAGAGGGAATAAAGAGACAATAAGAATAAATGAGTATATTGCATAGATTGTTAGACTGTATTAAGTACTAAGAACGTGTGGCAGGGGCACATATAATTTGGGAGACCTCCCTGAGAGAGTGAAAATAGACCAAAAGAGGTGAGAGCCATCTATAGATATAGGTTAGTGAAGAGCATTCCAGGTAGGGAAACAAATGTAAAGAATATCACTGGTGAATTTCAAGAGCATCAAGTTGGAACTTGGCTGGAGGGATGTAAGTGAGGAAGAAAGGAGGAAGATAATGACTTAGGAGAAGAAAGGGGGAGGAGGAGAGGGAAGGGCATATAGAAATAATGATGGTGGTAACAGTGGAAAACAACAGTCCTTTTTCTCATACTGAACCTCTGTCAGTCCCCCAAGGTACTTTCATTGTACCAAGATAGCAGCCTTGCACATAAATCTTCCCCCATCTGCTTTCTTGAGAACTGTGCGATAATAGGAATAGTTAATTATAGGGAAGGTCTGTTCACAGTCACAGTTATTACAGCAACCACTCAAGTCCCATTGTACAAAGTTCCATTTGTGTGTCTTTTTATTCCTCACTTCCAAAACTCATGTATAGTACAGAAGGGCACACAAAATGTGTCCTTCTTTACCAGGGCCAACCTACCATGATCCATTGAAACATGTTGACAGAACAGGATTCTGTATCTCCCTCCCCCAAAATTGTTTAAGAATGGAATCCCTTTCAAAGAACAGGAGCCCCACCCAAAAAACAGGAGTAGATGGACTTTGATGAGCCCTCTCAACAGAGTGATTCTAATCTCTCTCTCTCTCTGAGGGTGTCTTGCAGGAGTAAATTAATGATTAGAAAGAGATTTTATTTTCTTCACAGGGAAATAAGATGATACGTGAATCACATGGATTGCTGTCAAGTTGAAATGTTGCTCAAAACTATATACTTCTAACCAGGTGTTTTTTTCTTTCAATATTAGAGTGCTGCTGTCATAAAATTAATTTCCTCCCCAAATGCTGAAGACCAAGACATAAGGGAAGCAGAGGTCAGAGCCAGACACATGGGCAGGGAAGAAAAAAGAATGATAATACAGATTCTGATGACAGCTCTGGGCTGACACAGAGGCAAATGAGGAAAAAGACACAGAAGCTTTGAAGGTGAAAAGGAGGATAAATCGAAGAGGGTAGTCTGAAAAAGAGGGACATTTTAAATAGCATTTCCCAGGAAACTCGTAGGTTGAAACATCTTTTGTGATGATACTAAGATGTTTCCTTCTACTTAAGAGCAACTTGGGGTTAAAGAAAGCAGACCATCATTCAGAGAGTTTATGTAAGGAATGGGGTGAGGGGCAGGAAACACAGAAGCCAATTGAACACAGACATCATTGAATGTCCAATGACTTCTTATAAGAGTGCAAGAAAACAAAAGTGATAAGGTCATTGAGAAATATATATTTCCTTGTATCCTCTCTTCATTATACATATTTTATTCTTGGAGAACATTTTTAAAAACACAAAGTTAGGGGCACCTGGGTGGCTCAGTTGGCTAAGCGTCCGACTTCGGCTCAGGTCACGATCTCACTGTCCGTGGGTTCGAGCCCCGCGTCGGGCTCTGTGCTGACGGCTCAGAGCCTGGAGCCTGTTTCAGATTCTGTGTCTCCCTCTCTCTGACCCTCCCCCGTTCATGCTCTGTCTCTCTCTGTCGCAAAAATAAATAAACGTTAAAAAAAATTTTGTTTTTTTAAAACACAAAGTTAAACATGACTTAAATAACCTACTCTTTTTATAAGGAACAATGGAAAACCAATATAGGACACAGATGAAGTGTTAGCCTCTAAAGCAAAGATTTTAAGGAGATATATTTTCCAGCCACAAATGGTATAAAATGGAAAACAAATTATTTTGGTGGTGGGGGCAGGAGGCAGTTTCAATTTACAACTGTGCCAAGAGCCTTCCATTGCTTGGCTGTGATGCACGGGTTTCAGAAATCCACAGAGCCAGGAATTGTGGTGTAAGACACTGTATACCCAGAGGGTCTGGAATCATAAGAATAAAGCCATGTAATGCAGATATACATGCGATTATACTTTTTTTTAGAGGAGGAAATTCTTCTCTCACCAACAAAAGATTTGAATAAGATAAAGTATACACTGCTAACAAGATAAAGGAAAATATGACAAGAAGTGGAGTAGACAGACCAACAGGCGTCACTTTGGTGCTCTGGTGAAGGGGTCTAAGAAATGGAGAAGAAATGAAGAAATAAAAGGCACAGAACTTGAAAAGTTAAAGGTGCTTAGCCAGGCCAGATGGCTCTTGTGCCTTTTACTGCAGCAAATGAAACCGTAAGGTTTGGTAGAGGAAACGGACACTTTAGAAACAATGGAAAACATGGTTTGCACAGCCCTTCTTTCTCTGACTACAGCCTGTCCCAGTGTCCGCTCTCCTGAGTATGAAGGCTTTCATCACTGAGCCCTACAAATGTCCTCATATCTTAACATGGAGAAGAGCTTAAGTTCAAGAGCCCGGGATGAGAGGCAATTCTGTGGATCCAACCATATAAAAGAAGTGGCATTTTATTAAAATATATAAAGAAAGGATCAGAAGAAAGCATATTCACAAATGTAGAATGTTACATGTGCAAAAGTGTGAACTAGATATTCATAGAATCAAGAACTCTTAGTTCTGACAGCTTAGGTAAGGAAGCTTAATCCGCTTACTCCCTTCTAAATCACTGAGGTGATAAAAAAATTAAAGCACTTTGCACAATAAACAATAAATGTGTGATAGATAATGATTGGCCCACACTTGAGTTTATGGAAGACTCAGAAATAAAACCTAGATCCCTACTTTTCAATATTTTTTCTATCACACAGCACATCTATGCCTCCCCCCACCCCTGCCACCAAATCAAAAGTGTTATGGGCATGATTCCATCCTCAAGTGGGCCATTATTCATATGTACAATTTAGGCAAAAGTAATTTCCCTCGGCCTCAGGACTGTGAAAGTTACACATCTCTTAAAAATTAGGAAATGCCAGGATGCGTGGGTGGCTCAGTTGGTTAAGTGTCCAACTCTTGATTTCGGCTCAGGTCATGATCTCACACTCATGACATTGAGCCCCACATCAGGCTCGGCACTGACAGCATGGAGCCCATGGGTAACTGTGAAGAGACAGGCCCACAGCTGGGGTTACAGCTAAAACACTCCTAGGCCAACTAATATGAAAAACTTATCTTTGGGTATGCCTTTGGGGTTTTCCTCTCATCCCGAAAGGAAAGCCAATTGACTACAAAACAGAAGAACTCTTATATCAGTGACTTGATGTTATCACCCCAAACTTAGCAATAAGCCATCAAAATGAAATTGCTAAAAATTACATTCACATATGTGCCCCTTGACACCACACAGGTAAACATATCAGGAGAATCCTTTATTCATGTTGTCAGTTAACCCCAATATCCAGCATTTGGAAAAGTCTTAAATTGAAGACTACTTAATTTTAAATAGACAGCATTCTGCTTTTGTTGACAAAAACCTATTTCTCCCCTTTATCATTGTACATTCTTTGCTCTACTTTCCTTAATTTTTAGGGATTCTCCTCCCCAGCTGTAGGTGAACTACTCTTCAAACTATACATTTTGTAACTGTTTTTGTGCTATATTTTCAGTAAACATGAAAAAAATCAATGTATGCCATGTTTAAATTAACCATAATATATTCATATTGTTTCTTCTAAATTCATAACAAAGCAGACAAAACTACTGCTATATGTAACTATACATACATACACACACATATGTAATTAAAACAAATAAAACTATATATAACTATACAAACACACGCAAATAATTAAAACAAAGTAAACTAAGTCACTTTAAAGAAACTTTTGCCAGTCAGGTTTGGGTGTATCTAACGTGCTGGCTCATTTTCCTCTAATTAGAAACACTCTGGGAAAATCCTACGAGGGGAATTACCATGGATGACAAGAAGGGATTTTGCTTTGGTTATCCAGGACTCCTCTCCTCAATTAATTATAACCATGCTGGGGAAAGTTGGACTCCTGAAGCAATTAACATATGCTATGGACAAGAAGCGTGAAGAAATCAAAATGATAGTGACTGGGTGACCTAACAGAGAGAGGAAATTATTATTAGACATTGTTCTGACAACAAAATGTAGTAAGGTGAGAAAAAATAATTCTGATTTCTAGACAGTTACAGGAAAAGTTGCTATACCATCATAAGAAAGGGTTTTAAACATTCTAACAGGAAAAAAAATCTTAAATAACAAATCTGTTAAGGAAGAGAAAATAAGGGGCTTACAATTTGTGTCTTTAATGAAACATATTTCCTACATTTTAGCCCACTTCAAATGCAGCTGAGTTCAAAAGAGCAAGTGTTCTAGGTTCTAAAACGGACTCCATCACTTACTATGTATCTTTAAGAAAGTTATTTAACCTTCTTTACTCAGTTTCCTCATCTGTAAAATGAGAACATTCATACCAACACCTTTAAAAGTTGTTGGAGGGTTAAATAAGTTAATCTCTGTACAACATTTATAATAGTGTGTGACCTAATAACAAGTGCTATAGAAAAGTATAAGCTACATTTAGTTTTAGTACAATTTCTAGGAAGTTCTTAACTCAACTCATGTTTTGGTCCTTCTTCTCCATCACCTACTCTATTTCATTCAACTAGGTCTTCTCTTTTCCCCCACCAGATGCACCTTATTTTTTTGTCTCTGGATATATTCATTTTCTAAGCTCACCATGACAAAGTACCATGAATTTGGTGACTTCAAACAATAAATTTGTCATCTCAGACACCTGGAGACTAGACATCTGAAATCAGAGTAGAAACGGGGTTAGTTCCTTCTAGCGTGCTTGGTGGAGAATTTGCTGCATACCTCTCTCCTAATCTCCTAGACAGTGCTGTAATCCTTGGAGTTCCTTGGTTTGTGGATGCATCACCCCAATCTCCATCAACACATGGCAACCTCCCTGCATGTCTGTGTCCAAACTCCAGTTATTAGATTAAGACCCACCGTAATCCAGTATGACCTCATCTTAGTTTAATTACATCTGCAAAGACCTTATTTACAAAGAAGTACACATTCAAAGTTATCAGTGATTAGGACTTAAACATATTTTTTGTGGGGACACAATGCAACACACAACACTAGGTGTTTGCTCAAACAGGTTCTCATTCTTGAAATTATCTCCCTCTCATCTGTAGCCTGTACTTCCATTCTTTACATCCTTTCAAGCTTATTTTTCTGAAAGATTCCAGAACCAAATTCCAGCTTAGTTTTTACAACATCCCCAACTACGACTGCAGCCCTCCTTCTTCCTGTTGCCATGTAGTCGGAACTTAATGTTTCTGGTGTCAGCTCTGTCTGCCAAGCTAGACTCAGCTATTAAAGAGCAAGTGAATTTTGGGACACCTTCCATTCCTCACGGTACCAGTACTCCTCTGGGCAGAGAGAGGACCCTTTATAAATAGTATTGATGTGTTTATCACTTTGTTAATTTAATAAATGTAACTGTGTGTATCTTTTTGCCTCTGTTTATAAGATAATTTGGGGGGGTGAAGGAGTAACATATTCAAGTTGTGTCTTATTTATGATGTTTATTAGCCCGCCGAAATTAGCTTGAGAGCACTTAAACAAGCCATTTTAATAAAAAGCACAGTGTTTGGTCCTTGATCAAAAGCAACTTAAACTCTGGTTGGGAAGAAAGAATAGACAACAATTAGAGGGAAAAAAGCTTTATATGTTCTGACATTATATAATTATAGACTAAATTTATGATTTCTGGCACTGAAATAACTAGAAAATAAAGCAACACATGATAAGGAGCTAATTATGTGGGACAAACAACAAATACAAAATAAAACTTTGATTTCTTCCTTTCTAAAAACAAGAACTGTATTTAGATATCTTGTGGATGGGGAGAGGGCTAATTTCCTTTTGTTTCAGTTAATTCACAAAAAAAGATGCCAACGTGATCTGATGACCTGACAATTATAGTGTCTTACCATTTACGGGGTTTGCAGTCCGGGTCTAATTCATTCACAAAATGAGCAACAGAAAGCCGTTTCGCTTACACAAGTGTCATATAACATCACAGACCCTGCAAAGACCTTGACACAAAGTAGTCGCTCTTCTTTCTAGCTACAGCAGAACTGGAAATCCTTAGGACCAAAAGAAACATCCTAACTGTTGCCTCAGGACTGCCCTGACTAAAGAATTTCAACCCTTATGTTATAGCTGAAAGCTGTCTGCCGGATGTTGTAACTCACTGGGCCACACAAGACCAAGTTTAATCTCTCTCCCACATGACAACCCTTCAAACGGCTGAAAGCAGCGATCTGTCTCACTGCATTTTCCTTTCTCTCCAGCTTAAGCCATATGACACATTACCAAGCCTCTTTCCCTCCTGATCACGCCCGCCTGTATATGCCCCACCTTGTCTATCACCCTGTTAAAGGATGATGCCCAGAACCGAATAAAACTTTCAGGTGCCCACGGACAGCCATAGCATATTTATAGCACTGATGCCCCAGGAACACCTTGTGTCTCTCATCTCTTCTCCATCCCCGGGTGTGAGCCCAGGTCTTCACCACAGAGAAATCACTTTGACAGCCTCCTTACTGGACCCCTTACCACTCCAATCCTCACATTTTCCTACATCTTTAATAATAGATTTGTAATGAAGGATAATAGCACTTCCATAATTTAAGGATGTCGGCCCTCTGTTTTGAGCATAAATATATATAAAAAAAATTTCAGTTTCTTAGGAGGACATGAGAGTCTAACAGTAAGTGTCAATATTGCATGATTATCAGCTTCCTCCCCACTTGCTATAGGTTGTATTGTGCCCCCCCCCCAAAACTCATATGTTGAAGTCTTAACCTCCAGTACCTTAGAATGTGACCTTATTTGGAAATAAGGTCATTATACCTATAGTTAAGATGAGGTCATTATAGTGGACTCTAATCCAATAGGACTGTTGTTTTTCTAGAAGGGAAATTCAGACTGAGACACATATAGGGTGAATGCTATGTGACGATGAAGATGGTCAGCTACAAGATGAGAGAGGCCTGGAAGAGACCCTTCCCCATAAGATCCAAGTAGGAATTAACCTTGCCAACACCTTGATTTCAGACTTCTATGCCTCAGTAATTGTGAGACCAATTTCTTTAGTTTAAGCCACACAGTTTGTGGTAGTTCATTATGGCAAACTAATACATCACTTCTTACTCCCCACAAAAAATGTTCTGAGTGCCAATGAATGAAGATATGATGAAATATTCACTAATTAGCTTTTGATGTTTAAGAAAACACCCCCCAAAATAGTGGTTTAAAATACCCACTATCTGTCCAGCTCATGATTCTGCAGATTGGCAAATGGAGGTAGGCAGCTCTAATCTAGGCTGGGCTCAGTGGATTTCAGTGGGTCCATGCATGCATCAAAAGTCACCTGGTGCTGGGGCACCTGGGTGGCTCAGTCGGTTAAGCATCCGACTTTGGCTCAGGTCATGATCTCACGGTCCGTGAGTTTGAGCCCCGCATCGGGCTCTGTGCTGACAGCTCAGAGCCTGGAGCCTGCTTCAGATTCTGTGTCTCCCTCTCTCTCTGACCCTCCCCCATTCATTCTCTGTCTCTCTCTGTCTCAAAAATAAATAAACATTAAAAAAAAAGTCACCTGGTGCTGGCTAGGCTCTAATGACTTTGGATGGGGTAGGGGAGGCATTTGAGAATAATGGGACCTCTCTCCATATAGTATCTTATCCTCCAGCAGGCTGGCCCCAGGAGTTTCAAGAAGCAAAAGAGGAAGTCCCCGTGTGAGGGAACATCTGAAGTCTCTCCTTACATCCCATTTGCTACAATCTCATTAGTCAAAGCAAATCATGAGGCCAAGCCAGATTCAAGGGGTAGTGAAATAGATCACCTCATTACAGGAGGAATACAAAGTGGTAGTAATCCAAGGGTATGGGCACAGAGAGGGAAAGAACATACAGCCACTTTAGCAACCACCACATTTTTATTGTGACCACAAATTGTTATTTAACCCCCACAGAAGGCATGAGGCATCACGAGTATAGTACTTAAGTAAAAGCACACAATTTTTTTCCCCTCTAATTAGAGTGGCTCCCTGGCATGGGTGATTCTGTTCACAGGACATCTGGCAACATCTAGAGTCGTTTTTGTCACGACTAGAGGACAGGGAGCTTCCACTGGCATCTAGTGGGCAGAGGCCATGGATGCTGTTTAACATCCTACAACACACAGGACAGCCTCTCACAGCAAAGAATTCTGCAGCCCCAAAGTCTCTAAGTTCTGCCAGTAAGAAACCCTGTTTTAGGCTGAAGATTCTTACCAATACCAGCAAACCTACGATGCCAGCTGCTCTTATTTTGCTGCTCCTTTTCAGTAGCCCCCTTTACTTGAAACTATCAGGAGAAATCAAAGCATTTCTTCAGTCCTGCAGCAAGCAACCCCTCTCTGTCCTGATGTGTCCTCCAAGGCACTAGGGATACAGTGGTAAAAAGGACTGTCCTGCCTTCCAGAAGCCCAGAGTCCAGGAGGAACCGGCTTCCTGAGCCGACCAGGCACTGCCTCCTGTGCATCTAGCACCAATCTGTACCTCTATCATAGGTCACAGCTGCTCAGTGATGTGTGCGCCCCCCATTAGGCCACAGGCTTCTGCAGGGGGGAGACTTTGCTCATTCACCTCTGGATCCTCAGGGTCTATAAATGTTGCTGAATGAAGCACGTGAGGGGCAAATTAAGGAGTGCTTCTCTCTTGTCACTATGTTGTAAAGTCAGTGAGATATGTTATGTTTAAACCCTGAAGGATGCATGAAGGAGCATAAAAAAGAGTTGTCAGCATCTATACTCACATATCTCAGATTCTGGTACCACCATATATCCCTAACAAAAACACAAAAATACCGCTGTAATTCTTTTCATGTAGAATCAAAACTCAGTGAGCTGTCTGTATGACCAACTCTCCTTCTCCAGGAAAGCGAGGTCTTTTCGTATTGCGCAGTGCCACTTAAGGTGATCGCTATTTTTAGATCACTGAAGATGTTCATCTAATACTCGATTTGTGACTTCTTTCTTTTGAGTCTTTTCTCTTTTCACTAGTACCTAAATTTTTTTTCACTATTTGTTTGAATAAATAGACTCCTAACATCTTACTCCCACATAGTTTAATAGTCATCGAAAAACTGTCATTTAAAAATACTTCTTCCTGTGTGCAAACATCTGGCCTACCCACTTAGTGTTTGAAATAAGTAGTAATTATCTAGACTCTGTTTTGGCATGATATTGGATGACAACTTAAAACCCCAGCCTCTATTCCCAAACCTGGTTGCCGTTTGTTACTGAGCAGAATTCACTCAATTGGAACTCAAGAGTTTAATTTAGTACAGCATTCTCTTCCCTCCCAAAATTTATAATTAAGTTCTTGGCACTGCTTAGCCACATATTAGGTACAAATAAAAAAATCTAAAAATGGTTCTGGGTATTGGACCTGTGTCCAAGGCAAGAAAATTCTGCAGTTTGGATTCTAAGACTGTGACACCCTGGAATTAAAAACAGTTTTAAAACGTGCCTAAAACAGGGAGAGGAGGAAAGGAGAATCTACTGAAGCATTTCTGAAGACCCCTTCACAGGCAGGAATTTGTTCATTCACAAGTGAGGCTGGTATCTTGACATCACTTCCACTGACTTCTTTGGAGTGGAATCTTGTTGGAGCAACAGAGTTCGTTACACAAGTCTTGATCTGCAAAACTCCAAAAATGGGATGTGCCCATTTGTGAGATAGATCAGCTAATTACCAAATCTATTTCCTCTTCTGGGGAGCACAGGTATACACTTCTCAGGTTCCATGTGGAAGACTATCACCAGGTTTGGCCATTGGAATGTGAGCTAAGGCAAAGTATGCCATGTGTCATGACCTGCGTAAGCACAGTCAACTTAGAAGCCTAAATTAAGGAGGGCAGAGCCAAATGGCACAAGGGGCCTGGATTTCCAATTTATTGTTTGGAGGAGAACTGCCAGATGGCCATGAACACCAATTTAACTAATTTATGGAAATCTTATAGAATCATTGTGTATCTATTCCTACCTACTGCTCTCTCCCACGGAACTTCTCCATTGTTTTGATATATTTCATTGAATATTTTCTGAGATACTAGACATTTAAGTATGTATTTCTTTGTCTCCCTTTTCTCCATTAGAATGGAGGCTTCATGCAGATGGATATGTTGTCTGTTTGTTCACCACTTTATTTCTAGTTTCTAGAACAATAACGAATACATGGTGGAAACCTGTAGCATTTCTGATGAAATCATGCCTAGCGTAGAGTCCAAGAAACACACAGGGCCACTGCATTACACAAAGGAAAATGGGAAATGGGGATCATCCTTATGGTGTAGGTCAGGGGGTGGCTGTGACAGTGGGAGTGCTATGAATAGGACAGAGGGGTAGTATCTTACAAGACCACCCAGAGATCTCAATATTCATCCTTCCATTTGGCTCATCGCAGAATATACTGTTCTTGGAGAATGTGTATACCTTTAATAATAAGAGGGAAAATAGGTGCTTATATGGCAGACAGATTTGCAAACAGGTAAAGTAAAGAGAAGCTGACAGCACTAAATCTTCTACCTGTAATGTTTACCTTTTACTTTTGCCCAGCCACATGAAAGAAAGCTAAAAACTATATAGAACTGCAGGGTAAAAATTTTCAAAGGAAAATATAATTAGAATTCAGAACTACATTAAAAATAATAGTACAGTGATGGTAACACATTAGTCATGGCTTCTACCCATCCTGAGAAAAGAATTAAGGTCAGAAGCAAAAGAAAGACTATTTAATATTCATGTACCCTTTGCTTTAAGAAAACTGAATACATGAAAACTTAATCCAACAAAATGGATAACTTAGGGAGTGATTTTTTATGTTGAAAATAACAAGTTATTGCTCTAGAAGAATAATTTTATGATTAGTTTAAGTACAGAATTTTCAGTGGGTGTCTATCCCACATGCATAAAAACTTGCCAAGCCAAGAACTTCTCTCAACTAAAAAGGAATCTTATTAGTATGAGACATTTAACATTATTTGGAAAAGCACTGCACAGGAGCACATTATAGAATCATTCACACACATTTGTCTCGTTTAAAGACAGTATACATAAAAACAGTCTCAATTTTTACAGGATGTAGAGATTGTATTCACTAAATATAGTAAATATTCTCAAACACCTATTTTAATAAATATATACCATGTAAAATGCGCACACTTCTCCATTGTAAGAGTAGTATTCCAACCAATAGGAACAAAGCAAAGTCAACCAAACAGAATTAAGCAAGGCAATGTTTATAAATCAACTTTACACATGTACAGGATAGAGATTTATAATAGCTATGGAGCCTGTAGCCATGAATTGTAGGAGACAGCAGTTTATAAACAATAGAAATGAACTAAAAATTAAATAGTCTGTGATTAATGATTAAATATAAAATACTGAAGCAATATGCATTAAAAATGTTCACAAAGTAAAAAAAAAAAAAAACAAAAAAAAAACCCAAGTCCTGGGTTTTCACTTGGGGGCTGCCATGATGTAAAAAGGAAGCAGGGGAGGGGGGGAGACCAGGCAGACCCTGGCTTATGGCCAAACTCTTTCAACTAGAGAATCTCTATTTTAGCATGTTATTAAAATTGGAGTTCAGTGTAAGTTTGTAAAATGGTTTGCTGGCTAAAATTGCTTTCTTAAAGGTTTTTATAATTTTATAATGAGCGTGATTTGACCATACTCACTTTACTTAATATCCCATAAAGATAAGTGATTTTCCCAAGGTCTTTCAGTTAATGTTAAAAGTCTCCAGATTGCCAAATCTGCCACAGTTCAAGTTGGTGGTGTTGTCATCAATAATCAATATATTTGAATCCATAGCATATACTGGAAAAAAAATTACAGATAATTGGTATAACAGAAATACTGAAGATGAATATATATATATATATATATATATATATATATATATATATATATATGTATATGTATTGCCCACAAGAGATGAAAACAGGTCGACACAAAAACCTGCAAATGGTATTTATAGCAGCTTAATTCATAATTGCCAAAACCTGGAAACAACTCAAATGTCCTTCGGTAGGTGAGTGGATCAATAAACTATGGTATACATCCAGACAATGAAACAGCACTAAAAAACTGAGTAATCAAGCCATGCAAACATATAGAGGAGGCTTAGATGTGTACTATTAAGTGAAAGAAATGAATCTGAAAAAGCTACATACTGTAGGATTCTAACTATTCAGAACTATGATATTCTGGAAAAGGCATAACTATACTGATAATAAAAAGATCAGTGGTTGCCAGGGTTGGTGAAGGGGAGTGGGGGACATGAATAGGTGGAGCACAGAAAATTTACAGGACAGAGATACTTGGTGTGATGCTATAATGATGGATACATCATTAAACATTTGTCAAGCCCATAGGATGTACACCAAGAGTGAACTGTAGCAAACTATCAACTTTGGGTGATTATGATGTATCACTGCAGGTTCACTGACATCAAATGTACCATTCTGATGAAGGATGTTGATAATGGGGGAGGCTTGCATGTGTGGGGACAGGGAATATACAGGAAATCTTTATACCTTCCCCTTGATTTTGCTGTGAACTTAGAATTGCTCTAAAAAAATAGTCTTAATAAAAGATACATAGGCAGCATATACTTTCTTCTTGCTACACCCAGGCACAATTTGAAACATTTTACAATCATTACCTCATTTAATGTTGGAAGTAGGCACTATTAGCAGCCTGTTCTATGGATTGGAAAGAATACTCAGAAATATTAATTTTCATTCCCAAGATCAGACAGACGAATAGACTGTTCCAGAGACCTTCAATTTTAGTGGGGAGAGATGTGTGTGTAGTAGGAAAATATATATGTGAAGAAAAAAAAATCAGTAGTAAGTATTATGGAGAATTCAAGTCTGGTGATATAATGGAGAGGAACTAGGTGGCTAATTTAGAATAATGAGAGATTTAGATTAATGACAACCTGGAATGAGCTCTCTGAAGCTATGATATCTGAACTAGTATTGGAAGGCCAAGAAGTAGCCAGCCATGGGAGGTTCAGTGGGAAGAGTATTCCAGCCAGAGGAAACCAGGCCAAATCCAGAGAGAGAAAAGGGGTGTTTCTAAAGTCATTGTGAGCCACTTAGTGGAAAATGGTTTGAAAGGAGGTTGGAGGGAGAAGCAGAGAGCAAGGTCCCAAGCTGCAAATTTCTGAGTGCAATGAGAAGACATGGGAGGATTATGCAGGAGAGTAACATGCCCCAATCTACAACATGTTAAGAGCATAACGCAGCAGGTAGTTTGTGTGGAGAAGGGTTTAAGAGGAAGGGTGGAAGCAGGAAGAGAACTAAGAAGACTATTGCATAAACCCAGACCAGTTAAAAGATGGTAGTGCTTTGGACAAAGGTGGTGGAGATGGAGGCAGGGAGCAGTGGATTTGGGAGAGATGTTTGGGAGGCAGATGCAGCAGAGCTTGCTGATGTGAAGAATGAGGGAAAAAGAAATTTAGGATAAGCCCTTGACATTGTACGGAGTTCAGACAGAATGAGAGCTGAGAAAACACTATGCTCTTAAGAAAAAAAAACAAAAAAAAAAAAAAACAAAAAAAAAAAAAACCTCATCTCTGAAGCATTTCCAAATTATACAGAAAAAGAAATAATCACAGGAAAGACATATGTGGCTGCGGTTCAAAGACAACATAATAACAGTCTTTAAAAAACCATTATATGACTGCTACATTTGTCCCTCAAGTGATGACTGGAGCCTGACCAGGGAATTCAGATGAAAAAGTAACAAGCAACATGAGATACACTTCATAAAAGTTACAAATGCAGAAGTTAAATAAAGGCAGATTCACTTCACTTAAGCCTGGGTGATTTATATATTTATTTCATTTTTATGAGTGCATTTGAATATGATTTTGGAGGGCTTTCTCTCAGCAAATAGACACTAGTCCCTTTAATGAGTGTTGGCCCCTTCAAAATAACCACCCTGGGTGAAAATAGACTTTTTCTAATGATAGCGCAATTGCTCAAAAATATTTCTGAAACTCCTCTGTGATGTTTACTTTCAGAGCCAGCAGCTCCTTCTCAGGGCAAGTCTCTGTCCTTTGAGGGTGGGCCTATTCAGAGACCGTGTGATGGAAATCAGTTGCCAAAGTCACATAACAGTGTTTTCAGAAAGGACGTGGCAGTGAGCCTGAGCTCCATGGCATGTACAATCCATCACACACAGGGAAGCACTGAGATGCCACCGGACTTCTCTATGAAAAGTCTGATGGACAGGGTAATCGCATGGGTTTAATTTTTCATGGGCAAAGCCATGGATATTAAATAAACCCACATTGTATCCAGAGAGATTTTTGGGGGTGTAACTTCCCCCCCCCCCCGCCCCACCTCAGGTCGGGGATGATGGTGTGTTTCACTCCATTTTGATAGTTTTTCTCCCCATCATTCTAGATAGGACACATTTTACTACAGACTTCTATGTCTTCATATATTACCTTCCAAATACCTTCCCACATTTTGGCTGGTGCAGGATGGGGGGTGAATCCTAATGCCTAATGCAAAGGTTCCTATGTGCCTCTTCTTCAGTACAAAGCACACGAACTTTTCAGAACTTGAATTCTCAGTTTTATTATTAAGAACACTTCTACATCTTTGTCTCAAGTATGATTTTCAGCTGTCATTCTCATAGTTGTTTATTTGAAGGCACTAAATGACCTTTTGGAAGATTCTATAGATTACAATGTAAATGGATGAGTGGTCCCAATATTTTCAGGCACACTCTTCCCCACTCCGGAAAGGAGAACAATCGACATTGTTTTTTCTCATAAACTTCTTTTGACATGTTTAGTGTCTCACTTGCATATATGCCAAGCCACACATGGGGGAAGAAAAGACCTGAATTACTTGCATTCAAAAATTGCCACTACTTTATACGGTGTCACAAAGCAATATGTAATTCTACTCACTTCCTTTGCTGCCACAAGAATGATGGGGCCAGACATGAAAGCATTGCTATTGTAGGTGAATAGGAATTTTTATTACTCTTCCAACAGTTTGGATTTAATTGCACCTGCACTCAAATTTAGTATACAGAATAAAGTATTTACTGTACCCACTCTTTATTATTTATTTCAGAATGATTTTATTTCCTCTGAAGAACAAATGAAGTATTTCATCTTTTTCAGCAATTCAAAAGCAATTTTTTTTCTAGGACTAGACATCCCCCACCTTTTCCTTCCACCTCCAAACAAACACCACTTGGTAAGGAGAATTCTCCCCAAAGAGTTAGAATCATGGAAATCTGTTACTTGGAAGAAAAAATTCCTGTTGAGTGTAATAAACATTTAGGCTTAGCCTCAAACTGGGAGGAAGGAGAAAGCAGATATAATGAGACTAGATGATCTTTGGAATGCACTTCCAGATGGTCTCAATGCTATATGATTTGTGCCCTCTAAGAGTCTACTCTGCAATAGAGTTGTGAGATATCCTATATGTGAATACTACCTGCACTCTTCTGCCACAAATAAATATACCAAAGGGGGGAAAAATGCCTTAACAGTCTTTTGTGACTAACAGGTAAAAGAGCAGTTCAAATAACTTATGTTATCATTGTCACTGATACAATTGTTTTTGTTTGATCTAACTTGAGATCAACTAAAAAAAGTTAATTATCAGGACTTGTCTTTTATTTAAAAGCAAGAAAAGGTTAATTTAAAATGAAATATCCTTTTATTTTCAATACTATTCTTAATGCAAATTAAACCAAGTCCAAATTTAAAAATCAGGACTAGCTATACCTTTACCTTAAAGATGGACCCTGGACGGGCAGATATCTTTTATTAGTATTGACAGAGAATAATATGTGATGAAAGACTTTTCTAATACGTTATATAAAATAACAGCATATAAAATAGTCCACTATTTACTGCCAGAGACCATTTTATTTGAAATCTTGTTTCTTTAATTAATGCCTAATAAGCCATCAACACCAAAACTATTAGTTTATTCTTCAATTTTTTAAAGGTATACAAAAGCTACAGAAAATTTCAAGTACATGGCTTAAAGACTTCTTTTTTTTATTTTTTAAGTTTATTTTTTTATATTTGAGAGACAGACAGAGAGAGAGAGAGAGACAGAGAGAGATAGAGCATGAGCAGGGGAGGGGCAGAGAAATGGAGAGAGAATCTAAAGCAGGCTCCAGGCTCCAAGCTGTCAGTAGGGAGCCCAATGCGGGGCTCAAACTCACGAGCAGTGAGATCATGACCTGAGCCAAAGCCAGACGCTTACCCGACTGAACCACCCAGGCGCCCCAAGACTTATTTCCTCTAAAGCTCAACTCCTGTTGTGACTATAAGAAAGTTCATTTCTCACATCAACAAACAATACCATAGATAGATACATCACATATTTGAGATTTTAATAGCATTCAGGATACTTCAGCCACTGTGAACCTGCAACCAGTACATTTCTTATATTGTTCTATTACCATAATGAATGAAATTCTATGGATATGTAAGTGAACTTCTTAGAGACAGAACAATGCATGCCTGCTGTAGATGCAGGCAGCCTTTCACCATTCTGAAATATCTCAGAAAAAAACTGCTTGATTAATAGATTTCATCATAACAAACCAGTTATCCATGTGCGTGATGTAAATAATAGTATTAACTTAAGATGTTTTATAACTTAAGATGTTTTATAATCATATGTAGCTCAAATCTTTATCCCTCCAGATTGGAGATAAATCAGTATGGCACAAGCAAATCACACAAAGGACCCAACTGATGCATATACACAGTTCCATTTCTGTAGAGGAACAATCACTCACTCAGACCCATGTCCTCTTCTACTGAATCACTATCTCCCTGTTCTACGGAACAGGACTTTGTTTTAGGAGGCCAGCTTCTTTAGACTTCTGTTTCATTTTGTTTTGTTTTGTTTTATTGTTTCTCTTCATTGATATCCCATTTACTTGTTGAACATCTTTCTAACTCTGTTTTTTGGCTCATGATTATTTTGTCATCTCTCTTTAGAATATTCCTTTCTGTTTTAAACTCTCTTTCCTTTTGCTGGCTCCTAGATGATGTCAAGTCAAACAATTTTGTCTAGTTTTTCTTAATGAGATTTTGTTCTCTCTCAATAGCCTCGCTTTTCTTAATCTTTCTATGTAGCAGTCCAGGTCCTCCAACAAGCAGATGCCAAGACAGGATTAAATGCACAAAGACTACATTAGGTGAAAAGACAGAGCAGAAGCCAAGTAAGATAGGGAGAGCCACCCAGCCTGCTATGCCAGTCTGACCGTAGCAAAGGAGAAAAGGTTGGGGGGTGGGGGGAAGTATACTGGGCTGGGCTTTTCTAAAGGGTAAGGCATGACCAGTATCAGTAGCACCTATCAGGTCAGCAGAAGTGCTAGCCCTTAGCGGGAAGGGGGGAGGGGCACCTTTGCTCACCAAAGAATCTTGAAGATGCTATAGAATAAACATCCTCAGAAACATCCATGTAAATGTCTCTTATCTTTCGGGTTCCCAGATTTTTTCCCACCACATCCCTGGCATTCTGTGAGACCAGTCTCCTCTCAGCATTCAAGGGTCGCTGAGCTCTGGAACGCCTATAGGTAATAAAGCAGTCTTTATAGGCTACTTTGGAAGGTCCCTGGTTCTTACACTTAGCCTGCTTATTAATAATCTTTAGTCTCTTATTATCTCTCATTATTATTACACAGGGTTTCAATACAACTTGCAGCAACCAGTTGTTCAACTCATTGAATGGTCTCAAGGTACCAGCAGAATTGAACCTTTTTGCCTACTGCAGAGTCCTCAATAACACAGCATATTAATAGTTCCTATCTCATTTTTTCCCACTCATTCCCTTCTGTTTCCTGGAGTGACTTCTCCCAGAGTAACTACTTCACACAAGACCTTGTTTTAGGCTGTACTTCCCAGGGAACTTAAACTAAGGCAGTTGGTTCTCAGAATGCCCATGGTGAACAGATCCTTGGGGTGGGGTTCTGGACCTAGATCATCACCTGACAAATGGGAAAGTCTATCAAATGCTAGTGGGTGGAAGCATCTCAGAACTAAGACTCTGATCACAGTGGTGTTAGAAGCTTTTAGTTGGATAGTAATTCCAGCATTTGAACAGTATAAGGCAATGGTATACTCATAAGTATCATGGAATTGGCCATCTTTTGTTGTCTTGGAGGTCTTGAAAGGAGACATGCAAGGAAACAAAGATGTAAGAAATCCTATTATCTCCCTCCTCGTTGAATGGCCCTGAACATAAGTAAGAACAGACTGGTTAGGGTGAATACAAAAACTAGTAGAAGGTGCAATTAGAGGTTTTGGCACTTCAAATATGGTCACTGATCTATTGAATGGGCTCCCCTGTGAATAGGCTGGAGAGGATGCCTCAACCAAAATAGTGGGCAGAAAACCATTCCAATGTGACCAAGGGCAGTCTGGAAAGGTAGAAGATTCTGCGGAGAATGGGAGTATTTCATCCAATGGGGATGGCAGGTAAACACTCAGACTCCCATTTCTCACAGATATTTCTTACAGGGATCCTTTGTTTTGCAGAGGTTTTTGTAAATTAGAACCCATCTTGCCTACAGCAGTGACATCACTAATGTATCCCCTGTCATGTTCTTCCCATTCTCTCATTCCTGCTACCTGTGGTCACCTAAGTGAATTATATATAACCAAGTCATTGTCTCAGGCTTTGCTTTCAGGGGAGCCCAAACTAAGACAGAACAGACAGCAATTGGCTCTGCCAGCCTCAGGTATCATTAAAGCCTACACAGAGGACACTGCAAGGTCCCAGCCTAAGGAACTGTGCCTAGGGAATGCCAGGAAAGCCCAGAGTTTCAGTAATACCTGCATCAGTACATATAACATTGACAGAGCATGCCCAGTACAGAAAATGCTTTTGGATTTTGCATTGTTTATCAGGTCTAATGTATTCATCCTATTCTAGGTTGCTGAATCTAAAGTTTAGCTACATAACTTAGCGGTTATCAAAAACTCCGTCAAGTTAAAAAGTAGTGATCAATTGCTAAAAACAAACAGAAAACAATGAACCATTAATATTATAGAGATTATATACATAAATTATAGATTATATATAGAGAGATTATACATATAGATTATATGTAATCTCTATTATTGAGTTAGAGATTCAGGCAAATAGGGAACATTATAAAACTCTAGCCATCAGAACAGAGACTAGAGATGTGGATAAGTGTACAATATGGAAACCTTGCTATTAGAATTAAATTTCTATTTAGAACCATACTTTTTTCTCTTTAAAGAGTGAGTGTTAGTGGGGGAGGGGCAGAGAGCGAGCTACAGAGAGAATCCCAAGCAGGTTCTGCACTGTCAGCACAGAGCTCAACATGGGGCTCGATCCAACAGTGAGATCATGACCTGAGCCAGAATCAAGAGTCATAAACATCATTATGCTAAATATTGTTTCCTCATTTATAATTACTTTAGTAATGTCATGCTGGAACCTGTCTTATAGGTCTTTATAAGTTAACTCACATATTTCATTTATCTTCTATAAGTACTTATTCTAGTGCTGCCTCACCCCACATCTGTCTTCACTGCTTCAGGTTATGTCTCTACATTTCTTCATTTAGTCTCAACTTTATGCCCCAGGTCATATTATCACTTACAGTCTAATTACAGGTCAAATAAAGCAATGCCATCAATGCTATGGCCCCCAATAGATAAATGTGTGGGCTTGACAACCTTTGAATGTAAACCAAATTTAAACATTAAAATACATATATTCACAAACTCACATAAATTCTTTTTTAGTGATGATGAGACCTGTAAACCATGATTTAAGATTGCATTGTTCATCTGTGGAAAGCAGTCTCTATTATTTAGGCACTGACCTGATTGTAATAGTGCTGACATTTTCCTTATAAAGTTATGTAAACTCTACCTTTATGGAGACAGACCTTCACAGAAATCATGATCATCTTTATCCAAATTCATTTATGACACTGCTATCTGATCCTGTGCTGGGAACCAGAGAAAACAAGTTTTAGAAAGGAACATATTAATAGATGTGGCCCAGCCCATTCTAGGAAGAGTCAACGTTTGAGAGCCAGGGATTGGTAGGTGAAGTTGAGAATAAGACAGAAGCAAGGATAAAGGATACTTATTCTAGGAATTGACAGGGATCGAAATTTGAGGTTAGGTATTGAAGCCAAATGTGAGTTAATAAGGGTCAAGAGTCACTGAAACAGAGTTAAGTCCCGACATAAAAGCCCGTGTCATTAATGAACTGAAAAATGAAGAAACTCAGAAAGATGGTATGTTGATTTCTCATAGGACAGCAAACATATTTAGGGATCCAGTTTTGGAGAAAATAGGGCTTAGGGGCTAGAAACAGAGTTAATAGGGGAACAAGAAGAAAATCCATAGACGAGAACAAGAAAGATCCTCAGCCACTGGCCGACTAAGGTAGCAGAGAGGGAACTGGATTTTAAGACTAATTGGAACAGTATTCTCCAACTTCTTTTAGCTTAGAAGTTTATTCATTAACTTTATATTTGAATGACCATTTAGCTTATTAAAATTCCTGGATCACACAGATTTTCTTTTTCTAGCACTTTGTAGACATTGCTAATCTGTATTCAGAAAACATTCCAGATGAGAAGTCTGAGGTCAGCCTGACACATTTCCCTTATTAGGAAATGTGTTCTTTTTGTCTGGATACCCCTCAAATTATTTTAAACCCGCTAACTTTACAAAGATATTTCTAGTTTATTGATGCTCTGTGATTTTTCCTAAACATGCTAAGGAATTTCAATTTGTAGACTAAACTTTTTAAATTTTCTGTAGCTTTTCTTACTTGTTTTTACTTTTTACTTTAAATTACACATAATGACCATCTTACCCATTTTTACTTTTTTTTAATATTTATTTTGAGAGCGAGCACAAGCAAGGGGAGGGTGAAAGAGAGAGGAGAGAGAATCCCAAGCAGGCTCCATGCCATCAGTGCAGAGCGCAGCCCCACAAACTGTGAGATCACAACCTGAGCCGAAATCAAGAGCTGGACGCTTAACTGACTGAGCCACCAGGTGCCCCTTACCCATTTTTAAGTGGAGTTCAATTCCATTGAGTACATTCATGTCCATCGCCACCATCTATCTATAGACCTCTTCTCATTTTGCAAAATGAAAGTCATACCCGTGATATGATAACTCCTCATTCCCTTCTCCCCCACCCGCCCTTGGCAACTACCACTCTACTTTGTCTCTATGAATTTGTCAACTCTAAGTGTCTCATAAGTGGAATAATACAGTAGTTGTCCTTTTGGAAATGCCTTATTTCACTTGGTATAATGTCCTCACAATCCATCCATGTTACAGCATGCATGAGTTTGTCAATCTTTGACTATATCCTATATTTCTACTCTAATATGATACCCACTAGTTGCATGTGGCTATTGAACACATGAAATGTGGCTAATGTGGCTTAAAATCAAACTTAAATTTACATTTATTTTAATTTTAAATTGTCACATATGACTCTATGGCTACTGTATTGGACAACACAGCTCTATATGATCAGCATCAACTATTTTCCTGGTCTATCAATTTATTTTTATCTATTTGAGAGAGGTAGGAGAGGGGTAGAAGCAGAGAGAGAGGGAGAGAGAAAATCCTAAGCAAGCTCCGCACAGAGCCCAAAACGGGGCTCAAACTCATGAAACATGAAATCATGACCTGAGCTGAAATCAAGAGATGGGCCTTTAACTGGCTGAGCCATGATAGTTTATTAATTTTAAACAGGACTTCTACTGCTATGATATATTACACCTAAGCAATATACATTTATCCTCCAGTCACTATCACTTTTTAAAATATATTTATCTTTGCAATTTAAAAATATTTTACTGATCAACTCTTCGTGTTTAATCTCTGAAAGATGTTCAGCTACATGTTGAAACATGAAATTGTTCCATTATTTCACTCCTCTTAGAGATGTTATGCTTTATGTCTACTGTTTACCTAAAATCCATGTCCAAACTTCTTTCTCTAGTGCTTGTTCCTTTCAATATTGTTCCTCATGCCCACCAATCTTTCTAGCAGTGACTTTTACTGTACTTATAATTTTCACTTCACTTTGATAAGTTATTGTTTTTCATTCTTCCTAAGATCTCCATATTTTATCTTCTATTGTTTCACCATGTCTTCCCTGAGCTCTATTTGTTCATTATTCTCTTATTCTATATTGATAATTGTTTCAGAACTACTTTTTAAAATCTGTCACAATATTTGATCACAATGCACAATTATCTAACTAACTTATGATCATGCTTGATTTTCTATTTGTTTGACATTCCACTGCTTCTTTGCTTTCTATTATTGGTTGGATATGGTGTCAATAAACTGCTCTTTGGGTAATCACTCATATTTTAAAGCAATATTTTTTTCTGGACCACATTTTTTTCAGGAGGTCTGTATAAGGGAAGGAATTACTAGTCTCTCTAGACTCTTATCAATAATAAACGGTGGTTTTGTAAGTCAAGGCATGCAACTTAGGGCTCTGAGGTCTGCAGGGCAGAGCTCTCCTCTACCTCGTTTGACATCTCAACTTCAAGCAACCCTTCCTCCAAATTGAGAGCCCAGAGTCTCAGCTACCTCTTGTTTTATAGGAGATAAAGATTACATTTCTATTTCTGGTTTTCTTTTATGCTTTTGGGCAATTTTCAAAAGAAAACTCCACTAGCTTCTCATTCCCAATTTCAATTCAGAAGTGACCATTTTGTCAACTCTTTTTGAGCAAGTCAGATGACACTTCTCCACGGTATCACAATTGGCTCTCAGAATAGTCTTGTTCTATTTTCTGTTAATATGACCCCTTGTGTTTTATTTTATATCTCCTTCCTTCAAGAAGTTTCAGAGGTTCACTATACATTAAAACAAAGAACAATCTGAGTGATATTATGAGGCCTTTTCATCGAACAGGGTTTATCTTCCTAGACCTGAGTGATGGACTCTCTCATCCCTCTGGCATGTCAACTCAGCAGGTTTTCTGTGACAGGTTGAAGGCAGCCTTCAACTCCTTCTGGGAAAGAATTCACCTGCTGATGTTCTGAGATTCAAATGCTTGTTCCAATTTTTCCCTTATATTTCTCTTAAACAGCACTTTGAGGAATCTTTTTCTATGTTCTGTTTAATTGGTATAAAAGTGCTATTCCAACAGAACATGACAGAAAATCTCCTTCCAAGAAGCCTAGGTAGAAATAAGCTATTTCATGTTTCTTGAAGATAACATTTCAGGGGAACCCTGCCATCTCACATGAATAGTTACTATTAATCAATATCATGTGTTGTCTCTGTGAAGCGCTGCTGATGTTAATGGTCTTCTATCCTTGTTTACTGGCTTAGCAGCCAGCTGAGGTTGAAAAAGCCTAGTAGGAGCAGGTTCTCTCTCTCCAATTCCTCCCTCCATGAGGTATCACTTTTTCCCTATTTTCAGGTCAAAATAAAGGCAAGCAGACACATTCGAAATTTAAGAGGTTTAGATTTCAAAACATGCTATCCAAGGCTTTGGACAAGTTAGTTACCAAACTTTACACCAATATCTTGCTTTAACATTTTCTTATGTATCAGTGATCTAGTAAACCTGTGTCATTTTCTAAATCATACTCATGTTTCAGAGCCTTCCATACCCACATCATTTTCATACACTTCCTTCCATCTAGAATGTCTTCTGTCTCCCAATTTTCGGTTTCAATTTTTGTGACCCAACCTGTCTTACATGGTATAGTTCAAATGGTACCACATTCATGAAGACTTTCTTACTGGTACCAAATAGATGTGATTTTCTTCCTCTGATAAACTATAACATCTCTCCCAGGGTTCTTAACATCTTATCTATTGTTCACAATTATTTGTGAATGTTTCATACCACTCATTGGAGGAAGCATCCATAGCTTTATTGATTAGACCCAGAGACCCTTGAAGATTACTCTACATGTCATATATGCTTAACAGGCTAAATTGAAAGCTACAGGAAGAATTTCAAAACTATTAGTTTCATACTATTAAGTTGCATGCATTCCAAAATGAGGGAAATTATTAGAAATCAAGTAATTTCAACAAGCATTTCTATGTGCTAGTCACTATTCTAAATGAAGAATTTGGGAGAAATATTTTGAGGACTATACTCCTATCAAAATGAACCTCTTCTCCAAAATTGCCACCTTCACACAGAGTGGATCTGTAACTATCTTTTTAATATTACTTCACCCTCTATCCTCACTATAGTTACAGATGTAAACACAGACCTGAGTTAGACCAGTTGAACTGTGTCATGGGAACAATAGCCTGGGGCACTGATACTCCAGCATTCTGTACACAGAGCATCAGAAAGGACCCATCTGTAGTAAGGTAGAATAAACATATTTAAATTTCACTGGGAATCCTACCATCTGTCACCTGTCCCCACCCATTTCTAGTTCACCATGTTTTAGTTCTCTCGGTTCTTCCTCTCCTCTCTCAAGTGTTCTTCCCAATGACAGATGCTGATTAACTTATGCTTAACAGTTTACTCATCTGTTTCATGCTCTCCTTCCAAATTACTGCCTTTGACTCTCCCTGGGTGGAATATTGGAAAATAGGATTATACAATACACCTTCTTTGGTTTGTACGAACAAAGTGTTATTTTAAACAAATTTTCTCACCTCTAAATCAAGTCCTGCCAACAAAATGAATAGGCTGGTAATACTCAATTACAAGATTCAGAGAGTTACAGCTTCCCCAGCCTTTCATCTGTACTTATTAGCTGCAGAGGGATGGAACATTTCCAGGTTCCTTGGAGTCAAAGCAGTATGTTTCCTTTGACCCAAGCTACCAGGGTATTCTAGGAATGACAATGTATAGGCTAAGGCCATAGCTCAAAACACTAAAGTTAACTTAGCTTTATGAAAGCTGTTGTATTGGTTTTGAATTGATGTGGAAATAGGAACTGTTTTATTGTTTTATTACAGCTACTATATTCTGTTGAAGTATTTCTAGGTACATTATCTTGAGTCTATACTAGATGCTATCCATCTATTATTCTAATCCCTGTGCATAAGTGATCTCATTTCATACATAAAACAACTGTGAAATAGATATTGTTCTTTGCAGGAACATCTGGAAGGAGGAGGAAACAGATACAACACAGAGCTTGCTTTTTGCTAGCTATCCCATGGACTGCATGCTGATTTTAATGGGCAGGAATGTCCCACACGGAAATATAGCTTGTGTAGAATATGAATTTTAGTAGTGACTTTAGTAATATATCGATTGAAAAATCAAAATTACATTAGCTAAGTAGGAAGGGATTTTATGAGTTACGAGAGGCATTGAAGTTCAGTGCTAACATTTTGTTCTTTGGGATTAGTTTATTTGCATGTTTAGGCTATTTAGAAATGAGAGGAGAAAGGATTCCATCATTAACCCAGATTTATTTTGTTGAAATAAAGTGTTATTTGGTGGCAGGCCTGCATGTTAGTAGCTCTTTGTTATTGCTATCTGATACAACTATATCTTAGATATAATTATTACTATTTAAACTGAAAACACCAGTAATAGTGCATCATTCCACAGTCTGCATAACTTATGGAGGAGAGCTACTAGTCTTCACATGGGGGTGGTTTCACATTGGAAAAGTATTAACAGATAAAAACAGCAATTTGCTCAAATTGGTATGATATCTTTATTATACCTTCTCAGCTCAATTGGGCCAAATTTGACACTCTAAATTGCTATAATTTTGAGCTCTCCAGTTTTATTATTAAATAAAAGCCTAAATTTTATATATTTGCAAAGAAAAGATAACTTACCTAATTTTTTTAGTAATTAGTTATAATTACATGTGGCACTGTGTTATCATTACCTTCCTTGGAGACTAAGGATACAGGTAGACTTTTCAAAGATAGATCAAGCAGAAGGGACAGAGGGACCAGCCTGATAACCACCTAGAGATATCAAGGTCAGGATATGCTTGGGTGTAGCAAAAAATCACTTGGTGGCAACAACTTACAAAGGGTAAAGCTAAAGATAAAGCTGGGAAGACAGGTTGGATTCAAGTTGCAGAAGTCTCTGAATGACAGACTGAAGAAAGTATTTTATTCTATATGCAATGAGGATATATTAAAGGTTAAAATAGGGTAGTGATCTAATAAGAATGATTCTCAAACCCTGGGAACAAAGTAAGAGACATCAAGAAGACAGAGACTAAAGGTAGGAAAGTCATTTTGGAAGTAACTGCATATTAATGAATGTACTATAAACAGGATACTCTAAAAATAAATGTCTATAGCTTTCATATTGTTCTAATGACCCAGGTCACTCACACTTTAGGAGATAGCATGATTTCTGCCAAATCTCCAATCAAAATACTTGGAGTGGGGAATTATATTAGTCAGGCACTGTCCTCTCCACCTCCACAACCTTAGAAATACTCTTAAGTTTATAGAAATGTTTAACAAACAACAACACAAACCTGAAATCTACTAATTTGCCAAAGATACAACCATTTCACTTATATGCTGTCTACAGCTGCTTTCATGCTACAATGGTAAAGTTGAATAGTTGAAACCGAGACCTATGGCCCGCAAAGCATCCCCCACCCCTTTTTAAACATGGTTTGGCCCTTACAGAAATAGTTTGATAACCCCTGTGCTGGACTACTATCTGCTCCTGGTAGAGGCCTTCTTTGTTAATCTCTGAGCAACCACTCCAGAAATGCAGTTTCTTACTAGTTTCCTCTTTCTCCTCTAGATTAGCACTGCCTTTTGTCATTTCTCTATTTCCAGTGCAGCAGCTGGAAATCTACTGTTCCAGGAACACTTGCCATCAAGTTGGCTAGGATTGGCCAACAAACACTCCAGCTTCAATGATTACTTTGGTTACCTGTAAACATAAATCAAAATGTACAAGGTAGGTCTAAGTGAAACATCCAGGACAATTCAAAGGAATTAGAAAATCAATGGTCGATGCCCCATTTCCACATAGCTCCCTTCCGCTGCCCACTTTGCACTGCTCCAGAAGAACTCTACTGCATAAAAATTTAATAGCAAGTTCTCTGATGAAATTCCTAAAGATGAATAGGAGTGGAAAATGGTAATAATTATGTTTCCACCCTTCTCATCTTATTACAAAAAAAAGACAAAAGAGAAAGAAATATGTAGCCAAGAGACTTGCAATTTTGTCATTGGTAGCTAATAAATGCCCGAATGAAATCAATGTTTTATTATGGAGCCCCGGAAACTACAGCTGTTTCCCTCCCTGCAAAATGAAGAAGCAGAGTGCTCTCATCAAGCTAAGCTGACAAACAGGCTTCTCTTCATTGCCCTAAAATAGGCAGGTGTTTTTTGACAGTGCACTGCCACCGATAAACTCAATACTTTTTATAATTTTCACTAAATTATCTTTATTCATTTCTCTGCACATTCAAGAAAGAGAGACAGCATGAGAATTTTCAACGATGTCAGAAAGCTAGTGAAGAAAAATATCCTTTCTTTTAACGTCTACACGCTAACAGTGTGGTGCACTTCAGCTTGAAACTATAATCTGAATGAACAGCAATAAACATAACGGGAAGAATAATGATAGTCAAAATGCAACATAACATGTTTTCAGAACACTCAAAATGCAGTAAAATATGGGAAAAGGTTTGAATGACTGTTTTAGCATGTCTTTGAAAGTTCATAGTGTCCTTTTTGTGATACAACAAAAGCAAAACTTAAGCCAATGCATTTCATTGAACCCTTAAAGCAAACAGCGGACAGCTAGATTACCCTGATTTGCAGAGAACTGTCACCTAACACAGTTTATTGCATGCTTTGCTCTTTGTTCACAGCACTGTGGATCTGTGTGCAGGCTCAAGAGATCAAATGGACTTCTGCTTTCACTAGGGTCAATAGCTAAAGATCTAAGAAGAAAGACTGCACAGCCAAAGCCAATGATGTGACATAGATTATTAAAAAATAAAATGCTTCCACTCAGGAAATAGTTCAGATGGTTAAGTATGCCAGCTGTTTAGAGAGAACAATTAATCTGTTGGTTATTTTCTCTGGTATGTGACAGCCTTAATTCAAAGAAGGATGATAATGTCTACCACTATGCTCCAGAATTTGTGTAGTACATAACACATCTTTTTCCCTAAAATACTTTGATGAATAATCTTTTCACATTCCAGAGGCATCCAGATAGAGTAGGAAAAAAAAAATGAGTATTGAAGGCAAATAGGGTGGAAATTCCAGATATTCCACATCTATTTATTTCATATATGACCTTGGAGAAGTCACTTGGCCCTTCTCAGCTGGAGTTCTCTCACCTGGAATTACAACTACCTCACAGAATTGTTGTAAGAATTTAATAGTGTACTTAAAGAGTTGAGTATTATTATACTATTAATCTATGTTTTTGCCTTCTAAACAATTCAGTGAGATGGGAGGGCAAGTATTATGATTCTATCCTTTCCTGTCCCTATCCTATATCAGTTCCAGGAAAACAACTCAAGCTTGCTCTGGGTTCCTTCCACTCTAACTTTATAATAGTTCATTAGAATGGCTGCAAAATGGATTGCAATATAGGCAGGTTTTTATGGAGTGACTCATGAGGTCATAAAGTAGTATTTTGTTTTTACTGTGTCAAAACTTGTGACCAATAGAGAGGCAGGAAAGCTTTCAGCCAAATATTAATACAATCACTGAGAACACCAAAGGTGAAAGACAACTACGGTCAGAGACCAGGAAGGGAGGGGGCAGATCATCAAAGTTCCAGCCAGCTAAAATAAATATGGGGCCAGTGTCAGCAGGGAATGCAATCATGAAGTAATATTTTAGGAAAGGTAAGCAAAAGCAACATGGTCTAAATACATTTTGAGGACAGAGCCGCAGGAATTGATGAAGATCCACTAGGAAAAATCAGGAAGGCTGTTCTAAAGATGCAGAAATAAATCTGCTCGAAGTGTTCTACCAAAGGCAGGGCCTCTTTAGAAAGTTCATTCTTTCAGACCTAGAATATTGTCTGTACTCATCAGAAAAGCAGAGTGCTTTGAACATAGCATTTGTTACTCTATTAGTCACTACTCTAGGCATTTCCACAGAGGAAATTTAATATAGGCAATTAGTTACCCAGTAATAAAAGTTAAGAAGCCAAACGGGATGAAGAGTCAACCCAAAGAATAACAACTGCATTAAGACTATTACCCCTACAGCTGTAGACACAGAAGGAGAGGTGGCATCACCAGAATGCAGTAGTGAAAGCCATCCAGCAAGGGCTGGAGCCATAAAGCAGTTCACCCTGAAACTGAGACTAGGGAAGAAGGGGTAGACTTGTAGGAACTGAAGCCGGAAAAGAGATACAGCTACTGCCAGAGACACTGCCTGAAGCAGAGTTGGAGAAAAGGAAAGATATTCATTTCTGCCTCAGCTTCCCCCATCTCATTCCCCAAATGTCTCCCATTAGCCAAAGCCAGCCAGAACCAGAATACCCAGGAGACAAGGAACAGCACACCCACCCCTCCCACCGTAATACAGAGCCTACAAGAGGAAATTGAGGGATGGATTGAGCACTGACCAGCATGCAGACTGAGCTGAAATTCTCTCTACCCAGTGTTCTCTCCTCTTTCATTTACTTTCCTATGAAGACCAAAACATGTTTGTAATTGTGGGTCAATACCAGTCACAAAAAAAGTTAAGCATTTCCTACTCTATGCTTCTATAATAACATTGTACTATCAAGTCCATTGTCCCATTATGTTGTAACTTGTTTTTCTCAGTGAACGCTGCTTAAAGAAATTGCCAAAAGTCATCTTTGTATTACTCACCTTTGTACACTGAGGGTCTAGCACAGCACCTGCCACTTGGCATGTCTGATGAATGAATGAACTTAAAGGGGTAAGCTACTGTAACTTTTGTTAAAGACACTATGAGTAAATTCAAGAAATTTGCTCACAGTACTTGTAAGGACATTTAGAATAGAAATTATGAATAAGGTAAGGTCATCCAAAGATGAGAGATCCAAGAAAATCTACACATCTGGATTAAAATTTAAATCATATTTTACAATAAAAGAAAAATAATGAGAAACAAAATCAAATTCATCTTTGGTTACTCTAGACTTTTAATTCCCAAGTTTGGTTTTGTTCTCATCTGTCTTTTCCTCCCATTTCTCCTTCTTCAAATGCATCATGGTTGAGCAGGGAGTGGCAACAAAGAGGGAGACTAAAACATTAGCTCTGCTGGAAAGAGTATGAATATCCCCTTAGCACACAGGTCAACACTGGAAAAAGAAGCATTCTTTCTTTTAATCCCTATTCTCTCCTGGGCAGCATGGCCACCAGCCATCCTTAATTAAATACACCATTCAGGAGTCAAGCAAAATATGTACCATTCTCTGGTACATATTCATTCTATACTGGCTAGCTTACTCTCTCAAGATTCTTATCACAATACTTAATAATTGTCCTCTCCTGCTAGAATGTAAGCTCCATGAGAACAAGACATGATCTGTTTTGTTCACCTTGCAAAGATATGCTTAGTAACTATTGTTAAATAAATATATTAGAGAATACTGTTCTGTGGTATCTAAGATGAACTTCCAGTTCCTCCTTTTTAGACACTGGCAAAATATTTTTTTTTTTCATTTTGAGCTATAAACTCTCTGCTTATCTAGTCTATATTTCTCTTATTTAAAATCCAAAATCCCACAATATTCTTATCCCCTGCTCTTCTATACTGAAATATTGCCTTGTTCATTCAGGGCCCTTCTTATACAAAGTCATTAATTTTTGTATCTATAAATTAATATGTTCTTTAAATACAGAAATAAATTGAGTTTTGCAAACACATAAATGTGTTTTGAAATATTTTGGCTGCCTGCTTTGTTGGCTAACTATGAGCACCTTATATCTCTGGCTTAATCCTACTGCACCCTCACTGTTGAGAGTACTCACTGTTCAAGCATGTGTTTTCTGCTAAAGACACCATGATCTCCCAGGTACTTTCTGTGCTTTTTGGAAGAAGAAGATTCCATAGAGTTTTCCACAGTTTTCCAACAACCCCTTCTACTCCAGCCATGGCAAAACATGGGAGCCATGACATTTCCTTGAAATCAAACACCCTCCAAAACACTGACAGGGGCTGTAATCTGAATACTTCACACTGCAGGTCACCAAATCTTATATAGTTATGAAATCATGCCTCAGCAGATTAGTTTTAAACATTCAAAGACATTTTGATGAAAGCAAACCTACAGAACTTATGCTGATTTAATACCACAATTACTGACTATAAAACATATGTTCATGGTATTCAAAATTATAGTTATATTAAACATTTACAGAACTGGGTGTTTTTAAACATTTAAGTTTTTCATTTAACTTGTTTTTAACAACACATAAAAAGACTTTCAAGAAAGTAAGCATATATACATGAAACTCAATTTTCTCCTATTATATGGGGGGATCGTTACACACTACTGAACACCAAAGGCTTCAGAGCTCAACACCAAAAAAGAAAAAAAAATAAACAAATCTGTTTTAAGAAAGAATTAAATCATTTTGACAGTGTTAAACAGATATTCCAAAGACAATATCCACATATAAAAGCTAATTCATTTGGGTTCTTTAATTGGATCTCATTCACTCTTAATATATGAATAATCTGCAAACTAAACCAGACAAAGTAACATGAGCATTTTCCCCACTCTGGTCTACCAGTGACAAAAAATAGAAGTCATTCCAAAAAGTTCTCCATACACAGTCTAGAAAACACATCATTCCTGCTAACGCACTCACCTCTGAAGGGTACCTCTGACTTTTGCCATTTGAGTCTGGTCTTCTCTCATGCTGTTAGTCTTGTAGAAATGCCTGTTGCTTTGGCAAAGACCCATGTTGTGTTTGTGTTGCCAGATCATCTGAAAGTAGACTGTGTAGTAGCAGCAAAGGTCAAACAAGGCATGTGCATGTGGGGTCACCCCCAGGTTTGTTAGGCATGGGCCTTCTGTCACCTCCAAGTTAACCACCAGGTTCACTTCAATTTGGAAAACAGCAGACAGGAAGCAGAAACCCTGTATGTTTCATTTTGTTGAAGATGACATCAGAAGCATCTGGCTTTCAGGGGCATCAGAGACGGTGATTCAGTGTGTGGGCGTAGGCCCAACAGCAAGCAGCAAGAGGGGACAGGGTGGGATTTCACTACAGAAGCTCCTCAGGATGGTTGGAAGGTCATTCTTTGGAGGGATGGTCTCCAAGTCTGATTCTGGGAGGGCTTTAATGCCTATTAAGAAAGTCCTTTTCTGCCTGCTCCAGCAGGAATGGGTTCTACTGAACCAGAGGCACCTGTGTGATCCATTCATCTTCTCAACTTTTGTTTCTTTGTATCCCCTCTCTCTTGCTTCATAAACATCTACCTCTCCAATCATTCCCAATGGCATTGCTCTAATACCTTCACTACTACACAAAGAATAAAGAGAAACTTTCTTTTGACTTCAAATATCTCACAGCTAACATCCTTTCCCTGTTTCCCTTCCTAAGAATAATTCTTTAAAGAATTACTCTTACTTCTGAATATATTTTCAACCCACCCCAACCTGACTGACATCTCCCCAGATCACTGAGACTGCTCTGTGCAAGGTTGCTTATAGCTTCCATGTTGGTAAGTGGCAGCCCCTGTCATTTGACCTCTCACAATTGGATTCAGTTAGATATTTCTTTCCTGGAACTGTGCTTCTGTGACCATATTCTCCTGGTGTCATTCATCTTCTCTTCTTCTTATCCTCTGATCCTAAGTGATTGCATCCATTCTCATGGCATTAAATTCCATCTTTAAATAGGCAACACCCAGATTCCCACATCCAGATCACAAATAAAATAGCCTCGGCAATATGAAATGTTGTACATAAAATACAGTCTTAACTTTACCCCCCAGGTTCTAGGAGTTATCAAAACACATTTAAACCAAATGGCTCCTCTGCTCAAAACCACCTGCTAAACACAGAATAAAATCCAAACTTCCTGTATAACCCAGAATCTGCCTCCTTCTCCAATTCACCTGATGTTCCTCCATATCACCCCCCCACCTCCAACCACAGTGAGCTCCTTTCAGCTCTGTGGGCATATTGAGAGTTTTCATACTTCCAACCTTTTAGTACAGGCTATTGTCTCTGCCTGAGATGTACTTTCCCTCTTAATCTTTGAATGACTTCTTCCTTCTCTTCCTTCTGGGCCAAATGTAAATGTCAACTCTTCAGAGGGGTCATCCCTGATAACATATAATACTATTCCATTGGAATTTGAGTTCCAAACAACTCACTTCCACTGCTTTGGTACACAGCCTCTTTGGAAGTTGGAGACTATTTATTACATACAGCCCCAGAAGTTAACCAATATGCTCTTTGCACCTCAGTCATTTCTTCTCTGTTCCTTGGTCTTCCCTTCCCCCTGACTACCTGAGTCTTTCTTACCATCAAGATCTGCTCTCAGAACAAACATACATTCTCAGTGTTAAAGGAAAGGAAAGAAAAGCAAGGAAAAGCAAGGAAAAGCAAAGCAAAGCAAAGGAAAGGAAAGAAAAGCAAGCAGTATCTCTAAGTGTCTTATCCAGTAAGAGGAAAATATGTATGAAAAGTATGTGTACTGTTTGATTCCTTCCCAACACCCAGGAAAGCATGATGTTAGGATTCCATTTACTTTACTTCCCATTGTGCCACATAAAATGTCAAGACAAGATTTTTAAAGACTTTAAGTCATTCCTTTTACAACATGTTACCATAGATTTCCTGAAGTAGCTGATGGAAATATTATAATTCTCAGAGATACTTACTAAATCCACCTGTAAGTCATGAAGGAGGCTAGTGAATATACCTGACAAACAAAAACCCACAAGCATGTTCACAAGCATGAGAACCAGGGTGCTCTTCCCTGCCCAAACCCGAGGCCAGTGTATGGTCTCTCAGTTGAGTGGCTTCTCATATTAGCAGCAAACAAGCACTCTGCATTGACTGAAATAGGCACTAGGGCAAGAGCAGTCATCAATGGTCACCTATGAAGAGATTTCAACTGGTCTGACATTTAAATTTGTCAAAAAGAGCACCAAAAAGATCATCAAACTTCAAAATATATTGTTGCCTATATTTTATTGTAAGTTTTATTAAATTCAGAAGCTAACATTACTTTAAGACTGAGTACCCAAGCAATAACCTACGATTATAAAACAAATCAATGTGGAAAAGATCTAACTTACATAAATTGGAGCAACAGCCAACTTTTCAGACACTCAAATACCTGACGCCTTAGTAATATCTAAATGATTCCCATTGCCCCGAAAATGTAGGTTTTATACATAGCCAAACAACAACAACAACAACAACAAACCACAATACTTGCTTCCAAATCAATAGAAAGCTGCTGTTACAGGAACTTTCACATCACATTTATGCCTCCACTCTCAACAAGTTATTTGCACTGCGAGTTGGAACAAAGCAACAGTACTACTGAGACTGATAATGCATGACAATTAAATATTGCATTAGCTTCAATTAAGCCATCAGAATTTACTTCAGAACTACTTCTATGTCATTTCTTGACCAGCTTTGCAGAGAAAAAAAATTTTTACATCTGGTAAAATTACCCTTTCGCTCAAAGAATGAAAAGTCTTGTTTCAGAAGGGTCACACTGGACAATCAGGGTCATATAATGAGTTTAGCCCCTTGTCCCCTCCACTGTTGTGAGGAAATTTCTTTCCCCACACTCCTCCTGTCTGTTGGAGGAACCCACTTCAAGGCTGGCTTCCTCCCACGGTGCAGCCGCACACCAGGAAGGCGACAACCCACCACAGGGGATGCACACAGTAGGCACTAAGTCATATGGTTTCTGCCACCAAATTATAGTAAACACTAGGAGTCACACAGCAGCAGAGATACAATTTTAGAGATGTCATTCCAACCAGAGCCATGTTAAGCTGCTGGATTCCAGGATGCTTGCAGTGAAATTGGTTGTCCTCTAAATGGTTTCCTCTAAAAATGTAATTGCTTTGTTCTGGGTTCAGAAAGGCATGGGAGGGAGAGCACGATTTCCATCCCCTACTGCGTCCACAGATTCCAACTGCAAGTGCACTGGCTGGTAAAACAATAAAGTCATCGTCTTTTATCTCAATGCCAAGATAGATTCTTTCCTTGGCTTCCAGACAAAATTCACTTATTATAATTATCTTCAGAGCGCTGGCGGAGGCCACCATCTAAAACTCTATAAATGTTCCAGTGAAACCCTGTGGAGCTGGTGCTTGTGTCGAGCTGGGCAGGTGACTCTCCCCCTAACTGCTGCGGTGTCATTTCCCTCACACAGAGGCGAGGACACATGCGATGCAGCAGCACTGTGGGAAAGTAGCTGCAGGCGAAACTCACTTATTACAAAGCACACGTGGAACTCCTCTTTGGCACACTTCATGAAACCTAAGTTGACATTTTACACTGAAAGAAAGTTTTTGTACAGAATACTGTGTTACAGGAGCACTGGGTTGTTATGCACATAAGTGCTGTTTGCAATATATAATTTTGACTATACTAATGTATTATTAGCCATGTGAAATTCATGTACACTTAAATATTTATATCGAGAACCCTCTCAACATCTATAGTGCCATCTGTAACAATTTTATTTATGGTTTCTGATATCATTTGTCCCCTCATTCTGCCTGAATTGATCCCTGTTTCCTTCTTTATTCTCTTTTTAAAAATCTAATTAAAGAAGAATTTAATCATATGCCCAGATGTACTGAAAAGAATATTGCTTAACATAATTTTATGACAATTTCAGTTGGAGAATATAGAAAAGACTTGATTTTTACACACAATTCTTGTAGTGAGGCCATTAAAATTTAGCAAATATGTGGGGCGCCTGGGTGGCTCAGTTGGTTGGGTGTCCAACTTCGGCTCAGGTCATGATCTTGCAGTTCGTGAGTTCAAGCCCTGGGTCAGCCTCTGTGCTGACAGCTCAGAGCCTGGAGCCTGCTTCAGATTCTGTGTCTCCTTCTCTCTCTGCCCCTTCCCTGCTCACGCTCTGTGTTTCTCTTTCAAAAATGAATAAACATTAACAATTTTTTTTAATAAAAAAATGAGCAAATTTGGGAGCACGTAGGCAGCTCAGTCGGTTAAGTGTCCGACTTCGGCTAAGGTCTGATCTCATTGTTCGTGAGTTCCAGCCTCTCATTGGGCTCTGTGCTGACAGCTCAGAGCCTGGAGCCTACTTCAGATTCTGTGTCTCCCTCCCTGATCCTCCCCCACCCCCACTTGCACTCTGTGTCTCTCTCAAAAATAAACATTAAAAAAAAAATTTTTTTAAGTGAGCAAATTTGTGGGTGCCTGGGTGGCTCATTCGGTTAAGCATCTGACTTCATCTTAGGTCATGATATCCCAGCTGTTTAGTTCGACCCCCGCAGCCGGCTCTGTGCTGACACATCAGAGCCTGGACCTGTTTCAGATTCTGTCTCCATCTCTCTCTGCCCCTCCCCTGCCACCAAAAAATAAATAAACATTAATTTTTTTTTTAATGACCAAATTTTACATGCCTCTTTCAAGCTGTGGAGTTTGTATATAAACTACCTTAAGGAATAATGGAAACCCAGTTTTTAGAGTTTTTTCTCTTAATTTAGGTTTTTACCTACACATAATTATTTTAAATTAAACAGGAAAAAGATCTTATGTCATACATTTATGCATCAGAAATTGACATCAAGTTTATTTTTTAGTCATCCAAGGTCATACAACTAGGAACTGAAGGATGCTGGACTGGTCAGTGTCTCTTAGCCACAAACAATAACATAGTCTGTTCTCCACCACCCCAAGTGTCCTGAATTAGCAGCGATTCACCATTTTCCAGAACCATTAAGGAAGGCAAACCAATTTAAACACCTCCTCCCCATACAATTTTCCAGATTTGTAAATTGACGAGCCAGTAGCTGAAACAGATGTACAGATGTGGCAGTGGGGATTCTAGGTCATGCAGTGAAGGGCACAGGTAAAGAGATGGAGAAAAAGAAAACATCACAGAGATCTGTGTTATGGAGGTCAGAAACTGCCAGTCCTCAGGGGAGGTTATAAAGGCAGGACCCAAATCCCCGTCAGCTGCAACACACATAGTACACACCCTCCCCCACCCCCAGCAACTGTACTGACTGCAAAATAGCAGTGCCAGAATAGCCACTACAGTGAGCTGTGTTCAAGCAGAACACGCCTGACCCAACGAGCGCCCTTTAAGAACATGGAAGAGAATCCAGATTTTCAATGAAAAAGGAAGTTAGCTGAGAAAGAGAAGCTTACGAACAAGCTGGCTGACCCAATAAGCCTTACGGTTTCAATGAGGGGATGCTGTGTGATTAGAGAAATGGCAGGAACCATGACTTTTCCCTGGAGGCCAACATGGAGGGCCAACCCCAGGCCCAAATGCATCAATGTTCATGTTAGAGAAACAATACGCACAAGTTCCAGGAAACAGATATCCTCTCTGATGCTGTTTTGACACCCCAGAACTAATTCCAGGAAGAAGAGAGAAAATTCTGAACTGACAGAATATACCAATAACTGACATTTTGTTCTGTTTTTCACCATCAGGCAAAATAGAGGTACAAAACAGAGAATAAAGGTATTATAGATGAATCAGGTTGCAAGAACTACTCCCTAAATACATGAAACTGTGTAACCCCTATATGAGGCGGAAGTATTAAATAATTTTTAAAAAAAGGCTTTCTCCTGCAAATTCTAAATCAGAGCCATTCCATCTCAAATGTGAAGAACTAAAATGCTTAATTCTTAAACAAACACTGACTCTTTGAGAGCATTTAATAAAACATACTATTTCCACATCCCTTGACCTAAATCCTAATTTCTTACTGTTTGAATAAACATCCAGGTTTCTAACTGACTTTATTCTAGGTTATCAAGTTTCAAACAGGACCTCAGTTAAGGCTTCTAAGGCATGTGAAACTCATTTGTTTTTCAAGCTTTCTGTGAGGAAGATCAATGTTCCAGTGTTGGCATGTGAAGGCAGGGAGGGATATTTGCCACCCTAATATTACAACATGCCTGCCTTGGCCTTACAGGATAATATGTTTTTAAAAATCCCTAAGTAGAAATGGAGGTTTGGGGAAATATAACTCATCCATAGATAATATAATACAAAATATGACACTGAAACATAAGTCACAGTTTTTTATTTTTTCCTGCCAAAGTGTAAACTTTGTAGATATTTTTATCAAAAGAAAACAAAAACTGGAGTCAACCCACGATTGCCATCTTGTGGAGAGATCCAGCACCATCTCGCCAGAATTTCTGTCCCTCAGGTGTTTGAAGGAAAATGCCTCCAGAGACTCCTCAGGCACTCTTTCCATTATTTAATAATCCTTGCTGCCAGGAAGCTCTGCCTCCTAGCTGACCCAGATCCCCAGGGTTATCTCCTGCGGGTACACAGAGGAACTGCCGCCACTTATTAAGCTGTGATGTTCTCCATGCTCAGGTCAAGTTATTAAATCATGCCTGTGATTTTACCTTTCTAGGTTAAAAAGTTCCACGCTATCTGACATTTCCACCAAATTCTCACGTTCCAGCACTGAAGTTGCCAAACTTCTGAAAACTTGGTCTGTGTTTCATGGTTTGGGTCATTTCTATGCTTGCTGACTCACTTCGTGCGCAGTTTTTAAGGCATTTGAATGGCCTATCTCTGTCCTCTTTTGAGAATGTCTGCAGGAGCAGTACTGGGTCTGCGGAGGTTCCGCCTCTCCTGAAGGCTTACAGTCCCGGAAAAAGCCCTTCACGCCAGCACCTCAGGCCAGGTGCCGAGGGAACCAAATCATAGTGTGGACGTTCGAGATTCTCTCCCATGGACACGTATACACATAGTTAAATATGCCAAATTAATACGCAATAAGTGTATTATAAAATAATTTTGAAACCTCCAAAATACTGGACAATTTCCCCTTTGATCGCCACCTTCTATAATCTTTGTTTTATCACGAACATTATGAAAAACACATCTCCCCTTACACACATCCTCCACAAATGGACAACCAGCTCTAAATCCTGACTGCTCTACTTCTAAAATAAATCACACATGACCATTTCTCTCCAACTCTTACTACCCAGAGCTAAGTCCAAACCAGCATCATCCCTTGCTTAAATTTTTGCAGTAGCCTTCAAGCCAATATTCCTTTTTCTACTCAGGCCTCCCTATAGTCTACTCTCAAAACAGAAGCCGGAATGACCCAGCTAAGACACACGTCAGATCATGGCACTCCCTGACTTGCTCAAAACACTCTTGTTACTCCTAAAACTCAGAATAAATATCAAAATCTTCGTGAGCATCTATGCGGCCCTCACAAAATTGACCCCATTCTCTGTACCCCATCTCCTGCACTCTTTCCTGAGTTCACTCTGACCCAACCACACTGGCCTCCCTGCTTACACAATCAACCTGCTCCTGCCTCAGCGCCTTTGCTCTTACTGTGCTTTCTGTATGGTACGCTTTTCCCCCCAATATGCTCACAGCTAACTCTCTCATGACCTTTAGGTCTTTTCTCAAAAATCACCTTCTTAGCAAGGCCTTCCCTGGAAATTCTAGATAAAATGCTATCCCTTCTCCCATTTAATATCTCCCTTTGTTTTATTTTTACTCCTTAGCATTCATAACCTACCAGCAAATATTTTTCTTGTTTATTGTCTGTAATAGTTTTCTATTGCTATCATGACCAATTACCACAAACATAACAGCTTAAGACAAGATAAACTTATCTTACAGTTCTGTAGATCACAAGTCCAGGGGGCTTCTTTGCTCCAGGTCTCCCGGGGCTGAAATCAAGGTGTTGGCAGGCTGGGCTCTTAGGAGACTCTAAGAATCTGCTTCCAAGTTTATTCAAGCTGTTGGCAGAATTCAGTTCCATGATGTTATTTAACTGATGTATTTTTGATGTCAGCCCAAAGTCTTCCTCAGCTTCCAAAGGCTGCCTGCACTCCTTGGCTCATGTCCCTCCACCCCTTATATTCAAAGCTGAGTGGACAGTCTAGCTTTTCTTGGGCATCCAATCTCCTTACCTATCACTTCAGCCTCATCACTCCTGCCTTTCTGTTCTGCCCCATTACAGACTCCAGCCAGAGAAAGTTCTCTGCCTTTCAAGCTTCCTGTGATTAGTTTGGGCCCACCTGGATAATCGAGGCTGTTTTCCCTATTTAAAACCCTTAATCTTAATTACATGGGCAAAGTCCCTCCACAGCAGGATCTAGTTTCAGGTTTGATTAAATAACCATGTGACGGGAATCTTGCGGAACCGCCTTTAGAATTCTGCCTACCACATTATCAGTCTATCCCAATAGAATGTAAATCCCAGGAAGGCAGGAATTTTAATTTAGTGCAGCCCTGTACCTCCAACATAAAAACAGTGCTTGAGACAAAGCAGACAAACAACAAATAAATGTTGGATGAATGCATCTAGTCCAAGACTCCTTTCTTTTTTTTAATTCCAGTATAGCTAACATACATGTTAATTTCATGTGTACAATATAGTGATTCGACAATTCTACATATTACTCAGCGTCCAAGAGTTCTTAATGTGAAGATGTGAACTCTGCAAAATGATATGTAAAAAACATGTAGTGTGAATGCATGAGCACTTTTGTTTTCAGAGAAATGGGTCCATAATTTTCAACAAATTCTTACAATGGATATACTTTCCGGTTTGCCCGGGATGATTCTTATTTATGCCTCTTAAGTCGAAATAATTGGTTATTCATTGGACCCCATAAAAAGGTACCAACTTTTTACGATCTCAAAGTGTTAAGGTTTGTGTGATAAATTTTACGATTATCCTAGATTCTCAAAAATGTCCATGGTCCAACAGAAGTTAAAACTCTTCTCATCTCTTTAAGCCTCCATGTTGGGCTGTATTTAAACTTACACAGAGTCTATTTTTTTCCCTCATAAAATATACACCCACTCCCTTGAAACCACAGGTGAAGGACTTTTCTAATTAAAGACCAACAAGTAGATCCTGACAAAACCCACCAATTAACTATCTCACCAAAATACCACGTTGCTTAAGATTATAAATATGAGAGATGGCAATGGGTATAAAAACAAATATGTAACACTGATAATTTGGCCACACTGCCTTAGATGTGGTATTGTGTCCCATCTTTTCAGTGACATAACAGCAATTTGTGCATGCCACTATTTCTTAGAAATGCTTGCACTGAAGAATTCTTGGTCTAAGAGATACTTATGAGACTTCAATCATTTTAACTGTGTTCATGCCTTGTATATATGGCATAAGAAATACAGAATATTTAATAATTATACTTTAAAGGTGGATATATGGAAAATATTTCAGTTGTCCTAAAGACTTTCCTTGATTTCTAGTATACTTGTGTACTGGGGAAGATCAACTTGATTAGGAAATCTGATGGGTATTTTTTTTTTACTTGTTTTTCTTGTCTTCATTTGCTCCTTTCATAAAAATTTTGGGTTTATTCACTTTCTCTTAGAGAAATTTGATTGTGGCATTACTGCCTGATCGCCAATTCCATCTGCAAATTTAAGGGCAAAAGATGGCCTCTGTTCAGAAAATTGACTATCTGTCTAAATGATTAAGGAGTTAAGGGACTTTGTATAGCTTTATAAATCTGCCTTCCCTCCACCTGCCCCCAAAAGTTTCATTTAGAGCCTTTTAACTTCTGTTAAATGCAAACAGTTTCTAATCAGCCACTCAAAGCAAGGAATCAGTGTGTGTGTTATGTTTTAGCTGTAAAAAATTCATTTTCTGGGATTATAAATTCTATTTCAAGTTACATTAACAGAGCAAGATACCTCAGGAAGAATTCTGAATGAAATAAACATGTCCCTCACATGTTTCCTATATGATTCCCATAACACTCTCTCTTCTTCTTGGTCCTAGTGCCTCTCTGATATGGTTGTTTTTACCTATCTGTGCCTATAGACACTCTTTTCCCCTTCATGGGTAGAATCAATCTATGTTCCATATTAGAGACCCCAGATGGTCACTTGCCTGTTTTCAGTGTCTTAAGGGTACAGCCCTAAATGCCTCTAGCTATAAATAATCAACCTGTGAAATTGAGAAGACAAAACATTTTTGGAAAGGAAAGGAAAAAAACTTCACAGTGTGAATCCTAAGATGCAGAATTCTGAGTCAGTTAAATCCACACATGGCCAAGACAGCTTTGCAATCCTCTGCTACGTGGTAGTTAGTACCAGGTCTAAAGATCTCCAAAGATGCCCTGAAATAGCTTTAAAACACAAAGAAACTGAAAGGGAATAATTCAGGTTTTCATCTGTGCCTCAATACATCTTCTTCAAAAGCAACTGCTGAAGGAATAACAACATCACAGGCAGGGGCAAAATGCTGTCAGTCTTGTAAACTGTGAGTGGTGTCCCTGCTCCGAGATGATCTGTTGACCAACAAGCTCATCAGGAATGTATCACCCAAACCTGGCCCAACCCAATTCTTTCCTCCTCTCCCACACTGACCTTTTCTTTTCTACTTGTGGTAAAATATACAAAACATTTATCATTTTAGCCATCTTTTAATATACGGTCTGTGACACTAAGCACATTCACATTGTTTTGCTACCATCACCACCATGCACCCACAGAACATTTTTCATTTGCAAAACTAAAACTCTGCACCCATTAAAAAATCATCCCCCATTTCTCACTATCCACTCACACTTCCTTCTTAAATTATCTTAATTTAAAACTTTTGCTTCTAAAAACTGGAGGGAGGGTTGGTAGATAAGAATGTATTCCTAGTATGTATATATTTTCCTGGTGAAAACAGCCATTTAAAATAAGCTTAGGGGTGCCCGGGTGGCTCAGTTGGTTAAGCCTCTGGCTTTTGATTTTGGCTCAGGTCATGATCTCACAGTTGGTGAGTTTGAGCCACACATTGGGCTCTATGCTGACAGCATGGAGCCTGCTTGGGACTGACTCTCTCTCTCTCTCTCTCTCTCTCTCTCTCTCTCTCTCTCTCCCCCCTCTCTCTGCCCCTCCCCTGATTGTTCATTCTCTCTCTCAAAATAAGTAAACTAAAAAATAAAAATTAAAACAAATTAAAATAAGCTTAAAAATAAATAAGCTTAATCTACCACAGTCTATTACCATTTCAGTTAGGACTATTTCATTTGCCAATGACAAAACCTCAACTCAACTTTTTTGTTTTGTTTTGTTTTGTTTTGTTTACTCTAGAGAGAGAGAGAGCATGAACAGGGAAGAGGGGCAGAGGGAGGCTGAGAGAGAAGGAGAGAGAGAGAGAACGAATCTCAAGCAGTCTCCACTCTATCCTCAGTGCAGAGCCAAAAGTGGGGCTCAATCCCAGGACTCTGGGATCATGACCTGAGCCGAAATCAAGAGTTGGATGCTCAACTCACTAAGCCACCTAGGCACCCAAGGGAATAAGAACAGATTTAAAAAATGAGAGAGAAATCTGCTTTGTGTACCTGTGGAAAGGGAGGGTTGCATCTGAGGCTTAAAAACAAAAAGAATTCAAATATCTCTAAGACAATGTAAGATACTCTCTGCCATTTCCAGTTTTGACTTTGTTTCCCTCTACTCTGATGGATGTCAATGGAGGGGTGGGGTAATACTGTTCCCCAGGGGACAGCCCACATGGCCGCCAGAGACCATTTTCATTGTCACAATTGGGGTATGCTACTGTAATCTAACAGGCAGATGCCCAGGAAGCTGTCAAACATCCTATAATACACAAGGCAGTATCCACAATAAAAATTTGTTGACCACAATTATCAATAGTATCAAACTTAAGAAACCCTAATCTACTCTGTATCTATTCCTTCCAAATGTTCAGTAACATAAAATCTTCAATTTCCAAGCCACTCATCTAGTGGTCTCACCATCAAAGGACTGAAATTCCTCCCTACTTTCAATTTTTAAAACTGTCCATGAAGGACTCTCAGTAGACTTATTTGAGTCAATTGCCAATCAGTCACAGTCAGGAAGGAGGGGGTCACAGAGAGCTAGGGCCCAGGATGGCCTCTCAAAGCCCCCTTCCTTGTATAAGTGCCATCCTCAGAAGAGGAAAATTGCTATGATCTGGGTAAATATTCCAAACAGTGTGTATCACAAAGTAGAACTTTCGTGTTGTAACTATATTTTTTTAAAATAAGGTCTTAGTGTTGGTTCTTTCTGTGGCAAATTTCCCAAGACAGAAAAAAATCTATAATTGGAGTAGTTACCATACTTAGGTGGGGTTTTTTGTAACCAGATAAAGTGTTTAATCATCTAGTTTTATGCAGAAAGCATTTCCCCAAAATATAAAATAATTCAAGTTAATGAGATATGCAAAACAGAGGGGAAAAGCATAGATATTTATAATGTTCACTTTTGAAATTGGCAAAAATAATGAATCTTTATGTCTGCAGTGATAAAGTTGGACTCCTCTTAGTATCTCCATCTTCTTTTAGATTGCTTGCAGATCCACTGAAATTAGATGTCAGTGTAAATTATGGTGCAGGCGGACTTACTAGCCAAGGCTATGAAGGGTAGACACATAAAAACAAGGTGCTATTGAATGTAATTGCTTCTGATCTTAAAATTCTCAAGTGACAAAATTGATGCTGATGTGGTATCTGCATCAGGTAGTCCCTTTAATTGACACTGACTCAGTTGGGGACATCTTTTTTCTGAGTGGTTTTATTTTTTTCTTCATAATTCTTAAGTTCCAGAATAGGAAAGTCAGCAATTTACAAGTTGGATAGACCTGAGAGGTGAATAACAGTAGGTAGAGGAAGTAGAGATCTCTAAACTTCTTCCATGGCCCATGGTCCTGTAAACTCTAACGCGAGAAAATGAATCTGCATAAAGAGTATTTGGAGATAATACTTGGAAGAAAGTTAGCACTTTCTTGAACCTTGCTAAATTAGGAAGAAAGCCCCATTTGCAAACATTTCCATTCTTGTCTATTTCAATAAGGAGAAAGATGAAAAAGCATGACCCACAGGGCTCCTGGAGGAAGGATATGCATGGTTTTTCTGCTCATTTAAATACTTAACAAGCCACAGGGAAAAAAGAAGACATCCCATTCCACTGCCCATAACATATGTCAGTAAGTCATAAAAATAAATCATACCGTGGATGGCTTGTGAACATTGCTCAGCCTCCTGTGAGACATTAGCACTTGTTCTTGAGCCAAAAAAGCACAGTCCAACTATCTAATATTTGTTCTTCCCTGTCATGAGAAACAGTTTCCAGAAAACAGAGAAGATAATTAGTTAATTCTTACCTTGACTCTATGGCAAAATTATAATGTTCTCTCTAATAATTTTATGTCATAGAACTTCTTTGAATTAAAAGCGGATATTTCAGTAATATTTTTAGGTTTAGCAAAACTATAACATCTGAAAGAACTGATAAGAAGCTGGCTTTACACCTTATATGAATCAAATTAATAAATATTGCCTGAAGATGATGGTCTCTGGGAATTTAATATTGAGTATTAGGCTATACGGTGAATGAGATTTTTTCTACTCTATCATGTTTAAATTTGACCCAAACTGCAAAGCAGTATGTTTTCAAATATTTCCAAAAATTTATCTAACTGGTTATTCAGCAAAATATTTGTTAAAACTTATGTATCAAAGGAAGAAAATGAATCCTATGTAAAAACTTGGAAACTTCAAAGCAGTTGTTTTCCTGCATTGAAGGAAGATTTTCCAACTCTTCCTGATAATGTAGGTCAACTGCAAGGAATTTTGGGTCCATTCCCACCCAAAATATGAGTAGTGCCAGGGGACCAATGTTGCACATGATACATTTCACTGGGTCTCTCCAATCTGATCAGGGGTAAGAGGGGGAAAAAAATGAGGTAGGCAGGGATGAAATCAAGTTACATTAAAAAATACAATGCTGTTTGGCTGGAGAGCTCACTCATTACTGCCTGATAATTGCACCTTAACTACCACTCCACCCCACCCTCACCCTCAATTATTCCTGGCAGTCTCCAGGAAAGCTCCCATATGATGTCATGACCATCTGGGGCCTCTGATTTTTCCTCCTCCCCTGTTTCCACTCTCTTATGAATATATTTAAGGTCTATATAGCCTCATCTGGTGCCTGACATTTCTGACACAGAGGCACTCCATGGCATCCAAGCCCCACAAAGTACTAAGCCAACTACTGGGTGGAGTCTCTAAGGCAATGCTTTACCCCAACTGGTCTCAACTGCTGTTGCATCATGAAACCTCTGTTGAAAATGAGGGTTCTGACTTCTCTGCAAAGGTGAGACTTTGTACAACTTCCAAAGGTACAAGCAGCATCTCTCACAAATGACAGTACTTCCAATGCTTGTTCTGCTGGTCTGGAAACTGGCCTCTACTATGGCATGATCTTGCCAATAGGAAGACCACATCACTTCTGGGAGGATGGACCATTACTATCCTGCAGCTTTGCTATGTTCTCTGGGTCCTCTGAATACACAGAACCATGCTGGGCTTTACCCACAGGTGTAATGATGCCCTCTCCTCCTCGCGCGGTGCTGTTATATCTATACCGAAACAGAGTTGCTTCATAGTTGAAGAAGTAGTAAGGGAAGGCACATTGTTGACTGACATCTCATTATGCCTCACCACCAAGCCCTGAGCATTATTATCAGAGCACACTTTGAGACCCTGACTCTCCACTGAGAAATCAATTTTTCCCCATTAAGGTCCTTTATCCCCAGTGAGATAAATGCAAGTTGACTCCTAGTGATTTCTGTGTCAGAACACCATTTCCAAGATACTGTGGGAAATATGGCTTAGGCTTCATCCACAAAGACCTACAGCAAATGCTCTCTGCTCCAACTTAAATTCAATATTTAAAAATTTTTAAATATATCTTCTTTACTGTACATGTGCAGAAAAACACTAAAAAAAGTGAAAGGCCCATGAGAAACAAACAAAAAGAAAGAAGGAAGGAAGGAAGGAAGGAAGGAAAGAAAGAAAGAAAGAAAGAAAGAAAGAAAGAAAGAAAGAAAGAAAGAAAGAAAGAAAGAAAATAAAAAGAAAAAACCCTACTAAACAAAAACAAAAACAAAAACAAACAAAAAACCCTGAAGAACAAAGTCTCAGTGTAGGAAGAACAGAATCCTGGGCTTCTTGAAACCAAGTATGTTTAAACCAACAATATCCTCATAATACCTGCCTCCCCCCAACACACACACTTGGCTACATTCATCCAACATCACTTGTAAGTATGCCTGGTATCTATTTCTTTTTTTTTCTTTTTCATTCTAGCCCTTTTTGGTACCTTCAATGATAACCAGCTACGGCTTTTCCCCATTTTCCATTCCTCTCTCTTTTTCCACTCAAATAATACCTTTCATTTCATTAGTCTCCTTGTAAGGCAAAGACACCCTACTAAACTACTAGGAAATAAGATATAAAATGCTTCAAAGTAAACTTCAAAGCCTTAAAATAATCGCAACAAAGAAATTAAAATTTAAACATCAAAGAATTCCACATACTTAATCGCTAAAACTGAGAAAAGAGACTGACATCTCTTTTCAGGGGGAGGGGACCTCTAATTGTGAAAATTCTCCTTCTTCAAGAATAACTGAAGACAAAGCAATTATGTTTTAAAGGACACAGATGTAAATAGGATGTGTTGTTCGTATTTCTTTCTTCAGGCTAGCTATTTCTTCCCATATATATACACACACACACACACACACAGATATATATAGATATATAGATATATAGATATACACACACACAGAATTAAAGTCTTAAGAGCATACCTCCACTTTCATTCTCTAAAAATGCCTGCCTCCATTGTAGCCGTTTAAATCAGGCATGCATTTTGCTGCACAGGATGGTTCAAGCACAACTAAAAGACTGAGCATTCAGTGACCTGAGATAGGTGTCCTCTTTCTGCAAGGAATAATACAGTTTCTTCAAGCTGATAATTGTCACTAGAAGGAATTCATATTAGAACCTTAATCTTGCTCCAAAATTCTCTTGGTAAAAGCCTATAATTTGTGCAACCTGATGTATCTGACTGTCAGGAACAGATATTTAGCCTCCCCTGCTCCCAACACAGAGGACACTAGCCTATTCCAGTGTTTTTGTCTCCTGCTTTAATGATTAGTACTATTTCCATCATCTTTTTCACTCTGCTTCAAACATCATACCATTGTCATCTATCGAAAAAGCTGAATACTAACAAGGAAATATGGTTCGTGCTGCACTTGAGCTTCCTTTGGGATTTTCACCACTAAAAATGCATCTTTCTCTTTTCTCTCTTTCTCTTCTCCTTTGTTTAATCTTACCACCTCAGTTATATTACATTTTCCAAAAGAGTTTGGTGATCACAGTTAGAAAACCGATACCAAAAAATAAATAGGCAAACAAGGCATTCCCGGGAGGTCCCGATGGCACAGGACCCCCAAGCTCAATGTCAAGTTAAGTCCATTGGAACAGTAGTCCCACTATGGAAAATTGAAACAAGTCCACAGGATCAAATCCACTTCCAGTTACCACCAGTGACTAAACTAACATTTCTTGTAGAGCGATTTACTGTCTGTCATGGACCTTTGCCAAAAGCCTAACTAAAAAAGACCCAAAAAAGCTGAAAACATCCTCAATGCTGTTTATATTCAGGTCTGGCTAGCCATCAGTAATAATCATATTGTTGCAGAGGAATCAAGGAATAACGCTGCAAGAAGGGGAAGAAGGAAGAAAATAGAATGGCAGGAAAAGGAAGAAAAATTGCCCTTTTAACCAGCTTCCTGGATAAAGAAATCAGAGAGCTCTACTAAAAAATAAAGAAAAGAAAATAAAGAAAAGAAAAAGAAAAAGAAAAGAGAGATTCCCTGAGACAGAACTGAAAATAAAACTAACCCATAAAAAAATCAATATTTAAAGAGAAGTAACCTGATTTGATCCTTCAAAAACATATTAATTCAATAGAGAAGCCACAATTCCAATTTTATAAATACAGTCCAGTGTACTTTTCTTTTGTTTACAGCTGCAAAAATTTTAAATCATTTTCTCACTCACTATCACATTCAAATCCTTTAATAATTCTAGGAAGCAAGTAAGATTAATTTCTAATACAAATGGACAATCAAGACATAGAAAATATATTTGTTAATTATCTGTCACAAAATAGGACATAAAGGTGGCTTGACAAACAAAGCGTTGAATTGAACCTTAATAAAAACTGTTCTATATTTAAGATCTAAAACACTATTGAAGGCTGTGTGCTCTTTCAGGCAGCAAATGTAATGGGAGATAGTCAGTGATGGAACCAGCAGTGGAGAGAAGGACTGAGTGCCCTCCTTGAAGAGATTAATTCTCCTTACATGGAAATAACTATAGTATCTAAATGTCACTCAATGGTATATAAGCTTCACTGGCCCATAAAAATATCACTTTCCTATGAATGAAAAACAGGATTAAGATCAAAGAATAAAGGCCATATTTTTAGAAGTTGGAGATAAATTATTTAAAAATATGTGAGTTGAATAAGCTGAATCAAAAAAAAGAGAGAGAGAGAGGCATTTACTTATTCTTTGCCTGAAATACACATGTGTTTTATTGTGCACCATACATTTTAAAATTTTAATTTAATTTCCATACTTTTAGCTATTTAGAAATAGTGAAAATTAGATACTTCCTTGATACAATCCAATTTTTGCTGATTCTCTGGCCTACCTGCCACATTTCAAGTAAATAAGGTTAGGGCTTCAATAAATAATCTTGGGACTTCTTGTAAATGAATGAAATAAAAAGGAATTTCAATTATGTAAGACATTCTTTGATGATGTGATTATAGATCATAAAGAAGGCAGCACTGCCTGATGAAAGGCAAAGCTTTTGAAGTCAGACATGGCTTGATTTCTCTGTGCACCACTAACTATGCAGCATGACCAAGTCAGGACTCTTTTCTGAGACTGTTTTTCCTCATCTGAAAAAGTGCAGGATATCTTAAGGATTAGGGGTAACATGGCAAGTGGCCAGAAAAATGTCTGGCCTACCTTTAAGGCAGACTCAGAGAATAATAAAGAAGAATTTTGATTACCATCACCATCTCCCTTTTTTTTAAATATAACTTATTGTCAAGTTAGTTAACATACAGAGTATACAGTGTGCTCTTGCCTTCGAGGGTAGATTACCATGAATCATCACTTTCATACAACACTCAGTGCTCATCCCAACAAGTGCCCTCCTCAATGCCCATCACTCATTTTTCCCTCCCCTCACCGCCCACCCCATCAACCCTCAGTTTGTTCTCTGTATTTAAGACTCTCTTATGGTTTGACTCCTAGTTTATAATTTTTTTTCTCATCTCTTCCCTCATGGTCTTCTGTTAAGTTTCTCAAATTCCACATATGAGTGAGAACATATGATATCTGTCTTTCTCTGGCTGATTTATTTCACTTAGCTTAATACACTCCATTCTATCCACGTTGTTGCAAATTACAAAATTTCATTTTTTTTCATTGCCAAGTAGTATCCCATTGTATATATATACCACATCTTCTTTATCCTTTCATCAGCTAGCTGATGGACATTTGGCCTCTTTCCATAATGTGGCTATTGGTTATAGCAGTGCCAAATTATGGATTATCATCATCTTCTACCTTTAAGATTGTATTCTACAAAAGTAAAGCCAAATTCTGGTTGCTTGACTTAGTTGATTAACTGCAAAATTAGACAGAAGGATGTGACTTTTATTGACTCTTAGAAGAACAAAGTGATGTTTCGAACATTGTCATCACCACATCATCAATTCATAACCATTAAAAATCAGAATTTATTAGCACTTCATACGTACAGGTGCCACCCCTCCACATCTGTTTAATATACACAGATGCAAATAAATTTTAAGATTTAATAAGCCTCAAGATTCACCAGTTAATACTGGCATATGCTAGGCAATGTTGACTTCACTAAATCAAGGGATTGTGAATTGTTTAGCTATATTCTCAGAGTTTTGTATACCTTCTGTCACATAGTAGGTGCTCAATAACCATTTGTTGTTGAGTTAACTAGGAGCTAAGAGCAGGAATTGAAAACTATGAGTATTAGAAACATGTACATCACATTGCATTCCTTCATATTAATTCTTTATTTCACTCATTAATTTTTTAATGTTTATATTATTTTTGAGAGAGAGAGAGAGAGAGAGAGAGAGAGAGAGAGAGAGCCTGTGCAGGGAAGGGGCAGAGAGAGAGTGAGACACAGAGTTGAAGCAGGCTCCAAACTGTCAGCACAGAGTCCTACACGGGGCTCAAACCCACAAACCGTGAGATCATGACCTGAGCTGAAGTCGGATGCTTAACAAACCCATTGTTCATTCTTAGTATTTCATGGATTCAACAATCAAATATTTACTGAATGCCTACTATGAGCCAGACACTAGAGACATGGAAGTGAATAAGATAGGCAAAGTCTTAAATGAGATAATACAGACAAAGAGAACAGTACCTAGCGCACAGTAAGCTCCCAGTAAGTGACAGAGTAGTACAGAAGTCCATGCCAGCCTCTCTCTCTGCTATGCTCTCCCACTCTCTCTCATATTTATATGGCACACACATGCCTAAAATTGTTTACTACATGACTCCTTCACCTAGAAATTCACAAGAAAATAAAAGAACTTCTGTTGAAATAACTTTAGTTTTATTTTATTTTTTCCCCAAACTGGGTTATTCATAAAATAGCCTTCCAGATTAATGAAAAAGCAGTTGCTATCATCAAAGAATCCCTAAGAATCTTCAAACTTTCTGTAAATTGGCAGCATTCTGCTCAAGCTGTTTAGTTCCCACAGAAGTGAGTCTTTGAAGTTGACAAGGTGTTCATAGAGAAAGCAGTAGCTTGCTAAAAAGCCATTACTTTTGTTTTACTCAAAACCTAGTTAAGCCTGATTTGGAAAGAACAAAGTCCGAGTTTCCAAAACCACTGTTGGGCTACTGCAAGACAGACTCCTTCCTACTGAGTGACGGCCAAAGGCTCCCCACGCAGCTGTTGAAGGATATCGATGCACACTATAGATCTCTGCCTCTCATTTGTCCTGTCCTATGTAGTTGAGTAAAGACAAAGCTATTTTGTGGAAAGATCATCAGCCAACACAATGAAAACATAATCCCTTCTCATGAGCATGCCTTGGGAAGCAGTACAGGGTTAAGTAAGTGTATGAGCTCAGGAGGCAGAAAACCTCATTCCAAAACTGGGCATTGGCTCTGTATTGATAATAATATTAATAGCTACCATTTATTGTGTGCTTCCAAGTGCCAGACATTGTACTAAGTGCTTTATATTCATTATCTTATTGACATACTAGAAAGACTGCCAGTGTATACCAATGAATAGAGATGCTTCACCACTTAGCAGCTTGTTGGAGAGAACATTTGTCTGCACTCTTACTGTTTCCTTCCACCTGGAGGGATTTCATTAGCTTTGTCCTCCAGGCCTCTTCCCATTACCTTACTTAACCCTCGGAATGGATGGCATATCTGGTTGGTGAATTTAGTTGGGAAAAATGAGGATTCAAGGCCAAATCCCTGCCTTTATTTGCTCTCAGGAATGAGTCCACCAGCAGAGAGCACATCTTTGTCTCTGCTCTATCACGCCCTAACTCTTAAAGAACACTACCACCAATTAGATAGGCCTGCCTGGGCCAGCAGGACTATCCCTGAGATTTGTTCTTACCAAGTTCAATTGCCTGCACAAAGAAGCCACGTTCTAATATGTCAACGATACATGTAGTATTTTGATTTTCCACTAGCTAATATCTTGGCTTCCTTCTCAACTGGTTCAGGATTTGAGAACGAAATGGTGACAATTTGGAGGACATTCTCTATACCTATACAACCTTCCAGTACCTTATTTTTCTTGTCTCTAAAATGAGAATAATAGTACTCATTTCATAAACTCGTTGTGACCATAAATGAGATAATATTTATCGAGTAAGTGAAAGGCATATAGCATGCACATAATAAATACTAGCAATTATAATTGTTATTGTTTTTATTATCATCATCATCATCATTTAACTAAATGGTCTACCAGATCTATTCCTCTTCTCATATTCTACAGATTTTTGTTATCATTAAAGTTACTTTATCTTTGAGCAAGTCACTTTCTGAGACTCAAAAATGGGAACAACAATAGTACCTGGATCAAAGCATTTACCTGAGAATTATATACAAGAAAACATATGTTTAGTGCTTAGCACAATGTCTGGCATACATGTGCTCAATAAATTAATAGTATTACCACTAGTAATATTATTTTATTTTTTTATTATGAATCACCTCATTCTTCTCCCTCTCATCCCTGCCATGCCTATTGTGTAACAGCATCTAATTTAATCTGGTTTCTCATAAGTGACACATGTATTTTTGCTTATCCCTGTATGGTTGTTTTCTTCATTTAAATCCCCAAAATCCACTGTCCATCTGTCTAACTTTAATAAAGTATAGCATTGCCCTTTTCTTCCAGTAAAGAAATGAAGAATACTTGCTTCAAAGAAAAGACAATAGTGAATCATATATCCTGCAGTGACAGACTTTGGCAGCGCATCTCACATGCCAACCAGATGCTTTCTATTACATTATGACCACCAACACCCAACAAATAATGAAGAAAGAAAGAAAAATATATACAGACATCAAGTGTAAACAAGGCAAAGTAATTCAGAAAGCCAAGTTTCCTCTCTCATTTCATCAGTATAACTTCTCTAAGGTCGTAACATTTAAAGCATTTTCTAGACTGAGCTTTAACCCAAAGCTAAAGGCAGCACAGCTTTGTATTTCTTGCTGATAAGTGGAAAGGATGATGAATATTTTCAAAACACAATATGGTCAGTATGAGCTATAGCACGTATACAAACATACAGAAAAGGAAAGCATGTTTTCTCTGAATTGAATTGAACTAAAGGACATGCATATTTAGCAGTTCTGTAGAAAGTATACTAAATCTTCAAAATACAGACAGGGAAATAAATATCCTATCAAATCTGACTCTGAAAAAGATTTGAATTCAAGCTGAAGGTTTTATTAGGATTTCAACACTATAAACTCATGTTGGTCTTCAATAATACACGCTCATTTGGAGATCATATCATCCAAGTTGACTTTTCCACTTAAAAGTACAAAAATTTTAAGTAAATTGGAAAAATTTTATGTTCTCACTGTAAGAACATTTCCATGGCATCAATCACAGTTTCCATTACTATGAATACTTTGTGAGGGTTTGCTTCAAGGAGTTTTTTTTTTAATATATACATATTACCACCTTTAATAAACTCAAACTCTGTGACAATATATACTTGAGGAATTCCTTCATCATTGCCTAGTAAGTTGTGCTGGATTCTAGTCACAGGAAGTTCATTCTATTCTAAGAAATTCTTTTGAAACAAAGTAAAAACTAACATGATATAAAACTCAATGCATTCATATTCAGACATTTTGAAAACATTTGGCTTAACTACATTGCCTTTTTTTGTTCACACTTTCCCTGTCATCACTGTGCCTCAAAGAAAACAGTAGACATATCTCTAATAGTCTACAGAAATAATGTTGTTAAAGAGACTCTCATTGTAGGCCAGAGGAAAACTATTTGGAAGTAAGACAAATGTTGTTTGTTTTTTTTTTTATTTTCCTTCAAGATGATTCTGTCCATGAAATGACCTAAGCACAAATTTTCCCATATTAAATATTGCAAGATTCTTTAAATATCTGGGTGGGATTTTCTTTAATGTTAAAAAATAATTCTAAAGTTCATCTGGGAGAATAGATAGGTTAAATGTAACTAGCAAATATAAATTTTAAAATTTAAGTAATAATGGTACACTTAGCTTAACAGATATAAATCTTTTATAAAGCAACAATAATTAAAATCATTAGGTATCAGACCATAGGGAAACAAGATAATCTAACACACAAAATGTCAAAACATACTAATACATAAAAAGTTAAATAAACCATAGGTTAAACAGCAAAAATCAGTAAGAATATTGATTCTTTCACTTTAATAAGTTAAGGGAGAAAATATTTAGATATTCACCTCATCACAGACACAAAAAATTAAACATGACTTAAAGGTTTAAAAATATAAAATCAAGTCATAAAAAAATAAAAGTAAAAAAGGAAGATGCATATGAAGCTTTCTATGCCAACTTCCACTCCTGGCTATGACAGAATAATTAGTCTTAGACATGCTCTCCCTCTATAAATGGCTTAAAACTTGGAAAAATATATGAAGTAATTGTTTTTAGAGACGGGAAAAGTAATACAAGCCTGTGATTCTGAAAGGAAGGGAATATAAGATGTGAACCTCATACTTGCCTTAGCTTTCTGCCTGGGGACAATTTTTATATGCTGGAACAAGGCAGAATGCATCAGATCCATTGAGATGAGAGTTTGTGGGTTCTGCAAAAGCTAAAATTTTCAGGGCCCATTACCAGAACGGTAGGAGCTAGCCAAAGGTGTTTCCCAGAATTTTGTGTGGGGTTCTTCAGAGATCCTTAGCCAAGGGCTGGGCTATGCATGCCTAGGTGGGACTCTAGAAAGCCTAAGAGATTGTGTAGGGCTGAGAGCCAGATGGATATACCAGGAGCTACACAACCCTGGTAGTTACAGGAGGTCTGGCCCAGCCAGATTAGAGAGACCTTGCTGATATATCATGACCTCCTTGAGATCCCAGAAAGGCCATTACTTAGGGATAAGAATCACTTACAGAGAAAGGGAAATCATAGGATTGAGGACAAAACCAAATGACCCTCTATAACAAAGAAAAATAAAAATCTGACAGCACCGGAAGGATTAAACAACCAGAAGAAAATTAGGTATTCTTTAAAAGAAAAACAGCATAATTCCAGCTTCCTACAACTATCACCAAAAATGTCTAGCAAATGGTCTGAAATGATTAGATCTGCAAAGAAGCAGGAAACATGATCCCTAATTAAGGAAAACAAAAACAGTCAATAGAAACAGAAATAGGCTTTAAAGATCACCCAGATGTTAGAATTAGCAGGAAAGATATTAAAGCAACTACTATTATGTTCAAAAACATAAGATTGGTATAAGTAGTGAATAATTTCAAAAAGGAAATTTTAAAAAGTACTAAATGAAAATTCTAGAACTTGAAGATACAGTGTGTGAAATTAAAAATGCAATGGATGGGCCAAAAGTTAGATTGAAGACTACACAATAAAGGGTTAGTGAACACGAAGAGAGACCAATAGAAATTATTCAATCTAAAAAAAGAAGAAAAAATAGTGAAAGAATTAAAGAGCATAATTGACTAGTTGATTATGCATCGTAATTTATATACCCAATTTTGACAGGAATGTGATGACATTCATGGTTTTGATTTGCATTTCTCTAATGACTAATGATGTTGAAATCTTTTCATGTACTTGTCATCTATATGTCATCTTTCAACAGATGTCTCTTCATGTCATTCACCTATTTTCTAATTAGATTGTTGTTTTCCTGTTGACTATTGACAGTTCTTGATATATTATAGATGATAGTGCTTTGTCAAATATGTGATTTGCAAACATTTTCTCCTATTATGCACCTTGCCTTTCCATCCTTTTACTTGGATCTTTTGCAGAGCAAAATATTTTTCATTATGACTATGCCCCACTTATCAATTTTTCCTTTTATAAGCTGTGCTTTTAGTGTCAACTCTAAGAACTCTTTGCTTATCCCTAAACACTGAAGATTTTAGATGTTGACTCTAAAAGTTTTATGAATTTACATTGTACATTTTGGTCCATGATCCATTCAAGTTAATACTTGTATAAGGTGTGAGACTTAAGTCAAGGTTCACTTTTTAAGTCCTTTGGATGTCCAATTGCCCTACAACCAACTGTTCAAAAAACTATCCTTCCTTCACTGTATTGGTTATACACATTTGCCAAACATTAATTGGTATTTCTTGTGAGTCAATTTCTGAGTCCTCTCTTGACTTATTCCTTACAAAATATTACAAAGTCCTGGGGAATCAGGGAAGATGGTGGCGTAGGAGGATGCTGGGCTCACCGCGCATCCTGCTGATCACTTAGATTCCACCTACACCTGCCTAAATAACCCAGAAAACCGCCAGATGATTAGCAGAATGGAGTCTCCTGAGCCAAGCGCAGACGAGAGGCCCACGGAAGAGGATAGGAAGGGCGGAGAGGTGGTGTGCGCTCCACGGACTGGCGGGAGGGAGCCCGGGCAGAGGGGCGGCCCTCCGGCAAGCAGAGCCCTGGAGTCTGGCTGGCAAAAGCGGAGGGGCCAGACAGAGTGTGTTCCGACAGCAAGCGCGACTTAGCCTCTGGGAGGTCATAAGTTGACAGCTCTGCTCGGAAAGCGGGAAGGCTGGAGGACAAAGGGAGGGAGAGCTGCTGAGCCCCCGGACGACAGAGCTCAGTTTGGTGGGGAACAAAGGCGCTCGCCAGCACCATCTCCCTCGCCCACACCCCAGCCAAAATCCCAAAGGAATCCAGTTCCTGCCAGGGAACTTGCTCGCTCCACGCAAACACCCAACTCTGTGCTTCTGAGGGGCCAAACCTCCGGCAGCAGATCTGACTCCCTCCCTCTGCCACAGGTCCCCTCCTGAAGTGGATCACCTAAGGAGAAGCAAGCTAAGCCTGCCCCTCCTGCCCCTGTGCACCTTGCCTACCAACCCCAGCTAATACGCCAGATCCCCAGCACCACAAGCCGGGCAGTGTGCAAGTAGCCCAGACGGGCCACGCCACCCCACAGTGAATCCCGCCCCTAGGAGAGGGGAAGAGAAGGCACACACCAGTCTGACTGTGGCCCCAGCGGTGGGCTGGGGGCAGACATCAGGTCGGGCTGCGGCCCCACCCACCAACTCCAGTTATACACCACAGCACAGGGGAAGTGCCCTGCAGTTCCTGACCACTCCAGGGACTATCCAAAATGACCAAACGGAAGAATTCCCCTCAGAAGAATCTCCAGGAAATAACAACAGCTAATGAACTGATCAAAAAGGATTTAAATAATATAACAGAAAGTGAATTTAGAATAATAGTCATAAAATTAATCTCTGGGCTTGAAAACAGTATAGAGGATAGCAGAGAATCTCTTGCTACAGAGATCAAGGGACTAAGGAACAGTCATGAGGAGCTGAAAAACGCTTTAAACGAAATGCAAAACAAAATGGAAACGACGACGGCTCGGATTGAAGAGGCAGAGGAGAGAATAGGTGAATTAGAAGATAAAGTTATGGAAAAAGAGGAAGCTGAGAGAAAGAGAGATAAAAAAAATCCAGGAGTATGAGGGGAAAATTAGAGAACTAAGTGATACACTAAAAAGAAATAATATACACATAATTGGTATCCCAGAGGAGGAAGAGAAAGGGAAAGGTGCTGATAGTGTACTTGAAGAAATACTAGCTGAGAACTTCCCTGAACTGGGGAAGGAAAAAGGCATTGAAATCCAAGAGGCACAGAGAACTCCCTTCAGACGTAACTTGAATCTATCTTCTGCACGACATATCATAGTGAAACCAGCAAAATACAAGGATAGAGAGAAAATTCTGAAAGCAGCAAGGGATAAACGTGCCCTCACATATGAAGGGAGACCTATAAGACTCGTGACTGATCTCTCTTTTGAAACTTGGCAGGCCAGAAAGGACTGGCACGATATCTTCAGTGTGCTAAACAGAAAAAACATGCAGTCGAGAATCCTTTATCCAGCAAGTCTGTCATTTAGAATAGAAGGAGAGATAAAGGTCTTCCCAAACAAACAAAAACTGAAGGAATTTGTCACCACTAAACCAGCCCTACAAGAGACCCTAAGGGGGATCCTGTGAGACAAAGTACCAGAGACATCACTACAAGCATGAAACCTACAGACATCACAATGACTCTAAACCCATATCTTTCTATAATAACACTGAATGTAAATGGATTAAATGCGCCAACCAAAAGACATAGGGTATCAGAATGGATAAAAAAACAAGACCCATCTATTTGCTGTCTACAAGAGACTCATTTTAGATCTGAGGACACCTTTAGATTGAGAGTGAGGGGATGGAGAACTATTTATCATGCTACTGGAAGTCAAAAGAAAGCTGGAGTAGCCATACAAATATCAGACAAACTAGACTTTAAATTAAAGTCTGTAACAAGAGATAAAGAAGGGCATTACATAATAATTACAGGGTCTATCCATCAGGAAGAGCTAACAATTATAAATGTCTATGCGCCAAATACCGGAGCCCCCAAATATATAAAACAATTACTCATAAACATAAACAACCTTATTGATAAGAATGTGGTAATTGCAGGGGACTTTAACACTCCACTTACAGAAATGGATAGATCATCTAGACACATGGTCAATAAAGAAACAATGGCCCTGAATGACACATTGGATCAGATGGACTTGACAGATCTATTTAGAACTCTGCATCCCAAAGCAACAGAATATACTTTCTTCTCGAGTGCACATGGAACATTCTCCAAGATAGATCATATACTGGGTCACAAAACAGCCCTTCATAAGTTTGCAAGAATTGAAATTATACCATGCATACTTTCAGACCACAATGCTATGAAGCTTGAAATCAACCACAGGAAAAAGTCTGGAAAACCTCCAAAAGCATGGAGGTTAAAGAACACCCTACTAAAGAATGAGTGGGTCAACCAGGCAATTAGAGAAGAAATTAAAAAATATATGGAAACAAACGAAAATGAAAATACAACAATCCAAACGCTTTGGGACGCAGCAAAGGCAGTCCTGAAAGGAAAATACATTGCAATCCAGGCCTATCTCAAGAAACAAGAAAAATCCCAAATACAAAATCTAACAGCACACCTAAAGGAAATAGAAGCAGAACAGCAAAGGCAGCCTAAACCCAGCAGAAGAAGAGAAATAATAAAGATCAGAGCACAAATAAACAATATAGAATCTAAAAAAAACTGTAGAGCAGATCAACGAAACCAATAATTGGTTTTTTGAAAAAAAAAAACAAAATTGACAAACCTCTAGTCAGGCTTCTCAAAAAGAAAAGGGAGATGACCCAAATAGATAAAATCATGAATGAAAATGGAATGATTACAACCAATCCCTCAGAGATACAAACAATTATCAGGGAATACTATGAAAAATTATATGCCAACAAATTGGACAACCTGGAAGAATGGACAAATTCCTAAATACCCACACTCTTCCAAAACTCAATCAGGAGGAAATAGAAAGCTTGAACAGACCCATAACCAGCGAAGAAATTGAATCGGTTATCAAAAATCTCCCAACAAATAAGAGTCCAGGACCAGATGGCTTCCCAGGGGAGTTCTACCAGACATTTAAAGCAGAGATAATACCTATCCTTCTCAAGCTATTCCAAGAAATAGAAAGGGAAGGAAAACTTCCAGACTCATTCTATGAAGCCAGTATTACTTTGATTCCTAAACCAGACAGAGACCCAGTAAAAAAAGAGAACTGCAGGCCAATATCCCTGATGAATATGGATGCAAAAATTATCAATAAGATACTAGCAAATCGAATTCAACGGCATATAAAAGGAATTATTCACCATGATCAAGTGGGATTCATTCCTGGGATGCAGAGCTGGTTCAACATTCGCAAATCAATCAACATGATACATCACATTAATACAAAAAAGATAAGAACCATATGATCCTGTCAATCGATGCAGAAAAGGCCTTTGACAAAATCCAGCACCTTTTCTTAATAAAAACCCTTGAGAAAGTCGGGATAAAGGAACCTACTTAAAGATCATCAAAGCCATTTATGAAAAGCCCACAGCTAACATCATCCTCAATGGGGAAAAACTGAGAGCTTTTTCCCGGAGATCAGGAACACGACAGGGATGCCCACTCTCACTGCTGTTGTTTAACATAGTGTTGGAAGTTCTAGCATCAGCAATCAGACAACAAAAGGAAATCAAAGGCATCAAAATTGGCAAAGATGAAGTCAAGCTTTCACTTTTTGCAGATGACATGATATTATACATGGAAAATCCGATAGACTCCACCAGAAGTCTGCTAGAACTGATACATGAATTCAGCAAAGTTGCAGGATACAAAATCAATGTACAGAAATCAGTTGCATTCTTATACACTAACAATGAAGCAACAGAAAGACAAAGAAACTGATCCCATTCACAATTGCACCAAGAAGCATAAAATACCTAGGAATAAATCTAACCAAAGATGTAAAAGATCTGTATGCTGAAAACTATAGAAAGCTTATGAAGGAAATTGAAGAAGATATAAAGAAATGGAAAGACATTCCCTGCTCATGGATTGGAAGAATAAATATTGTCAAAATGTCAATACTACCCAAAGCTATCTACACATTCAATGCAATCCCAATCAAAATTGCACCAGCATTCTTCCCGAAACTAGAACAAGCAATCCTAAAATTCATATGGAACCACAAAAGGCCCCGAATAGCCAGAGTAATTTTGAAGAAGACCAAAGCAGGAGGCATCACAATCCCAGACTTTAGCCTCTACTACAAAGCTGTCATCATCAAGACAGCATGGTATTGGCACAAAAACAGACACATAGACCAATGGAATAGAATAGAAACCCCAGAACTAGACCCACAAACATATGGCCAACTCATCTTTGACAAAGCAGGAAAGAACATCCAATGGAAAAAAGACAGTCTCTTTAACAAATGGTGCTGGGAGAACTGGACAGCAACATGCAGAAGGTTGAAACTAGACCACTTTCTCACACCATTCACAAAAACAAACTCAAAATGGATAAAGGACCTGAATGTAAGACAGGAAACCATCAAAACCCTAGAGGAGAAAGCAGGAAAAGACCTCTCTGACCTCAGCCATAGCAATCTCTTACTCAGCACATCCCCAAAGGCAAGGGAATTAAAAGCAAAAGTGAATTACTGGGACCTTATGAAGATAAAAAGCTTCTGCACAGCAAAGGAAACAACCAACAAAACTAAAAGGCAACCAACGGAATGGGAAAAGATATTTGCAAATGACATATCAGACAGATGGCTAGTATCCAAAATCTATAAAGAGCTCACCAAACTCCACACCCGAAAAACAAATAACCCAGTGAAGAAATGGGCAGAAAACATGAATAGACACTTCTCTAAAGAAGACATCTAGATGGCCAGCAGGCACATGAAAAGATGTTCAACGTCGCTCCTTATCAGGGAAATACAAATCAAAACCACACTCAGATATCACCTCACGCCAGTCAGAGTGGCCAAAATGAACACATCAGGAGACTATAGATGCTGGAGAGGATGTGGAGACACGGGAACCCTCTTGCACTGTTGGTGGGAATGCAAATTGGTGCAGCCGCTCTGGAAAGCAGTGTGGAGGTTCCTCAGAAAATTAAAAACAGACCTACCCTATGACCCAGCAATAGCACTGCTAGGAATTTATCCAAGGGATACAGGAGTACTGATGCATAGGGGCACTTGTACCCCAATGTTTATAGCAGCACTCTCTACAATAGCCAAATTGTGGAAAGAGCCTAAATGTCCATCAACTGATGAATGGATAAAGAAATTGTGGTTTATATACACAATGGAATACTATGTGGCAATGATAAAGAATGAAATATGGCCTTTTGTAGCAACGTGGATGGAAGTGGAGAGTGTGATGCTAAGTGAAATAAGCCATACAGAGAAAGACAGATACCATATGGTTTCACTCTTATGTGGATCCTGAGAAACTTAACAGAAACCCATGGGGGAGGGGAAGGAAAAAAAAAAAAAAAGAGGTTAGAGTGGGAGAGAGCCAAAGCATAAGAGACTGTTAAAAACTGAGAACAGGGGCGCCTGGGTGGCGCAGTCGGTTAAGCGTCCGACTTCAGCCAGGTCACGATCTCGCGGTCTGTGAGTTCGAGCCCCGCGTTGGGCTCTGGGCTGATGGCTCGGAGCCTGGAGCCTGTTTCCGATTCTGTGTCTCCCTCTCTCTCTGCCCCTCCCCCGTTCATGCTCTGTCTCTCTCTGTCCCAAAAATAAATTAAAAACATTGAAAAAAAAATTAAAAAAAAACTGAGAACAAACTGAGGGTTGATGGGGGGTGGGAGGGAGGGAAGGGTGGGTGATGGGTATTGAGGAGGGCACCTTTTGGGATGAGCACTGGGTGTTGTATGGAAACCAATTTGACAATAAATTTCATATATTGAAAAAATAAAAATAAAAAAAAATAAATTAACAGAATGTCCTAAAAATATATATATATATTACAAAGTCCTGATTACTATAGCTATTCAATGAGTGTTAAAGTCAGGCATGTTGAGTTCTTACACTTAATTCTTCTTTTTCAAAATTGTTGTATCTAGTCTAGTCCCTTTGCTTTCCATATTAATTTTAGAATAATCTTGTCTGTATCTACCAAAATAAATACTGTGATTTTGGTACAAATTGCATTGAATCTGTATACCAATTTGGGAGGAATTGACATCTTAACTATGTTAAGTCTTCCAATCAACCCATGAACACATTTTTCTCTCCATTTATTTAGGTATTCTTTGATTTCTTCTATCAGCATTTGTAGTTTTCAGCATCTAAGTCCTGTACGTATTTGGTTAGATTTAGACCTATTTCATTTTCTTTGAGCAACTGTAAGTGGTATTGTATTTCTAATTATGGTATACTCATGTCCATTGCTAGTATATAGAAATACAATTAATCTGCATGTTTATTTTGTATCCTCTGACTTTGCAATTCACTTGTTAGGAGAATTTTTTAATTCCATGGCATTCTCTGTGTAGACATACATATTATCTAAGGACAGTTTTATTTCTTCCTTTGCAATCTGTATGCCTTATATTTCCTTTTCTTATCTTATTGAACTGGCTGGAGCTTCTATCATATGGTAAATAAAATTGGTGAGAGTGGAAATCCTGGTCTTGTTCTAGATCCTCAGGAAATGTTCAATCTTACATCATTGAGTATAATCTTAGCTGTAGGTCTTATGTAGATATTTTTTATTAAGTTGAAAAAAATTCCCTCTAGTCTTTTTTTTGGGGGGGGGGGTTTAGTCATGAATGTTTAATTTTGTCAATTGATTTTCCTGAATCAATGATATTACCATGTGATTTTCTTCATAGCCTTTTCATGTGATAGATTACATCACTTGATTTTCAAATTGATCTAGTCTTGTCACCCTAGAATAAATCCTATTTGATCTTGCTGTATAATTCCTTTATTTATTGGTGAATTCCATTGGTTAATATTTATTAAGAATTTTTTATATCTATATACATGAGGGATATTGGTCAGTAGTTTTCTTTCTTTAAAAAAATTGTTTGCACTTTTTTACCTGATTTGGTATCAAGATAATACAACCTACAAAAAATCAGTTGGGGACTGTCCCCTATTCTTCTATGTTCTGGAATAGATTATGTAGAATTGGTGTTAATTATTCTTTAAATATTTGGTAGAATTCTTCAGTAAAACCATATGGGCCTAAAAATCCTTTAGTTTTTTTTTTTTATTTCAAATTCAATTTCCTTTATACTTACAGAGATATTCACATTACCTATTTGATACTGGATGAGTTGTGATAGTTTGTGTTTTTTAAGAAATTGGTTGATTTCATATATATTGTCAATTTTATGTTTGTAAAGTTGTTTATAGTATTACCTTATTGCTGTTTTTGGTATCTATAGTCTGTAGCAATAATTTCTATTTCATTCCTGATACTGGTATTTTTTTTTCCTTTTTCTTAGACAATCTTGATAGAGTTTCATCAATTGTATTGATCTTGTCAGAGGACCACTCTTAATTTTGTTGACATTCTCTATTAGTTTTCTGTTTTAATAAAAAACTTTATCAATTTCTGCTTATATAAATATATCTACATATATATGCATATATACATTATATATGTATACATATATATACATATATAATATATACATATAATATATATATATTATATATATATATATACAATTTCCTTCCTTCTGCTTGTTTTCAGTTTATTTTCCTCTTCTTTTTCTAGGATCTTTAGGTATGAGTATAGATTACTGATTTGAGATAATTCTTCCTTTCTAATATGTACATTTAGCACCATAGATTTCCTTCTCAGCATAACTTTAGGTTGTGCCTCTCAAATTTTGATATGTTGAATTTTTTATTCAGTTTTTTATTTCATTTTCATTCAGTTCAATGTATTTTTATATTCCTTTAGACTTTCTCCTTAAAGTGCTTAAGGCTCTCTCTTTGAGCCATGGATTATTTAGAACTATGGGGGTTTTTTGTTTTTGTTTTTTTAGTTTCTAAGTGTTTGAAGGCTTCCTTGTTATTTTTCTGTTATTGATTTCTAGTTTGTGTTATTGATTTCTAGTTCTTCCATTGTGGATGGAGAACACACTCTGTATGATTTCAATTCCTTTACGTTTGTTGAGGTTTATTTAATGTCCTAAGATATTTGTCTATTTTGGTATATGTTCAATGGACACTTGAAAAAAATGTGTGTTCTGTTGTTGATGGGTAAAGAGTTCTGTTAATTAGGTCTTGTTGGTTGATGTTGTTGAATTTTTATATACCTTTGCTGAATTTTTGTCTAGTTCTATTATTTTAAAAGATGGATACTGAAGTCTCCAACTGTAATTGTGGAATTGCCTATTTGTTTTTTCACTTCTGTCTTTTTTGCTTCATATCTCGTGAAGCTCTATTATTTGGTATATAAGTATTAGGATTGCTATGTTTTCTTGATAGATTGTCCCATTTGTCATTGTGTAATGTCCCCCCATCTCTAGCACTTTTACATTTGTTCTAAACTGTACTTTATCTGATATTAATATAGTCAATCCTGCTTTTATTGGTTAATGTTTTAAGGATATATCTTTTTCTATCATATTACTTTCAACCTCCCTATCTTGTAATATTTGAATTGAGTTTCTTTGAAATAGCATACCTGGATCAGAGTTTTTAATTAAACATGATCATATGTGTCTTTTAATTGATGTACTTATACTACTTACACCTAATGTAATAACTGATATTTTAGAGCTTACATCTGCTAATTTATTTTTAGCTTTCTGATGCTGTGTTTCATCCCCTTGTTCACTTTTCGTTCTCCTGCCTTACTATAGGTTACTTAAACATTTTCAAATTTTATTTTGTGTCATATATAGTGTTTTTAAGTGCATCTCTTTATATAGCTTTTTTAGTAGTTGCTCTGGTGCTCCATTTTATACACATTTTATGCACACACACACACACACACACACACACACACACACACACATATATCAGAGTCCTATTGGTGTCATCATTATGCCATTTTAAGTAAAGTACAGAAATCTTTCCTCCATTTCTAATACAATTGATTTAAATATTTTGTCTACTTACACTTCAAATAACATGGTACAGTGTTATAACTTGTGCTTCAGTCATTTAACACAACTAAGAAAACTCCAGAATAAAGGGAAAATCCATTGTATTTATCCATATCTTTGCTTACCATGTTTATTCTTCCTTTCTGATGTTCCAAGATTCTCTTTTATTGCTTCCTTTCTGTTTAGAGAACTTCCTTTAGCCATTCTTTAGGGTATGTCTACTGGCACCAAGTTCTTTTAGTTTTCCATCACCTAAGAATATCTTGATTTTTTTCCCTTCATTTTTGAAGGATATTGTCGTTGGGTATAGAATTGTGCGTTGATAGCTCTCTTTTTTTTTTTCATCAATTGAAATATGTCATGCCACTTCCTTCAGGCCTCCATATTTTCTAATGAACTTCCCAAATTCATTCCAGTTATTTACCTTAATAGGTAAGGTGTCAGTTTTCTCTTGCTGGTTCCAAGACTTTTTCTCTTTCATTAGTTTTCAGAAATTTGCTCATGATGTGTTCTTGTTTTAATTGTGTTTGAAATTTACTCAGCTTCTTGAATATGCAGATCTATGTCTTTTACAACATTTGGAAAATCATCAGCTATTCTTTCTTAGAATACTTAGAATACTTTTTCAATCCTATTCTCATTCACTTTTCCTTCCAGGACTCTCGTAACATAATATTGAATCTTTTGTAATAGTTCCACAAATCCCTGTATTTCAGACTATGTAATTTCTATTGTCCCTATTTTCTAGTTCTCTAATTCTTTCCTCTGTTTCTTCAATTTTGCACTTTAGCCCATACACTGAGGTTTTTTAATTCTTCTTATTGTATTATTAAGTTCTAAAAATTCTATTTGGCTCTTGTTTATGTCTTCTAGTTCTTTGTTGAGGATCTCTATTTGTCCATTTGTTTCAAGCTTGTTCACAATTGTTCATTGAAGCATTTTTATGATGTCCACTTAAAATCTGTGTCAGCTAATTCTAACATATCACTGTCTACCATCAGTGTTGGCATCTTTTGGATACCATTTCCCATTCTGTTTGAGATCTGATTCTTGATATAATGGGTGGCTTTCTATTAAAATCTTGACATTATGGGTATTATGTTACGAGACTCTGAATTTTATTTAAATCTTTCATCTTAGCTTCCTCTGTTACCATGCAAGGTAGCAAAGAGGTTTGCCTCCTCATTACTATCAGGTTCCCAGACTAGCATCTCTTGACATTACTTATTGCTGCTCCTGTTACTGCTGGGCAGGGGTGGGGTTTCTAGCTCCCCATATGACCTCCACAGATAACACAGGAAGGCAGCCTCATTAATGCTGGGAGGTGATGAAAGTCTTCACTCTCTGCTAAGATTCCTCAAACAACCTATCCAGTAATTAGGGGGAAGGGGTACCTTATCACTACTAGGTGGGGCTGTCCAAGTGGTCTCCATTGACCTAACAAGAGAAAGGGGAAGAGGTTGGCTACTTTCTACCAGGAGGGGATAAAAGCCCTGGCCTCTTACTGGCCCTTTATGACACCACCCCAGCAGGGATGGAGAAGGTAGATTAGAATGTCTCATTGTACCCTCTAATGAAGATGGAAGTCAAGGCTTCTTGTTAGGCCTTTGTTGGAATGGGTGGGAGTAAGGGCCAGACATTTTTCTGTGGTGTTTTCCTGTATTAGAGCTGTTACTATTTAGAAGTTTTCTGTCTTGATAAACTGCCCTTTTCCAGGTCTTCTAGCTGGAAAGTGGGCTTGTGTTAAGGCTTCTACTGCCTGTGCCCATACAACTTTCTAGGTGCCAGGCTTCTTCAGTTCCAAGTGTTGGATATATGAAGCAAAAATAAATACCCTAGAGAACTCACCAAGATGTTGTTCTCTGGATTTGAGGTTCCTGGTCAGTCTATCTTCTTCTCTCCTCCTTACAGAGTTTTCTTATATTTGTTTATATATATATATATATATATATATATATATATATATATATATATATATAAATGCCACAGGCTGTTAGTTGTACTTAGTGGATGGATTATGACTAATTATAGTCCATTTTCTCAGAAGTGGAATTCTCCAAAAAAAAATCTCTTAAAATAAGAGCAAAATTAGATGATGTACTACCTGATATCAGGACTATAAGTAATCAGGATAATGTGGTATTAAAGGTGGACAATGTATCAGTGGAACAGATCAGAGACACCAACCCATACATACACCAAAAGTTGCCTTTTGGCAAAGACACCATTGGAATTCAATGGAGGAAAATAGCTTTCAACAAATGGTAATAGACCACCTGGATAAACACATTAACAAAAATGAAGCTTGACCTCTGCCTCATATCTTGCACAAAATTAATTCAAGATGAATCATAGATCTAAGTGTCAAAGGTAAAACTAAAACTCTTATAGAAGAAAGCAAAAGAGAAATTCTTAATTATCCTGCGGAAGACAAAGATTTCCTAGAGATGGAAATGCTGTATATACTTAAGGAAAAAAAAATTGACCTTTATAAAAATTAAAAACTGCTCTTCAAAAGTCACAAATAGGAAAATGAAAAGGCGAGCCAGAGACCAAGAGAAAATATTCGTAAACATATATCTGACAAATGACTTGAGTTCAGAATGTTTTAAGGATTCCTACAATTGATAATAAAAATAAATAACCCAATTAAAAGTGTTCAGAATATTTAAACATACACTTGATAAAATAAGTGGTGAATAACACACAAAAAGGTATTTAATGTCATTATGCATTACAGAAATGCAAATTAAAACTACAGTTTTCCTACACTGGAATGGCTAAATGAGAAAAAAAAAAACTGACAACAGATGTATGTGACAATAAAAAACAATTGGAATTTTCATACATTGTTTTTTTTGGTATTTTTTTAAAATTTTCATACATTGTAGAAAGTACAAAATGGTTCAACCACATTGGAAAATGACTTGGGAGTTTCTTATTACATTATGCATATACTATGACCCCAGTGAGTTCACTCTCACTATTTATACAAAAAAACACACAGATCTGTATAACATTGTTTATATCATTACTCACAATAGTAAAAACAAACAAACAAACAAACAAAAAAAAAACTGGAAGTGACCTAAATGGTCATCGGCAGAAGGTTATACAAAAGAAGTATGATGTATTCTTATAGTGGAAGACTATTTGTCAATAAAAGATAATTAACTTCTAATTCATTCAACAATGTAACTAGGTTAAACATCATGTTAAACAAAGAAACAAAGACACAAAAGTTTGTCATTTCACTGTATATAAATTTTACCAGTATAGGATGATGTCATAAAGTTTTTTAAAAGTCTGTATAAAACCAATAGAATAAAAAGGAAAAGACTGGCATAGTACATAAACATAGAAACTGTGTTTTTTTAATAATTACATAAACATAATTCAGAGAAAGCTATTTAAAGCAAGCATTACAAATGGTTAAAATAATTAATATTTATAGACTTAACATAAAGTAAGAAAAACACTTAACTCCAATAGATAAACAGCTAAAATTCACAAATAACTTCCAAAGGAGAAAATGCATGTAAGCAAATGTGGCTATAAAGCAGCAAGAGTGAGAGCAAAAGCCAGGAACTTAGAACAACAGAGTGAAACATAAAAAGATCTTGGGTTTCTAAGGTTATTTCCATGCAGCTGGATCATTTTGTTAATGAGATATGTCGTGTGACAAAAATTATACAATTGTTTAAACTCACAATTACAGAGTTTTCTGTTATTTTGGCCAAAGACATTCTTTACCAATATACGAATCAACATTTGAAAAGCATTCAATATCAAATAGTAAAGTAATGCAACAAAAATATTTCAAAATATTTCATTTCCTGACATACCAAAACTGCAAATATTTTTAAGAACTGAAACTACTGGGGCACCTGGATGGCTCAGTCAGTTAAGCATCCAGCTTCAGCTCAGGTCATGATCTCATGGTCCGTGAGGTCCCAGCCCCACATCAGGCTCTGTGCTGACAGCTCAGAGCCTGGAGCCAGCTTGGGATTCTGTTTCTCCCTCTCTCCTTGCTCCTCCCCCACTCGCATTCTGTCTGTCTGTCTCTCTCAGAAATAAGTAGACACTAATGTTTGTTTTTTTTAAAAAAAAGAACTGAAACTAGTGAATAGAATGAATTATGAAAACTTTTAAATTTTACTTCCACAGGGAATGCAAGTTTTGACCTCTAATTTTAGAGATCACCATAATATGTAAAGTCTCACAAATGCTGATGTTTATAATCTACTTTTTTAACTTATATATTGACATTTTATTATATATTTATAATTATTAGTACTTAATGTTTATAACACAGAATTCTATCTGCTTGCCATTGTCATTCAAGAATAATGGCTTGTAGGGGCGCCTGGGTGGCTCAGTCGGTTAAGCGTCCGACATTGGCTCAGGTCATGGTCTCGCAGTCCGTGAGTTCAAGCCCCGTGTTGGGCTCTGTGCTGACAGCTCAGAGCCTGGAGCCTGTTTCAGATTCTGTGTCTCCCTCTCTCTCTGACCCTCCCCCGTTCATGCTCTGTCTCTCTCTGTCTCAAAAATAAATAAACGTTAAAAAAAAATTAAAAAAAAAAAAAGAATAATGGCTTGTGTTTTTCTCCTCTTTTTTTTTTCATTTCTCCAACAGATTTATTTATTTGTTTGTTTACTTTTATCTATTTTTGGAAGGAATGGATTTTGAGGAGAAAAACATGAAACAGAGAATTATGGAATAGCAAGTAACTACAAATGCAAGTGGTTTTGCTAAATGTGGCTAAAACAAGAGCCACGACAAATTAATACAGAGAATGCCCTGTACAAAACAACACAATGAAGATAGAATGTCCCCTACATCCCTGCAAATCAGAGATTCTGGGAAGTGTAGTTCCAAAAACAGATTCTAGGAAATGTAGTTCCCAGAGTCCAGAATAAAGCACTTAATTGAGAAAAACCAGTTCAATCCCATACAGAAACAGTTCATCGTATTGTGGACTCAACATGCCTTAGTCACATTATATTTCCAACACTCAAGTAAAACCTTTGGGTATATAACCTTTATTAATCCTTGCAACATAGTTTGTTAGTACTATTGTGTTCATTTGACAAATGATGAAACTGATGTTTAGTGTAGTTAAGTATAAAAGCAAGATATCACCCCAGGTGTCTCAGTCTCTATAGTTTACACATACACAATCCTCCCCTTACAACCCACTTTGCACAGCTCCACGCCTGTTTTTGGAGTGAAGCAGATGACAGTCTATACAACAAAGCCTTCCTAATATCTAGGTATCTCTGGGGCACCCAGCAAAGACATCTAGTAGGCAGTTTGACATATAAGTCTGTGGTTCAGGAACACTACATGAGCTCCAAAGATATACCTGGGAGTCATGAGTATGCAGGTGGTGGTTGAAGCTATAGGTGTAGATGCAATCACCAAAGGACAGCTATAGAGTGAGATGAGGGGAGAGAGGGGACAGGAGAGGACAAGAGAGGAGAGAGGACAGGAGAGCATGGTGAAAAGCAGAATGTGCACAGGGATGCACTTAATTGAGGAAATTTTAGGACTTCTCTGAGAGCTGCTGGGAAGAGATGCTCTTTTCCGCTGAGTTTTGACCAGAGGTCACCATGTAGAGTTTGGGCCTGAGACCAATGCCCTGGAAAGCAGACCAAGGATATAAAAAGATCCAGTGTTGCATCTAGGCCCTAGATTCTTCAAGTATGTGAACCAATAACTTCTGTGTATGTTTTTTTTTTAATCTAAGAAAATTGTATTGGGATTTTTGATACACTTGAAGATCTTGACCCTTTCTCACTCAGATGGCAAAAGTGTCAAATGATAAAACCAATGAAAAAGAAACTCTAAGAATTTCTGTTACACATATAAGTTTCCATCATCATTAGTGAGCACTTTTTCAGTGACCTTTCAAGTTATGAGTTCCAGACTTTCTACCCACTGTAAGGTCATCTTAAAGTGGCTTTGCAAGAACTACTTGGGTATCATTTTTCTTCCACACGTGGGTCATGTCCCATATAGCTAGAGGATGTTGAAGATGTCACCAGACCGTGAAAAGTCCAAGGAAAAGGCTCATGGTTTAAGCATTTTTATTCATGTTATTATTGAGTCTGTCACTGACAGTGTCCAGCACATCGAAGAAGTACCACACATGCTTGTACAGTGAGGATGATGTCAGAAGTTGTTCCTTATGTGCTGTGCACATTACCCATTTAAGATAAAATCTCCAGGCTCCTTTTGCAGACAGATCTCCTAATGCTTCACATGGATGTGACTGATACCAATGTTTTCATACATTATACTTACATTGTTTGACATAACTGCATAAATAAGCCATTATAGAAGCTAGAATTGGGGATTTGAAACATCCCTCATATCTCAGTGTCTAAGTTGAAACTGTGATACATCTTGCTTAGAAATAAGGGAATTTTTTTATGAAAAAGTTGTTTCACTATGGATGATGGATGTCATGGAGTTTCAATTTTCCAATCTTGCCAGGCCTGATGATTTCCGTTTGCTCTTTCACACTGCTGCTGATATGTGTGCTAAAGTCTTCTATGATACACAGCTTGCCAGATGTAGCTGAGTTAATTTTGTTAAAGTCTCAGAATCATTCTTTTCTCTCATTGGTATTCATTATAATGAAGACCTACACTTTGTGTTAATTTTCAATTCCCGAGGTAGAGTTTTTCCGTGTTACAAGGTGAACCTAATTCCATGGTTGGCCATTAAACACCTGTGCTTAAATGATGGGCTTCTTGCCTCATCTCTTTGAAATAATTTCTGGATTAGCATTGCATTCTGAATATCCTGAATTTTATGTAATATCTAACCTCATGATTTCAACCTTTACTGACCAAACAGACCAACTTTGACATTAAGAAAATGAGGCAGAGTGACAAAAACCTCAACAGATTTTATTCTTTGCGGTGACACAAAACTAAATGCATCCATGCTCTCAAAGACACACTGTTCGATCAGGAAGAAGGCAAAAGCATTCTAATCTTTCCTCACAATGCCCTTCAGAAACATTAGTGTGTGTGCATGCATATGCTGTTATCTTTTGAAACTAATAAAAATCAGTCACTGAGGAAATGTAGTAACATCCATTAAAGACAGCGCTGCTCAGTCTGTGATGCTCACCATGTGCAAAGATGTACAGTGAGGAAAAACTTACCAGGTGGAACCCATGGCCTATATCATCTTCTTCACAAAAGCTGGAAAAAACGTTTTCGTACAATGTGACATTTCATAGAACGCATTCAAGTTAGTACTCTCACGAGGGAAAAAGTCCATAAACCAAAAGTTTCAAGCAGAACAGATTTTGGAAAGGACATAGAATTGTAACTGCATTCTACTGGATGAGCTAATGTTTCTTCCAGTATGAAATTATAGGCTATATTATTGAATAATAATCCAAGAGAGACATAAATTTTATTAAATAAAGAAAATAGAAATGACTTTACGCTTTCCCAATAAAATATGAATTATTAAAAATTCCATGAAGTTATTAGTGTCTCTACCTGAATATCAGATCCTAAGAAAATCAGAGGCAATTTTATTTTAAAAATAAATTTCACTTTTCTGGAAAATTCACTTGGTGCAAATGAAGTCTATGTTGTTATCTTCTTGCCTGTTTCCTACACTGACTAGCACACAATGTGCTGCGTGTAACAAATGTTACATGCAGATGTAATGATGATTGATTAAAAGACCCAGTTCAGATGTAAACTCTGCCATGAAGAGCTGCCTCATTCCACCTTCTTCACTTCAAAGATTCTATAGCACAGACCTTGCTTCTCCGATTGGATATGTTCTAGAACTCTGTCTTAGACAAAGATTCCACCTTCTTCATCTTTGCATTACTACAACGTTTTATATACCATAGCTGCAGACTCAGGAGGAAGAAATCACTGAACAAATAACCATAGCCCTCCTCCACTTATATTTAAGTGTCCATTTCCACTTTCTCAAGATTAATACTCCTAATCCTTCTGAAATATGTCTCTAAAAGAGGGAAATAACTTCAGAGAAGAAAAGGAACAGACTAAAGAAAACACAAGAGAAAGGACCTGTTACAGGGCATCATCGCTACCTGCTATGCAGCAATATTATTTTACAAATAAATCAAACGAATGTCAGGTTAATTAAGTAGCTGGTCTCAGGCCACTTGATGGCAGCATCAGAACTGAAACCTAGTGCTGACTTATGTTGGGGCACTTTTCACTGGAGTCTGCTGATACTGAAGATGTAAATCTTATTAGAACTGGGAGTGTGTATTTTCTTTCATTGATTTTGCATCATTTGCTTGCCACCCACATTTGATTCCTTGTATGGGCTCTCTCTGCTTCTTCCCAAACTCCCTACCTAGAAAATGGATGCTGTTCTTTAAGGAAGTTCTTCTTGCCAGTCCTTTATTTTTTTTTAAGTTTATTTACTTATTTTGAGAGAGAGACAGAAAGACCGAGCAAGTGAGAGGCAGAGAGAGAGGGAGAGAGAATCCCAAGCAGGCTCTGCACTGACAGCTTGAAGCCCCTTGCAGTGCTTGGACTCATGAACCATGTGATCATGACCTGAGCCAAAACCAAGAGTCAGACACTCAACCTACTAAGCCACCCAGGCACCCCCTCTTACCAGTCCTTTAAAGCATTTTTTAAGCTTTCCATAAAATGTGTATGCATCATCTCCCCAATTAGTTAAAAACACGAGCAATGTCATATACTTGTTTCTATCACCATTTCAGCTTGGCACTGAATTGTGTCTCCAGGACTGTTCTAGGCACTGAGGGTCATAAACAGATGTCATAAAAGGCAAACTATGCACATACTGCAGACCTTAGTTAAGGCAGGAATTAAAAATGAGGAAAGCTCAACTGTAAGGAAATTACCTAAAATCTGGCCATCAGAGAAATCTGAAAACCTTAAAAATGGAAACATTTGATTTCAAAAGTATTAATGGATGTTTCTGTGTCTTTAAGTTTGGTTTTAAACGAAATATGAGCTGCATATAACAAAGAGCAGGAGATAAGACACTGTAATGTTCCTCAGTGCTAAGGGCCTCTAAAGTACTTAACCCTACTATGTTGAGGCAGAAGAAAGCAATGGTCAAGAAGACCAGACAAGATATTACATAAATGTGCAATAGAAACATCTAGCGCAAAGTAATCTCTCAATAAATATTAACCATAATTAGAAGGAACTAATGATGAACACAACAGGCACAGTCTTAGGCCTCAAAAACCTTAAATGTGCACATTTGACTAATTTTAACTTGGAAAGTTAAACCAAATGTAGTATTACTATTTACTTTATGTTTAAACCTAAAAGGAATAAGGAAATAAGAAAAACAAAGCAAGTGGCTTAAAATATAATTAAAAATAAAAGAGAAACATTCAGTATCATTTTCTGACCTCTGAGTTAATTGCCAATTTTAAAAAACAGATCTAAACCTTTAGCAACCTCTAAATTTCATCCAGGGGGAGAAAAACAATCCTGTCAACACTGCAAATAATAATATTGCTAGCCTTAAAAACCCTGTGAATTTTTTTTAAATATGAAATTCTTATAATGATATAAACCTAAAACCTTACCCCCCCCCCCCCCCGCCCCACACACACACACGGGAATACAGAGAGGCCTCTGACTAGGGTTGTTCCTATAGGATGTTGAAATGATTAGTAATTTTTGTATATTCATTGGCAAAATATATCCTGAAAAACAGACTTATTTGAAATGAAAGACTTTTAATTATAGAAACTTTTAAACTATACAAAATGAATACAGTTCTGTAAACATTTGCCATTATAAGTGGTTCTTTTCAAAACTATTCAATTTTTTAAAAACTTGATGTGGGCTAAGACAGCAAGGAAATATGGAAATTGTACAGGTTTGGTGGTAGTCATGTGGCTTTCCTTCTTTTCTTTAATTTCCTTTATAAAGCAGCTTTGCAATAAATAAAGTGAGCAAATAAAAATGCTCCATATGTTTTAATTTCAATTTGCAAATTCACTTTTTGAAAAAACAGAATTTACAGCCAACTTTTCTAAATCAAATCACTCATCTTTCAAAGCAAACCACTTCTTTATACAATGTAAAACCTAGCAATTTTGGCACTTTCACTGTCAGCAAATGCTTCTACAGAAATGCTGTCAATGTTTGTTAGGTCTGTTTTGCTTTTTCTTAAGTTTATAAAGTTGTTCAAATGAGAGTATTTTAATTTATAGGTGAGCATTCTATAGGATTTAGTGTATATAAACCACAGCAGGGAGATCACTATTTAGTATTCTAAACTTCTAACTTCCTCTTTCAGCAGACGTGGACACGTTTTTCTCCTACGTTAATGAATTGTTAAAGGACCAATATGGCAATTCCCGATGTTGTGGTTAGCCATAGATAATCACCCCTTAGAGTATGCCTTTAGCTCTCAGAGGTAATGATTGCCAGACCCGTCACGCCTTCCTGCTTACATACATGCTGATGGCCACAACCACAAATATTTGTAAGGCGTGAGCAGCATACAGGATTTATGTGTTTTGCCCATTTATTAATTATAAAAGCCACTAACACTATTGGCAAGGGTGTATACACTTTGACTGTCATCATTATTACAAAGTTTTAGTATGTGGTTTTGTGTTGCAACACCATCGATCAAAGTCCATTTTTTGACATGTGTAGCAGAGGCAATATGTTCCACATAGGTTATTTCTGGAATTGTATTACTTACTGTAATCGAGTCCTGTCATGTAGCTCTATTGCACCAACTTTAACCGTAAAGCCCTACTGATGCCTGAGCTGTGTCCACTTTTATACCCTCTCAAACATACACAAAATGAGGCGATGGGGTGGAAAAGAGAATATTTTTTAGGAATTCTATTTTACGGGTCAATATGCACAAATATAAATTTGGTTTTCTCGATTTGGTTTAAATACTAATATCTTAATCTTCCAAACCTCTTAGTTTATTAAGAAAACATATACATTGCATACCTGGCTTTCAGAAGACCAAAAAAAAAAAAAAAGTGTATTTTCTTTCACGATTTACTTAAAAACAAACTCTGGGCAATATCAAATATGTATCTTTTTTAAAAGAGATGGAGGGGCGCCTGGGTGGCTCAGTCGGTTAAGCAGCCGACTTCGGCTCAGGTCATGATCTCGCGGTCCGTGAGTTCGAGCCCCGTGTCGGGCTCTATGCTGACAGCTCAGAGTCTGGAGCTTGTTTCAGATTCTGTGTCTCCCTCTCTCTCTGCCTCTCCCCTGTTCATGCTCTGTCTCTCTCTGTCTCAAAAATGAATAAACGTTAAAAAAAATTTTAAAGAGATGGAATGCCTATTTCCTACTGTTCACTGCTCTATAAAACATGCTTTGGCAGGACACAGTCTTTGTGAAAGGAGACAAAAATCCCTTAAACAGGAAAGGACAGAGGGTTGAAACAATTCTTTCCTGTGCTTAATTACATATTGAATTTGCTCACATATTTCAAGGACAGAATGAGGATTTAAAATGGAAACTGACAAAATGATACAAAAAGTTGGTTGGAATTTGACAGAAACATTAGAGTACCCCTAAGTGATGCAAAACAAAACAATGTATACACTGCACATGAACATAACAAGAAGGAGCACCTTCTTTAATTGCCAGGAGAAAAAAAAAATCCAACTATTGCCAAATCTAATTTCCTTCCCAGAATTGAACTAACTGCCTAAGATTTGACATGCTACATCAGTGTATGATGAAAATCAGTCACAATTACTGTCACATGTACAACGATCTCCTCCAAAAATCTTCTGAATTAGATCCGTTACAAAATAAAGCAAGGAAACTGACCTAGGACATGTTTATATCAAGGGATATACTGTTTGAAATAAATCTTTTACCATCATATTCTTCAAGTTGGGGAATTGAATGAGGAAATTCATTTATTTCTAGTCAACTTCAACATGAATGGAAATCCTGAAATTAGCAGAAAAGAAGCAAAGGCAATAGAAATAGAAATAACTAACATATGCACTTTGGCCATTTGTAAGATGGTTAAAATTATAATTTGTTTTCAAACAAAAATGCAATTGAATATTGTCCCTTAAGGGCTTTCAATATTAAGTTTAATATAATAAAATGGTGCATATACACATATATATTCAAAATTATCTTTAACATATTGGGTAGATGAGATGAAAGATAGATGATAGATAGATAGATAGACAGACAGACACGGACAGACAGGCAGACAGACAAACTGTGTTTCTCAAGGCACAAAAGGCTTGCAATTTAATTACAATGATGGAATTGAGATCAAGTCAGCAGGCTAAATACCTATTCAGATGTGTAAACTGCAGGTAAGTTTACACAACATTTTCTTCTAAAATAAAATCAAATTCATCACTGACTTGTGTTCTTTTTCTAAGGTCTAACTGAAACCAAGTGATTCTATTACATATATTCCTACTCTATTATCTCAAATTTTCTATCTTTAATTAAAAGTTTCTAAAGATACTTGCTACTTCCTTGGGGAATGAGTCAGAGGTCAATTCCCTAACTAGAATGTTTCATCTGCCAGGAGGAGTGTGAAAAGATACAATCACTAAAAACATTATAATGAAAAATTAGAACACCCACTATTCATATTAATAGAATCACCAGTTCATAGATGACTTACAAATCCATTATCATAGCATCTGTAGACTTCATGATTCCAGGGAGGAAGCCAAATCTTAAAAATATACATCCTGGAGAGTGCTTGACAGTACAACCTTTGTGAAATGATACAAGAAAGAATTAAAATAACTTTTTCAGAATGTCATGGTTCAAAAGAAAGGTGACAGTGGAATAGATTACTCCAGAGACTTGGAAGGTGACATTAACTCTCTCACATGCATATCAGCTCATCAGAGAGCAAAAGGTATTCTTATCTGAAAACAGCTACAGAGGCCTTTGTGTAATGAATGAATGGTTTTAGCCCATTTCCAATGGTCTCCATCACATCATAAAAATTTGCACTAATTAGGACCTTTATTTGTAGATCGATCCAAGAACCTAAGGAATAAACACACACACACACACACACACGCACGCACACACACACACACACACGCACGCACACACACACACACACACACACACCCCTATCTACCTTTTATAGATACAACTCCCTGAGCACAGTGCTACTGCCATAAACATGTCTACTTTTGTGCTTTTGTAGTTTACTTTAAGACAGTATGTTTACATTAATTTATGACATCTTAGAGGACTGGAATCTCTTTTCTATATGCCTGTCTGTAAAGCATCAATATAACATCACAAATTTTAGGTATTTAGTAAATGAATTTTGATGGTGATGGTGATGATAGCTTTTTAAAGAAAATCTTTCTTAACTCACTCAGTTTGGTTGAGATGTTCCTTCTCTGTGCTCCCACAGCACACAGTGAATATACCAGTTGTGCTGCTATAAAAGTCTTATTTACTGATGTATCTGCCTCTCTTTCTGGATTTTGACCACCTTGAAGACCCAAATTATGTCTTACTTATTTCAGGATCTCTAACACCCAGTGTGTAGCCCATCATTTGTACTTATGTATGTTGGTTTAATTGGTTGTTTATTCCATCTGCCCTTCCCATGATGTTGCCTCCCATTATATAAATTTTCTTTCAGCCTTGAATAAGATAAGATGAATTCACATAGACACTTGAGTTTTGTGAATCATTCTCTGTGTTAGAAATATAACTTGAAATATGGTTCTCTTGCAAGGTCAGGAGCAGTTAAAAGCAGCAATGAAAAGAGAAAGTCTTTGGATCACTAGCAAGGTATTCACTTTGTGACTATAACTGGGAAGCTAGCACATGATTCCAAAAAAGCCACCCTTCAGATGTAAGCTCTACAGCCAGCCCCCGATGACACCTACAGAATTACAAATGGTCAGGCACATTATTCTTCTACCTTCTATTTTCCCTATCTTGAACTTTGGTCCATCTTCTGATCCCCAAACATTGATGGAATAGTGGAGCTGATGATTACATCTATATTTCAAACTCACTACAGCTTTTTCTAGAGAACACAGGTGAGGACTACTGGCAAATGGAGAAGAAACATCCACATACAATTTTGACATAGTCACTGACAATGTTAGTAGTCTTATTGCCTCTTTTCATAAAGGATCCTGGAAGAAAGGACTGTGGACTGGGTATGAATTTTATTTAGACTTAAGTATACAAATGTGCTCTGGCTAAAGTTCTTCATTCTCTATCTGATTAGAATATAAAAGTTATAGCTTCGTAGAATAATAACAATCTTGGGAGGTCATTATAATTTCCCATATCCCTAAAAAGTACCCTACCTGCTGCTACATATCCTGAGTCCTGAATGCCTATGTCAATAAACACTCCCAGATATATTTATCCAGTATTATCTCATACTTCACTGATACAGACACAGAACTGTTGTTTACAGTTTGGAAACCTTGGCAAAGAAATATGAAAGAACTCCTCCCAGCGTGGGTGACCATTATTACACTACCTAATTGCAGACCAAAAAATACACAGATGGATGGAATTTAGTTTCTTAACCTGGATTGGTTTCAGCAGATCCAGGAAGTTAATATCAAATCTTGCCCTTATGTACAGTTCTCTTTTTTCTAGCTAAAAATTCTCAGTTTTGTCCGATCTAAAAAGGAATTATGCTAAAAAAATAAAATAAAATAAGAACCAAGAGAAGAAGTACATCATAAAGGAGATTCTTCATTCATTCCTACAGTCAAATGTTTTCAAAGGGTTCCTGCCATTAAAATACCTCTTTTATGCCAAGGGAAATCCATGGTGAGTATGACAGCTATAACTTCCCCAGAGGTTTGCATTGTAGTAGGAAGAAAAAAAGCATGTAAAAATGACCACAAACAAGGCAGCAAACAGGTTTTATACAAGTGGTAAAATTCCCCATGAAATTTCATAAAAAGGAAATTTGTACTTTCCTTTGTTCCATAAAAAGGAAACAAAGTACTTTGTTTGAGTACTTCCATGTGCAAAGTGGCATTCACTGCTGGCCTCAACATTGTGTAAGACAGAAGTAGACAGAGAGACAAGAATGAGGAAGAGGGAGATGAGTGGCATTCACACTGTAAAAATGAAATAATCAAAACAGGGAGGTTGGAAAGAACTAACTTTGAAAATTGAAAAGTAGGGGCACCTGGGTGGCGCAGTCGGTTAAGCGTCCGACTTCAGCCAGGTCACGATCTCGCGGTCCGTGAGTTCGAGCCCCGCGTCAGGCTCTGGGCTGATGGCTCGGAGCCTGGAGCCTGCTTCCGATTCTGTGTCTCCCTCTCTCTCTGCCCCTCCCCCGTTCATGCTCTGTCTCTCTCTGTCCCAAAAATAAATTAAAAAAAAAAAAAAAAAAAAAAAAACGTTGAAAAAAAAATTTAAAAAAAAAAAAAAAAAAAAAAAAGGGGCGCCTGGGTGGCGCAGTCGGTTAAGCGTCCGACTTCAGCCAGGTCACGATCTCGCGGTCCGTGAGTTCGAGCCCCGCGTCAGGCTCTGGGCTGATGGCTCGGAGCCTGGAGCCTGTTTCCGATTCTGTGTCTCCCTCTCTCTCTGCCCCTCCCCCGTTCATGCTCTGTCTCTCTCTGTCCCAAAAAAATTAATAAAAAATGTTGAAAAAAAAAAAAGAAAATTGAAAAGATGTTGCAAGAAATTAGTTTGACCATAGCTTTTGTGGCATGGCAGTAGAAGAGTTTAGAAATACGGATTGTAGCTTTGAATATGACGGGGAGATTTTGGACTATAATATGCAAAACAAAGAAGTCATGAAAGGTCTCAGGGCCAGAAAGTGGCATTATCAAGGCAATGTTTTAGAAAGAATAATCCTCAGCAAGTATGCAGAATGCACTGTTCAAAGGGAAAAAGGTCTAGAGGAAGAAAGACTAGCTCAAGGTTGGAGCGATACCAATATAAACTATTGTTGTTAATACCGCTGATAGAAGGGAAGGCTAAGGAAAGGTTGGTGAGCAAAAAATCAACAGGACTATATGCCTGATTGAATGCCATAAAGTGGACATAGAAATGAGTAGCTACTTAAATAAGTATGTAAATGAGATAGTCAATATAAAAACTTAGAACACTAGCACATAAAATAATACAATAAGCATTAATAGTACAATAAGCATTAATAGTCGTCATTCAATAAAAGAAAGGGAAATCAAATCTTACTGAAAGTAGAGCCCATTTACCTGATATACTTGTAACAGCATTTAAAAAGTAGGGGAGGTCAAAAGGAAGAGGCGGGTTAGGGACAAGGGGAAGGATACAGATGTGCGGACTATAAGATTGGTTGCAGAAATAGAGTTCAGGTGGAAATAATCAGCTAACAAATAGAAGCAAGGTACTTACTGCATGATAAGTTCTGGCAGAAGGCCCAGATTTCAAAATCATCCACCTACAAGTATAACAAGCTGTGATTTCTAGCCAGAAAGAATGGAAAGCAAAGAGATAAAATGAAAGGTTAGGACCTTTCAGAATGCCCAAGTTTAGGGGACAAAAAAATGCAGAGCCTGCAGATAGGTAAAGAGGATGCTTAGAAAGGAAGGACAACCAGAAGAATTTTGCTTTCAGAAAACCACAGAAGTGGAATTCATTTAATTGAAAGTTAAGGAAATACTTCCAAGCCTTCTGGGCAGGTGAAAGAAAAAGTTGATGAATGTAATGAGGCAGAGGTGACTGAATATAGTGTTTCTTCAGGATACTGGCAGCGAGGGAAGTAGAGGTCAGATTGGATTTGGAGGAAGTAGGGTGGTTTAAGGACTAGAAAAAGTGAAACCAAGTTTGATGTGAGACAGGGGTCAGGTACAAAAACAGAAAGCCTAACAGACCAGCAAAGGCAGCAAGCCCAAGAGGTTAGTCTAACACAGAATCCAAAGAGATATTGTATAGAAAAACTGAAATAAAGTGGAAGCAATACAACTTAATGGTTTAATCACTCAACTCTAGAGTCAGACATGGTGCCTTATATTTGAGCTCTGCAACTTCAGGGAAGTCCCATACATCTGTGGGTCTAACACTCACCACGGGTAAAATAATGCAACCTACTTCACAGTGCTGTTGTGATAAGAGATAAAGGAGATAATACATGTAAAGCACTCAGTGCAATAGCTGGCACATAATAAATGCTTAAAAAAAATGTTAGCAATTATGATTAACAATGGGTAAGTTCTCCAATAGGCTAGGCAGCATAACTGTAGATGCTTTTTGGTAGAAACCCAAAGCTAAGACCAAGAGAGTCTACCTAGAAAATTAAATTCACCAGCTTGTTTGACAAAGACCTTGACTATCTAAGTTACATGTGGCCATTGAGCCTTAGGAAATGGACGCCATTTATGTTGTTTTATCAGTATAATAACGTGATTAAAATATATTTAAGAGTTAATCTTGAAGTGGTATTCAGGAACATAAGAATGCTTGTTAAATTCATTTCCTATTGGTGATTTAAAAAGAGAATGGTGTGGTTATTTCAGTTGGACTCCCCATGGACTCTCCTTCTATTGCCAAGTGTCACTGTGACCCCTTCCACTGGATATATATTAAAGGTTGTTTTTTTTATTATTATTCTAATGATACCCAGCCTGAATGTGGAAAAGGAAGGTAGAATCTTCAATTCTGCTTATGATAAGAATTTAAAATGGCTAAATTGTTGAATCACAGAAAATGAGAAAATGACTGTGGATCTTGTAATTATCACAGACATGTCCACTTTACTTAACTCCATCATATTTAAGGCCAGCTTTGTGCATAAAGGGTTGAAACAAAACATGTGTAAAGCATTATTGGTTTCCAGATGACAAGTATACCCTACAAATGAAAACCGAGACTGCGACCCCCTGCTTTCCCTTCTCTGTGTGTCTAGAGGCTCACCACATGCCAGCAACACTGCAAGCCAGTCTCACGTTTGCTGAAAATAATCGCTATTCTTCTATGTCTGTTCAGGCATGATGCTCTGAAACAAAATACAAAGCACAGCAGCCGCAATTAACAAATACAACTACAATACCCTTCAATTCTACATAGATTCATTTTATCCCAAGGATATTAGAATACATCACAAAGTTGAATACTATTCCTATAACATCTGTCATCAAAACCAAAATCACATAACTAGATCCACATAAATCACAGCAAAGCTGCCACCCTGCAGCAAGAGTCAAACATCCACCCTACGCTACAGCCTTCAAAATATTGAGATAATTGATGGATAGTCTTCTTCCCTCATCTCATCACCCAGGTTTCACTTCAGAACAATACCACATGATGAGTCCACTCTTTTTGATGCTACATGTGAATATTGTTTTCATAATTTAGTATGCAGTGTGCTGGTCTGAATCGACATGTTTGTAAGGGATTCCATTGTGTCAAACAGAGGAGAAGGAAAAATCTGACAGCAGGCACTTGTCAGATATGGCCAAATCTCTGCTGGATCCTGCTTTCACTGCACAGTCCCTGAAGCATATAAAGCTCATCCCACTTTTATAAAGCCATGCACGCATGAAACTGAGGGTAGCATTTCAAGCAGGAATTGATGACTTAGTAACAATGTGTATAATTTCCCCATATAAAAGAGAAATGGAAGGCACACCAAGAAAACATTGTTCCTGAGTGAGGGGATTAAAAATTCAGGAGCCCCTTTTGAAGTGAAAACCTCACAAAACTCATCAAATCCATGTAAAGGCAGACATCTTCAATAGGGAATATTGCACAGAAGAATTAAGCAGCAGCATTTTGGAGGTGCTGTGGTTCTTCTATTTATCTACACTTAAAACAGAAAAACCACCAGAGCAGAGTGAAAACAGGTAGATTTACTTAGCCGATTTGCAAATACATGTGCTTTTCAAAGCAGGGCAATAGTTCCAAGCAGTTTATAGGGAAATGCTGTCTTTAAAGAAAAATTCTTTTTATACCCCAAGTTCAATGGTTGGATAACCAGACCTTTTTGAAGACCTTGTTTTTTGAAGTCACATTTCTTAATAAGCTATTATTTGACCCTGGAAAAATATTGACATGTTTGTAACTGAAGCCAATGCAGAAAATTTTCACCAAGGGAATAAGACCAATTTACAATGGAATGAATATACTTCACAGATTTTAGAAAGAAAGTGGCTCACTTTAAATACGATTTTAGCTACTTCAATAATTGGATTATTTGTCAGACCATACAATTTCATTGCCCTGCATTTGTCCTGCGTAAAGAGCAAGGACTGTGGGGCCAGTCTGCCTGACTCAAATCTCAGCTTTACTATTTAGTAACTGTGCCTATAATTTATCAAATGATGTCCTGACTTCTTCATTTGTAAAATTCAGTTAATAACAGTGTCTATATCATAGGGTTGTGATAAAGATTAAGTGAGTTAATATATAAAAAGGACTGGGTACTTGGGCAGCACTACATAACTTCAAATATAAGAAGGTACCTTCAGTAAAACACATATACTTGAAGGTTCTGGTCACCATTTTTGTCCTCTCCTTTACCCATCTGTGCTTTCTGCTGTTCCACATTCATTCTTACTCTTTTGCTCAGATTTTATCTTCCTTATCATAACCAGTTCTATATTTTTAGATAATCACCCTCTATGGTGGCTCATCTTGGAGCAAAGGAAGAGAAATAACTATTTTTATCCTAAAATATCCTATAGAAATGTCTCATAATCATGTATTATAGCTTGCTGAGGTTAGTAGGTGGGGAAATATTTCATGAAACTGACAATGTATATCATTTTGATAAAACACAACTCTAGAATAAATCATTGTAAATAGAGAGATGAATGACAGTCCATTTCTCAAAATATTCACAGTTTAATGGCAAAGGCAGACTAGTAAACTATCTCTACCCAAGCTGATGTATGCCTATGATGTGGGAGAATACCAAGAGGTAGTACCCATCAAAGACTGAGGCAGGGTTGAGGGGGAGGAAAAGCTTCTTAGAGGAACAAGAGAAAGCCAGAATGATGACTTTCAAAGGAGGATGAACTTGGGGAACAAGTGGAGGGAGATGGAGACTTTGCAAGAGATGTAAACGTGCTGGAGAGCTGTGAGCTTTCTAGAATAACTGAAACTCGGGAATATGGGAGTGTTAAAACTCAAAACTATGCTAAAGAGAAAAAGCTATAAGAGAAACATGATAGACCTAGGAAAGAAAAGATAATAGAACAAGCTTCTTGCACAGGAAAGAAAAGATACTAGAAGGAACACAGTTCTCAAATAAAGGTTCTCAAAAATGAAATTCCTTTTTCTCCAAGTCCATGGGAAGGAAGGGTATTAGAGATGAGTCTGGATAGAGCAACACTGGGTGCATGTTTCAGTGTAGACAGTTCCTGCCTGACGGTCTTCATCTTCTCTGTGAAGAAGGAGGGGATGGCAGGTTGGGGGTTGCAGAGAAAAGTAAGGGTTTGACACAATGATGGAGGAGAATGATGGCAGGAGCTTCTTTGGTACATAAGAAAGATCAACTGGAAGTGTTAGAGCCTGATAGGAGGAGTTGGAGATTCTTTTCTGTGATGTGCATGTGGAGAAGTAGCGTTTTTGATAGTAATATTCTATAGATGTTTAAACCAGATGAAGTAGATATTTGGCTTTCTCCAGGTTTGGTGTTTCTGTAGGTATAGGCAGGAGAAAGTTAAAAGGCCAATAAAGTGCATACGAAGGAAAGATAAGTTTATGTCATAAGAAGTGACAAGAAGCAATCTTGGTGTTTAAAAATCTAAGTAAAGCCAAAAAGAGATAATTAAAAGAAAAAATGGTGTAGGTGACCAGAGAGCCAGTGAGAGGAAGAAAACTTAAAAAATACTTCTGAATGCCTGTTTCTTTTCTTTTCTTTTTCTCTCTTTCCTTTTCTTCTTTTCTTATTGCAGTAAGAACACTTATCATGAGATCTACCCCCTCAACAAATTCTTAAGTGCACAATCAGTATTGTTAACTATCGATACAACAGATTTCTACAATTTACTCATCTTGTTTAACTGAAATTTTATTCCTATTGACAGTCATGCCATTTTCCTTCTTTTTTTATTGAGGTACAACTGATATCAATTAGTTTCAGGTGTAAAACAAAATGATTCAACATTTATTTACATTGCAAAATGGCTACCACAATAAGACATATGTCACCATACATAGTTACAGGAGTGTTTTCCTTATGATGAGAGCTTCTTAGAGACTTTCAAATATGCAATGCAATATTATTAACTACAGTTGTCATGTTGTACATTATATCCCCAAGATTTATTTATTTTGTAATTGGAAGTTTGTACCTTTTGACTCTGTTCACCCATTCCACACCCTCAACACACACACTGCCTCTGGACACCACCAATCTATTCTCTGTTCCTATGGGCTTGGTGGTGTTTTTGTTTTTTGGATTTTTTTAGATTCCACATATAAGTGAGATCATATAGTACTTGTCTCTCTCTGAGTTATTTCACTCAACATAATGTCCTCAAGGTCCATTCATGTTATCACAAATGGTGAGATTGCATTATTTTTTATGGCTGAATAATATTTCAGTACACACATACACACACACATTTTTTCACCCATTCATCCGATAATGGACACTTAGGTTGTTTCCATGTCTTGGCTATTGTAAATAATGCTACAATAAATATGGGGATGCATGTTTTTTTTTTAGTTACTGTTTTTTTTCCTTTGGATAATTACCAGAAAGTAGAATTGCCAGATCATATGATAGCTCTATACTTAATTTTTTGAGGAACCTCCATAGTGTTTTCCATAGTGGCTGCACCAATTTACATTCCCACAAATCATGCATGAAGAGCTCCCTTTTCTCCATATTCTCACCAGCATTTGTTATCTCTTATCTTTTTGATAGTAGACATTCTAACAAGTGTGAGCTGATATCTCACTGTAGTTTTTAATTTGCCCTTCCCTGATGATTAGTGATGTTGAGGGGTTTTCATGTACCTGTTGGCCAGCTGTATGTCTTCTTCAGAAAAAATGTCTATTCAGATCCTCTGCACCTTTTAAAATCAGATTTGTTTTTTCCATTGAGTTGTATGGGTTCTTTATATCCATTCTCTTTTAACAATAAAAGTGATGGTAGAAAAATTCAGTAACTTCCTGATCACTATCATCTCAACTTTTCTTCATAGTAGAAGTTTTTATCAAGGCTACTAAAAACTTTTAAGTGAGGTGGCTATAAACTGAGAGACCTTTGAGAGTGAAGGGAGGTGTTATGAATAATTATACTAGTATAATAGACATACACCCAAAATGTTAGGCACTTAGAGGTAGAGAGTCACTCTACACTTAATGACTTAAAAACAAAAACTTTTTGAGGGACATGAACAGGAGGATGATAATAAAGGGTCTGGAAAGATGAGATAGAAAACTCCAGGATAAATTTAGCCTATTTCACAAGTTTGTTTATAACCAATTCTATGAGTAATTGTCCCTCATAGCAGTAATTTTAACAAGTTTATATCTTTTGTAAATTAAAATATCTCATAATTATATGAAAATTAAGTTTATTAGGTATAGTATGTGTTGAACGAGTTTGGATTTTTTCTTTGTAGGCAAAAGAAACAAACTCAGTTATCTTAAGAAAATTCCTTAGGTTAAGAGACTGACTCTCTTGCTTCAATAAGGGTAAGGATATCAGTGCAGTTTCAGGAGGTTCTGTGGCAGGAATTCATGGAAATGTTACCACAGGGTGTCTAGGTTACCACAACCTTCCATCCCTCCTTACCTTTCTCATGCTCAGTTCCTGTGTGAGGGAAATTCTGATTATCTCAATTTGGGTCAACAATCTCCTGCTATAGCCAAGGGAGTAGGATCATGCATTGAAAGCCTACCAGAACAAAAGCTGAGCAAAACCCCTGAGATCCACTACATATGAGTTTAAATAGTCCTTGGGGTAACTAGGTGGCTCAGTCAGTTGAACGTCCAACTCCTGATGTTGGCTTAGGTCATGATCACAGAGTCCTGGGATTGGGCCCTGCATCCAGCTCTGCGTTGAGTGTGCTACATGCTTAAAATTCTCTTTTCTCCCTCTGCCCCTCCCCCAGTTCATGCTCTCTTTCTCTCTCTCTAAAATAAAAATGTAATAGGGGTGCCTGCATGCCTCAGTTGGTTAAGCAAGTGATTCTTGATATCGGATCAGGTCATGATCTCATGGTTCATGAGTTCAAACCTCACATTGGGCTCTGCACTGACAGTATGGAGCCTGCTTGGGATTCTCTCCCCTCTCTCTCTGCCCCTACTCTGTTTGTGCATGCTTTCTCAAAATAAATAAACCTAAAAATAAATAAAAATAAAATAAAATAAGCAAAAATAAAATAAAATAAAATAAAAAATAAATAGTCCTTATTAAATGAGTAGATCCCATAAACAGAATACCAATTTACACACCTATCCTAGAACTACCAGACAATACTATGTCCCCAATTCAATTTTTGGTGCTCCAAACCTCAAAATGGTTGCACTTCAGTCAAGACTTCCATAATAAATAATAATTGCATCAAAATATAAATAATACACTTAGAGATTTTTGATGTTAGCAACCATAGAAGCCAAGATCAGAAAGTCAGCAAGTGTAACATAGGTGCTCTGAAAAGCATATTTCCAAGTGATCTTTCAGATTGACCTGCTCCTTTTTAGAAAAAAAATCCCTAGAATCAAAAGGAAAAGTGAAAGGACCCAAATAAATGAAATCACAAATGAGACAGGAGAAATCACAACCAACCCACAGAAACACAAACAATTATAAGAGAATACTATGAAAAAATATATGCCACTAAATAAGAAAACCTAGAAGAAAAGGAAAAATTCCTAGAAACATAAACTACCAAAACTGAAACAGGAAGAAATTGAAAACTTGAACAGACTGATAACCAACAAAAGAATTGAATCAGTAATCAAAAATCTCCCAACAAACAGAAGTCCAGGGTCAGATGGCTTCCCAGGGGAACTCTACCAAACATTTAGAGAAGAGTTAATATCTATTCTTCTCAAACTATTCCAAAAAGCATAAATGGAAGGAAAACTTTGAACTTCATTCTATGAGGCCAGCATTACCCTGATTTCAAAACCAGACAAGGACCCCACTAAAAAAGAACTCCAGGCCAGTATCCCTAATGAACATGGATGCAAAAATTCTGAACAAAATACTAGCAAATCGAATCCAACAGGACATTAAAAGAATCATTCACCACAATCAAGTGGACTTTATTCTTGGGTTGCAAGGTGGTTCAATATTCACAAATCAACCAAGATGATACACCACATTGATAAAAGAAAGGCTCAGAACCATGTGATCTTTTAAACAGATACAAAGCATTTGACAAAGTAGGACATCCATTCACAATAAAAACTCTTAACAAAGTAGGGATAGAGGGAACATACATCAACATCATAAACACAATTATATAAAAAACCCACAGCTAAATCATCCTCAATAGGGAAAAACTGAGAGCTTTTCCTCCATGGTCAGGAACAAAAAGGGATGTCCATGCTCACCACTGTTACTTAACATAATAGTGGAAGTCCCAGCCTCAGCAATCAGAAAACAAAAGGAAATAAAAAAGTATCCAAAGTTGCAACAAAGAAGACAAACTTTTACTATTTGCAGATGACATGATGCTCTATATAGAAAACCCAAAAGACCACCAAAAACATTGCTATAATTGATACATGAATTCAGTAAAGTCACAGGATACAAAATCAATGTAGAGAAATCTGTCCATTGCATTTCTATACACCAATAATAAAGAAGCAGAAAGAGAAATCAAGGAATCTATCTCATTTACAACTGCACCAAAAACCATAAGATAACTAGGAATAAACCTAACCAAAGAGATAAAAGATCTGAACTCTGAAAACCATAAAACGCTGATAAAAAAAAAACTGAAGATGATGCAAAGAAATGGAAAAACATTCCATGCTCACGGATTGGAAGAACACATATTATTAAAATGTCTATACCACCCAAAGCAATCTACACATTTAATGCAATACCTATCAAAATACCACCAGCATTTTTCACAGAACCAGAACAAACAATACTAAAATTTGTATGGAACCACAAAAGACCCCAAATAGCCAAAGCAATCGTCAAAAGAAAAGCAAAGCTGGAGGCATCACAATTCCAGACTTGAGGTTATATTACAAAATTATAATGATTGGGGAGGAGCCAAGAGAGTGGAACAGCATGGAAGTTTTTTGTGTTCTCACATCCATGAAATACAGCCAGACCAACATTAAACCATCCTGCACACCTAGAAAACTGACTGGAGGATTAACACAACAATCTGCACAACCTGAACCACAGAATTCAGCGGGTACATGGCACAGAGAGGTGAACTTGGGGAGTGAGAGGCTGCAGTGGGCAGGGAGATGCTTTTGCAGGTGGAGAGAGAACAGAGACAAGGGGGAGAATATGGGAAAAGCACCCCTCCCCAAAAGCAGTTGGAGAGAAAGTGGAAAATTGGAAAGAGCCACAGGGACTAAACTAAAAAGGGAGAAAGGAGAAAGGAGAGCATTTAAATTCCATTAAGACTGTAAGCAAGGGGAGCGCAAAGTCTGCAACTCCACAGCTGGATACCTCGCAGTGCTCTGGTGGGAAGGGCGAATCCCCAGGAACAGAGTGGGGCCTGGGAGGTTCTCGGACCACACGGGGAGAAGTGGTTCCACTGCTGGAAGGACATTTGGTAGAGGCTGTGAGACCACCTAGGCCCAGAAGGCCCCAGAGATTGGCCACATTTGCTAGTGCTGGAACAAGGTCCTTAAGGGTGAAGCCTGGTGCCAGATGTGTGTTGTGATTTTCCATAATCCCTGAAAAGCTGCTGCTACACTATCTCACGAACTTTTTCTGGGGTGGGCTGGCACCTAACTGCAGTCTCAGGGCACCGGCAGTACAGGGTTCTGCAAGCGTTCCTGGGTGCAGCTGATATTTGGCCATTGCTCTGTGAGACCCTCCCGCAAAGGGGCAGAATGGATCAAAGCCACAGTCCTTCAAAAGTAAGGGGCTGGGGAAAACAGCCACATCTGAGACCAAACTCGGGAGAAAAGTACTGCCTGAGGCTTGGTCACGGACAGTGAAAAAGTGGGAGTGGACGAAAGCTGAAGACAGAGGACTGGTGCGCGATGGCTGCACAGGGAGAACAGAGTTCCCATACGAGAGACTGGGTAACAAGGTGATGCCATTTTCACTGCTCCTGTGCATGCACATACACACCTACAAGCGACATAACACTCCACCCCAGTAGGCTAGTAGCGCCATCTAGAGGAAAACGGAGCCATTACACTGAGCCCTGCCCAACTGGGCCAACCTCGCTCTTCAAGAACACATATCTCACTGCCTGCTTAGTTTATGGACTATAAAGTGCTTCATACTTGGACTTCTGGGGGAAAACAAAGTCATTTCAGTCCTATTTCAATCTGTTAGCAGGTCCATTTAGTCAATTTTCTTTGTTTTTCTCTTTTTCACTTTTTCTTGAATACAGAAAGGGAAAAAATTCATTATTTTCAATTTTTACTAAAAATATTTTTCTTTAATTTTTTACTATGTTTTTTTGCTTTCATGTGAATTTTTTAAAATTCTATTTTACTTCCATCATTTTATTTTAGTCTACAACAGTGTATCCACTTTTTCAAATTCTCAAATGGTTTCCTTTTTTTCCCTCTTTTTTCTCTTTTTTGTTTCTTTTCTTTTTCTTGAATACAGAAAGAAAGAAACATTCATTTTATTTTTAATTTTTATTAAAAATATTTTTCTTTAATTTTTTTCTACTATATTCTTTACTTTTGTGTAAATTTTTTCAAATTCTATTTTACTCCCATCATCTCACTTTAGTCTACTTCATTTAATTCATTTTTTCAAATTCTCAAATAATTTCCTTTTTTTCCCCTTATCTGTCAAACCACTTTCAGCACCTAGACAAAAACACACCTAGGTTCTAGCATCATTTATTCAATTTGTGTGTGTGTGTGTGTGTGTGTATTTAATTTTTTAATTTTAATATTTTTTTATTTTATTTTTTTATTTTAATTTTTCTACCTCATTAATTCCTTTTCTCCCTTCAAAATGAAAAAAACAAAGGAATTCACCCCAAAAGAAAGAGCACAAAGAAATGACAGCCAGGGATTTAACCAACAGAGATACAAGCAAGATGTCTGAACCAGAATTTAGAATCACGATAATAAGAATAATAGCTGGAGTCGAAAATAGATTAGAATCCTTTTCTGTAGAGATAAAAGAAGTAAAAAGTAGAATGAAATAAAAAATACTATAACTGACTTGCAATCATGGATGGATGCCAGGGCAGCAAGGATGGATGAGGGAGAACACAGAATCAGCGATACAGAGGACAAACTTATAGAGAATAATGAAGCAGAAAAAAAGAGGGAGACTAAGACAAAAGAGAACTATTTGTGGATTAGAGAAATCAGTGACTCATTAAAATGGAACAACATCAGAATCATAGGGGTCCCAGAAGAGAAAAGAGAGAAATAGGGGTAGAAGGGTTATGTGAGCAAATCATAGCAGAAAACTTTCCTAACCTGGGGAAAGACACAGACATCAAAATCCAGGAAGCACACAGGACCCCCATTAGATTCAACAAAAACCAACCATCAACAAGGCATACCATAGTCAAATACTCAGACAAGGAGAGAATCATGAAAGCAGCAAGGGAAAAAAAAAGTCCCTAACCTACAAGGGAAGACAGATCAGGTTTGCAGCAGATCTATCCAGAGAAACTTGGCAGGCCAGAGAGGAGTGGTGGGATATATTCAATGTGCTGAATCAGAAAAAAAACATGCACCAAAGAATTCTTTATCCAGCAAGGCTGTCATTCAAAATAGAAAGAGAGATAAAAAGTTTCCCAGACAAGCAAAAATTAAAGGAGTTTGTAAGCACTACACGAGCCCTGCAAGAAGTTGTAAGGGGGACTCTCTGAGGGGAGAAAAGACAAAAAAAAAAAAAAAAAAAAAAAGACCAAGAGCAACAAAGACTAGAAAGGAAGAGAAAACACCACCAGAAACTCCAAGTCTACAAGCATGATAATGGCAATAAATTTATATCTTTCAGTACTCACTCTAAACGTTAATGCACTCAATGCTCCAATCAAAAGACACAGGGTAAAAGAATGGATAAGAAAACAAGATCCATCTATATGCTGTTTACAAGGGATGCACTTTAGACCTAAAGACACATTCAGGTTGAAATTAAGGAGATGGAGAACCATCTATCATACTAATGGTCAACAAAAGAAAGCCGGAGTAGTCATATTTATATCAGACAATCTAGACTTTAAAATAAAGACTGTATCAAGAGATGCAGAAGGCCATCATAATCAAGGGGTCTATCCACCAAGAAGACCTAACAATTGCAAACATTTATGCACCAAGTGTGAAAGCACCCAAACACATAAATCAATCACAAACATAAAGAAACTCATTGATAGTAATACCATAATAGTAGGAGACTTCAATACCCCACTCACAACAATGGACAGATCATCTAATAAAAAAAAAAAGAGGAAACAATAGCTTTGAATGACACACTGGTCTAGATGGACTTAACAGATATATTCAGAACATTTCATTCTAAAGCAGCCGAACATACATTCTACTCCAGTGCACATGGAAAGTTCTCCAGAATAGACCACATACTGGGACACAAATCAGCTCTCAGCAAGTACAAAAAGATCGAGATCACACAGTGCATATTTTCAGACCACAATGCTATGAAACTAGAAATTAGCCATAAGAAAAAATTTGGAAAGATAACAAATATTGGAGACTGAAGAACATCCTATTAAAGAATGAATGGGCTAACCAAGAAGTGAAAGAGGAAATTTAAAAGTATATGGAAATCAATGAAAATGATAAAACCACAACACAAAACCTCTGGGACACAGCAAAGGCGGTCATAAGAGGAAAGTATAGAGCAATAGGCCTTCCTAAAGAAGGAAGAAGGATCTCAGATATACAACCTAACGTTACACCTTAAGGAGCTGGAAAAAGAACAGCAAATAGAACCCAAAGCCAGAAGAAGGCAAAAATAATAAAGATTACAGCAGAAATTAATGCTATTGAAACCAAAACAAAAAACAAAAAACAGTAGAACAGACCAATGAAACCAGAAGCTCGTTCTTTGAAAGAATTGACAAAATTGATAATCCACTAGCCAGTTTGATCAAAAAGAAAAAAGAAAGGACCCAAATAAATAAAATGAAGAATGAAAGAGGAGAGATCACAACCAACACAGCAGAAATAAAAACAATAATAAGAGAATATTATGAGCAATTATATACCAATAAAAATGGGCAATCTGGAAGAAATGGACAAATTCCTAGAAACATATACACTACCAAAACTGAAACAGGAAGAAATAGAAAATTTGAACACACCATAACCAGTAAGGAAATTGAATTAGTAATCAAAACTCTGCCAAAAAAAACAAGAGTCCAGGGCCAGATGGCTTTCCAGGGGAATTCTACCAAACATTTAAGGAAGAGTTAACACCTATTCTCTTGAAGGTGTTCCAAAAAATAGAAATGGAAGGAAAACTTCCAAACTCTTTCTATGAAGCCAGCATTACCTTGATTCCAAAACCAGACAGAGACCCCACTAAAAAGGAGAACTATAGACCAATTTCCCCGATGAACATGATGCAAAAATCCTCAACAAGATACTAGCCAACCGGATCCAACAATACATTAAAAAAATTATTCACCACGACCAAGTGGGATTTATACCTGGGATGCAGGGCTGGTTCAATATCCACAAAACAATTAATGTGATTCATCACATCAATAAAAGAAAGGACAAGAACCATATGATCCTCTCAATAGATGCAGAGAAAGCATTTGACACAATACAGCATCTTTCTTGATAAAAACCCTCAAGAAAGTAGGGATAGAAAAAGCATACCTCGAGATCATAAAAGCCATATATGAACGACCCAATGCTAATATCATCCTCAATGGGGAAAAACTGAGAGCTTTCTCCCTAAGGTCAGGAACAAGACAGGGATGTCCACCCTCTCTACTGTTATTCAACAACGTATTGGAAGTCTTAGCCTCTGCAATCAGACCACACAAAGAAATAAAAGGCATTCAAATTGGCCAGGAGGAAGTCAAACTTTCACTCTTCACAGATGACATGATACTCTATATGGAAAACCCAAAAGATTACACCAAAAACTGCTAGAATTGATTCATGGATTCAGCCAAGTTGCAGAATATAAAATCAATGCACAGAAATCGGTTGCATTCCTATTCACCAACAATGAAGCAACAGAAAGAAAAATCAAGGAATCGATCCCATTTACAGTTGCACCAAAAACCATAAAATACCTAGAAATAAATCTAACCAAAGAGGTGAAAAACCTATACACTGAAAACTATAGAAAGCTTATGAAAGAAATTGAAGAAGACACAAAAATAATGGAAAAAGATTCCATGCTCCTGGATAGGAAGAACAAATATTGTTAAAATGTCAATACTACCCAAAGCAATCTACATATTCAATGCAATTCCTACTAAAATAACACTAGCATTCTTCACAGACCTAGAGCAAACAATCCTAAAATTTGTATGGAACCAGAAAAGACCCCGAATGGCCCAAGCAATCTTGCAAAAGAAAACCAAAGCAGGAGGCATCACAATCCCAGACTTCAAGTATACTACAAAGCTGTAATCATCAAGACAGCATGGTACTGGCACAAGAACAGATACTCAGATCAATGGAACATAACAGAGAACCCAGAAGTGGACCCACAAATGTATGGCCAACTAATCTTTGACAAAGCAGGAAAGAATATCCAATGGAATAAAGACAGTCTCTTCAGCAAGTGGTGCTTGGAAAACTGGACAGCGACATGCAGAAGAATGAACCTGGACCACTTTCTTACACTATACACAAAAATAAACTCAAAATGGATGAAAGACCTCAATGTATGACAGGAAGCCATCAAAATCCTCGAGGAGAAAGCAAGCAAAAACCTCTTTGATCTTGGCCGCAGCAACTTCTTTTTCAACACATCTCCAGAGGCAAAGGAAACAAAAGCAACAAAAATGAACTATTTGTACCTCATCAAAATAAAAAGTTTCTGCACAGCGAAGGAAACAATCAGCAAAACTAAAAGGCAACCGACAGAATGGGAGAAGATATTTGCAAATGACATATCAGATAAAGGGTTAGTATCCAAAATCTATAAAGAACTTATGAAACTCCACATCCAAAAAACAAATAATCCAGTGAAGAAATGGGCAAAAGACATGAACAGACACTTCTCCAAAGAAGATATCCAGATGGCCAACCAACACATGAAAAATGCTTAACATCACTCATCATCAGAGAAATACAAATCAAAACCACAATGAGATACCACTTTACACCTGTCAGAATGGCTAACATTAACAACTCAGGCAACAACAGATGTTGGGGACATGAGAGGAAAGAGGATCTCTTTTGCATTGTTGCAATGCAAGCTGGTGCAGCCACTCTGGAAAACAGTATGGAGGTTCCTCAAAAAACTAAAAATAGAACTAGAAATAGGATCTCTTTTGCATTGTTGCAATGTAAGCTGGTGCAGCCACTCTGGAAAACAGTATGCAGGTTCCTCAAATAACTAAAAATAGAACTACCCTATGATACAGCAATTGCACTACTAGGTATTTATCCAAGGGATACAACTGTGCTGTTTCGAAGGGACATGTGCACCCCCAAGTTTATAACAGTACTGTCAACAATAGCCAAAGTATGAAAAGAGCCCAAATGTCCATCGGTGGATGAATGGATAAAGAAGTGGTATACATATACAATGGAGCATTACTCAGCAATCAAAAGGAATGAAATCTTGCCATTTGCAACTATGTGGATGGAACTGGAGGGTACTATGCTAAGTGAAATTAGTCAGAGAAAGACAAAAATCATATATGACTTCACTCATATGAGGACTTTAAGAGACAAAACAGATGAACATAAGGGAAGGGAAACAAAAATAATATAAAAACAGGGAGGGAGACAAAACAGAAGAGACTCATAAATATGGAGAACAAACTGAGGATTACTGGAGGGGTTGTGGGAGGGGGATCAGCTAAATGGGTAAAGGGCATTAAGGAATCTACTCCTGAAACCACTGTTGCACTAAATGCTAACTAATTCAGATATAAATTTTAAAAAAATAAAAATAAAATTTAAAAAAAATTATAATTATCAAGCCAGGATAGTATTGGTACAAAAACAGACACATATATCAATGGAATAGAATAGAAAACATAGAAATGAGTCCACAACTATATAGTCAATTAATCTTTGACAAAGCAGGAAAGAATATCCAATGTAAAAAAGGTAGTCTCTTCCACAAATGGTATTAAGAAAAACAGACAGCAACATGGAGAAGAATGAAACTAGACCACTTGCTTATACAATACACAAAAATAAATTCAAAATGGGTGAAAGACCTAAATGTGAGACAGTAAACCATCAAGCAGGCAGCAACCTCTTTCACATTGGCCATAGCAACTCCTGACTAGATATGTCTCCCGAGGTAGGGAAAGAAAAGCAAAAATCAACTATTGGGACCTCATCAACATAAAAAGCTTCTGCATGGTGAAGAAAACAATCAACAAAACTAAAAGGCAACCTTTAGAATGGAAAAAGATATTTGCAAATGACACATCTGATAAAGTATTAGTATCTAAAATATATAAAGAACTTATCAAACTCAATGCCTAAAAAACAAATAATCCAGTTAACAAATGGGTAGAAGACATGAATAGACATTTTTCCAAACAAGATATACAGATGGCTAATAGACACATGAAAAAAATGTTCAACATCACTCATTATCAAGGAAATACAAATCAAAACTACAATGAGATATCACCTCACACCTGTCAGAATAGCTAAAATTAACAACACAGGGAACAAGAGGTGTTGGTGAGAATGTGGAGAAAGGGCAACCCTTTTACACTGTTGGTGGGAATGCAAATTGGTGCTGCCACTCTGGAAAACAGTGTGGAGATTCCTCAAGAAGTTAAAAATAGAACTAGTATATGACCCAGCAATTGCACTACTAGGTATTTATCCAAATGACACAAAAATACTGATTCAAATGGATACAAGCACCCCGATGTTTACAGAAGCATTATCAATAGTAGCCAAATTATGGAAGGAGCCCAAATGTCCACTGACTGATGAATGGCTAAAGAATATATATATATACATATATACATATATATGTATATGTATTCTTTTTATATATTATATAAGTTTATATATTTATATATATTTATATTTATATAATATATATAAATTTATATAATATATTTATATATTTATATATATAATATATATGTATATATATTATTTTTATATATATGTATATATATTCTTTTTATATATTACATATATGTTATTATATATAATATACACATATATACACAAAAAAACACACACACACAATGGAATATCACTCAACCATCAAAAGGAATGAAATCTTGCCATTTGCAACAACATGGATGGAGTTAGAATGTATCACGCTAAGCGAAATATGTCAGTCAGAGAAAGACAAATACCATATGATTTCACTCATATGTGGAATTTAAGAAATAAAACAGATGAACATTGGGGCTCCTGGGTGGCTCAGTCAGTTAAGCATCCAACTTCAGCTCAGGTCATGATATCACAGTCCGTGAGTTCAAGCCCCACATCGGGCTCTGTACTGACAGCTCAGAGCCTGGAGCCTGCTTCAGATTCTGTGTCTCCCTCTCTCTCTGCCCCTCCCCTGCTCATACTCTGTCTCTCTCTGTCTCAAAAATAAATAAAAGGGGCGCCTGGGTGGCTCAGTCGGTTAAGCGTCCGACTTCGGCTCAGGTAGTGATCTCGTGGTCCGTGAGTTCGAGCCCCACGTCGGGCTCTGTGCTGACAGCTCAGAGCCTGTAGCCTGTTTCAGATTCTGTGTCTCCCTCTCTCTGACCCTCCCCCATTCATGCTCTGTCTCTCTCTGTCTCAAAAATAAATAAACGTTAAAAAAAAAAGCATTTCTTTAAAATAAATAAATAAATAAATAAATAAATAAATAAATGATTTTTAAAAATTTTTAATAAATAAATAAATAAATAAAACAGATGAACATTGTGGAAAAAAGAAAAAAGGCAAACCATAAGAGACACTTAATGATAGCGAACAAACTGAGTGTTACCAGAGGGGAGATGAGTGTGGGAATGGGTTAAATAGGTGATGGGTATTAAGGAAGGCACTTGTTGTGATGAGCACTGGGTGTTATATGTAAATTATGAATCACTAAATTCTACACCTGAAACTAGTATTACACTGTATGTTAACTCACTGGAATTTAAATAAAAACTTGAAAAAGAAAAGAAAAATGATCCAACTCTTTGTACTGTTTACTGAATGAACTATAGCTACTAGGTAAATACAAGAAGTGGTTGTAGGAGTAGTCAATGAGAAGAATTAATTCACCAGTTATGGGAATTAAACTCATCAGCTATTCATTATTAGAGTTAATATAAAAATACCTATTTGATCCTGCAGCCATTTGGAGATGACAGTCAAACATGCTTTTTTCATTGTTAGAGGAAACCCCTTAAGTTGTCCCTATACTATAAAGTCCGTAAGTCCATAAAGTTGTGCATAAGTCCATTTTTACTGTAAAATGATGATGAGTTGCTCACAATTAAAAGCAAACACTTCAAAACATGAAATTTGAAACTCGATTATCCATAGTATCAATTTGGAATCAGCCATCTACATCTTAAAACATTAAAGTAAGGCCTCTGCACTATTGATTTCAATGTATATGCATACACTGATTCTTATTGACTTATTGCTCACTTCTTGTGATATACTTTCTTTTACATGGAAAAAAAAGAACTTTATACACACAGCATAAGTCACTTGGAGACCTGTTCAGAAAAGTGAAATAGTTTTAAAATGTACAATGCCCAGAAGCAGGGTTAAATAAGATTGGGCTGTGTGCTGGGAGATGTTAGTGTTATGACCCGAGGATTTCAGACTCCAGAGAAATACCCAGGTCCAATTTCTAGCTGGCTAAAGAGCAACATTAGCATTGATTGAAGCACTGGCTGCAAGCCTTCTACCCTGCCTTGTGGCTAGAAATTGGGTCCTCGGTGACAACACCAACCATAAAGAAAAAAATGCAGAAATAACACAGAATGTTGGTTTAACCTTTTGAACAGCTAAAAATACATCAAAGGCTTGAACATTTGTTTAGATGTGAAGCTTGAATAATTTTTAAAGCCTGAAAGTCTGTCCTTAAAAAAGTCTCATAAGAACAGGATTCCTTATGTGATTTCTGGTGCTCAATTCATTTGTTGTTCTCAAATATCACCAGAGTAGCTATCTTCAAGTAACAGATTTTTTGTTCTGTCTAATACAAAATGAAATTTGAGGAAACCAAATTGGGAAAACAACAACAACAACAAAAACAGGGTGAGGAAAATTTAGAACTCTGGCAATTTTCAGTGAAGGACAATTTACACTTGAATAAATGCATCCCTTAATATCCAAAATAATTCCCTTGTATACATTGTCCTTTCTTCCATCTCTTCTTCCTTCTTCCATTAAATCCTTTAAATGAAAACATTATTGTATAAAATCATTATTAGTTTCCTTTCTACTCTTATACTCTGAGGAAGCACAGGATTTTTCTCTGGAATGTTTTTCTCTAGGCAACAAAGGAGTGTATAAAACAAAGAGGCAGATTTTTAAAACAATGTAAATAAAGTAAATAAAGTGTATGGGGCCAAACAGAGATGCTCTCAAAATGCTTAACAAAGATCCAAAACAACTGGGTTCAAATCCCAGGTTTGTGGCTTCCCAAGTGTGTGACCTTGAACAAGTCCATTTCTCCCTCTGTTTCTCAGGACTCTCATTTGTAGAAATGTGATCATGATAATTCTCAAGTTTTGTTTGTTTGAAGGGAGTCAAATTTAAAAATGTATTGCGGAATACCTGGGTGGCTCAGTCAGTTAAGGGTCTGACTCTTGATATTTGCTCAGGTCATGATCTCCTGGTTTGTAAAATCAAGCCCTATATTAGGCTCTGCACTGTCAATGCAGAGCCTGCTTAGAATTATCTTTCTCCTCTCTCTCTGCCCTGCCTCCCCTTCCTCTCTCAAAACAAATAAATACACTTAAGAAAAATGTATCTGCTGGGGCGCCTGGGTGGCGCAGTCGGTTAAGCGTCCGACTTCAGCCAGGTCACGATCTCGCGGTCCGTGAGTTCGAGCCCCGCGTCAGGCTCTGGGCTGATGGCTCGGAGCCTGGAGCCTGTTTCCGATTCTGTGCCTCCCTCTCTCTCTGCCCCTCCCCCGTTCATGCTCTGTCTCTCTCTGTCCAAAAATAAATTAAAAAAAAAAAAAAAAGAAAAATGTATCTGTAAATATGATATCAAATTTGAATGTTATAAAAATAACAACTATAATTTTATTATAATGATTATAATCAAAACCAGGGAAGTACTATGAATGGGGTTAGGCCAAAGGTAAGGAAGTTAGAGGTGAAGTGATAAGCTTTAATGCTCATTATCATCAAATATGCTGAATGGCAATACACATACAAGAAGATGCTGTTCTACAGACCTCTCATTCTGTCCTTTGCACAATCAACACTCCTGTGCCAGATAGCCTTCTAAATGCTAAATAAACAAGAAATACAGAACAACTCAGTCCTCAATGATCTTACAGTGTAATTCCGCTCAACAGGTAACTTGACAGCTGCTGTGCAGTTCAGTGATACTATCAAGGATGCTTGGACAGGCACGATAAAAACACAAGAGATGTGACAAATATAGTTAACAATACTGCATTGTACACTTGAAAGTTGTTAAGAAAGTACATCTTAAAAGTTCTTAACACAACATAAAGGTACTCATGGGAGGTAATGGATGTGTTCACTAACCCACCTTATAATAACCATTTTCCAATATATATCTGTATCAAGTCATCATGTGGCAAACCTTAAACCTACACAATGTTATACATGCCAACTATATCTCAGTGAGGTTGTTGGAGGCAATTTTTTTAAGAGGGATATTTGGACACCAAGACAGAGAATGCCATGAAACAATTGAGACATAGATTGGGTATATCTGCAAGCAAACAAACACCAAGAATTGCCTGCAACCACCAGAAGCCAGGAGAGGGGTATTGGAAAAATTCTCTCTGACAATCTCCAGAAGAAACCAATCCTGCTGATGCCTTGGTTGTGATTTTCTGGCATGGACTAGAAGAATAAATTTCTTTTCTTTTTTTTTAATATTTATTTATTTTTGACAGAGAGAGAGCAGGGGAGGGGGAAAGAGAGAGGGAAAGAGAGGATCCAAAGTGGGCTCCATGCTGACAGCAGAGAGCCCAACACAGGGCTCAAACTCACCATGAGATCATGAAACGAGCCATAGTAGGACACTAAACCAACTGAGTCATTCACACACACCAAGAATAAATTTCTATTGTTTTAAGCCAAAAACAAAAACAAAAACACACCAGAGAGCCATCTCAAATTCAGTCTGGATGGAGAACACAGAGGCTCTTTGGAAGAGACAGATCCTAGCTTGGAAGAAACAGGGGTAATAGAGAGAGTAGTCAAGAAAACTCTAAGAGGGAGTGAGAGTGCAAGGCACAGCCTGACACCTGCAAGTTTCAAGATTGCTGGAAAGGAGAAAGGACTGGAAAAGCAAGGAAGCAGGCTTGGAAACGTTTGCAGGAATCAAATCAAAAGGGGCATTTTGTGTCATATTAAGACTTTGAGAGCAGGGGAGAGGGAGAACAAGATTTGTTTTTTAAAAAAGATGTGGCAACAGTGTAGAATTCCAAAGGAAGTTATGCTAGATAGAGACTTAATGAAGTGATGAGAGGAAGAGGCATGAAAAACTGATTCAGGGACCATGGTGTTGGGATAGGAAAAAGAGAGAGACAGAGAGAGAGAAACTGAAGACAGATCTAACTGAAAGGAGCATCCAGATTTGGCAATAAATTCACATGGAAGAGGGACAAGAAAGGATTCAAGGGTGATTCCCACAGAACTTCTTTATTGCCTTAACTGACGGTGGCACCATCCACAAGTCACTAAATACCAGAGGCACAATGGGATTGCTAGATGGAGGGGGCTTGGGGTGGTAAGGAGAGGGAGGAGATGGTGAATAGAGGTAGGAGATGATGAAGTTCACTTTGGAATTTCTCCAATTTATGGTGGGCACCTGAAACACAAATGCCTGTAAGGCAAGTCTGGAGCTCAGAAGGAAGATCCAGATTTAAGATACAGACTCAGAAGTCATCACAATAAGAGTGGTAGAATAAATTATGGTAATAGATACAGCATCATAGTACAGTAAGATGAGTAAAGGGCTGGGGCATTAGATGTAGTAAATCAGAGAAAAGTAGAGGGGGGAAAGGAGTATTGTTAGTAAGACAAAGACCTAAAGATCATATATATCTATTGTATGTTATGTTCTTATCAGTTTAATGAAAACTTACACTAATAGATTTTAACTGAATTATAGAGACCTCAATAAAATTATACTATCAGCAGTCAAATGAATAACAAGCCCAGCATGATATACAAAAAAAAAAAAAAAAAAAAAACTAGAATGAGGGTTTCAGGCAAATTAAACCTATCTCTTCCTATAGTTAGTTAATATTGAACTACTTTCCTAAACTTCCTAAGTTTTAAGTTCTCAATATTAAAAGTAAGGAAACCCAACTGGACCATGTAAGTTCCCTTTCAACAATATGTGATTCTACTATGCTGAACTCTGCTTTCTCAGTAATTCATCATCCCTTGCCCTGGCAATTATATGGTCATTCAATGCTTTGTTCATTCACTCATCCTTTAAACAAACATTTATTGAGCATGTGATATGTACTAGGCCCTCTTCAAAGCACACAGACAGAGCTATGAACAAAACAGCCAAGGTTCTTTTCTCAAGAACCATTGGGGAAGAGAGATAATAAAGAAAAATAAGAAATGCAAGGTGAGAGTGAGGGAAAGTACTTTGAAGAAAAATAAGGCGGAGAGGGGGAAGATGGCGGCGTAGGAGGACGCTGGGCTCACCGCGCGTCCTGCTGATCACTTAGATTCCACCTACACTTGCCTAACTAACCCGGAAAACCACCAGAAGACTAGCAGAATGGAGTATCCGGAGCCAAGCGCAGACGAGAGGCCCACGGAAGAGGGTAGGAAGGGCGGAGAGGCGGTGCGTGCTGCACGGACTGGCGGGAGAGAGCCAGGGCGGAGGGGCGGCCCGCCAGCCAAGCAGAGCCCCTGAGTCTGGCTTGCAAAAGCAGAGGGGCCTGACGGAGTGTGTTCCGACGGCAAGCGCGACTTAGCGTCTGGGAGGTCATAAGTTAACAGCTCTGCTCAGAAAGCAGGAAGGCTGGAGGACAAAGGGAGGGAGAGCTGCTGAGCCCCCGGATGACAGAGCTCAGTTTGGTGGGGAACAAAGGCGCTCGCCAGCGCCATCTCCCTCGCCCATCCCCCAACCAAAATCCCAAAGGGAACCAGTTCCTGCCAGGGAACTTGCTTGCTCCGCACAAATACCCAACACTGTGCTTCTGCGGAGCCACCCCTCTGGCAGTGGGTCTGACTTCCTCTGGCTGCCACAGGGCCCCTCCTGAAGTGGATCACCTAAGGAGAAGCGAGCTAGGCCTGCCCCTCCTGCCCCCATGCACCTTGCCTATCCGCCCCAGCTAATACGCCAGATCCCCAGCACCACAAGCCTGGCAGTGTGCAAGTAGCCCAGACAGGCCACGCCACCCCACAGTGAATCCCGCCCCTAGGAGAGGGGAAGAGAAGGCACACACCAGTCTGACTGTGGCCCCAGCGGTGGGCTGGGGGCAGACGTCAGGTCTGACTGCGGCTCCGCCCACCAACTCCAGTTATACACCACAGCACAGGGGAAGTGCCCTACAGGTCCGCACCACTCCAGGGACTATCCAAAATGACCAAACAGAAGAATTCCCCTCAGAAGAATCTCCAGGAAATAACAACAGCTAATGAACTGATCAAAAAGGATTTAAATAATATAACAGAAAGTGAATTTAGAATAATAGTCATAAAATTAATCGCTGGGCATGAAAACAGTATAGAGGACAGCAGACAATCTCTCGCTACAGAGATCAAGGGATTAAGGAGCAGTCAGGAGGAGCTGAAAAACGCTTTAAACGAAATGCAAAACAAAATGGAAATAATGACGGCTCGGATTGAAGAGGCAGAAGAGAGAATAGGTGAATTAGAAGATAAAGTTATGGAAAAAGAGGAAGCTGAGAAAAAGAGAGATAAAAAAATCCAGGAGTATGAGGGGAAAATTAGAGAACTAAGTGATACACTAAAAAGAAATTATATACGCATAATTGGTATCCCAGAGGAGGAAGAAAGAGGGAAAGGTGCTGAAGGGATACTTGAAGAAATAATAGCTGAGAACTTCCCTGAACTGGGGAACGAAAAAGGCATTGAAATCCAAGAGGCACAGAGAACTCCCTTCAGACATAACTTGAATCGATCTTCTGCACGACATATCATGGTGAAACTGGCAAAATACAAGGATAAAGAGAAAATTCTGAAAGCAGCAAGGGGTAAACGTGCCCTCACATATAAAGGGAGACCTATAAGACTTGTGACTGATCTCTCTTTTGAAACTTGGCAGGCCAGAAAGGATTGGCACGATATCTTTAATGTGCTGAACAGGAAAAATATGCAGCCGAGAATCCTCTATCCAGCAAATCTGTCATTTAGAATAGAAGGAGAGATAAAGGTCTTCCCAAACAAACAAAAACTGAAGGAATTTGTCACCACTAAACCAGCCCTACAAGAGATCCTAAGGGGGATCCTATGAGACAAAGTACCAGAGACATCACTACAAGCATGAAACCTACAGACATCACAATGACTCTAAACCCGTATCTTTCTATAATAACACTGAATGTAAATGTATTAAATGCACCAACCAAAAGACATAGGGTATCAGAATGGATAAAAAAACAAGACCCATCTATTTGCTGTCTACAAGAGACTCATTTTAGATCTGAGGACACCTTTAGATTGAGAGTGAGGGGATGGAGAACTATTTATCATGCTACTGGAAGTCAAAAGAAAGCTGGAGTAGCCATATAAATATCAGACAAACTAGACTTTAAATTAAAGGCTGTAACAAGACATGAAGAAGGGCATTACATAATACTTACTGGGTCTATCCACCATGAAGAGCTAAAATTATATATGTCTATGCACCGAATACCAGAGCCCCCAAATATATAAAATAATTACTCATAAACATAAACAACCTTGGGGCGCCTGGGTGGCGCAGTCGGTTAAGCGTCCGACTTCAGCCAGGTCACGATCTCGCGGTCTGTGAGTTCGAGCCACGCGTCAGGCTCTGGGCTGATGGCTCGGAGCCTGGAGCCTGTTTCCAATTCTGTGTGTCTCCCTCTCTCTCTGCCCCTTCCCCGTTCATGCTCTGTCTCTCTCTGTCCCAAAAATAAATAAAAACCGTTGAAAAAAAAATTTAAAAAAATAAAAATAAAAATAAACAACCTTATTGATAAGAATGTGGTCATTGCAGGGGACTTTAACACTCCACTTACAGAAATGGATAGATCATCTAGACACATGGTCAATAAAGAAACAAGGGCCCTGAATGACACATTGAATCAGATGGACTTGACAGATATATTTAGAACTCTGCATCCCAAAGCAACAGAATATACTTTCTTCTCGAGTGCACATGGAACATTCTCCAAGATAGATCATATACTGGGTCACAAAACAGCCCTTCATAAGTATACAAATTGAAATTATACCATGCATACTTTCAGACCACAATGCTATGAAGCTTGAAATCAACCACAGGAAAAAGTCTGGAAAACCTCCAAAAGAATGGAGGTTAAAGAACACCCTACTAAAGAATGAGTGGGTCAACCAGGCAATTAAAGAAGAAATTAAAAAATATATGGAAACAAACGAAAATGAAAATATAACAATCCAAACGTTTTGGGATGCAGCGAAGGCAGTCCTGAGAGGAAATACATTGCAATCCAGGCCTATCTCAAGAAACAAGAAAAATCCCAAATACAAAATCTAACAGCACACCTAAAGGAAATAGAAGCAGAACAGCAAAGGCAGCCTAAACCCAGCAGAAGAAGAGAAATAATAAAGATCAGAGCACAAATAAACAATATAGAATCTAAAAAACCTGTAGAGCAGATCAACGAAACCAAGAGTTGGTTTTTTGAAAAAATTTACAAAATTGACAAACCTCTAGCCAGGCTTCTCAAAAAGAAAAGGGAGATGACCCAAATAGATAAAATCATGAATGAAAATGGAATGATTACAACCAATCCCTCAGAGATACAAACAATTATCAGGGAATACTATGAAAAATTATATGCCAACAAACTGGAAAACCTGGAAGAAATGGACAAATTCCTAAACACCCACACTCTTCCAAAACTCAATCAGGAGGAAATAGAAAGCTTGAACAGACCCATAACCAGCGAAGAAATTGAATCGGTTATCAAAAATCTCCCAACAAATAAGAGTCCAGGACCAGATGGCTTCCCAGGGGAGTTCTACCAGACATTTAAAGCAGAGATAATACCTATCCTTCTCAAGCTATTCCAAGAAATAGAAAGGGAAGGAAAACTTCCAGACTCATTCTATGAAGCCAGTATTACTTTGATTCCTAAACCAGACAGAGACCCACTAAAAAAGAGAACTACAGGCCAATATCCCTGATGAATAGGGATGCAAAAATTCTCAATAAGATACTAGCAAATTGAATTCAACAGCATATAAAAAGAATTATTCACCATGATCAAGTGGGATTCATTCCTGGGATGCAGGGCTGGTTCAACATTCACAAATCAATCAACGTGATACATCACATTAATAAAAGAAAAGAGAAGAACCATATGATCCTGTCAATTGATGCAGAAAAGGCCTTTGACAAAATCCAGCACCCTTTCTTAATAAAAACCCTTAAGAAAGTCGGGATAGAAGGAACATACTTAAACATCATCAAAGCCATTTATGAAAAGCCCACAGCTAACATCATCCTCAATGGGGAAAAACTGAGAGCTTTTTCCCTGAGTTCAGGAACACGACAGGGATGTCCACTCTCACTGCTGTTGTTTAACATAGTGTTGGAAGTTCGAGCATCAGCAATCAGAAAACAAAAGGAAATCAAAGGCATCAAAATTGGCAAAGATGAAGTCAAGCTTTCACTTTTTGCAGATGGCATGATATTATACATGGAAAATCTGACAGACTCCACCAAAAGTCTGCTAGAACTGATACATGAATTCAGCAAAGTTGCAGGATACAAAATCAATGTACAGAAATCAGTTGCATTCTTATACACTAACAATGAAGCAACAGAAAGACAAATAAAGAAACTGATCCCATTCACAGTTGCACCAAGAAGCATAAAATACCTAGGAATAAATCTAACCAAAGATGTACAAGATCTGTATGCTGAAAACTATAGAAAGCTTATGAAGGTCATTGAAGAAGATATAAAGAAATGGAAAGACATTCCCTGCTCATGGATTGGAAGAATAAATATTATCAAAATGTCAATACTACCCAAAGCTATCTACACATTCAATGCAATCCCAATCAAAATTGCACCAGCATTCTTCTCGAAACTAGAACAAGCAATTCTAAAATTCATATGGAACCACAAAAAGCCCCGAATAGCCAAAGTAATTTTGAAGAAGAAGACCAAAGCAGGAGGCATCACAATCCCAGACTTTAGCCTCTACTACAAAGCTGTCATCATCAAGACAGCATGGTATTGGCACAAAAACAGACACATAGACCAATGGAATAGAATGGAAACCCCAGAACTAGACCCACAGAAGTCAGGCTAACTCATCTTTGACAAAGCAGGAAAGAGCATCCAATGGAAAAAAGACAGTCTCTTTAACAAATAGTGCTGGGAGAACTGGACAGCAACTTGCAGAAGGTTGAAACTAGACCACTTTCTCACACCATTCACAAAAATAAACTCAAAATGGATAAAGGACCTGAATGTGAGACAGAAAACCATCAAAACCCTAGAGGAGAAAGCAGGAAAAGACCTCTCTGACCTCAGCCATAGCAATCTCTTACTCGACACATCCCCAGAGGCAAGGGAATTAAAAGCAAAAATGAATTACTGGGACCTTATGAAGATAAAAAGCTTCTGCACAGCAAAGGAAACAATCAACAAAACTAAAAGGCAACCAAAGGAATGGGAAAAGATATTTGCAAATGACATATCGGACAAAGGGCTAGTATCCAAAATCTATAAAGAGCTCACCAAACTCCACACCCGAAAAACAAATAACCTAGTGAAGAAATGGGCAGAAAACATGAATAGACACTTCTCTAAAGAAGACATCCGGATGGCCAACAGGCACATGAAAAGATGTTCAACGTCGCTCCTTATCAGGGAAATACACATCAAAACCACACTCAGATATCACCTCACACCAGTCAGAGTGGCCAAAATGCTTCTATTTCCTTTAGGTGTGCTGTTAGATTTTGTATTTGGGATTTTTCTTGTTTCTTGAGATAGGCCTGGATTGCAATGTATTTTCCTCTCAGGACTGCCTTCGCTGCGTCCCAAAGCATTTGGATTGTTGTATTTTCATTTTCGTTTGTTTCCATATATTTTTTAATTTCTTCTCTAATTGCCTGGTTGACCCACTCATTCGTTAGTAGGGTGTTCTTTAACCTCCACGCTTTTGGAGGTTTTCCAGAGTGGCCAAAATGAACAAATCAGGAGACTATAGATGCTGGAGAGGATGTGGAGACACGGGAACCCTCTTGCACTGTTGGTGGGAATGCAAATTGGTGCAGCCGCTCTGGAAAGCAGTGTGGAGGTTCCTCAGAAAATTAAAAATAGACCTACCCTATGACCCAGCAATAGCACTGCTAGGAATTTGCCCAAGGGATACAGGAGTACTGATCCATAGGGGCACTTGTACCTCAATGTTTATAGCAGCACTCTCAACAATAGCCAAATTATGGAAAGAGACTAAATGTCCATCAACTGATGAATGGATAAAGAAATTGTGGTTTATACACACAATGGAGTACTACATGGTGATGAGAAAGAACGAAATATGGCCCTTTGTAGCAACGTGGATGGAACTGGAGAGTGTGATGCTAAGTGAAATAAGCCATCCAGAGAAAGACAGATACCATACGTTTTCACTCTTATGTGGATCATGAGAAACTTAACAGAAACCCATGGAGGAGGGGAAGGAAAAAAAAAAAAAGAGGTTAGAGTGGGAGAGAGCCAAAGCATAAGAGACTCTTAAAAACTGAGAACAAACTGAGGGTTGATGGGGGGGGGTGGGAGGGAAGGTAGGGCGGGTGATGGGTATTGAGGAGGGCACCTTTTGGGATGAGCACTGGGTGTTGTATGGAAACCAATTTGACAATAAATTTCATATACTGAAAAAAAATAAAAGAAAAGAAAAGAAAAGAAAAGAAAAGGAAAGAAAAGAAAAGAAAAGGAAAGAAAAGAAAAGAAAAGAAAAGAAAAGAAAAGAAAAGAAAAGAAAAGAAAAGAAAAAGAAAGCATGGGTGGTGGGTAAAGGGACCAGATTTGATATGGTGTTTGCAGGAAGAGTTTCCTGGTAATACCATATTTGGGCAACTATCTGAAGTAAAGGAAAATGTAAACAATGTAAATTGTTTTGTGGGTAAAAAACAATCCCAGGCAGGGAGAAGATAGTCTTTGCTGCAGAGGCATGCCTGGCATCCCCAAAGAGTCACAAGAAATCTGATGGGGCTTGGGCAGATGGAGAACGTGGGTGGTTAGAAAGGTTGGATAAATAGTAGGAGGCCAGGGCCCCCCTGGAAGATATTAGACAGACAGTTAAATGAGAGACTTGGAGCTGGAAATACCCATGTGTTATGGACTAAGTGTTTGTGTACCCCAAAAATTCACATGTTGAAGCCCTAACGTCCAATGTAAAGGAATTAGAAGATAGGGCCCTTGGAGGTAATTAGGTTTAGATGAGGTCATGAGTGTGGGACTGCCAGGATGATACTAGTGTCCTCACAAGAAAAGGAAGACAGACTAGAGATCAAGCTCTCTCTCAGCCATGTAAGGACACAGCAAGAAGGCAGCCATCTACCACCCAGGAATAGGGCTCTTACCATTAACCAAATCTGCTGGCACTTTGATCTTGAACTTCCTAGCCTCCAGAACTGTGAGAAATAAATATCTATTGTTTAAGCCACACAGGCTAAGATGGATGCCTTGACTGTGAATAAGGCATCTAGGGAGTGAGGGCTGCTAGAAAAGACAGCAGTCCAAGGACACAGCCTGAAGTGCTTGTAGTAACTAAGGTTGAGGAGAGGATGACCCACTCGGGAGACTGAGCAGGAGCAGCCAGTCAGGGCAGAGGAAAAGAAGAAAGAGCTGAAACCCAGAAAGTGCTGAGAGTGTTTTAAGGAGGAAGGATGATCAATCATGGAAAGTGCAACTGGTAGATTGTATATAATGAGGATGCTATTTAGCAGTGAGGAGGAGCCTTGACAAGAGCACCTTGAATGGCACAGTATGGACAGAAACCTGATCTAAATGCAAGTGAAAAAAAAATGGAGGCAGCAAGAGGAGACAATACTTTCTAAGAGTAAAAGTTGTGCTATTAACAGAGACAAATGATGCAATGGCTTGAAGAAAAGGTGGAGAAAAAGGTCTTTCCTAATGGAAGATATTATATTTGTATGTTATTGTAAAGGTTTAGTACTGAGAGTAATATTGATGATATACTTTTGGAGTGAAACCCTTAAGAGGAAGGGATGAGATCTAATGCTCAAAATAGGGTATAGCCTCAGTACAGCAATTGTAAAAGAAGGGAGTGCACAATATATGAATACAGGTAATTTGGTATAGCTTGTGAGAACACATGTGTAAGTTCTTTCTCTTCAATAATTCTATTTCCTCAGTAAAATAAGAAGTAAGATCATCAGCTAAGAGTGAAAGATAGTGGGAGTACTAGAGGTTTTAGAAAAGCGCAAGTATAAAATCCTCTACTCAGTGAATTGCTAAGGAAAGGTTGTAGGATTCTTGAGCAGCACAAGGACGCCCCCTGAGGTTTCTGGTCATGATGTAGGCCAGTCATCATGGCTGTATGTTTTTCTCCAGCTCCATTCTGCTACTTGAATACAACCATAGAGTATGGGAAGATTAGGCCACGTGATGTGCACCTACTATAAAAAAAAAGCTTGAGACTAGGGATAAAAAGTGAATAGGACTGGGACACCTGGGTGGCTAAGTCAGTTAAGCATCTGACTTCAGCTCAGGTCATGATATCATGGTTCGTGGGTTCAAGCCCCATGTCGGGTTCTGTGCTGACAGCTCAGAGCCTAGAGCCTGCTTCAGATTCTGTGTCTCCCTCTTCTCTATCCTCCCCTGCTTGCTCTCTGATATTTTCTCTCCCTCAAATAAATAAATATTAAAAAAAAATTTTTTAAGTGAATAGGACTTCATGGCACGCACAATCTTTTGGAAATTGGGGGAAAATACATATGCAACAAAGGCGATACAAAATCAGAATAATAATTAGAGAACATTCAGAGGGAGAAGGTGACTGCATTTATGGCAGGGCAGGGTCAAAGAAGGCTACCTGGAGAAGGTTGGTAAAAATGCCTCCCTTCTCCCTCTAAATTATTTATGGGATTTATAAGTAATTTAAATAATTATTTGGTCACAGTATTGAATTGTCACAATGGCTATGATCCGAATTCAATCCACAAAGGTTGCCAACTGAATTCTTCTCTCTCCCAGTCCAAGACTAAGAGCATGTAGATATCCTAAGATGAGAAAAGGAAGTGAAGCAACGTGAATCTGCTAATGTTTCTTAACTCACACTGACCATCAGCCAGATGAGAGGGAGAAATATCAGGTCTACCAGTTCCCAAATATGGTATATCCTGAGCATGTGTGTGTGTGTGTGTGTGTGTGTGTGTATACACGTATATGTATGTATGTGTATATGTATGCATGTGAAAGTAAGTAAATAAATAAACACCATTTTCTTTGTTCCCTCTTTTCAACTCTACTCAGGTTGCCACTAAGAACATCCACTGAGGTGGTCAGTGACGACCCTAAGCATCCCAGATTGCTACCTACTGTATTCAGAGTGGGCTTGCACATCCACCTTGTGGATTGCCATTCCATTATGGTATGAGGCATGTCCATACCACCTCATTTTGAACCTGTGATTCCCTTGTTCAAAATCTCAATGCTTTGGTTTCCTTCTAAGTAAGTACAAATATGTGTTAGTGACCTAGATTCTTCGAAGAACCAGAATATTTACTTCCCATTGTATCTTATTGACAATTAGCTGATGTTCAATGACTGTTTTTTTAATTGCTCTCACATGGTAAGATTTGTTTTCATTGCAAGCATGTTTTTTCTCTTCAAATGTTTACAATGATTTCTAAAATGTTATTTAAGCTTGAATGTATCAACTCATGTGATTTTATTCCTTGTCATGATGATCCTTTCAAAAGTAACATCCAAAGTGTATACTGAAAGTTGAGTAACAGTTTTCCTGGAAGAAAATGTAGAATGTAATTCCCAGGAAAAAGATTAATATCTACAGATGCAATAGAGTAAGAGATGAGGCAAATCCCACATGAAGACACCATTCTTCTCAAGATACATGCAGAAGAAAAGGAGGGCTCTGACTTCAACTGCAGAGGGGAGGAATGTTTTTCTAACTGGCCCAATTCATTCATAATGATTCCATTTTCCTTGCCAAAGATTAACTAGACATGAACATGTAAAGCAAGTCTGGCCAATGATACATAAGGAAAAGTCTGGAGGGGAGGCAATGGTATTGATTTTCTTACATATACAAAGAGGCACACTGAAAAAGCCACCTCTCTTCTGCTGCTAGACATTGTCATGTTTTCATATTTCCATGCTAGTCAAAAACAAATCAATACACTGAGGAAAAGACAGTGCAAATTTGGTAAGAATGTGACTTTCAAATTTTGTCATCACTGAGTGGTTGAATTTTGTCCAGATGCTGCTCTCTCTTGAGATTTTTCTGTGATTTATTAAATCTAACTTTTAGCAAGGAAGAAGGAAGGAGAGAGGAAGGGAAAGAGGGAGGCAAAGGAGAAGATAGAGAAAGAAGGAGAGTAAACAATAAAATAATTATAGAATTTTAGGGGTGCCTGGTGGCTCAGTCCAACTGAGCCGACTCTTGATTTCAGCTAACGTCATGGTCTCACAGTTTGTGAGATTGAGCCTGGTGTCCTACTCTGTACTAAGCATGGAGCCTACTTGGGATTCTCTCTCACTTTCTCTCTTTCTCTCCCTCTATCCTCTGCCCCTCCCCCACTCATGCACACATAACACTCTTTCTAAATAAATAAATAAATAAATAAATAAATAAACATTAAAAAATAATTATAGAATTTTAAAATGTTAAAAAGCATTTTAAGTGACAGTTTGGGACCAACTGGCATTATTCATCATTAGTGAAGACTTCTTTCTCAGATTATAAACACAAGAGTTTAAATACAGTTTTAAACGTTTTATATGATAGATAAGTATGCTGAAATCCAGACACAATAAGTGCTCCCCCAACTTCCAAAATAAATGCTAGATGTGGCAAAGTCAAGACTCTGACTGGAGGCTCTCAATTTGAAGTCCAATGCTTAAAAGTGCCATTATAACTGTTTTAATATCTGTGAATAAAGATGATGACATTTGTCTCAACGATTTCAAATGCTCAAAGGATATCATATTAATGACTCATTTTAAATTCTAGGCAGTGTTTCTTCACTACAGATAAAAAATATTAATGTTAAAACAGATTTTTAAAAAGGTAGGGTTATATGGGAATAAATGACAATTTCTAATTCATTATTTAAAACTATATAACCACATGAAAGTTCATGTTTTTTCTCTTCATGCTATCCTTTAATAGAAGCAAGTCATATTGGGTCATAGGTAACAACTGAGTTTCTTAAAATATATGATAATCTGTGTTTAACCAATTCCCATAAAGATAATATCAAGGTCAACATCTACTTGATTTTCTCTATCCTCTAAGGTCATGTCAATCATCCTTTTGAAAAGCAATGCCAAGTATATTTTCAAAGACCTTCAGTGTAGTATTGCTCAATATTTTCTGTGGAAATAATAAGTTAAATGGCTTCACACTTTAATTTTAATTACCTCCTACATTTTGTCACAAATGAGAATATGTAATTTGCATACTTTCTGCTTCAACCTATTTCATCTTAGTCTGTTCTCAGATAAAAATTAAGTTAGGTGATATTCAGTGCATGACATATAGTAGGCATATAATATACATGTACACAGAGTTGCACATGCACATATGTGTATGCACACAGGCACATGCATGCACACGCATGCGCGCACACACACACACACACACACACACACACACACAATAGTCAGTCTCCCAATCAATGAATCTTACCCTCTCCTGTCTAGACAGACAAAAGCCACCTGACAAATATTCTCTGAGCAAAAGGGAGAAAGAGGGGCTAAATTTTTCACACTCAATCCCATTTTCATAACTGTCTCCAATCTCTCAGCCAGGCCTTACATCCACGAGTGGAGAGAGTACCTCCAGTTCCACCACTCCATGAGCAAACTTCCTAGCTCCTGCTGTGGTGGAAGAGAGACTGTTGTATAGCTGAATGAGGCAGAGGAGGTAGCTTGCATTTTTGCTTCTTTTTTTTTTTAATTTTTTTAACATTTATTTATTTTTGAGACAGAGAGAGACAGAGCATGAACAGGGGAGGGGCAGAGAGAGAGGGAGACACAGAATCTGAAACAGGCTCCAGGCTCTGAGCTGTCAGCACAGAGCCCGACACGGGGCTCGAACTCACGGACCGTGAGATCATGACCTGAGCCTAAGTCGGATGCTTAACCGACCAAGCCACCCAGGCGCCCCTGTATTTTTGCTTCTTAAATAGACTTTGAACCAATCTTCCTGACTTCACAGGTATCTGGTGCTCCCACTTTATCAGACTTCTTAAGATTTATCTTCTTGAATTGGCTTGCTTCTTCTTGGGTCTTGGATTTTTTTTCCTTGCAGGTTTTTATTTCTGCTTTTTCTTTTAATGGCATTTTTGTGGGGTTTTTTCTTGAAGGGAACAGAGCTAAATGTTTGTGTCCACTTTACCATTTAGAACTGGATTTTCCTTAATTGTTAAACCATCTTTGCATTCCAGAATAAAGCCTATTTGATTGTGACCTGCTATTTTTAGTATACCACTGGATTCTTTTTATTAATATTTAATTTTCAGTGCTCATATCTAGTTTCAGAAGTGAAATATGCTTATTTTATAATCCTCCAGTGCCAAGGTAAAACTAGCATCATAAAAGGGGTTTGCTGACTTTTCTCTTACAATATAATCTGACAGGTTTGTATAAGATATTTCTAGAGTTATATAGTAATAATAGTAATAGTAATAAATACCTAGTCTCCAAAACACTATCTGGGCCTGGTCTTTTAGGGTAGACAAGTAGGAGTTTTTAACAATCTTTAATATTTTTTTTCTTATTCAGGTTATCCTTTCCTCATTAAATCACTGTTTATATTTTTCCTAAAGGATTTTATATTTCTTCTGAGCTCTGAAACATACAGGCATAAAGTTTCTTAATGGACATTCTTGTGCTTATTAAATCTCTACACTTATGTCTTATATTTGGATTTATATCTCCTTGTCTATAGATAATATTCTATACTGGGGCCTGTGCTATTTATGTTTTTGTATAAATTTTAACAGAAGTTTATTTCATCATTCTTTCCAGGAAACTCTTTAAATTTACTAATGTTTTTTTTTTTTATTTTGTGGTCTCTTTCATTAACTTTTCCACTTCATTAACTTCTGCTTCCATCTCTTTAATTTCCTTCCTTTTAAATTATTTGTTTTCTCTATTGTTCCTTTTTTTAAATTTTTTTAATGTTTATTTATTTTTGAGGGAAAGAGAGAGACAGAACATGAGCAGGGGAGGGGCAGAGAGAGAGGGAGACACAGAATCTGAAGCAGGCTCCATGCTCTCAGCTGCCATCACAGAGCCCAACATGGGGCTTGAACTCACGAATTGCGAGATGGTGACATGAGCTGAAGTCAGATGGACTCACTTGAGGACTGAGCCACTCAGGCGCCCCCCTCCATTGTTCCTTTTATCTTGATTTCGACAATGACTACATAGTATCAAATATTTATAGTGTTCAAATATAGACCATAAATTGCTCTTAATACAGGATTTAAATTGTCTTAATATAGTATAAATTGCTCCTTAAGATCCACTTTAACTGCATCTTCTAAGTTTTGATATATAGTGCTTTAGTATTTATTCAGTTCTAAAAATTTTCTGATTTCTAATTAATTTTCTCTTTAACCCACAAATTATCTGTACGTGTACTCTCCCACCAAATCACCATGTAGAACAGGCAGGAAGAGGAAATTTTATAATTTTTCAGATTTCTAAAATAATAATACATTGTGTTTGAGAATGTTGTTTGTATGATGTTCACATTTTTGAAATTGAGATTTCTACTGTAGCCTTACACAAATAAGTTTTTTTTTTTTAAATAATCTGTATGTACTTTGAAATAATGTTCATTGTCTTGGATAAAAGCTATTATATACATACACATGGAAATACATATTCAATCAAGCTTTCAATTAGTTATTTAAATCTCCAGTTCTTTCTCTCTTCAACTTTTCTGGCTGTGTTTCTGAAGTATATTAAACCTTCTTCTATGAGGGTAGGTTTGTCAGTTTCTCTTTGTTGACCTTCTTTATGTCTTTTAATCCTTTGTGGTTAGGAGCCTTGAACTGGGAGATTAAGAAATGAATTAGGAGTCTATAGACAAGTGGGAGAGACTGATGGGTAGATTTAGAAAAATAAAACCCAAGGCCTAATACGAGTGACATAAGAGAAAGAAACAAAGTGCTGTAAGCCTAACAATAAATGGGCTCATTTCTTTTTTGGAATCATCTCTGAGTTTTTAATACCTCTGGGGGGTGTGAACCGTCTTCTTTTAAATCTGTGAGTTATCTCCAAGGGAGGTTATGGAGAGAGGATCTTTGCCTCCCTTGCTTTGTGTTTTGTTCCCTCCCTTCCCTGACTAGCTCTGCCTCTTCCTGTATCTCTCTCTTACTCCCTTCAGATCAACTTCTCTTTTTCTCTATTACTCATTCTCTTTCCTTTTAAATTATTTGCATTTTTCTTTCCCTCTTTCTGTCTCCTCTCACTGTTCATAAAGTGAAACTTTGGGATTCTTGCTTATTATTCAATAAACAGGATTTTCGTTTATGTGTTATTCAATTTTATGTTATTAAAAATAACATTCACTCAATCCAAACCTACATAAATTGGTTGAAGAAAAAAGCGTGTCAGACTTTTCTTCTTAACTCTTAAGATAGCCATTACAATTTTTTTTCATTTATGTCTACAGTTGTCCCCCCTCCTTTGGTTAAACGATCAATGCTTTTATTAAAAAAAATCCTTCTACAGTCCCACATTCCTATTCCACTCATTTTTAATGGGCAGGAGAATTTACAATGTTATCTCCTTTTACTAAAACATCCCATGAAATAAGTATGGCTTTTGAGCTTTCAGCTTTTGTTAGAAGTGTAGAACAGTTAAAGAAGAGTGTGTATGACTAATTTTTTTCAAAAATTAAAAAAAAAATTTTGCAATGTCAATAGAAGATTGCATCTGAGAAAACAAGTGGTCTGATTGGTGCAAGGCCAGGCTCATAAAATGCAATGCTTAAATATCCCAGAGCCATGATACAAAAGAAGGTTATCACTAAAATGTAAAATAGCATATTAAATTCAAATACTATGAGCAACTCCAAGGTTGCCTTGTCTTTGTAGTAGCATGGCTATGATGGATGCTTTGTTAAAGCTATAAATAACTTTGGCATTTATAGCTTTATCAAAGAGTAATTATGATATAAAGAAAAATGAATATACCTGCCTCTAGAATTTCTGAACTGTTCTTATAATTTTCAAGTTATATTGGGCATACATGCACATTCACACACAAACCCACTGTCATTTTTCCCCCCTATCAAGAGATTACATGAAAAGACTATAGTCGGACATCACAGTAACCCCTGCAAGGCTGTTTGAGGAATAGTTTATGTTGCATTGTGTGCAGTTTTCTGTCAAGGTGATTTCTATGGTAACCCCTATTTGCATTCTTTCAAATGGTGGTAAAATCTGACATATCCCATTAAATATTGATAGCAGTGTTTCATCCGCTCTTAAGCCCATTTGGGAATTCTTCATTTTATCTACTGACTGAGACCATTCTCCTGCAGTATCAAGGCATCGAGCTTTTTACTGTTAAAATGTTAATTAGATTTTTATAACCATTTTTATAGTTCTGCTCTTCATCTCGATTGCTACAAACATATTTATTTACAATTCCATAATGTTCTCATTAATATGCTATGGAAATCTGCCACAGTCCACAGAAGTTAGCTTAATAACAAGCTGCAGAAATATATCCTTAAAGACATCTGCAAAACATCTGTAGAATTGTAATGACACAAAATAACTTTTCAGCAAATGAGATAATAACCAGATGATACTTAAGGTCAGCATTTTTTATGAACATAGCCTGTCTGCTAGTATGACTATTTCATGCTTTCAATACCACCAGTACCACTAGCTACCAATGGTTATTTGCTAAATCCCATGCTCATTAAAAGTGATACACATATAGCACAGAATATCTTTATGTCTAAAATAATAGACAAAATCAAAGCATTTATTTATAAACATTTTCTCCCAAGAGACGTCAAGGAGCTCTAGCCTTATCTGAGTCATCCTTGGGCTATTGGCTGAAACATTAATTTTTCATTTTACAGAAAGCTTAGATACTAAAAGCCTAAATGGCTTGCTTATATTCATATAACAGGTAGGAAATGACAATTGAATTTCAAGTTACATCAGAACAAATATCCAGCTAAATGTAATCTGCTGTTCTTCTATGAATTTCTAGTGGCAACAGCCCAAAGTTTGTAGTAAGAAGATTATTTGTGTTACCTGGGGAAAATCACTTAATTTATCAGAATCTCACTACTTTTTTTATTTGGAACAAAGGATAGAAGTAACCATCTAAAAGTGTTTAGTAAGGATTAAATATTATTTTATTTACCTAATTTCCCCAAAGCCTAGAAAAAATCATAGTAGGCAAGATTAAAGCTCACCTAGCTGAATGAACAATGGGTGTATGGATACATATGGTGCTTTGCAAACTGTAAAGCAGTATGTATTGAGATTACCACTTTATATGTCAGCCTATTTGCAGAAAAACTCCCAGGATGCACATAGGCATAATGTAGTTTTCTGTTGCTGATGTCCCAAACTATCCCAAACTTGGTGGCTTAAAGTAACACAAATTTATTATCAGACATCTGTGTAGGTTAGAAGTTCAACATGGGTCTCACTAGGCTGAAATAAAGGTTTGAGCACAGGGCTGTACCCCTTTTTGGAGACACTAGACCAGCTTTAGAGGCCACTCACTTGGCTCATTGCCTCCTTCCTTCATGTTCAAAACCAGGAATGTTGCACTCCTTCATGATAACACTCAAGAAACTAGGAATAAAAGAAAACTGTCCTGCTATTATAAAGGCCATATATAAAAAGCCAACTGCAAACATCATACTCAATGGTAAAAACCTGAAAGCTTTTCCTCTAAGACCAGAAACAACACAAGGATGTCCACTGTCACCACTTTATTCAACTTTGGACAGAAAGTTTGGCCACTCAAGAAAAAATAAAAGGCAACAAGATTGGAAAGGAAGAAGTAACATTATCTCAGTTTACAAAGGACAATGATGTTATACAGAAAAACCCTGAAGATCTTACACACAAAATAAACCATAAGAATTAATAAACAAGTTCAGCAAGGTTACGGGACACAAAAATCAGCTGCATTTCTATACACTAACAGCAAACAATCCAAAAAGAAAATTAATAAAACAATACTAATTACAATAGCATTCAAAACGATAAAATACTTAGAAATAAACTTAACCAAAGAGGCAAAAGACTTGTACACTGAAAAATGCAAAACATTGCTTAAAGAAATTAAGGAAGGCAAAAAATGGAAAGACATCCTTCGAGGATTGGAAAACTTAATATTAAACTGTCCATACTACCAAAGCAATCTACAGATTCAATACAAGCTATATCAAAATCCCAATGGTATTTGTTGCATGAATAGAAAAAAATATACTAAAATTCATCTAGAATCTCTAAGGACCCTGGATAGCCAAAAGAGTTTTGAGGAAAAACAAAAACAAAAACTGGATGCCTCACATTCCCTGATTTCAAACGTATCACAAAGCTACTATCTCAGACTATTCAGGGTCTGAACAAAACAAAACAAAACAAAAACAAACATATATATACACACACACACACATATAAGTATATATATGTATATATACTTGTGTATATATATATATATATATAATTTGTGTATATATACACACACACAAAAGGACAAGGGGGCTCAGGGTACAGATCTTTGAATTGCCTGGCTCCAGCCAACAGGTCAACTGGACAATTTGCTCTCTCCATGACCTCCTCTAACACCTCATGATGGGGTCTTATGATCTTACATGCCTCCCTCCTCCCCAAAGTGCCCTGAGTAGTCTGCAAGGGCTTTCCTAGCACGGAAGTGGCTCCTACGGCAGCTAACTGGCTATGTTGAAGGCAGATACCACAGCAACAATATAGGCACATGCAAAAAAAAAAAAAAAGACATTAAGATAATGATTCCCAATACAAGTAACATTTTTTTCCACCATGAGCTCCATAATCCAAACCATTGATTTACTAGGTCCCATAGGCTGGTGGTCAGATCACTCAAGGCATTCACTCATACGATTTAATAAAGATGATACATTAGCAGACTCATCAGGTTTGAACACATGACCTTCTGTTTGGATAATGGCACAGGTCCCTCCTTCCAAGGCAGTAATAATGTCCAAGGCCATCCTACTGGAAGACAGTTTTTATCCTTGGAGGCATTTCAGTGTTCAGTAAATACAGCTTTGCTGCTATCACTTTTGGCTGCGGGGTGAATTTAGTAAGGGCTTTTAAGTGTGCTGTGGATCTGGTTTCTGGGTCAGTACTAGTAATATCAGATGAACTCAGAGCATTAGACCTAGCTTCTTCTTCCTAAATGTACTGCTTCAGGGCGTTCCAAACCCCTCCTGGCAGTGGTGATACCAACCATGGGAGTCCTGAAAAGCTAGAGAAGGGCAGCTGCCCACATACACAGGCATAGGAGTGAGTCCTCTGCAGAAAGGCATTTCTATCAGGCACCCATCCTGTGATAGAACACCACAGGAGCCACAGAAGTCTAATGGCAAAAAGACAGATACTAGGGATTTGTACGGAGAGGTCTTCCCCTTTCATAAAAATTACACTTTTGGGAGTGCCTGGGTGGCTCAATAGGTTGAGTGTCCAACTTGAGTTCGGCTCAGGTCATGATCTCACAGGTTGTTGGATCAAGCCCAGTGTTGGGCTCTGTGCTGACAGCTCAGAGCCTGTTTGGGATTCCGTCTTTCCCTCTCTCTGCTCCTTCCCAGCTTGCATGCTTGCTGTCTCTCTCTCTCTCTTTCTCTCTCTTTCTCTCTCTCTCTCTCTCTCTCTCTCTCTCTCAAAATAAATAAATAAGTAAACATTAAAAAAAAAAAAAAGAATTACACTTGTGGCCTCATCCTCAATTGTTAATGTGGCTGAAACTTTAGAAATTTGACCTGGTTGTACATACTATACACATTGTTAGGGGAGAGGCAGCGTTCTCAGATGTAAGGAAATGGGCTGGGTGGAGGGAGAATATGCCAGACCCAGGGCTCCCATCTGCCCTCACTTCAATGTTGTGCATTCCATTCCATGGGTAGTGCATTGCCACAGGTCTGGTTTGCAGCAAGACAATAGGGTCTCACTGGAGTGGTTCCCCCCTCACCCATCCTGATGGGTCATCCCATTGCAGATTCCAGGAATGGTGGGGCTTGATGTTCTCAGCGGCATAGCATATTGATCCACAGTGAGAGCTGGGGAAACAGCTATTTCCCATGACTCTCATACCTTTGTAATATTGGGTGCCATAGCAGGGATCCCCAGATCCTACTAGTTAATCATTCAAATGCAATAAACCCTGGGACAGTACTTTAGTACACCTGGCCAAGGTGGTTTTACTTGTTAATAATTTAATCTGCTGCTTTAATATTCCATTTTTCCTTTCTACCAAGCCTACTGCTTGCAGATTATAGGGAAGATGGAACCTCCATTTGATGTTCTTTTGCCCATTCTTATACATCATGACTTTTGCAATGTGACCCTCAATCATGGTCTGACAAAGGTATCCACACATGGTACTAAACCTCTCTAATCGCCTAATGGTAGAAACCTGATTTGTGTGGTTATAGGGGAGAGCTTGGGTTAGGCCAAATGTAGTGTCCACACAAACCAAGGAATATTTAGAACCCTTACTGGGAGGAAGGGAGCCAATATAATCAATTTGTCAATCCCCCACTGGGTGGGAATTCTGATGGATGGCCTAGACTGCTTTGGAAGCTGCCTTGAATGTTGTTTAGAACACAAAGGACAGGGGAGCCTAGGTGATTCAGTCAGTTGAGCGTCTGACTTTGGCTCAGGTCACCATCTCACAGCTCATGAGTTCAAGCCCGGCATCAGGCTCTATGCTGACAGCTTAGAGTCTACAGCCTGCTTCAGATTCTGTATCTCCCCCAATGTCTCTCTGCCATTTCCCCACTTATGCTCTCTTTCTCAAAAATAAACATTAAAAAAAATTTTTAATAAATTAAAAGAACACAAAGGACATGATGTTACTGCATTAACCAAGTCATTGTATTTCACAGGCAACCCAGCATCTTTGGTAATACACTATTTCACTGGGATGCTACAGTGGCCACCCTTTCTATGCACCCAATCTGCTATATCTACTGAAGGGTCCATTGCTACAGATCATATACTTGAGCTATGGCCTCAGCTTCCTGATTGCCAGAAGATATCAACACCTTATGAGCCAGGAAGTAGAAAACAGTGAGGAGTGCATCAGGCTGTCTTCCCACATACCCTAACCCCACAAGGGTTTACTCATGATCATCCACCCCTCAGTTTCCCATTGTTCAAGCCATAGGGCTAATCTCTTTAGAACAACCACAACTATCAGTCCAAAGAGTTAACAGCCAGGATTCCTGAGTGATCACTAGCCAAACTGCTCTGAGTTCACCCCACTAAATATTCCTGTTTCCATCTAGATAGTGTCAGTTTGGGGCTGAATAGCGACTACAGTCCATGTGGGTAAGCTGCCTCAAGTAGACCCATCTGTATAGCAGGCCTCAGAGGGAATTCCCCCTACTCCCTCTATAGGCTACAGGAGCCAAGATGAAAATTGGGGTGGGGGCATTTGGAGGATCTACATACCTTTACAGGGCCTAATAACACCCACATTCTTAGAGGCAGTGGGGCTGGCAGACTGGGTGTTCCTCTGCTGCAAATATGCTTGCAAATCAGTCAAAGTGGGAGTCTGAACCATGGCAGGGTCAATAGAACATATTCTCAACCCCTTTCCCTGATCAGAAGAGAAGTTCTTAGCATGATATTCTGTTGCTTCTTAAGAGGATTCTACCTGGAGGAAAACTGTGTATACAGCTAGAAGCTGTTGCTTTATAGGGGTATATCTGATTTCTGTCTCCTTCCAGAGCCAGGACAAAAATCCTAAGGGTACTCTCTTTTTGTCTTTTTTGCCTCTGCCACAGAGCCCCACCCATGCACAGACCCATCTAACTCAAATGGGAGCCCTGCTTAGGAGATGCCCAGAGATTTAATCTCCTTCACTAGTATTATTTTTCCCTTTTTTTCCCCACTGGCATTTTTGCCTTCCTCTCTGATTCTCCAGTCTCACATGTGCCCTTTCTTTACCAGGTGGTATACGGAACTGGCCCACTGTACCAGGTGGGGAATAAAAGTCCTCTAAAACTTCAAAATCCCTACAAAGGCTTGTACCTTTTTGGGTAGGCTTGCATCTTATCAGTCATAACTTCTGGAACAATGTGCATCAAACCCAACCATAATGATTCCCAAAAATTTTACAGTGGTGCCCGGGCTGTGAATTTCCTGTGGATTCATTGCCCATCCTCTCCTTTATATATGCTGTAGCAAAATCTGCACAGTGTCTACAGCAGAGGCAAGTCTTCACATGTTACCATTATATCATCAGTGTAATGGGTCCATTTTGCTGAATTGGGGAAGGATAACAGGGTCAGATCTTGGGCTGCAATTCTGTGACATATCGTGGGGCTGTGCGGATAGCCTTGAGGAAGCACTTTAAAGGTCTACTGTTGTCCTTCCCATGTGAAGGCAAATTAATCTTCTAGCCCAGCAGCTAGGGGTGTACAAAAAAAGCTTTTGTTAACTCCAATATAGCATGTTACACTTCTAGAACCATGGTCAAGGTATTCAAGATGATAGCAATGTTAGGAATAGGCACATGGATGGGGGAACTACCTTGGTCAATTCTTGGTAGTCCACAGTCTTCTGTCATGAGTCATGTGACTCTTTATCAATCATACAGGCTTTTGAAACCACTGTGGTATATGGAAACCAATTTGACAATAAATTTCATATATTAAAAAAATAATAATAATAAATAAACAATATGTTGATAAAAAAAAAGAAAGCACTGTGGGCAGAATGTACAATACTCACTCAGTGCTATTCTTGGAGAGTTTCTCCTATTTCTTTATGCTCTCCCTCCCAGGAAAAGTATATTGTTTGACAGTTACCATTCTTCATGGGAGGAATAGACTTACTGGCTCCCACTTGGCACTTCCCTTTAGCACTGGTTTGATTACTCTAACCTGGAAGTGGAATCCACCAATAGTAATTTGCAGATTTTGATCCTATAGGATATCAGTACTCAATATACTCTCTGGTATTGGAAAAATAAAAACTTCATATTTTTGTGAGGGAGAACACTTAATTTATAGTGCCAGAGGGACCTTCCTGATCCTAATAATTTTCCCTCCATAACCATCAATGGTACTGAGGAGGCCAGAAAACTTCTGATTATAATTATGTATTATAATTACATCAAGCTCCAGTATCAACCAGAGCCATCCTCTTTTGTTTATTTCTGGGGGACCAGCAAATAGTGAGCCCAACATGAGGCCTCCAGTAACCTCCAATGGTCCTCTCTGGAGGCAATCTTGGCCTCCATCCTACCCCTAGGGCATGAGAGGCACTCATCCTGAATAGAAATGTATCCCTGAGGTCTCTGCTGGAGCAGGAGGGGTATCAAGGATGATAGAGGCAGGTGAGGCGGGTCTGAACTGTTGTTCAAGTTTTAAAGCTTTCCATAGGCCAACCAACATAGTATTAGGTTGCTGGTCTATATTTTCAGGAGGGATCCTGGCGGCAATGAAGTCAAACTACATTTGCTTCCAGGTTACTTTTATCAGACCCTTTACAGCTGATTGGAATAGTCTTTTGGCTTTTTGAGGTCCCTCTATGTCTTGGGTCTTTCCCATAGCTTGTACCCACCCCTGAGATTCTCAGCTTCCCCCAGCTCATCAATGAATTACCCAACATCATAACTGTCTTATTCCACAACTCGTCTCAGCATAGATACCAGGTGATGGGGGTAGATGGGAGTATCTTGGTTTTCATTCCTGCAGTGAATATGGTCCCATCAGGGCCTTCAAAGAGAAGGACATAGATGGTCTATCTCATTTCCAACTCCCTAAAATTTATTGTATTTCTTTTGCAGATTTCTAGGGTCCCATTTGCCCAGGGAGATCCTGATCATTGAGCCAAATCTCCCTCAGGCTGGTATAATCCAATCTATAAAAAGAGTATCTTGAACCACCTCCTTCTCCCTCCCACCCTGAAGGCCATGCAAGCACTACCAAAGGGCAGGGTGTATGGTGATGCTGCGCATTTTCTCTGTCTCGTACCGTGTGATAAAAATACCATTGCTTCCCTCCCCATCCGGAATCCCTTAGCCACACTCACCATGCTTGGGTATTTTCCCTGGTCTTTTTCTGGAACTTGGCAGCTATATAAATAAACTCAGGGAAAGTATATTCTCTCATCATAAATGTTTCCTGAATTGGGGGCTGCCCTGCTGGCTGGGGTTGTTGTTGCTATGTTTTTGCTTTCCTCTATATGAGGGGTCAGATAGCACAGGGCACTTCTGATTCCTCACTGATTACCACAGCATCCTCCTCTTCATTCTCCCCATTTTCCTATGGATTCCACCTTTTAGTGTCCCAATCAGGCATTGTACCAAGCACTCAAGCCTTAATCTGTACCAGTTTGTGCCCTCCTAGCTTGGCAAAGTAGCATGTCAAAGTCTTCAACTTATTATTCTGCTCACCCACATTGTCTGCCAGCCCAAAATCTGGCATAGTAGTGGACAATCACACATCCTTCTCTAACCACAGCTCTTCTTCCAACTTTATAACTTGAGTTTCAGGTTCCAGCTGGGCATCAGTGGCCAGCCATAACCTTCTCCAACACCAGTCCTATAAGATTAGGGCCTCACTCTTATTTTTATAACTTCCTCACAGACATTTATTACCTCCTCAGAGGCCCTATCTGCAAATTCAGTCACATTGAAGGTTAAGGCTTCAATATATGATTTGGAGAAGACACAAAAATTCAGTCCATAACATCTAAAGTAATCAAAACAATATGGTGCTGACATTAAGACAGACACATAGACCAAATGAACAGAATAGAGAATTCAAAAATAAAGCCTTGTGCATAGAGTCAAATGATCTTCAACTACAGTGCCAATCACAAATGGGAAAGGATAGGCTCTTTAATAACTGTTGGGAAAACTGGATATCCACTTGCAAAAGAATGAAGTTGTACCTTTACCTTACACCATATGCAAAAATTAACACAAAAGGATTAAAGACATAAATGTAAGACCTGAAACTGTAAAATTCCTAGAAGAAAACACAGGAGAAAGCTTCATGACATAGGATTGGCAATATTTTCTTGGATATGACTTCAAAAGCACAGGCAACAAAAGCAAAAAATGACAAATGGGACTTTATAAAACTTAATAAATGTATGTGCAGCAAAAGAAATAATCAACAGAGTTAAAAGAAACTATATAATGGGAGAAAATATTTACAAACCATACATCTGAAAATAAGTTAATATTTAGAATATATAAAGATCAATTACAATTCAACAACAACAAAAAAATCAAATCACCCAATTAAAAAAATGTACAAAGGACTTAAATAGACATTTCTCCAAAGAAGATATACAGATGACTGGCAAGCATATGAAAAGATCATTAGTCATTAGGGAAATTCACATTAAAACCATAATGAGATATCACCTCATACCCATTAGGATGGCCACTATAAAAAAAAATAAATAAATAAATGTTAGCAAGGATATGGAGAAATTGGAACCCTCATGAACTGTTGCTGGGAATGTAAAATGGTGCCTCAGGTATGGAAAACAGTTTGGAAATTCCTCACAATTAAAAAGGCAATTACCATATGATCTAACAATCCCACTTTGGAGTATACACCCAAAGAATTGAAAACAGTATCTCAAAGAGATATTAGCACTTCCATATTCATTGCAGCATTATTCACAACAGCCAAGAAATGTAAGCAACCTAAATGTTCATCAATGGATGAATGAATAAAGAAAACGTGATATATACATGCAGTAGAGTATTATTTAGTCTTTGCAAATAAAGAAATCTTGTCATGTGCTACAACACGATTGAAACTTGAAGACACTATACTAAGTGAAATAAACCAGTCACAAGCACACACACACACACACACACACACACACACACACAAACTAAAAGCACTGCATGATTCCATTTATATGAGGTATTTAAAGGAGTGAAACACAGAAATAGGAAATAGAATGGTAGTAGCCAAGGAGAGGGGAAAAAGGAAGATGTTCAACGAGTATAAAGTTTTAGTTCTGCAAGATGAAAAACTCTAGAAATCTGTGACACAACGATGCTATATATAGTTAACACTGCTGTACTGAACACTTAAAAATGGTCAATATGGTAAATTTTATGTGTCTTTTACCACTTTTTTAAAGCTACATTGTACCTCTCCGACTATTCTTCTGTAGTCTCATCTGATTCTGATTTTCTTATGCTCCCTCTTCCACTTTCAAGGACCCTTGTGATTACATTGGTCTCACCCAGATAATCCAGGATAATCTCCTTGTTTTAAGGTCAGCTGACTAGCCAACTTAAATTTTGTTGACAACCATAATTTCCCTTTGTTATATAACCAAACAGATTCACAGCTCCTGGGTATTAGGACATGGACATCTTCATCTTCAGAGGACCATTCTGCCTATCATAAATACCTTTCTAGAAATATCAGATTAGCCTTGCCTGAATTCTAAGTCAAAGACCATCTCCTTTTTGAAGATGTGGCTCCACTTATTTATTTCTTCTGAATAAGAAAACATTCAAAAAATTAAAAATGGAGCACTTCTACTATGATACGAAAAGATAGGATTTAGTAGGCAGAAAGGGAGAGGCTAAGGCTTGAAGGTCCCTTCAAGGGAAGGGTGGGGGAAAAACCCATATTTTAAAACATTTCTGGAAATGCTTAAACTCAAGCAAACTCCCTCAAGCATAAAGTTCCTCTTCAGATTATGACAGACACCACCTACTGTCCCTCAGGCTTCCCTCAGGAATTTGACAAAAGACCTAACAAAAATTAGACCATGAAACGTTTGACCCACAAGGAAAAGTATGGCCATAGACTACGCCTCCATACAATGAAAGTGTGCCAATCAAAAGGAACGATCAGGCATTTAGAGTTACCTACCCAATAAAGGCAGAACCTGAGAAGAAACAGGGAAGAGGAAAGGGGCTAACCAAACCCTGTAAAACAGTCTCTTGCCTATTGTCTCAGGCATTCACTTTCGAAGGCCCCTCTCTTCATAGAGAGCTTTCATACTTTTCTTTCTTTCTTATCTTATACTCTAATAAACTTTTGCCTCTGCTCATTTTGTGTCCATCTCTTCATTCTTCAAAGCAGTGAGACAATGAATTCTGGGTACTGAGGTCCAAAATCCTGCAAAACTACTCTTACCTTTTCTCAAGTGCTAATTTAAGTTAAAAGAGATGAAATATTCTTAAAAATGTTCCATTGCTTAACAAAATTTGTGTTTGTTAGAGATGAATATGAGCATGTATTTGTATATCCGTGTGTTTTATATTTTATCTATTTCACCCAATGTAGATACAATAAAATCACTGACAAAGAAACAACAATCGTTTTCTTTTCTACATTTTCAATCCCCTGTTCTTTTCTCAGTAAACACACCCAAGCACAGGGAAGATTCCCAGGTAAACCCACCTATCCAAAAGTGGAACTTCAGTCCACCATAATCTGTTGCTTCCTATTCAGGTCATAGCATTCTAAACTTGCCTCGTCCAATACCATAATGACTAGCCACATGTGACTATTCTTTAAATTTATCAAAATTTAATACAATTAAAGATGAAGTTTCTCAATCACACTAGCAACATTTCAAGATTTCAACAGCCTCATGTGACTAGTTGACTAGTCTGTTGGACTGCTCAGATAAAGAATATTTTCATCATCTCAAGAAGTTTTGTTGGTGTAAAGTAGAAAGCATATGGTATGTATTATACAGAAAACACATATGTAAACACTATGCAAATTCATACTAATTACTTTATATAATTAGCTTTAGTTCTTTGGTTCTCTGTTTTTTTTATTTGTCATATTTCTCATGTTTATATAGTATATAATGTATATTTGTTTAACTCATTTCATGTTCAACTCTATGACTGTGAATAGAAACAGGCATGAAGTCAAACTTGAGATATGTCAAATCAGTTTGCAGCATTTTAGTTGTTTCTTTAAAAACTGAAAAGTAAAAGTATCTAGACATGATGATAACAGGACATGAGGATAACTCAGGGAGTTTTCAACACTTTCTTCCTTCACAAGAATTTTAAGCCAAGCAATATAACTATATCACCCACCAGGCTTTGAGAGACTATCTGACCTACTAAAGGGCAGGCAATCTTGATCCTTCAGAACACTATCAAAAGGACAAGATAGAGGCTACGGATCTTGGAACCCTGACATCTGAATTGAAGTTGCTAAAACTAGGTTGGGAACTCACATATCTTCTTAGCAGCCGCATATAGCACCAGAAATATGACAATATTCCCTTCCTTCTGTGTTTGAACCCATCATCACATTTTGCTGTCTCAACTAAAGAGGATCATACTTATACATCCAGGACTCAGTGATGGAGCTATGAGGTAATGTTCCCCATTTTCATGTTCTGTTTGGAATTTCTTCATTCTTCCATCTTAATGGGAGACTAAATTTCCAGGTACATGTGTATGATTGTCCTAGTTTTTTATTAGACTATTTAAGGATAAACTCCATACTCTCCCCATGAAACTTAGTATTTCTCTTATCAAGAAAAATTGGTTCATTTTGGTTCCCTTCTACTACAAAGGCTTCTGAATATTCTCCCAGGGGCTTGGCTGTCATCATTGGAAAGAAGTGAAAGACTGGTGATTATGCCAAGAGGAGTAAAATAGCACTACTTAAATAATTCACCTTTATGTCATGTAACCACACTAGAACAAAAGAAAACACAGAGAACAAAGACCCAGATGACACTTCCACTAGTTGGTGAGAATTTAATCTCAGATTTCCGTAAAAGCCTTTTATCTTCTCCCACCCCCATCTCTTTTCCCCCAGCCGACCCAATTTAATGCTACACAATCAGGTTAACTCAGCAGGAGTTACAGAAGGCAGAAAAACAGATTACTATTCCTTCAAATGGAAAGAGAAAGCCAGGAACCTAAAAGCTAAAGTTGAAAATTTACAAGAAATGATTTTAAACTTAGGAGAAAAAAATAAAGGAATATTAAAAATAAATAAAGGTCTGAACATCCATTTTTCTGTTTGGATCAAGGTAGAAAACATTTCTGTTATATTTTTTGTAGTATTTACACATACAACACCCGAATCAATTTTGAGTTACCCATGCTGCACTAATTATAGCTACCATAAATTGAGAGTTTACTATTTGCTAGCAATATACTTAGCTTTTTATTATTTTTATTATTTTTAATATGAAATTTATTGTCAAATTGGCTTCCATACAACACCCAGTGCTCATCCCAACAGGTGCCCTCCTCAATGCCCATCACCAACTTTCCCCTCCCTCCCATCCCCCATCAACCCTCAGTTTATTCTCAGTCTTTAAGAGTCTCTTATGGTTTGCCTCCCTCCCTCTCTAACTTTCTTTTCCCCTTCCCCTCCCCCATGGTCTTCTGTTAAGTTTCTCAGGATCCACATAAGAGTGAAAACATATGGTATCTGTCTTTCTCTGTATGACTTATTTCACTTAGCATAACACTCTCCAGTTCCATCCATGTTGCTACAAAAGGCCATATTTCATTCTTTCTCATTGCTAAGTAGTATTCCATTGTGTATATAAACCACAATTTCTTTATCCATTCACCAGTTGATGGATACTTAGCATTTTAAATGGATTAAGAGATGAAATCCTCACAAAAATCCCTTATCCCCACCTTCCCTTGTATAAATTAGAAAACTGAGTTTAAGCAATATGCCCACAGCTAGAAGAGTTAGGATGCCACACCAGGCTACTGAATTTCTGAGCCTTTGCCCTTAACAGCTTTACTATATACTTCTTCACATTACCACAAAATATTGTTTTCAAAGAATGATCCAAGGACCATGCCCATCAGAATTACTTAGAGCTTTTAAAAATATCTTCAGGGCACCTGGGTGGCTCAGTCGGTTAAGCATCTGAATTCAGTTCAGGTCATGATCTCATGGTTCATGAGTTCGAGCCCCACATCGGGCTCTGTGCTAATAGCTCAGAGCCTGGAGCCTGCTTCGGATTCTGTGTCCCTCTCTCTCTCTCTCTACCTCTCCCCCACCTGTACTCTGTCTCTCTCTCTATCTGTCAAAGATAAATAAATACTAAAAAAAAAAAAAATGAAAATATCTTCCTGATACTCACTGTAGGTGAAGTGAATCAGAATCCATGGAATGGGACCCAGAAATCAGCATTTTGACAAACTCTCCAGGTGTTTTCAAAACACTCATGAATATATATTTAAAAGTTTACTGTGAGGAAGATGGTGGCATAGGAGACGCTGGGCTTACCGCGTCCTGTGGGTCACTTAGATTCCACCCACACCTGCCTAAATAACCCACAAAATCGCCAGAAGACTACCAGAATGGAGTCTCCAGAGCCAAGTGCAGATGAGAGGCCCACGGAAGACGGTAGTAAGGGCGGAGAGGCGGTGCATGCTACACGGACTGACGGGAGGGAGCTGGGGCGGAGGGGCAGCCCACCAGCAAAGCAGAGCCCCCGAGTCTAGCTTGCAAAAGCTAAGGGGCAAGACAGAGTGTATTCGGACAGCAAGCGGGACTTAACATCTGGAAGGTTATAAGTTAACAGCTCTGCTCTGAGAACGGAAGGGCTGGAGGACAACGAGAGGGAGAGTTGTTGAGCCCCTGACGACAGAGCACAGCTTGACGGGGAACAAAGGCACTCACCAGCGCCATCTCCCTGGCCCATCCCCCAGCCAAAATCCCAAAGGGAACTGATCCTGCCAGGGAACTTGCTTGCACCCCTCAAACACCCAACGCTGTGCTTCTGCGGATCCATCCCTCCAGCGGGTCTGAGTCCCTCCTGGTGCCGCAGGGCCCCTCCCAAAGGGGATCACCAAAGGATAAGCTAGCTGAGCCTACCCCTCCAGCCCCCGTGCACCTTGCAGATCCACCCCAGCTAATACTCCAGATCCCCAGCACCACAAGCCTGGCAATGTGCAAGTAGGCCAGACGGGCCACCCCACAGTGAATCCCGCCCCTAGGAGCGGGGAAGAGAAAGTACACAACAGTCTGACTGTGGCCCCAGCGGTGGGCTGGGGACAGACATCAGGTCTGGCTGAGGCCCCGCCCACCAACTCAAGTTATTCAAGACAGCACAGGGGAAGTGCCCCGCAGTTCCACACACTCCAGGGACTATCCGAAATGAAGAAACGAAAGAATTCCCCTCAAAAAACCTCCAGGAAATAATGACAGCTAACGAACTGATCAAAAACGATTTAAACAATATAACAGAAAGTGAATTTAGAATAATAGTCATAAAATTAATCGCTGGGCTTGAAAACAGTATAGAGGACAGCAGAGAATCTTGCTACAGAGATCGAGGAACTAAGGAACAGCCAGGAGGAGCTAAAAATGCTATTAACGAGCTGCAAAATAAAATGGAGACGATCACAGCTCGGATCGAAGAGGCAGAGGAGAGAATAGGTGAACTAGAAGATAAAATTATGGAAAAAGAAGAAGCTGAGGAAAAGAGAGATAAAAAAATCCAAGAGTATGAGTGGAAAATTAGAGAACTAAGTGATGCACTAAAGAGAAATAATCTACGCATAATTGGTATTCCAGAGGAGGAAGAGAGAGGGAAAGGTGCTGAAGGGGTACTTGAAGAAATAATAGCTGAGAACGTCCCGGATCTGGGGAAGGAAAAAGGCATTGAAATCCAAGAGGCACAGAGAACTCCCTTCAGACATAACTTGAATCGATCTTCTGCACAACATAGCATAGTGAAACTGGCAAAATACAAGGATAAAGAGAAAATTCTGAGAGCAGCTAGGGATAAATGTGCTCTAACATATAAAGGGAGACCTATAAGACTCTTGACTGATCTCTCTACTGAAACTTGGCAGGCCAGAAAGGAATGGCAGGAGATCTTCAATGTGATGAACAGAAAAAAATATGCAGCCGAGAATCCTCTATCCAGCAAATCTGTCATTTAGAATAGAAGGAGAGATAAAGGTCTTCCCAAACAAACAAAAACTGAAGGAATTTGTCACCACTAAACCAGCCCTTCAAGAGATCCTAAGGGGGATCCAGTGAGACAAAGTACCAGAGACATCGCTACAAGCATGAAACCTACAGACATCACAATGACTCTAAACCCATATCTTTCTATAATAACACTGAACATAAATGGACTAAATGCACCAACCAAAGACATAGGGTATCAGAATGGATAAAAAAACAAGACCCATCTATTTGCTATCTACAAGAGACTCATTTTAGACCTGAGGACATCTTCAGATTGAAAGTGAGGGGATGGAGAACTATTTATAATGCTACTGGAAGTCAAAAGAAAGCTGGAGTAGCCATATAAATATCAGACAAACTAGACTTTAAATTAAAGGCTGTAACAAGAGATAAAGAAGGGCATTATATAATAATTATAGGGTCTATCCATCAAGAAGAACTAACAATTATAAATGTCTATGTGCTGAATACGGGAGCCCCCAAATATATAAAACAATTAATCACAAACATAAGCAATCTTATTGACAAGAATGTGGTAATTGCAGGGGACTTTAACACCCCACTCACAGCAATGGATAGATCATCTAGACACACAGTCAATAAAGAAACAAGGACCCTGAATGATACATTGGATCAGATGGACTTGACAGATATATTTAGAACTCTGCATCCCAAAGCAACAGAATATACTTTCTTCTGGAGTGCACATGGAACATTCTCCAAGATAGATCACATACTGGGTCACAAAACAGCCCTTCATAAGTATACAGGAATTGAGATCATACCATGCATACTTTCAGACCACAATGCTATGAAGCTTGAAATCAACCACAGGAAAAAGTCTGGAAAACCTCCAAAAGCATGGAGGTTAAAGAACACCCTACTAAAGAATGAATGGGCCAACCAGGCAATTAGAGAAGAAATTAAAAAATATACGGAAACAAACGAAAATGAAAATACAACAATCCAAACGCTTTGGGATGCAGCGAAGGCAGTCCTGAGAGGAAAATACATTGCAATCCAGGCCTATCTCAAGAAACAAGAAAAATCCCAAATACAAAATCTAACAGCACACCTAAAGGAAATAGAAGCAAAGCAGCAAAGACACCCCAAACCCAGCAGAAGAAGAGAAATAATAAAGATCAGAGCAGAAATAAACAATACAGAATCTAAAAAAAAAAAAACTGTAGAGCAAATCAATGAAACCAAGAGTTGGTTTTTTGAAAAAATAAACAAAATTGATAAACCTCTAGCCATGCTTCTCAAAAAGAAAAGGGAGATGACCCAAAGAGATAAAATCATGAATGAAAATGGAATTATTACAACCAATCCCTCAGAAATACAAGCAATTATCAGGGAATACTATGAAAAATTATATGCCAACAAACTGGACAACCTGGAAGACACAGAGAAATTCCTAAACACTCACACACTCCCAAAATTCAAACAGGAGGAAATAGAAAGCTTGAACAGACCCATAACCAGCGAAGAAATTGAATCTGTTATCAAAAATCTCCCAACAAATAAGAGTCCAGGACCAGATGACTCCCTGGGAAATTCTACCAGATATTTAAAGAAGAGGTAATACCTATCCTTCTCAAGCTATTCCAAGAAATAGAAAGGGAAGGAAAACTTCCAGACTCATTCTATGAAGCCAGTATTACTTTGATTCCTAAACCAGACAGAGACCCAGTAAAAAAAGAGAACTGCAGGCCAATATCCCTGATGAATATGGATGCAAAAATTCTCAATAAGATACTAGCAAATCGAATTCAACAGCATATAAAAAGAATTACTCACCATGATCAAGTGGGATTCGTTCCTGGGATGCAGAGCTGGTTCAACATTTGCAAATCAATCAACATGATACATCACATTAATAAAAGAAAAGAACCATATGATCCTGTCAATCGATGCAGAAAAAGCATTTGACAAAATTCAGCATCCTTTCTTAATAAAAACCCTCGAGAAAGTCGGGGTAGAAGGAACATATTTAAACATCATAAAAGCCATTTATGAAAAGCTCACAGCTAATATCATCCTCAATGGGGAAAAACTGAGAGCTTTCCCCCTAAGATCAGGAACACGACAGGGATGTCCACTCTCACCGCTGTTGTTTAACATAGTGTTGGAAGTTCTAGCATCCGCAATCAGAAAACAAAAGGAAATCAAAGGCATCAAAATTGGCAAAGATGAAGTCAAGCTTTCACTTTTTGCAGATGACATGATATTATACATGGAAAACCCGACAGACTCCACCAAAAGTCTGCTAGAACTGTTACATGAATTCAGCAAAGTTGCAGGATACAAAATCAATGTACAGAAATCAGTTGCATTCTTATACACTAATAATGAAGCAACAGAAAGACAAAGAAACTGATCCCATTCACAGTTGCACCAAGAAGCATAAAATACCTAGGAATAAATCTAACCAAAGATGTATAAGATCTGTATGCTGAAAACTATAGAAAGCTTATGAAGGTAATTGAAGAAGATATAAAGAAATGGAAAAATATTCCATGCTCATGAGTTGGAAGAATAAATATTGTCAAAATGTCAATACTACCCAAAGCTATCTACACATTCAATGCAATCCCAATCAAAATTGCACCAGCATTCTTCTCAAAGCTAGAACAAGCAATCCTAAAATTCATATGGAACCATAAAAGGCCCCGAATAGCCAAAGTAATTTTGAAGAAGAAGACCAAAGCAGGAGGCATCACAATCCCGGACTTTATCCTCTACTACAAAGCTGTCATCATCAAGACAGCATGGTATTGGCACAAAAACGGACACATAGACCAATGGAATAGAATAGAAACCCCAGAACTAGACCCACAAAAGTCAGGCCAACTCATCTTTGACAAAGCAGGAAAGAATATCCAATGGAAAAAAGACAGTCTCTTTAACAAATGGTGCTGGGAGAACTGGACAGCAACATGCAGAAGAATGAAACTAGACCACTTTCTTACACCATGCACAAAAATAAACTCAAAATGGATAAAGGACCTGAATGTGAGAAGGAAACCATCAAAACCCTAGAGGAGAAATCAGGAAAAGACCTCTCTGACCTCAGCTGCAGCAATTTCTTACTTGACACATCCCCAAAGGCAAGGGAATTAAAAGCAAAAATGAACTATTGGGACCTCATGAAGATAAAAAGCTTCTGCACAGCAAAGGAAACAATCAACAAAACTAAAAGGCAACCAACAGAATGGGAAAAGATATTTGCAATGACATATCGAACAAAGGGCTAGTATACAAAATCCATAAAGAGCTCACCAAACTCCACACCCAAAAAACAAATAATCCAGTGAAGAAATGGGCAGAAAACATGAATAGACACTTCTCTAAAGAAGACATCCAGATGGCCAACAGGCACATGAAAAGATGCTCAACATTGCTCCTCATCAGGGAAATGCAAATCAAAACCACACTGAGATATCACCTCAAGCCAGTCAGAGTGGCCAAAAGGAACAAATCAGGAGACTATAGATGCTGGAGAGGATGTGGAGATACAGGAACCCTCTTGCACTGTTGGTGGAATGCAAACTGGTGCAGCCACTCTGGAAAACAGCATGGAGGTTCCTCAAAAAATTAAAAATAGACCTACCCTATGACCCAGCAATAGCACTGCTAGGAATTTACCCAAGGGATACAGGAGTACTGATGCATAGGGGCGCTTATACCCCAATGTTTACAGCAGCACTCTCAACAATAGCCAAATTGTGGAAAAAGCCTAAATTTCCATCAACTGATGAATGGATAAAGAAATTATGGTTTATATACAGAATGGAGTACTACGTGGCAATGAGAAAGAATGAAATATGACCCTTTGTAGCAACGTGGATGGAACTGGAGAGTGTTATACTAAGTGAAATAAGCCATACAGAGAAAGACAGATACCATATGTTTTCATACTTATGTGGATCCTGAGAAACTTAACAGAAACCCATGGGGGAGGGAAAGAAAAAAAAGAAAAAAAAGAGGTTAGAGTGGGAGAGAAAGCCAAAGCATAAGAGACTCTTAAAAACTGAGAACAAACTGAGGGTTGATGGGCGGTGGGAGGGAGGGGAGTGTAGGTGATGGGCACTGAAGAGGGCATCTTTTGCGATGAGCACTGGGTGTTGTATGGAAACTAATCTGACAATAAATTTCATATAATAAAAAATAAATAAATAAATAAATAAATAAAATTGTAAAAAATAAAATAAAATAAAAATAAAAAATTAAAAAAATAAAAGTTTACTGTGATTAAGAGACAGCATATAGTAAACCTCAAAAGCTTAGGCACTAAAGCCAGGATACCTGGGTTCAAATCTCCACTCTGCCACTCACTAGTTTTGACTTCAGTAAGCTACTTAGCTTCTTTGTGGCTTAATTTCCACAGATGCATTAGTTAATGGATTTAATGGACACCTGCCTGTTTATGGTTATAGTACTATTCAGTGAATTTGTTTTTCATATTTATAGGGAAGGCCAAAAAATGAATGATGTAAAGGATAAATAATACAAAAATAATTAATGTTACATTTTGGATATTTTGCATTTGAATCTAACTTTGATATTCGTGGGGAGCCTGGTTGGCTCAGTTGGTTGAGCATCCAACTTCGACTCAGGTCATGATCTCACGGTCTGTGGGTTCAAGCCCCATCTTGGGTTTGTGCTAACAGCTCAGAGTCTGGAGCTGCTTCGGATTCTGTGTCTCCCTCTCTCTCTGCCCCTCCTCTGCTCACGCTCTGTCTTTCTCTCTGTCTCTCAAAAGCTAACATTAGGGGCGCCTGGGTGGCGCAGTCGGTTAAGCGTCCGACTTCAGCCAGGTCACGATCTCGCGGTCCGTGAGTTCGAGCCCCGCGTCTGGCTCTGGGCCGATGGCTCGGAGCCTGGAGCCTGTTTCCGATTCTGTGTCTCCCTCTCTCTCTGACCCTCCCCCGTTCATGCTCTGTCTCTCTCTGTCCCAAAAATAAACTAAAAAAAAAAAAAAAAAAACGTTGAAAAAAAAAAGCTAACATTAAAAAAAAAATTTAACTTTGATATTCTATTAAATCAGTCAAAACAAATAATAACCAAGATATCTTGGTGCCACATCTTGAAAGATCTGATTTTGAAAATACAACGAATAGATCTCATTTCTTCATGTTGATTCTCTCTGAAATACATTTCTTCCCCTGCCTTACCACTCAGTTGTTTCTTGTAAACCACAATAGACTGGTGTATTCTCCTCTTTCTTATACTGACATGCTTTTGCTCTATCTCATTTCTGCTACAGAACTTCTGGGGAGATTGAAATGAAAGGTGGAGGTACAGGATAGAATAGAGAGATAAGAATTCAAAAGAAATATTTGGATAGCAAATTATTTCAATGTATACAAAGTATATGGAGTTTAAAGAGCCTATTAAACCAACACTTATCTCAAATAGGTTTTAGCTACAATAAAAAGGACGGTAAGACTTGCCACAAAATACAAATAATCATTCTGGAGATAGGGTGGAGTGTTGACTGTCAAATAACTCTGAATCAGATCCTTTTTAGTACTAGAAAATTCAGCCTGTTTGATGCCCTAAATCTTAAAGGTTAGGAGTGGAGGAAGTAATGAAGATATTCAGTGCTTGAAAAATATTAACTACATAATGCCAGATGAGTGTTTTCCTCAAGTAACTTTTCTCCTTGAAAAGTCAAGTGTGAAGCCAAATTTAGTAAATTCACAAAGGAGACATCTGGACACTTTAAAGAAACTTCAGATTGTCCAAAACTGCATAAGCCTTCAACTGAAATGTTCATTGCATAATAATTAAAAGAAAATGGTAAAGTTTTGGGAGGGATCTAAGCAATGAGCTCCACTTCTGCCTCTACTAAATGAATCATCTCACAGCAGAGACTTGAAGAGAGTTTGACTCAAATTCCTGCTTCACCAGAATGATGTGTCATTACTAAATGCTACATTTCACAACACCAGGAACCTCCTCTATCTTATTACTCCCATACCCCTAGTTTCCAGACCAGTGGCTGATGCAGACCAACAATTATCAGTGGCTGGCTGATAATTGTTAAATTGCTTATTGAATTGCTAAATTAACTCTAAATCATGGCCTTTTGCCATTGTGCTTAGATAGCCAAAGTTGTAAAACGTAACTCTTTAGGTGTCAGTATAAACAATATCTTCTCCCTTAACAAACTTTCCACCTATTGGGTTATAAATGAAATCAGAAATGATTAAGATTTACTTCAGTCACTTTCTCCAAAGACATATCAATGGCCAACAGGTATATGAAAAGATTACTGACATCACTTATCATCAGGGAAATGAAAAGCAAAACCAGAATGAGATGTCACCTCACACCTATCAGGATAGCCACTATCAAACAAACAAACAAACCAAAAATAGTAAGTGTTGGTGAGGAAGTGGAGAAAAAGGAACCCTGGCACACTACTGATGTGAATGTAAATTGGTACAGCCATTCCAGAAAAAACATTAGAGGTTCCTCAAAAAATTAAAAACAGTACTCCCATATGATCCAACAGTCTCACTTCTGGGTATATATACAAAGAAACTGCAATCAGGATCTCCAAGAGATATTTTCATTTCCTTGTCCACTGCATCATTATTCATAATAGCCAAGATATGGAAACAACCTAAATGTCCATTGACAAATCAATGGATAAGGAAAATGTAGTATATACATATATACAATGGAATACTATTTAGCCTTATAAAAAGAAAATCCTGCCATCTGTGCCAGCAATGGATAGAACTGAAGGACATTATAGCAGTCACAGAAAGACACACACCATATGACTTCATCTCCATGTGGAATCTAAAGTAGTCATAGAAGTAGAGAATGATAGTTGCCAGAGTCTGCAGGGGGAAGGAGGAAATGGAGAAGTGATAGCCAAAGGGTACAGAGTTTCAGTTAAGCAAGCTTAAGTAAGTTCTAGAGATGTACTATACAGCATAATGCCTATAGCTAACAAAACTATATTGTATTTTTTTTTAAGAGAAAGAGAGAGTGATTGCTAGTTGAGAAAGTGCTCCACTCAGCACGGAGCCCAACACAGGATTCAATCCCACAACCCTGGGATCATAGAGTTGATCCAAAATCAAGAGTCAGACACTCCTACAACTGAGCCACCCAGCTGCCCCAAACTATATAGTGTTCTTAAATTTTTCTAAGAGGATAGATCTTATGTTAAGTGTTCTTACCACACACATTACCACCATATTAAAGGAGTAGGAGGAAACTTTGGGAGCTGATGGATTTGTCTATGGACTCCAGGGTGGTGATGGTTTCACAGTTGTATACTTATCACCAAATTCATCGAGTCGTAAAATTAAATATATACAGCTTTTTATAGGTCAGTCATACTTCAATAATATGGCTTAAATTTTTTTAATTAGTTCAGTCACAAGTGAACATCCAAATGTGTAGTTCAATGTGCTAAGTAACTTGAAAATTCTCAAAAAAAAAAAAAAAAAACCATCTGTATGTTTCTCTTGGAAAAAAAAAAGTCTATTCACATCTCCTGCCTGATTTTCAAATCAGATTATTTGTGGGGTTTTTTTTATTTATTTTTTTATTTGTGTTTTTTTTAATGTTGAGTTGTAAAAGTTCTTTATATATTTTGGGTATTATCCCCTCGTTGGACACATCATTTGCAAAAATCTTCTCCCATTCAATAGGTTGCCTTTTCATTTTGTTGATGGTTTCCTTTGCTATGCAAAAGCTCTTTATTTTGGTGTGGTTCCAATAATTTATTTTTGTTTTTGTTCCTTTTGCCTGAGAAGACATATCCATAAATATGGGTGATGTCCAAGAGATGACTGCCTATGTTTCCTTTTAGGTGCTTTATGGTTCCATGTCTCACATGTAGGTCTTTAATCCATTTTGAGTTCATTTTTGTGTAAGTGGTCCAATTTCATTCTTCTGCATGTAGCTGTCCAGTTTTCCTAACATCACTTATTGTAGAGACTGTCTTTTCCCATCGTATATTCTTGCTTCCTTCCTCATATTTTTTTTTTGAAAAGTCTCCTTGGGTACTGACCACTTTTATTTATATTTATACAAAATTCAGCCTTAAGCAGGTCAGCAATTCAAAAATTACATGGTCAAGTAAATGAAACCAAAGAAACCTGGAAGTTCTAAGGCCCAATAATTACATTTCAGGTAGATGGAATCAGACAGAAAAGAAATCAGCACATGTTCATCCAGCAAACAGATCTTCCAGCAAACTCACCTGAATTGTCCAAACTAAAGGCAATCTGAGCTCTCTCATCGACAAGGAGGAAATAACCAAAGATTGCCTGCCTGCATCTAATGGCCAGGGACATGGGTTTAGTTCTGGACTCTATCCTGTTCCATTGATCTATGTGCCTATTTTTGTGCCAAAACCATACTGTTTTGATTGCATGAAGACATGCTCAATACATCACTAATCATCAAGGAAATGCAAATAAAAACCACAATGGGATATCACCTCACACCTGTCAGAAAGGCTAGTATCAAAAAGATAAGCAATAACGAGGATTGGTGAGTCTGTAGAGAAAAGGGAACACTTGTGCACTGTTGGTGGGAATGCAAACTGGTGCAACCACTGTGGAAAACACTATGAAGATTCCTCAAAACTTAAAAATAGAAACACCGTGTGACCAGTAGTTCTAATACTGTGTATTCACCCAAAGAAAACAAAAACACTAATTCAAAAAGATATATGAATCTCTATGTTTACTGCAGCATTATTCACAATAGCCAAGATATAGTAGCAATCCAAGCATCCATCAATAGATGAATGGATAAGGAAGACAGATATAGTAATATTACTCAGCCATAAAAGAGAAAGATCTTGCAGTTTGCAAGAACATGAATGGACCTAGAGAGTATTATGCTAAGTGAAATAAGTCAGAGAGAGAAAGGTAAATACCACATAATTTCACTTGTCTGTGGAATCTAAAAAAAAAAAAAAAGCCAACAAACAACCTAGAAACACTCATAAGTACAGGGAACAACCTGGTGAGAAACAAACTTGAAGGGAGGGAGGTCGTGGTGGATGGACGAAATAGATAAGGGCATTAAGAGATAGAAACTTCCAGTTATAAAATAAATTAGTCACAGAGATGACAAGTACTACATAGGAAATACAGTCAATAATATTGTAATGACATTGTATGGTGACAGTGACTTTACTTGTGGCGAGCACTGAGTAATGTATGGAATTGCCAAGTCACTATGTTATACCCCTGAAACTAATATAACACTGCATGTCAATTATATTTCAATAGTTATTTTAAGTTGTAGCTTTGAAACCATATGGGAGAGTTTGGGGCCCCATTTTCTTTGGGGATGATTAATTGCTCTCACTGATGATCTTCTTGGCCATTGATAAACATTCTAAGTTTCCCTCTGAGCTATGTGACTGAAACAAAAAAGACATGAGTGGAGTAACCAAGGACAGAATATTACTTCTTTAACCCATCTTTGCCCACCCTAATTTCTTCTCAGCCCTTAGCTAATTTTTGACTCACTCTGAACAGGAAAATAATCAAACAAGTGACCAAAGAAGCCTTTGGAATTACACCTCTGCCCCCACACCTGAAGTCCCCAAGATGAGATCAGCGAGAGTCTCCCAATAAAGCAACCTGAAATAATAGATGTGCCTCTGGACCACTGCCTCCTAGGTCAGGATGCAACCTTTGCAGAGCGCTCAAAGTGCACAAGCCACCTTCCCCTCCATTTACTCAGGGCTCTGTCTAAATGTAATCATAAAACCAGACTATATTGGACCATCAGGAAGTACTACATTTTTCTAGGAGAACATTATCTATCTCAGGGAGTGCATCTAAAGAAGCACTGCTGTTATCTGTCTAAAATGCATGATGATAATAAAGCACTTTGCATCTGGGCTGAAAGATTTCATCTAAGATGTGTTTACTCCTGAATGGACAGAACCACTTTGTAGTATCCTTACTTAGAAGGACTCTGGAATATAAATGAGAGCTCGGGGAGAGATGGGAGCCAGCGTGAGCAGCGCTCCACTGGCCAGTGGCACTATTGATTTCGCCTCCCAGGCAGAACAAGAGCGTGATCTACGCTAATCAAGGAAGGGCCAAGAGGCGTGGTTTCAGCTAACCCTTATATTCTGATTTAATCCAAACACTGTCATTCTATATACACTCAGAGCATACAGTATGGGTAAGACTAAAGTGCTGGGTTAGTCATTTGAAAATTCCCTCCTGAAAGAGAACAAAGGAGATGAAAAGCCCTGGATTTGCCACACCAAAGCCCTCCTCCTCTTGGGGGTTCATTTCTACGTGATATTGTAGCTAAACGATCACTCCTGAGTTTGCCATAGATGTACCTAATGGATATGTGAGGAAGATTCCATGTTTGTAGCTTTTTAAAGAATAAAAACCCACAACAATGCAGGTTTTGTCAAAAACCACAAGCTGTTCTGTTTGGCCATCGAAGCACCTCCTGCTCCAGCTTTATCGTTGCTGCTGAACAAGTACACAGACTGCGGCTGAATGAAGAGGAGTATGAAGCTCGCCGGTTTACGACTGGGTTAGAAAGCTCTGAAATAGGACCCAAGCCAGCAGCTGTTATCTTTATTGTGCAGAGTGACTGAGTTCGACTTCTGGATCACTGGGTTGGGGCGATACTTCTGCAAAGAAGCAAATGGTGCTGTCAATGTAGAGGAAAGGAAGTCCCAGCAGCTTAGGTGTTAGCTACAAGGCAATGGAAGGGAGGGGGAAGGAGATGCCTGTCAAGTGATGCAGATAATGGAGAAAGATAAGCCTTAGATCATAAATCAGCTTGCCGCCACCACCTATGGCTTTGAAAGGGCACTGTTGTTTTTTACTGTATCACGAGCTCATTAATACGGTCTGCAGTCATTACAGGTGGTAGGAGAGAGAACATAATTTACATATTAAGTAGTTAATCGTGGATTCCGCGGCGTTCCCATTCTCAAATGCACGCCTTTCTAAAACAGTCCAAGGGCACAGTTCAGGTTCATGTCGTTAAAGTTTTCTTCTGTCTATAAAATGGATGCTTGTTAAAAGTTATGATTTCAGTACAATTGCACAGGCTGTTTCCCAGGGTGAACCTGTGACCTCTTGTCTGAAATGGAGGTGGGAACTTGTCCAACATGAATGATTATTCCCACTGACACTTTGATGAAGTTAATGGACACAATTTACATGAAGGGCCACATCTGAGAGCTCTCAGTAGGGGTGGGTATGAATAATATTAACTTCTGTAATGCAAAACCATAAAAATCAATTAATTTTATTATCATAAATAAAATTATATTAATAAAATTCTCTTATTTTCAAAAATTTTATGGTTACTGGGGTAGTTGGATGACTCTTTAAACTCCACATCTTTCTACTATTGGTTGTCACAATAACTATAGGCTGCCAGCTGGGTGGAAAGAGGCCTGGCTTCCAGGGGAGAGTTTATTGATAAACCCAAATAGGGCCTGGGGTTGTATAGTTAGGGTAGAGTTAGTTAGGTATGCTCTGTAAATCAATGCTTTCTTTAAAACAGCAAGTTCCAATAATGGACATCTTGGCACATAGCACAGAAGAATGATGTAGAATAGCTAGTGTTCTCTGTGGGTGGAACCGGTTCCCCTCTTTCAAAAGTAGATTTCTCTCACCATCTGCATGACACTCAGTGGGCTTACCCATGGATTAGATTGTATATCTGCAAAAAATATGCCATGAAAATGACATTCAGGAGCCCTGGTTGGGACCATCTTGGAGGATTTTTTAAATGCATCTATTTTTCTTATTATTAAAATAATATATTACTCTAAAGGAATACATTGGATTGTAAAAATAGAGATGAAAAATGCCTGTGACTCTAACTCATAACCACCGTAGTAGCCTTTTGGTGCTTGCTTTCAAGTATTTTTTTCCCACTTATCTTGGAATTATCCCTCACCATAGTTTATTCTGCCAGGAATACTGAGGAAATGATATATGCTATTGTATTCTATTTTCAGTGGAAAGTGTGGAGGATGTAACAATAGATTTGTTTTAATAAACATGATCAAAGGATGTTTTGGGTGTTTTAGGAATTTTCCAAATGTACAACCATTATGTGTCAATCATTATGATCATGAAATTAGTGAATGCTACATGACTATCCAGAGGTCATTAACTATAAGCCATGCATGAAGCAGAATTCTGCAAATATTTACAACTGTTATCTGGTATCTTATCAGAGTCTACTTTTTTCCACACCCCTGAACAACCATGCTTGCTTCTTAATGCAGCATCAAAGACTCCCTTTTCTGCACATATCTGCAGAAGGAAACTTCCTATTCCTTTCTCGCTCTATCCTTATGTTCTGATGTTGGTATATTCCTACCCAAACTGTTTCTGCTCTTTCTCCACATTCATTCATTTAAATTACTGTATATTGAAAACTTGGTCAAGTCCTATACTAGGCATCAAGACTATCAACCTAAATAAAAATGAAATCTCCTTGCTTTTTCCTGCATTTCAGAAGGGTTTCTGATACAGTTGAAGATACAGGATCTTAGGCTGGTCTAAGGACTGGTGAATTTCTTCATTTGATTTTAGGAATTTAACTATCTAAATGTTAATTGACTTAGTACTTCGCTGATGAAATGAGAAAGCAAGTAAGCTCACACATACGGTATTATGTTCTCAGGATCTGAAAGAGGAATTTGAACTGTGAAATACTAGTGCTGCCTGTGGACCCTAGAAAAGTATTTGCCTTACTGAGGCTTGGTCCTAGGATGGAGGCTACCTGCCTAGTTGGTCCTCCTGGAAATCACAGCAGGTGGAATTCTCACTTGAGTCCACCTGCACCAAACATCTATGTCAGTACCTTGAAGAATTCTTCTACTTAGTACATTATAAAAAACAACAACAACAACAACAACAACAACAACAGAGGGATTGATTTAGTAAGATCCATATGTAATAAAAATCCTACCTAAGTGACTATAAAATTAACTTTGGCATTAAAATAAATACTGTAAAATCCAGCATCTCTTCTCCAGGCGATCAAGGCCTTTCTGGCCACTTAGATGTTTCAAATGAGAAAAGTGCTAGGTAACAATTTGTTATATTCTTAGCTCAGTATAAGACCTAGGGAGAAAATTAAGTCCATGCCCTGGAACTCTCATAGCCCCATCCCCAAATACAATGGAATATATAGACACATATATAAAGTACAATAAATAAAAACTTCTTGCCAGAATAGTTATTCTAACAAAACGTTCTAACTTTTTTGTTTGCAAAATTTGCAAACTTCTTAAAAGGGATGGGAAATATATTAATATTTGGTGAGAAATGCTATATAATAGGCATAGTTAATGTGACCCTTACAAGGCTTATAGAGTTTAAAGAATTTTTCTGAAGTCACAAGGTAACAATGGATCCAACTGAATTTCAAAATCTAGTCTACATGACACTGATATCCTTGCTGTTTCTAACCTATCAAATTGCCTCAGGAAAGGTAGCTCCCTCTCCTTAATCCCACACCATTCCCATTCTATGAAGGCCTTATTTCTTCACTCATACTACAATTTTTTATTTAGCACCTGTCAAGCAAATGTTGTGATAAGCATTGAAATAACTGTTTAACAATAATTGTAGGTAATTATCTTTATGTGTGTGATTATTCAAATTAATATTTTAATATTTTTATTTGTGAAACATTCTGGTATAATGAATTACACATTAGTTAATATAATAAACAACCTTATCATCACTCAGATTTAACATGAGCAACTATTGTGCCACATCCATTTTCTCTTATTCATTAAGAACTAAAATCCAGGGGCGCCTGGGGAGCTCAGTCAGTTGGGCGTCCAACTTCGGCTCAGGTCATGATCTCACACTCCGTGAGTTCAAGCCCTGCGTCGGGCTCTATGCTGACAGCTTGAAGCCTGGAGCCTGCTTCCGATTCTGTGTCTCCCTCTCTCTCTGACCCTCCCCCCATTCATGCTCTCTCTGTCTCAAAAATAAATACACGTTAAAAAAAATTTTTTTAAATAAAATCCAAAGCTCCCAACCTCCATCCTCAGAGTTAGCCTAGAAGTTGGTAACTATGATTTGCATGCATGTTTTTATACTCTCATTACATATTTATCTCTAAAGGTCCAGTTTTTTTTTTCTGTTCTTCATGGAATGGACCTTAGGAAGACCTACTCTTTTTAACCCTGGAATCTGCAAGACACTGGTCACCAGTTCCATTTCTGTGAAGGAATAATGAGCATCTATTTTTCTATTTCTACAACACCATTGCCCTCTATGAGGGACATAGTGAGCACTATGAAATCATTGGTGGATAGGAGATTGGATTTATAGAAATGGTGACCAGGATATCCTGAGAGAGAGTGCGTAGGAGAGATCATAGAAGACTAACAGGTCCTAAAATGGCTTCTGTACTTGTGATGCCATTAGCTAAGACCGAAGAATTGCTAAAATAGGACAGGTTTTGAAGGGGAGTAGGTAGGATTTGGGATTCCTTACATGTCAAGTGACAGTGAGACTTCTAGCTAGAAACAATGGAATCATAGAGCATATTACAGAAGAGGTATGCGCGCGTGTGTGTGTGTGTGTGTGTGTGTGTGTGAGAGAGAGAGAGAGAGAGAGAGAGAGAGAGAGAGAGTATAAGGATAATGAATTTAACTCACATTACAACTTGAATGAACACATAAAATGTAGTTTCTTCATTTGGTCTGAGTTCAAATGGTCTTATTTACAAGTCCCATTTACTAAGAAGAGATGTGGGTGTAACTAAATGGCCCATCTAAGTTTAATTGTTTTCCAATCACTAATTTAATTACCCCTTTAAGATTAATTGTCTAGACTCTTATTTAGCTGCCTCCCATAACCCCTCTGATATGACATCATGGGTGTGGGAGTGGAGTACTCAAGTGACTTCAAAGTAGGAGGGTGAAAAGAGTCCTCAGATCCATATGGCATTTTCTGAATCTTCATGGCGTGGACAGCAAAAGGCCAGACAGCTGTCCTCTGAAGTATGGTTGGCCAAGTTCTGTGTATTTATATCTTCTGTTGACATCTGTAATTTATGTAACCATTTCTTCTCTGGCTCTTCTCTTGGTTAGTCACAGACTGGTGGCCTCTCTCTGTCAATGTAGTCTCACATTGTCAATTCATGGCTATAGATGTGTTTAAATCATGCCCCTGTTCTCCATCTGACCCTTCCTGCCCAGAATGATCCACTCCCAGCCTCTGCTATGGATTCTCAATAGCAGGCCCCAGGGCAGGCCCCAGCTCTCTCTTTTAGAAGAGAAAAATGAGTCTTCTCCCTGATTGCAGGGCTCTGCCTGCCTATGTTGAGGCTGTCAACATGTTGTTGGAAGTCTACTTTGCATAGTGGCTTTCTCCTAAAGCTCCAACATGGATGAGGTTAGTTTCTCTACCATGGATGATCTTCTCCTTTATTTGAATACTGGGGTAGGGAGACCAGAACACACATCTGACAATCTTGCTTGCCTCTTTGCTCTTTCTTGCTTAACAAGTCCCCAGGAGTAGAAGGGGTATTTTAAAAAAACAATCAAAAAGACTACCTCTAATCTTCCTTCCTGACTCAGCCTCTTACTTACACCTTAAAATAGGATGGGGTGTATCTGCTATAACAGGGTGAGGACTCAATGATTTGAGTCCTTTAGGTTTAATATTTTATGAGTTAAATGGGGCGTGAGGGGGGTGCTAAAGAAATTTAGCAAATCTACTCTTTCTACACATAACTTGACTTTCAAGCCTATTTTCATGCAAACAGACCAAGTACCAGTGCTTTTTTCCAACAGACTTCAGGAAAGTAAGTTGTCACTCCATTCAAAATTGAAACTGTTTAGAGAAGATTGGTATGTAAGAATGTTCTCTCTCATTATCAAAGAAATGGCTTCAACATAATCAAAATAGCAGAGCAAAGTTCATGACTTAATGGTGAAAATCAAAATGCCTTAGTTTAATGTTGCACAATAGTAGCTCTATTACATGTAGATTTGGAGTCATGACGGAATACACAGTAGTCAGTGGAACTTATAAGAAAAAAGAGATGACAGAGTGTAGAGGGAGAAAAAAATACTGAGGAATACCAACATTTGACCAGCAAATAGTAAGAGAGGCCAAATAAAAAGTTGAGGGACAAGAAGGAAGCAAGAGAATGAGAAGTAAATAGCATCATAGATCATTTCTTTTGTTTTTTTTAATAAGAAATTTATTGTCAAATTGGTTTCCATACAACACCCAGTGCTCATCCCAACAGGTGCCCTCCTCAATGTCCATTACCCACTTTCCCCTCCCTCCCACCCCCCATCAACCTTCAGTTTATTCTCAGTTTTTAAGTCTCTTATGGTTTGCCTCCCTCCCTCTCTAACATTTTTTTCCCTTCCCCTCCCCCATGGTCTTCTGTTAAGTTTCTCAGGATCCACATAAGAGTGAAAACATATGGTATCTGTCTTTCTCTGTATGACTTATTTCACTTAGCATAACACTCTCCAGTTCCATCCACATTGCTACAAAAGGCCTTATATTTCATTCTTTCTCATTACCAAGTAGTATTCCACTGTATATATAAACCACAACTTCTTTATCCATTCATCAGTTGATGGAAATTTAGGCTTTTTCTGTAATTTGGCTATTGTTGAAAGTGCTGCTATAAACATTGGGGTACAAGTGCTCCTATGCATCAGCACTCCTGTATCCCTTGGGTAAATTCCTAGCAGTGCTATTGCTGGGTCATAGGGTAGATCTAGTTTTAATTTTTTGAGGAACCTCCATGCTGTTTTCCAGAGTGGCTGCACCAGTTTGCATTCCCACCAACAGTGCAAGAGGGTTCCTGTTTCTCCACATCCTCTCCAACATCTATAGTTTCCTGATTTGTTCATTTTAGCCACTCTGGCTGGCGTGAGGTGATATCTCAGTGTGGTTTTGATTTGTATTTCCCTGATGAGGAGTGCCAATAGGCACATGAAAAGATGCTCAATGTATGGATCATTTCTAAAGGCCACAGTGCTACATGCTACACAAGGTCAAGTAAGGTAATAAAATCAGTCCAATGCATCTTAAAATTAAGAGGTCACTGGCAGGTTTAGCAAAAATAATTCTGATAAGTTGGTGGGCTCAGAAATTCTTAATAGGGCTAAGGAATCAAAGAGAAGTGAAAAAGTTAATAAAGTAAGTTGTCTTTAAGAAAATTTGTTGTTGGGGCGCCTGGGCTGCTCAGTCGGTTAAGCATCAGACTTTGGCTCAGGTCATGATCTCACAGCTCATGAGTTCCAGCCCCCCCCCCCCCATCAGGCTCTGTGCTGACAGCTCAGAGCATGGAGCCTGCTTCAGATTCTGTGTCTCCCTCTCCATGTGCCCCTCCCCTGCTCATGCTCTGTCTCTCTCTGTCTGTCTGTCTCTCTCTCTCAGAAATAAACATTAAAAAAAAATTTTTTAAATATTGTTAAGGGAAGAATAAATGCAGCTTAAGAGAATGTAAGCAGAGGCTCAGGTAAGGTTATTTTTAAGAAAGAAAACTGTGTCTATCAAGATAGGTTAACTTTACTGTAGTAATTAAAAACCTAAAACTCTGAAGATGTATTTCTCCTGTAGATGACAGGTCTCATGAAGGCTGTCAAAGGCCTGATGTGTTTATTATAGTCACTTGGGAGTCCAGAAAAAATGGAGGCTCGATCATCTTGGCTTTCAGGAGCATCTGGTGTCAGTGAAACTCACACCTATTATTAGCCAAAGCAAGTCACATGGTCATATTTAACTTCCAAAAGAACAGGGAAATGCAACCATATAGTATCAACGAATAGAAAATATAACTATTTGTGTATATGCTTATTGTCCACTGTGGGAAAGGGTGACTTGCCCACAGCAAAGCAAGTGAATCAGTAGGGAGGGTGAAGAAGTTGAAGACTAACTAGAGACAGGAATTGATTGAGAACATGGTCTTAGAAAGAAGAAGGAGAGGAGAATATAGAGCATGAGATGATGGGAGAGCTTTTGGGAAGCTCCATTTGTCCTTAGAGAGGGGGAGGAAGAAGTGAGGATGACCATGGATGGAAATGGGTATGTGTAGGTCATATTTGATAATTTTTTTTCTATGAAATAGGAGGCAAAATCAATGACTGGGTATGAGACCATCAGGGTTAGACTGAGGGCACTGATAAATTTGATGCAAGTTTAGAATTATTATTCTAGCAAATGGAAGATGAAGCTGTTTAAAGGTTGCATGAGTAATTCTGGTTCACAGTATGATTCCAGGTGTTTTCAGTAGGAATGTTTAAAATTGCACCACTCTGGGTGGTTGTCTAATTTTCTCCAACAGTGAGAGGGAAGGAAGGGTGACCTGAGATGGTTGAATTGTTCAATGTTTGGAGTTTTGCAGGCCAGGTGCAACAGACAATTGAGAGGAGGAGGGTGTAAGGGCACTGGCAGGAAAGAGACTGAGGGGATAAACCAGGAAAGTAGCTCATCAACTGGAAGGAAAGAAAATGTTGACCAAGTTCTTTTTCCCTAATGGAAATTATGACTTTTGAGACTCCCTGATAAAGCAAATCCCGTGGAAATATAATGACAGCTGTTTATAGGAGTCCAATTAAATCAAGTAAGATTTGTATTCTCTCTTTGGTAAACCTCCCAGAAGAGACTTCTAGCAGAACTACTTTGTCACTGGGAGTTACGACTATGCAGGTAGCTAATAAATCTACCCCTTTTGATGAACACATGAATGCGTCATGGGAGCCTAATATATTTTATCCAGCAAGAAAAGATGGATTCTAGTAAACTTGGTTTGCAATTCTGAAGACATAAATCACTTTAAGAACAATCATTAGGACTAAAGACACCAACATAATAGAAAGCCTGGATATCATTTAGCAAAAAACTTGATTAGAACCAGGGAACAAATATAAATTCAGAATTTATTTTTTTAGAATATATATTTTTGAAATAAGTTCTGGATAGGGGGATATTACATTTAGGAATATTTACTTCCCTGGTTGAAAATTTCCACATAGAGGTAGCAATTGAAAAGCTATGAAATCTAGCATGCTGACATCCAACTGCTTTACATTTACATATCCAAGAATGTGAGGATTATCTGTACAGAGAGGCTGGAAAGCTGAAATGTTTTTATGTTCTTATTCCCACTTTTCCCCCCTGGGTCATAGGTTATTTCTTTTGCTGCTTCATTTCCAAACTCAAACTTGAATTGGACACACTTTTTATTATCTTGTATCTCTTAAATAAGGAAAGAAGAGGTATTATATCTGGTGATAAAAATAGACCAGAGAGAGTACTATAAAAAAGGCCAGCTTGGTCTGATCCTGAAAACTTCAACCAAAAATGTAACCTGTGCTTTAGTTATTGCCAGTAAGGACTGGATCAAGTCCAAGAGGAGGTAGTTTTAATCAATTGTTTTTAGGAGGAGAGTCTATAACCTACTGGCTTGAAAATCTTCGAACGGTAAGTCTTGTAGAGATATAGCAGACTTGCCAAAATTGCATTACCGCTTCAAACCATCACAAATTACACTGCACTTTAAGTTTTATTACCAAGTAAGACAGCACACAAATTCATTTCCATGTCTGTTGCCAATTTAAATGAATGGCTGGCTCCTGCCAGCTCAGGAAGACACCGGAGGAAATGTTGCACAGATCATTGGTGCATGGAATAAATGATAGCAGGCCCCTTGGTCATTTAATATCAGAGTAAAATTTATACTTTAAGTAGGCTTTAAAGATGTAATGTGAATTATGCTATGTGAGGGTAATAATTCAAAAAAGCAACCATATTAAATGCCTACTATGTACTCAGAACCATTCTAGATGCTGTAGATGATACAGAATTAAAAGATAGAAACTTTATCCTTAGAGCTTCTTCTATGATTAGTCAAAGCAAACTAACACATAGGAAAATATTTAAGACACCATGTAATTAGGGTTAAATATTTTGGTGCACCCAATAGGAATTCAAAGAAAAGAAAGATCAGTAAGAAATAAGAATAGTCATAGCAGTCAAGGTCTTGAAGATCTGAAAGAGAGAAGAAAAATGAATATCCCAAGCAAAGAAATAGTATGAACAACAGAAGAACTTAGGAATTTGGGGGGGGGGGGGGGCAAATTCATAGGAGTCATGGGATTCATTTGACTAGAGGAGGTTTGATCAATAGAGGACTTCTGGAGATTCGAACAAGGCCAAAGCATGAAAGAACTTAAAAACATAGCAGGGGCACTGAATACTGAGTAGATATGGGCTATTTCTTCCCTCCAAACTCTCAGCTGACCCTGAACAGCCCTATTGACAAGAAGGGGCATATATTCATCTGTGATCTACTGGGCTAAGAGTACTTTTGTGGCAGATTGAGTTGGATTAGAAATACAACCAGTCTGGAGGCCAAAAAGCAGGTAAGAAGAGAATGAGCAGTTAATAGCCTACCAGAATTGGAAAGTGAAGACCCTAAGTCCCTTGGGAAAATGAAGGGATAAGGCCAGGACAGAGGCTGAAATGTGGAGGACAGGAAAGGAAAGAAGACATTGATTTTTTGAGAAAAGATAAAAATAAAAGAAAAATTAAAGGTCAGAGAACGAAGACTAGAAAGATTAGAAAGGTGAGAAATAAGATATAAAGTATATAACCTGTTTTTAAAAAATGAAACTCAAAGAAAGTGAAAAAGGAAAGTAAAATAAACTTCAGGGAGGAGGCCATGGAATCAGGCATTGCAATAGTAAGAGAAGGAAAAACAGCAGTAGCCTAGGGCAAATACATCGTGAGTGGCAAGGAAATATGATAGGAGGTGAAAGGAGACAAGGGGTAAAGACGGGGTAAATGAACTGAGGCAATATTAAGATATCATAGGTAAGCATATTTGAGAAGAGAGGGCAGAGGGGGAAGATGAGTAAGCAACTTCTGGGAAACAGAAGACATTCAACATTGCTTTTCCTGCCTTGTCCTTCCCAGGGACCAGCACTGCCAATCTCAAACCCAAGTAAGCGCCAGCAGGGTAACAGACTCCTCAGGGCTCCCACTACCCCAAGATATCTCAGGGATGTTAACATAATCGTAAGGCCTCACATTCAGACTCCAGAACCTCAGTTAACAATGTATTGCCACTCCGCAATTTTTTATTCATTGTTAATTTAGCTTTCTATTACCTTTCCCACAATACAAGTTCCTAAGCTTTCCCTTCTCCCAAGCCCTCAAAACCACCCAGTCTGCATCTACCCTGGACTTATTCTCTTAACCAGCCTTTTTTTGAGAGAAAGAAAAAAGGAAGGAAGGAAAATGGGAGTGGGGGAGGGAGAGGGAGAGGAAGAAAGGAAGAAAAAAGAAAAGAAAGCTTCCCATTCCCTCTAATGTTACTCCTTCCCTGCTTTCTACCTTGGACGCCCCGCGGACCTTGTTGGATCAAGCAGCCCTGGTTGTCAATGGTCAACCTTTCTTTAACATCCCTCACCCACACACTTCTGACTTACTTGAAGCCTCTTTTCTTCAAAACATGTTGTGCTTCCAACCTTGGCTGTCTGGCCTCTGCCTCTGTAACAGTATTAACCCTTTTATACATCTTTAAAAACAAAAACAAAAACAAAAACAAACAAGGGACCACACCTCCTTCCTGAAGTTTCTCCCCTCTTTCTTCTACATCAGGATTCCTAGCCGCAAGCACTGGAAGTTAACCTCTGATGAAATAATACAAAATACACACTTATTAAAATGTTACTGAGTTGTTGACAGAATCTTTGGAAGGGCTGAAAAACCAGACTTGAGGGCAAAGTTTTCAAAATCGGACCCCCAAACCAGACTTTGAGAACAGCCTTTGACAACTGCTGTCCCACCACCACCTCCTCTGAGCACCACCAGCTACCATCTGGATTCCTGCCAAGAACTTAACTCTACCACAAACACACTACCACCAATACGGTTGCCACTTCTGATCAGAGAAGAAGTCTTGCAGCCACCGCAGTCTGCAAAACCCCAATGCCTTTTGCTTCCTCCCTTGCTAGAAAAATAGAGGCACACAAACTTCCTTCTCCCCATTGCTCACGTCAGAACTGAAATCTCACACAAGTGCGACTGATTAGCAGAGCCCAGTAGGTATTTAGTGCATACCACTGAATGAAAGAAGGAAAAATATAAATAATAGGAAGCATAAATTAGAATCATAGTCATTAACTCTGGGCACCCAGAGTAATTGTTTTTCTTTGCCTCCATTTGAATTATAGTCACACCCAGAGCCCAACGTGTCTGTGGCTCTATTACTATTGTATACTTCCAGGATGAGTAAAGAAAATTCTATTAGCTACCAACTGGCACACATAGATTAGAATTTGTTTTTTAAACTGACGCCCAAGTCAGCTTCCTCCATGCTACATCCATATGCTACCCCAGATGTGATGCCTGTTTCATTTTAGGGGCTATTATGCCTGCCTCATCTTTGCTTCCAGAACATCTATGCCGACACTGTAATAATTCCTGCAGTCAGAGACATTTGAAAAGTTCTATAATAGTGAAATGATGCTTTTTAAAATTTGCATAAGTCATATCCATTCATGGTTCATGTTTTCCTTAATATACATTCTATATTAGCATCAAGCCAATGCAATAAAAACTCATTAATCCAGGCCCCACTCATTTTAAACTCAATCCCCCCTGATGACTCGTTTCTGCTTCTGTTTCTTTCCTCTCACCTAGAATGCCTTTTTCATTCAACTCAAATTTATGTCTATCGGCTCCTTCCAAACTGAATTCAAGATTACCTATTCCAAAAGCCTTCTTCGATTAAACCCACCTGATTCTGATCTCTCTAAAGTGCTGCACCCTATCAGAACTTATGAACTCTGTCTGTCCTTTGCTTTTGCAGTTGTGAATGTGATGCTTTTATTGGTTTTATGCCATTCTCTATGTGAATGTTTTCTCCCCAGCCAGGGGATAGTTCTTAGGGAGAAGGGGCCATATTGTCTGCTTTCTGTGTATACCACTCCCTGCCACAGGCTACCTCTGTACTACCCTGAAGTAGGCATCCAGGACATTCCCCCAGAGGAAAGGGACATACTCAAGGTGAAGGCAGAAATTGCAAAATGTAACCCATTCTCTTAAAAATAATTTCAAACCTTAATCTTACCAACAGTAAAAGTATGCCACCAGGAACTAACACTATCTTACAATGCCATCTTTAAAGATGATGAGAAATGATGAAGCCACATATGCAGCAGGCAACAGCTAAATTATTTAAAAAGGAAGAAACCACGTGGAGGGATTTCAGCACTGAATCTCTGTTGTGATCTATGACAGGTAACTTACTACACATTTTGATGAACTGTCATAACCCAAGTTACTAAGAGAATAAGATGCAGAATATTTTATTCCACAAGTATAAAGAAATAATGTGTTCACTTTGTGGACTGAAATTTCAAAAGAACGAAGGTTTTTGTAAATTATCTGTTTGGCAATTTTTCATCATATATAACTTTCACTTTTTTTTCCAAAACAAACAATGAAAATGACATTTTATGAAACAATATGAGATTTGAACTCTGAGAAGATATTTGATGATTTTAAGGATTTTTTTTTCCTTTGGAGGACTCTGATAATGACATTATGTTTGTGTTTGAGCAAAGTCCTTATCTTGTAGAAATACATATGGAAATACTTACGAATGAAATAATGTACCTGTGATTTACTTCAAGATGATAAAAAAAGTTCTTTATATACATTGGTTTAATTATTATAATACCTTACAAAGTAGATGGTGTTCTGCTCACTTTACAGACCAGGAAACAGGTTTAAAAAGGTTAAATTTCTAAGATCATATAGCTAATAACTGACAAAGTCAGAATCCAAACTGAGAACTATTTAATAGCAAATTCCACATTCATAACCACAAAGACACACTGCCTATTTTAACATGACACAAAAATAAGATATTCCTTTTTTGCAAAAGGAAATATTTATTAAGTAGTACATAATTATGATTTGATTTTGTGGTCTTTATATTAAAGGATACTCAAGGGAATGTAACTTACTTAAGAAGACAAAATATTCAGCAGATATATAAACCATCTATAACTGATAAGGTATTGACAAGAAGTAAAAATCACATATTTATAGTATTCATTATGTTCATATTATCTTACTGAAAAGATTTTTGACTTGGGTTCATCATCTGCTGTTTCCCATATCCATTCAGCTAATAAATATATACTTCTTAGAAAATTAACAATTAAAGAGTCTATTCAATTAAGCAAATATTTACTTAATAGCTTTCATATTTCAAGCCCTGTGTGTGAATCTAAAAGTCTAGAAATGAGTTAGATATTCCCTTTCTCTACCCTCATACCTCCCAAAGAGTTTAGAATCTAGTTACTGAGAAAGGCCACAAAAATGACCTTAAAACAAACTATAACAGGTGCTGTGAGAAAAGAGCAAAGTTCTATTAGAGTTCAAAAGAAAAAGGACAAAGCTTCATGGATGAAATAATATTTGAGGTTAATAAGACTTCAGCATTGTATTACTGAGGGTATAGACTGAGCTTCTGTAGCATAAAGACCTCAAAATTCAGGGGTTTGAATAAAATAGCTTATTTCTTCCCCGTCTAGGAGTCCGTAGGTGAAGGTCCAGGGCAAACAGGGAAACTCCATCATCTTAACTTATGGGTTCCATGGTTGCTCTACAGTCTTTGCCATTTTTCAGCCTGTGAAAATGAAGAAAGAGAGGTCCACAGCAAACAATTCCCTTTGAGTAGTAATATTAAAGTTGGACTCTTACTTCCACTCACATCCTATATTCTATAACTTAGTCACATGGCTGTCCCTACCTACAAGAGAAGCTGGAAAAAGTAGTCTCTCTACTTGTGCAACTCTGTAGCTGGCAAAAGCACAGAGTTGTTTACAAAAGGAAAAAGTAGAGAATTGACACTGAATGCACTCAGTAGCCCCTGTGGCCAACCTAATATCCATGTTTGCCCTTGTTCCCACATGCAGAATGCACTCACCCCCTGCTCAAAGGAGACAATCCAACACCCATTCTGACACAGCAGCATATTCAAAGTCCAGGAACTCGGGGTGATGTGCTGTTCTTGTAACGTATAGATATAACTCCTCAAAGTCTAGTGACCTATGAAACAATTAACATGTTATCTGCTCCCCAACATGTAATAAGTAAATGAAAAGTGGTAATGTGATAACCACAGTAGTCACTCCCATATGGAAAGGGGAAGAATGTAGGAAATCACCAATTATGGCGACTATCAAATCTTCCTGAATAGGAATTGTGAATACTCTCTGCAACAGCAGTGAAGTAATTTCCTAGATTAGTCCATCAGACTGTCCTTGCTTTTGCTCTTTAAGAGTAACTCATCTGGCCATTGTCCAAGATTCTCAGCTTTACTCTCTAGGACACAGGTTATCCAACTTTTTTCTTATGGGGCCATAAAACCAACATTTCAGGCTTTGTGATCTATATATGGTGTCAAATACTTTCCTTTTCTGTTATTATTGCTGTTTTTTTTAATTTTATAATTCTTTAAAAATGTAAAACAATAGGACTATAAATAGGAACAGCCATTGTGGAAAACAGTATGGAGGTTCCTCAAAAAATTAGATTATGATCCAGCAATCCCATTTCTGGGTATTTATCCAGAGGAAATGAAATCACTATCTCAAAGAAATATCTGCACTCCTATGTTCACTGTAGCATTATTCACAATAGCCAAGGTACGAAAACAACCTAAGGGTTCCTCAGCAGACAAATAGGTAAAGAAAACACCACACACCCACACCCCCCTCCACACACACACAGAAATACTATTCAGCTTTAAAAAACAAAACAAAACAAAAACAACAAAACAAAGGAAATCTTTCCATTTGTGACAACATGGCTGAAACTAGAGCACTATGCTAAGTGAAATGAGCCAGACACAGAAAGACAAATACTCTATGATATCACTTACATATAGAATCTTTAAAAAAAATCACACTAATAAAAACAGAGGAGATTTATAGTTGCCAGGGGCTGGATGATGGGGGAAATACGGAAATGGTGGTCAAAGGGTACAAACTTTTAGTTATAAGGTGAATAAATTCTAAGAATCTAATATATAGCATGGTAACTACAGTTAACAATTCTGTATTGTATGTTTGCAATCTGCTAACAGAACAGACCTTAAACATTCTCAAAGAAAAGGTAACTATGTATAGTGGTAAATGTGTTAATTAAGTTGATTGTAGTAATTATTTCACAATGGATATATATGTTCGCCAAATCATCGTGTTTCACACTTTAAATATATTATAGATTTATTTATCAGTTATACCTCAATAAAGTTATAAAAATAAATTTGATTTAAAAATAAAACTTAGGGGCACCTGGGTGGCTCAGTCCGTTAAGTGTCCAACTTTGGCTCAGGTAATGATCTCGCGGTTCATGAGTTCAGCCCCGTGTAGGGCTCTGTGCTAACAGCTCAGAGCCTAGAGCCTGCTTCAGATTCTGTGTCTCCCTCTCTCTCTCTCTCTGCCCCTCCCCACTCATTCTCTCTCTCTCTCTCTCTCTCAAAAATAAGTAGACATTTTTTAAATCTTTTTAAAAATAAAACTTACAAAAATATAAAAAGAGTAATACCCTATAAACACTTTAATATTTTTATTAAAAAATAAATTAATAAAAACTAAAAATGTAAAACAATATTTAGCTCATAGGCCATAGAAAATGGATCACAGACTGAATTTAGCCTGATATCCATGTTCAATCCTTTTTGGTCAACCTCTGCCCTAGAGATTTTTTTGTCCATCATTATCCATGACCCCTTCCGTATTGCATTCTCCAGCATATGCTGTGTTTGGGAGCAACACAGCTCTTAGTGCATTTCCTGCTGGTGCAGTCTAGGAAAGCTGGGAGTTGTGTTAGGTATCAAAGCATCACAAAATGTCCAAGAACATGACTGGTTGCTTTGGCAATACAATTTTCTTCCAAACATACTAGTTTTTTAATCTATTTACTTCTAGTCAGTACCTTGTAAAAGTAACCACGGCCAAAGCTCTTTTCTGATCATCAGTTTTAAGCCTAACACTCCCCTCTGCTAGTCACTGGCATCTGTGTTTATCTTCCTCAATTTCATGACAGCTGCCTCATAGTCATCTGAGACAATATACGAGGCAGTACTCTTTACCTGATCTTCAAAGCTAGAAATCCCTGAGCAACAATCTGCATTCTTGCTGTTTGGTGGACAGAAGCAATTAGCTTGGTCAATTCTCACAAGGCCCCAAATTTCTGATCTCCCATTCATTTTAGATTGTGGACCATAGGCAGAGAGAGCATCCTTTATCAAATTTCTATTACCTCTCATCTCTACTTGCAAACTAGCCAATCCCTGCCTGAGCTCATCTTTTCTCATGCAGTAGTTTCTAAAAGGACCAAGAAGCAGCCAGAACTCACCAACATTCTGCCTTTTCCAATCACTTCCTCTAGAGTCATGGGTTCTAAAGTCAGGTGGCCCACATTCCAAATTACCACAGGAGAGAATTTTGCCTTTCAAATCAAAATAATTCAGCTAATGTGCATAAGGTGCACCTGAAGACCTGGTAACTTCCCTGTCCAAGCACACTTGGAGTTTCACAGGGTAAAGAAAGGCTATGGGTCTTTGGGGTAGGGTTCTTATGGAAGTGTTTGTCTCTTACTGCCGCAAAACCTGCGATTGGAAATTGTTCCAGTTTCCCTGCCTCTTGCTTAGGATCATCACTGCAATCCCATCCCCAAAACTGTCAGAAGAGTACTTTTCTGCCTTTGTAAGCCTTGCAGTTTGTCAGTTAGTTGAGGTTCATGAAGCAGGGAAAACAATAGCTTAACAAGAAAAGCAGAGAAGGAAAAAGGGACCATCTAGCATGTCTGCTATAGTCTCTTCACTTACCCAATGTGTTGCCACAGCTCAACAAGAGTTTTAGCCACTCATTATAAATGTAATGTGTCTGACATGCAGAAGTTACTCAGTCACTGGTACTTGTTATAAGACTTATTCCAGGGGAGAAAGGGAAGGACAAGGATGTTCTTGTGCAAGGATAGAAAAATTGTGAGATCTGTGTCTTAGTAAAATAAACATGACAGCTGGGAAGAGAATGGCTAGAAGTGCAGAGAGACAAGTTTCAAAAAGACCTGAAATCAGATGATGGCAGGAAGACTGGAAAAGGAAGGGATGGATATGAGGGGCTGAAAAAACAGAATACATAGAGCTTAAAAATCAAGTCAATGTAATAGGCAAATAAAATGTACTTTGCTTAGGTAACAATAAAGAAAAGGTACCATTAACCGAAATAGAGACATCAGACAGAAGTCTGTTTTGGAAATTATAAGATTAAATTGTTGCTAAGCAACCCAGAAACAGCTATCAAGCACAGAGCTTTAAATGAAATTCTGAAATCTATGATGTAGGCAAAGGCTATCAGTGGAGATTCAGAAGCCATAAAAAAGGAGATGGCATTTACTACCATAAAAGTGAGTACACATTCTAAAAGAAAGGGAATTGAAAGAAGTCCCTGAAAAAAATACTTATACTTGGATTTAAAGAAAATATATTGTGCTACATGCGTAGAAAAATTTCACTCAGCCACAAAAAGGAATGAAGTACTGATACACATTGCAAAATAAGTATGCCAACTGAAAGAATCCAAACCAACAAAGAGTAAATATGTACGAATCCATTTATATAACATTCCAGACAAGGAAACCAATGTATACTGACTGAAGGCACATCAGTAGTTGTTTGGGGTAGGGAAGAATGGACTGCAAAGGGCCAAAAGAATTGCTATAGGGTAATAGAAGTGTTTTCTAACCTGATTTTGATGGTGGTGGTTACCTGGATATATACATCGTCAAAACTCATAGAACTATACACTTTAAAAAGGTACATTTTATTATATGTAACTATATCTCAATAAAATTAATTTTTATAGCTTATATTTAGTGGTTAGAAGGAAGAAGAGACAGAGAGGGGTCAGAAAAGAAGTGTTCTTTATCCAAAGATATAAAAGATCTGTATGTTGAAAACTGTACAAAACTTATGAAGAAAACTGAAGAAGACACAAAGAAATGGAAAAACATTCCATGCTCATGGATTAGAAGAATAAATATTATTAAAATGTCAATATTACCCAAAGCAATATACACATTCAAAGATAGAAGAATAAATATTATTAAAATGTCAATACTACCCAAAGCAATCTACACATTCAAAGAAATCCCAATCAAACTTGCACTGGCATTCTTCTCAAAGCTAGAACAAACAATCCTAAAATTTGTATGGAACCACAAAAGACTCAGAGTAGCCAAAGTAATATTGGAAAAGAAAACCAAAGCAGGAGGCATCACAATCCCAGACCTTAGCCTCTACTACAAAGCTGTAATCATCAAGACAGTATGGTATTGGCACAAAAACAGACACATAGACCAATGGAACAGAACTCGTCCAGAATTGGACCCACAAACGTATGGCTGACTAATCTTTGACAAAGCAGGAAAGAGTATCCAATGGAAAAAAAAGACAGTCTCTTTAGCAAATAGTGCTGGGAGACCTGGATAGCAACATGCAGAAGAATGAAACTAGACCACTTTCTTACACCATACACAAAAATAAACTCAAAATTGATGAAAGTCCTAAATGTGAGACAGGAAAACATCAAAGCCCTAAAGGAGAAAGCAGGCAACAACCTCTTTATTCTCAGCCGCAGCCATTTCTTGCTTGACACATCTCCAAAGGCAAGGGAATTAAAAGCAAAAATGAACTATTGGGATATCATCAAAATAAAAAGTTTCTACACTGCAAAGGAAACAATCAACAAAACTAAAAGGCAACCAACGGAATGGGAGAAGATATTTACAAATGACATATTGGATAAAGGGTTAGTATCCAAAATCTATAAAGAACTTATCAAACTCAACACCCAAAAAACAAATAATCCAGTGAAGAAATGGGCAGAAGACATGAATAGATACTTTTCCAAAGAAGACATCCAGATGGCCAACAGACACATGAAAAGATGCTCAATGTCAGTCATCATCAAGGGAATACAAATCAAAACTACACTGAGATACCACCTCACACTGGTCAGAGTGGCTAAAATGAACAAATCAGGATATAGATGCTGACAAGGATATGGAGAAACAGGGACCTTCCTGCACTGTTGGTGGGAATACAAACTGGTGGAGCCACTCTGGAAAACAGTATGGAGGTTCCTCAAAAATTTAAAAATAGAACTACCCTACGACCCAGCAATAGCACTTCTAGGAATTTATCCAAAGGATACAGGTATGCTGATTCATACGGGCACATGTACCCCAATATTTATAGCAGCACTTTCAACAATAGCCAAATTATGGAAAAAGCATAAAGGCCCATCAACTGGTGAATGGATAAAGAAGATGTGGTTTATATATACAATGGAATACTACTTGGCAATGAGAAAGAATGAAATCATGCCATTTGTGGTAACATGGATGGAACTGGGAGGTATTATGCTGAGTGAAATAAGTCAGTCAGAGAAAGAGAGATATCATATGTTTTTACTCATATGTGGATCTTGAGAAACTTAACAGAAGACCATGGGGGAAGGGAAGGGGAAATAAAAAAACAGTTACAAGCAGAGAGGGAGGGAGGCAAACCATGAGACTCTTAAATAGGAGAACAATCTGAGGGATGATGGGGGTGGGGGAGAGGGGAAAATCGGTGGTGGACATTGAGGAGGGCACTTGGGATGAGCACTGGGTGTTGTATGTAAGTGAAGAACCACATGAATCTACCCCCAAAAACCAAGAGCACACTTTACACACTGTATGTTAGCCAATTTGACAATAAATTATAAAAAATAATAAGTGAAAGAAAGAAAGAAAGAAAGAAAGAAAGAAAGAAAGAAAGAAAGAAAGAAAGAAAGAAAGGAGAAGTGTCTGAGCAGGGGCCTGAAAGGAACGGAGAGGAATAAGGAACAGTCGGATACAGGATTTCAACAGAAAGTGCTTCTCCAGCTTCAGTGTGCCCACAAACCACCATGAGTTCTTGTTAAACTGCAGATTCTAATTCAGTACTATGCCTAACATTCTGCATTTCTACCAAACTCCCTAGGAAAGCTGATGACCAACCTTACTTTGGGTAGCAAGACCAGAGGTAACCTGTTGGCAATGAGCAAAAGGATTGTGGAGTGGGAGTTCGGGTCCAGAGTTGGAGTAGTCATACGAATACATAGTAATCTCCCAACTACACATCAAGGATGCAGAAACTATTTGCTGCGATGTTCTGGCATCTGACACCATGACTGGCATGTAGGAGGACTTGTATGAATATGTACTAGATGAATGAAAGGCACATGGGTGGCTCAGTCGATACAGCATTCAACTTCTTTATTTTGGTTCAGGTCATGATCCCCATGGTCATGGGATTGAGCCCTGTGTTGGACTTCATGCTGGGAGGAGAGCCTGCTTAAGATTCTCTCTCTCTCCCTCTGCCCTACTTGTGTATGCTCTCTCTCCCTAAAATGAAAACAAAAAGAATGAGTAGTTCTCTCTCAGGGAAAGTGAGCAGGGGCAACTGACCACTGTTGGAGAATCAAAGGCATAAATGGCAGAAAAGGAGGAAGGGAGGGTCATGGAAAAGTGAATGCATGGAAAACTGCTCCTCATGGAATCAAGGTAGAGAGAAGAGGTGAGTGATGGCAGCTTGGCAAGCGATTGAAAGGAGTGAGAGGAGATGAGAGATCACAAAATAATAAATAAAATGCAGATTGAGGGGGGAAATAAAAGAGAGAAATGTTTAGAAGAAAAGAATTTGTAATCCAAAAGAGCTATATTGTGTCTTTGACAACAAAGACATTTCAAGTGAAAGCAGTACAATGGCCTGACTGAAAGATAGCTTATCATGAACTGATGAGACTGAGGAAATTATTAATAAATTTACTTATTCCACCATGTCAAAAAGTTCATGAAGGTTCAGCAAAGTAGCCAACACCTTTAGTAACTAAACTGTTAGCAACAAATAATAACTGTTCTCATTCAGCATAACTGCAATGCCAAAAAAAGAACATAAAAACCTTATTCCACTTATAAGCATTGAGTTGACATAACTTTGGTAATATGTTCCTAGGTTTCACCAAAAATAATTTACCTGCTTAGATGATAGGGACATATAGAAAAAGATCCAGTAATATTTTATGTCATCTTGAGGTAAATTTATATAGCTCCATTAAAAATCTTCAAGGTTGAGGGGCGCCTGGGTGGCGCAGTCGGTTAAGCGTCCGACTTCAGCCAGGTCACGATCTCGCGGTCCGTGAGTTCGAGCCCCGCGTCAGGCTCTGGGCCGATGGCTCGGAGCCTGGAGCCTGTTTCCGATTCTGTGTCTCCCTCTCTGTCTGCCCCTCCCCCGTTCATGCTCTGTCTCTCTCTGTCCCAAAAATAAATAAAAAACATTGAAAAAAATTTAAAAAAAAAAAAAAAAAAAAATCTTCAAGGTTGAAAATCAGATCACATAATGAAAATGATAAAATGAAGAATGCGTCATTGGCAGGAGCATGATAACAATGTGTTCTATAAGAAAGGCATATGTAAGGCAAATACTCAAGAATTTAGATTTTCAAAATAATTACTGATAACTAAAATATATTTTTATCCCAAACTGAATTAAAATTATTGCTCTTTCCAAGAAGTTAATGTTGAAATCTTCTCCTAAATGTTATTAAAAGGATCCAAGGTAGAAATAGTCCCTATAACAAAGAATACATGGAAAACCGCCTCGATATACATATGTATGTGTGCATGTACCCACAGGTAAGTACATCAAACGTGTGCTTGTTCCTCATCCTTGCATAGACACATTCATGCCAATGAAAAAAAATGGGATTTTAAGCCATTCTGAAGTTGAGAAGAAAGAGGGAAGGAAGAAGTGAATGTCCACTGTCTGCCAGGAACTCCAGTGTTTCCTATCTGATCTCTCATTTAATTCCTACATTTTGTCTCCAGGATTTAAATGGGCAGAATTATTACCTTCATTTTGAATACCTGAATACTGATGCTCAAAGTAGTTAAATGATTTCCCATGTCACACAACCACCAAAAGATGCAGCCCATCTATCTCATCATTCCAAGGTTCTTTCTGCTTTGCCGTGCTGCCTCCCTGTGTGATTGTAATTATTCTCACCTACTCTATAAATATACTCCAGAACTCCAGTAAATATACATTAATTTACTCAGACTCCAGAACTGGAAATAAAAGTGTCTGTATTTGAACAACTTATAGTCCACTAATATCGCATGGTTCATGCCAACAGTCTTGTATGCAAATAATGACAACGATGTGTGGAGAGGGCAGGTGGTGAGCACTGCGGAGCCTGTAGGATGAGTACGCAGCTCCAGGCAGAGGGGTTCTGGAAGACTGGAGACAAATACCAGATATTTAGACATACTCATAAAGGACTAGTTCACCTCGTGGGCAACAGGGGTAAAGGACTGATAAGCAGAGGGAACACGTGGGGCCCATACTCTGGAAGATGCTCACAATTGAGATATTTCAGGAAAGAAGGCCAGAACACAATGCACATATCATGAGAATGACTTCATTGCCTCTACCTACTATCCTGGGCTTGATGTGTTCCAAGTACATCTATCTCCCTAGATGGGCTGACCCTGAAGTTATTCCTCTTCTGGAATATTTTACAAGCCAATGTGTATCATCCCTTTTTTTTTTTTTTTTTTTTTGTCTTTATTTTGAGAATTCACAGAAGGATTCAGCTCCTATTTCACAAGGTTTCTTGCTGGATGGCAAATTAAGGTATCTTTTTAAACAGCACCTGAGCCCAGTAACTCAGTAGAAATTAACCATCTAACCCTTGACTTTTGGATTTCTGAAAAACTATAGGAAGCTCACAACTTTAATGAAATATAAAATGACATTTATGTTTTATAACAAAAGGATTAACATTCTTAGGTGTGTCAAACTAAGAAATGCAATTGGACACAAAATTTTAAGAAATGGTACCTGATCTTAAAGAGTTTAATTGTAGTTAGACTCCAAAGTACACATTATAATTTGTTTCTGAAAAGTGTATTTCTCTAAATTCTTTAAAATACGGGAGAGATAAAAATATTGCCCTTTTGGGGCACCTGGGTGGCTCAGGCGGTTGATGACTTCAGCTCTGGTCATGATCTTGCAGTTCGTGAGTTCGAGTCCCTTGTCAGGCCCTTTGCTGACAGCTCAGAGCCTAGAGCTTGCTTCGGATTCTGTGTCTCCCTCTCTCTCTGCCTATCCCCAGCTCGCACTCTGTCTCTGTCTCTCTCAAAAATAAATAAATGTTAAAAAAAATTAATATTTCCCTTTTAAGAACATTAATAACAAAAATCTCTCAATTGTCTTTACTAATTTTAAAATAAAATTATTTTGGGGTGCCTGGGTGGTTCAGTCACTTGAATGTCCAGCTGTGGCTCAGGTCATGATCTCACATGAGTTCAAGCCCCATATCAGGCTCACTGCTATCAGCACAGAGCCCACTTCAGATCTTTCCCCCTCTCTCTCTGCCCCTAACCCACTCACACTCTCTCAAAAATAAAAAAAAAACATTAAAAACATATTAAGCACTAATAATAACTTAAAATATTATCTTACTATAATTTAAAGTGCTTTAAGTTTTAATGAGTGTGAATACCTTTTTCATTTCTTTATTGATCCCTGAATTCCCTCTTTTGTGGAATTTTACTTCTTGCCCTTTTCCAATTTCAATTTGGGGGTATTAATACACATATCTCATTAGTTTTTATTACCTATTTGCATTAAACTGTATAAAGTAGTTCTCCTATAATTTGGAAATACTTGGGGCTATGTCTGTTCATTTTGCTATTAAATTTTTTGTACAGTTAGGGGAATTGGGTGACAGGAAGAAACTAAACAAGAAAAGGGAAATTGATAACTGTCTACTCAGATCAACTAATTCATTTAAAAACATTTTAAACATTATGTCTTTAAAAGCATCTTCTCCCTGCCTCCTTTTTTTTTTTGATTGAGGGGTAACATACATACAGTAAAATACACAACTATTAAATGAATTTTAATATATGGTGCACCATGTTGCCACAACCTAGCTCAAGACATAGAATATCTCCAGCAACCAAAAGTTCATTTGTGCCTCCTCCCACTGTATACTGCCTCCCAAAAGAAGCCACTATTCTGATGTCACCACCATGGTTTAGTTTGCCATTATAAAAAATACTTTACTAATATCTCATTTCAAAGATTAATAAAAAATTTTAATGAAGTAGCCCTTTTATCATTCTAAAGTTAACTGAGGTATGTCAATAGATACTATAATAAAGTTCTTCAAAAAACCTGAAAACATATATCCTACAAACAGGTGGAAAGTATGGTATGCCACAGTTTTAATATGATACTTCAAGATGAATATTTCTAAATCCAGATCTTCTAAAGCAGTTATCTCTATACAATATAAATACAGGAATCATGAGTTATATAAAAACAAAATCTTTTTTTAAATTTTATTATTTTTATTTCACATCCGAATTAGTTAGCATATATTGAAGCAATGATTTCAGGAGTAGATTCCTTAATGCCCCTTACCCATTTAGCCCATCCCCCCTCCCACACTCCCTCCAGTAATCCTCTGTTTGTGCTCCATATTTAAGAGTCTGTTATGCTTTGTCCCCCGCCCTGTTTTTATATTATTTTTGTTTTCCTTCCCTTATGTTCGTCTGTTTTGTCCCTGAAAGTCCTCATATGAGTGAAGTCATATGATTTTTGTCTTTCTCTGACTGACTAATTGCACTTAGCATAATACCCTCCCGTTCCATCCACGGATTCGCAAATGGCAAGATTTCATTCTTTTTGATTGCTGAGGAATACTCCATTATTACTGCCGAGTAATAATATACCACATCTTCTTTATCCATTCATCCATCGATGGACATTTGGGCTCTTCCCATACTTTGGCTACTGTTGATAGTGCTGCTATAAACATGGGGGTGCATGTGTCCCTTCGAAACAGCACACCTGTATCTCGTGGATAAATGCCTAGTAGCGCAGCTGCTGGGTCGTAGGGTAGTTCTATTTTTAGTTTTTTGAGGAACCTCCATGCTGTTTTCCACAGTGGCTGCACCAGCTTGCATTCCCACCAACAGTGCAAAAGAGATCCTCTTTCTCCACATCCTCGCCAACATCTGTTGTTGCCTGAATTGTTAATGTTAGCTATTCTGACAGTTGTAAAGTGGTATCTCATTGTGGTTTTGATTTGTATTTCCCTGATTATGAGTGATGTTAAGCATTTTTCCATGTATCGGTTGGCCATCTGGACGTCTTCTTTGGAGAAGTGTCTATTCATGTCTTTTCCCCACTTCTTCACTGGATTATTTGTTTTTTGGCTGTTGAGTTTCGTAAGTTCTTTATAGATTTTGAATACTAACCCTTTATCTGATATGTCAGTTGCCTTTTAGTTTTGCTGATTGTTTCCTCACTGTGAAGAAGCTTTTTATTTTGATGAGGTCCCAGTAGTTCATTTTTGCTTTTGTTTCCCTTGCCTCCGGAGACGTGTTGAGTAAGAAGTTGCTGCGGCCAAGATCAAAGAGGTTTTTGCCTGCCTTCTCCTTGAGGATTTTGATGGCTTCCTGTCTTACATTGAGGTCTTTCATCCATTTTGAGTTTATTTATGTGTATGGTGTAAGAAAGTGGTCCAGGTTCATTCTTCTGCATGTCGCTGTCCAGTTTTCCCAGCACCACTTACTAAAGAGACTGTCTTTATTCCATTGGATAGTCTTTCCTGCTTTGTCAAAGATTAGTTGCCCATACATTTGTGGGTCCATTTTTGGGTTCTGTATTCTGTTCCATTGATCTGAGTGTCTGTTCTTGTGCCAGTACCACAATGTCTTGATGATTACAGCTTTGTAGTATAGCTTGAAGTCTGGGATTGTGATGCCTCCTGCTTTGGTTTTCTTTTCAAGATTGCTTGGGGCATTCAGGGTCTTTACTGGTTCCATATAAATTTTAGGATTGTTTGTTCTAGGTCTGTGGATAATGCTGGTGTTACTGTAATAGGGATTGCATTCAATATGTAGATTGCTTTGGGTAGTATCGACAGTTTAACAATATTTGTTGTTCCTATCCAGGAGCATGGAATCTTTTCCCATTTTTTTGTTTTTTGTGTGTGTGTGTGTCTTCTTCAATTTCTTTCATAAGCTTTCTATAGTTTTCAGTGTATAGATTTTTCACCTCTTTGGTTAGATTTATACCTAGGTATTTTATGGGGTTTTTTTTGTGCAACTATAAATGGGATCGATTCCTTGATTTCTCTTTCTGTTGCTTCATTTTGGTGAATAGGAATGCAACCGATTTCTGTGCATTGATTTTATATCCTGCAACTTTGCTGAATTCATGAATCAGTTCTAGCGGTTTTTTGGTGGAATCTTTTGGGTTTTCCATATAGAGTAGCATGTGACTGCGATGAGTGAAAGTTTGACCTCCTCCTGGCCAATTTGGATGCCTTTTATTTCTTTGTGTGGTCTGATTGCAGAGGCTAAGACTTCCAATACTATGTTGAATAACAGTGGCAAGAGTGGACATGGCTGTCTTGTTCCTGACCTTAGGGGGAAAGCTCTCAGTTTTTCCCCATTGAGGATGATATTAGCGTTGGGTCGTTCATATATGGCTTTTATGATCTCAAGGCATGCTCCTTCTATCCCTACTTTCTTGACGGTTTTTATCAAGAAAGGATGTTGTTTTGTGTCACATACTTTCTCTGCATCTATTGAGAGGATCATATGGTTCTTGTCCTTTCTTTTCTTGATGTGATGAATCACGTTAATTGTTTTGTGGATATTGAACCAGCCCTGCATCCCAGGTATAAATCCCACTTGGTCGTGGTGAATAATTTTATTAATGTATTGTTGGATCCGGTTGGCTAATATCTTGTTGAGGATTTTTGCATCCATGTTCATCAGGGAAATTGGTCTATAGTTCTCCTTTTTAGTGGGGTCTCTGTCTGGTTTTGGAATCAACGTAATGCTGGCTTCATAGAAAGAGTTTGGAAGTGTCCCTTCCATTTCTATTTTTTGGAACAGTTTCAAGAAAATAGGGGTTAGCTTTTCCTTAAATGTTTGGTAGAATTCCCCTGGAAGGCCATCTGGCCCTGGACTCTTGTTTTGTGGCAGATTGTTGATTATTAATTCGATTTCCTTACTGGTTATGGGTGTGTTCAAATTTTCTATTTCTTCCTGTTTCAGTTTTCGTAGTGTATATGTTTCTAGGAATTTGTCCATTTCTTCCAGATTGCCCATTTTATTGGCATATAATTGCTCATAATATTCTCTTATTATTGTTTTTATTTCTGCTGTGTTGGTTGTGATCTCTCCTCTTTCATTCTTCATTTTATTTATTTGGGTCCTTTCCTTTTTCTTTTTGATCAAACTGGCTAGTGGTTTATCAAGTTTGTTAATTCTTTCAATGAACCATCTTCTGGTTTCATTGATCTGTTCTACTGTTTTTTTGTTTTTGTTTTTGTTTTTTCTTTCGGTTTCAATAGCACTGATTTCTGCTCTAATCTTAATTATTTCCTATCTTCTGCTGGGTTTGGGTTTTACTTGTTGTCCTTTTTCCAGCTCCTTAAAGCATAAGGTTAGGTTGTGTATCTGAGATCCTTCTTCCTTCTTTAGGAAGGCCTAGATTGCTATATACTGTCCTCTTATGACCGCCTTTGCTGTGTCCCAGAGGTTTTGTGTTGTGGTTTTATTATTTTCATTGTTCTCCATATACTTTTTAATTTCCTCTTTAACTTCTTGGTTAGCCCATTCATTCTTTAGTAGGATGTTCTTCAGTCTCCAATGTTTGTTACCTTTCCAAATTTTTCCTTGTGGTAGATTTCTAGTTTCATAGCGTTTGGTCTGAAAATATGCACGGTATGATCTCGATCCTTTTGTACTTGCTGAGGGCTGATTTGTGTCCCAGTATGTGGTCTATTCTGGAGAATATTCCATGTGCACTGGAGAAGAATGTATATTCGGCCGCTTTAGTATGAAATGTTCTGAATATATCTGTTAAGTCCATCTGGTCCAGTGTGTCATTCAAAGCCATTGTTTCCTTGTTGATTTTTTAATTAGATGATCTGTCCATTGCTGTGAGTGGGGTGTTGAAGTCTACTCTTATGGTATTACTATCAATGAGTTTCTTCATGTTTGTGATTGATTTATATATTTGGGTGCTGCCACATTTGGAGCATAAATGTTTACAATGGTTAGGTCCTCTTGGTGGATAGACCACTTGATTATGATATAATGTCCTTCTTCATCTCTTGATACAGTCTTTATTTATTTTTTTTTAATTTTTTTTAACGTTTATTTATTTTTGAGACAGAGAGAGACAGAGCATGAGCGGGGGAGGGGCAGAGAGAGAGGGAGACACAGAATCGGAAGCAGGCTCCAGGCTCTGAGCCATCAGCCCAGAGCCCGACGCGGGGCTCGGACCCACGGACCGTGAGATCGTGACCTGAGCTGAAGTCGGACGCTTAACCGACTGAGCCACCCAGGAGCCCCATACAGTCCTTATTTTAAAGTCTAGATTCTCTGATATAAGTATGGCTACTCTGGCTTCCTTTTGTTGACCATTAGCATGATAGATGGTTCTCCATCCCCCTACTTTCAATCTGAAGGTGTCTTTAGGTCTAAAGTGGGTCTCTTGTAAACAATATATAGATGGATCTTGTTTTCTTACCCATTCTGTTACCCTGTGTCTTTGGATTGGAGCTTTTAGTCCATTGGCGTTTAGAGTGAGTACTGAAAGATGAATTTATTGCCATTATCATGCTTGTAGAGTTGGACTTTCTGGTGGTGTTCTCTGGTCCTTTCTAATCTTTGTTGCTTTTGGTATTTATTTATTTTTTGTTTCATCTTTTCTCCCCTCAGAGAGTCCCCCTTAAAATTTCTTGCAGGGCTGGTTTAGTGGTCACAAACTCCTTTAATTTTTGTCTGGGAAACTTTTAATCTCTCCTATTTTGAATGACAGCCTTGCTGGATAAAGAAATCTTGGCTGCATATTTTTCTGATTCAGCACACTGAATATATCCTGCCACTCCTTTCTGGCCTGCCAAGTTTCTGTGGATAGGTCTGCTGCAAACCTGATCTGTCTTCCCTTGTAAGTTAGGGACTTTTTTCCCCCTTGCCGCTTTCATGATTCTCTCCTTGCCTGAGTATTTTGTGAATTTGACTATGGTATGCCTTGTTGACGGTTGGTTTTTGTTGAATCTAATGGGAGTCCTCTGTGCTTCCTGGATTTTGATGTCTGTGTCTTTCTCCAGGTTAGGAAAGTTTTCTGCTACGATTTGCTCACATAACCCTTCTCCCCTATTTCTCTCTCTTCCTCTTCTGGGACCCCTATGATCCTGATGTTGTTCCTTTTTAATGAGTCACTGATTTCTCTAATTCTGAAATCATGCTCTTTTGCCTTAATCTCCCTCTTTTTTTTCTGCTTCGTCAGTCCCTAGAAGTTTGTCCTCTATATCGCTGATTTTCTGTTCTGCCTCATCCATCCTTGCCGCCGTGGCAACCATTCGAGACTGCAGCTCAGTTATACCATTTTTTATTTCATCCTGACTAGCTTTTATTTCTTTTATCTCCACAGAAAGGGATTCTAATCTGTTTTCGACTCCAGCCAGTATTCTTATTATGGTGACTCTAAATTCTGGTTCAGACATCTTGCTTGTACCTGTGTTAGTTAAGTCCCTGGCTGTCGTTTCTCCCTGCTCTTTCTTTTGGGGTGAATTCCTTTGTTTCATCATTTTGAAGGGAGAAAAGGAATTAATGAGGTAGGAAAAAATGATTATTAAAAATATTAAAATTAAAAAAATATTATAATTAAAAATTAAACACACACACACACACACACACACACACACAAAATCGAATAAATGATGCTAGATCCTAGGTGTGTTTTGGTCTGGGTGTTGAAAGTGGTTTGATAGATTAGAGAAAAGGGACAAAAAGAAGAAAAGGATACCGTTTGAAAATTTGAACAAATGAATAGACTGAAGTAGATTAAAATGCAATGATGGAAGTAAAATAGAATTTGAAAAAAAATTACACTAAAGTAAAAAATATAGTAGAAAAATTAAATAAAAGTATTTTTAATAAAAATTAAAAATAAAAATGAATTTTTTCTTTTTCTGTATTTATGAAAAAAGAAATGAAAAAGAGAAGAAGAAAAAAAAGAAAGAAAATTGAATAGTTGGACCAGCTAACATACTGAAATACAACTGAAATTACTTCGTCTTCCCCTAAAAGTCAAACTATGAAGCGCTTTAGAGTCGATAAACGAAGCAGGCAGTGAGACTTGTGTTCTTGAAGAGCGAGGTTCACCCATTTGGGTGGGGCTTAGTGTAACGTCTCTGTTCTTCACTAGATGGTGCTGGTAGCCTACTGGGGTGAAGTGTTGTGGCGCTTGTAAGGTGTGTATGTACACGTGCGAGAGCGGTGAAAGTGGCATCACCCAGTTACCCAGTCTCTAGTATCAGAATGCTGTTCTCCCTGATCAGCAATCGTGCACCTGTCCTTCATCTTTGCTCCACTCCCTTGTTCCACACTGTCCATGACCAAGCCCCAGGCATCATCTCCCTCCCAAGTTTTGTCTCAGACGAGCTGCTTTACCTGGCCCCCCAGTTCTGAGGGACTGCGGCTTTGACCCGCTCCACCCCTCTGCAGATGGTCTCGAGCAATGTACGGGTGTCGGCCGCACCCAGGAACGCTTGCAGGACCACACTGCTGCCGATGCCCAGAGACTGCAGCCAGGTGCCAGCCCACCCCAGAAAAAGTTCTTGAGACAGTTTAGCAGCAGCACCTCAGGGATTATGGAAAATCACAACACACATCTGGCACTAGGCCTCACCCCCAATGACCTTGTTCCAGCACCAGCAAATGTGGCCATTCTCTGGGGCCTTCTGGGCCCAGGTGGTCTCAGAGCCTCCACCAAATGTCCTTCAGGCCGTGGAACCACTTCTCCCTGTGTGGCCTGAGAACCTTCCAATCCCACCCTGCTCTGGGGATTTGCCCTTCCCACCAGAGCACCACCAGGTATCGAGCTGTGGAGCTGCAGACTTTGTGCTCCCCTTGTTTACAGTCTCAATGGAATTTAAATCCTCTCCTTTCTCCTTTTTCCCTTTTTAGTTTAGTCCCTGTGGCTGTTTCCAATTTTCCACTTTGTCTCCAGCTGCTTTTGGGGAGTGGTGCTTTTCCCCTATTCTCCCCCACCCTGTCTCTGTCCTCTCTCGCACGCAAACACTGCTCCCTGCCCTCCGCAGCTTCTCTCTCCCCAAGTTCACCTCTCCACGTTGCGTACCTGCTGAGTTCTGTGGTTCAGGTTGTGCAGATTGTTGTGTTAATCCTCAGATCAGTGTTCTAGGTGTGCAGGGTGGCTTAGTGTGGGTGTGGCTGTATTTCATGGATGCGAGACAAACAAAAAACTTCCATGCTGTGCTGCCATCTAGGTTCCTCCCCCACAAACCCAATATTAAGATAATAATTGGTATCTGTCATTCCTATGACTCTTTTTCTAATTGAATTTAAATTTTCCTTTCTATATTACACTTTCTTCTGTTATGGATGAGCTATAATTTTTCTCTTACAGATAGGAAAAATTACAAAGCAAATAATTGATTAAGCCAAAGCTAACACCAGTTTTTCCCCCAAATAAAGGTACTATAACATGTTCAAGAAGACAATGGTTTTCAAACACCAATATATTACTCCCAGGAGTCCATACATAGGTAAGAACTAAGGTTTCCCTATCAGTTACTAGGAATCCTGCATGCACAGCTAAATTTCCATTTAGAGTAAGTGTGTCTGTTGTTTGTTTGTTTCTTACCACTATGGGGCCAATTTCCTTTGATAGTGTTCAGGGAAATAGAAGATACTCATGTTGAGAGGGAGCACTAGGTTCTAATATTTCAGTTTGTAGTTCTCAGTATTTGAAAATAGGACTTTATATTACTTGCTTCTTTATTTTCATTTAGAGTACGCAAGCAAGTAGCTCAGAAGGCCAAACCCAATGCACAGAGCGAGAGCACACACACAAACAACACAAACAAATGAGCCAGTGACTTTACTAGAGGCCAAAATCTGGCAGGAAATGAGGGTTCTGGAAGGGTGCACACTCGCCTCATCCCAGGAACAAGCAAAATGTAAAATAAAAGGTAGCCAAGCATTAAAAGGACACCTGGTCACAAGTTTAGTTGCAAACAGTATCTATTGTTCTTTTATCTAACAAGTTATTTCTGAAAGTTGTTATTTCCCTAAACTCTTCAAAATGTGTGGAATATAAATAAGATTGCCTATTTTTAACAACATTAAAACAGAGAAAATCCTCACATCAATGGGATTTGATTAAAAAAAAAAAAGGTCAGCAATCAAAGGTTCAGCTGTGGGTCTGCTTGCTAGTCCAGGCCAGCCTCAGACCAGGCCCAGGGGTGGACAGACTCAGCCTGTGGATATCAGAAATCCAAGACAGCACCTTGAGCAGAGAGACAGTCATGGTGGGAGATACACTAACACTCTCAAAACTCTCCTTAAAAAAAATCTATCTACTGGTTTCCACCAGATTTAAACTAGGGTGTCAATAAAAATAATCTACAGATCTGAATAACTTGTAAAATTTAGAGCCTGGCAGAGAATCTAGGAAAAAGAAACCTGACTTGGGCATAAGGAAACACAACATCCTCAACAAGGTGATGATTTCCTATATGATAGTTCTGCGGTCTCTGTCTTTTTTATTATGTTTTCAAATACTATTTTTACATATTTTATAATTTTAGTCAATCTACAGCATTTTCATATTTACGAATGCCACCCTCTAGAAACTCTAGATATATTGCTGAAAATAGTCTATGAAGATCCTCAAGGAGTCTAGAAATCACAATCTTTCCTCCTCCCCCAGAAAGGAGACAGAGTGCTTTCCAGCCCTGTAAGAGGAAGTCCAGATGTGGGTGTCCCAAGGATATTAGCATAGATGCAGGGAGGGAAGGATTTTGAATTCTCCTAAAGCAGACTTCAGAATTGGGCTGAACACCATCTAAGTTGTTAGAATTTGTTTTTGGAACAAGGAGAATATATATACATGTAATAATTTTAATGGAAAGTTTTATTGCTTTGTGGAATGAATGCATTCCAATAAGTGGCTCAAAAAAGGCTACAGAGCACAGTGAGAAATGCTTGCAATTTAGAGTTTCTAATGTCTCTATTTTAGAAGTAAATAATCTCTCTGATGCTTAATTTCTTCATTTGTAGAATGCAGATTCATATTTCTATCACAAAGGAATGCTGTCAGAATCAAATGCAGCATTATATTAATGGTGATGCATACACGAAAACCATTAAATGGTAGTTCCTATTATTATTTCTAATAAGCACACCCCTTCTTCATGTTCTCCCTGCTGTGTCATAGGCATCTGACCCATTCACTCTTCTAATGTAGCACTTGTCTAGTTTCCAGATCTCCTCTCAGGCATGGCCAACTTTTCCATCCAAACTCAAGAATTCCAAACTCATGAAGCTCAGGAATTTATTCTGTTTGTGGTTTTCCCCTGACTCCATATGAACAGAGTATATAACTTTACTCCTGCTGCTTTTCCTCGACTCTGAGATTTGTAATACCTACTGAAGCTGGGTTGCAGGCCCATTTCCCTAAAATGGACAGCCCTCTGTCTAAAATACTGTCTAGTGACCAGTGATCTCCTTAACTCCCAGCCTACAAATTATACCTTCTTTTGTCATCTCTGTAAATTCTGTCCTACCTTTAAATTTACTCAAAAGGAAATTCAGCTGCAGCTTCTAAGAAGAAAAATTCCCTTACTAGAATTTGAGAGCAGTTATCCCCAATGAAACAGAGGCAAAGTTGCAAAATCATCGTCATCATCACCATCTAAAACATACAAAGACAACTAACCAATTGGAAATTAATATATCACTTGAGAGCAAAAATCAAAACTCAGCTGCTAGATCTGGGGAGGAATTTAAAAATCATCAGCTACACCCTCTTCAAATGGAATTAAGGAAACAGGCCCCCAGTTGGGCAAGGTCCTACTAAATGTCCATAATTAGACATGTTTTCACTCTATGCTATGATTCAGATGCAGCCAACTCCCTATTTGCATGAAGCTTTTCCTACCTGCAAGTATCAAATGAGACTGGGCCAGAAATAATTTTTTTTAAGCCATTATGCCTATTCTTGACATGCCAAGGACAATAAGTGTTGGGGAGAGGAGAAAATGACCTCTGTGTACTGACTTGCAGTTCACAAAAACATCACATCACCTTCAAAACAGAGAAAAGGGAGCCTGGGTAGCTCAGTCGGTTGAACATCGAACTTTTGATTTTGGCTCTGGTCATGATCTCATGAATCTCGTGGACCAAGCCCCACATAGGCTCTTGCTGATGGTGCAGAGCCTGCTGATGATTCCCTCGCTCTCTCTCTGCCCCTCCCCCACTAGGGGAGCACATGTGCTGTCTCTCTCTAAATAAATAAATAAATTCAAAAAGAATGGAGAAAAGAGCAGAACAGGTATTATTCACCACTTTCAAATGAGGTAACTGAAGTTACAAGATTTTCTCAGGATCAAACAGGTGGTAAATGGGAGACTCGGGCTTCAAGTTCATCTCTGACAGGAAAGTTTGTGCTCTCCATCTTTTAATTTCATTTATTTTTTTTAATTACTATCCTATAGTTTATAATAGAACAGTAATTAACAACACAGCTTTTAGAGGCAGGCAACCAAAATCTAAATTCAGCTTCTACCACTAGACTGTGGCCTCATGGAGTTATGTAACTATTGCTTTATGCTTTGGTTTACTTATTTATAAATATAAATGATAATTTAGATCTGTCATGGAGGATGTGAAAACTAAATGACATAGTATGTATAAAGTCCATAGCACAGTGCCTAGCATGGACTAAGTCAGGAGTTGTAACTGTTATTATTCATTTTGTCCTCCCTACATACCAGTGCTTATTAGTATAAATATTTATAGTATAAGCCTTCCATCAAAAAAATAAATGAACTAATGCTTCTCTTTATATGGGTCTAGTACTTGTAAACACAGGTCATGTTTTCCATGTAGACCCCTTTAAAAATATTATATTTTCAGGGATCAAAATTTCTACAGCCTTTGGGGTACCTGGGCGGCTCAGTCAGTTAAGTGTCCAACTCTTGATTTCAGCTCAGGTCATGATCTCATGGCTCATGGGTTCAAGCTCTGTGATGGGCTCTGCACTAATGGTGTAAATCCTGTTTGGAATTCTCTCTCTCCTCTCTTTGTACCTCCCCTGCTCTCTTGCCCTCTCTCTATCAAGAATAAATAAATAAACTTAAAAAAAATTTCTACAGCCTTGCTACTCAAAATGCATACCTAGGGATCAGCACAGTCAGCATCACCTATGAGCTCATTAGAAATGCATAATCTCAAGCCCCACCCCAAGCTTGATGAACCATACCTGCATTTTAACAAGACTCCCAGGTGATCTGAATGCACATAAAAATTTAAAAAGCACTGATCTACAGCATGGTGCTAGAGAGCTGAGTGAAGGTATTGTGTACAAGGCACTAATACCCATCAACTTCAAAGCAAGAGGCATGCGTTTCATTTAGCAACAGCCTCTGAAATCATTCTTTTCCAACTTGAGAAATCCTCCATAGCTGGATACTCTTTATAGTGTTTGTTTTTATTAACTTATCATTGATTCATTATTCTCCCTCAACCCTATCATTCTACTCTCAACCCAGGAGAATACATTATATACATTCTGGAAGCCCGTGTTAGTAAAAGTTAAATAAAGAAAAGACATGATCTAAAAGCTTTCTTTTCATATCTCCCTTTTCTCCTTCCCTATCCCAACTCAACTCAAAAGGGCAGCAGCTGCTGAGAGTAAATATGGAGGCTCCTAAAATTAAATCAGCAAAAAAAAATTTATATTTATTACTGAGGTTGGAAGGGAAGGTGACATTTTTAAAGGTTAAATTAGGTAAATTAATTGAAAACAGAACAAGTAGAAATCAATCCTCCTTGCTGAGAGTAAACACATGCTATTTTTCAGTTTTTTGATATAGTAGGTCCCCTGGCAGCTCTCCATAAGATTTCTTTGTGACAGACGGAGACAGGGACTTCATTATATTTCTTTAATTCCCTCAGTACCAAGGCTGTATGGCTCCATGGCCTTGCAGAGCTCTCATGGTTAGAACAGACCAGAATAGTACAAAGAGTTAACCCAGACCAACCACCACACATCAGCCCAAAGTACTTCAATACTGAGGACTTTGGACTAAGCAACAAGCTTTCTAAAGCAAAAAAGGTCACTTCCCAGCAACATGAGAATGTTGTTATCAAAAAGGGATTTAAAGATTTACAGGGTAGAGTCATTCCCAGATTTCACCACTGGGCTTTGTAAGCATAATTACTGTGTCTGATACCTGGCTCCTGTTTTCTAGGTGTGTGACGGTGAGCAAGCTCTTCATTCTCTGAACTTCACTTTACTCCACTACAGAAATAGGATACTAATACTTACCCACTAGATAAATGGGAAGCTAAATTGAATTAGGATAAATGGAAAATACCAAATTCTGTGCTACCATTTATCAGAAGCTTAATAACTATTAGTTGCTTTTACTCCGTGACATTATATCTAGGTACGAAGATTTGATTATCACCAAACATGTTAGACCAAGAGGTTTTGCTTGTAGATGAAAGCTTCTGAGAACTGATAACATCTGATTTATGTACATTGTGGTTATAAGCCACAGGTGGAGTTTAGCAGTCTGTCAGCAGAACTTCCGAGCTTCCTTACTCTAACACCCTCTTGGGTAAAAAATAGTTCTCTATTTCTGATCACTTCACCTGATAGGCTCAACTGATCAAATTACACAAAATGTTTCTTTTTTCTAGAAATTCTGCTGCGATGAATCATAATCCTAAGGGGTGCTTGGGTGGCTCAGTTATTTGAGCATCTGACTCAGTTTCAGCTCAGGTCATCATCTCACAGTTTCGTGAGTTCGAGCCCCACGTCTGACTCTGCTCCTGGCAGCCCAGGGATTTGCTTTCTCTCTCCCTCACTCTCTGCCCCTCCCGTGCTGACACAGTCTCTGTCTCTCTCAAAACAAAAATAAACTTAAAAAATTAGTTATCTTAAAAAATGCACAAATTTATTGAAAGGCAATACAAAATAGAAAATTCTGCCTCGGGGGAGGAGCCAAGAGAGTGGAACAGCATGGAAGTTTTTTGTGTGTCTCACGTCCATAAAATATAGCCAGAACAACACTAAACCATCCTACACACCTAGAAAACTGATTGGAAGATTAACACAACAATCTGCACAACCTGAACCTCAGAATTCAGCAGGTACGCAGAACAGAGAGGTGAAATTGGGGAGCGAGAAGCTGCGAAAGGTAAGGGAACCGCTTTTGCCTACGGACAGAGGATGGAAACTGCGGGGGGGGGGGGCGAAAAGGGGAAAAGCACCCCTCCCCAAAAGCAGCTGGAGACAAAGTGGAAAATTGGAAACAGCCACAGGGACTAAACTAAAAAGGGAGAAAGGATAAAGGAGAGGGTTTAAATTCCATTAAGAATGTAAACAAGGGGAGCACAAAGTCTGCAGCTCCGCAGCTTGATACCTGGTGGTGCTCTGGTGGGAAGGATAAACCCCAGGAACAGAGTGGGGTTGAGGGGGTTCTCAGGCCACATGGGGAAAAGCAGTTCCACTGCTGGAAGGACATTAGGTAGAAACTGTTGAAGCCACCTGGTCCCAGTAATTTTTATTACTATATTTTTTGCTTTTATGTAAATTTTTTCAAACTCTATTTTACTTCCATCATTTTATTTTAGTCTACTACAGTGTATTCACTGTTCCAAATTTTCAAATGATTTATTTTTTCTTTTTCCTTTTGTTCCTTTTTTATATTTGTTCTCTTTTTCTTTTTTCATAAATACAGAAAAAGAAAAAATTCATTTTTATTTTTAATTTTTATTAAAAATACTTTTATTTAATTTTTCTACTATATTTTTTACTTTAGTGTAATTTTTTTTCAAATTCTATTTTACTTCCATCATTGCATTTTAATCTACTTCAGTCTATTCATTTGTTCAAATTTTCAAACGGTATCCTTTTCTTCTTTTTGTCCCTTTTCTCTAATCTATCAAACCACTTTCAACACCCAGACCAAAACACACCTAGGATCTAGCATCATTTATTCGATTTTGTGTGTGTGTGTGTGTGTGTGTGTGTGTTTAATTTTTAATTATAATATTTTTTTAATTTTAATATTTTTAATAATCATTTTTTCCTACCTCATTAATTCCTTTTCTCCCTTCAAAATGATGAAACAAAGGAATTCACCCCAAAAGAAAGAGCAGGGAGAAACGACAGCCAGGGACTTAACTAACACAGGTACAAGCAAGATGTCTGAACCAGAATTTAGAGTCACCATAATAAGAATACTGGCTGGAGTCGAAAACAGATTAGAATCCCTTTCTGTGGAGATAAAAGAAATAAAAGCTAGTCAGGATGAAATAAAAAATGGTATAACTGAGCTGCAGTCTCGAATGGTTGCCACGGCGGCAAGGATGGATGAGGCAGAACAGAAAATCAGCGATATAGAGGACAAACTTCTAGGGACTGACGAAGCAGAAAAAAAAGAGGGAGATTAAGGCAAAAGAGCATGATTTCAGAATTAGAGAAATCAGTGACTCATTAAAAAGGAACAACATCAGGATCATAGGGGTCCCAGAAGAGGAAGAGAGAGAAATAGGGGAGAAGGGTTATGTGAGCAAATCGTAGCAGAAAACTTTCCTAACCTGGAGAAAGACACAGACATCAAAATCCAGGAAGCACAGAGGACTCCCATTAGATTCAACAAAAACCAACCGTCAACAAGGCATACCATAGTCAAATTCACAAAATACTCAGGCAAGGAGAGAATCATGAAAGCGGCAAGGGGGAAAAAAGTCCCTAACTTACAAGGGAAGACAGATCAGGTTTGCAGCAGACCTATCCACAGAAACTTGGCAGGCCAGAAAGGAGTGGCAGGATATATTCAGTGTGCTGAATCAGAAAAATATGCAGCCAAGATTTCTTTATCCAGCAAGGCTGTCATTCAAAATAGGAGAGATTAAAAGTTTCCCAGACAAAAATTAAAGGAGTTTGTGACCACTAAACCAGCCCTGCAAGAAATTTTAAGGGGGACTCTCTGAGGGGAGAAAAGATGAAACAAAAAATAAATAAATACCAAAAGCAACAAAGATTAGAAAGGACCAGAGAACACCACCAGAAAGTCCAACTCTACAAGCATGATAATGGCAATAAATTCATCTTTCAGTACTCACTCTAAACGCCAATGGACTAAAAGCTCCAATCCAAAGACACAGGGTAACAGAATGGGTAAGAAAACAAGATCCATCTATATATTGTTTACAAGAGACCCACTTTAGACCTAAAGACACCTTCAGATTGAAAGTAGGGGGATGGAGAACCATCTATCATGCTAATGGTCAACAAAAGGAAGCCAGAGTAGCCATACTTATATCAGAGAATCTAGACTTTAAAATAAGGACTGTATGGGGCTCCTGGGTGGCTCAGTCGGTTAAGCGTCCGACTTCAGCTCAGGTCACGATCTCACGGTCCGTGGGTCCGAGCCCCGCGTCGGGCTCTGGGCTGATGGCTCAGAGCCTGGAGCCTGCTTCCGATTCTGTGTCTCCCTCTCTCTCTGCCCCTCCCCCGCTCATGCTCTGTCTCTCTCTGTCTCAAAAATAAATAAACGTTAAAAAAAATTAAAAAAAAATAAATAAAGACTGTATCAAGAGATGAAGAAGGACATTATATCATAATCAAGTGGTCTATCCACCAAGAGGACCTAACCATTGTAAACATTTATGCTCCAAATGTGGCAGCACCCAAATATATAAATCAATCACAAACATGAAGAAACTCATTGATAGTAATACCATAAGAGTAGACTTCAACACCCCACTCACAGCAATGGACAGATCATCTAATTAAAAAATCAACAAGGAAACAATGGCTTTGAATGACACACTGGACCAGATGGACTTAACAGATATATTCAGAACATTTCATACTAAAGCGGCCGAATATACATTCTTCTCCAGTGCACATGGAATATTCTCCAGAATAGACCACATACTGGGACACAAATCAGCCCTCAGCAAGTACAAAAGGATCGAGATCATACCGTGCATATTTTCAGACCAAACGCTATGAAACTAGAAATCTACCACAAGGAAAAATTTGGAAAGGTAACAAACATTGGAGACTGAAGAACATCCTACTAAAGAATGAATGGGCTAACCAAGAAGTTAAAGAGGAAATTAAAAAGTATATGGAGAACAATGAAAATAATAAAACCACAACACAAAACCTCTGGGACACAGCAAAGGCGGTCATAAGAGGACAGTATATAGCAATCTAGGCCTTCCTAAAGAAGGAAGAAGGATCTCAGATACACAACCTAACCTTATGCTTTAAGGAGCTGGAAAAAGGACAACAAGTAAAACCCAAACCCAGCAGAAGATAGGAAATAATTAAGATTAGAGCAGAAATCAGTGCTATTGAAACCGAAAGAAAAAACAAAAACAAAAACAAAAAAACAGTAGAACAGATCAATGAAACCAGAAGATGGTTCATTGAAAGAATTAACAAACTTGATAAACCACTAGCCAGTTTGATCAAAAAGAAAAAGGAAAGGACCCAAATAAATAAAATGAAGAATGAAAGAGGAGAGATCACAACCAACACAGCAGAAATAAAAACAATAATAAGAGAATATTATGAGCAATTATATGCCAATAAAATGGGCAATCTGGAAGAAATGGACAAATTCCTAGAAACATATACACTACGAAAACTGAAACAGGAAGAAATAGAAAATTTGAACACACCCATAACCAGTAAGGAAATCGAATTAATAATCAACAATCTGCCACAAAACAAGAGTCCAGGGCCAGATGGCCTTCCAGGGGAATTCTACCAAACATTTAAGGAAAAGCTAACCCCTATTTTCTTGAAACTGTTCCAAAAAATAGAAATGGAAGGGACACTTCCAAACTCTTTCTATGAAGCCAGCATTACGTTGATTCCAAAACCAGACAGAGACCCCACTAAAAAGGAGAACTATAGACCAATTTCCCTGATGAACATGGATGCAAAAATCCTCAACAAGATATTAGCCAACCGGATCCAACAATACATTAATAAAATTATTCACCACGACCAAGTGGGATTTATACCTGGGATGCAGGGCTGGTTCAATATCCACAAAACAATTAACGTGATTCATCACATCAAGAAAAGAAAGGACAAGAACCATATGATCCTCTCAATAGATGCAGAGAAAGTATGTGACACAAAACAACATCCTTTCTTGATAAAAACCGTCAAGAAAGTAGGGATAGAAGGAGCATGCCTTGAGATCATAAAAGCCATATATGAACGACCCAACGCTAATATCATCCTCAATGGGGAAAAACTGAGAGCTTTCCCCCTAAGGTCAGGAACAAGACAGCCATGTCCACTCTTGCCACTGTTATTCAACATAGTATTGGAAGTCTTAGCCTCTGCAATCAGACCACACAAAGAAATAAAAGGCATCCAAATTGGCCAGGAGGAGGTCAAACTTTCACTCATCGCAGTCACATGCTACTCTATATGGAAAACCCAAAAGATTCCACCAAAAAACCGCTAGAACTGATTCATGAATTCAGCAAAGTTGCAGGATATAAAATCAATGCACAGAAATCGGTTGCATTCCTATTCACCAAAATGAAGCAACAGAAAGAGAAATCAAGGAATCGATCCCATTTATAGTTGCACAAAAAAAACCCCATAAAATACCTAGGTATAAATCTAACCAAAGAGGTGAAAAATCTATACACTGAAAACTATAGAAAGCTTATGAAAGAAATTGAAGAAGACACACACACACACAAAAAACAAAAAAATGGGAAAAGATTCCATGCTCCTGGATAGGAACAACAAATATTGTTAAACTGTCGATACTACCCAAAGCAATCTACATATTGAATGCAATCCCTATTACAGTAACACCAGCATTATCCACAGACCTAGAACAAACAATCCTAAAATTTATATGGAACCAGTAAAGACCCTGAATGCCCCAAGCAATCTTGAAAAGAAAACCAAAGCAGGAGGCATCACAATCCCAGACTTCAAGCTATACTACAAAGCTGTAATCATCAAGACATTGTGGTACTGGCACAAGAACAGACACTCAGATCAATGGAACAGAATACAGAACCCAAAAATGGACCCACAAATGTATGGGCAACTAATCTTTGACAAAGCAGGAAAGACTATCCAATGGAATAAAGACAGTCTCTTTAGTAAGTGGTGCTGGGAAAACTGGACAGCGACATGCAGAAGAATGAACCTGGACCACTTTCTTACACCATACACATAAATAAACTCAAAATGGATGAAAGACCTCAATGTAAGACAGGAAGCCATCAAAATCCTCAAGGAGAAGGCAGGCAAAAACCTCTTTGATCTTGGCCGCAGCAACTTCTTACTCAACACGTCTCCGGAGGCAAGGGAAACAAAAGCAAAAATGAACTACTGGGACCTCATCAAAATAAAAAGCTTCTTCACAGTGAGGAAACAATCAGCAAAACTAAAAGGCAACTGACATATCAGATAAAGGGTTAGTATTCAAAATCTATAAAGAACTTACGAAACTCAACAGCCAAAAAACAAATAATCCAGTGAAGAAGTGGGGAAAAGACATGAATAGACACTTCTCCAAAGAAGACGTCCAGATGGCCAACCGATACATGGAAAAATGCTTAACATCACTCATAATCAGGGAAATACAAATCAAAACCACAATGAGATACCACTTTACAACTGTCAGAATAGCTAACATTAACAATTCAGGCAACAACAGATGTTGGCGAGGATGTGGAGAAAGAGGATCTCTTTTGCACTGTTGGTGGGAATGCAAGCTGGTGCAGCCACTGTGGAAAACAGCATGGAGGTTCCTCAAAAAACTAAAAATAGAACTACCCTACGACCCAGCAGCTGCGCTACTAGGCATTTATCCACGAGATACAGGTGTGCTGTTTCGAAGGGACACATGCACCCCCATGTTTATAGCAGCACTATCAACAGTAGCCAAAGTATGGGAAGAGCCCAAATGTCCATCGATGGATGAATGGATAAAGAAGATGTGGTATATTATTACTCGGCAGTAATAATGGAGTATTCCTCAGCAATCAAAAAGAATGAAATCTTGCCATTTGCGAATCCGTGGATGGAACGGGAGGGTATTATGCTAAGTGCAATTAGTCAGTCAGAGAAAGACAAAAATCATATGACTTCACTCATATGAGGACTTTCAGGGACAAAACAGACGAACATAAGGGAAGGAAAACAAAAATAATATAAAAACAGGGCGGGGGACAAAGCATAACAGACTCTTAAATATGGAGCACAAACAGAGGATTACTGGAGGGAGTGTGGGAGGGGGGATGGGCTAAATGGGTAAGGGGCATTAAGGAATCTACTCCTGAAATCATTGCTTCAATATATGCTAACTAATTTGGATGTAAATTTTAAAAAAGAAAAAAGAAAACTAAAAAAATAGGAAATTCTGCGTCTACAATATAAAATAATAATCCCCTTCTTTGGGTTTCCCTAGCAGTAGCCAGACAGAATGTCAGAGATGTCATGCAGTTACAGTATCATAACTGGGGTATTGATGGCCAATGTGGTTGAGCTACTTAACTTGCAACGTGAGGTGGCTAAAATATGCAGATTTTCCTTTTTTAATCTTGACCAAAAAGAGCCAAATTCCACAGGGTAGTAGAAACATTCATGTTTATCTCCTTGTCTCAAACACACATGCACATAGACACACACACACACACACACACAGAAGCACAAATAGTCCTTAGAACAATTAGATATCTAGATGCAAAAAAAAAAAACCCTGAGTTCATACTTCATATCTTATATGAAATATTCAAAATATATCATCTCTCCATAAAATGTAAAATACACAGCATTTAAAGGAAACATAGAAAGTCTTGGTGACACTGAGTTAGGCCAAGTTAGATGTGACCCCAAAAGTATGAGACAAAAGAAAAAATATTAATAAATTGGACTTTACAAGAATTTTAAGTGTTTTGCTCTGCAAAAGACACATTCAGAAAGAAAAGCCTTGAGCTGAGGAAAAATAATCGCAAATTATATATCTGACAAAAGACTTGTATCAAGAATATGTTAAAGTCTCAGAATTCAAGAATAAGGAAATAAACTTAAAAGCTGAGAATACATGTGCTAATGAAGATCGAACAGAACTGGAATGCTGGTGAGAACATGCCAATAGTGCAGACACTTTGGAAGACAGCTTGACTGCTCCTGATAATGTTAAACACACACTTGTAGGTATTTTCCTAAGAGAAACATAATGTATTCACGTGTGATGAGACTCCATTTGTGTAACATTCTATAAGAGGCAAAACTCAGGGACAAAGAACAGATGAGTGGTTTCCAAGGTTTGTGGCAGAAGGAAGGACATGACTACAGATCCGTGGCGGGGGGGGGTGTGGGGGATGCCAAAAATTTTCTTTATTTTGATTGTGGTGGTAAATAGATGACTTTATGCATCTGCCAAAAGTCATAAAACTGTGTACTGAAAGAAGTAAATTTTATCATACACAATTTTTAAATGAATTTAAAAAAACATAAGCACTGAAGAGGAAGAAACAAAATTGCTATTCTCACAAATTATGTAATCCCGTATATAAAAGAATCTCCAGAAAAACTGTTACAGATGAGAGTCTGACAAGTTAGATAGAAGATCCATATACAAAAATCAACTGCATTTCTCTACAAGAGATATTACTGCTATAAAATGTAAATTTATTTTTTTAATGTTTATTTTTGACAGAGAGAGAGAGAGAGAGAGAGAGAGAGAGAGAGAGAATGAGCGGGGGAGGTGCAGAGAGAGGGAGACAAAATCAGAAACAGGCTCCAGGCTCTGAGCTGTCAGCACAGAGCCCAACGCGGGCTCAAACTCACAGACCAGGAGATCATGACCTGAGCCGAAGTTGGAGGCTTAACCAACTGACCCACCTAGGGGCCCCTATGAAATGTAAATTTAAAAACAGAATCGTTTAGAGAAAATTAGTTTATAAAAGGAATTAAGGGCTCCTGGGTGGCTCAGTCAGTTAAGCATCCAATTTTGGCTCAGGTCATGATCTTCTGGCTGGTGAGTTCGAGCCCCATGTTGGGCTCTGTGCTGACAGCTGAGAGCCTGGAGCCTGCTTCGGATTCTGTGTCTCCCTCTCTCTCTGCCCCTCTCCCATGCGCGCTCTGTCTCTCAAAAATGAATAAAACTTTAAAAAATAAAAGGATTTAAAAATGGAAAAAAGAAATATAAAAAATGGAGAAACCTACCATGTTCATGGCATGCGATGATCAATTTTATATAGTCAAAATAGACCACAGGCCTCAGTTATCCAATCAAACACTTATCTAGGTGTTGTTGTAAAGGTCATAATCAGTCAACTTTTTAAAAAATGGCTTTTTTTAAAAAAATGGTTTTTTATTTATTTTTGAGAGACTGCAAGCAGGGGAAGGGCAGAGAGGGGGACAGAGGATCCAAAGTAGGTTCCACACACTGACAGCAGTCAGCCCAGTGTGGGGCTTGAACTCCTAAACCACAGGATCATGACCTGAGCTGAAGTCAGATACTCAACTGACTGAGCAACCCAGGTTGCAATCTCCATAATCAGTTAATTTTAAAGAAAAGGAGAATATTCAAAGATAATCTGCATGGACCCAATTCAATTAGTTGAAAGACTGTTAGAGCAAAGTCAAGACTTCCTTGAAAAAGAAAAAATTCCATCTGTGGCTTCAGCTTCAGTGTACTCCAAGAGTGCCTGCCTGCCCCTCCGTGCAGCCTGGCTATGGATTTGGACTTGCCTAGCCAGCCCCACAATAATGCGAGTCTATTCCTTGCAATAAGTCTCTAAATAAATATTCCTTGCCAGTTTTGTTTCTCTGAATGCTGACTGGTACAAAGAAGACTGAATTTTGTAAAGCATCAATTTTCCCCCATATTATTTTGTATTGAGTATAGTTTTAATCAAATTCCAACTTTTTCTTCAACTGATTTGCAAAACAGATTCTAAAAACTCTACAGAAGAATGAAAGCCCAAGAATTGTCAAGATACTCTGGAGGATTAAACATAAAATGGGAGCTTTGCCCTGCTAAGTATAAGCATTTATTTTAAAGGACAATTACAACAATGTGGTATTGGAATGGGGAATTTCAAAAGAAAATTTGACCCAATCGAACAGAACAGACAGCCCAGAAACAGACTCCTAGCTGCATGAAAATGTGATTTATGAAGTGGCATTGCAGAATACTGGGGAAAAGAATGAGCTATTTTGGAGGACCATACCAGGGAATCTTATTAGGGCTCAAATAGGACACTAAGTGAAAATGGCAAATCAGAGACAAATGTATATAGTATTATCCTATTTTTGTAAAACTAAAGCAACAAAACTAAAGAACACTTTGTAGCAACAAAACTAAAGAACACTTTATTTAGAGATATATACATATGTAGAAAAACTTTTTTTTAATAACAAAGGAATGATATACACTCAACTCAGGAGAATAATTGCCTATGAGAGGGAAGTAAGGAGGTTCGAATGGGAGGGAGCAAAAAGATATATTCAAAGGCATTAATAATGACCTTGTTCAAAAGTTGGGCGGTGATAAGGAGACATCCAAAATGTTTACCAAATGGTAGGATATAATCCCAAGACAATTAGAATAGAAACAGTCAGAAATAGAACAGCCCCAGGGGTCATACCCACTGACCATTAGCCCCAGTAGGTGTACTTATAATTCATCATGCTCCCTAATGTACATAACCATTACAAATTTTTACAAATCTTAAGTAGTATATAATAAAAATTATAATAGCCACCAAGTACATGAAAAAGTGCTAAAAACAACTAATCATCAGGGAAGTGCAAATTAAAACCACAGCAAGCTATCACCTCATACCTGTGAGAATGGCTATCGCCAAGAAGAGTATGGGTGTTGGCAAGGAAGTGGAGAAAAGAGAAACCTATGCCCTGTTGGTGAGAATGTAAATTGGTACAGTCACTATGGAAAATAGTATGGATGTTCCTCAAAAAATTAAAAGTAGAACTACCACATGATCTAGCAACTCCACTTTTGGATATATATCCCAAGGAAATGAAAACAGGATATGAAAGAGATATCTGCACACCCATGTTCACTGCAACATTATTCACAATAAGTAAGATATGGAGACAACCTCAGTGTTTTGTCAATGAATTGAGTAAAGAAAATGTGGTGTGTGTGCATAAATATGTGTGTGTGTGTGTGTATATATATATATATATATATATATACACACACACACACATATGTGTGTGTGTGTGTGTATATACATATGATGGAATATTATTCAGTCATGAGAAAGAAGGAAATCCAACCATTTGAGACAACATAGATAGACCTTGAGGACAGTATGTTAAGTGAAATAAGTCAGAGAAAGACCAATACTGTATGATATGACTTACACATTAAATTTAAAAACTGAACTGTAGAAACATAATCAATAGTAGTTACCAGGCTCTGGGGAGGGGGAGAATGAAATGGGAGGATATTGGTCATAGTACAAATTTCCAGTTAAAAGATGAATAAGTTCTGAGAATGTAATGCATATCTTTGTAATTATAGTTAATAATGCTATATTATATACTTGAAAGTTGCTAAAAGAGTAGGTCTTAAGTGTTCTCTACACAAAAAAGAAACGGTAATTTTGTGATGTGATGGTGTTAGCTAATGCTACAGTGGTAATCATATTGCAATATATAAGTATCAAATTAACACATTGTACCTTTTAAATTTACAAAATTTTATATATCAATTATATCTCAACAGAGCCAGAAAAAAATATTATTAGATAAATGAATTAGTAATTCACAGAGGAAAACTTCACAAATTATTAAAATGCAACCTTATAGTGGATTCTAAATGCATCCAAAAATATTCAAGAAAACAGTTTCCTTTTATACATTGCCAGAAAACATTTGTCATTATTGTTTGCAACCTTCCCATGGCAATGAAAACCAATTTATTCTCCCTAAAATGAGCATAACAGAAATAATCTATGTGATTCCATATAACAAACTGAAATTTCAAAGTTTAGTAGGTGTGATGCTCCAGAATTCTATGATTAATAATATGATCAAATATGAAAAAAATAAATTTAATATATCAACTCCCAAAATTGTGGGAATAAATAAAATATACTAAATGGGTATTTCCATAAGACTTTGTCATAGCTTTGGATAAAAATTATGACTTGCAATTAATATTGCCATCATCTCCCTAACCCCCATGACTTATACCCAAAGGAACAAGAATAAAGACAGTCCTGTCAGATTGTAACCATGCCTCTCTTTTTATGACTATCTTCCTAGCACCTTGAACAGTGACTTATTTGTAGTAAGTCCACAATAAATATTTTTATTTAATAAACAAATATAAGAACACATTAAAGAATGTCTTTAGAACAGTTCTTCACAAATAAAAATGCTAAGGACATTACTTAGGACAGCCACAATTTTAGCCAAGAGCTGACATGAAGATAAATCTTTATTTTAATTTCCCTGTTGCTCCTTATCGCCTCTCCTCCTACATGAGTCTGGCAACATATTCAGCTTTAATTTCTTTACAGAATAGATCAGAGACCAAGCCTAAAGGAGGGGAAGACACAGTAAGTACTGACTTTGCACCATAAGCAGAGCCACTGTAACTACTGTTGGTGGATTACAAAAGAACCAGAGCCTCTAGATTTACCTCTGATCTCAGATCTTCCAGAGCATCATACTTGCACAACCTTATTAAGTATCAGTTCTTCTCTTTGAACTCTAAAATGCATTTTGTTAAACTCATAATGCCTACTATAATTGTGAGATGTTCAAATTCACCAAAAAAAAAAAAAAACCTCCCTTTCCCCAACTGCACCCATACACTTAGTTGGATTTCATGGATACCCACAAATAATCCAAATGCATAATATATAATGGTATCCTAAAGGCAAAATTTTAAGTTAAAATACACCAACATCCATCAAAAGTGATTAAAAATCTTCCTGGGGTGTCTGGGTGACTCAGTTGGTTAAGTGTCTGACTCATGATTTTGGGCTCAGGTCATGGTCTTGCAGTTCATGGGATCAAGCCCTGCTTCAGGCTCTGCAGTGACAGCATGGAGCCTGTGTGGGACTCTCTATCCCTCTCTCTTCCCCTCTTCCACCAAGCCCTGCTTTGGGCTCTGCAGTCACAGCATGGAGCCTGTTTGGGATTCTCTCTCTCCCTCTCTCTCTCCTCCTCCCCCACTCACACATACATGCACGCTCTCGCTCTCTCTCTTGCTCTCTCTTTCTCTCTCCAAGTAAGTAAACAAAGAAAACTCATCCTTAAGGATACTAGTGATTATCCTAATTGCTGAAAAGAACTAAGGTCACATAGGCAGTAGTATATTCAGAGAATGAATCCTCATGGTTTCAAAGGGTAAAAATAATGTAAAAGACAGGAAGCAAAATGGATGAAAAAAAATAAGGAGAAAATATGGACATTACAAAGAAGCATTATTACAGTGTACCCTGTAGGCAAAACAATAATTAGAAAAACAAAATGTTCTGAAACTGAATCTAATTCAGATACATGTAGTACCAATGGATTAAATGTATTTGACATTTTAAATTCCAAAACATTTTCCATGTATACTACTTTATCTTTATAACTGGCTCTCTCTTTTACTTTACAGAGAGAAAACTGGAGGTATTAGAAATTTAGCCAAGCTCTCTCAGAAAAGTAGAGAAAGTGTCAGAAACAGAACCCAAATATTCAGCCTGACATTTCTTCCACCTAAGACCATTCTGACCCTTTCTAAAGAAACCAAAAACTGAATAAAAATGATACAAAATCGATCAATTCAAAAAACAGAATGCTCAATCATTTAATCAGTAATTTGTACATGATCCCATCTATTTAATGGGTTTTGTTTTTTACTAAATCACACGATAGCTATTACTGCACCTAAAGAAAATACAAAGCAGCCAACTGCTTTAGTCAGCCAAAGTAAATAAAACAAAAAATAGAAACCTTTTAAATTGTTCAGGAGTCAGATCTCAAACCACTTAATCTCATTAAAAAGAAAACAATATCTTGTGGACATTTAAAAAATATGACTACTCCATTCTCGTAAAGTTTTAAAATATTTTTTTTAATTATTCCTGAATCCATTCACTCTGTGACTATTTTTTCATAATAATGAACTTTGATTTTCATCTCTTTTCATGCTACATACTTAATGCTCTAGGCAGCCTATATATACTATCAATTAAGGATATGGTGTGTGATAGGGGAAGAATACTTCTCTCCCCTATGTATATAAAAGTAAAGCTTTTCACTAGTCACTTTAAATGAGAAAAAGCAGAAGCCTATTTTATTCTTTTTCTTTTTTTAATTCAACCAAGGGAAAAAATTCCACAATTAAAGAAGAAACAAAGAAGGTCATTCTGGTCATATAACACAGGGACAGGCTGAAGAGGGAATACATCCTGGAATGATGTTTGACATTATTAACATACGTAGAAATTGAACCTACTCAAAAACCTTAAAAGGTAGTCCATTGTATTTCTTAGCCTTGATTTGAATTGTAAAAAAAAAAAAAAAGGAACATTAAAACTATAAGTGCACACATTGATAAGTGACATTAAATTTTTCATTTTCTTTTACATTTTGAAGATCTCTACAATGTCATGAGAACAACTCATTCTATATTTCAGCTATGGGTGGGTGCCCATGGGGCCACTAGACCAGAGGAGGTCACTGGGCATTTCATCTCTATGCATTTATGAATGATTTGGACCTCCTCTTTTATCAGTGTGGGTTGGGGGAGCTTATTAATCATTTTCTAAAACATTAATGGACAGACAAGCACTTTGCCAGCTGGCGAAAAATGGCAGCTGCAGCAGCACATAGAGCACCCTTGACACAATTATGGAACACAGCCAGAAGCCAGGGCTGGGAGCCATACAGGAAAGAACATACCTTCATGCCTTTGTCAATCAGTAAGGTTAAAAGGTCAATATGTATCAATAAAGAAAATCTAAAACTCATTTTTCTTTGCTCTGATGACAGCCTTCAGACTGTTTGACTAAGATCATCACTAACAGTGCAGAAACTTTTCACCCCTGAGCAATTTCAATGGACCAAATGAACGAACAGCCATGATGAGCAATTGCTTGCAATTTCATCAAATTCTTTTTCCAAGGTTTGTACCCATGCAACCTCACTTATGTTAAAATATTATCAAAGAAGTCCTTAAAAAAAGATGAAAGTTGTCTTTTCATTTTATTCAAGAAAGGCAAAAAGGATTTAGCAGAACGAACACCAGCCTAGATTAAGAGATCTGGCTTTTAGTCCTTACCCTAGGACCAACAAGGTGGCTGACCTTCATCAACTAATAATCTAAGACCAATATATAAAATGAAGAGTTGACTCATGGGATTTAAAGTCATTTCCAATTCTGAAACAATGAGCCCAGGAGTTGCTTCCTTTAAACTTCAACATCACTAAATGTTTATGTTTCTTAACTGCACGATATGTTGATTTCCAAAGAAACAAATAAGAAATTTTCATAATTAAGAACTGTGTCTCTAATAGGATGGAACCTATGCAAACGTTTTACACTCCTGCCATTTCTCCTTGCTGCTTGCCTTTACTCATTTCTCTCCCCACTTTGCACCTCTTGCCAAAATGTCACTCTGCTCTCTCTAAACCTTGATTATTTCGCAAACTCAAGCAATTCTTCATAGTCCCCATGAAGCTCCCTCCAACAAATCACAATTCAATTGTTCTTATAATCAATAACACATAGCCATAGTTAGCTATTTTTTAACAAACGCCTGTTGTGTTGGTCTTCCATAACAATCTTGCAAGCTCCTTCTTACAACAGAGACTGTTATGTATTTTCTGGATCTCATACAAGAGCTGGCAAAGTATCCGTGTATTAGGCTTCCATAAATGTGGTATTGACTAATGAACAGGTTCAGCTTATGCATGTTAGAAACAATTACCATACATTCATCTCATAAAAACTTTACATCACTCAACAATTCTAATTCACTTGACCCTTTTCCAACTAAACAATGAAATTCTTTTAAAAACTTACTCTTCTTTGTCTGCATAGTTTTAAATATTTTTTTAACGTTTATTTATTTTTGAGACAGAGAGAGACAGAGCATGAATGGGGGGGAGGGTCAGAGAGAGAGGGAGACACAGAATCGGAAGCAGGCTCCAGGCTCCAAGCTGTCAGCACAGAGCCCGACGCGGGGCTTGAACTCGTGAACCACAAGATTGTGACCTGAGCCGAAGTTGGACACTCAACCTACTGAGCCACCCAGGTGCCCTGTGTCTGCATAGTTTTAAAAGCACAAGAAACAAGATGTAGGAGCATCATATCTTACTGTCTGGCTAATGTTGAAAAAGATTTTTTTCTGGCTCACCCTTTCACATCTATTCTTCACATGACCTGGGAACATCCTGGCTTTTTTTTCCCTGACAACAGCACCACAATAATGACTATAATTTATACTCATATTCACAAATGCATTTAATTATTTGACTTAATCATCAGGTCAGTCCAGAAGGAGCCAAACATATTTATACACCTCAACATATTTTTTGTCAACTTTAATACCCAATTCTTTTTCCGTAATGCTCATTCTTAGCCAAGCATCTTGCTTTTTTATTATGCATTTTTTTCCCTTGAGTCTCTTACCTTTTTTTTTTTTTAAGCAAATGTCATTCAGTCTTTGTAGGAATATTTTTCCATTATCAATGTCATTTGAAGTGCTATTTTTTTCTTTCTTTCTTTACAAATCGTACTTTACAAACAACTTACCACCATGTTATCATTCACTTCATAACTGAGGACACTTACTGTGGTTAGACACTCCGCAATGGGCTTCAAGGAAATTTCCATATGAATACACCCAAATCTCAACTCCACATGAGAAATTCCTTTAAACTTAAATTTCTTCTCCATGTCAGAATCTCATTCTCATCAATTTTGTTTTTTGGAATATTCTTCTCCAAAAAGAGGAAAAAGCTTCATGTCTTATATCTGTGATATAGCTTGAAAATATAGCAACTTGTCTATATTTCCTATTTAACTAAGATGCAGTGTCTGAACAATGCAAAAACATCACTTCACTGAACTCAAAACTATTCATCAAACTAGCCACTTATTTATCACAATCTAGGCCAAGAAGGGTGTCTGTTTTGTGGTTGAGTTGACATCTTTGGTCAACACCTAAACTTTTTTCCCTTTCTTGTTCTTTCTTTTTTCATTTTTAATAATTACATAGGAAATAGAAGCTGATTTTCAGAAAGGGAATGAACTCAGTGAAGTCACTTTGTTTTACTACAATGATGTTTCTCCATTCAAAATTGTACCTACTTTTACATTGCTTGTACATTCTCTTTCCTCTTCTATTCTCTGTCTTAGTTGTCATGATTTTCTTTTCTTTTCAAACGAAGGAAAGTAATTCAGGTAGTATTCAGTCTACATTCACAAGTTTGTCTCCAAATTCCACTTGCATGTCTTCTAATGCATACCCATTCATATTTTTCTTGCAAGAAAGCTAAAGCCATCCACATACAATTTCTCTGCTTCTGTGAGAGAACATTTTTCTACCTAATGGCAAAAGAAATTCATTTTAATCTACAAGCTAAACATTCATTGAAAGCAATGTCCCGACAACTACAAGGCTGGACACAGGTATAATTATGGCAAAATAAATCATTTGCCAAAAACTGCTTATGAGGTAGTAGGGATATTTTCCATTCAATAGTTATTCATTTAACAGATGTGCTATTAAATATGAACTATCTAATTATCCCAAAGACTTATCTTAATGTTTTGAAGAATTTAAAAATGTGGTGCACATTACTTAAATATAAGTAATATATTCCTGATAATTCCACTATTTACATTTCACAGAAACAATCACTAACAATGTCTTCAAGAGGGTAAATTCAGTCAGTCTAGAGAAACTTAGCATTCAGAAAAAGCTACAATGCAATTAACAACTTTCTGACTGCCTGATGTTCTCATAGGCTTAGATATTAAGCAAATTCAGCATTTACCCAGAAAAGACTAGAAAAGTCATATAATAAGTTACTGTATATACGCTGCTTGAATGACTGGCATAGGACAGCCCTAATGTCTATTGCTTTAGAAGAATTATTAGTTTTCATGCATTCTACCTACATTAAAATTAGAGCAATATCATATTTGACTATTTGTGCAAAATATGCATTTTAAAAGGGAAGAAATACCCTTAAAATAGGGAAAATAAGGAGAAACTTCTTCCCCTGTGTGCCTTTTAAAGCACCTTGAACTAGACCATCTGTATGTACTTCACAGTGAAACTCAACAGGCAGCCACTGAGCCTCTTCTCCATAGGTATGAAATGAGAAACTCGAAGAGTGTTGAACAGTGAATTTTCTCAGTGGAACAGCACACACACATTTAGCACAAGGGGTTCTGCCCCTGAGATACACTGGGGAAATTCAGTGTTCAATGGCTTCAACTTCACACCCCACGGCACAGTGTCACGCAGGCTGCTGTGCTCAGCTTGGTGTATTCCATAAAACAAGGACAAGTACTTTTAAAAACCAGCAAAATGATAATGACTGGAGCTGAGTTGCTTCATTCTCAGATATGCAAAAAAGACAAACGCAAACCATCATTTTGAGATGCTTCTCTACATACTGTCTGTTCTTCGCTCTGAGTCTCTGAAACTAGAGGGGGAAACACACACAAAAAAACTATCCACATAATGTGAGTTGTAAATATGCTTGCCTTCACATTGGTTGTTTTATAGCACTGAATATTTCTGTTGGCAGTTATATTAAACATTCTCTTTATTCCAAGTTACCATTTATTTATCTGTTTATTTTACCAAGAGCAAGTTCAGGTCTATATAACAGCATGCTCAGCAGTCTGGCTCTACATTATTTATGAACCCAAATGCAAACCTGTGGCTTAAGGCTCGACATTCTGCATACATGCAACTGTGTCTCATGATAGCTATCATATTTTTGACATGATCTTATATTTATACTGATCTGAGCCTCTAAACAGGAGGGGAAAACCCAAGAAGCAGAAAAGAGGAGCACAACACAAGAAAGACAACTTGGAAGGCATCTTGCTCTATCATCACCATGGGAGTTAATTGTAAAGAAACATTTTTCTAAAGGGTGCCATCAGTAGGTTTGTAACTACACCAACAAATTACACAGTAGAGTATTTTGCAAGCATTGTTTAGAAATAACTGTTCAGCATAGCAGCCATAATCACTAGCATATTATCTGACACTTATAAGAATGTATTGCTGCAACACTGCTGTAGGTAGCAAATGTTCTCAAATTGTTTCACATGGAAACCTAGCTATTCCACTACTAAAAAAAGAAAACAATTCCAAGTGAAAGGAAAAAGTCAAAGGCCACTGTAACTTCAAGTTCAATCGATATAATTAAGATATCTCTGCCTTGTTTGGCACAACTCTGTTTTCTGTGGTCACTGGAATTTTTGCCCTGATATTTCCATTGCCCCTTATTATACAGTATGTTTATGATTGTAAATAATATGTAGCAATAGCAAAATCCAAAATCCTTTAGCCCATATGATTTCTAGAGTCCATTTTATAGCACCATTTGAATAGCAGTCCAAACGCAGAGGCTTTCAGGTGTATGTTTGTGTTCATGTATTTGAAGGCTTATGCAAAATTCCTATGGCCTAGTTGACCAGAGCATGTTCTTTATGGGTCTAGGTAACAGAATATTAAGACTGCAGACATGAACTCCAGGTAAGCCACACAGCTTAGAGCTGTTTCATGGCCACATGTTTTAACCTGAAGCTCAGTTAGCTGCAAAACAAATACTAGTTACTGATTACATTATATGAAATACAGACTGCAAATATACAAACTGATCTCAATAGTAAAAAAAAAAAGTGTATATGCTATCAATGGTGTGCTCATGGCAAAAATTATGCTTTGCTATATAATATTTCATAATATCTACAATTTTATGTCTCTAAGCACCTTATCTTTGTAGCACTAAAAACCAACCATAAATTACTGAGATGCCCATCACAGGAAGCATTCAAGTGTTAGCCTAAATCACTGTTGTTAAGGCTATTTTTGCCCTGGGTAGTGGATAAGATTAGGTCACCTGTATGGTGTTGTCACCTCTTTACAGTCTAAGGTTCTAGTGATTTCTAATTTTATATATATGTCTATACATTGATCAAATATTCACTTTATTTTTTCTTTTTAATGTTTATTTATTTATTTATTTATTTATTTATTTATTTTATTTATTTTTTTTTTTTGAGAGAGAGAGAGACAGACAGAGCATGAGCAGGGGAGGGGCAGAGAGAGAGGAAGACACAGAATCCGAAGGAGGCTCCAGGCTCTGAGCTGTCAGCACAGAGCTTGACATGGGGCTCGAACCCACGAACCGTGAGATCATGACCTAAGCCAAAGGCCAACGCCTAACCGACTGAGCCACCCAGGCGCCCCGATCAAATATTCACTTTAACAGGCATCAATGTGATCAGGAAAAGCAGACTGTACAGCAAACTATTTATTGTACTTCAAGTACATTTTGGGGAATTAAAGAATATTTTAAAAAGCATTAAATCATTCTTTATGTAGCTTTATTTACTTTTAAAATCAGGCTCAATTATATTCTGCAATCACAGAGTTGTTCATTCCAATCTGTTCAGTCTCACTTTTTTCTCTGTATCTTGGGAGTCAGAACTACAAGCTTCAGAAGTCAGTTCAGATGGTTATCTGCAATTTCTCTTTGTAGTGCTCTACGAGGTCAAATCCATTACAGCATATGTTCAGACTGACTTTGCACACTTAACTCTACTGGGCTTTCAGTGACATACTCAGTGCTTCACCTGAGAACCTGTTATTCATAGATATAGAAGATGCTAAAAATGATACATACAAAAAAAAAGAAAGAAAGGGTTCATGCCTACCTAGTACATTTGTGGCTAACTAATCTACAACTCCTAAAATCATCTAATAAAAGATCATGCCACCTTTTTTAAAGATTAAAATCTTTTTTACCACTGAAAGTATAACTCTGTTCCCAAGACACCTGGGCTTCAGACACAGAGACATGAAGTGTTGCCTCCGCGGACTCCCCGGGAAGAACAGCAACATAATTGTGTCATTGCATAATTTGCCACTCACAAAGGGAATGTGTGGCAGTAGATAAAGTTCACCAAACATTGGCAACTGATTCAGAAGTAGGAAACACTGAACAATTTTATTCTCCCAAAAGGAATATGATACACTGAGTATCTCAGGGTCTACCAACTTGGATTCTTCTTGGAGGATTCCTTCTTACTTTAAAAACATGACCTGGCATGATTTTCTGAACTATTAGTTAAGACAGAGGGGCCAGGAGATAATAATATATAAATAGATGGAATTCATTTGCCTTTCCTCTAACTTGTCATATCTTCTTTTAAAAAAAATTATTATACAGGGAAAGGAAGAAAATATTTAAATTTTTGCCACCATATATGACACTGCAGGAGCAATAGATAACATTTTGAACTTGTTTTTATCAATATAATTTGTTGTCAAGTTAGCTAACAGATAGTGTATACAGTGTGCTCTTGGCTTTGGGAGTAGATTCCCATTATTCATTGCTTACATACAACATCCAGTGCTCATCCCAACAGGTGCCCTCCTCAATGCCCATCACCCATTTCCCCCTCTCCTTCCCACCCCCCATCAACCCTCAGTTTGTTCTCTATATTTAAGAGTCTCTTATGGTTTGCCTCCCTCTCTGTTTGAAACTATTTTTTTCTTCTTCACTTTCTCCATGGTCTTCTGTTAAGTTTCTCAAATTCCCATATGAGTGAAAACATATGATATATGTCTTTTTTCTGCCTGACTTATTTCACTTAGCGTAATACCCTCCAGTTCCATCAATGTTGTTGCAAATCGCATGGTTTCATTCTTTCTCATTGCCAAGTAGTGTTCCATTCTATACATAAACCACATTTTCTTTATCCATTCATCGGTAGCTGGACATTTGGGCTCTTTCCATAATTTGGCTATTGTTGAAAGTGCTACTATAAACATTGGGGTACATGTGCCCCTATGAATCAGCACTCCTGTATACTTTGGATAAATTCCTAGTAGTGCTATTGGTGGGTTGTAGGGTAGTTCTATTTTTACTTTTCTGAGGAACCTCCACACTGTCTTCCAGAGTGCCTGCACCAGTTTGCATTCCCACCAACAATGCAGGAGGGTTCCCATTTCTCCACATCCTCACCAACATCTGTTGTTTTCTGAATTGTTAATTTTAGCCACTCTGACCTGTGTGAGGTCAATCTCAATGTGGTTTTGATTTGTATTTCTCTGATAAGGAGTGATGTTGAGCATCTTTTCATGTGTCTGTTGCCATCTAGATGTTAAGCTTTTATTATTAAAAAGTCCATCTAAGAAAAGATTAAGGGGGCAGAGCAATCACCTAGGATAACTGCAATGGTGTTTTTGCAAAACAATAATGCTTAAGAGCCAATCTTTACTCTGAGAGATACAGCCTCCAATAGCCTGAGAATGTCTGAAATAGCCTCAATGGTAACTGAGCCATTGCTCCAGCCACTTGCCCCTCTTCCCCCCAACACCCTCACACACAGAGATGCCAGCAGTAATCCGCTACCTCTCCAGTCCTCTCAACAGCTCCATCCACCCAAACTGAAAGAAGGTGAGAAGAGGGGAGATCTAGTTGGTATGGGTTTTGCCTGCTTCCCCTATTAGATCCTGTGCAGAGAGTTTTTAAATATCTAGCTCTTAAATCAGAGGATAAAAACTCTAAAGCAGAAAACAACCTGCCCCTGTTCCTCCAATGAAAAGTTCCTCATCACTTTATTAATTTTTGCATTCATCTGCTCCCACTCAGAATTTTAATGCATCTTTTGACCTTTCATACTTTCTGACAACTTCTGGCCCCACGCTCCATCCCAAAATATTCTCACTACCCTTGTTTCTTCCTTTCTGTTTTTGGCATCTATTTCTTCCTTTCAAACCACTCTAGCACAAGCCCTTACAACCAAAGAGTTGGTTGACTTCTAAGGTCATTCTACTATTTACTAGATGTTTAAGTGAATGCTCTGTGAATGCTTTGAGAATTTACCCTATTTGTAAGCTAACAATTAGTCTGCCGCAGTTTCAGAGATGCTGGAAGAAGACACAAAATTTCTGGGTCAGAGACAAGGAAATTAAATAAGTAGTAAATATAATTAAAAATAAGTAAGTTTATTTAATTAAAAACAAACTACTCAGAGAAACAGCACTAAGTGCCCAAAGTGTCACCACTCACTCCACCTCCTTGAGCCTCAGTTCCCACAGGGCAATGTGAAAGGACCAAGTGACTCCTATACATGGCGGTCTGAAAAAGGAACCCTGAGTTTAAGGTGCCCAAATCTTTTATAATGGGCAGTAAACTTGCTTAATCTTTGCCCCAGAGGAAGATGTTGTTTTTACTGCACCAGACAATAAATAAACCTGCCTCCTTCTCCAGAAGGAGATACTGGCTCTATCTTTCAAAGCTGTTAGCTATACAGGCATCCATGAAAAGTTAGTTCAGAACAGAGGCAGCCAGTGGCCCTGATCTAAAGATGTACAGAGATGCAAAAGATCCATGGAGGATTGTTTCCCAATACCTTGGGAGGACTACTTAATCTCTCTAAATATAAGTTGCCTCATCTATAAAATGTGAATAATAATACCCACCTCACTGAACTGTTACAAAGCTTAAATTACATAATGTATGTCGAAAATGTTTTAGCTCGTTGTCTGACTCAAAAGTGTGCAGTAAACAAACTTACCTAATTATTGCTAAATTAATCAAGGACTGTCCCTTGCTACCCTTACTTCTCATTTATTTCTCATCCACATAATACATGTGTGTTAGGTCAGAATGGTCTGTTCATTTCTCACGAAAGAAGACAGTTTTATTTCCATCTCTACAACTTCACACATCTTCCCTGTCTGAAGTCCCTCCCCATTTCTCACCATAATCCCAACTACCTCTCATGGCCAGCTGTACCTCTGCCAATTCTTCAAAATTCCCCAAGTCATTGCGGGCCCCAGAGAATGTCCCTTCTAGCAACTCACGTATTTGCATATACCCCTAAATAAATGCCAGATTTCTTTCACCTTATTATATTTACACACTGATGGATTTAATTTATCCTAGCTGGTCTCTCACTTGACTTCTTTTTAACATTTCCACATGGGCTTTCTTGCTTCTCAAGTAAAAGTCAATTATGTGTACAAAATAAATTATGTGATAATATAGCACGATGATATAATTGTCAGCAAGAACCTGTTTCTCCCAAGGTGATTAAGGAAATTTTTAACTAATTTTTGCTTTAATTGTCTAGGTTTTATACATTCTGTTCTCTCAACAGTCCTTCTAATTTTTTTTAATCCTGAAAATAACTGCTTCATGTGAGATAACGACCTGTGCTTATAACTTTAGCTCTTTCTCTGAGGAAAGTCAAAGTTAAGTAGAAACTGGAAGTTAATACACTCTTTCTGGGCAAGTAGCTTAAGTTGAAGTGAACTGAAAGTTCAATGCAGGTATCTACCTGTCACCAGAAATGGCCATCATCCCTGATGTTCTGGGCTACGAAACCTTAGTAAAGGGAACAGGATGAATTAGGCTGTTATTTGAAATGGCATGAGTCACTTCTACAGGCAATCCCATAGAGAATGCTGTTTAGATCCTGAGGTAAGTCCCCAGGGAAACTTGTGTCTTAGTTCCAGAACAGTTTGCTTGTCACCATGGCCATTTCCAAGAGAACTAAGTATAAATCCAAGCCTAGAGGGAAGGCAGGCAGAACAGCTACAAGAGAGATCTGGGAGCCACAGCTACGTGTCAGCAAAGGCCTGTGTGTGAACTTCTGACTGACATCTCAGAGAGAAACCCAATCTTGATCTGAGCACATTTCCAAGCTTTATTTTCATAATACAATACATCACACACTATCAACACATTAACTACATCAGTTAGGATTCTGGTGCTTCCAGAAAGGCAAAGGAAACTCTATGGAGGAGCACTGCCCAATAGAATATTTTGCAATGCTGGAAATGTCCTATATTCAGTGCTTTCCAATATGACAGCCACTAGCTACATATGGCATTGTACACTTGAAAGGTGGCTAGTGCATCTCAAAAATAAATCTTTTTCTTTTATTTTAATTAAGTGAGCAGTTGGATTACATAGCTCCGGAATCTACCATCTGGCTGCCCTTACTTTCATGGGCATTGTCTCATTTAGCCCTCAAACTAACCCTGCGAAGGTAGGTATTATCATGTTTCTTTTATTATCATGGTTTTAATTTTTTTAACACTTGTTCATTTTTGAGAGACAGAGAGACAGACAGAGCATTGATGGGGGGGAGTTGGGGAAGAGAGAGAGGGAGACACAGAATCCAAAGCTAGCTCCAGGCTCTGAGCCGTCAGCACAAAGCCTGACGCAGGGCTCAAACTCACGAACCACAAGATCATGACCTGAGCCAAAGTCAGGACACTTAACTGACTGAGCCACCCAAGTGACCCATATTATGTTTGTAGATGAGGAAATAGAGACTGAACTATTTCCAATCATTAGCACAATATTATGTAACTAATAAGTAGCACAGTCAGAATTTAATCAGATTTTTCTGATTATGAAGGTTAAGTATATTTTTATCTTTTTTTTTTTCATTTGTACCACCTTGCCTTTTCAATATCAAGTCCAAATTCCCTTGGCATGAAAATGCTTTACAACCTGCTTCCAGTCTATGCCTCCAGCCCCACCTCCACTACTATCCCCTCTACTTCAGGAATACATTTGTTCTCTAAACCCTAATGCATTTTCCTAACCCCTTACCTTTCATGACCCATACCCTGTAAGACCCTCCCCCTACCTCCTATTTTTCCTCCATGCCTGATGAGCTCCTGTCTTAAGTTCTGATCTTCTGTTTCTATGTCGACTTCCTTGTCTAGAATGTGAGCTGAAGGAAGAATATCATACCTGCCCTGTGCTCCCAGAATGTAGCACAGTACCCACCAGATACTCCAGGAGTGTTTAGTGACACATAAATAAAGGCAAAAATGAAGATACAAAAGAATTAAATTCACCACACATTCACAGAGCCTGAGGTACATGGCCCTGCTTTGGCACTGAGAACAGTCTGAACAATGAGTATATTAAGAAGGCAAGATCTTTCCCCAAGTATGTCAAAAAGTCAGCTTTAACATTTTATGAGGAGGAAATGTATGCATGACCATGGTTTACAGTAGCTACCACCAGTGCTCACACATGCTGCTGATGACCAGCTACCCCTGAGTAGCTGGCATTTGACCCCCAAGCCCAAGGTGATTGGATAATGAATAGGTTGCCTAAATTGGGAGCCATAGGCATGCTTTCACAACCCTTAGCTTAGAATGTGCTAAACCATGATGGAAGAGTACTCAATCTGTGGTGAGAACCAAGTTGGGAAACAAGGTCGTTTCATTTGTCCATGAGGATATATAGCCAGCACCACTGCTTCCCAGAATGCAAATTGACCCTGAAAGGACCAGATATGTGTTCTTCTGAAAGAAGACCCAGAAACTGGCTCCCGATTGAGCTTCTGTAAATATCACATACAAGCTGACTTATATATAAGAGAACACACAACCTTCCTCAAGCTCTCCCCTCTCACCACCACATATGCACCCATACATACATGCAGATGCAATAAGATACCCTTGAGCTTCCACCATGATGCAAAAGCCATGCCTCTGCCAAGAATTGATGATTTGGGGGAACTGACCAAATTTTTACATTCCCTTTGTTACAGCTCAAATATTCATAAAGAATGTGGGCCACCTCTGAAGCTCTTGGAACAGCTCCAGATTAATACATCTCTACTCTGGCTGGACATCAGGATCATCTGGAAGCTTTTAAGATATACCCACACCTGGGGCGCCTGGGTGGCTCAGTCGGTTGAGCGTCCGACTTCAGCTCAGGTCACGATCTCGCAGCTCGTGAGTTCGAGCCCCGCGTCGGGCTCTGTGCTGACGGCCCGGAGCCCGGAGCCTGTTTCCGATTCTGTGTCTCCCTCTCTCTCTGCCCCTCCCCCGTTCATGCTCTGTCTCTCTCTGTCCCAAAAATAAATAAAAAAACGTTGAAAAAAAAAAATTTTAAAAAAAAAGATATACCCACACCTGAGCCCCACCATCAGAACTTCTGGTACAACTGCTCTGTGATGAGACACCATAGTTTATAAAGACTCCCCAGGGATTCCAATGGGCATCTGAGGTTGAAATGCAGAGCCCTAGCTTGTGAGACCAACCAGTAGCTTATCCACCAGATGTTCCCTAGAGAGAAAGATACTGTCAGCTTCAGCATTGCAGCTGATTTTTTGGAAGCAGCCATTAGAGGGTGGTGAGAAAACTGCACACAAGGAAAAAAAAAAAACAACAGAGTACTTTAGGAGAAAAACACCAGCCTATATCTGAGAAGGTATGATGCATTCTTAGACCAACTCGTTTACCCCAGAAACTATCTGCAATCTGTGTTCCTTTTACAGTATCGTGTGATCCCTGCTCCTGTGATTTGTTTGTTGTCATAATTCAGTTCAACAGACAATAATGGAACATTTATAATGTGCATTAATTCTTCTGGCCCAGATACAGAGAAGAATGAGGTTTAAAAATTGCATTTAGAACCTGAGAGTCTAGCAAGGGAGAAAGACACAAACAGTTTAACATGATGTGTTACTTGCTGAAATAGATAGAAGTACAAATGGGAAATGGGAGTTCCAAGTACAAAGGAGGGAGTGAATTAGATTAACCCTGTCACTCAGAGTAAAGGCCAAAGGCTTTACAATGGTCTACCAAGCCCTTGATCAGGTGTTCTGTCACCTCTCTGACCTCATCTCCTACTACACCCCCTGTCGTTTATTCTAATCCACCTCCTTGTCGTCCTCACAGAACACTCCAGGCATGCTTCCAACTTAGGGCCTTTACTCAGGCGGTTCCTATACCTTGAATGCTCCTCTTCTAACAGCCATATGGTAACTCCTACACTAACCTCCGGTCCTTTCCCAAATGCTATCATGCCAATGAGGCTTACCCTGCTGACTCTATTTAAAATTGAGAGCCATCTATGCCTAACACCCACCCCTAGCATCTCAATCTCATTTACCCTGCTTCTTTGTTTTCACTGTATAGGTCACATTCCAGCATAATACATGATTTACTAATTATGTTTATTATTAATTGTCTAACTTCCTGCACTAGGATATAAACTGTATAGTTGTATGAATCATTTTTCCCATCGATAAATCTCAAGTGCCTAAAACAGTGCCTGGCATAGGCTAGCCACTCAATATATTATGTTGAATTAAGAAATAGGGTTTTGGAGGGGAGCCCTGTGTGGCTCAGTTGGTTGAGCATCCGACTTCGGCTCAGGTCATGATCTCGCAGTTTGTGGGTTCGAGCCCCACGTCAGGCTCTGTTCTGGCAGCTCAGAGCCTGGAGCCTGCTTCGGATTCTGTGTCTCCCTCTCTCTCCGCGCCACCCCCCTACTCACACTCTGTCTCTCTCTCCTTCAAAAATAAATAAGCATTTAAAAAAAATTTTTTAAAGAAATAGGGTTTTAGCAAACCTTTCACCTAAGACCAACTGGCTTTTTTTTTCCTTTTAACAGAATCTAATTTGCTCTTCCGTGGCCAGGGTGCTTCTTGGTTGGGACAGTTAATGATAGCCCACTGGACCCATGGTGAAGAGGCCTTCTCCCCCAACTTCTGTGTGAGTACTGTCAGTCATTCATCTTTTAGTCTGTCAAAAAATATTTGTTCAGCAACTATTTTATGCCTCATGCTTGGGACTGTGAGCATTCAAAACTCTGACCTCAAAGGGCTTAATGCCTGATAAAAGAGAGGAAGTCAACACACAAATTAGTGCAGTAAGAGTCAGGATGTGCTGAGCCAGGGAAAGAGTACAAGAGCATTGTGACTTTGGAGTCCTTAAAGGGACTGGGTGAAGTGAGACACCCAGGACAGAAGCTCTAGCCGTTCTAGCCGTGGGCAGCTCAGACACAGGAAGACACTAATCAGTTCATTTACCAAGGATGGGATTTCTAATTTTGGCCTCCAATAACCTGCTCCCCTTCATGAGATGTCTGCCAAGGGAGTTGAGAGGTGTCATTAAGGTTTCTAAGCACACTTGAACGGACTCTTCTGATAACCTTTACCTACCAAATCAGGCATGAAAACCACACTGAACAACGGCTAAGACACTTCCTACTTTCCTCTTGACCCCTGACTGTAAGGAGCTTGATTATTTGTTCTAAGCCATATGCAGTTCAGTATATACGAGAGGCCTGCTAAACAACAGTTTAGCAGTTGGGCTACTCTTTTAAAGCTCATGCAGGTCCTCACTGTAAATGTAAAACAGCTTGGATCAAATTGCATAGTTGGTTCCACATGGAGATGAGTGAATGATGTGTTCCTAGGAATAGAAGCCCTCGGACAAACAGTGTTAATCGGTCTCACCACCGAGTAGTTGGTCACAATAACAGAGTTAATTTTAAAGAAGGGGAAATTAAATAGTGGTTGCAATAGTGTTAGCCACTCTTAATTATTGTGATGGCAAATTATGAACAATTTCCTGTCACTTTCTCTTCTAAAGCAATTATTGATGTTTGCCTTATGGCTGAACTGTGCTGAAAACTCTCTAAGCAGGAGGCTGTCTGATTCAATGCTTTGTGGGCTCATATTCAGAAAACCATTTGGCCTGCAAAGTTGCTGGATTATCTGTAAACACAGTGAAAGGAGACAGTGATTGCATGAAGCAGAGGGAATGCTCCTGAATGCCAATAAGGCAAATGTCATGACAGGAACACAAAGCCAACATTCCATGTGACCTTTTAGATAGAAACCAATTTACTTTGGTACAATCTCAAACAGAAAATTATGGTGTAATTCCTCATGTCAATACATAATTTATTTTGTAATAAATAACTACCCGCATATTTATGGAGCGCTTCTCCCCTGGTTTTTATGATGCTCTCAGGCACACTCTCTCTCCAGCACACTGCCACGGAATCACTGCAAAGCTTTCTGTTTTTAAGGCTGTTCTCTTCACTAAGCATGGTGATGACTGAGGAAAACATTATAGGATTAAAAGCCACTTTTTAGCCCTGCAAAGAAACCTAAGTTATTTATTTTCTTATTTGCAAATTAGCTAACATCAGGTTGAAGGATTCGTGAGAACAAGTTTTAAAAAAAATCAGCGAGATGCAGCATTAAGCCTAGTCTAAAGAACATTTCCTAATAAAGGAAAGCCTCTGCATTTAAAGCCGCATAAAAATCAGGCAGTGAATCAACAAAGAAGGCGAATTCCGAATTCCGTCTCACCCCATGCTTCCAGCCCTTTAAATGCATCTGCTTCTTTGTGGGAGGTCTAGGGATGAGGGCTGCCTCCCAAAGTCACCTCCTTCTCTGCCTTTACAATGCAAATAGAGTGAGTTCTTGAGTAGTCTGCCCTTTCTCCTCCAGGTCAGCACTTTGAATCTCTCCTAGGCTGGCACTGACAGAAGACTCTCCCCAGCTGACAGCTGGTCACTGACCTAGCTGAAAGCAGTTGGTGGTCTTCCCTGAGCCTTGAGCCACAGGTCACCTCATCACTGGCCGAGCTATCACAGCAAGCAGTTAGCGGTCTCCTTACATGGCCTCTGTCAAGGGCAAGGGAGGCACAGGGAGAGGGGAGCAGCCTGCAGGCACTGCCAGCACACCCCCTCATTGATTAGGCTGAATCACATTCTTGGATAACTTAGCCACTTGTGAGTGGCTAAGTTCTAGCATCTTTAACAAATTTCAGAAAAAATGGGAAATGAGGGTAACTCACAAGACAGAAAATAAAGAACAGTGTAATGTTGCTTAAAAACAGACCACTTTCATATTTTGGGCTGCTAAATATCTGTTTTTAGACCATTTTGATATTAATGATTATAAACATTTGCTTACAATGTGGATTCCCTCCCTGGCTAACTTCTATAGCTTAATTACACAAAGCAGTGGCAAAGTTAACACGGGACACCACAACCATTTCTCTGCAAATTTTCCACCGTGCCATACAATACACCTGCTAATACACACATGTCCCAAACCAAACACACACATTTCCTTGGCTTCACAGGAGAGGCAGGAGCCCACAATGTGCAGAAAGTAAGGGCTCAGATTCAAATACAACATATTGAGAAACAGAAATCAATACCCAGTGAAGGTTTTACATAGCACTCGTATTATTTTTAATGAGTTGCTGTATAGAATTACCACAAATGAATGGAATCCAGGATTCTCTGAGGGCTAACTGGCCTAATTCTGCCAAAATGCCAACAGAATAGCTTCTGTTCCATTGGGAAAACATATGCTAAAACCTAGATCAATGAATCAGTAATAACATATTGGCCATCTAATAGGTGCCCAGCAGAAAGACTTCTATTACATGTTTAGAGAAAATATTTTTGAATACATAGTCATCTCCACATCAAAAATGCCTTATCCAAATAGATACTGAAAACACATTTCATATACAATCTTCAGGGTTGTCAATTTACCCAGGGTAAATAGTATAAGTCTTTGTGATTGTTTTGTCAAATAAGAACCAATCATAACATTTACTTCCTGGAAGTTAAAGCTTTTGAAAGCCCCTGTCAAGGTATATAGACAAAAATGCATGTATATACATCCTTTCTTATAGGATGTTAGAAAGAATAAGATTTAGGTGATATAGCATTTAACAAGTACAGTGATATTGTTTAAAGAAATAAATAAATTTAGCATTAGAGATTAAGAAGATAAAACCAAATCCTTACACATCAAAGGTTTCCTATTATTTTCACACATTGGATTGGAAGGGAGGCTACAGGTTTTCCTATTGTCTTCATATTTGAAGGGTTACTTCTAGAAAATAATGGCTGACTATTCTTCATCACTACTGAAGATACAATTAGATAAAATTGGCTTATGCTAACACAGGAGGGATTCAGGTAGCGAACAGCAATCTGTACATACATGACCTCAAAGATCACTTGGTTCAATCGTTGAACATACACAAGTGAAAAAACTGAGCCCAAAAAGCCTAGGACTAGCACAAAGGTGTGCTACTTAAACAAACATTTATTATCCCAGTTTCTGAGTCAGGAATAGGGTGACAATTTGTCTGGGTACCTGGGTACCTGGGTCAAGGCATCTCATGAGGTTGCAGTTTAGCCAAACTACCAGCCAAGGCCACAGTTTCATTTAAAGATTCAATTGAACAAGGGGCTGGTGAGGTGGAGAGAAGAGCCATCCACTTCCAAATCCTGATTATTGGCAGGCCTCGATTCCTTGTCACACGGGCTGCTATCTCACAAAATGGCAGGTTGCTTTCCCCAGATGAAGTGATCCAAGAGAGAGCAAAGAGCTCCAACATGGGAACCACAGTGTTTAGTTTAGTTTAGTTTAGTTTTGTTTTGTTTTGTTTATGACCTAATATTAGAAGTGATATTCCTCCATTTTCACTATATAGTCTTCATTAGAAGAAAGTCACTAGGTTCAGCCCATGCTCAAGGGGAATGGGTTAGACAAAGGCATGAATATGGCAAAGTAAAGATACTTGGGGGACATCTTAGAGGCTGCCTACCACTGCTATGACCACAATCTACATCTTATTTCTAAACAAGAGTTCTTTCCACTACCCTATGCTGAAATGTAATGGATAATTTCCTGTTATTAAAAGTTACTAAACATTGTACAGGGTATTTTAGAAGACTGTAGGATCTCCATTTCTGAATGACTTTTATAATAGGACATTCTTCCACCTATTTGAGAAGGTTCAATTTTAAAGTCTCTGAAAGAGAAGAAGTACGATGTATACAGTGTGGTACAGACTGGGATTTGAGTAGCTATCCAGCTGACTAATTAACTAGGCGAGGCAACTAATTTTGTTTTCTCAGCCTACTTTCTTTACCTCCAAAGTCAGAAATGGGACTAAGTTTCTAGGTTCACTTCAAACTGCAGCAAGTAATATGTCTCAAATTCTGTTACAGCTTTGAAAAGAAAAGACTCTCATATCTGGTCTTATGTCAGGATTAACCCCACATATAAGTAAATTAAATGACTATCCCAAGGATTTTACATAGAGGCAAAAAAAGAAAAGTGTTCTGCACCAAAATATTTCTCTCTCTAGTTTGAATTTCTATATTAGATACTCTTTTCTATTTGTTATTAAAAGCTTCTGCTAAAATGCAAATGTGTTATCTGGAATAACAAATTAAACTATCATCCCAAATTAATTTTAACTGAATTTGTTTTTCTTGTTAAATAACATATCAGCTGGCAAGGATCCAGAGAATAGAGAAACAAGTAACTTTTAATGAAACTGGATTTTTTTTCCAAAAGAGTTTTAAGGTTTAGAAAAACAGACTCAGAGGAAGCTGAGTATTAAGGAATGAGGAGTGGCCAATATCAACAATAAAATGAATAGGCACATAAAATAATGAACACAAATCTAGAGGTAATAAAACTACCAACATAGGCAGACTTCTGAGAACACCACAGCACTTCAATCCTTCTAAGTAGAAGGTCTTTATCTTAAACCCACTCCCATATTCACAATTTACCTTTACCAAAATATTCGTCCTCTTGGCCTCAGATACCTCTTCTCACTGTCACCCCTTAGATGTTGTCTTTACCTCTCTAGCTATAGACTATCAACTCATTTTCTCCACTGCTTACTCTCCAGGCATACAATCCCTCATGGCTTACTTGCATTCTTCTTCATTTTAGATCCTAAAATTGGTTTGCAAAGTAGTCCCTTGCACTTCTTTGCACTTCTCTCAGCTCCCCATCTCTCATCACACTTCCAAAAAAGAAAAAAGAAACATAAATAGAAAGAAAAAGAAAAAAACAACTCCAAATGAACCCAACTGTCTAACTTGGCCATGCCTATACCTATATAGTTGAATGATACTAGAGGAAACAAAATATTGGCCATGTTAGCTTCACTATAAATTCATCATGACCAAAATGAACAATCAGTCCCACCAAGCCAGCCAGCTTTCTGTACCTTTGGACACTCCAAATACCCTTCTAGTCTTAGGAACTTTGAATATGCAGGTCTCTCTGTCTAGAACTTGCCTACCATTGGCAACAACTTTTCACCCTTCAAATTTTAGTCTGAACATCACTATCTGAAGGACGGTTTTCCTGACTATATGTATACATCATTTACAACATTGTTTACATCCTTTATCATTCTTAATCACAATTAGTAATTTACATATTTGCTTGGTTGTTATCTATTTATCATTTGTGTTCCACTCTCGACTAGAAACTTCATGGAAGCCTAGGACTACGATTTGTTAACCATGTGTACATTGGCTAGGACATAGTAGATGTTCAGTAGATACTTGTTGAATGAACAAATTAATGCACAGTCTTTATCTTTTTGGCCAAAAATGGCCCTATCTACATGTCTTCAGAATTCTTGAAGCTTCTCTCCTTCCATTTGTTTCTTTACTCAATGAGTATTCTTTTAAACACAGACATTACTAATGGAAACTGTGGCACAGACTTTGCTTCAGTAGCATAAATGGCATCGGCAGCTGACATGGATCCCACTGTTGCCAGTGGCAACAATTAAATTAGGTATATAAAGCCTGACACAAGAGCTGCAGCATCCATTCAGTAAAATAACCATTCAGCCTTTCAGCAAACATAACAGTGACCTGGGTGACTGTGCTTTTAGTACATAAGCAAGTACTGAGCATTGTCCTATCTGAGACAAGGCATTAGCACAGCTCCTGACTCCTATTTCCATTGTTGCTTAAAAGGGTTGCCTAATTAATTGATTTTATTGAATCTCTACCAATGTATATTTGTTCCTTGGTAAGCGAATGAAAAAAGCGGAGCTACTTTTGTGAAAAGCAAGAAAGGGGTTGTGGACGTTCTGTTGTATGCTACATATCATTGTGAATAAAAGTATAGTTGGCATGGTTATTGACTGCGTAATGCCAAGGAACAGACACGAGCACATCTGTAGATCTGTGTGTTAAAAGAATGGCATTTTATCTGAACCAGCAGACTATTCTCACCACCTTACATCTGTATATGCCCTCACTCTCTCCTGACCACAATGGCAGCACACACTTTATAAAACCAAAGACCCAGTATAGTAAGTACACTTTTAGAAAAGTAGGTAAGTCTCAGGAATACAGCAACTAGTACAGGTATAATCCTCCACAGCTACTACACGATGTCTGACAACTTACCTCATTTGATGCTCAAAAAAAAAAAAAAAAGCTTATGTACACATTATTAAGCCTATTTTGCAGATGAGGAACTTAAGTCTCAAGAAATGATGGCCCACTTGATTTTACACAGCTAGAGAGCCCAAGCCAACACTCTCTGAGTACAAAATCTGTCATATAGTTAAGTAACCCAGGCAAGAAAATAAACAGGCCTAACCTAAAGCAATAGACACAGAAACGGCAACAAAGATAAAAGTATAGACTTGAGAGCAATTTGTAGAATTGTAGGAACTTTGCCTGATTTAAGGTAGAGTGTGGGAAAAGTGGTTTCTGACCCAGGTAAATAGACAGAAATGTCATTCCCCAAAATAGAGAGGAAAGAAGAACATATTTAGGCAGGTGGAAAGCAGAGGAGAAGGGGAGAGATAAAGTGACATATTTAGGTTGGAAAAGTTGAACAGGTGATGCTTCTGGTGTTGGTATGTGGAAGCAGGGTTACATGTTACATGCAGGAGTCTAGCTAACAAGAAAGGTATAAACAAGGAGATCGACAATGCATACTGCTGTCAAATAATGAAGTAAAAATTGATTTGAGTTTTTGCTGGAATTTGCAACAGGGATTGCTAATCACCTAGAAGAAAGGAATTTCACTAACTTAGAGGTACAATCCAGTTGTCATAAAACAAAGAGGTGAGTACCAGGAGGGCAGACTAATTTCCCAATACTTTTGGCTACAAAGAGAAAATGTACGGAATGTGTAACATCTAGAAAGACACGTAGGGCGGGGGCGCCTGGGTGGCGCAGTCGGTTAAGCGTCCGACTTCAGCCAGGTCACGATCTCGCGGTCCGTGAGTTCGAGCCCCGCGTCAGGCTCTGGGCTGATGGCTCGGAGCCTGGAGCCTGTTTCCGATTCTGTCTCCCTCTCTCTCTGCCCCTCCCCCCCGTTCATGCTCTGTCTCTCTCTGTCCCAAAAATAAATAAAAAATGTTGAAAAAAAAAAATTAAAGATCACTTTAAAAAAAAAAGAAAAAAAAGAAAGACACGTAGGGCTAAAAAGAAGGATGGTTTGTTTTTTGTTAATTCTTTATTTCAAAATAAATTGGGACTTCCGCAAAAGCTATAAAAACAGCACAAAGTATTTCCACATACTCTTCACCCAAATTCTCCCAATGTTAACTTCTTATATTTGCTTTATTGTGTGTGCATGTGTGTGTGTGTGTGTGTGTGTATGTGTGTATTTAAGATTTCTGAGCCATATAAGAGTAGGTTGTAGACATGATTCCCCTTTAATCCTAACATCCTAAAAATCTCAGTATATGCTTACTAAAAAACAGTAACATTCTATTGCATAACCACAGTACAACCATCAAATTGGGACATTAACACTAACACAGCTCTGATGAAAGTGACATCATCAAAACGGTGGCATAGGAATTCTAGCATTTGTAGCTCCCAGAAACATCAATTTGAAAAACTATCTGCATGCAAAAATACCTTCACAAGAGCCAAGGACTCCAGGTGAGGGATACAGTACCTGCTTGAAGCACAGAAATAAGAAAAGATGCATTGAAAAAGGTAAAGAAACATACATTCACATTACCCCCAATAACCCTCCCCAAGCACAGGCACCCAGTGCAGAAAAAAGACACTCTCCTTGTGGGAGGAAAATGAAGTCAGTGTCCAACTTCACCATGAACCTCAGAGCCAGTCCACCCCAGCACCACCCTGAAACCCATGGCCCCAGGGGGCTTCTGTGGCCCCAAGTCCACAATCAACCCCTGTGAATGTCGGCTCAAGACACTCATGGATCAAACACCAGAACCAGGCGCTCTACTACAGACCCAGGCTTTTGACACACTCCAGTACCAGGCTGGCTCTGTTGGCCCCAGATCCCCAACCCACCCCAACACCAGGTCAGCTCTGCAGCCCAGCCTCAAGGGTGGCTCCCACAGATCTAGGCAACTGGCCTGCCCCTATGCCAGAATGACTCCCATAGACCCTATCTCCAGGCCAGTGCCTGAGGCTTCACATTACAGCTCAACTCCCAAAACCCCAGGCTCCAGTATCACCCTAGTTCCAGGCCTGTTCCCATGGCCCCAGCTTCTAGGCAGGCTCCACAATAACAGGCCCATTCCAGAATCTCTGGACTAGCTGACTGATGATGGCCTTTGCCTGCCAAAGCCAGTCTGTAAAGACTGGTAGAGGTACCTACTTTCTCAAATACACAAATACACCAATGCAAAACCACACTGATCATGAACATTCAAGGAAACACGAAATCATCAAAGAAAACTAATAAAACTCCAATAACCGACCGTAAGGAAGTAAAAATCTATGAATTGTCTGACCAAGGTTCTAAAATAACCCCCTTAAAGGAATTCAGTGAACTATAAGAAAACACATATAGATGAAATTAGTAAAACAATTCATGCAAAAAAGGGATAAATTCAAAAAAGAAACAGAAATCATTAAAAACAAAAAAACCAAAAAACCAGAAATCCTAGAGTTGAATAATATAAGGACTACATTGAAGAATGCAATAAAGTTCTTCAATAACAAACTCAACCAAGCAGAAGAAAGGATTAGTGAACCTCAAGATTGGTCATTTTAAGTCATCAAATGACCAAAGAGAAAAAAAAGGGGGGGGGGGGGGGGGAGTTCGAAAACAGTGATGAAAGCCTGCATAAAGTATGGGATACCATTAAAGGAAACAATCTACACATTATTGGAGTTCCAGAAGGAGAATAGAGGGAGAAAGCAGCAGAAAACTTATTTAAAGAAATAATGGCTGAAACTTCTCAAATATGGGGAGAGATTTGGATACCCAAGTCCATAAAGCTCATAGGTCACCAAACAAAATCAACTAAAGAGAACATCTCTGGAACACATCCAAGTTCATGAACACAAGCTGGGGAGGGGCAGAGAGAGAGGGAGACACAGAATCCAAAGCAGGGTCCAGGCTCAAATTCATGAGCCATGAGATCATGACCTGAGCAGAAGTTGGACACTTAACCAACTGAGCCACCCAGCTGCCCTGAGCATCCAATTCTTTATTTGGGCTCTCATGATCCCAGGGTCTTGGGACTGAGCCCTACATTGGGCTCCATGCTGAACATGGAGCCTGCTTAAGATTCTCTCTCTCTCTCTGCCCCTCTCCCTTGCTTGTTTGCTCTCTTTCTCTACCCCCCACCTCTCTCTCTCTCTTAAAAAAACTGTCTAAAATCAAAACACTCAAAAAAAGCAAAAAAAAAAAAAAAATTCTCTCAAGCAAGAGAACCCCCATACGGCTATCAACAGATTTTTCAGTAGAAACCTTTAAGGCCAGGAAAGAGTCAGATGATATTGTCAAAGTGCTGGCAGAAAAAGAAACTGCCGACCAAGAACACCTTACCCATCAAACCTGTCATTCAGGAAAGATAGAGAGATAAAGACTTCCTGAACAAACAAAAGTTGAGGGAATTCATCACCCCTAGACATGCCTTATAAGAAATATTGAGGGGCACCTGGGTGGCTCAGTCGGTTAAGCGTCCGACTTCGGCTCAGGTCATGATCTCATGGTTCGTGAGTTCGAGCCCCACGTTGGGCTCTGTGCTCACAGCTCAGAGCCTGGAGCCTTCTTCAGATTCTGTGTCTCCCTCTCCCTCTGCCCCTCCCCCAGTCATGCTCTGTCTCTCTCTCTCTCTCTCTCTCTCTCAATAATAAATAAACATTAAAAAAAAAAAAAGAAATGCTGAAAGGAGTTATTTAAGCTGAAATGAAAGGATGCTAATTAGTAACATAAAAACAATAAAAATATAAAACATAATGGTAAAGGTAAGCATACAGTCAAATTCAGAATACTCTAATCCTATAAAATAGTGGTTAACCACTTAACCCTAGTAGAACAGTGTAAAGGGCAAAAGTATTAAAAATAACTAGAGCTACAATAATTCACTAATGGATATACAACATAAAAAGTGGTAAACTGTGACATCAAGAACATGAAATATGGGGAAGGAGGAGTAAAAATATAGAGTTTTGTATACAATCGAAGTTAAGCTGTTATCAGCTTAAAATATGCTGTTAAATCTGTAAGATGTTTTATGTAAGTCTCATGGTAACCACAAAGCAAAAACCTACAGTAGGTATACAAAAAATAAACAGAAGGAAATCAAACCATACCACTATGGAAAATAATCAATTCAGAAGTAAAGACAGAAGAAGAGGAAGAAAGGAACAAGGGAAATATAAAACAAAAAACAATACAAAGGCATTAGTAGGTTTTTACCTATCAACAATTTCTTTAAAATTTGTAAACTGTTTAAATTCTCCAATCAAAATGCATGGAGACTCTGAATAGCCAAAGAAATCTTGTGAAAGAAAAAGCAGAAGGCATCATACTTCCTGATTTCAAGCTATACTATAAAGCTGAGACCATTAAAACAATATGTTACTGGCATAAAAACAGACACATAGATCAATGGAACAGAATTGAAAGCCCAGAAATAAAGCCATGTGTATACGCTCAACTAATATGTGACAAGGGAGCAAGAATACTCAATGAGGAAAGACTAGTCTCTTCAATAAGTAGTGCAGAGAAAACTGTATATTCACATGCAAATGAAAAAATTGGGCCCCAATTTACACTACTCATAAAAATTAACTGAAAATTTAAAACTTAAATATAAACTCAAAACTATAAAACCTTAGGAGAAAAAATAGGGGAAAAACTCCTTTAACTGGTCTTGGCAATGATTTTTTGGATATAACACCTAAAGCATAAGAAATAAAAACAAAAATAAGCAAGTGAGACTACATCAAACTAAAAAGCTTCTGCACAGCAAAGGAAATAATCAACAAAATAAAAACATAACCAATGAAATGGGAGAAAATATTTGTAAACTATATATATAATATGGGGTTAATATTCTAAATATATAATGAACTCACACAACTCAACAGCAATCATCATCATTATCACCAACCAACTTAAAAATGGGCAAAGGACCTGAATAGACATTTCTCCAAAGAAGACAGAAATTGCCACCATCTGCATGAAAATATGATCAATATCACTAATTATCAGGGGAATGCAAATCAAAACCACAATAAGATATTACCTCATGCCTGCTAGAATGGTTATTATCAAAAAACAAGACACGATAAGTATTAGCAAGGATGTGGAGAAAAGAAGTCCCTGTGCACTGTTGGTGGGAATGTCAATCAGTTCAGCCACTGTGGAAAACAGTATGGAGGTTCCTTTAAAATTTCAAATAGAACTATCACATCATACAGCCATTTCACTTCTGGGTCTATATCCAAAAAAAATGAAATCAGTATCTCAAAGAGATGTCTGCACCCCTGTCTTCAGTGCAGCATTATTCACAATAGCCAAGACATGGAAACAACTTAAGTATCCATCAACAGATGAATGGATAAAGAATATATCACTTTTTTCTTTATTATCACATATATATATATATATATATATATATATATACATATATATATATCATATATATACACATGTGTGTATAGGTATATATATATGGGGGTATGTATATATATATACATACCCCCATATATATGTATATATTCACACACACACATACACACACAATGGAATATTATTCAGCTGTTAAAAAAAAAGGAAATCTTGCCATTTGTGACAACATGGATAATCTTAGAGGGCATTATGCTAAGTGAAAAAAACTGTTAACTAATCTTATTGTGGTAATCATTTTTGTAATACATACATGTATCGAATCATCACACTGTATACCTTAACTTACATATATTATATATCAATAATATCTCAATAAAGCTGGGGGGGGAACAAATATGATGTTATTATCTAATCAGCAAGCCTCAAGTAAATTTTTCTCAGTTGTCCCACTTAATGAACTTTTAGCAAAAGAAATCAAGTTTAGTCCAGGCTCCAATCTAAAGTCACATGCTGCTTTTTGTTAGTTGTGTGTCTTTATTCTCCATTAATCTGGGAGCTCCACATTCTTTCTCTTTTATGACCTCGCTATTTGGAAGGCTGATAATCATTTATTTTTGTAGACTGTCATTTATTTAGGTTTGCCTAAGGTTTCCTCACAATTAGATTCAGGTTATGCATTTTTATAGAAAGCCCTCAACAATAAGGTTGTGTCCCTTTCATGGCATCCTATTAGAAAGTGCACACACCTATCTCTCCCACTGCTGGAGATGTTAACTGTGATCATTTAATTAAGTGATGACTGCCAGTTACCTTCTCTGTAAAGTTACTCATTATCTTTTTGTAATTAATAAGTATCTTCTGGGAAAATTCTTTACGTAAATACCCTGTTACTTCTAAAAACATCGGCCCACTGGTTTTTGCATCCATAGATGATCCTTACCTGAAACAACAGGGGAGCTACCAAATTATGAGTTTCTAATTCAATTTTTCTCCTATTTGTCAGCATGTAAGAGAGAGCTTTTTCTTCACTATTTATCCATTTTTTTCAGGTATTTATATAAATCAGTCTGAACTCCTGGCTTTCTTATTTTATTCTGTACATTACTCTATTTATTCTGATGTTCACATTTACCCAGATTTGACCTGTGTAAGCCAAGAGAAAGAAATGTGTCTTAAGAGACCCAGCAGGGATAAAGGATTGAGAAAGGAGTTGAGATAGTACATCATCACTGATGAACCGAGATGCTTGAGAGCAAAAGGTAGTAGCATGAAGACTTAGGCGGAAGGATAGTTGCTCATAGGAGAAGAGATTACTCATCCCCTAAACTCATAGAAAAGACAGAAACAAGAAAAATAGATAACAGTGCTCAAGAAGTTAAGAAGCTTATGATAATCTCTACATCTTCTGGGAAGTAGGAAGTGAAATGTTTGCTAGAAGTGAAGAGAACGTGGGAGGACGTGATGCCTAATGAGAGCACTGACAGTTTGTGTGACAGTGTTCTGGGAAATGGAGAGGCAGATGGCTAGCAACACACAGGGGAATTGGGGGTCCTTGCAGAGGTCTTATTGTCCTTATTGTCCCCAATCTAGAAAGTTGCCTAGATCTGTTAGAACTATTCCCTGCACCTCTGTCCCCCACCTCCATACTATTCAACAAACTGTAAAAACAATTGCATTCTACACAGTTAAAATATTTTAGGTGAGTGAAATAGAAGTATGAAGGGGAAGGGCACCTGGGTGGCTCAGTCAGTAAAGCATCAGACTTCCGCTCAGGTCATGATCTTGCTGTTTGTGAGGTACAGCCTCTCATCAGGCTCTGTGCTGACAGCTCAGAGCCCGGAGCCTACTTCAAGTTCTGTTTCTCCGTCTCTCTGCCCCTCCCCTGCTCATGCTCTGTCTGTCTTGGGTGTCTCTCTCTCTCTCTCTCTCTCTCTCTCTCTCTCTCAAAAATAAATAAACATTAAAAAAAAATTTTTTTAAGTATGAAGGGGAGAAGTGAGAGTTACAAAAAAATTTTAATAATACAATTATAGCAATGGGATCATGTCATCTGCTCGGCTAGAAAAGATAATAAAAACAAAAGAAGCTGATAATGAAGTAAAACTGGAGGGTCAAAGTCCTAGGAGTTCAATGAGGTTTGAAAAGAGGCATTTTTCCCTCATGATTCCCTGAGTGCTCCTGATGCATATTACCTTTTGTTTGGAGAATAACAAAGTGGGGTTTCTGGCATCCTGGCAAACTAGAAGGAAGCAGGGAGGAGAGCTGAGGGAGTAAAGTGCCACAGAGAGTCACATTTTATCACCCTGATAGCAAAATGAATTGACAACTGAGTGTTGACACCTATCTCCACATCACCCATGGTGACTCAAGAGACATTCATCACGTAGCTGCATTTGGTGTAAGAGGCTGTCAGGACTTGGTATCAGCATACTGAGAGGTAGGTAGTAACTCTGTGGAAACCCAAAGCTATCTTTCCCTCCTCCAGTCCACAAGAGTATGAAAACCTGGCCCTGCCTGTGATGAGATCTTGCCAGAGCACAGCAGAAGCCAGCAGGGGACATTAAGTCCTGGCTCATGGAGCCCCTTCACCCCCTTCAGGGGAGCCCCTGAGATCCCCTTCACCAGATCTCAGTTTCTGCCTCCCAAACAGAGGAATGGTTCCCCCAAGGCTATACTATGTGCTATACACATTGTCTCACTGCTCTTCTCAGTCTCTGATCTTCAATTATAATCCACATATCCACTTAGGAGAAAAGATAAAAAATTATTGCAAAGCAAATATAGGAACCCGAAAAGTATACCAACATGGTATAGCCTAATGAAAAGGCAAAGATCACTCACTGTGCAGTGATGCCTGAAAGATAATCTTACTAAACCAAGAATATGATCGTTTGTCCCCATGGTTGTTCCTGAACTATCTAGAAATGGTTAAACCATGTTGAGTGTACTCTCTTAGTACTCTTCTTGAAAATATGTACAATATTTTTTTTAAGTTTCCATATTAAGGAGTAAACTACAAAAGATATTTGGAGCTTTAAAAAATACAAATTTCAGGGGCGCCTGGGTGGCTCAGTTGGTTGAGCGTCCGACTTCAACTCACGTCACGATCTCACGGTTCGTGAGTTCGAGCCCCGCGTCAGGCTCTGGGCTGATGGCTCAGAGCCTGGAGCTTGCTTCCGATTCTGTGTCTCCCTCTCTCTCTGCCCCTCCCCCATTCATGCTCTGTCTCTCTCTGTCTCAAAAATAAATAAACATTAAAAAAAATTTTTTTTAAATATAAATTTCAGTTATTTGTAATAGTCACCTCTGGCGAACACTGAATCTCCTTGGGACCAAAAATAAAAGTAGATAAAAAGAGTTGAATGTAACATTTATTGGACACTTTCCATCATACAAGCACTAACCCAGGTTCTTAAAATGTTTTTTTTTTCTTGTAATTCTAACAGCACCATGAGTGCTATAATGTTCCCAATTTAAGGGCTGAGAAACTAAAGCTTTATGAGGTTAGTCTTCTTGAAAATAACAAAGACAGGGTTCAAACCCAAGCTCTCTGGCCCTAGAAGTTGTTTCCTTAATGACTCCATTACTGCAACAAGCTTCTTTTTTAAAAAGTATTCATCACAAGCAAATTCCAAGATAAAAAAGAACTTATACATGTTTTTAATGTTTTTCACCCCAAATATATTAATAAGTTTGGTATATACAAATTCAGTCTAAATATTTTACTCAGGGGTAACTGTATATACAAGATAGCCAAAAAATATATATTTATGACATTGTTTATAGCTGTGATATTTTTACATTGACAAACTACTTTATAATTATTTAGGAAAACTGTATTAGTGGACAATGTCATAATCATTGATGATATAAAAGGTATTAGATCAACAAACTTATTTTCTTGGCAAGAACAAGATTAAGTCCTTGATGCACTGATTCAGTGGTTGATCTTAATCAAAGACAGAATCAAAAATGGTGTAGAGAAGATCTTTATTACCTCTTTTCTTTTGGAAAGCAATCTACCAAGGCCTTTGTAAAAAACTGAATGGAAGCAAAATTCTAATTCACTCTGGTTAAATTTTTTATATTCCTTCATATTAATGAAAAGATAAGAAACCATGAATGTTTTGGGCTCAAAGAGATAGTTACTGGTCATTTTTTAAATGCTATATCCATGTTCTGTTTACCAGAATAGATTTCTGTCCTTTTCTCCTTCATAAAACTATAGAGCCCTATAAAATGCAGAGCTACAGAAACTCCTGTGCAGAAACCTGATATTTTCAGTATCTTCCCCCAAATTCTTCTAGTTCATCTCATTTTTGTATTGCAACATTTCTAATATTCTAGTCCCAGCATTTGTAATGATCAGTATAAATTTGCCAAGCTAGAGCACAGAATAGTTTTCAAACATCAATGAACTAAAAAAACTCATTTCACGTGTGTGTCAAATATCACAGAATACCAGATACATTACTGGATTATTAGACTGGGGTGAAGGTTTGGGGGGGGGTCATATTACCCAAATCGAAAGTCCTTTTGAGAAAGCTGCTTGATAAGGTAAAAAGCCTTGGCTAAAAACAAAGGTCCCATTTTCCTGATGCCAGAACAATTCTACAGTTCAGAAATGTCAGTAACTAACAACCAAATCAACCGTTGGGGACAGCTAAAGTACACAAAAAAGATAGTTGTGATGAGCACACTTAAACTGATAATTTTGATATTAAATGAATGGTACCACTGGTATTACATAGGATTTTATATTTGATTTTAATTTACGAGGCATTTCAGAAGGGTGGGGGAGGTGCACATGTGTATATGCACTGCATATTTTAATAGATGATCATGATACTATTTAAAGCTAATTTTCTAAGCGTCAGATTTAATCTTAGCATTTTTAAGGAAATTATAATGACCGATGAAATCTCGAGCCCATAAAGCAGTTTGCTGGTTTGCCATAGGAAGCTGTCTTAGAGCAACACCTAGTGGCTCCTTGACCTCTTCAAATGAACACTCTGGGATCAGGAAGGAGCAAAATAAAGGCTTCCTTTTAAGAAATTTTAAATAAGATGTATATATTTAGAATAATGTACACTCTTTGCTTTTTCATGCCTGTTTAAAGTTCTGTTTAGTTTCTATTTGGCACAAGTTTCACCCAAAATGCTGACTTCTATTCATCTGGTGATTCTATCACATGGTCAAAGAGAGTCTACTTGGTTGCAATATCCAAAAAAGCATAGATATTTTGCACAAAGACATTATCCTATAACCAAAAATAACTCCATGAAAAGCTGTTCATAAAAAGAGGCTAACTATAAATTTCAAATAACATATGTAACTGCTACAGAAAGATTCCGTAAGGCTTTTTTTTTTCAAATCATTGAAAACCAGGAGGTTAATTTGAGCCAACATATTTTTATACGTGGATCTTTGAAAATTATTGTGCTCATTTTATGTATTATGCAAGAGGATTCAGAAACAAGCCTTAAAATTCTGTGAAAATCTTCTACCCTTCAGAATGTGGTGGTGAGTTTACAATTCTTTTTTTGTCAGGTGTGATATTGAAATCCCTTCACCTCTTGCAATAATATAATCACAAATGGGGAAATTCTACCATAATCATTTGCAGTGTCTGTGGAGGTCTGCAAGATCACAATCTTCAAATTGATTCAAGAAATGTTGACATTTATACCATTCCCTGCTCATGTTATAATCATTGTCAGCAGCATGAATTTGTGAGGTTTTTATTTTATGTTCTTGTCAAAAATCTCTGTCGCAGAAATGAGACTGAAAAAGTTTAATGCTTTATGTGCTCGCTGAGAGATGATAATAACCCCGGCTTCTCTGACCTCCGCGGTGTTTCAAAATTTAGTGGCTGGTTAGTTCTCCTCACTCCTTTTGCAGCCTCAGCAGCCTGAGAAGCCAAATCATCAACCAATCGAAATGCAGAGTATAAAAATGGTTCAGAGCATTCTCTCCTTCTAGAAACCAGGCTTGCAGCACATCTCTGATCTCTCCGTAGAAAGGAGGGTTATGTGAGGCATATAATTTAAACCTTCCCTAATGACACTTTAAATAAATGGATGGCAAGCAACGTTAGCACTTATAACAAAAACATTAAAATGTTCAATGGGCTTCACAATCAAGATAACTGATGTTAAAACCAGAGGTGTTCAAAAACAAGTACAGTTAAAAATTATGTATCACCAAAATTGACTACAGTACCTTCCAAAGTGTGGCCCCGCCAGAAGTGTTTTCCGTCTCTCTTCATTTACCTCAGCTGTTTTTCCCCCAACTATTGTTTAGCTAAAATACCAATGCCAGGATCCCAGATTTAGCGTTTGGACAAAGAGAGTAACTGTAGAGACTCAGCTTTACATTAGCATGTGCTGTTGGAAGACACTACCTACATCATTAAGGAATTCCTATGGGAATATTTTATACTTTCCAACATCATCTTGTTATCCCTAAATGCAGAAAAGGGAAGCTTCCATTCCCAGGATTCTTCCATCCAGGACTGCAGGTGAACACTCTCTGCTGCCTACCTAAATCCATCTCATTGCACTGATTCAGGGGCGTCCTTTTAACACTGTAATAAGCTGTTTGAGGCTCAAAACAGGTGAGTGTATTCTATTAGTCTACAAAAAAATCAATTAAAAACAATTTCAGGAAGTAAAATAAAAAATAAAAATTTTCCACAAATTCTTTCGTTCATTAGAACGAGTCATTAGTTTAACTACATAAAGACAAAAATCAAGATTTCGTTCTCACAGTCAATTACACTGTAGGTGTCACTTGTGCTGGTGCTGTTTGCCTTCTACTCTCTGTAGAAGCTATATCTGCCTCTATAACAACATATTTTTTAATATCATTACTTGTGACTCAAATATGAAAGCATTTTGATTGTAATGTAAGTCTAACTGTTAAATAATATGAGTCTCCATCTCACTTGCTATAGCCTGCAAATAGTATATTTCACCCTGTTATTTTCATTTATGCCAACTTCAGCATATGATTTATAAGTTTAAAAAACAAGGTGTCAGTACAACTGGAATGTTAATATCCTTATTCTACACATACTACTTAAAATCAGTGTCAGTACTTGGTTACACTACAAGATGATGTACTCTGGAACAATATGTATACATTGAGAGAATTAAGCCTATTTAAAAGACCCAAATGAGTTTAGTATTCTGCATTTAGAGAAGCCCTAGTAAAATAGCTGAAAGAAACACCAAATGGTCCTAAAAAACATCTATTGAATTCATACTCTCCAGGCAATGCTTACTAAAATGTAGAATTTCATCAGTTCTGAATTGAAAAGATTGATCTGCTTGTCATGTTGAATAGACTCTAAAAGTAGTTTAAGCAACAATTGACCCTGAGCACAGAACCAGCCGAGTCTTCTGGGCTTCGGGCTGAAGGCAGCTCCAGATTTCTAAGATAACTGAAATTGTCTCTGTTGTGAAAAACAGCAAAGCAGCTCACAACAGACTGAAATGCTCAAGAGGATTTTCATAATTACAGCTAAGAGAAATGAGATTTACTGGAAGCTGCATTTACATCAGCACTGCTGTGTCTTTCCTCACAATTCCTTACACTTAAAAAAAAATCAATTCCATCCACTTTTCATAATTCCATTTGCTTCCTTTTTTCTTCTGAATAGCAGCCCACTGAATTTAAGCCATATTACAAAAGGCAACTGTGAAATTTTTTATTAGTGATTAATCTGTTTCCACTATTGATTTGTAATTTTTGTCAGATATTTCACACTTCATTCATCACAAAGACACAGGAATTTGCCAGAACTCACACGTTTTAGCTACTAAGAAAATGTACAGGTGAGATTCAAAGTAGAACAGGTATAACAATAATGATATAATAATGCAAAAACATATTCTCTAAATGAATAATATTCCACATGAGCTATGCAAAAGATATGAGCTGAATACTAAAATGTACCATCATGACATGTCAATAAATATTATGTTAAGAACTTAACATACTGTTACATTCCTTTATAATAATAACTCACATTCCTCTTTGTCTGGTCAAGGACCAACTGCTCTTTTAGCTCCTTATAAAGGGACTTAAATGTTCTCTAATTGAGCTCCTGGGGTGAAGGGAGGGAGAGAAGGAACCATGCAGCCATTATGAGCTGACTAACATCACTGCTGACCTGTTGCCTCACCTGGCTAGTGTGAAGCAACAGCCAGGCTTGCAACTGATTACCTTCCCTGGACCCTCCTTCAGCTTAAGGCCATGACAAAGTCCCAGCTTGTTGAGGACACATTCACCACTAAGGTCAGAAGCAACAAGAGCAAACAAGGGATTGCATCTCATGTTTGTGGGTTCCAGCCTGTTTGTGATCTTCCCTTCCTAGCTGCCTACCCTATGGACTTCAAGCCCAGCATCAGATACAGAGACAACAGCCTTACAGACACCGTTTAACCCGTCCCACAATCCTGCCAGTCAGTTCCCTGTAACAAACATATAAAATTATACATCTATATTATATTTACACATGTTATATGTATACATAAAGACTTACATATTCTGCTTCTGTGGTTAAATCCTGACAAATACAGAATTTGGTTTTTAAAAATGTAAGTGTTTGAAAAACCTTGTCCAGATAAGTATTTGTTGTTGAATATTTTAGTGACATTTAAATCTTGGAATAATTTCATGTTCACACTAAATAGGATTCCTGAGGTTTTCAAGACTGGCTCTTTTCACATTCACTGAGACCCCAAGAGTCATGTTATAGCCATGATTCACAGACTGGGGCACTCATGTTTGAACATATGTGATTTTTAAGGGAAAAAGAGGCTTTCGAGAATATCTGAGCACATAATGGAAGTAACAGCTCCAAGGACAGAAACACATCAGGAGTGAAGGATAGGCCCACCCTTGTGGTACTGGAGATCAGTTAAGCAAGAAAAATTGTAGCTGACTGAGTCTCATTCTGAGCTCTTTTCGTTCCTTATATAGTAATTAGGTGGTAAATATTAGAAGACAAGACAAATGCCACCATCTAGTAAAAAGTTACAGAAAACATACAAGAAGATAAATCTACATTTTCAACATCCTGCTTTGGATAGGAATAATTGTTATTTTTCCTTCAGAGTACAGCAAACTGGTTCATTTTTATAAGTATCAGTTAGGGACATTAGCTTGATTTCTACCAAAAGGCAATAATGTTCCACTAAATCACAATGATGTTTCAGACCCCAACAGCAGCAACCATAGTCTTTTCTATACCTGTCATTTTTCTAGGAGTTTATAACTTGGCAGTAATACTTCTGGCATTCTGGTTTTTAAATTCAGTAGCAATTGTTCTCCAACTGTTTTGTAATTTATTTTCAAAAATTAAATTTGCTGAATTTTAGTTTTACACAAGTTAAACAGAAAGCAATTTTATTCAATATGGCTCAAGCCCAGAAAAATTCTGTGTAAACAATGTTTTGAGAATTTTACTGCTCTGATTAAACCATTCCATAAACTAAATTGAGCCAGGCATATTTCAGAGAAAAAAATGTCCTCCTCCCCCAAATTTAATTTTCCTTTTTTTGTTTGGAACACATCTTATTGCATCATAGATAAATTTCATTTTAGACTGCATCTAATTCTTAGGCATGCAGCTAGCTGTCCTTTCAAACATCTTTCCATCTTATTCCTTATTAGATTATTATACTATCATAAACTCTTGGTCATACCACTACAAAATGACTCCTACAATCCACAATGCTGCTGTTATCCTGATTAAAAAGAAAATCTGAGGAATCGAAGTTTACTTGTGACTCTAATGCACTAACAATCAATCAAGCTTATCTCATTTTTGACCAATTTTATTAGAATTCTAAACCAACATGACTACACTGAAGCTGAGTTTATTTTATATTCTACTTTTTCCACTAGTCAATTTTATTGTAAATATATCTTTCTGACATTTCTGTAATAAAGAAGGCTCTACCTGGAGAGGCAGTTTATCCAAATTCAAACTAGACGATTGTTCATCTTACATTGCGGGGCACAGCCTCTGCATTATTAAATTGCAGCATTTTTTTTTCCAACATACTTAGCATTTATGCTACAGAAGTTCAGACTGTTCTTTTAAGAAAAAGAAATTATTCTTCAATGTCAGCCAACAACAAAGTAAAACTACAAAAATCTATTAAAATAAAAAATAAACAAGTAGTGATATTAAAGATAAAGAGGAAATGTTGAGTCATTAGTCATTTTGATATGAGGGTATTAGTATCCAAATATCATTAAACTACTAGGAAATACAGCAAGTATTAATTCTCAGCATTTTCTAGTGTCCTACCTACTACTTTGTTTTTAATAATAGTTGAGGAACAATCTGATATTTGAAAAGCCTGAGTTCTTCTAAAGAACTCAATTTTTCTTTTAATGATTTAATGCTCATCTCCCCAAAAGGAGAAAAAACATGGATCTTCTATATTAGGGGCACCTTGGTAGCTTGGTCATTTGGGTGCCTGACCCTTGATTTCAGCCCAGGTCATGATCTCACGGTTTGGTGTGTGAAATCAAGTCCCAAGTCTGCTCTGTACTGATATTGTGGAGGCTGCTTGTGATTTTCTCTCTCCTCTCTCTCTGCCCCTCCCCAGCTCAATTTCTGTCTCTCAAAATAAATAAATAAGCATTTAAAAAAAAAAAGAAATGGAATCATTTTCAGAGGATGGGAAGTGCCATGTAAAATCCATCTGTAAGTCAATCAAAAGATGGAATTCTGGGAACTTACCAAGTCTGCTCCACCAAAGTGATATAAATGAGCCTTTCTCCTCTTTGAGAGTCAGCACCTTCACTGATTTTGAACACCACAGCCTTAGAGTCACTGCAGATGCTCATAAGGTGCTCAATATACTTGATTGAATTAGCATGCTTATTCTAAAAAAGAAAAAAAAAAAAGAACTCTGAGAAATAGAAACCCAAACAATAGGAAATAATATCCTGGGGGCACCTGGTGGCTTAGTTAATCGAGTGGTCAACTCTTGATTTTGGCTCAGATCGTGATCTCAGGGTCATAGGACTGAGCAGGCTGAGTGTGGAGCCTGCTTAAGATTCTCTGTCTCTCTCCCTCAGTCTCCCTCCCATCTCTCTCTCTCTCTCTCTCTCTCTCTCTCTCTCTCTCTCTCTCTCTCTCACTGAGTCTCTCAGCCTCTCTAAAAAAATATGTATCTGTATCTATATCATCTATCTGTATCTATCTATATATATACAGATATCTTCTGTGTACCAGTAGTATAGAAGACAGTAATGCAGTCTATATAATGCAGTAATATAGAAGACATAGTCATTGCCTTCATGCTAAATTTAAGGAAATAGGATATATATATATATATATATATATATATATATATATATATATATTTCAACTTAGGCTGTACTAGCAATTGGAAACATAGTAGACTTTACTTCCATAATTGTTAAAGAATAAAGGAAAAGATAATTACCATGGAAGAACCAAATAGTAATGTGGGAAATAAGCAATGAAGAAATTGAAAGACTAGAAAAAGCAAACTGATTTGGGATAATTAAGAAAGGCTTAATAGCAGTGAAGCTTGAATTTATGTAAAACTGAGATTAGTAGAGAGGGATGAACAGGGTTTTCTAGGAAGATGGAAAGACACAATAATAGGGAACCAAAAATTTCAGTCATATTAAACCAATGCATTTATTTCCTGCTCTTGTAACAGTTCAATGACAATATTCCTGGTTGATGTCTTTCCTCCACACACAATTCAGATATCTAGGGTTATTCTGTCTTGGAGTCTCACTATCCCCCAAGGCCTCAGAGCCTTTTCATCCAGCCAGCAGAAGGAAAGAGAGAGTTTGGAGAAGATACACCCACTTCGCAAGCACATTGGCATGAAACAGACATACACCACTTCTGCTCATGCTGCACTGGCAAGTACTAGATAATGGCCATACCTGGATTTAAGCAGATGCTGGAAAATGTAGCTCCTGCCTAAACTGTCACTTCTCTGTGACAACTCTAGGCTTTAAAGGAGGAAAATGCATTTTGATGGGCTGCTCTCTATCTCTGTCACACCAAGCCCGCCAAGAAGGTACAGAAGGTGAAATGTTCATTTTTTGCAGTCACCCAAACATGAGAGTTTCTTAAAGGTACTACAACAGGCCAGAACGTACAGAGCTGGGGAAGATTCTAAGTCAGAGGATGAAATAATCAAAGCAGCATTCTAAAAGAGAAAACGGGCAGTGGTATCCAGCAGAATCGCAAGTAGAATAAATATTTTCCAGAACAGACAACGAAGCTGGCAAAGGGCACAGAAAATCCTGGTAAGAATTTGAGATCTATTCCTAAGTAAGAAACAAAGGAAATGCATGATTATAATGGGGGATGGAGGATGGAAAGGAGGAAAAGGAGAGAGGGAAATGAAAGAAAATGTTGAGCAGTCAAGCTCATATGATAGTACCCCTAACAACAAGTGGGAAACAATTTCAGAGAGAAGAAGATGAGTCCAGGAACATGTGCAAATGCTCCATGGGGGCATATACATGGAGCTGTCTAGCTGATGGTCACACAGGGCAAGATGAAGATAGGAAAGGATCAGGAGAAGAGGCCTCATTTCCTGACTCTCACCACTGTGCAATTTTTCCTAGACTACTGTAGTATCTACAAGAGGCAAATGAACTATTCTGTGACATGGCAAATCCATTCTTTTTGCCCGTCTACACAATCGATACCAATCGCCACAGTCAAATTGATCTGGCTGCAACTCACATCAATTCTTAGGAGACTGAAAGGAATGGATTGGCCGTGCCATAGGCCAGCCATTTTACATCCTCAGACAATGCCCTATTCTGCCTTAAGAGTTATTAGGCCAATGGAGGAAGAGTCCAAGGTCCCCATTCTGTTCATTTTTTCAAGATCTGTTATCACATGTATTTTTTTAGGTTTCCCAGCTGCCTAATTTTTATGTGAAAATTAAGAATCAGTTTGTTTCCTTTTTTTTTTTCTAAGTCAAACCAGCAGCATATGAACATCTTCTACATGCCAAGCTCTGTCGTGGATAAAATTCCTTAAGCTGAAGATACTCTGATAGTAACAGAAAAGAAGCATACCAACACACAATTAATTTGCAACCCCATTCAAGCCCCTTTCAATCCTATTAGAGAGAAGAGAGTAACGTAATGAGTATGTCCTATGCACTAGGCTCTGCTCTAATGTAGTTATGCAGTTTGCATGTCAGATTAGCTCAACATAAGCATAATACCTCCATTTTAAAGGAGCTTAATAATTTACCCAAAGTGATATACCTAGTAAGTGACCAAGGTGGCAATTAAAGCTATGGTGTGACCCAAAGGTGAATGTGTTTTGACACTACAAAGCCTCTCCTGTGGTTCTAATTAGGCCCATTAAAGCAGCCAAATAAAGAGCCAATTCCTGTTGCCACATGACCAAAATACTGCATCCTGCACTTCTTTAAATCTAACAGAGAATCGATTCAGTGGTTAAGAACAGCAAACATCTCCCTAGACATGTATTCACGCTAAGGTGGAACTGAATGATTATTTTGAACCCTGACTATAGTGAAGGATGCAACCGTAAACTCCAACCTACTCCTGGTTCATTGGTTTTGTGTGTGAAGCAGCCTTTGAATTTGCCAAATGTAGTAAGATGTGTCCTTGACAAGGCAGAAAAATATATGGTCATCAACTTAAGAAAGTAAATCTACTATGAGGTCCAGGTCAGTCTGTCGCCCACAAAAACATTCCTCTATGCTCCTCCATGGACAAGCTGAGTCCAGAGAGCACAGCAGACCCCAGCAGGGTGGTGTGCCAAAGGCTTGGACAGGCCACCGCAGTATTTCCAAGTTTGCCTCCAGTAGGTGTGGTTAGATGTCCTCCAAATGCAATTATTTAAAGAAAGTGCTAAGTCAGGCCTGGCTAGCCAGTGTGGAATATGATTGCCCATCTAAATAGGGTTAAGCAAAGAGGTTCCAGATCTAAAGTCAATGTAGACAGAGATTAAGGAAAAACTAAAGGGAGAGGAGGTGTGAAGCAGAGCTGAAGGGCAACAAAGGCTGTGTTGTTTTTATCTAGTGTCACAGCAGAGCCAAAGAGGATTTTAAAAGCTGGCCATGGAGCAAAAACATATTTTACCTTGCAAGCTGAAATATCCACAGGCTGTGAAAGATCAAGGAAAATAAAAAGAATATTGTTATTGCAAGGGCATCACAGAGAGAAGCACCATTTCAGAATCACCCCTGAAACAAATAACAGAATGAGCTCAATCAGCTTCGCTCTAAGCCTTTGCCGTGCTCCCTCCCCCAACACATACTTCAGGTCAAGTTGCAGATCATTTCTTTCCTAAAACTCACTAGACTGTGTGCCCTTTCTTTGTATTACATTTCCTCAACGCTATAAAATAAACTGTACTATGGAGTGTTTTAATTTCCTATCGTCTTTGGAAAATCATGCTAATAAGACATTTAGTGAAAAGAGTAGTTGCCCAGTAAGTGGCAATAATCTTTTATGAGTGCCGCTGTGAAAACCATGAACAAATATGTTGACCTTGAAAGTTCCAATCTTACCGCGAGTGCAAGAACAATGACACAAATATTCATTTAGATGAATGCTTACCATGCTTGGCCTTATCATTCTGAGCTACCCACATTTCAATTTCCTAGTTATACTCAGAAACTATGGTTTGTGATGGAAAGCAAAAGGATACTGTTGCCATGGTAGCAAAAACATTTTTTTTCTCCCTCAAAAACAGTATATCAGAGACCACTGGGGGGAAAAATAATACTAACTACACTTGCAGAAAAAATTAAATTTAAATACAAGTTCTTGCAATTTTATCAACTGCTGTTTATGTATTGTTCCATCTTAACGTGTAAGGATGCCTTACAACAGGCTTACCAGTTAAAGTACAGGTTACTTCTTTTTCCCTCTTTGCACAGGTTGTCTGACATACAGAATACATCATTTAAAATCCATGAATGAATAAAAGGATCTAGATTTGCAATTGTATAAAATGATATTCAAAATAAGTTTTAAAAAAACTGCCTTAGATTAATACAGCTAATAAAAAAAATGACAAAGAAGCAACTATGACAATAACAACAAAAACAATGACTGTTATCCTTTTGAATTCCTTTGCTTGCCATTCAAATGGGATATTACCCTTTTAAGGACTGGCTGAATAATTCAAACTAATGTACCAACCTGTGCTGCTCGTATTCCCTAATGCATATCATTTTCATGATATTACTTTTGCAGATACTATGCTGGCTTGCTACAAAATAAAATCCCTGAAATTTTCCTGTATTCAATGAGCTGTTGACATTTTTTAATAAGAGAACACAACACTAATGCAGCTGTCTTAATTCTGTGAATTACTTTCCCGCCAAATTCACTGGAGCACTGATGTCACATACGAGCAATCCGTTAGAATCAGTCACCTCTCCAGCTGTTGTTATAGCTCCCGCATTTCCCATCCTCAGCGTATTTTCTCTTTTATGTACTAAGATGAATGTCAGTGTCAGGTCTTTAGAGGAGCGGGTGATCTTTTTACTGCATATTCGAAAACATGTTCTTACTCTTATTTCTACTCCATGACAGAAATTCTAATTCAGAAATGTTCATTTTTCACACAGATGCCCTTGAGAAAATCAACCCAGGACATGTTCCAACATAATTATTATTTGTAAATTATCATATACAAATGTACTTATTTAAGGTACTCCTAATCATATGGTTTATTCCTCCTGTGTTTCTTTTATCGATGCATTTATCAAGATTTAGAAATTAATCTATTCTCAGACTTTATCCCAAAGCCAATTTATTCTGTGAGACATATCTCCCAAATAAACATCTACTGAACGAAGAATGAACAAACTGGTTACTGTATTACAGGGACCAATTATATTACTCTTTCCTGGGAGAAAGAAAAAGCACGATCATTATAGCTCAGTTTGACTGTGGGTAAAATTTTCTGTCTGGTCAATGTTTCTCTTCAGTGCCAACACAGTGCATCACCATTTTTTCCTCTGTGGGTTAGAATACAGAGTTTAGAAGTACACAGAAACCAGAAGTACAGAGAAATGGTCTTTGGAGAATAGACTTATTAGGTCTACACCAAACCCCTGTACACCGCCCCAACAAAAAAATAAATAAATAAAGCAGTATTTTGGCTCTCTGAGGAACAGTCACAGTAAAAGGAGATGTGTTTACTTGAGCTAAGTTGAAACTGGAGGCAATGAGGTGAAATCAAGGGTGGCAGCTCCCTACAGCAGAGAGCTTTCTCAGGATGATACTAATCAGGGCTTCCTGGGGTAGCACAGGCTAGGTCTCTAATGTTGGAGCTGTCTTTTAAAAGCCATTTTCTGTTCTCCCCCATCTTTATAATGTATAAATTCACTGTTGGTAATTGTACTTTGGAGCATGATTTAAAGACTGTGCTGTAGCCAGAGCCTAAAAGCAGCGTAGGCTCCAAGCCATTCCATCTTTGGCCTCATCTGTGACTGCTGTCAATAGACATGCCAAAAATGATGCAAATGGTTTGAAACAGTGAGCTACTCTATCCTTCTTCTATTAGTCTCTACCTAGTACTCACATTGATTATTTTTAATGTCTTATAGAGGATACATTAGACTGAACTGTCTACCAGTTGCTGTTAGGGTATCTTAAATAGGAAGAATTATTTCTACTGGAATTCTAGAGGATGAAAATAAGTTATCAAAAATAAAAAGTGCCCAGAAAATTGGTCATGTACAAAATAATTACACAGTATTTTCTGAAACTAAAAGAGTATGTATTATCACAAAGATTAACTTGCCAAATCTCACCATAACAAACCATACCTGCTCTACATCTAAACTATGACAGTGGTGAATCAATTTAGTTTTGAAAATAACCATTTTTCCTAAGTGGCTCATAATGAGTTAAAAATTCGTGTCATGAAAACTCAAATGCCCAATCAGGTGCCTCTTTCCACAATGCCTTCACGTACTACATCTCAGTTTTGGCTTTCAGTGAAAATATGAAGATGATATGACACAAGCTAATCAGTTAACACTCATATCGGTAATAGCCAATAATTCAACAGGTGAAAATGTGGCCATCTATAAACCAACTTGGAGGTCCAGTACCACCATTTACTTTACAAGGCTGACCTAGGTACTTGTGATTCCCGCCCTCTCCTCCACTGTTCACCACATGAGGTGTCAAATGCCCTTGCTCTCTTTTTTTTCCTCTATACTTTTGCTTCTTCTTTGCATAACTTTGCCTTTCCTCAAGAAAATCATATTTTCTTTCTTCCTTTTTCTACCTACATTGTACAAAAGCACTCAACTTTCTGGAAAAGGGTCTGGGTTTTTTTTACCCCAATCCCATTTGCTCACCTCCTACTTACTCCTCAAATTCCTATATTTGGTTTCTTCCTTGCCCCTAACACTTCTCAAAAACTGCTATCAATGTATCAATATCTAAATCCTGGCCTCTTGTTGGATATATTACCAGACCTTTACATAGAATCTTATATTTCTTCTTTGGAAACTCTATTCTTTAATTTCTGCAATATTCCAAATGTGTCTTCCTACTTCTCTGAACTTCTCCATTTCATTTCCAGGTGATTCTTTCTCTGCCAATTCCTTAAATACTGATATCCCATGGGTACTACCCTTAATCTTCTTTTATCCTCACCTTACATCATTTCCTAATGTAATATCATCTGCTTCCACAGCTTCGATCAGTACTGATGACTTATAGGTCAGTATCTCCATGTACAGCCTGAGTTTCTAGCACATATGCAAAAATTACTAGAACTGTGGTAATAGCCACATGAGTGTCATGCAGATACTTTGAACATAGTATATATCCCAACTAAACTCATTATTCTGCTACCCAAACTTGCTTCTTTTGCATACCACATCTTCTCATCACCATCTATCCAGCTGCCAAAGCTTGAACTCTCAGAGTATTCCTTGACTCCCTCCTCCTTCAATTTATATATCCGATTAACCGCCAGTTACAGAAACTGAGAGTAGGCATTTAGAAACATACAGCACTGTGACATTGTTGTAGCATTGAGCATTTAGTTTTTCTAGTCATTTATTTTTATCATTTTTAATGGTGATATACTTAGGTTACAAGTAGATGTAACTGATGTAAACCATTTAGGCCATCTTAACTGGACGTCCTTGAGAATACCAACTGAAACAAAGGACTCCCTCTCCAGAAAATAATTTCCATATACATTACAGTATAAAATTATGCATATAATATATATGAACCATGGATAATTCCAAGCCCATTTTAACCCCTTTAGAGTTTTAGGGGTTCCCAATTCAGAACCCTTAATCCAAATTGACAAAGTCTGGGACTGCCTTGTCAATCGCCTCCTCTGTTTATTTATTGTGATAAACATTCCACATAAGCATTAAAATCCTGGCTCTCATAGCAAGAATTCAACACACATATAATTACTGAGCTCAGAACCAAAGACTGGGCTTATTGAGCAAGTGCTGTAAAGACCTTATGTGATTTTTAATAGTTTCTTCAGAACAAATGCAACAGTTAACTCCTGAATGATAAAAGAGTTGTGTTGTAAACTAACTATCCCTTATGTAGATTATAAAGTTTTAAGGCTCAGACCCACAGCTTACAGAAGGGCCAGCACAGAGATATAGGTCTATAACACTAGGGAACTAGGCAACCAACCTCTGCAAATCCCATTCAATGACACCTGTTTGTCTTTATATACCTGACCTCACTCCAAATAAGGATGACAGGCATCTCATAAAAACATACAGAATCCAATATGATTTTTAAAAATAAATGTTATTTAGGGGTACTTGGGTGGCTCAGTCGGTTGGGCGTCCGACTTTCGCTCAGGTCATGATCTCACACTCCATGAGTTCAAGCCCCGCGTCAGGCTCTGTGCTGACAGCTCAGAGCCTGGAGCCTGCTTTGGATTCTGTGTCTCCCCCTGTCTCTGCCCCTCCCCTGCTCATTCTCTGTCTCTCTCTGTCTCAAAAATAAGTAAAAACATTAAAAAAATTTAAAAATAAATGTTATTTAAATTAGAGAGAATGGAAAATAAAGTTAGAAAGAACATGTGATCTATGAGGGTAGAGGCCACAGCTACTTAGTCCTTCACTGTCCTATCTCATTGTACACAGTGGATACTCAAGACAAAGGTAAGGGTGGCATCAGTACACAGATGGCACATGTGATTGATGGAAGACTGCACCTCCTTGAACTTCTTTGCTGCCAAAGCAGAAAGAGAATCATGTTTGACTAAGATTTACCTTGCCCAGAGGTAGGAACTTCCAGGGTCTCAGGGGAGTCACTGCTTTTCTCCTGCAGAGCACCCTAAAGGAGGCACTGCATCCTATGGTAGACTCCCTATAATCAAGAACAAGGAACATGATATCCAGCCAGACAATTGCTTCTTACAATGTCCCTCAGGGCAAGCTGAGTATATAATATCAAAGCAAAATTCAGTAAACCCAATTTCAAAGAAATGCCCTTTGGTACAAACCCCTTAATGGTTTGGCTTAATCCAGATATAAAATTTGGACATCTAGTACAGGTGCTCACAAATGAAGGCCCACCACCCATTTTCAGAAAGAAAAATTCCTAGAGCAGAGCCACGTCCATTTGTTTACATATTGTCTGTGGCTGTTTTCAAGAGTTGAGCAGAGTTAGGTAGTTGCAACAGAGACTGGCCCTAAAATATTTACTATCTGGCTGTTTACAGAAAAAGTTTGCCAGTCCTTGGTCTAGTAGATATGGACTGCTATCATTAGTTCTCTAAAACTGAGTTTGGGAAGCCTGGAGTTCAATGTCATATTTTCAAGAAATATTTGCAAAACACATATACTGCCAAGTATATTTTAGGGCAGATCTGTATGATTTGATGACAACCATATGGAAAGGTATTGCTGATAACCTCTGCCTCAGCCCAGCCACTGGGTATTTATCCCTTTGCTCTGTGTATATGCCCTGAACAAACCTGTAGTTAAAAAGCCTTACATAGGTGGTTAATTTTCCCAATAAAGGTCTAGTCCATATTTTTCTCTTCTACTCCAGAATTAAACCCAAGTAACTAATGTAGTACCTGAAGATGTAGAATAAAAGACTTTGTGGAGAAATGGAGTCCAACAGTCAGAGAAGAATGTAAACAGTTGTGACAAGAAGAACTTGAGATGATTAATTAGATGTGTCACTAGAACTCTGTGATTTCCTAAACATGGATTGAACTTCAAATAGTCAAGGTAAATACAAATCCTGAAATTGTTCATATTTTTCTAACAGTCTGGTTAGGGTAACACACAAACCCAAACATCTCCATAGCTCAACACAAGCATTTATTTCTACCCACTGCCCAATAAGATGTTCTTGGTCAGCGAACAGCATTCCTTCCTATAGTGATGTAGGGACAAGTCTGCCTCCAAGGAGCAGTACAGAGGTACATGCATGAGAGGTGGGTCAGGCCTGGAAATGGCCCACATACTTGTATACATGGCCACACTCACTGCAAGGGGGTCTGGAAAATATAGTCTGGCTCTGAACCTAGACTTTAGGTAATTAGTCAAGCTCTTCCATACCCACCTCAAAATGTAAAACCTAATTCATTAAACTCACTCTTCTGATCTGAAACATGTAAGCAATTTTTTTAGGATTTAAATCAAGAAACATCTCTGGAAAGCATACAAATATTAGAATATGCAGGCAAGAGGCTTTATGCTACTGACTCTAGACATTTTACCCAAAAATGTTGCCATGTGTATGCTAACCCCATCTCCCAGTTGGACAACTCAGAATGTGCTCTTAGCAGCCCTCTTTCATATTTTACACCTGGCATTATATTTAGATGCGGAATTTATCTCTTAGCAAATTCTAGCAATGCTGTTTAGATAGGTCACTAGTGAATCAAAGTGAAAAACTATGATCCTCAACAATTAAGCCCTAAGGTCACTGCAACTATCTCTTTTTTGCTGTCCAAGATTTCCAGACTCTGCCAGCTTAATAGAGATGCTCCTTGCTCTGGCTCTTGTGCTCTTCATAATTAATCGATGTTTAATGCCTCAACAAGGTCCTAAGCTGATTACCACAGCCTTATCTCCTAGTGTCAGGATATCTGTTTACTTCAGCTGAACAAAATGCTGAGACTGCTCTGATGGACCAGGGCCAGGCCTGCCATAGGCCCAGAGATGCAGTTAAGAAATAGGATATGAAAGTATATAACTGGCATGGTCAGGATTGTTTTGTTTGGTGGGGGGTAGACCCTCGCAAACTGGCATGAGACTTCCACCACCTGAACAGCATAAAAACTAAGTATACTGGCATGGCCTTCTTTGACCTGGAAGACATCTCTTTCCACAAACTCTCCACTGACCACTGATGACGGGCTCACCCCCAAAAGGAAATAAGGAGGCAACTGACTTGAGTCCACTCATTTACATATATATATATATATATATATATATATATATATATATATATACACATACACACACACATATATTTTACATATATATATATATATACACACACACATATATACATATATATTCATATAGATATATACACATACATATATGTATCTATGTATATCCTTTGTTTACTTGCTATTTCAATAAAAACTCAAAATGGAGGTCATTAAAACCTAAGTCCAGTCACTCTCACCAACCTTCTAATCCAGCCCAAACTTTTAGGAGCTGGTCTAGCCCAATCTCTTATATACCTAGCTCTGTCTTCTCTCACAAGCTCTTTACACTTATCACCATCAATCTGCTAGATTTTTTCCACTGGGGATATCCCACAACATGTCAGCTTAACAACTTCTGCCCCATGTTAGTCACTACTAGAATTTAATTTAATCACATGATTATTTTTCTAGTTATCTTTTCTTAGAACAAGAGTCATGTTTTACGCCTCCTTATCCTTGGTGCCCTGAAATTCTAGAAGCCACTAAGCTATACTAATCCTTTTCCCAGAATGCTAAATTGCAAACAGCTGAATCAACTTGGATTCATTTAAGCAGGATCCAAGTACATTCAGTGATGTTAGGTAACCCACGGACTGCACAGAAGGCCAGGGAATGAGACCAGAGAACCAGGAACAACGCCCTAAACTATGTCACAGCACCTATCCTAGCAGGATATAACTGCCACCATCTCCAGGCAAGTCACAACAGCTCACATCACAGATGCCAAGAATGCTGGGCCTGGATCCTGCTTGTAAGAACTATTGCTTCTGTCTGATGTGTCTGGGAAATGGGTACAAATCATTCTATGACTTCCACTCCTGTCACCATCACCTTTCCCAGAATGGATTCCACACCATCTTAATCTCTTCATACCACTAATATTCAGCTTAATGTCTTATGTGCGTGGATCTGATTGGTGGAGCTCAGGTCCCATGTCTGAGCCACAAGGAACATTGGAAATACAAGAAAGAGGTTCAGATGCTGGATGTGTGAGGCAGACACTACGTATTCAGCACCCATTCTAATCCCCTTTCATCTTCTAAACCTCACTTTCTTAGAAACCCTTTTCAATTCTGACTGATAAAATGGAAGCAGTCCTGTCTCTTCTGCTTTATTGTCCTTTTTACCTGCATATGAGGCCACTTCCTTGTAGAGTCTTGGTCACGTGTGTGTCACTCACAGGCATCTCAATTTTGAATAACACAGAATCTAGTAACTGAAAGTGAGAATTATGAAATTGGCTGACTGAGAACTGGGAAGGTGCTGGCCTTTAAAACGTGCTGGTGAGACATTTGGTCACACTAGTCACCTGCTGGATGCAGAATGAAGAACAGGCAGCACCCAAGCCGTGTTAGAAGCGATGGAGGAAGTTCTCCATCAAGTTGGCATCTGCTGACTCCTTGCTATTTTAAGCCAGGTCCTAAAAGAAAGGATGAACTAGAGTAGGGCAACCAGTGTGGAAACAGAAATGGAAGGAAGTACCACTTTGCTAAAGGAGGGGCTTTCTGCCTGAAGCCAGCAATCCAGCTCCACTGAGAGTCCCACAATGCCAAGTCCTACATGTTTGAAAAAAACCAAATCTTCCACACCCTGAACTGTAATTATTATAAGCAATGGCTGGAAGGGGTGGGTCTTAGAGCAAAATTTGTGGCGCTGAAGCTTTCTCAAGCATTACAAAAGATGATGTAACTGGAAGTGAGAAAGACCTTGCTCCCTTGACTGCATTGTTAAAGTACTATACTGCCTTGTACTCTAGACTTCCAGGCTTCCTACTACATGAGGTAAGTAAGCCCCTATTGGCTGAGGTTGCTCTTTTATGGCTGATAATTCTACTGACATAGGGCCAATAAGAATGACAAATGTACATAAACCAGCCTATGAACTACCCCTCACGTACCATATTCCATTCTATTCCAGGTACTTTGCCCTGGACTCTGAATCTCTGTAACAGGCGTGGCACTAACCTACCAATTCCCCTGCCCTCTCCTTCGGCCCCATAAACTACACTGCATTTGTAGTTGTAGCAGATCCGCAGCCTAGGACACACAGTAGTTAATGTTTGTTGCAGAAGGAACATAAATAAGCAGAAATAGCACTGGCCCAAGAATCAGAAAAATGCATCAGCCCCCAGCCAGCAGCTCCAATTCATGAACTTAAACAACTCTGGTAATATTTCTGGACTTTAGAGGTTTTTAGACTGGAAGAATAATCTGTTTATTCCTGCATACAGGAGGTATGTGTGAAAGTCCTTTCAAAATTATAAAACATTATAATGAGTATTATTTTGGATATTTTGGAAAAAAATTGCATAGAGAACCACATTAGGTTGACATATAAAATAACAGTAATTTAGAAAACATTACCATCTTTATAACTCCACTAACAGGTAGGATATTCAGAAAGAGTATTGAAAGACATTAGAAACATAATCATCATTTAATTTTCAATGTTCGGACATGACCAGAAGACAGTAGTTCAGAAAGCAGAAATAACTATCTGCTACTTATTGTGTCACAAAATAATATTTACTCTATAATTACATGGTCAATATTTACTTAGTGATTATATAGCTTTTCACATGGTTGCTTGAACCCAATAAAGTAAAGGAAAAGCAGTTATCTTGATTTTCCTGGGGGATAGATTGGACAAAGATAAATTTTCTTGAAGGTCTTCCTTATTGGCTTCTTTAACTCTGAAAATTGTTAATATTTTGAAACCAGAAGTAGCTTTTGTGGCACAAGTCTTCATTTGTGAACTTGAAATTTCAAAATCAACCTCCAGCAGCAAAGGGTTACTCCTTTGTCTGAAATCTCCTCCTACCTTTCTGCACTCCCAATATATAGGGCAGTATTTTTCAAAACAAATAATATTGCTTGCATTTTTAAACTTGTCACACAATGCAATCAATGATAAAGACCAAATGTTTGAGGCTGCCTCCAAATCCCAAATCTTAAAATTCTGAAAAAATTGCTAATATATATTTGTGGTTCTCTAAAACTATCTGTCTTACAGATTGTGAAGAAAGATGCTTTAAGATCTTTCGTGTTTTTATTTTTCAGCTTTGCATTGTAAAACATCCCCTGTGAATTCCCTGGAGGTTTATTAAGGTATGCTAGGACCGTCATGTACTTTCAAAAGACGAAAGTGTCTGCCTAGTGCGAAAACCATGTTGTTTCAGAAAAGCACCTCAGGATCCAAAATGTTTCCAATCTCAAATGTGCCACCATGCCTGACTTACGGCAGATTTATTGTTTTGCAGGTACAGTGAAATTTACTAGTCTTGTATTTAGGAAGCCATCTGCTCAACTTAAGGCTTTTGGAGAATATTCCAGAATTGAGGCAACTAAATTTGGATAAACAAAAGTGGAAGAAAACTATGTTCAGGAGAGAGAAGTTCAGACAGGAAGGAAGAAGAATACTATAAAGCTTCTACACACATAAAAGCCCAGCGTCTATGCTCAGCAGACTTGAATATGAAGGGAAAAAAAGACTGAACTGCTTATGTTTAATTTGGAACACTATCGGATATTGTTATACTTAATCAATCTACATATTTCATGGTCACCCTAACTGTTTCTATTTATGAGATAGGCAGGGTAAAATAATTAAGTATTGGTTGAGAAATACAATCTAATGGCATGTATGATGCCATTTTTATTGTTGAAATAAGAGCAATAATAGCAATACTCATGGCCAATAACAGCATTTCTTTCATATTAAAAAAAGAGCAAATTGGTATTGGTTTCAGAGCTATTTATGTGTTTCAATGATACTTATTGAAGATATGTGCTTTAAAAGACTGAAAAGTTTTTCCTAAACCAATCCCTAATTGGGATTATACATAATAAACAGAGCAGAATGAAAGGTGCATGGCAGCAATGTACAACCTGAATCTCTCTAGTCCTTTATTAATTATACTCCATGTATGTCCAAAAAGGAAATAATGCTAAGGTAGAAAAGCTCTGTGTGTGTGTGTGTGTGTGCGCGCGCGTGCATGTGAATGCACATGTGCACATAAAGGTGCACATACAAGTGCAAATATGTGGTAGGGGAGAAAAGAAGGGAAATGTTGAAAGAGGGTATGTAGTTGTGCCTGTGAACTAACCATAAGGAAACAATTATATTTTTTGCAGAAAGGTAAAAAAAAGAAGCATAATGATTTTCAGAGCTTTATTTTATTAACAGCTTTACAACATCTAACTTTGTTATCAAAGGAATCGATAAGAGAACGTGTTAAGTACCTAGCAGAGACTCTGGCACATAGTATATACTCAATATTAATTGGTTCTTTCATTCACTCTTTCAACAAAAACTTATTTGACACCTGATACAGACCAAGTACTATCCTGTTAAATAGGAATCTGAAATCTGAGTAAATTTGTCACAGGAATTTTTAGGGAAAAATAAAAGAAAATGTTAATGGATAGACCTCAAATATAAATTTATGAAAGATCCAGAGGCTTACGTATGTTTTTCTTGCCTGTCTTTGACGAGAGTCAAAGACCTAATGTTACCTCTTGATTCTGTGAAAGCATTTCTACGTAGAGCTAAAGTATTACAACACAGACATGGAGAGATTACCAGGGTTTGAAGCTCACCCAGTACTAGAGCTGAGACAGTCTATTCTGGAAGAATGGAAGTTTAGCATGAAATCACTGAAGACAGTTCTCAAGATTGATATCCATGGCCTTTTTCTGAATTTCAGGTATTTTGGATTGCTGATTAAAATATCAATTTGCTTTAGATAACAGACAACAAAAAAGGACGTATGACCTGAAGACCTCCTTACCCAAAACATTTTCCCCACCTTGTTATGAGGCACCTGAAACCTGAAGTTCTACGATAAGAGATTCGGTGCATCGGGATAGAAACCATGTTCTTCATCCTTTGTGATGCTTCTATTATGGTGCTTCCCATAAACAGTTTATCTTTCTTTAATTGATATGAGCATGCTTTGCTTCCTACTCTATCACCCCAGCACCTACCACAACACCAAGCATATAAAAAGCACTCACATGTTTACATAGTAAATGAATAAATATGTAATTCTCACCCAGTTCTCAAGGGTCCAACTCTTTACCAAATGGCAAGGATCTGCCCACAGATTGCCTGGACTATATGAATACTATTTAGACTGACACATCCTTGTCCTAATGAACAGCTTTGAATGTACCTGCCAGCAGCATCTAACTGCCTTTAGGAAGGAACACTCACACAAATTTGTCATTAAAGCCCTAGAGTCTGACAATACAAAGCATGAAAAATATTACCTTTTCCTAGAGAAGTTGAGGGCAGGTATTATCAATCATCTACTTCCACTATAAAACAATCATCATACAACTCACTGTGGACTTTCACGGGCCCCAGGAAATTTAGCTACCAAATGCACCCCTGACCACTAAATCAATTCACCTGTGAAATGAAATAGTGTTTTCAGATGGCCTTTATCTTAGACAAGACAAAGAAGCAAAGGGCTAAAGAGTCTAAAAAGTATCATCAATTTCCTTTTTAGTGAAAATTACAGAATCTAATTAAAGGAAATTTTTTACTCTAGATCCTAAAACCAATTAAAAATAATTTTTTATTGAATTAAATTTAACAACCAAAAAATTTGAATGCCTACCAGATGCCACAGAGATTAAAACAAACAAAAAAAAAAAAAACCTAAGACTCTCCATTATAAATGACATTAAAAGAGTTATTTTCCACTATTGTGAGTGGAAATTCAAGAAAAGAGAAGTTTGAGAACTCCTGGTCTCATAAAGAAAATAAGACAAACCCACAAAAAACAGTTAGGTGAGGTAAAAATATAGTAAGTGCCATAAGAGAATTATCAACCAAATATTGTTATCAATTACATCACTTTAGGCTACTTCCTGACAGTTTCAAAAGACATTCAAGGAGAGGGATACCTGGGTGTCTCAGTTGGTTAAGTGTCCGACTTTGACTCAGGTCGTGATCTTGAGGTTTGTAGGTTCAGGCCCCACATCAGACTCTGTGCTGACAGTTCAGAGCCTGGAGCCTGCTTAGGATTCTGTATCTCCCTCTCTCCTTGCCCCTCCCCCACTTGTGCTCTGTCTCTCCCTCTCAAAAATAAACATTAAAAAAATTAAAAATAAAAATACATTTAAGGAGAAGGGTAAGAATTATTATTTTATTTTTTTTTTAAGTACAAAGATGTGGCCAAGATGGTGGAGCAGCATGGAAGTTCTCAGCTTCTCTCCACTCTGAAATGCAGCTAGATCAGCACCAAACCTTTTACACATCTAGGCAATTGATCTGAGGATAAATACAACAATCTGCATAACCTGAGCCACAGAACTTGACAGGTATACAGTGTGGAGAGGTGAACTGGAGGAGAAAGAAGCCGTGGAGGGTAGGGAGCTGTTTTTGTGGAGACAGGACAGAGAAAGAGCAAGGGGTAGAGTGTGGTGCATTGGGAGAGTTGCAGGAAAAACACTCCCCCAAAAGTAGCTGGAGAGAAAGAGAGAGAAAGAGTGAAAACACTATTCTTCAGCAAATGGTGTTGGGGAAACTGGATAGCGACATGCAGAAGAATAAACCTGGACCACTTTCTTACACTATACACAAAAATAAACTCAAAATGGATGAAAACCCTAAATGTAAGACAGGAAGCCTTCAAAACTCTAGAGGAGAAAGCAGTCAAAAACCTCTTTGACCTTGGCTGCAGCAACTTCTTACCTCAACACATCTCTGGAGGCAAGGGAAACAAAAGCAAAAATGAACTACTGGGACCTCATCAAGATAAAAATCTTCTGTACAGTGAAGGAAACAATCAGTAAAACTAAAAGGCAACTGATGGAATGGGAGAAGATATTTGCAAATGACATATCAGATAAAGGGTTAGTATCCAAAATCTATAAAGAACTTACCAAACTCAACACCCAAAAAACAAATAACCCAGTGAAGAAATGGACAGACGACATGAATAGACACTTTTCCAAGGAAGACACCCAGATGGCCAACAGACACATGAAAAAATGCTCAACATCACTCATCACCAGGGAAATACAAATCAAAACCACAATGAAATACCACCTCACACCTGTCAGAAAGGGTAAAATTAACAACTCAGGCAACAACAGAGGTTAATGAGGATGTGGAGAAAGAGGAACCCTTTTGCACTCCTGGTGGAAATGCAGACTGCCACTCTGGAAAACAGTATGGAGGTTCCTCAAAAAATAAAAAGTAGAACTACCTATGACCCAGCAATTGTACTACTAGGAATTTATCCAAAGGATACAAAAAGGCTGATTCGAAGGGGCACATGCACCCCAATGTTTACAGCACCACTATAACAACAGCTAACAATAGTCAAAATATGGAAAGAGCCCAAATGTCCATCAACTGATGAATGGATAATGAAGACATGGTGTGTGTGTGTGTGTATAGTGTGTGTGTACATATATGTACATACACATACATATATGTGCACACACACACAATGGAATATTACTTGGCAATAAAAAAGAATGAAGTCTTGCCATTTGCAACAATGTGGATGGAACTAGAATGTATTATGCTAAGTGAAATAAGTCAGAGAAAGAAAAATATCATATGACTTCACTCATGTAGAATTTCAGATACAAAACAGATGAACATAAGGGAAAAGAAGGAAAAATAATATAAAAACAGAGAGGGGGACAAAACATAAGAGACTCTTGAATACAGAGAACAAACTGAGGGTTACTGGAGGGGTTTTGGGTGCGGGGATGGGCTAAATGGGCAAGGGGCACTGGGGAGGACACTTGTTGAGACAAGCACTGGATGTTATATGTAGGGGATGAATCACTGGATTCTACTCCTGAAATCTTATTGCACTATATGCTAACTAACTTGGAGGTAAATTTTAAAAATAGAAAGAAAGAAAGAAAGAAAGAAAGAAAGAAAGAAAGAAAGAAAGAAAGAAAGAAAGAAAGAAAGGAAGGAAGGAAGGAAGGAAGGAAGGAAGGAAGGAAGGAAGGAAGGAAGGAAGGAAGGAAGGAAGAAAGAAAGAAAGAAAGAAAGAAAGAAAGAAAGAAAGAAAGAAAGAAAGAAAGAAGGAAGGAAAGAAGAAAGAAAGAAAGAAAGAAAGAAAGAAAGAAAGAAAGAAAGAAAGAAAGAAAAGAAAGAAAAAGAAAGAAAGAAAGAAAGAGAAAGAAAGAAAGAAAGAAAGAAAGAAAGAAAGAAAGAAAGAAAGAAAGAAAGAAAGAAAGAAAGAAAGAAAGAAAATACACATGCAAATGGTAAAGGCTTAAAACAAAAGACAGCCCTGGCTGCCCCACTCCGTGTCTCACACCACCAAGTAGCAACTTTCAATTCCTTGGGTACATTACAATACTGACCTCTCTACTTCTAAATAATAATGTTAAACTGTGCCCTGGTTTAAACAACATGCATTAATTCCCTGTGGTAAATAAGGATTGTGCTCTTTGCCCCACTACCACATTTTCCTTTCCAAATTATGTCAGCATAATAATTCCATAACATTTTAAGTCGATCATCAGTGCTCACTGCTGTGCAGTATTAGACAGATGTATCATGTTTATATTGCTTTTCCTCTACAACTCTATGTTTTTTCTTAACCCCCAAATTATCTTGTTTTTCATTTACTTAGTTTTCACTGTGTCTCTCTCTAATCCTTCCCAAATATTCCATTTTTCTGCAAAAATGTCTCTTAACTTTGTTTTCCATATGGTTTGTTGCATAGTTCATTTGGTCTTTCATATTGGATTGCATATCCCTTCTATTCTTCTATCCTTTCCCCTACTCAAATATTGTCATTCTGCTTCCTGGACCCCTCTATCTTTCTGTTCCAGTGTGCTGTAGCCACTCTCAAGGACTGCTTACAGCTGTCCTAGGATGTCCTTTTGTATATATCTATGTTCTTTTCCCTGTTTCCTGGATCTCATGTGTTCTTTTTGGGTCAGCGTCTCATTTTGATGAAGAATAACCTTTAATAGCCTCTGAGACCAGGTGCCTCGAAGGTACAGTTTTGGAGTGCTGGCATGTATAAGATCTTTATTCCACCTTCACACATAATTGATGGTTTGCTTCCACACAGAATTCAAGGTTGGAAATCATTTTTCCTTGTAACTTTGGAAGCTTTCTCCCACTGCCTTCTGGTTTTCAGTTAGTAGTTAACATGCCAATGCCACTCTAATCCAGAACACTCCTTTTCACCGTAAAATCGCGTGCCACAGATGTTCAAAACCACTTATTCTATTTCTCTACCTTCTCTCCTCTTGTTTGAGCTTCCTTTGTCACACTCTATTGAATCAGGTTTCAAATGATCAGAAAGGCCCTTTCCTGCCCATTTTCAATAACCAATTCTCTGACATCTTAATGGAGCTCTCAGTGGCATGTGACATTGGTGAATGCTCCAGCTTATAACACTTTAGCTCTCTACAACAAAATTATCCCTATGCTCACCTCCCACCTCACCACCTCTTCTCAATCTCCTTTGCCAGACCCTGTCTGCCTCTGATTTTTAATAGCTGAATCATTCTGGGGTTTACTTCTCAGTCTTCTTTTCTCTGGCCTTCCTCCTCAAGTGATCAATCTCAGTTCCACAGCTGATAAACAGCCCTCATATGTTGATGGCTCTGACTTCTCACATGAGCTCCAAACTCATGTCTTCAACCTGCTCAATTCCTTCACTTGAAAGTCTAAGGAGGATCTCAAATTTAGCATGTCTAAAACAGAACTCTTGATTTCTGCCCCACACATGCCCCTTCCACCAGGCTTCACCATCTCAGTGAATGGCAACTCCATCCACCCCAAACCTAGGAGTCAACTTTTACTCTATTCTTTCCCTTGCCCTCCACATCTAGTCAACTAGTAAGTCCTGATTATTCTGTTCCCAAACTACATTCTACATCTCTAGTAAAGCTGCCACCTCTCAGCTGGATACTCCAACAGCCTCCTATATGTCTTGGGCTTTCTTATCCTTTGGCTCCAGAGCAGGATTGGTCAATGGAAGCACTGGCAGAAGACCAGAGGGCAGCCCCACCAGAAAGCCTGATCTTCCAGCTACAGAAGCTCCAAGTCCTCACATGTCCTTCCAGGCCCGGGGATGGAACTTCTTGCTGTTGCTAATCTTTGGGTTTCCTCAACATCCTGTTTGGCTTCTCTGGTCCTCCTGCAGCAATGCAACAAATCTCTGATGTTGAATTCCCCGTGTTCGAAAGTCCTGGACTTGTTTCCATTTTCCAGGTTGGATTTCAACTAAAACCAATTCTATGTACTTATTGTTGGCTTTCCACCACTGAAATGTAATCTACACAAAAGCAGGAACTTTGGTGCCTAGAACACTGCCCAGCCTATATTGGGTGCTCAATAAGCACATTTTAAATGAAAGAAGTGTTGATGCATTTATCCTTAGCCACAAGCCATTTAGACTATATACAGTTTAAAACATCGTAACTATGATAAAAGAATTTTAGAAGGCTCATCAGAAATTAAGTTTTATAGAGGATCCAGAAGAACCAGGATAAAGTCATCAAAACCAAAATTTAAAAATCAAATTAAAAAAAAGATAAATAAAAACAGGGAAAGGGCTCAAATGACCTGAGTATAAAGAGATTACTTTCTGAAGGTCATTTCATTCCATTAATTTGGATACCAGCTTCCAGTTATTTTTTAAAGTTTATTTTATCTATAAAATACATGCTTTCATTAAACGCATCATTACTTTTATGACCCCTGTAATCAATCTCCTTTTTCCCCTTCTAAACGTGAGAAACAAATAAGACAGACACAAACATTTATATTGATGAGCTTTAAAAACTACGTGGGAGATGGCTTAAGGGAAAAGGGATTTAAGATAGCTTTATGATAAAATCTACATTCAGGGCAGAACTTAAGTGACTAAGGATGCTAAGAGTATTTTGCAGCTCAGAAAATACTCAATCCAAAGTAAAATGAACTCAGAACAGGGATTGTGTAAAAGAAGAACAGATGAGTAATTAAGGCCTACTTTAAGACAATAAACTCTTTTCAAAAAGAAAATTGTGATCATGGGGCTTTTCTTTCTACTTAAATATAGGGATTTTTCCAAGCAGTAAAACAGAGATGGCAATTTGAAGGCTATCTGGTTGCACCTGTCTCACAGGCTGGTTTTGTTTGACACACAAAAGGATTTTTTTATTTCATTTTGTTCAGTTTTTTGAATATGAATTTGGTGCCAATACTTAAAAAATCAGGCAATTTCACATAAACATCTGGAATCGTAGTATCTCTAAACAATTCCTGCAGCACCTCACTCAGCTCCACCTGAGTGGTGGGTGCCCCTTAGGTAGAGGCTCTCTGGGTAGCCCCATCACTTCTGGGGACTTCTCTACACCCACCTCCTCTCATTTAAGCCTCCTTCTTGGCCCACTAAGGGTTTGCATTTGTGCACACTGCGGGAAATATCTCATTTGATTTTCCACTAAGGTAAAATGTGTGATATTTTCAAATCAGGATTATTTCCTTTTTTTACTTTACACCAAGGCAGATCCTAAGGTGGTTGGTATGTGCAAGCTCAGGTGAGAAGTCAGGTGAATAAAGGAACTTCCCACTTTTACCTCTTTCCCCAAATATTAGGCCTCTTCTGACCACTGCCACAGCTCCAAGCCTCAGGCTACAGTGTAAACCCTTACTCTATCCTACCCAGATGCATGCTCTGGACGGTCAGGGTCTTAGCTGTCTACTGTTAAGAAAGCACCTGAGTCTCTACCGGGCACTAACTACCCCATCAGCTTCTAGAGACTGTTTTACCAGTGGTGTAGATTTCATCCAATTTCCAAAGCAAATATTGAAAATATTAAGTGATTCTAACTCTCTTTATCACATACAACTGCCTTTTAAAAAAAAAGACCATGTGATTTTTCTCATATTCAGAAATTTCCTTTTCTGCTGGGAAACATTCACTGATTCCAGTATTCATTAGGACAAATCCTTGACATTTGAAACAAACCTTCTTCAAAACTAAAGACTGATTCTCATAACAGCCCCATTTATTTTTGCATTAATTGGTAGGTAGTTGACTTTAAAAATTGGCTTTTAAACCACACAGAAATTGAATTTTTTTAATGGCTTAATGTCGTTAAAGCACGTAATTTACAATCCTCACAAAAGCTTTTGTCTCTTGTGGTCCCATTTTTACCTCCCTTGATTCTACAGTTTTATAATGATAAGCATTATAAAAATGCCCAGGCAGCTAAAGAGATACTTCCTGAATCCATATTTGGATGTATGAAGGGAAAGAGGCTGCCAATTAAAAATGCAGTAGAGCCCACTATTGTTGATTTATGGCCATGGAGGACATAGCTTTTTCTCATTTTGCTTATTTGATTTGGATAACAACCGAGTTGCTATGTGAAATAACTTGATTTTCCCTGTTGATGTGCAATTCTTCTAACACCATCATTTGGCATACTGACTGATGATTGGATAAATTTGCTCGACTTTTACTATGAATCACTTAAATTACTCCTTTGCATAAAGGTTTAAATTTGCTTTGGAGAAGCCATTAGAGAATTATTTTAGCACTGTTTTGTTTTGTTTTTCATGATAATGTCTCACTTTCTGCAATGGATTTTTCTCCCCTCACAAGGTTATTACTATTAATTGTACTATCCCTTTTTACTTCACTAGAGTGCAACAAAACACACCTGCCAAACTAAAAAGATGGAAGTTAGGGAAAGGGAAGTGGGAAGAAATAGAACTCTCCAATCTACTTCCCCTGCAAACTTGAGCTATAAAATTTCCACCCCTATGAAACAACCTCCCTCCAGGGCCTGGACCATTCTACCTTCGAGGTTCTGGCTGAACAGGATCAAGAATCGATTGGAGTTTTAATAAAATTGTAGCCCCAACAACACCCAAAATTTAGAAATCCATATACTGTGTACCAGATGAAAACCTGACAATCTGTTTCTAATTTACCAAGAGAAGCCTAAGTCATAGTATTAGATCAAAAGGAGTAGAGGCAAGATTCACCCTCAGGAAGATCTAAAACCCATAGGCCCAGGTACTCAACAGATACATAGCTACAGCAGAGATCCTTCCCCTCTGGAATCCTGTCTGCCAGAAAGTCTTCACCAGTAGTCACTTCTTTTGATTAAAAAACAGAATAACATCCATTACCTCCAGGAGACTACTACAAAATAATCCTATATTACCTGTAAGGGTAAGAAGAATAGCATCCTGTTAACTGCCTATGAGTAGATTGGATGTTAAAGAGCTGTGCTGTTCAATACTGTAGCCACTGGGCACATAAGGCTATTAAGTTCTGAAAGTGTGGCTTATATGAATCAAGATGTACTGTAAGTGCAAAAAACACCAGATTTTGAAGAAAAAAAAAGTGAAAAAAATCTCAAGGATATTTATATTGATTACATACAGATGATATTCTAGATATGCTTGGTTTAATAAAATATATTATTAAAGTATATTTTACATGTATCTTTTCACTCTTTTAATGTGCTTTTTTAAATATAAAAATCTTAAGTACATAATGTGGCACACATTATATTTTTATTGGGCAATGCTATAATAGAAATATGAGTGAACTACTGCTTTACTGTGATGGTCAGTTTTATGTGTCAACTTGACCCAGCCAAGGGAGACCAAAATAGCTGGTAAAACATTATTTCTGGGTGTATGTGTGAGGGTGTTTCTGGAGGAGATTTGCATTTGATTCAGTAGACTGAACAAATTAGATCCACCTGCACCTTAGGAATCATCTAATCCACTGAGGACCCAAATGGAAAAAAAAGGTGAAGGAAGGGTGAATTCTCTCTCTCTTCTTGAGTTGGGACATCCATATTTTCCTGCCTTTGGACATCAGAATCCCTGGCTTTCAGAACTTTGTCCTTGAACTGAGTTTTTTTTTTTTTTTTAAAGAAAACACTTTTATTTTATTTTATTTTTTAAATGTACATCCAAATTAGTTAGTATATAGTGCAACTATGATTTAAGGAGGAGATTCCTTAGTGCCTCTTACACATTTAGCCCATCCCCCCTTCCACAACCCCTCCTGTAACCCTCATTTTGTTCTCTATATTTATGAGTCTCTTCTGTTTTGTCCCCCTCCCTGTTTTTATATTATTTTTGTTTCCCTTCTCTTATGTTCATCTGTTTTGTCTCTTAAAATCCTCGTATGAGTGAAGTCATATGATTTTTGTCTTTCTCTGACTAATTGCATTTAGCATAATACCCTCCCAGTTCTATCCACGTAGTTGCAAATGGCAAGATTTCATTCTTTTTGATTGCCAACCAATACTCCATTGTATACATATACCACATCTTCTTTATCCATTCATCCATCGATGGACATTTGGGATCTTTCCATACTTTGGCTATTGTTGATAGTGCTGCTATAAACATTGGGGTACATGTGTCCCTTCAAAACAGCACATCTGTATCCCGTGGATAAATGCCTAGTAGTGCAATTGCTGAATCATAGGGTGGTTCTATTTTTAATTTTTTGAGGAACCTCCATACTGTTTTCCAGGGTGGCTGCACCAGTTTCCACCAGCAGTGCAAAAAATTTCCTCTTTCTCTGCATCCTCATCAACATCTTTCATTGCCTGACTTGTTAATTTTAGCCATTCTCACTGGTGTGAGGTGGTTTCTCATTGTAGTTTTGATTTATATTTCCCTGATGATGAGTGATGTTGAGCATTTTTTCACATGTTGGCTGGCCATCTGGATGTCTTCTTTGGAGAAGTGTCCATTCATGTCTTTTGCCCATTTCTTCACTGGATTATTTATTTGTTGGGTGTTAAGTCTGATAAATTCTTGATAGATTTTGGATACCAGCCCTTTATGTGATATGTTGTTTGAAAATATCTTCTCCCATTCTGTCGATTGACTTTTAGTTTTGATGATTGTTTCTTTCACTGTGCAGAAGATTTTTACTTTGATGAGGTCCCAATAGTTCATTTTTGCTTTTGTTTCCCTTCTCTCCGGAGACATGTTGAGTAAGAAGTTGCTGCGGACAGGATCAAAGAGGTTTTTGCCTGCTTTCTCCTCGAGGATTTTGATGGCTCCCTGTCTTACATTGAGGTCTTTCATCCATTTTGAGTTTATTTTTGTGTATAGTGTAAGAAAGTGGTCCAAGTTCATTCTTCTGCATGTCACTGTCCAGTTTTCCCAGCACCGCTTGCTGAAGAGACTGTCTTCATTCCATTGGATATTCTTTCCTGCTTTGTCAAAGATTAGTTGGCCATACATTTGTGGGTCCACTTCTGGGTTCTCTGTTCTGTTCCATTGATCTGAGTGTCTGTTCTTGTGCCAGTACCACAATGTCTTGATGATTACAGCTTTGTAGTATAGCTTGAAGTCTGGGATTGTGATGCCTTCTGCTTTGGTTTTCTTTTCCAAGATTGCTTTGGCTATTCGGGGTCTTTTCTGGTTCCATAAAAATTTTAGGATTGTTTGTTCTAGCTCTGTGAAGAATGATGGTGTTATTTTGATAGGAATTGCACTGAATATGTAGATTGCTTTGGGTAGTATCGACATTTTAACAATATTTGTTCTTCCTATCCAGAAGCATGGAATATTTTTCCATTTTTTCTTTGTGTCTTCTTCAATTTCTTTCATAGGCTTTCTATAGTTTTCAGTGTATAGATTTTTCACTTCTTTGGTTAGATTTATACCTAGGTATTTTATGGGTTTTGGTGCCACTGTAAATGGGATCAATTTCTTGATTTCTCGTTCTGTCGCTTCATTGTTGGTGTATAGGAATGAAACCGATTTCAGTGCATTTATTTTATATCCTGCAACTTTGCAGAATTCATGAATCAGTTCTAGCAGTATTTTGGTGGAACCTTTGCGGTTTTCCATGTAGAGTATCATGTCATCTGCGAAGAGTGAAAGTTTGACCTCCTCCTGGCCAATTTGGATGCCTTTTATTTCTTTGTGTTGTCTGACTGCAGAGGCCAAGACTTCCAATACGGTATTGAATAACAGTGGAGAGAGCAGACATCCCTGTCTTGCTCTTGACCTTAGGGAGAAAGCTCTGTTTTTCCGCATTGAGGATGATATTAGCATTGGGTCTTTCATATATGGCTTTTATGATCTCAAGGTATGTTCCTTCTATTCCTACTTTCTTGAGGGTTTTTATAAAAACGTGGAAGCTTCACGAATTTGCGTGTCATCCTTGCACAGGGGCCATGCTATGCTAATCTTCTCTGTATCGTTCCAATTTTAGTATATGTGCTGCCAAAGTGAGCACTAACCGAATTCTACCACTGGCTTTCCTAGCTCTCCAGCTTGCAGATGGCAGATTGTGACTTCTAGGCTTCCATAACCACATGGGCCAGCTCCTACAATAAACTTCTTCTATATCTATCCTTTTGGTTCTGTGCCTCTGGAGAACCCTAATACTCTTATAATATCTTGAATCTGAGGCTGAATTTAGGCAGTATATATGAGGGTAAAGGTAGACAGATGAACATGAGATGGTATTCTGGAAGCAAGGTAAGGTGAGATCCAGAGGCCTAGAAGTCTGGATGTGTCCTCTAAAATGCTGGAGGTCTCTGTACAAAGGGAACACAGTGGTTGGGGAAGAAGGACTAATAGGAACTAAACAACCATTTTGCCAGCTTCATCATTTTGCCTAAGACTAGGCCTTGGGATATTCCAATGTGGTGTAATTGGACTATGTGTTCACTAACAGCTATACATCAGTGGGGTTATCAAATAAGAGTGTATTTTTCCCATTTCTGCCTGCTGTTTGTATGATTTTTATGATGTAGGCTGAGATATTAATTTCAGTCAGGATAAACTATGAAAGAAAACTGCTTTAAACTCTCAGTGGCTTACAATAGTAAAAGTTCATTTCTTCCTCAAGCTTACTTGCCGATCATGGGTACATGCAGCTCTGCCCCACTGCGTCTTTACTCCTTCTGTCTAGGACTTCACCAATCAAGCAGAATGACAGAGGAAGGAGACTCATGGAGAACCACAGGCTGGTTCTTAAATCTCCTCCTCAGGAGTGACACATGGCTCTCCTACTAACATTTCATTGGCCAAAGCAACTCACATGACCCTGAGTTCACGAGGACAGGCATGTATAATCCTTCTATAGAAAGAGTTCTGAGGGACAGAAATGGGACTACTTGAGAAAGAGTAATACCACTGTCCACAACATGTAAGCAGTGGGGCCTTATGGAAAGATTGCTGCCCTGAAAAGCTGAACATGCCCCTCTGTAAATTTTTGTTTGTTTGTTTCCTCCCTATTACAGCACTTTCTCTAAGAACTGCATTCTCCCTGACATTCATATCTTCCATCTTCTTTTTAGATGACTGGACCAGACACAAGCCCAGAAGCAAAGCTTAGATAGTGGAGAATTCTTGAATTCTAGTGTAGAGTTTGGGTGGAGGTAACCACATTTATCTACATGCACCACAGAGAAAAAGCTGGCAGGTAAAGCAGATATAGCAAGACAACAGACTTAAGACTGTGAGAGAGAGAGGGGGATAAATGAGGTGTGGCCATCTTGCTCTTTGAAGGTATCCATTTATCATCTCCAGTCTATCTGAAGCTTCTCTATATTACTGAGATATGCCTCTTACCATTACTGAGGGATACCCCATACCATACACTTTGTATAGCTTGTTTCATTTGAGCTACTTTCTCTTTGAGTAGATTACAGCAACACAGCATGGTGGTCACGTACAGACTTTAGAGCTGAACTGACTAGTTAGAAGCATGACTGCATAGTTATGTGCAGCCTTGAGCAAACCACTTTGTCTGGGCCTCCTGTATAAAACAGGGATAATATCCATACATAATCTCATTGAGTGTCGTGAAGATGGAATGAGTCAATATGTATCAAAGAAGCAATATTAAAAAGTGAGCTATTATTACCATATTACTATTACAGCCGAAAAGTTCAGAATACTTTTTCTGAGATGTAGTTTCATAATTCTCAGCATCTACCTCACATGGTATCTCTTGCCGGTATTGATAAAGTGCCGTGACATCTTCAAATTATTAGATTATGAAGCACTCCCATTTCTCCAAAATTACTATCTACACATGATCCAGATTCATCAAACACCTAGTCACCCCAAATGTTCTCAGCACTGATATATCTGGACAAAGGAGAGAAGAAGATATATACCAACAACACTTGGCCAAAGTGTTCTTCACAGTGTTTTGCTGTTCTTTAGATGGTAGCTAAAAGATTTAGACAGGTATTCCAAACGCACAAAAGCATTCTGATTTATTAGCATTCTTTGAGATTATCACTCTTAAGAATTATCAATCATATATAAGAATTCTTTGGGTTTTCTGCCTTTCCAGAATGGTCTCTAAATTGAATTTGTTCCAGGCATGCACAAGCTCAAAACATATGGAAGAAAGAAAAAAAGGAACATTTTTCCAAAAGAGTCTTAAATTTTATTTCTAAAAGAAATATTTTCTTGTTATAGGATGTTTCTCAATATCCTCTCCTCCTGAATGAAAGAAAATAATTAATGGAATTTTTACCCTACTGATATTGGGTCAGAATAAAAATTCACATTTTTTTCTTGGACACATGGACTTAAATATTAAGTCTGTGTCCTTGGAGAACATGGATTCTTAATGGAAAAATAGGACAAGTCAAGAGATGTTGTTTTATTTATTTTTTTTTAATTTTTTTTTCAACGTTTTTTATTTATTTTTGGGACAGAGAGAGACAGAGCATGAACGGGGGAGGGGCAGAGAGAGAGGGAGACACAGAATCGGAAACAGGCTCCAGGCTCCGAGCCATCAGCCCAGAGCCTGACGCGGGGCTCGAACTCACGGACCGCGAGATCGTGACCTGGCTGAAGTCGGACGCTTAACCGACTGTGCCACCCAGGCGCCCCAAGAGATGTTGTTTTAAATAAGTCTAAATAGCCATTGGTAATGCTACAAAGTAAGAAATTTTCCCCAAAGACCTTTAACTCTATCCATGTGTCTTTATTCAATTAATGCTTTTGGAAATATTTTTTTCTCCTTTCCCCATTCTGCTTTCCAAAGGCTCAGAGATCTCCTCCTGGCCCATCCCAGCATGTGTTATAGAAATGAAGTCTGCCAAACTTCTTTCAAGGAGGAGGTCTAGAACCCTTATGCAAGAGAAATATTTTTGGAAAACGAAGTGTCAAGTAGTCACTTGGATATAAGAAGAGCTCTCTGGATATCTGTCCTACCTCTCCTTATCTGTAATCATCCAATCTGTCTCAGATGATGCAAATCATTCCACGAACACAAATACTCCAACAGGCAGTCCCAGTTCCTTTGGCTCATATTCACAAAGGTGACTGATTACAAGCATGATGACAATGCTAGAAGATGATGTGAGCGTTTATGAATTTGGATTGAACAGCACTCTGAAGTCAAAGACCAAAGGACACAACCACAAGAGCTGTACATAATCATGCCAAGAAACACTGGGATTTAAGCCTGTTTACAGAAGTCAGGAGAGATTCTACTATCACTGCTGAAAACCTTTATTCTATGCAGGATATAAAACCCCTGATTTCTGTTCTCACCTAAATCTTAAGAAGTACCTACCATATTCATGATGGGAGATGTTCATTCTGCCCTCAGGTTAACTTGGGACTTAAATTTGAATGTCACTGCAGCCCAACTGTATCCTTTAAATATGTTCATTTATTTACTTATCCAATAATTTCTTTGATGCTCAAATATCTTGAAATGAAAAGCAGAAATGAAGGCAGAATTAGAGCAGCATTCACACAGGTGGACAGTTTAGGCTGAAAAATACATTCATACATACATCAAATGAACTTTTACAGGGGTGCCTGGGTGGTTCAGTTGGTTAATTGTTGGACTTTTGGTTTCAGCTCAGGTCATGATCTCACAGTTTGTGAGTTCAAGCCCCATGTTGGGCTCCGTGCTGCTGGTTCAGAGCCTGCTTGGGATTCTTTCTTTGTATCCTTCTCTCTCTGCCCCTCCTTGGCACATTCTCTCTCTCTCTTTCTCTCTCTCTCTCTTTCTCTCTCTCTCTCTCTCTCAAAATAAATAGATAAACTTAAATGAACTTTTACACAGCTGAGCTAGCGCACATTACACATCACCTGTGAAGTGAACACTGACCAAATAATGGATATTCGCAGCAAGTATCATTCTTCTTTTGAAATAAAGATAAAACCAGATAGTTTTATTTTTTTAACGTTTATTTATTTTTGAGACAGAGAGAGACAGAGCATGAAGGGGGGAGGGTGAGAGAGAGGGAGACACAGAATCTGAAACAGGCTCCAGGCTCTGAGCTGTCAGCACAGAGCCTGATGCGGGGCTTGAACTCACGGACCGCAAGATCACGACCTGAGCCAAAGTCGGACGCTTAACTGACTGAGCCACCCAGGCGCCCCAAACCAGATAGTTTTAAATCCATGTAATGGCCCAAATATTATGCTAATGTATGGTTAGGTTATGTAATCCAAATGCTTCTGAATATAAATTCTATGTTATTCGTGTCATTGAGGCCTGAATGATTCTAGAGTTATTTTCATAATTCTTTGTCTTTGCCAAAAACATCTTATCTATAAGAAAATCAATCAAGGACAAAACTCTAAGTGAAAACTTTAGGTACTACACAACCAGCAGAATAGTGAGGCAAAGATAGCTAAGAGAGAAAAAGCAACAGAAACAGAATAGCTTTGGAAGTCCAAGGGACACACTGAAAGTCATATCCAGAAATTCCTCACATTCTAATTTGACTTCCAAGAACAGCAATAGTTATGACACTACTAGTGGTCTAGTTGAAAGGGCAAAATCAAGTCCTAACACAATCCCAGATCATTAAGGCTCAGTAATGATATCTCTAAAGATATCTCTCTCTTGGTCTCTCTCTCTCACTGTCACACACACACACACACACACACACACACACGCACACACACACAATAAAGCTATATGGGGGAAACAAATAGACATGCACATACATACATAAAATGTTCACCAGAAATCATATTCTGTTTTTTTTTCTTTCTTGCTATACAACTTTCATAGTATCACTTCCTTAATTGTTTTAAGAAACCTTACATACATTTTGTAAATGAAGGTCATATAACAAAAATACTGGTATAATAACTCTTGAATCTGAAAAGGGTAAAATTCTAGGCTATTTTCTTACAGGAGTGTTGTTTCTTAGACATTGCTTCTCGGTTATTCAATTAAACTAGAAGGCAGAAAAGCACCCCATGCAGCACTTAGTCTTGCCCTCCTCCTGTATCCAAGTGAGCCTGGATATGCCAAGTTTCTGAGCAATTGATTCAGAACCAATTTGTGGCAAACAAATGCTCTCCCGCTACTGAGAGTGGAAAGATCTCTCCATGCACTTTTGTCTAGACAGTCTTGACTACAGGAATATAATGTGTTTGCTGGCCCTCCAGTGATTTATTAAATGCCAAATCCATACAGCACAGGCACTAAAGCTTAAGAAATGGAAAAATAGCTTACCCAGTGGAGTTGTAATGACTTATTAAGATTATGTTGGCAGAAAGACTTATAACAGTATCAATAAATAATAGCGATCTATCAAATAACTTTGGTTGAAATGGTAATGTTTAGAAATATCCCATTTAAGGTGGGTGAAATGCACCCACTGGGGATTAGTGGCATGGAAAATATTCCGTGCAGTGATGTGAAAGAAACTCAGGCCCGCTACAGCAATTCTGCTTGGAATTTCAGTCACCTTTAAAAAATAAAAAGTAAAGCTAAACCCTCAACTAAAACTCTAGTTAAAAAAAAAAAATGCACTGGCTAAAATCTGACCAAGAAAACACAGTGCCTTTTGTTTTGACAATGAGAAAACTCGTAGATTCTCTTCATTTTTATTTCACAAATAAAAAATGAGATACTTATCATTTTTCATATCATTCATATTTTTAATATTTTCCTTTGATAATCCAATTAAAAACAGACTTTCCTGAATTCCTTAACCAAATGTTCAATGCCAGTAGATATATCAAAGAATTATGATAGAAGGAGAGTAAGAAAGATAGAAAAAACTTGTTTCATGTTGAAAAGAAAATCTCATTTGGTAATAGAAATACCTTTTAATGGATGTTTGCTAAATAAAACTTTTCCATATCGTCAGAGTCAGGTATCGCGTTAACAGATATTTCTCATGTAAGCTCAGCTGTACAGCAATGAGAAATTTTTTAACTATTTCTTTGCAAATCATAAGATATACTTTCAAAAGGCCGCATATTATATGTGAAACATTATGGTCCTTTCAGCAATAGAGATTATTCATGAAAAGAGTAACTATTACTAATCTCTCATTTATAACACTATGAAAAGCACCAGAGCCAGGAAAATAGATGTTTATTCATTTTCTTTGGGAGATATTATGCAGCAATAATCTAAAAATCCATTAATCTTTAGAAAAAAAATGTTCTTTTTGATCAAGTTGATGCAGCTAATGCAATTTTCTCAAAAATAACGTATGATTGATTTTCCCAAATTGTTCTTTTTAATATTTAAACATTCATTATATCCAAAAAATTGTAATGAGATATCTGACAGCTATGAGATGTATGTTATTTCCCTGAAGTTCTTCAGATTCTTCTCACAGAAGAAAAAGAGCAAGTTGTTGGAGTGCCTTCCCTACTGTCATTTCCTGGTGCTCGTCCACCAGCAGCCCCACTGGGAGCACATGACTGCAGGACCTGACCCCAGCTGTGTTTAGTGAGTATGTACTAGGTGACAGGCACAGGGCACTTAGGAAATTGTTATTTATTTTATTTGCTATTCCCAAAAGAGAGCATTTAAGAGGTGACACTCAATGAGGTTAAGAATGTTTTCTAAGTTCACATTGATTATTGAGTGAACCAAAATTAACAATCACACCAGGCTCCAGAGTCTGTGGCTTCCAGAGCTCCTTCCCCACAAAATTAAATCTGACCAACTTCAGGGCTTTGAAAACAGGAAAAGTGTATTGATTCAGGTATTTCAGTTTTTATTTTTATTTTTTTAGTGTTTTATTTATTTATTTTGAGATAGAGATAGCAGAATAGGTGCAGAGAGAGAGAGAGAGAGAGAGAGAGAGAGAATACCAAGCAGGCTCCATGCTGTCAGTGCAGAGCCCGACATAGGGCTCAATCCCACAAATCATGAGATCATGACCTGAGCCAAAATCAAAAGTCAGATGGACGTGTAACCGACTGAGCCACCCAGTGCTTTTTACAAAGGTTAACAATAGGCAACAACCATTTTAGTTTAATTTTTAGAACTTTTTATTTTAAATTTAAATTGGGTTGAGATATCAAATGAGGAGTGGTATATACAGTGACAGGAAAAAATAAAACTTGTGTCCCAAAATATTTTCAACTTTTATTAGGGATGAGTTCAGTACACTATTTTTAAAGTGAAGTCTTCTGCATAATGTTGAATAATAAGAAAAAAAATTGGTAATTTGATAATTTAAAGGTAACAGCAGAGACATTGACATTCCTAGTGGAAACTGGTTCTGAATGTTATTTCCTGGTTGACTAAGTTTGAACTTGTTTTCCTAATTTTGTCTGGAGGCTGAGATATCCACCAAGAATCCAGTGCTACGGAACACACACCCAAGCAAGGGCACACGCATCATGTAAACTTTCAGAACACCAGGGGCAGAGAGAAGTGGATTTCAAGATAACAATTAGCTCTCCACACCAACATCGCTAGAAAGTAATACAAAGATACTTCAAAATAATTCCCAGCATAGGATCCTATTCTTGGCCAAAAGGTGTTAGTGTAGAATAAACTCATTTCCACATGTCCAAATTCTCAATTTATTGATCTTCCTGGCAAGGTTTCTCATGGAGTTCCCACTCAAATGAGGAAATAAACAAAGATAAAGATAAGGGGCTCAAAAACCAGAAGATCCCTCCCAGGTGGGTAGTGGCAGGGGTCCCCAGGACAAAGGTTCCCCAGTGTGCCAGCCCTACAGCAGGTCTGGAGAACAACTTGCTGAGACTAGAACAGACAACACCAGGAGGAATTTCCTTAAGAAGTGAAATTAATTGAACACATTGAGATGACAATTACACAACTGGGGAAGTCAGAGGGTAAATTAGTGGCAGATACAAAAAAAATTAGGCAAACAACCAATTTTCATTCCAAGAAAACAAAAAATGGAAAGGAAAGTGATTAATATTTTATATACTCTCTAGCTCAGTTTTGATTAGTATTTGTATATTCCTAAGAATGTAAACATTAAAAAAATCAACAAGCTAAAATTAAAATGTAACTACACTTTGAGCTTGGGGCAGGAAGGGTTCATGTGTGTTAGGAAGTTAAGGTTGCAACATTTACCAAATAAAAATACAGGTACAGGACACCCAGCTAAATTTTAATTTCAGATAAATAGCTAATAATTTTTTGTGTATGTCCCCAAAATTGCATGCATAGGGGCTGAAAAGGTGAAAAACAACTATATCTTCATCTTCTACAGTAGAGAATCAAAACTAAAAAATCAGTAACTAGTATTATAAGCCAAATAAGTAAGTACTAAAATATTTGAAAATGGTTCCCACTGGAGAACAGGAAATTATGAAAAGGAAGGTGGAGTGGTACTATTTTTTACACCAAGTATTTTTTTTAACAATTTTACTCTTCCTTTACACAAAGAATTTGATTAAAATACAAACTGAATTGTTTAGATCTGAAGCAAATAAGACAAATGTTATAATTTGGAAAAACAGGTTACATAGGAGCTTGTTATATTATTCTGAATAATTTTTCTGATTGAGAACAATCAGAACAATCTAAGGAAATTTCAACAAATACTTAGACTAGTGCTTTGCAAGGTTTCTATATTATTGGACTATTTGGGATTATGGTGGTGAATATTATAGAGGAGTTTGGAATCTTGCTTTTTATTAATTTATTCGACAAATATTCATTATGTACCTATTACATTGGGGAAGCAGATGACATTACAGGAAATCAATTTGTTAGTCACAAATATAGAAAGACCATCTCAAAAACTATTAATAAAATTTTAGTCAATTCAAGTCAGTTCACTACATAGTAAATGACTCCTCCCTGTCTGTATCCTCAGACACCTTCCAGGCTTGTCCATTCTTGAGCACAGGACTGGCATTGGAGACTCCTTCCAGGTAGGAACCCAATGTTCATGGAACTTTGAGGAATCCTTCCTAGTCTAAAGTAGTATCTAGAACACTATCTGAAGAAGAGCTCAGGAAATATTTTTGAAGGAGTAAATCAATGAATTGATAAAATAAATCAATGAATTGATAAAATAAATCAATGAATAAATAAATGGCTGTGATTAAACTATATTTTACAGTAAGAAAAGGCTTTATTGAAGGAGGACTAACCTATATTTTACAAGCTCTGACAGTAAGTAAGCTGTATTTTACAAGCCCTTTCTTGAAAGGGGAAGGAATAGAGTTAGACCAAGTAAGAGGCTACTGGATTAATCTCTATTTATGTAATTATCATTTAAATGATGCAGAGGTGACGGCAGTGAAAAGGAATGACATATAGAAAACCCAGAAGATAGTCTGAAGAAACCAACTTAATGATGGAATAGGGGAGAAGAAATCCGAAGAATCCAAGATGTAATTCTGAGATCACTTAGCCTGGGAGCCTGGAAAACGGGGGTTCGCACGAAGAGAAACAAAAATGTAGGAAGAAGAGCCAGCTTTGGAGGAAGTTAAAAATTCAGGTTTATGCATATTAATTTATCTACCATACCTCTGGCCCAGTGACAGTCATGCCTGAGGCATCTCACATTTTTAAAAATGTAAATGTGAAAAGCAGACAGGCAGTTCCTGCTTTTTGTCACCTTAAATATCATCGATTTGATTTCTCGAAAGTCTCTTTTTACACAACTGCATTTGACTTTCTGCCTCCTTCATCAGCTCACTTATCAGATGCAGCCCTCACTCTCAGGGGTTGTGGGAGATCAGTTTAGCCCAGCCCCACCCTTAGGAAATCAGGGTTCTTTTCTATGCAGGAGTGCCATCTTGTGGTCAGAGAGTGTCACCTCAGGCTAGACTGCACAAGTAATGAAGTGGGAGGGGGCAGAGGGGGAAAAACATTCTGCTTTCGGTTCCAGCTTCCAGGCGCGCTATGGCAAAAACCCATACCTCTTATCGTCTAAATATGACTGTGAGAGCATATCCAGTCACAGTACTTACTATGAAGTACAACGTCTGCTTTTTAATGTATTCTTATCAAATGATATGGATGTGGTCCAATGGAGAGAAAAATAAAATCAGTACAGCTCTCTATTTTGTTTCATTTTTCATACAGTTTATCATATACGATGAAGAAATGGTATTTTTAGCCATAAATATAATTTGGCTATCTTCATATCATTAAGGAAAATGTTTACAAATACCTAGTTTGTACATGGCTCACATATAAATAGGTCCCTTTCCTTAACTCTCTTAAAGTCGCTCCCTTCACTTGCCCTGCTATAATAGCCCTGATACACTCTGAAGAAACATTAAGCTGTTTGATGCCCACAGCCCAAAGTCATCTCTTTTCCAGAGAACATCCAGAACATTTTGTCAAACCTTTACAGATGTTTATAGGCATGTCTTATCTCCCCGGCTAGGCTGTAAGCTTCTTGAGACAGAATCCATTTCTGACGTATGCATAAAAAGCTCCAAACAGCTGATTACCAGCGTTTCTAACATCTGGGAGTCAAAGCATCCCTTTCAGAATCCTATGCAAACAGTGGGCTTTCTGGCCAGAAAATATGTGATCTGCACATACATGCAAAACTTTGCTCCTACATAGACCACTAATATGCTGGTCTGGTTAAGAAATCCTGATCTAAAAGAAACTTCTGGAACACAGCCTATTTATCACTTGGAGCATCCTGTATGCACAGAATAGGCACATGCAGAGATACAGAGTCAAGCTTGAAAAAACTGATTTTCTCTACACTGTCAAATATCTACCCCCACCCCAAAATCTGCTTCTGCCTATAGAGATTAGTAAAAGGCACCACTGAAATTCCTCAGACTTGGGGGAATAAATAAATTGTGGAAATGGTCATCCAAGTGTCTGGGCAGGATCCCAAGGAGGGCCTGACACCACACCCAGCCCCACTCTTTGGTGCCCTCTATTATCCTAGCTTTTTGTCCTAAGTGTAAAAAGAAAATCTTTCCCTGTGTACTTGGCAATATTAGAATTTTTCCACAGTTAACACTTTCTCTCCCTTTTTCTCTCCCTCTCCTCTCTTTTCCTCCCTCATACACACACACACTCTCTCTCACTCTAGCTCTCACTCTCTATCTCTAAGTGGGGAAAAATGTCCAAAACACAAAAACAGATGTCTTCCTCTAAATCTGATCGTGGGTTGGTTTGGATGGCAAACCTGCTATCTTTTCCACTTTAACCTTCCCTAAAACCACCTTCCTCGTCTAAGAACACTGAGCAGAGCTGGACCCCTCCTTCCTTCAGAGAAAAGAAATAGACAAGAAAACTCAGTGATATCTTGACCATATGCACAGGAGATTGCTCTGGATCGAGAGGCCCTCCCCGGAGCAGAGAGAAAACATCAATAACCACAGACGCCTTGCTACCCACTCTGCATGATGCTTCCTTCCTTGTTCATGGAAATAGAAGTGTCTTGTCTCCACAGGAAAGTTTGATCTTCCACAGTGATTTTTCAATAAGGCTTTTAAAATGTATATCTATTTTCACAGCACAGTCCAGATACAAGCATTTCATCAGAAGTTAGGCAAATAAAGTTTTGAGAGTTTATAGCAAGAAGAAATTAGTGACAAAACTTACTTAGCAGTTCTGCATGTGGAGGACAGAGCAGATACTGAGGAAACATGAAATGCAGAGCCTTGTTCTGAAATAACTGAATCAATGGTAGGAGAGATGATTCAACCCTGGGCAAGTACACTGCAGAGGGACCTCAATTTCCACATCTGTTCAGCAGGTTGGACCAGATCATTGTCAGCACTGAAGCTGTCCGATAGATGGTCATCCCAGAAACAGGTAAAGCAAAGATCAGAAGGTTGTAAATGTAGGGGCGCCTGGGTGGCTCTGTCAGTTAAGCATCCGACTCTCAGTTTCATCTCAGATCATGATCTCACAGTTCGTGAGTTCTAGCCCCACGTCAGGCTCTGTGCTGACAGTGTGGAGCCTGCTTGGGATTCTCTTTCTCCCTCTCTCTCTCTCCCTGCCCCTCCCCTGCTCACGCTCTCTCTCTCTCTCAAAAAAAAATAATTAATTAATTAATTAATTAAAAAAAAAAAAAAGAAGAAGGTTGTAAAGGTAGCCAAGAGGAGAGTCAGTGGCCTGCTGATGGGGGCTGGACAGATCAGACACACAGGTAAACCAGAAAGGAAACTGTGGCAGTCCCCAAATCACCTCAAATAGGGATGAGAGTCAAGATCATCTCTGGCCAGCATGACAAGGGCACCAGTGTTTTTTAACAATACCTAGCCCATCCTAGCCCCTCAGCTCAGAAAGAAATGATCAGCAAGAGGCCTCAAAGAAAACAGTGTCAAAATACACATTCTTCCCGCCTTAAAAAAAAAAAAAAAAAAGTGCAGGACAGCATATTAAGTCCTGGAAGACCGCAATTCTCAAGTTGGGTCTGATACTTTGGGTTGGAAAACTCCTTGTTGTGGGGCTGCCCAGTGCAGTGGAGGATGTGTACCAGCATCCCTGGCCTCTACCCTCTAGATGCCAGTTTTACGCCCCCACCTCAGCTGTGACAACCAAAATTGTCTCCCAACATTTCCAAATGTTCCTGGAGGCAAACTGCCCCTGTTGAGAACCAGTTTTAAGAACACTTTTCTTGGCCACCTGATCAACTGAAACAACACCCTAATTTTTCATGACATCTTTCCCTGTTACGCCTTCTGAACTCAAATGCACGGGCATCTCCCAGTTCTCTTAACCCTGACCTCAATTTGTCTTCACTCTGACCTCAATTTGCTCTCTGCCTGATGCTTTGGCCTTGGCATTTCAAACCATCCTTTGCCTAGTTTCACCTTTTTCTAGGATTTAATGCACCGTGGGCAAGCTCTAGATCAACGCCTTCTGCTCCGAGCCTCAGGCGCTTCCTTTCCTTCCCCCAAAGCTCCACAGCCAAGATCCATTCATTTCTTTTCCTGCACAGCACTGTCTCCTGAGGCCCCAGCCCTGAGACCCCAGAAGCCCAGTGTTCAGGACCCCTTCACAAGACTGAGAATCCAGCAAGAGTCAGTTAAAGGTATAGAGATGTTCTGTTTTTATTCCTGAAAATCCCAGAGGCTGAAAAAATCATTCTTCCCTTTCCTATACCATCTGCTAGGAAGACAGGGCAAGAGATAGTCCTTCCCCTCTTGCCTCTGCAAGGTCTTAGAGCAGGATGCCCAGGGAGAGGACCCAAGTGCCTCCCTCCTCTCCCAAACACCCAAACACCCACCTACCTTGTCCTCTGCTTAGCAGGGCTCTGTCCAGCTTTAAATCTGTAGTTTTCCTATTTGTGGGTTCACTTGGCCAATCAGACCCTCAAGGCTCCTGCCTTCAAAGGAGTTCCAAATACCTTGTACCCTGTTCTTTTTTAAGGAATTTCTACCCATGGTGCAAGGTTATTTATTCAAAAAGCCTTTCTTATGAGGCACTTTTCCCAATCTTTCAAGTAAACACATTCCACATTACCAAAATGCAGCCATACTGTGATTTTGCTTAACCAGATTCTTGAAGACATACTTCCTTAATCTCCCTTCTTAACCCCCATTCCACTGAAAATGTTCTCTCCTACCTTTTCTCAACTGTGCCATTGATTGTGTAAGATTCAGAAAGCTACTTAACTTCTTTCTGCTTCAGTTTCCATATCAATTGAAAAGACACTAATAATTTTTGCTTCTTTTTCAGATAGATCTTTAGATGTTAATAAGGCAGCATATCAAAACTGCAATGAATTCTACCAAGATGCCTAATAAAACCCCCTTTCTTTGGATGGCTAACAAAGAGTGCCTTCAATTAAATAATGCATTATATTCTACTACATACAAAAAATACACAGGATGGGGTGCCTGGGTGGCACAGTCAGTTAAGCGTCTGACTCTTGATCTCAGCCGAGGTCATGACCTCACAGTTCATGAGTTTGAGCCCCACATCAGGCTCTGCACCATCACGGCAGATTGGGATTCTGGCTCTCTTTCTCTCTGCCCCTCCCTCACTTGTGTGTGCCCTCTCTCTCTCTCTCTCTCTCAAATAAACTTAAAAAATTTTTTTTAACACACAGGATGTAAAACTGGTAGTGAAACTTAAATAGAACTACAACCTTGTTAGCAACCAGAGGTGTCAATAATGAAAAAGACTGGCATATGAATGAGTTCTCCATGGGTGAAACTATTCCAGGACGGAGTATTCCTGTCAGGTATGGGATAGCCAGGATAGATAGTGTGGGGTAAAATGTGGAAGGAAACGAACTCTGAAGTTCTTTGTGGGTCTGCAATTCTAATATGACTTCCCTTTGGCCACCAGTGATGTTCATCATAATCAAAGATGGACAATTCATTTACAGCGGAAGGCTGTTCTCCTAAACGGGCTGTTTTTATACTTATGTTATCATGCCCACTTTAATCAGTGGAAGTGAGAGTTATTCTTGGAATTGACTTTTTTTTCTTTTGCCCTAAACTTAGAAAGTTAAGGAAAAGGCAGGTGTTAGTACTTAAATAAGGGGAATAAATTTTCTCTATGTCCAATTCCTTCCCAAGAACAAATGCTAGAGACTTTTTGTTCCATGACCATTGCTGTCCTTCTGAGGGCCAAGGAACTCACTCTCTGTGTCAGGGTTCTTCTGAGGCTCCAGGGACATTAATAAATAGGTAACTACAAAAGCATCTCACGTAGAGCTCCATGAATCTCGAGACCAACAATTGTGTTTCAGAATTTTTAATTTTCAAGATCCGTTTCTTTTTCCAAACAAAATATCTAGCGAATCAAAAGACTTGGCTATCAAAAATATTACTACTGCTATAAATATCCTCTTTGTGTCTCTGAAATAAACCTATTTTTCCTCAAGATAATGGGAATACCTACAACAGAGTACAGAAAGGTCATGTAAGAGAAAGCACACAGATTAACCTTGCAAGAGATCTTGCTACGTGTAATTACATAATATAAGACAATTCTCCTAATGGCAAAGGATTGTCATTCATGGAACAGTTTGGCACGTTGGGGGTGGTACAGACATATCTTTAAATAACTTTGTGAAAAGATTCAGCAAAGAAAAAAAAAACATCTACCCTATTAGAAAGAGTGGCTTCACTTAACAATGTAGGTCAGGTTGAAAACCACCAGAAAGGCTTTAAGTGGCTGTCTTCCAAGTGTTAGAAACTATTGGTGCATTTTTTTAAAATCATGAACTACATTTTGAACATAAAAATGTTATTTCCATAATTAATAAGATGTTTATTCAGTTATATGCAATCTTTTGCCAGACCTTTAAGTACTAGATTTTTTTTTTCATCTTATTATCAGACTACGGAGAGAATAGTGGTAGGCTGATAAAATGCTCTCTGGAATTTAGCATTCTTTTATCTGTCCTTTCTTGGCCTTCAGTTTACTCAATTTTTTGTCTCTCAATAGTTTTTGTCTCTCAATAGTTTAATTACATGTGAAAAGACTCCCAATAACATACTTGGTTATATAGCATATTAGAATTAAATGAAGAGAAAAACTTCATTATGTGGCTTTATTGTTATTCATTTGTACATTCATTTGACAATACTGACTCAAGCCACTGTGTGCTCTCTTAAGCTCCAAATATTTTATATCCCAGAGCTCCATCCAAGAAGCTACATAAAGAAAAGAAAAGAAAAGCTTATTTTTCTAATATTATATAGAGATAGCATTTCAACAGGTTCTATTTTCATCCATTATGAAGCCATCTTACATAAAAGCTGCATTTTTCTTTGTGAATGAACCATTCCAGTACTCAATCTGACATATGCATTAACAAAAATCAAAACTAAATGAAAATCGTTGGCCGGATAAATCCATTATAAATGAAACTAACCATTATTAATGAAAACAAAACCCAACCTAACTACTGGTTTAAGAAATTATTCTCACTTGAGTAAAACTCTCTCTCTCTCTCTTTCTCTCTCTCTCTCTCTCTCTTTCTCTCTCTCTCTCTCTCTCTCTCTCACACACACACACACACACACACACACACACACACACCAGTTAAATTCATGGAAGAGTTTAGCTAAAAATATAATACATTTCAAACAGCCATTTTTCTCGTCATAAACTGCAAACTTTATTTTGAGTAAGATTGTAAGAGGAACTAAGTTTTAAAGGAAGAACATCAGAGAGTTCCTTTGATACTGGAAATAGTCCATCCCTGTTCTGAAATAGTTTTGCCCTTATGACTCTGCTCCCAAGGTAGGCTTTTCTGGCATAAGTAAATTTAGCTTTATTTCTGGAACAAGTAGTCTTTCTTCATAAGTGTCACACTGAGCTTGGCTGATTTAGCTTTCTGTCTTCTTTATACCAGCCTTAGCAAGTTTCAAAATATATGGCCATTCAAAGCAAGTTGTATTGCAAGCTTTTCTCATTTGTTCTCACTTATCAAAAAGTTAGAGGAACTATGTGACACCACAGTTCTTCAGGCAATACTAAGTCAAGGTCAGAATTCACTGGTTAACATGAATGTTTCTTACAAAAAAAACATGTGCAAATCCCCAAATAAGGAATAAGGCCAGAACTTATAGACTGAAAAATTTTCACTGACATGAAAATGGATTAACCCCAAAGTTCTCTGACCAAAGAATTAAGAGGATAACAACCATATAGACCCAAAGTTTCCATATCACTGCATTCTGCCAAAATTTTAAATATGCTACTTTTGCAAAGAGATTTCAATTTATGCTGGCAATATTTACCCATAAAGAAAAGTGGCACTATTTCCCCATAAAGAAAAGAGGTTAATATTAAGGTCACTACAAAGCAAACGCTTTTATTTCAGGAGTATTTTAAGTTTTCCTTCCCAACATGATTGTTATAGATGGCTTTGTCTAGGTTTTATGTCTGCCTTTGTATATCTGTGTGATGTTCTTTTTCACAAAGGCTCTGGCTGATGTCGCTCATGACATCCTGTGGTGGAGATTTATTCCCTGACCTTATACTTTGGAAAGGACAGCTTGAAATACTCAAGAAATTGTGGGACTTAGTAGATTATACTATGAGTTATTTCTCTTTCTCAGAGGAAATATTACCAACCAAAAACAGAGGCCAAAAGAGGATTCCTCCTGATTGCCAGTATCCTTGCAGAAAAGCCATTTGAGCAGACTACTGGTGTAGAATTCAATTTGAGGCTGAGATGGCAGTCATGATTCAGAGATGGTGTGGTAGTGCTTTGGCAAGTTTCCATTCATGTTTGGAACCTTGTGATACACCAGACAAAGCTGAATCTAAAAAGGCATCAGCAATAAAACTAATAACTGGTACCAAATACCACAGTATACCTTGTCTGATTTTTAATATTACAGGCAAAGAAAATTATCTAAAAATGCTTTTCCAAATTACATTCAAACTGAATTTTTAAGAACTATCTCATGTTTAAAATGTTTTGACATTCTGATTACATATTTATTTATATACAACATGAGTTGGATTAAAAAAAAGAGCCCACACTTAGCACTAGCTAATTAACTAAGGCTCATAGGAATTGTATTTATATTTAATTATTTACAATGTTCTTCTTTGTAATGATTTTTTAACATCAACATAAAAACTGTGCCATTTAACTTTCCTGGTGCTGTTTCTCCTTTAACATTTATCCAACAGCCAGTTTCAGCACCTGCTATTAGCTGTGCACTGGCTAACTACTCCGGCTACTACAGTCACAGGGCTTTCCTAAGTAAGGGTCTTCAAACTCTGGCAAACATAATCAGCGCGTGAGGTTAAAACAGATAAACCACAAATTCAACCCTAAATCAATGTGACTTTGTGTCACTCACCTCCTCTGCCTTCACTTCTCACAAGTCTCTACCTTTTCACACTCTGAGGAGGATGATCACAAGGGAAAATCAGCATCCACTCTTTTGTAATATGGGTCCCTCAGCACTCCTCATACTGCTCCAGAAGTCCTCATCCTCTAAGACTAAAGTGCAGCTTTAACTGTTCCCTAATACACTGGAAATACCCAAATCTATCTCTGTCCCAGCTCCTCTCCTGGGCTGTGGACCTTCATATCCAACTGCCCCTCACTGCTCTACAGAAAGTTCACCCTGCACGGTGACATAAAACTGGAATGCCCATCTGCCCCACACACCTAATTCCTCTCCACAAGAGCTCGTCTCTGGTGAATGACAATACCAGTCAAACAGTGTGGCCAGAAATGTGTCACACAGCCCCCTTCTCTCCCTCCCTCCTCCCTCCCTTTCTCTCTTTCTCTCTCTCTCTCTCTCTCATACACACACACACACACACACACACACACACACACTTAGTTACCATGTCTTTACTTCTGATGGAGAGAATTTAATTGTAAATAGAGAAGCTGTTATTCTGGATTCATCATTTAAGTGTTGGGGATCTGGAGTCAAAGATGTTGGGCTTAATGTTTTTCTTTAATTCTATAATGCAATCAAATGTAAAATCCATGTCCAGTGTCCACTCAGAAACATCCAACTGCAGGGAGGACATGACTACTTAGAACTAAGAACATAGTGTATTTCTTCTCTTTTGTTCTCCAGCAGGATGTCCTGCTATAGCTTTGTGTCTTCTTGGCCTTCCATACATATTAAACATAAAGAGGAGTAAAGCTCCCTTTTGTTTCAGAATATTTGCTTTCTCATTTTTGCTAGTAGAATGTAGGACTTATCTGATTGGTCTAGTGATGGTAGACATGGGTGAGGACCCAAATAATACTGTTAAAGTCAAGATATTGAGTAAAGCCTGGCTATAATCTAGGGAAATCTGTAACATTATATGCTGAGAGCTAACAAGATGAGACATCCAAAAATTAATTTAGAACACAGATCTCCCTTCCTGGCTTTATGATAAACACTACTTACCACAGATACAGGTTATTCTAATGATGAGGACAGTATGTGAAACAAACTGAGTAAAAGAAGCCATATACAAAGCCATGAAACCTGGGACATGGTTAAGCCTTGATCCAAATATAATCCACCTGAGCTAGGCTAGAGATTAAAACCTTTCTCCCATGACACAGCTGACATCATAGTGGAATAAAAATATGAACCAGATACAGCTCTCATCTTCCTCCCACCTCCGCCCCCACCACAAAGGAAGAGCCTAACACCATCAGCAAATTTTATTTCTTAAATCTGCACCAAAACTTCCCCGTTCGCCCCCGCTACTACCTTATGCCGTGGTCTAAATTCCAGTCACTGACTGTCACCTGTACTTCTCCTATAGTCTTGCAACTGATCTCCTTGCCTCTGACCCCTTCTTTTAAATCAATTCTCCACATTTTGCATTTGTCATGACAAATTATAAACATACATATATATCTGCTTACTTCTCTGTTGTGTCTACTTCTAATGTTTGGTCTTAAATTCCATGAGGGCTTATCTATAACTCAGTAACGTTACAAAGCTTGAGATAATGTGTACTGAATGAATAAATGAATGTCAGTATCAACAATGGCCTTTCTTAGATTCAAACTTTGTCCCTGGGCCAGGTTCTCAGGCAAAGTTCTGTGGCTCAGTTTCATTATCTATAAAACAGGATCACAATACTATTTACCCAAAAAGTTATTAGGAATACTCACAAAACAAAATGAATATATGTAAGCCAGTTAAAATAGAGGCTGCTACGTTGGAAGAACTCAATAAACTATAGCTGTTATTATTTACTATAATCATAATTATGACATTGCTGTTACCATTATTATCATTATTTAACTCCCTTAAGCAACAGATCCCTCTTGCTTAAAGTTCAAAATTGTTGACAGAGTATATCAAATCCAACATGATTGGTGTTATGACCTGAGTTCTATCCCCCAAGAGTCAAATGTCGAGGCCCTCCCTCTCTATGTTATTATATTTGGAGATAGGCCTTTTAGGAGGTAGTTAAGGTTAAATGAGGTTATAAAAACAAGGTCCTAGTCTGACAGGATTAGGGTACTATAAAAAGAGGGATAGACACACACCACACACCACTCCCCGCTGCCCCCTCTCTCTATGGGCACACACAGAGGCAAGGCCACACAAGGACATATCCAATAGCCTGAGCTAATATAATCAGGGTCATGAATGATTCAGTACACCCCACCCTCCCACTTTATGGAACAAGCTACTTTCTCTCATGTCTGTGCCTCTGTGAGAATATCCTTTCTCTTCACACTAGCCATCTAATTCATGGTCATTCTTCAAGAATGCCTTATTCAGGCATTCTCTATTCCAGCAAGACTACTGAGCTCCCATTGCCCTCCTAAGGGCCCCTCCTCTGCGTCGTAAAAGTGCATTGTGTAACAACAGTTTATCAGAGCACTGATGACCACCAGCACCGCTAGACATACTATAGATGCTCCTCAAATATATATTTAATAAATATGCCACTCAGATGTCACCTAGACTATTCTTTTTCTTCTGCTGATAGACTGACAACAGTGCAAAAAAAGTTTCAAATAGCATATTAGATGCACCCATTATTGTGGCCATCTGGTCATTTTTTCAAGTTACTCAGCTACTGCTTTCTTTTCATCTGCCTCCCTCTTTTTTACTTGTCCATCCCTGCCACCAATAGCTGCACAATCACCTCCACAAAATATCTGTTCTTGCTAACTCAAAGCATCCTAGCTATCTCTTTTTATTCATGACTTCTAACCCATGCCTTTAAGATTTCACATTCCACTCAAATGGAATTTCTCCCAAAACAGTTCCTTCACTATTATGAATTCTTATGCATTCTGCCTAAAAAATAATTGTTTAGACCTGACTGTAAGTGAATGATACAGACTTGTAGCCAAATGCAACCTAGCAGTGTCAGATAAAGTGATTCTGTCTCCAGTGAAGGCAAAGCCCAGGGGATTGACTACTACTAGGTGTCAAGAAAATAGGACAGGAACTTTCAGGGCTCTGGCAACTACTGTAATAGTATGAGAGAAAGAGAAAGAAAGAAAGAATGTGTAACCAACTGGAGAAGAAAGATCACATGCAGAGCAAGAGGGGTCCAAGGGGTTCCCACTGTATTGCTAAGACAGCTACAAAGGTACAACCAGACAAACCATCTTCCTCTTTCACAATCCACTCCACCACTTGAGGCAAAACATGACATAAATTGGAAAATATCATCAACACAACTGTCACATTTTATTTTATAGATATAGCTGAAGTATGTTTCTAAGTCAAGTGACATAGGGAGAAAAACTAACAAATAATTTTGGGGAGCCAGAAAGATATATTTAAAATGTTTATACTATGGGCACTCATAGTTAATATTTAAAATGTTTATACTATGGGGCACACTGTGGGGGTGGCTCAGTCGGTTAGGTGTCCAACTTTGGCTCAGGTTATGATCTTGTAGTTTGTGGGTTCGAGCCCCTCTTAGTCTCTGTGCTGACAGCTCAGAGCCTGGAGCCTGCTTCAGATTCTTGTCTCCCTCTCTCTGCCTCTGCCCCACCCCTCGACTCATGCTCTGTCTTTCTCACTCTCAAAAATAAATAAACATTTAAAAAAATGTTTACATTACAAACTCTGTATCTACACAATCAAAAAGAACAACCTTGATGTCCATCTTTTCTTTCCAGGTCTGTCTTCTGTGAGATCCTTTTAAACACCCTTTGGTTTCTTCATTCTCTCATGACCTCATTCACAATATAAGAATAATAAGGAGTTAGAGTTGTTATAAGATTCATGAAATGTTTTCCAGCATTTTAATACTATATGCAATGGTAACCCAAAGCAGCATCTATTGCTTTAACTGGAACCAAGATTTCAAATATGGATACACATATCATTGTCCAATCCATCTTATTTTTCCCAACCTTGGTTTTCATAATAAAGGTAGTATAATATTTTATTTACTTCAATTTAAAAATAAACGGTTTGTTCCCCCTCTGGGCAATCTTTCTAAACATGTGAGCCAATACATTCTTAAAGAAGGAATTAACAGCTATGACTCAGGGCCATGGAAGAAGTTTCCCATAATAAATTACAATGATTAGTGCTACTAGACAAAGTGCTTCAGCTCCTGTAGCAAATTCTTCCCAGCTCCTTTCATTAATCAGACTGCTTACCTGGTTTTATCATTAATGCCAGGCCTTTCAACTTGGTGCCTGAACCAATTAATACATAATTTAAATCAGAAGCATGTTTAAAATTCTATCAGACCCTGTAGTGAATGGAGTACATCATCCTGCATTAATTCCATAAGTTTGTTTGTAAACGTAATTAATTATTTCTGACAATAATAAGTTTTCTGAAGAAAAAGCTACCTTTTCCTTATTCAGTATTCCTTTCTGCATGCAACTGATAGTATTATCTGCAAAGTTTAATGACAGGTATCTGTGGGATGAAAAATATCATAGTGAATTCACATCCACACTGCTTGGAAGATTTTTCTTGAGGTTTTTCAATCTATCACACCAACCTTTCAATAGTAGTGGTAACAGAGGACAAAACTTGCAAAGATTCCAAAACTTACAAAATAGTAAGTTAAACTAGGTGGAACTGTTAGTACCTCCCTATTCACTGATTTCATGAATGGAGAGGTGAATGACAATGACAAAGACCCCCTCTCATCATTTTTCCCCATGACCTGCAGGTAGTGTGCAGAAGATTATGCATATAGACTCCAGTGACAAGCTACTTTCCAGGAATGAAAGTGAAAACAAAGGGCTTTGTTTAAAATGGCTCAGGCACTGTCAACTGCTGATAACAGAATCTTTGATCATCCTTATTCTGGTTCTCGTTGTAACCAAATTGCCACTAATAGCTATTTAGAACCTTACAGCCATATTAATATGGTTGCCCCAGAGTGGGTATTAGATGTCACAGTGTATGTACCAATTTTCTCTTAGAATAAAATTTTCACTTGATTCCTCCTTCTCAGAGAAAGTTAAGCATTGTTTGTTGTTACCCAAGAGCCATATACACCTCAACCTCCAATACACATATACATGCACACACTCACACATACATACATACATACAAACACATACACAAAGTTCTTCTTTGTGAAGAACACTGAATTTCTTTTTCACTTTCTGGTGGTCATGAACTCTAAGAGAGACTAGACCCATTTCCAGCCCTGAGGGTAATGGGGGGAAATAAACCTTAATTAATATAAAGCAGTCATCGGGCACCTGAGTGGCTCAGTTGGTTAAGTGTCTGACTCTTGACTTTGGCTCAGGTCATGATCTCATGATTCAAGAGATCAAATCCTGTGTTGGGCTCTGTGCTGATAGCGAGGAGCCTTCTTGGGACTCTGTCTCTCTCCCTCTCTCTCTGCCCCTCCCCCACTTGTGCCCAGGAGTGCACACTGTCTCTCTCAAAATACATTAAGAAAATTAAAAAAAAAAAAAAAAAAAAAAAAAAAATATATATATATATATATATATATATATATATATATATATATGCGCCATCATGCCAATTCCTTTCTCCCTGCTACTGACTGACTTCCAAATGGTCAGTTTTAAGTTCATTAAAATTCTAGCAAAAGTGGCATGAAGAGGATATGCTGGGAAACTTCTGGGAATTTTGTTTTCTTTAGAAGCAAGATGTATCAAAGAAAATAATTCTTCTTTCTGCCTTTAGAATTTGTAGTAACACTAGGAGCTGCTGCAGCCATCTTGAAACAGTGAGGGTCATCTGAGGACAAATGCCAACACACTGAGGATGACAGAGCAGAAAGATGGAAAAACCTGGATTCTTGATGACATTATTGAGCTATTCAGTTGTCCAACATTAGAACCACTTTACCTCAAAGCTTCCACTTATGGGAGAGAGTAAATACATCTATTCTTTAGGCCATTTTGTTCTAATAAATATGTTATCTGCAATCGAATGCATCTCATCTGATACAACAGCCCAGGTTCTTCGCTCAGTATCTTCCAAAAACACTGTATTTCCAGACAAACAGACCCACACAAATGTAAAAATAAGTAAATAAACAAGTCGAAGTACAAATTGAATTGAATAATTGAAACAATCTCATACTCTTACTTTTTCACCAAATTTAATAATTCTAATTATCCATGTAATTTTATATCAAGACATCAGAATCCTCTCCTGTGCTTACATTGTAACTATCAGAAATCATTTACAGTACACAGCACAACTTATAAATTAAGACCTCATGCTCTAAATTTGGGTACACAGAGATTTAGTCTTAGATCTGTCCCTCCCTAAGTAAACTTGACAAACAACATAACCTCCCTAAGCATCAGTTTCTTCATCAGTAGGGTGGGAATAATGAAAGTACTTATTTCTCTGCATAAATGTTGGCATGATAAGCTAATTCATATACCTGCATCAGCACTTAGCATATAATAATCATTCAACAAATGTTGGCTACAAAAAAAGTAGTAAGTATGCAAACACCAATATTACAAAGAAATAAGAGTTTAGGTCTTTAACATATTAAAAATATCAACCTACGAAGCACAGTGAGATAATTTTACACTACTAATGCTATTCAACAGTAAGAATAGTCAAAGAAACTCCAGGAGGACTTGTGAAGGAAATCAAAATGTTAGTTCTCCTCTCAAAAGAAAAAGATCAGACTTAGTTAAATGAGGATTATTCAGATAATAGTATGCCAGCTTTATTTCCAGGTAATATGCTCCATCATAAAAAAAAATCATACTGTATCTAAAATCTATTATATAACATAATTTAGTAGAGGGGGAAAAAGTCACACTCTGCAGCTTTATTTAAATATATGGATCGAAGAGGCTGAGTATTAGAAATACTCAAAGGTTCAAAGGAGCTTTCTTTTAACTCTGGGAATAAACCCAAGTTGCCTATTAGAAACAAAGGCAAAAATTACAGTAACATAAAAACAAAGGAAGGAGAAATAGAAATACATTTCTAATAATCAATGCAATATACTTGTCAAAATCTATTAAACTGTAGAGTTAGGGAAAAAACACAGTCCTTTCAATTATTAAAAACTCTGCACAATGATGATAGCTTATTGACAATGTATATGTGTGTATCAGCTAATGCCTAAACAGATAAAAGCAATTAACAAGTTTTTAAGTTGGAATTTAATTTAGACATACTGCTAAGGCTACTTGTTTATTGGGGTGCCTGGGTGGCTCAGTTGGTTAAGCATCCGACTTCGGCTCAGGTCATGATCTCATGGTTCCTGACTTTGAGCCCCACATCTGGCTCTGTGCTGACAGCTCAGAGCCTGGAGCCTGCTTCAGATTCTGTGTCTCCCACTCTCTCTGCCCCTTCCTTGTTTGTGATCTCTCTATCTCCTTTAAAAATAGACATTAAAAATTTTTAAAGAAAAAAACTGTTTATGAGGAGGGGAGGGGCAGAGAGAGTGGGAGACACAGAATCTGAAGCAGGCTCCAGGCTCCGAGCTGTCAGCACAGAGCTCGATGCAGGGCTCTAACTCAGATGTGAGATCATGACCTGAGCCGAAGTCAGACGCTTAACCAACTAAGCCACTCAGGTGTCTGAATTTTTCTGACAAATAGTAGACATTCAATAAACATTATTGCCTTTTTCTTTCCTTCACTCCACTCCCCTCCCCTGTTCTATATATGCAAACATAACAAAGTTTTCTTCAGTTAATATATACGAAAGACAATTAACAATAACTAAGTGCTTTGAGCCAGCTTTGGTTACTTTAATATTTTTACTTCAAACATATTAAATGTAGGTAGAATTATTTTACACCATACATTCACTTTATTAAATTATGGTTTACAAATTACTTTAGAAATAAGACAAAACTATTTTGTTGAAGGAAATTACTGCACATGCAAATAGGACTAAAATTCTGTTGAGAGAATAAATATATTTTATAGGGCTTAAGCTGATTTTTCCCATGGCTGTGAATCTAAGGATGGATATTAATTAGAGAAAGAAATCTGAATTTGAAGCTGTTATATCCCAGCCATAGAAAACAGATTCAGGCTGTGGGGTCTAAGAGAAATGAGTGTGCACCCACAACAGGCAAGTTACACCCTTTGGGGTCTACTTTGGTTGGCAGTGTTTGGACTCAGTATTGGCACACAATACCTGCTTGGTGAAGCTAACTCCAAACTTCCAGGGAGAGGCAGGCATAATTATATCTATGACTTCATAGAGGGGGAATAAAACACACACACATTGGATGAGTGCTCTTGGCCAATTCTAGGCTTAGAGGTCTACGAACATTTTCTCACATAATTCTCACACAAATTGAGAAAGTAAGTGCTATTACCCCACTTATGAGGTTTTGAGGCTAACTAACTTTCTCAAGGCAACAAACACAGGTCTGTCTGATGGCAAAGGCTGTGTTTCTAATGAACCCTCATTTTCCCCCCTTGTGTTTACCTTTGAGGGTTTTCTAGAACACTATCATTGTATTTCCTGTCAGCAAACTGCTTATTATCCATGTGCCCATAGTAATGGAGCTTCTACCTGAATGTAAATTGGCTACATCACTACACACACTGCATAAGTTGACTGACACTTTCTGTGGCAAGACTTTGTAGGCAGAAGAAACAATGCACTGATTTACATTATGACAAGTTCCTTATTGTCAGAAACCGCACTGAGAAGCTGCTCTAGGATTTGGACTGTGGGTCTTCTTCCTGTCTTGTCATGGCCTTATGTTTTATAACTTAACTGTTTACTTATATGTCTCCAGAGCTAGCCTATGTGCTCCTTGAAGACAGGGATTCAGGTTCACTGTGCTTCACTGATGTCACTACCATTCAGCTGGGACTGGCATGTGGGGGGAAACTTACTTACCATCCCCACACCTGAGCGTTTCCCAAGGGCATCTTCTGGACACCTTTAGGGCTTGTCCAAAAAGCAGATGGTGAGTGGGGACAATGGGATTAACAGATAGCAGCACCCTGGAGAGTCTATTCATAATGCCCTCAGGGGTCCTTGGCAGGTTACCCTAAGGAAAAGGTTAAAAATTAAAAATGCTCCCTCTGGATGCTAATGAAAGTCACGGCGCAGCAGCACTCAAGGAAATACTTAACCAGGTAGCTTTCAGGTCCTACCTGAGAATCTTAGGGGGAAAAGCATCAAATCAGCTAGGGGGAGGGACTTTTTTTTTTTTCACCAAAGCTGATAACATTTTCTCAACCCACCAACCAAATGCCTTGTCCTTATAGATTAGTCCTCTGTGAACGTGAGCATGTGACTGTGTGAGCGTGCGTGCATGGCCAGCAGGCTGATGGCAGGTGACAGTGACCACACTCTCTCAACAGTTGCATTTCCCTAGCACCCAGATGAACATGCTGATCTACTTTACTGTTGTTCCCCACAAAGGTCCTGGGGCCATTCAGTTCATTTCAGTTCCACAAGTATCATTTGCTTGTTTTCCTTTGTCCAGGAATGCTGCTAGGAAGTGGGAAATCCAAGATAACAATGTGTGTGCTTTCTGCCATTTAGAATGTTCCCACCTAGAAAATGAACGGTTCATTTAATATGATGTGATGGCGCACCTGGGTGGCTCAGTCAGTTAAGCATCCGACTTTAGCTCAGGTCATGATCTCGCAGTTTGTGAGTTCGAACCTCACATCAGGCTCTGTGCTGACAGCTCAGAGCCTAGAGCCTGCTTCAGATTCTGTGTCTCCCCTTCTCTCTGCCCCTCCCCTGCTCATGCTCTGTCTCTGTTTCTCAATAATAAATAAACATTAAAAAAAATTTAAATATGATGTGATAACTGGTGTGAAACAAGCCTGCACAGAGCCTAGGAGAAAGTCACCTATAGGACATGAGGTGTAAGCAGGGTTTGGAAGAACACATGAAAATGAGGCACACAAAGAAGAGGAACAGAGAATTCTAGAAAGAGGAAACAGCATAAGCAAAGCATAGTCATTAAATAGCATGAAAGGTGCAGAAGAACAAGACTTTCATATCAACGGGATGCAAAATAGGGGATGGTGAGGCATGGACCTGGAGAGACAGGCAGGAGCAGGAATAGGTGAGCTTTGTCAGCCTGAGGACATCAGGATCAACCTCATCTCATAGATGAAGGCCAGCCATTGGTACACATTTAAGTAAGAGAGGATAAGGTCAGAATTGCATTTTAAGTAGACCATTCTGGCAGCCAGAAGGCAATTAGGAGGCTACTATAGCAATCATGGAGACAGACAGCAAGTGGAAATTGAGGCTGGACAAAGAACAGAATCAAGAAATACTTAGGAGGACCTCAGAGGATCTAGCAACTGATGGGTGGAGGAGTGAACAAGATGGCAGTAATCAAATATGCCACAGTCGTGTCACTGAATGAACACACCACTGTGAGGGGATTGGCAGTTTGGGGAGTGGAGTAGGCTTGGCCAAGAGCAGGGGAGCCCATGCACATGTTAATTCATGGGATGTGAGAGCAAAAACATCAGTCAGCAGACTTCTATAGAAGGCCATAGCTCAGGGACAAGAGAAATAGTTTTGAGAATAACCAGCACATAGACCAGAGGCTGCAAACTGGCAGACATAGGCCAAGTCTGGCCTGGAGTCTATTTTTATATTGCCATATTGTAAAATATTATATATTTTACATAAAAATCCAAATTTATGACACCTACTAAAACTGGGAGATCTGGCCACATTAAGCCCACATTCCCTTGTGGCACCAATTACAGATCCAAGCAGTCCCTTTCTACCAGCTGGGCCCTAACTGTTGTCTGCCCTCTGCTAAATTCAGGATCAGCTGTACCACTGTTTATTTTAGAGCAGAATTAAGAGAAAAGTAAAATAATTATTGCATTGCTATTACTCTAAAATGTTGGAATTAATATGTTTACACTATCTCCTTGGTTCCTAAAGAATGTGCATTTGCAATCCCTCTTTTAGACTTTTTCTTAAGAAAATAGATATTTAGAAACGCATTCTATTTTTTTAAATGAACTAACACTATCTTCTTATCTGCCACCTCTGAATGCCAATATTTATAAATTACTAGGTGCTGCTCTCAGAGAGTTAGTGAATTCTTAGGGATGGACAGGCATAAGAGATTTCTTGAAGGTGTGCACAGGGGGAACTTAATAAAACCTATCACAAATATATATATTCATATATATTTACCACCTAATTCAAACTATTTGGGGGTTAATATTAATATACAGATTAGATATTTGGTCAAATAACATAAATTCCAATAATAAAACTTCATCCTACAGAATATAATAGATGAAGAAAAACACAGCATAAGCTAATGATTGAAAACAAATGCAAAATATTTAGATTTTGGAATATCTGATGTATCCAATGTTCCCTATCTGCTTCACCTTGGAAAAATTGAAGCATGAATGTAACTTGATGAGATTCAATTTTACATTTAACTAGGAGAATAATTCTATAACTTGAGCCCACTGCGTACTATTGGAACTTCATTACTACTTGACTTGAGACCAAAAAAATCTGGATACGTTATAATCTATGTTGTTTAAAACCCCTTTTTCATTCAAACAGACAAGTATACATTTTAACTTTCATTACTTTTCTCTTTACTTCATGACCAGAGAAGTATAAATAATATGTGAAGGGATCAAAAGACAATCCATAGGAATGGAAGGGAAGAGGCGTGGGGCCATGGGGTGGCTAGACCTTCTGCTATTCCATGCCCTGGCTGTCTAAAATTCCAGTTTCCAAATCTGGTAGTGGAGAAATGGCTCAAATAGCTTTCAAGGAACAAGCAGGCTAGTTCCTAGTATAGTCAAATTTTAATCAAGCTCTTTTCTTTAATGGAGTCACCCTGGCATGTTTTGACCTCACTTTGTCTCTTCATATTAATACAGTGTAGCAATTTAAAACACTTTTCCATAACTGTCAGCAGAGAAATGAATATATTTGCAAAGCTTCTCTAAGATAAGTTTGTGATGTTTAAGTTACACATTCAATTTTTTCCCCAAAAGAAAGATACTCAAATAATAATCTTGTTCCTTGCCATGTTTGGGAAGAATGTTATTGAAAGAAAAGAGAGTCTAATTTAGAAATAAAATGAATATATACACATACATAATCCATATAAGAAGTTTCATTTCCTGAATCTCTTCCAAGAAACCTCTAGAACACTGCCAGGTGATCATATCTAGCATTCCTAATCATGTCAGAGATGCTGGACAAGGTCTCTTGTACATTATAAAGTGAGTTGTCTAATTAATGGAAAATATTATTCAGCCCCTGCACCAAACAGTTAGAGGGCAGATCATATAGAGAGATTCAAAAACAATGAAAGAATTCAGCCAGAAAATTCATTCAACTCACTTGAAAATGTTCATGATTTTATTCCTCCTTTCAAGTAGGTCTCATGGGTAACAACTGCCCTTTCCTGCTCTCTGTTCCCCACAAGTACCAATTGCTTTGAACTCGTTCACTTCTGCTTTCTAAGAAAACATTGCCCCATCCCAAAGATGTTGATATCAAAAGGTGAGCCTCCTGTCCTCCTGAGACAAATGAATCACCAATGGATAGGTAAGGTCCTAGTTCATATGTTTAAGGGGAGAGGACCCTAACCTCTTCTACAGTCAGTGGAATTCTTTGGTCTCTCCTACAAAATTTTTTACTGTCCTGTCCAAAGTCACTTTTTGTACTCCCTTGAATAGCCTCTGTACTCCTCTGCCTTCCAACATCTCTCTATACAGTCTATATAGTACATCCCTCTTTCATAATTTATTGCATATATATAGAATGGGAGATCACTTCAGGTGATGATGAACATCTTTGTTTACAAACAAAGATGCCAACAAAAACAGATAATTAGACCAATGGAATAGAATAGAGAACCCAGAAATGGACCCACAAATGTATGGCCAACTAATCTTTGACAAACCAGGAAAGAATATCCAATGAAAAAAAATAGTCTTTTAGCAAATGGTGCTGGGAGAACTGGACAGCAACATGCAGAAGAATGAAACTGGACCACCTTCTTACACCATACATGAAAGTAAACTCAAAATGGATGAAAGACCTAAATGTGAGACAGGAAACCATCAAAACCCTAGAGGAGAAAACAGGCAACAAGCTCTTTGACCTTAGCCACAGTAACTTCTTACTCAACACATCTCCGAAGGCAAGGGAAATAAAAGCAAAAATGAGCTATTGGGATCTCATCAAGATAAAAAGCTTCTGCACTGCAAAGGAAACAATCAACAAAACTAAAAGGCAACCAACAGAATTGGAGAAGATATCTGCAAATGACATATCAGATAAAGGGTCAGTATCTCAAATCTATAAAGAACTTACTAAACTCAACACCCAAAGAACAAATAACCCAGTGAAGAAATGGGCAGAAGACATGAATAGAAATTTTTCCAAAGAAGACATCCAGATGGCCAACAGACACATGAAAAGATGCTCAGTATCACTTACCATCAGGGAAATACAAATCAAAACCACCCTGAGATACCACCTCATATCCATGAGTGGGTAAAATTAACAACTCAGGAAACAACAGATGTTGGCGAGGATGTGGAGAAACGGGAACCCTCTTGCACTGTTGGTGGGAATGAAAACTGGTGCAGCCTCTCTGGAAAACAGTGTGGAGTTTCCTCAAAAAAGTAAAAATAGAACTACCCTACAACCCAGCAATAGTACTACTAGGAATTTATCCAAAGGATACAGGAATGCTGATTCATAGGGGTACATGTACTCCAATGTTTACAGCAGTGCTTTCAACATTAGCCAAATTATGGAAAGAGCCCCAATGCCCATCAACTGATGAATGGATAAAGAGGATGTGGTTTATATATACAATGGAATACTACTTGGCAATGAGAAAGAATGACATCTTGCCATTTGCAACAACACGGATGGAACTGGAGGGTATCATGCTAAGTGAAGTAAGTCAGTCAGAGAAGGACAGATATCATATGTTTTCACTCATATGTGGAATTTGAGAAACTTAACAGAAGACCATGGGGGGGAAGGGAAGGGGAATAAATAGTTTCAAACAGAGAGGGAGTCAAGCCATGAGAGACTCTTAAATATAGAGAACAAATTGAGGGTTGAATGGGAGCAGAGAAGAGGGGAAAACGGGTGATGGGCATTGAGGAGGGCACTTGTTGGGATGAGCACTGGGTGTTGTATGTAAACGATGAATCATGGGAATCTACTCTCAAAGTGAAGAGCACCCTGTATACACTGTATATTAGCTAACTTGACAATAAATTGTACTTATAAATAAATAAATAAATAAATAAATAAATAAATAAATAAAATTATGAAATCATAAAAAGAGTAAATAAACAGAGATGCCAAAACATCTTTGACAACCTAGGGACCTCCTTCATTATCAACTTAAACAACAAAAAAAGAAAATTCAAATCCTCTCAAATAAAGCTAAAATCAAAGACAGCTTAAATGCCCCTGCTGAGGTCTCAGAACATTGACTTTAACATACATTATTAACTTCAGTTAGACTAACTCATGACTTTCTTTAAAAAAAGAAGAAATCATCAATCCCAAATCTCAATTAGTTCCATCAGCTTCATTGCTGCTTCAGTTTCTTGTGCAAAAACAAAACAAACAAACAACAAACAAAAACAACAAGAGAATACTTCTAAAGGCATTTAACAGAGAGGGTGTAACCATGGCACCGCAGATGGGCTAATGACAATGAAAAGAAACAGCCATGCCTTCGTGACTCATCAGCCTTGTCCCGGGAATGAAGAGTTCTATCACAATTAAAAAAAAAAAAAGTGAATGTGGTGATTCATCTGGAATTCTTCTCAACAAAACAGCTTCCTATTCACACACTACTCTCTACTTATCTGTGAGAATGAATAATAAAATATAAATCATATTGTATTCATTCTAATAAAACTAAAAGGCACCAAATGCATTTTAGGACACTTTGGAGCACTTACTCTGTGGCACCTTTCCCTCTAAAACATATTGGCAGTTGTGATGCTAGCAATCTTGTCACTCAAGTCCATAATTATAAGGAAGAAAATAACTTAAAACATAAATTGTCACTGCATTAGCCATCACATTTACATGTCAGTTCAATCCAGCAATTTTCATAAAAGCCAATCTCATTTTTAAAAGCCAAAATGTAAAATAATTAAATTGTTGTTAACTCTTTTGAATGAACAGCTTTATTTTATTGCAAATTTGAAAGAAAAAAAAAAAACAGTCTGCACCATTCGGTCTTGAATGACAGCCTGTTAACAAGGCAGGAAGGAACAGGTGAGTGTTTAGTTTAAAGATTTCAGTAACTGAAATGAGCATCTTGCCAACCATATTGGCAATCCGAAGGAATAGCATCTGAGAAAACAATCCAAAGCTGCCTGGGTGTGATACAACTGCCCTCGCTTATTTTGGTAAGGAAAAACTCCTGCTTCATTTCTCCTTGACTCAAAAATTAGTTCCTTCCTTAAAAAAAAAAAAATTAATTTCTAAATTAGGACAGGCTGGTTTAACTGCAATAATAACTATTGTAACACCACAAATTCAAAGTAAGCCTACTTTGTTCACCTTAAATTTCATGAATTTCATAACTTCCCTTCTGGCTGTCTTTGAAACAAGAAAAGAAGAAATATAATAAAACTTATTCTCTTATAAATTCTAAAATTCACTCCCTGATATGAGACCAAAGCCAGGCTTGCAGAATTCTGTACTGGCCCAGATAGCACATGGGGATGATGTGTGGACAGGCGCACCCTTCTCTTCCTCACACTTACCTAGCTCTTCCAGAAGGAGTTACACAGAAAGGACAATACTACATTCTCCTGAAATTCCTTCACCAGCATTTCCTTCCACCACTGAGTCCACAGTCAATGTACATAAGAGGACCACATAATCAAGTTGACACTTAACACTGATGCCAAAAAGAACAGTCAAAGGAATATCACACCAAGAGGATAAGAAGACAAGCCCCAGACTGAGAGAAAGCATTTGCATACGACACACCTGACAAAGGACTGTGACTCAAAATATACAAAGAATTCTTTAAAACCCAATTAAAAATGGGCCAAAGAACCTTAATAGACACTTCATCAAAGAAGATACACAGATGGCAAATAATCATATGAAAAGATCTCCATATCAAATGTCACAAGGGAAATGCAAATTTAAAAAGTAAAAATAAGGAGCGCTTGGGTGGTTCAGTGGGTAAGCACCTGACTGGATTTTGGCTCCAGTCTTGATCTCACAGTTCATGGGTTCAAGGCCCTCGTGGTGCTCTGCACTGACAGTACAGAGCCTGTTTCGGATTCTTTCTCTCTCCCTCTCTCTCTGCTCCTCCTCTGCTTGTGCTATTAGTTAATGAATTAATTAATTAATTTTTAAAAAGATACCACTACACACCTGTTGGAGTGGCCAAAATCTAGAAAACTAACACGACCAAATGCTGCTGAGGCTATGTAGCAACAGTAACTCCCATTCATTGCTGGTAGGAATGCAAAATGGTAGTCACTCTGGAAGAGAGCTTGGCAGTTTCTTATAAAACTAAACATACTCTTGCCATATGATCCAGCAATCACACTCCATGGTATTTATCCAAATGAGTTGAAAACTTACATTCGCACAAAAACCCGCACATGGATGTTTACAGCAGCTTTCTTCATAATTGCCAAAATTTGGAAAAAACTCAATATCCTTCAGTAGATGAGTGACTATGTTATGGTACATCCAAACAATAAAACAGCATTCTTCGCTAAAATGAAGTAAGTCATCACACCATGAAAAGACATAGAGGAAACTTAAATGCATATTACTAAGCAAAAGAAGCCAATCTAAAAAGGCCATATAGTAAGTGTATCATTTAAGGTATATGATTGTGGAGAAGGAGAAACTATGACTTTCACAACATCACTAGTTTCCGGGGCTTTCAAGGGGTGAGGCAGGGATGAATAGGAGGAACACAGATGCTTTTTAGGGCAGTGAAACTACCATATATGATAGTATAAAAATGGATGCACACCATTATACGTGTGTCCAGATCCACAGAATGTACAACACCAAAGTGAATCCTAATGTAAAACTATGAACTTGGCTTATGATGTATCAATGTAGATTTGTCAGTTGTAAGAAATGTACCACCCTGATGGGGGATGTTGACAGTGGGGAGTTTATGCATATGTGGAGGTCTATGGGAAACGTCTGTACCTTCCTCTTAATTTTGCTATGCATCTAAAACTGCTCCAAAAATAAATAAATAAAACACAGTCTTTTTAAAAATCACACAAAAGTAAAGAAAATCTGCTACTCTATTTTTGAGGCTATTATTGCTGTGAATAATTATAGCATAGGAAATATCTATCTAGCACTCTGTCTTGATCATTTTCCTCCCTGCATTAAATTATTTAAATGAACACTGTCTCTGGCATAATTTTTTAAACTTTGACTCAAAGCGCAATGCATTTGACAGCTCTTAACCTTCATATGCCATCACTGCACAATCGAGACCTTAGGTGGCCAAGATACCTCCTGTTTACTTATTTTCTTTACTGTGATCATACTGCTGCTCTGTAGGAAAATGTCACCTTCCATTGTATTAGCACAGCAATAACCTTTCCTTGCATTCCATGTGAAGGTAAGTCACAATAAATAATGTCAACCTTAATTTTCTGGTACTTTACACTAAATCACAGAGAAACCAAGTGTAAAAATGCTTTGCCTAACCTTCTTCCATTCTCATGAATAGGCACAGAAATTTTGAGAGCTTGGGCAAATTTTACAAACCATCTAGAGTCCATCCTTTCATTTAAAAAAAAAAAAAACAGAGGCACAATGAGAACAAATGATTTGTCATAGGTTGCTCATATCATTAGTGACAGAGGCAAGCATAGATGCTAACTCCAAGGTGTTAAAATGTCTTTTACTTCCCATTACCCTTCTTTACTTGGCTTGTGATTTATTGGGCTAAAAGTGATCTATGGTTGAAAAAAGCCCAGAGCATAACTTTAGATTCTTGGTACCTTCAGTGTTGAAAGAGACACTAAAAAAGTCCATGTGAGAGAAAGGGGAGGTGTAGTTCAGCCCTAGGACTGACACCAAACAGATCTGTATTCCAATGCAAGAAGGTTCTAGTCATTTGTCATCTCTTCACTATAGGACATTTTGCCTACTCCAAGGAACCTTGATGGCAAGTGTCAGAAAACCCATTCAAGGTGGTTTAGCAAATGAAAGAGGAATTTATTAGCTTTTGTAACTGAAAAATCCAATGTTATTTTCAGCATGGTTGAATCCAGGAAGTAAAACAATGGCATCTGGCACTTCTCTTTATTCCTTTATTCTCTTTATTCTACTTGGTATGGCTAAAAACCCTGGTCATTATATACAAAACAAAAATAAAAAGGTTTTGAAAGGGGGAAAGGAGAAGGCAGATTGGTTAGGGACCTGAAGACCCAAGGACGACACAATGGGGGAGTTCCCTAGTGTTTTTTGCTTTTGCTTTTGTTTTGTTTTGTTTTGTTTTGACTTACATATCCCAGATGCGGAGCTGGAGAAACTAGAAACTCATAAACACTGATGGTGCAGACAAAAAATAACCTCCCCCATCCAAAAAAAACTGCCCTTAGCCAAAGGATCAGGAGAGGGAAGACTAGCAAGACAATGAAGACAACAGCCCTACTCCAGCCAAAGAGCATGAAAAAAACAGCAACCCACCCACACCCCTGTCAGTAAGACTAAATAAGGAGCCTTGCCTTCCACCCTCACCAAGCTATACTGACATGCCAAACACCCCACCAGCAAGATGTCAGAGAAAATGAGTAGGGAGCTAGGACTTTCATTCCCATTGGGCAGTAACAAGGTCCCTCCCGCATGGTGTCATAAGAGGCCACATGGGGAGCCTGGACTTCCATTCCCACCAGATGGTAAGGAGGTGACATTCCAGCAGTTTTAAGGCTCCACCTAATGGTGTCAATGGAAACAAAGTATAGAAAGGTAATGAGTCACCTCTCCTCCTCCCAGCTAGGATGACATCGTCAGTGTTGGCCTATGCAGAACCTGAACTCCCATACCTACAAAAGAGTAATGAGGAGTGTCTAATTCCTAACCCCTCCCCAATCCCCAGGGTGTCAAAGAAAACCAAGTGGGGAAGCTACACTTCCACTTTACCTGGAAGCAATGAGGCAGTGGTCCCATCCCCTGCTGGCATGATTTCAGAGGAGGCCCTCTAAAATACGAGATTTAAATAAGATGCAGTCTCACAACGTAATATTCAAAATGTCCAGGGTAAATCAAAAATCACCCATCATACCAAGAACCAGGGAAACCACAACTTGAATGAGAAAAGCCAATCAACAGATGCCAATACCTAAGTGGCACAGATATTGGAATTGTTTCACAAGGATTTTAAAGTAGCCATCATAATAATGTTTCAGTGTGCAATTATAAACACACTTGAAACGAAAATAAAGGCTTTCAGTAAGGAAAATTTTCAACAAATATATAAAGATAATCCAATAGAAATTTTAGAACTGAAAAATACAATCACTAAAACTTCGAACTCCATGGGGGGGCTCAACAGCAGAAAGGATATGACAGAGAAAAAAATTAGTAAACTTGAAGATGGAACAATAGAAATTATCCATTCTAAACAACAGAAAGAAAAGACTGGAAAAAAAGAATTAGCAGAGCCTCACGAAATTGTGGTGCTAGAACAAAAAAATCTAGCATTCATGTAATTGGAGCTCCAGAGGGAGAGGAAAAGGAGATCCCTCTGCTCATATTCCTTAGACCTCTTACCATAGGGTGCGGTGGCTGCTGCCCCATCTGTCTTTCTCTTTTCTAGACTCTAAGCTCTAAAAGGGAACAGATTATGGTTTCCATCTCTGCATTCTCAGCCTCCAGAACAGTGCCATGCACATGGCAAGCAATCAATAAATGTCAAGTGAATGTATGGATTCCATTCTGTATTTTATTATGCATTATGCACAACATTTATTAGGCTCAAAATAAAGATTCCGATTTGGGAAATTTTTATTTTATTTTTGCATATAAAGTTAGCATCAAATCCTTTTGAAAATCCACCCTCAACCAAATAAACTAAAGAGTGGGAAAACAATTTTGCTCCTGAGGAAATCCTTTATTTGAATCAAATTCAATATTGAGAGTGATACTTTGAAATAAATAACTTCAGCTGCAGGACACTGAGGGTCTTCTGAACTTTTCAATATACAATGATGTCATTAAAGCAGAGCACAAGGTTATAAAATCATTTTTATGAAGAAATGGGCCTTTTGTTCAATTTCTCATTTAGGGCACAGTAATAGAAGTCAATTCATATTCTGAATTTTCAGAGTCGCATTAGAAAATCTATGAAGTAATTTCATGTTTTATGCATTCAGGAAACTACAGTTCAAAGATATATCATTTATTACCTTTTTTTTTTTACATTGCTTTATTAACCACCTAGATCGAAGAATACTAAAAATTCCAAAACAGAACGAGGTTCAATGTGAGATGTTTTAAGTAAAAATATGAAGCAAGTTCTACCAAGTTGATCCAATTATATTTTGGAAGGGACCCATGTTAAAATATGAATGTCCCCAATAGGAGATCCGAGAGAGTTCAGAAGCCTTAGTAAATTTACTGTGATCTAATCTCAGCTTTATCAGATCTGGAGAAATGACAAGATTCATCCAGATGACTAACGCTTCTCAAACTTATAAGTAAAATATATGACCTTCTTACAAGTATTCAAAGGAGACTTTCTTTCCATTGACCAGAATGCTAACCCATAACACTCTGTTCCTGGTATCAGCAAAACTGGGGAGAAAACAGCTGGCAAAATTTTGTGTATGTGCATAGAACCACAATACTGTGTTTCTACTAAATATCTTTCCCTGATACAAGCAAATCTCCATGGATTAGATCAATAGATCCTGGATCTTTATTCTTCTGACTAGGAAGCCCTAACAAGAAATCAGAGGAAGGAAGGAAAACAAGACAAGGGTATTTATTCTCTTGCTCCCTTTCCTGAGTTTCCTCTATCTGGCTAAGACCCTTCTTGATCAGAAGATCACTGCATTTCTCAAGCCAACCTGATCCACATAACTCTCTCCTTCTGGGTTCTGATAATCTCTACCTCCTCTCCACACTTCAAGCCAATGAGTGGTGAAAATTTCACTCTAACTCTGGGCACGTACACAATCTCTTGTAATTCCCTGACACTCTACCTACATCTTTATAATAATCTCTTAGAAAATACAGCCTCCTTGAATCACCCAGATTTGAGTGTGCTGCCTCATTTCTGTTGACACTCTGACCGATAAACATAACAAAAGATGACTAATCTCAAAAGCCATCAGAAATTATCACAGCCCCACAACAGGGTACCTCTCTTATATGTGTGCCCACCTTGTATCTCTGCCCCTCTGTCTCTGCCCCTGTTGAGGATACTGCTGAATAGAGACTGCCAACATCTGGTTCTTAGGACTTCCCTTTTCTATGAGTTTTGCTGACCTTCCTCTTCTAACCTGGATTTGTTCACAGTGTCTTCCTCCAGAAAAGGTGCAGTATAGATGATTCACCATTCTGATACTGAATTATAATCATTTCCCCCCAGGCCTGCCTCTCTGACATTTCCCACACTTTATAACATGGAATGTGAGGTACTTCTAAACTCTTCAGTCAAATAATTAAGTTTCTTGGTTTATTATCATAAGCAACTAATTATTTTCATATTTTATGTGGATACTACCAGTTTAACATTAAAATATTAATCTTACTTGCCTTATTTCAAAATTTGAAGCAAGAATGCTATTACCCCATAGACTACAAACAAGAACTTAAAACCTAAAAAATTCATATTCTAACTAAAAACCAATGAAATAAATCTTCTCCTAATTAGAAAAAGATTAAAGCCAAAAAGATTCTGACAATTAAGATAGCAAGATTAGAAATGTCTTTCCTTTACAATTATGGCTTTTCACAAAAGTGAAAGGTCTAAGGTCTCCTCCCTAATTGGAAGAATTCCACCAATGCCTGCATTTTCAATAGTTGTCACTCAGTGAATTATAATGTCTGTTCACAAAAGCTTAGACCCAGTACATAGAGCTTCTTCAGGCATGCACACAGAAGAACTAGGGATATAATTTAGAATTCATACTGTTGAGTTTTTCCTACAAAGACATAATTCCTTGTTAAGAAAGTAACACATATTTCTAATTATAAACCATGTAATTTAGATCAAGGGCCAAATGAAAAATTGAATTCTAACTATAAATCAAGAACCCACCTCTTTAATAAATTCTGCTTAAGTTTTGCTTTTCTTTCAACCATGAGAAGAACTATTTCTTTATGTTCACCTCTGAGACTTTCTGGGTCATAACTGTTTGAAATGTTTTCTTACAGAGCTTCAGAAGAACCAGTTCCTCAGTATCTGCCAGTAAACTGTGACCTCAAGATCCTCCTCATTTTCCTTCAACTTTGACTTTCTTCCAAAAATGCTGAGCCTTTTTCTGGTCTGTCCCTTGTACATGGTTAGTTCTGAAGTTCCTTTTAAAATATAGAAATGTAACATCCAAACATTTTTAATTAGCAATCTGGCAATTAAGTGACCTAAATATGCGGAATTGGTCTTTTACATTTAGCCTGACTTATTTATATATAATTGTGCAAAAATGTAATGCAAAAACAAAAATAGAAAAGCTTATTTCCATAAATCATTCTCCAATAGTAAAAATATTCACCACTTCAACAAAGTGGAACAGGTATTTCTTTTCCTTTTTTTTTTAAAGCCACAGCAAGATATTAGTGACATTTAGGGAAAAAATGTTCCCTACTGAAGAAGGCAGTTATGTTACCATACAGTTTACAACATTAAGATTTATTTTTGCTTGAGGCAAAGTTAAGATTAAAGAGATGATGTCGCTAACACCACACAGGCTCATAAAACACTAAACCATTACTATGACCTTAATATGGAACTTAGGATTCAAGATATCAATATTGCTTTCTAATAGTTTCATACTCATTTAAAATTCACTTGTGGTTTGTCACAGTTCTATTTCCCATCTAAACTACATTGAACTTTGGTTGCATAAAATAATTTTTTATCTCTTTACTAAATGTGTACTTTAAAAATTCACAGGATCCAAAGGTGAAAGACAATAAAGTGTTTAAAATAATAAGAGTCATCCACCTCATATTCTGTTTTGTGAACTTGTTCAGTATCTTTGTAGTGATGAAAGGGATTGCTACATGTACTAATATCAGACAATATGATAACAAGAGGACATCGCAAAAAACTACTTGGTAATTGTTAAAAATTATATTTTTCCTCGAAGCTTTATAACTTCACATATCCAACTACTTATCCAGAAATCACAGCTTTGCCATATATTGTATAACCTGAGGATAATTTCTTAACCATTCTAACATTCTGTTTCTCATCTGTAAAATGAGTCTAATGACACTCCATTACTCCATCACAAAGGTCTTTGTGATACCTAAATAAATGAAATAACATATGTAAGATGCTTGCCACATAATTTAGCTCACTTCTGCTCCCCTCATTCCATTCTACATCCAGATCTCTAGACACTGAGCCAATATTAAACACTAAAACTTACATCATGATAATGGGATAAAGAACAGAGTCACATCTACTCTGTACCAGAATAATATTACAAAAAAAATTTTAATTTTTATCCTTCATACTTGAAGACATTTTGCATATTCTTATGCATTAACTTATATAGACAGGATTGCTTTCATATTAAGTATGTTTTATTGATGTGAAAAAATTTCAACTTCACTGTCTCTTGGACTCAACAGCTCATCTATAAAAAGTTGAACTAGATAATCTCAAAGATGTATTTCAATGCAACGTTATACTAAGTTTTTGAACAAGCTGTAAGGGAGATAGCCATGTAGTCCTTGATATAAACCATCAGAGAGTTTCTGAACTAGTGAAGGGGAAGGCTAGGCTGCTCTAAGCGACCTAAAAATAAAATAGCTTAAAGAAGACTTAAGTCCTTTCCCTCCAAGTCACGATCCAGCCACTCAAGGCTACAAGGCAGCCTTGCTCCCCATGATCATTTGGGAGCTCTTGTTATTTATTCTTCCACCATCCTCCAGACTGGTTTTTCCAAGGGGAATTCCTTCCTCGTATACTCTGAGGGATATAAGCGTATGTCTAAATGCCGCATGCTAAGAAAAGTAAGTTGAGAAGTCAGGAAAACAGGAAAAAGTATCATAATTTTCCCAAAAGAATTAAAATTTTTCAATATATAGAATTGTCGATTCATAGGACCCAAAGGAAAAGTGGTTGCTATAGTCAGTCGTTGGTAGTGGTTGCCCTGTTACAAGTGTGTGTTCCTGGACCTGTTACTAATGGTGAATCATTCCCACAAATAAAATAAATACTCATTAGTTTAGGGGCACCTAGGTGGCTTAGTCAGTTGAGTGTCCAACTTCAACTTAGGCCATGATCTCACGGTCTGTGAGTTCGAGCCTTGCATTAAGCTCTGTGCTGACAGCTCAGAGCCTGAGCCTGCCTCGGATTCTGTGTCTCCCTCTCTCTCTGACCCTCCCCCAGTCATGCTCTGTCTCTCTCTCTCTGTCAAAAATAAACATTAAAAAAAAATTTTAAATAAATACTTATTAGTTTATATGCATAGTATACTTTATACAAATCTTATTAACAGTATTATAACAAGTTTTGGAAGGAAAATAAGTCCTCAAATTGGCAATTTCAACACATGATTTAATGTGGAGTTGTTACCCTTGCTAGGGGATCTAAATGTTGCATTATTCAAATACCACTCAAATAATGTTGAGTAGTAATGTTCATTGGCATTTTTCAGTGTTTGAATATTCCTTTATAGGCCAACTTTTTCAAAAATATATAACAGAAGAAATCCAAAAAGAAGATACATCTTTTTGTATAACAATTTTGTATAACAATTTTGTATAACAATCCAACATTAAATCAAAAACTGATCTAAAATCTGAATTAGAAAAACAATTTGATTTCAAATCAAAACCAAAATCAGGGCAAGCAGACCAAGTATTTTTATCACTGAAGAAAAGTAAATGGGTTTATGTGAAGAAACATGTACCCTACCAACAAACTCAAAGATGCTCTTAACAATCTGAGCAATGTTGACACAAAATGAAAGAAAAATTTTTGCAACTGCATTATTTGTCACAAAACAAAGAGCAAGACTATTAGGTTAATTAATGCTTTGTGTGTTTTAAAATGTCATTTTTTCATTGATACCAATTTCCTAGACCTCCTAGCCAAAGAAATGGTGAAACCCATATTTTAAGCCTGACCACAACAAAAATCTCTTCTCAAACTGGGCATGAATTAATTTTTTCTGCTTTTGTCTTTGCTAAGCCACCTCTGTGTGTCACACACTGTGTTTCTCCCTTGCTGGTCTAGGCTGACATTGACTTCTCTGTGTAAGTTCCAATTTACCGTGAATGCCAGGTCTCTGCCACAGCATTGCTAAGGGTCAGAGAGCTCACTCAGATGCCATCTGCTTTGCGTTTTTTTACCAGGGATGGCTTGGAATAACCAAATCAACATGTTATCTGACTCTGTTCTTTGTTTTCTATATTCTCAACAACTAGAATTTTTTTCTTTCTTTCTTTCTTTCTTTCTTTCTTTCTTTCTTTCTTTCTTTCTTTTTTTGAGAGAGAGAGAGAGTACACGAGCTGGGGGGAAAGGCGGCAGGGGGGGTGGGAGAGAGAGAGAGAGAGAGAGAGAGAGAATATCTTAAGCAACCTCCACACTAAGGCTCTATCACACAAGGCTCGATCCCACCACCCTGGGATCATGACCTGACCGAAATCAAGAGTCAGATGTTCAACTGACTGAGCCACCCAGGTGCCCCAAGAATGTTTTCTTTTTTTTTTTTTTTTTTTTTTTTAATTTTTTTTTCAACGTTTTTTTATTTATTTTTGGGACAGAGAGAGACAGAGCATGAACGGGGGAGGGGCAGAGAGAGAGGGAGACACAGAATCGGAAACAGGCTCCAGGCTCCGAGCCATCAGCCCAGAGCCTGACGCGGGGCTCGAACTCACAGACCGCGAGATCGTGACCTGGCTGAAGTCGGACGCTTAACCGACTGCGCCACCCAGGCGCCCCAAGAATGTTTTCTTAATTGGAGTTGAAACAAAATTTAAAAATATGCCTCTATGGGACAGAAACATGATGACAATGATACTTCTTACGAGTTGCTGATAAATATCCTCCTTAGTTATCCTTCTTTAAGTTCCTGCATTAACTCCATCTTTAGAGCATTTTTAGCAATAGCATTTTACCAACAGCCCCACCTGACAAAATATTACTTAAATGTTTTTTCAACATTTTGTTCTGGTTTTGCATCTCTGTACAGTTATGAAAGCATCCTCAGGTGGGGCGCCTGGCTGGCTCAGTCAGTGGAGCATGCAACTTTTGATCTCAGGGTCATGAATTCAAGTCCCGCATTGGGCATAGAGCTTACTTTAAAAAAACAAAAATGAATTAAAAAAAAGAAAGAAAGCCTAAAGTAATGACAGTGAATGCCTGCAAGTGTACAGTACTTCCTGTATCTACATAGCTACTAATTCCCTTTAGAAAGCCCTCCTTCAGTGAGTTGATCACTCTTGTCAATAAGGGTCATTCAGGGCTAAAATTAATAGCTTAGAAAACAAATGTGGACAAGCATATTGTACTGTTGGTGGGAGTGCAAACTGGTACACTCTGGAAAACAGTGTGGAGGTTCCTCAAAAAATTAAAAATATAACTACCCTACAGCCCAGTAATTGAACTACAAGGAATTTTTCCAAAGGATACAAAAATGCTGATTCAGGGGCACCTGGGTGGCTCGGTCGGTTAAGCAGCCGACTTCAGCTCAGGTCATGATCTCGCGGTCCGCGAGTTCGAGCCCCGCGTCCGCTCTGTGCTGACAGCTCAGAGCCTGCAGCCTGTTTCAGATTCTATGTTTCCCTCTCTCTGACCCTCCCCCATTCATGCTCTGTCTCTCTCTGTCTCAAAAATAAATATTAAAAAAAATTCAAAAATGCTGATTCAAAGGGGCACATGCACCCCAATGTTTATAGCAGTGCTATCAACAATAGCCAAATTATGGAAAGAGCCCAAATGTCCATCAGCTGATGAAGGATAAAGAAGATGTGGTTTATATATACAATGGAATACTACTTGGTGATTAAAAAGAATGAAATCTTGCCATTTGCAACAACGTGCATGGAACAGGAGGGTATTATGCTAAGCGAAATAAGTCAGTCAGAGAAAGGCATATATAATAAGATTTCACTCATACGGGAAATTTGAGAAACTTAACAGATGAACATAGGGGAAGGGAAGGAAAAACAGTTTTAAACCAAGATGCAAGCACACTATAAGGACTCTTAAATACAGAGAACAAACTGAGGGTTGCTGGAGGGGTGGTGGGTGGGGGGATGGGTTAAATGGGTGATGGGCATTAAGGAGGGTACTTTTCGGGATCAGCACTGGGTGTCATATGTAAGAGATGAATCACTGGGTTCTAGTCCTGAAGCCAAGACTACACTGTATGTTAACTAACTTGAGAATAAAGAAAAATAAATAAATAAACAAGCAAACAAACAAACAAACAAACAAGGGTCATTCAGTAGTTGCTTAACTCAGGAGCAAGTGCTAGCTTTAATGGGAAGCAGTCCAGGAATTTGAAACACTACAGAACTAGTCCCTTACCATATCTTCAAAACTCAGTGAAAATATTGTACATATTTTCTGATGTTGATGATTTTCTTGCACTTTCTGCCCTTTGGCAGCTGCTGCAGAGACCCTGCCTTGAGGCTGATGATCTAGCCTTCAGCTGCAGGTTGAATCTAGGCCTCTGTGATTGGAATGCAGAATTGAGGCATGTTGACCCCACTTAATGGTCTTCAAATAATGCTTATAGCTAGAAGTTTTACTTATGATTCATCATTTCAAGAAAAAAATGATAATCCTATGCATTTCATTATTCCCAACTAATTTAAAAGCATCAGTAAAACAGCAGAGAGACAGAAGAAATCAGGACATGGAGTGAGGAAACCTCAGTTTCATTCTGAGAGCTGTCTCCATGTAACAGTTGGCCAGTGGTTTAACCTCTCCAGACTGCTATATTTTCATCCATTACACAAAGGGCTTAGAGTAGATGATGACTCAGCTGCCATTAGGAGATTCAAGACAGAAAGAACCTTTAGGAAACAAATCAAGTGGAACCACAGCTATGATGGAAGGCAATCTATCCTACTACTCAGAGTGTGAATCTGAAGTTGGAGAAGTTTCAGGTCTCAGCTAGAGAACTTAAGAGAATCACTTGTCTTTACACAGGTTGGTAGGGAAGATTCTATAGATAATTTATGTCAAGTACTTAGTACGATGCATGACATACATAACTAAATCAATGATAACAGTTATTAATATTTTATATTTATAGCTTAGTTTGGAATCTGAATAGCGCACCATATTCTTATATTCTAATGTTATAATAATTTAAGAGGTGTTGACATGACCCAAAGTTTATCCCAATATGAAAGGAAAGGAGAGGAGAGGCCTGAAGATTAAGGCCCAGGTACTGCCTTGCGTAGCTGCAGTGAGGATTGTAAATGATGTATGCAAAGCCCTCATATACAGTTACTTCCTAAATACTTATTCTTAGTCCACTGATGAATATAGTAAAATGTTAAATAATCAAAAGTCCATTGTCTTGGTTCACTGTAAATAATTATATTTATAATGCATACACTATACTGCTCTATGATTTTTTTTTCTTGGTTTAGATCTTATACCCACTCACTGAGCTAAAAAGAAATGCAATATAAAAATGGAATAATACAAAACTATAAGAAGGCAAAATAGTACACTGCCAAAAAAGCAGCTATATTTGATTCCTTTTCTCAAATCATCCTCCAGAGAAACCTAACTCAAATAGTTTTGGATTTATGCATGAATTGAAAACTTGCAAAGGAAAGTCGACATGAAAAAAATATCTTAAAGAGAATTTAAAGATTTATTAAAATTGGAAAAAAGGTAAAAAAAAAAAAGTTATGTTTTTCATTACAAATATCAAAAGATAGCCATTTTCTGTTTCCTGGATTTAATACTTGTGGTTTCCCCAATACAGCTATTTCACATTTGTTATGGAAGCAATTTTTTCAGTTTATTGTAGTATACCAGGATTGAAATAATAACCTAACTTTGCAATACAGGTTAATGTCGCCCTTACATATAAAAAATATACTTTCAATGACAATAATTGCAATTTCCTCTCTTATGTTTAAATTACCTATAAAGTAATCCTCTGCTGTCACAACTTTACATATCTAAAGTTCTCCTTTGACTTTGTCTTGCCTTCAATTAAAAATTAAATCCCTTGCCTAGATTGTCAACATTCTCTATCATGGTGCTTCTAGAAATCACTCTTCCATTGTTTCCCCCATGCCAAGTGTCACTAAGAGTCCAGCCTTCTTTCCTGCTTCCCTCCTTCTCCTTACACTCTCCCCTTCTCCCTATATATCTGAATATGAGTATCTATTCATCTCAAATATTTCTTCCTTCCAAATCTTTGTTCTTCTCACCTTTCATCTAAGGCAAAAATATCCAAGCTCTGAACTTGCCTCTCATAAACATATTTCATGGAAAGGAATCTTTTCTAAAAAACTTTCTTGAGTGCACTCCCAGAGTTCACCACGAATTTTCTTTGTTAAATAAGGCATGAGTGGATGGCTTTTAAGTTAACCTTGTGCTCTCTCTGTACTAGGGTGATGCCTACCCCACTCTAGTATGCGGTAAAAATATGTAATTACCCCTAGTAGCTGTCGATTGATAAATAACTTATTGAACTAGGCCTTGTTTTAGGCACTGGCAATCCAGCAGTAAATAAAAGTCTCTGTGCTCTTGGAATTTATATTCTAGTAGAGAGAAAGACAGACACATAAGCAACAACACCAAAAGCACTAATTAAAAGGATAATTTTAGATAGTGGTGGGTACTATACATGCTTCAAAACACTCACAAAAATGGTTTTGGTCATCACCGTTTCACTAAGGCCCTTAAAATATTTTGTAAGAAAAACATCCCCAAACGTGCTGACCAAAGATACTTCATTTACACATAGTACATTCAGACATCTTATAGAAGACCTTAACCAGCTACAACAGCATAATTAGAGAATTTTGGTAGCAACAAAAATCCTGTGAAGGATACTGTTTCAGTGCCTCCTAGTAACATTCTTTTTTTGTTTTTTTTATTTTTCTTGGCTCTGTACTCAACCCAAGATCAACTTTGGTGACAGGTAATGGTGAGGCCTCAGCCACTCTTACTAGCCTTGAGTGACAGCCAAGGCAAGTGTAGCTTCACACAGTCAGAGATGATATTGTAGGAGCACCCCCAAGACAAACAGCAGAACTTCCATGGTTACCTTGGTTCCTTGGCTTCCACTTCTAGCAACAGGAAACTGAAGCCTGAAAGAAGGGCGCAATCTGTACATTTGCATCTACTTTCTTGGAGTGCTGTACTTCAGCAGAAAAACATGAGAACTAGTGCAGGAATACCAACAATATTACAAATAAAGGAAGTATTTTTTTAATTTAAATATAAACTTAAGACTTACAGATCGTACGCAAGGAATTTGGTATGGAGAGGTTTTTTTGTTTTGTTTTGTTTTGTTTTGTTTTGTTTGTTTGTTTTTACCACATATGTAAGAAAAAGCTCAGTATTCAAAAGTAATAGAGTTTTGTATTTTCTCCATACAACATGAAGTAAAGGATATGGCAGTTAAAATTTACCAATTATGTAATAATTGAATAAGTTTTGCCTTCTATTAACATGCAAACAGATGAACTAAATTCTTTTCATTTTTTTAATATTTGTTTATTTTTGAGAGAGAGAGAGACAGACAGAGAGAGAGCACATGAGCAGGGGAGGGGCAGAGAGAGACAGAGAGACAGAGAGACACAGAATCTGAGGCAGGCTCCAGGCTCTGAGCTGTCAGCATACAGCCTGACAGAGTTCAAACCCACGAAACGTGAGATCATGACCTGAGCCGAAGCTGGATGTTTAATCAACTTAGCCACCTAGGCACCTCAGATGAACTACATTCAACAAAAATAATCACTGACCTCAAATTTACATATCATTAATGAAAACAAAAGGCAATAAATATCTTCAATTAAATATTTATAGTTTCTAGCTCCTCTCCCACCTATCTTTATTAATTTCCTAAGATTTCAGTAAGAAATTCATTTCTAAAAGACCAACATTCTACCAGGGTCCTCTAGCAAAATTCAATTTTAATTGATTCATAATTATTTAAGTGATTCATAATTATTAAGAACATAATTCATCCTTCTTTAGAGTGCAGGAAGTCTTCTAATCTGGGCCAAACCATGTGTGCCTCAGGGATCTATAATTTATTTCCTCTCAGCAAGATAATTAACTTATAAGGGTGCCCTTATTTTCCTTAAAACTACAGAAAATTATCATAGTTTTTTTTTCTCAATAGTAAATCTATGTCCCATGTGAGGATTTTTTAAAGCATGTTTTGATGTGAGAATCCACCCCACCTCTTTTTGGCTTTTATTTTAGTTATATCATTATGCCCTACAGGAACCATGTCAAGTAGTTATTAGTATACCAAATTTTAAGATAAGAAAACTGAAGAAAGAGGTTAGGTGACATGCCCAATATCACAAAATGTTTTAATAGGGTTGGGACTCTAATTTCTTGCCTCAGCCTCAGGTCCTTACATTTCTATTCCTGAGAAAATCTTTGGTGGTATCATGGGCTGAGATGGAGAACAAAGTGATGGAAATGATACAAAGCAGAGACACAGTAACCAGGACACAAGGAAAAGTAATTCCCTGGTGGTCACAATTAACAGCCAGAGTCAATAATAACAGCTAAAATCCACATATAAGGCCTATGGTCACAAGCCAAGGAACTGATCAGAGGCCAGGAGCTTCACCACTGGTGACTCTTGCTACAATCAGCAGGCTCCCTGGTCAGTAGCAGAGGCACTGGGCATGGTCTGTTTATGCAGAAGCAGAGGGCAGAGAGGGAGCACTTGACCAAAGGGCTTTACATCTGCCTCCTATGAGAAGGCCATGGGAAGCTTAATGGAAGCAATGTCTCCCCAACAGAAGATTTACACTCAACTGCCTCCACGAACTACAATTTCTCAAGTTTATTTCCTTTATTCATGTAATATTGAATAAGACTTAAAAGTCCCTATCTTCTTTTTTGATGTACTTTTAGACATCACTGTTAAGAAATGTACAGTTTTATCAACTAGTTCAATTTCAAAAAAAAAAAAAAATATTACAAGAATGATGTCAAACATGATGTTACATTTGTTAAAATTTTAAAATATTTGAAAATAATATGTTATTTCCCAGAAACTTGATGGTAGTAAGATTTATCAAAAGTTCTAGCCAGAGTCCTTAAAATAATTATCAATAAATGGAAATAACATTGAATTGTTTTGAATCAATCTCCCTATTTTTAAATTCATTCTCCCCCTTTTTTGTTATTTGTATGTTTACTTTTTATTATGGAAAGTTTATGCAAAACATATACCAAATAGTAGTATAAAAAACTTCTGTGTAAGCACCACTCTGCTGCACCAATTAACCCCTGGTTTTATCCATAACCTATTCAGTGCTTCAAACTCCAGATTATTAAAGTAAATCCCAGGTATATCATTTTATCTATAAATAATGCAATTATAGTTCTAAAATGTTTTACCCAATACCATTATCACTTTAAAAATTCACAGTAATTATTTAATATCCTAAAATACTTGGGTACTCTTCAAATTTCTCCAACTGATTCAACTTTCTAAATGTGTTTTAATTAAGATTGCAGTAAATTCTATGGGTGCCTGGGTGGCTCAGTTGGTTGAACATCCAACTTTGGCTCAGGTCATGATCTCAAAGTTCATGAGTTCAAGCCCCGCATCCAGGGTCTATGCTGATAGCTCAGAGTCTGGAGCCTGCTATGTCTGCTATGAGATTCTATGTCTCTCTCTCTCTCTCCCTCTCTCTCTCTCTCTACCACTTCCCTGCTCATGCTCTGTATCTCTCTCTCAAAAATAAACATTTAAAAAGTTAAAAAAAAAAAAAGATTCCAGTAAATTCTAGACATGGTGACTGGTCAACAGGTCTCTTACGTCACTTAATCAAGGTTCTTATTCTTTTCTTTTTTTTTTTCCTTTCCTTCCTCAGATTTATTTCTTAAACGAACCACAGAGCCCTCTATAGTTTGTATCTTGCTGCTTGCTTCCCTATGGTATTGCTTCACATGTTCCTCTGTCCCCTCTATTTCTTGCAAAATGGTAGATGAATAGGACTTTCTTGTTATTTCATGTACTCTGATTATTGCTAAGAAATTCCATCTCTCTGTGCATAAGCTTTCCCATTTGCTCATATGAATGACTCACCCTTCTCAATGAACTTTCTCATTCATTGATGGAGCAGCATTGATTACCTGCTGTACACAACCCAGTGTGGAGCTGGAAAGATGACTGTGGCACTGAAGGGAGGTGCTCATAAGCTAGCATTCCGCTTACAAAGAACATTAACAGTTGATGAAACTTCCTTTTTCTTCCTTCCCTTTAGGACTCAAATAAAATCAGAAATGAAGAAGAAGAAATAAAAACTAACGTCACAGGAATACAAAGGATTATAACAGAATATAATTAAAAATTATAAGCCAACAAATTGGAGAGCCTAGAAAAAGTTGATAAATTCCTAGAAACATATAACCTCCAAAAACTAAATCAGGAAGAAATAAAAAAAAAAAAATGAATGGTCTAATTACTAGCAATGAAATTGAATTGGTAATCAAAGAATTCCCACAAACAGGGATGCCTGTGTGGCTCAGTTGGTTTTGTCTGACCTCAGCTTAGGTCATGATCTCACGGTTCATGAGTTCAAGACCCGTGTTGGGCTCTGTGCTGACAGCTCATGCATGAAGCCTGCTTCAGATTGTGTCTCCTTCTCTCTGCCCCCATCCCCACTCACCCTCTGTCTCTCTGTCTCTCTGTCTCTCTATCTCTCTGTCTCTCTCTCTCTCAAGTAATAAATAAACATTTAAAAACAATTTTTTTAATCCCACAAACAAAAGTCCAGGACCAGATGTCTTCAGAGGTGAATTCTATCGAACATTTAAAGAAGAGCTAATACCTGTTCTTCTCAAACTAAATAGAAGGAAAAGTTCCAAATTCATTCTATAAGGCCAGCATTACCCTCATACCAAAACCAGATAAAGACACTACAAAAAAAGAGAACTATAGGCCAATATCTCTGATGAACATAGATGCAAAAATTCTCAACAAAATGTTAGCAAACCAAATCCAACCATACACTAAAAATCATCCACCACAATTAAGTGGGATACAAAGGTGGGATACAAAGGTGGTTCAGTATTTACAAATCAACCAACATGATATAGCACACTGACAAGAGAAAGGAAAAAGGAGCATATGATCATCTCAATGTATGCAGAGAAAGCATTTGACGAAGTACAACATCCATTCATGGTAAAAACTCTCAACAAAGTAGGCTTAGAAGGAACATACCTCAACATAATAAAGGCTATATATGAAAAACCTATAGCTAACATATACTCAATGGTGAAAAACTGAGAGGTTTTCCTCCAAGATCAGGAATAAGACAAGAATGCCCACTCTCACCACTTTTATTCAACATAGTAGTAGAAGTCCTAGCCATAGCAATCAGACGACAAAAAGAAATAAAGCCCTCCGAACTGGTAAGGAATAAGTTAAATTTTCACTATTTACAGATGGCATGATACTATATGTAGAAAACCCTAAGGTTCCACAAAAAAATTACCACAACTGATAAATGAATTCAGTAAGGTAACAGGATACAAAATCAATATAAGGAAATCATTGCATTTCTATTTGCTAATAATGAAGCAGCAGAAGGAGAAATTAAGAAAACAATACCATTTACAATTGCACCAAAAACAATAAAATACCTACGAATAAACTTAACAAAGGAGGTTTTTAATGAAAAATATTGAAGATTACACAAATAAATGGAAAGGTATTCCACGCTCACGGACTGGAAGAACGAATATTGTTAAAATGTCCATAACTACCTAAAGCAATCTACAGATTTAGTGCAATCCCTATCAAAATACCAACAACATTTTTCACAGAATAATCCTAAAATCTGTATGGAACCACAAAAGACCCTCAAATAGTCAAAGCAATCTTAAGAAGGAACAAGCTGGAGGTATCACAATCCCAGATTTCAAGATATACTACAAAGTTGTAGTAATCAAAACAGTATAGTACTAACACAAAAATAGACCCATAGACCAATAGAACAAATTAGAGAGCCCAGCAAAATAAACCCACAATTACATGGTCAATTAATCTCCAATACAATGGAGAAAAGATAGTCTCCTCAATAAATGGTGCTAGGAAAACTGGACAGCTACACATAAAAGAATGAAACAAGATAACTTTCTTATACCATTTACAAAAATAAACTCAACATCGAATAAAGACCTAGAGGTGAGACCTGAAACTATAAAACTCCTAGAAGAAAACATTGGCAGTAACTTTCTTGAAGTTGGCCACAGAAGCATTTTTCTAGATATGTCTCTTCAGCAAAGTTAAACTATAGGGACCACACAAAAATAAAAAAGTTTTGCACAGCAAAGGAAAGCATCAACAAAACAAAAAGTCAACCTACTGAATGGGAGAATATAATCACAAATGATATATCCAATAAGAGGTTAATATCCCACATATATAAAAAACATACAACTCAATACCCCTCCCAAAACATAATAATCTGAATAAAAATGGGCAGAAGACCTAAATAGACATTCTTTCAAAGAAGACATATAGATGACCAATAGACACATGAAGAGATGCTCAACATCACTGATCATTAGGGAAATGAAATTAAAACTACAATGAAATATCATTTAACACCTGTCAGAATGGCTAAAAGCAAGACAAGAAATAATAAATGTTGGCAAGGATATGGAGAAAAAGGAACCCTGACGCATTGTTGGTGGGAATGCAAACTAATGCAGCTAATATGGAAAAAAGCATAAACATTCCTCAAAAAAATTAAAAAGAAAATTACCATATGATCCAGTAATTCCACTACTGGATATTTACCCAAAGAAAATGAAAACACTAATTCAAAAAGATATATGCACCCATATGTTTATTGCAGCATTACTTACAATAGCCAAGATATGGAAACAACCCAAGTGTCCATTCATAGATAACTGGATGTGGAATATATATGCAATGGAATATTACTTAGCCACAAAATAGAATGAAATCCTGCCACTTGCAACAACGTAGATGGACCTACAGTGTATAATGCTAAGTGATATAAGTCAGTCAGAGAAAGACAAATACCATATGATTTCACTCATATCCGAAATTTAAGAAACAAAACAAAGAAAAAAGAAACCAACAAAAAGACAGACTTAAATACAAGAACAAACTGGTGGGTTTGCCAGAGAACTTGGTGGGGAAGTGGGTAAAATAGATAAAAGGAGTTAAGAGTACACTTATTTTGAGGAGCACTGAAAATGTACAGAATTTTTGAATCATTGTAAGGTACACCTGAAATATAAAACTATATGTTAATTATACTTTAATCTTAAAAAATTTAAAAACAAAACAAAACTTCCTTCAGAAATACAAGATAAAATAATTTAATTCTCTAGCAATGGTTGAGCTGGACTCAACTATTACAAGGACTTTATCTTAATAAATCCTCACCCTAACTCTACAAGAGAAGTATTTATTCAGTCCTTACCCTCCTTCAACATGTGAAAAAACTGAGGTTTAAAGAGGTTCCATGATTTGCCCAGTTATATCGCAAGTTTAAGGTGAAACAATGACTTGAACCTGGACTGTCTGGCTTCTGTGGCCACATATCTGACCACTGGTAATACTGCCCTTCCCTTGCTAACTCTCTGCCCTAGAGTCTTGGTAATCAAAAAATTGAGCAAATCTCTAGCTAACTAGTAACCCTTCTCAAGCCATTTCTTCTCATGTAATCATTTATGAGTGGTGAACAACAATGTTTATGCATCGACCTGGAATGAAGTTTGCATCCATGTCATGACAGGTAAGAAGCACAGGCTTTGTAATCACAGCAGACTGGTTTGAATCTTGTAGTTCAATAATGTGATACATTTCACTGAAAGATTTTTGGCTCCCAGTATTCCTTTCCTTAACTCCCTCCTCCTCTCCAGGAACCATATTCTTGAAAGCCAAAGTTTTTGATTTGCATAAACCAAACTTCTGGAGTTCAAAAGCTAAGGCCAAAAGAACAAATACTAGATTCTATCAAGAATACTGAGGACAGTCAGGTTACTCTGCCCTAAAGGGCAAGTTTGTGTCTACAGTGTATGGGGGCCCAGGGAAAGATTGTTTTTCAGTGCTTCTACCTATCTAAAAGTCTTATTTAGGGGTGCCTGTGTGGCTCAGTCAGTTAAGCATCCAACTTCGGCTCAGGTCATTATCTCAGGGTTCATGAGTTCGAGCCCCATGTTGGGCTCTGTGCTGACAGCCTGGAGCCTGTTTCAGATTCTGTATCTCCCTCTCTCTCTGTCCCTTCCCCATTCATGCTCTCTCTCTCTCAAAAGTAAACATTAAAAAATAAATAAATAAATAAATAATAAAATAAAAGTCTTATTTAAACATGTACTATGAAATTCCTGGACCCATGTGAGTTATAGTGATTTATCAATGAAGATTTCTTTTTTAGCATTTATTTATTTCTGAAAGAGAGAGACAGAGTGCAAGCTGAGGAGGAGCAGAGAGAGAAAGAGACACAGAATCTGAAGCAGGCTCCAGGCTCTGAACTGTCAGCCCAGAACATGACGTGGGTCTCAAACTCATAAACTGCGAGATAGTGACCTGAGCCGAAGTCAGCCAGTTAACCAACTGAGACATCCAGGCGCCCCTCAATGAAGATTTCTAATGATGGGCAGAGAGGAGGTAATTTTGTGTTTATTGTCTAGGGAATGCATGTAAAGATTCTTCATCCTGTGTTTCACCTGAAAGCTATCCAAAATCAGCCTGTGAACACCGTATTGGCAATTCCATGAAAAAATATACCATGCCAGCTAGCCAGACCCATCTGCCCTTCAAGCAACCTTTCTGGGACCAGCCTGGTCATGGGCCCTGACAGAAATTCATAGGATGGAGTGCTCAGCTCTTTGATTGAACCCATGTTGACAGAGAGGGTCAAAAAGTGTCCTAGGAAGGGTGAATGGGGCCAGTGCCCATATGGATTTCAGTATAGCCCCCCCGCATGCTCCACTTAGATGATACTGAGGACCCTGGCGGGGCTCCAGCTCCAGAAGGGGACCTAGAAACTTTAGCAAAAAGCTTCCTTCATTTGCTGGGCCAACTGAGGCACAGGTCCTGGAGAAGGAGTCCTACTTGCCCCAGTCTAAGGGCAGTACTGACAAAGTGTCAGTACTGGAGGAAGGGAAGAAACAACAGAGGCTTGGCAAGGGAATGAGGTCACTTAGGACCCAAGACTCTGCTGACTCCTATCCCATTTACCCCTTTTTCACATGGGAGAGTGGTTTTGTGGAGGGTAAATTGTCTATATTTGAAGACAACTGTCTATATTTGAAGACAATTGTCAATATTTGAAAACCAACTCAGAATCTCCCAAAGTTGGAGCAGTGGTGACACATACTATCCTTAATTTGAATGTCTTCACCTATAAAGCGGGGATTATAATATCTGCTTCTAAGAACTGCTATAAGGATTTAATGAGCTAATACAGGTTACATATCTTGCTTATAATGAGGCACTAAAGGAATGCTAAAATATAAATATTTTCATGTAGCTATCTAATAACCATAAGTTTGGCATTAAGTATACGAAGCAGCAAAAGAAAGGGAAGCACTTTCTCCATCACCAAGGAATTTATCATTGAACTGGACCAACAACAACTTGTAGATATGGGAGACCACGAAGAAGCACTCAAGTACCGATCTATTGAAAAGGATGATTGGGATGCAGTCAAGAAACAGAGAAAAGGCATGGCTGGAGATTATTGCATTTAATTGGGTAGGCTTCCTAGAGGATGACAGCTTTTGAGCCTGATATGTTAGCAAGGTAAGAAACAAGAATGGCAGCGAAGGAAGAAGTCCTCGCAGAGGAGGAGACCTGCAAGCGATGGGCGCGGTTCCTAACGAGAGATGAGATCCCCGATGCCACCAACGCAGGTTTGGTAATTCTTTCCTATTATGATATTTGTTAGAAGCGAACCCAGGAAACATGTTGGCATGCTGAAAGCTATTTCGTATGTTGCAAAAAAAACACAGCAAGAATCTTACTAACACGGATCATTCAAAAACAAAGCCCTGCTGGCTTTTATACTTGACAAAGGAAAATGTGGATTTCCTAACTCGATCAGGATACAAATATATCCACACTGAGTTTACGAAATGTTGGAGCCCCAGGTGAAAATGATGCCAAAACGACCAGTAGAGGTATGACTATAAGCTAAATCAGCTGCTTGGCACCACGAAGACTATTAGTTCTTTCAGGCTATAAAACGCCGAGAGCTTTTGGGCTACCTTACATGGAGAATGAGGACCCAGAAGTAAGGAAGATCAGGCCCAGTTAGGCAGCAGTTCACTTTCCACACAGCTCACAGGGATTAGTAGGCCTCTAAGCACACAGTAGGACCTCTGGAAACCCAGCAGGACCTCCAGTGGTCACTCCCTCCTACGGGGCATCTATCACTGGCTACTCAAGTGCTCTCACAGTGCTGTGCTGCTAAACGTTAGACAGTAGGCTCTAGATGAGTAGCCTTGATTTGAAGCTTTTGCCAATTTCTTCTGGGTAAAAACTTCCCTTCAAGGCCACTTTCAAGCTCCCAATGTGCTGTCTCTAAACACAGAGATGGGGAAAGAGGAGTACTGTGGGTTTGGGGGGAACCAGTGCCAGTGACTCAGCTTCTCAGCTCCCCCACTCAATGGACCAACTTCTTGCTGCTGCACCCTCTTCTCTCTACTCTGAGCTTTTCTCTTACTACCTTATCTTTGTCAACCTTCCTGCCACCAACTAAATGTCCCATCATTCAAATGCTCTCAGAGAGGGTTTCTGACTGAATTAACCATTCCCCAACTAGCAGGGAGAGCTCTACATGGTTGGAATTCTCTGGCCAGACTACCTCCATCTCTAATCTAAATAGCTATGATGGTGTCAGTGGCTGATGCCCTGCTACCAAGACAAAGAGTTTTTCCTGGAAGGCACGAGAACATTTCAGAAGGTGAGGGTCTAATATGGTGGCCACCCTTAATGGGCTATCCAGCACTTTACATCATAATCAATTAAGCAACTGATTTGTGTTTGTGTTAAACCAACCGCTTTGGTATCATTTGGAAACATCTTCATCTATACTCCATTCCTGGGGTGCCTGGGTGGCTGAGCTGGTTGAGCATCTGACTCTTGATTTCAGCTCAGGTCATGATCCCAGGGTCATGGGATCAAGGCTCATATCAGTCTTTGCACTGAGCATGGAGTCTGCTTGAGATTCTCTCTCTCTTTCCCTCTATGCCATTCCCCTGCTTGCACTCTCTCTCCATCTCCAAAATTAAAACAAAACATAAAACCTCCGTTCCTAATGGCTTGCCCAGTTTCACACTGTTCAGGGTCAGTCCACAGGTAGAGGCTCTGTAGTGAATTGCCAGAAGCTCTGAATGGGAGCACAGAGACCTGGACCTCTAGGTTTAGCCAACAATTATTTTGTCTTCTTCTGTGACCTTGGACAATCTCACTTAAACTTTCTAATCCAAGTTTCCTCATTTATAAGTAAGAAAATTGCTTCTGCCCTACCAAATTATAGAGGATTATTACTGAAGTGAAAAGGAAGAGGAGGAAGAGGAGGAGGAACAGAACTGTCCCTATAGAAGTGAATTTAAAAAATTTTTAAGCAAATTTAACTTTTTTTTTTCAAGCATGTACGTATTAAGTGTGAAACTGGTGCTACTTTGGTTGAAAGAGGTGGCAGCAAGAAGAGGCTAGAACCTGACCTGTGTGGCTCCCATCCTACATGCTCCAGCCTCCGCTAACCTACAGAACCCCAGAAGGCCTCAAAACACCACCAAAAGTGACTAGCTTACACACATGAAAGATATTTTGATATACAAAAATTTTCCTCCTGTGTCAGCTTGGAACAAAAGAAAGTATTTCCCCACAAAAACATTCAGTAATTCTAGAAACAAAAAAAGTATCTCTGAAAATTTTTGTTGTGAACAAAATTAATTGAGAAGTGTTTCAACAAGAAAGTGTTGAGGCTACTGGAACCACAATTTCCAATCTCCTACTGGGAGCTAAGTCGTGAATGGCCCTTCTACCAAAGATACAAAAAAATGTGGTATTGTTTTTGCAGAAGGGAAGAAAAGAGAAAGAGGTTAATTTTATCCTAACCCTCTTATTTTTCCTACTATATTCCTATTTACTGCAGCAATCTGATCTGATCTGAATTAGAATGACCAAAAAAAAAAAAAAAAGGCACATATGCAAAAGTGCTTTTATTATTGTTGTTAATAGTAGTATTGTTATTAATATTTTTATATTAGCCTCCAAAACCATTTTCTTGACCTTACCAGTGTTTTGGATATTACTCGATAAATCTCAAGAGGCTTTAAATGTTTAAGAAACATTTGAGTTGTTGGCTTTCTATACAGCAAAATGTCAATTTCAAATCTTTATTCCTATTGAGGATACAAGTCTAACCAAAGTGAAGGTTCTGGAGAAAAACAAATTGAATAATAATGTTAACAACAATAGCAAAAGCTATAGCTTTGACACTATAACCTTTTAGAGTCACCTTGAAATCAGATGAGAGTAGATCAACAATATCCACAATTTCTAGTCAAAGGTAGAAGCCATAGTTAACCTGATCATCTAACAGCCTATGTTAGATGTATACATCTATATATACATAGATGTATCATTGTATCACTCAGGGTCCCAATAGGAAACAGAACTGCAGATCTTTCTTGACTATAAAATGGGGATTATAATATCTGCTTCTAAGGACTGCTGTAAAGACTTAATGAGCTAATATAGGATACACGCCTTGCTGATATGAGGCACTAAAGAAATGCTAAAAGTTATTGTAAATATTTTTTATGTAACTATTTAATAACCACACATTGGGCTTCCTCAGGGTTACATCCCCGGAAACCCATGCTTTATGGAAAATTTCCAAGTCACAGCTTGCTAGCCTACCTTATACATACTCAGAATACTTACATTAGCCTACATTTGGGCAAAATCATCTAACACAAAGCCTATTTTATAATTAAGTGTTGAATGTCTCATGTAATTTACTGGAAACCATACTGAAAGTGAAAAACTGAAGGGTTGTGTGGGTATAGGATGTTGGTAAGTGTATGTGTTGTTACCCTTGTGATCGTGTTCACATGGCTGACGGGGAGCTGCAGCCTGCTACTGCTGCCCAGCGTCACAAGGGCATCTACCGCGTATCACTAGCCTGGGAAAAGACCCAAATTCAAATTCGAATTAAGGTTCCACTGAATGCATATTGACTTTGCACCATCATAAAATCAAAAATCGTAAGTCAAAGTCAAATGATTGTAAGTCGGAGACCCACATTAGGAAAAATTCCAGGAAGGATTACTTACAAAAATTCTAACTGCAAAATTAGTAGAGTGGGTCGGGTAAGCGGGAACTACAAGGGATAATGCAGAAACTCAGAATTAGCAGCAGGAGAGCTGTAACCACACCCAGGCCTAAAGGGATAATGGGAAAATGAGATTATAAATGCCCAGGAGAAAGAATACCAAAGACCAGTGCTGTGCAATAGAAACAGAATGAGACCCACACATTAAATTTAATTTTTTCTAGTGGTCACATTTTTAAAAATTAGACAAGTGAAATTAATAATACACTTTATTTAATCCAATATGTCTCTTCAACATTTAATCAACAGAAAAACCATTAATGAGTCATTTTAAATTTTTTTTCTAAGTCTTTGAAACGCATTGTGTATTTTACAATTATAGCATATCTCAATTTCAACTTGCCATGTATCAAGTGCCCGGTAGCCACATATGGTTAATGGCTACTATGCTGGACAGCACAAGTGTAGAGCACAGACTGCCTTGATCCCCTGCTGCAGTAAGGCTGGAAGGAGGAGCGACGTTGGCCAGACTCAACCAGAAGCCAGTGGCCCACTAATGTAGTCCATATGGGTCAAGAAGTCTGACTGGAATAACCTTCATTATCATCAGCCATTACACTGAGTAATAGGTATTCTCAAGATCTGAAATGCAGAGGTATGGATGAAGAGGTTTATTGATTGACTATATCAAGTATTGTATTAAGTATACCTACCCTGTTTGATAAGTGTTCCTGGAAGTGCTAGGAATGAGAGATAGCATGGCAACATTCCACAAAAAGAATCACTTGGTATGATTTGGGCAAGAATACACTGATACCAGAATACACTCAACATATTAAGTATCTTCCATGAATGGGTCAGGCACTATGACTCATTAATGACACTCTTCAACATTATACTAAAAGAAAAATACTTTAGCCTATTACAATATGCTGTCTAAAAAGAGACATAAAAGAAAAGAAAAAGCCCAAAAAGTATGTTTCCTAAGGGAAGTTCTTATTTTATTAGATCGGTGCTGTAATTACATGAAATACATTTATTAGCCTCTTAAATTTGCAAAAAAAAAAAAAAAAAGCTATCACTTTAGCATCAATGGTAGTACAAAAGTATATAGAAGGAATGGGCTTGGATTCAAAATATCTAAATCTTCTCTACTAATAATAGACTAGGTAAAAAGAAAGACAAATACTATATTATTTCACTCATGTGGAATTTAAGAAACAAAACAAATAAGCTAAGGGGGGTGGGAGAGAGACAGAGAGAAAGAGAGACAGAGAGAAACCAAGAAAAAAACTCTTAACTAGACAGAAAAAAACTGATTGTTACCAGAGGCAAGGTGGGTTGGGGGATGGGTGAGATAGGTGATGAGGATTATTGGAGTGCACTTGCTATGATAAGCACTGGGTGATGTATGAAAGTGTTGAATGACTATACAGTACACCTGAAGTTAATATTATACTGCATGCTAACTAACTGGAATTTAAATAGAAACTTAAAAAAATAATAAACTATGTTAAGTTGGATATAATAGTCTCTCTGAGTCTCAGTCTCCTCATCTATAAATTAAAAGTACAAGAATATATTTTATAATATATAAATTATGTATCCAATACTTTCATCTGCTCAACAATTTAATAAGCATCTACTATGTGCCAGACACTGTGGTAAGTACTAGGTATACCCAGATGAGCAAGATGGAATCCATTCCCTAAGTTTAGCAAGAAATACAGACATATAAACCCCAAGTCTCCTCATAAACTTGGTCACTTGCTGAACACTGTTACTTTTACTTTTTTCTTTTTAGTCTGGGGATAGATTCCCTTGAATTTTTTCTCTTTAATCTTTTTTTTTTCAGTCCTTATACCTCTAATTGCTTTGTCCTGTCTTGCTTTATGGTCTAAGAGCTCCAATATAAGCTGAATACAAGTAATGATAGCAGTATTACTCTTGATCCCAACTTAAATAGAAATCATTCTAAACTCTCACCATTAAACATGCTTATTGTAGGTATTTGAGATATATGCTTTAAGGTTAAGGTCATCCCTTTTGATTCATAGTTTGCTAAAAGTTTTTGTCATTAATGAATTTTAGATTTTGCTAAATGCTATTTCTGCAGCTACAGTCAAGAACTGAAGGGTATGAGATTTTACCTTATTTGCAGGTTAAGTTAGCCTGTCACAATTCCATGGTTGCTGGTCCTCTTGCCCCAAAGTCCCATGGGAAAAACAGATGGACCCATGAGAAGCCTGCACAGGCATTAGGCTGCATTACAAGAAATGAAACCTGAGTTTAGGGAACTCAAGTCTTAAAATGTTTGCCCTCTGCTCCAGAGGGAGACATTTTTATTATACTGGACGGTAAGCATGCCTGGCTTTTGCTTCAAGGGAAAGCACTGTCTCTATTTTACAAAGCTGTTCACTTTACATGCATGCTTAAAAGACAGTCCTGAAAAAAAACAAACAATGTCTCAACTTGGAATATGTGCAGAAACATGAGAATTTTGTTCTAACAATTTTTCCAATATGGTGCATAGTAACATCAATACATTTTCTAGAGATGAAAATCCTTGCATTCCTTGGATAAATTCTGCTTCATCATGGTGCAATTTTTATACATATCTGGACTGTGATTTTCTCATTTTTTTAAATTTTTGTGTTTTGCATCTATGGTTAAAAAATAATTGTTACTACAAATTACATTTCTTTTATTGTCCTTGACTAGTTTGGGTACCAAAGATATACTAGCCTTACAAAAATGAGTGAGGTAAGTTTTTCTCTTTATCTAGTCACTGCGTACATATAAAAAAAGAATTTCTGTTATTTGAAGATAAGGTAAAATTAGCCTAGAGAGCCATTTACACTTTGTCTCTTTAGGGGAAAGAAAACTGGATTATTAATTCTATTTCTTTAGTAGTAGTTATCCATTTAATTGTTTCCTTGATTTTGGTAATGTATCTTTTCTCAGAAATTATCCACTTCCCTGCATAAAGTTTTTCATAGTATTTATTTATGGTTTTCAAAATCTTCACTCTTTTGTACATATATCCTTTTAAGTATACCCATATATAATCTATATATCTCTAATATATTCTCTAAAAAAAACTCCAAAATGTTTCTTTGTGCCCTTTTTCCTTTTTCTTGATCAGTCTTGCCAGGAGTTTGCTATAGAATTAATTCTTTCAAATTATTAGTTTTGGATTATGTTGATCTCTTTATTATTTTTTTTTTACTTCAGTAATAGTTCTCTCATCTTTATTATCTCTTTTTATATATTTATGTTCATTTACTCTTATTTTCATCCTTTAGGTTCTGGAATGGACCATGAATCATTTATCTTCAGACTTTCTTCTTTTCAGTAAAGTTCCTTACAAATCCTGCTTTACCTGTATCTCACAAATTTTGATATATAGTAATTTTATCTTTGTAAAAGTTCTGAATTGCGTATTCTTCCTTAACCCATATTATTTAGAAATACAACTTAATATTACCAAATACATGGCAATTTTTCAACTAGCTTTTTTACTGACTTATGGGCACAGAACTAAAATATATATACACACATATATATGTATATATATACACACATATATATGTGTGTATATACACACATATATATGTATATATATACACACACATATATGTGTGTGTATATGTGTGTGTGTGTATGTGTGTATATTTATATATATTCATATTCTCCATTACTGGAGATGACGTAGATATGGACATACATATGGTTACAGATATGCGGAGAGTTAAGATATACAAAGAGATTATTTTTCAGTGCTTAACCTTATGTGTTTTTATTTTCTTGATCTATCAGCTTATATATATATATAAGCTTATATATGTGTGTGTGTGTGTGTGTGTGTGTGTGTGTGTGTGTGTGTGTATTAAATTCCATTTCACTTGAAGACCTCAGGGGTTTTTTTATTTGTATTTGCACATCAGATATTTTGGCATTCTTGCACTTTCAACTTTTCAGCATCATTTTGGTTCTGGTATTTCACTCGGATACAGGGTAAGGCTGATTGAGTTTTAGAACCAACCTGATAATCTGACTTCTAACATATGAGTTTAATCAATGTACATTCATTGTGATTATGGCATTACTGGTGAATTTGGGCTTACTTCCATTATCTTATTTTTTTTGCTTTTTGTTTTCTTTTTACCATATTGTTTCTTGGTCTTTTCTTAACTGACTTGCTTCCTGTTGGGCTAGTTATTTTTATATTTACCATTTTTTTTTACTCCTATGCATTTAAAAATCAGATTGCATTGCCATTATTTTGGTGATTCATTTTAGCATATTAAGATTCAAACTTAAAATTTTTCTAACAAGACCTTGAATTATGTACTATGTCTACTTATAATTAAAAGAATGAGTACAGTACCCTGAGACCCCTTAAAAGCTCCACATATTATTATTTTTATACAGATCTTCACTTTTACCCTTTTAAACAAATAAAGCATTTTTTTAAATCAATAGTTAATTAAATTTGCCAACATATTTCATTAAATGCTGTGTTCATTCTTGTTTCTCATGTTCCACATCTTCCCTCTGTGGTCACTTTTTTTTTCTTACCAAAGAAAACTTCTTTTAGTGGATGTGAATGAGAAATTCTCTTACACTTCATGCATCTCAAATTCTCCTTATTTTTCCCCTCACTCTTGGACGATTTTTTGTGGATACAATTTGACGTTTACTTAGATCTTTTCTCAGCACTTGTAAAATACCACTCCATTCTCTCTGGCATCAATTGTCAGAGTAAAGTTTGCTGTTTGTCTAGTTGTTGTTTACTTGCAGATAATTTTTGTACTTTCTCTGATAACTTTTCAGATTTTCCATTATTCCTAATGACCTCATTTCATATAATATGTCACAAAGTGAATTTATTATGACTTTATACTCAGTATGTGAGGGAGAAACTTAAATTCTAGAAATTTTATTAACAATTATTTTTCACATACTGATTATTTAATATTTCATTCTTACTTTTTTGTAACCCACACTAAATAAATATTGGAGTTTCTCAATCTGACATATTTTTTAGCTGCTTTTCCATATTTTTTTGTCTATGCTGCATGATGAATGAGCACTTCAGTTCTCCAAGTTCACTTTTCTCTTTGTGACTGTGTCATTTCAAGAATCTATCCAATATACTCTGTTTTATTTCATTGAATGCATTTTCATTTCCAAGATATGTGATTCAATCTACAGGTACGTTATTTTATTCCTATTTTTGTCTCACGCTTTTCTGCTCTTTTAACAACCATTTCAAAGTCCTTCTCCGGTCTCTCTAAAATTAATCAGAAGTTTGTGTTCTGCTCATTTGGTTGTCTTTCTTAGCATCACTTTTTCTTTTTTTTTCCATGAGTTGAAATTTTGGTTCATAGGCTAATTTCTAGTAGAGATTTTTTTAAATTTTATTTCCCTTTCTTCTTTCCATTCTTATTCCTGCATGTCTAATGGGCTGAACTGCAACAGCCTCCATCCAGCCTATATAGAACTAGTGCTTCTGATAATAAGGACCTCCATGTATGACATTAATACCACTTCCTTCATAACACGTTTTGTGAAGTCCAACTCTAGCTTAGGTGCCATTTCAATGCTCTTCCTCTCAGATACTATAATATAATTGCTATTTCTTTTGATTTCTGCCCCCAGCAAGACTGCATGCTCTATAAGGGCAAGGACCTGACCATCTGTTCAGTTATATAACCAGCACCACAGACAATGCTTGAAACAAAGTAACACTCATTAAATAGTTGCTGAAAGAAAGAAACAAATGTTTGCACCACTGAGTAATGTGTCTGATGGTATTGTCATTGCACCATTTTCTCAGGACCCATGTGGTTAATTTTGGAGCTCTACAGGTCATGACTTTTCTAGGTGGCAGATGCTTCTTCTAAATAGTGATTTAGTAAGCACTTGGCTTCTAATTCAATCATTACTTCTTTCTTTCTGAGTTATTTTCACACTGGGTGGATCTGATGGGCCAGCAGCTATGAAACCTGGCAGGAAAAGGGGAGAATATCTGTACCCTACATTTTGTTCCATTGGTATAATTACTATGAAGATTATAGATTAATTAAACCTGCTCCTGGTTATCATATACACTCTTTGAAATAAGGGGTTTCATTCTACACAATCTTGTCATTTTTTTTTCTGAATAGAAACCAACTAAAATTAACTCCAAATCATTGCTGGGCTGTCAAAATGGGAGTTTCTTCAGCATACTCACTTCCTGTCAATACTACCTGAACATCCCAGAATCATTTAAACCTCACAAGCAGCTATGGAGAGCACATCATTTCATTGTAACTCTATAGCTTACTGAAGGTCACAAGGAGATAGTCTGTAAAAACATGAAACAATGTTTCCTGATGTTTATAAAGTATTCTAAACATACTCTAAAAGTACTCTAAGGTATTATATATTTATTTATATATACAGTTTTGTTTTCAAGACCTCTGATGATTACTATAATGACAAACATATATGTTTCCTTCCTACCCATAGTAAAATTGTCTTTGTTTTCCTTTCTTCTCTTTCAGATTTAGTAGTAATCTTTACCCCAACAATTATGCTAAGATTTTTTTTCTAAAGAAAGCTTAATGTTTACCAAACATGTTTCTTTAATGAAGACAAGTCATAATTTAATTTTTAATTCTTTAAAACAGACACAAAAACATTACCTACTAATAGGCCCTAAAGTCTATATTCACCCTATTTCTGTTTTTCTTTGTACAGTGAGGAAAATAAAGATTTTTTTTTTATTCTCTGAGGCATTTGAATATTTTCCTAAATTTATATCTCTGATAAATTTTCAAATTTATCATAATTATGCACAGAAAGATCACAGCCATAGTTTCTTTCAACTATTACAGTATCTTCATAGTATACCCTTCATTGCACGTAGAGACCAGCTTAGCATATAATTTATGTTTTCAAATCTTAATTTGCTTGAAGCTTTCAGAAGTCACTCATTCCACAGTTCCAATTTCTCAACTGGAATTTTTCTAGTTGTGTACCTCTTCATAGTAAAAGCCATTGACAGTCCTTACTGGGCTACAGATTCGTTTTGTTTTGTTTTTTTTAAGTTTTTATTTTAACTCCAATATGGTTAACATACAGTGTTATATCAGTTTCAGGTGTACAATGTAGTGATTCAACACTTCCATACATCACCTGGTGCTCATCACAAGTGTACTCCTTAATCTCCATCACCTATTTCGCCCATGCTCCCACCCACCTCTCCTCTGGTGACCATCAGTTTGCTCTCTAAAGTTAAAAGTCTGTTTCTTGGTTTGTCTCTCTCTCTCTCTCTCTCTCTCTCTCTCTCTCTCTCTCTCTCTCTCTCCCCCTTTGTTCATTTGCTTTGTTTCTTAAATTCCACATATGAGTGAAATCATATGGTATTTGTCTTTCTCCAGCTGACTTATTTCGCTTAGCATTATACTCTCTAGCTCCATTCATGTCATTACAAATGGCAATATTTCATTCTTCTTATGGCTGAGTAATATTCCATTTCATTCATCAATCCATGGACACTTGGGCGGGTTCCACATCTTGGCTATTGTAAATAATGCTGCTATAAACACAGTACATTGCATGTACCCCTTTGAACTAGTGTTTTTGTGTTCTTTGGGTAAATACCTAGTAGTGCAATTACTAGATCATAAAGTAGTTCTATTTTTAACTTTTTGAGGAATCTCCATACTGTTTTCCACAGTGGATGCACCAGTTTTCTTTGCCATCAACAGTGCATGAGTGTATCTTTTTTCCCACAGCCTCATCAACACCTGTTGCTTCTTATGTTATTGATTTTAGCCATTCTAACAGGTGTGAAGTGGTATCTCATTGTAGTTTAAGTTTTAATTTAAATTTAAATTAGTAAATATACAGTGTAATATTCATTTTAAGAGTACAATTTAGTGATTCAACACTTCCATACAGTATTTGGTGCTCATCACAAGTGCCCTCCTTAATCCCCTCACTGTAGTTTTGATTTGCACTTCCCTGATGATAAGTGATGAGAAGCATCTTTTCATGTGTCTATTGGCCAGGTTACAGATTAGATCAATGGAAGAAAACTATGGTCAAGGAAAGATGATAGATACACCTATTAACTTCTCCCAGAAGCTGCTCCTTTCAGAAGTTCCACAGAGAGAGTCATTCAGTATAATCACATTTAAAAAATTATAATGAAAACATGAATAAAGTTTATTGCAACCATGGATTATGAAACACTCAAAATTCTCAAAAGTTATAAATTTATATCTGAAGACTCTCAGAAACAAAGTATATTTAAGTAAAGTATATTGTTGATTAAAGCATATTTGATGTTTAAGTGTTGAAAGAAAAAAGGGAAAGTCAGATGCAAAAAAAAAAAAAACATAAATTCATATCCTATAATATTACACAACCACCTAGGGACCAACAGATTGGGCTACAAACTATGTGAAGAATTTGACTGTCAGTTCTCAGATTCCAATGTGTGTTTCTATGGTGATAAAAACATCATTGTAACTTAAAATAATTCATTTCTACACAAATTGTTAAATGCCTACTATCCGCATAGTGAAAAAAGACACTATATTTTGCCTCTAAGGATTCACAGACTAATAGAAAATAAAGACAAATTCTGATGTTAGGTACACTTTTCTGAAGAAATCCCCAATTCTTCCCATTACTAAATGATGCATGTGCTTCTGTAATTTATAATTACAAACAAGTGATCCCTTTATATTAATAAACAAAAAACCTGCATCCTAATCAGGCACTAATATAAAACTTGCCATTCCCATTTGAGAATGCACACAGGAAAAGGACACTTAACTGCTAAGTGTCACAAACTGGATATTCAGTTTGAAGAATAAGTATTACAAAATGCTTATAAAATATTTTGGTTAGAAAAAACAATCAGGTGGTGAGGCTTCATTTATTCCTCATTAAATTAACAAAAATTAAGTGGCTTCATAACTAAAAAATTACAGAGAATCCTCTGTGTCTGCTATTTTCTTATTCTGAGCAGGTCTCCTACATTATGTCTCCCCTGTTTCAAACATTTAAATAATGAATCATCACCCACTCCAAAAAAGCTCATCAAAAATAGTAACACTAGGAGCGCCTAGATGGCTCAGTTGGTTGGGTGTCCCACTTCAGCTCAGGTCATGATCTCACAGCTCGTAAGTTCAAGCCTCACACTGAGCTCTGTGCTGACAGCTCAAAGCCTGGAGTCTGCCTTGGATTCTGTGTCTCCCTCTCTCTCTGTCCCTCCCTCACTCATGCTCTGACTCTTCTCTCTCTCTCTCCAAAATAAATAAACATTTTTTAAAAAAGGCAGTAACACAAATGACTACCAGTATCTTCTGCAGACAACAGTAGCTAACACTGTCATAAGCAGAATGGATGTGTCCCATAGTCTTCTACACAAGGAGTCTATAACAAATTACTGGACACAAGAATGGAATAGGCAGCACCCTTGTTTGCCCAGATGTTCACTGCCAGGCAAGGGAAAGGCTGAGCAGAGCTTCTTCCTTGTATGCATCTCTGCCATTGTAGTAACTCATAACAACTAGACTATCCTCTTCATAGCCAAACTTCCCCGTGGACTCTAGCTCATTAGAAATGGCTTGATTTACTTTGTGTTGTGCATACAATATGCTTGGCACGGGTAATCATCTTGTATTTGAAGGTTAAAAAAGCTCCCCTCTGATATAATCCAAACACCACATACACAATATGACATATTCTGCAACTAGACAGCAACCTAATGTCCAGTTTAGCAACTATATTCAAAGATAAACTTTCCGAGGCTTCTGGGAAGATGGCGGCGTAGGAGGACGCTGGGCTCACCACGTCCTGTGGGTCACTTAGATTCCACCCACACCTGCCTAAATAACCCAGAAAATCGCCAGAAGACTAGCAGAACGGATTCTCTGGAGCCAAGAGCAGACGAGAGGGAAGACAGTAGGAAGGGTGGAGAGGTGGTGCGTGCTACACGGACTGGCAGGAGGGAGCCGGGGTGGAGGGGCTGCCCGCCGGCCAAGCAGAGCCACCGAGTCTGGCTTGCAAAAGCGGAGGGGCCAGACGGAGTGTGTTCGGACAGCAAGCGGGACTTATGATCTGGAAGGTTATAAGTTAACAGACCTGCACATAGAACAGGAGGGCTGGAGGACAACCGGAGGAAGAGTTGTTGAGCCCTGGACAACAGAGCGCAGCTTGGCAGGGAACAAAGGCGCTCGCCAGCGCCATCTCCCTCACCCATCCCCCAGCCAAAATCCCAAAGGGAATCAGTTCCTGTCAGGGAACTTGCTTGCACCACACAAACACCCAACGCTGTGCTTCTGTGGATCCATCCCTCCAGCGGGTCTGACTCCCTCCTGGTGCTGCAGGGCCCCTCCCGAAGCGGATCTCTGAAGGAAAAGCGAGCTGAGCCTGCCCCTCCAGCCCCTGCGCACCTTGCCCATCCACCCCATCTAACATGCCAGATCCCCAGCACCAAAAGCCTGGCAGTGTGCAAGTAGCCCAGACGGGCCACGCCACCCCATGGTGAATCCCGCCCCTAGGAGAGGGGAAGAGAAGGTACACAACAGTCTGACTGTGGCCCCAGCGGTGGGCTGGGGACAGACATCAGGTCTGACTGCGGCCCTGCCCACCAACGCAAGTTATTCAAGACAGCACAGGGGAAGTGCCCCGCAGTTCCTCACCACTCCAGGGACTATCCGAAATGACAAAATGGAAGAATTCCCCTCAAAAAAACCTCCAGAAAATAATGACAGCTAACGAACTGATCAAAAAGGATTTAACCAATATAACAGAAAGTGAATTTAGAATAATAGCCATAATTAATTGCTGGGCTTGAAAACATATAAAGGACAGCAGAGAACCTCTTGCTACAGAGATCAAGGGACTAAGGAACAGCCAGGAGGAGCTAAAAAATGCTATTAATGAGCTGCAAAATAAAATGGAGATGACCACAGCTCGGATTGAAGAGGCAGAGGAGAGAATAGGTGAACTAGAAGATAAAATCATGGAAAAAGAAGAAGCTGAGAAAAAGAGAGATAAAAAAATCCAGGAGTATGAGGGGAAAATTAGAGAACTAAGTGATGCACTAAAGAGAAATAATCTACTCGTAATTGGTATTCGAGAGGAGGAAGAGAGAGGGAAAGGTGCTGAAGGGGTACTTGAAGAAATAATAGCTGAGAACTTCCCTGAACTGGGGAAGGAAAAAGGCATTGAAATCCAAGAGGCATAGAGAACTCCCTTCAGACGTAACTTGAATCTATCTTCTGCACGACATAGCATAGTGAAACTGGCAAAATACAGGGATAAAGAGAAAATTCTGAAAGCAGCTAGGGATAAATGTGCTCTAACATATAAAGGGAGACCTACAAGACTCGTGACCGATGTCTCTACTGAAACTTGGCAGGCCAGAAAGGAATGGCAGGAGATCTTCAATGTGATGAACAGAAAAAAAATATGCAGCCGAGAATCTTCTACCCAGCAAATCTGTCATTTAGACTAGAAGGAGAGATAAAGGTCTTCCCAAACAAACAAAAACTGAAGGAATTCATCACCACTAAACCAGCCCTACAAGAGATCCTAAGGGGGATCCTGCGAGACAAAGTACCAGAGACATCGCTATAAGCATGAAAACTACAGACATCACAATGACTCTAAACCCATATCTTTCTATAATAACACTGAATGTAAATGGACTAAATGTGCCAACCAAAAGACACAGGGTATCAGAATGGATAAAAAAAACAAGACCCATCTATTTGCGGTCTACAAGAGACTCATTTTAGAGCTGAGGACACCTTCGAATTGAAAGTGAGGGGATGGAGAACTATTTATCATGCTACTGAGAGTCAAAAGAAAGCTTGAGTAGCCATACTTATATGAGACAAACTAGACTTTAAATTAAAGGCTGTAACAAGAGATGAAGAAGGGCATTATACAATAATTACAGGGTCTATCCATCAAGAACTAACAATTATAAATGTCTATGCGTCAAATATGGGAGCCCCCAAATATAAAAAAACAATTACTCACAAACATAAGCAACCTTATTGACAAGAATGTGGTAATTGCAAGGGACTTTAATACCCCACTTACAACAATGGATAGATCATCTAGACACATGGTCAATAAAGAAACAAGGGCCCTGAATGATACATTGGATCAGATGGACTTGACAGATATATTTAGAACTCTGCATCCCAAAGCAACAGAATATACTTTCTTCTCAAGTACACATGGAACATTCTCCAAGACAGATCACATACTGGGTCACAAAACAGCCCTTCATAAGTATACAGGAATTGAGATCATACCATGCATACTTTCAGACCACATTGCTATGAAGCTTGAAATCAACCAGAGGAAAAGTCCGGAAAATCTCCAAAAGCATGGAGTTTAAAGAACACCCTACTAAAGAATGAATGGGTCAACGTCAATTAGAGAAGAAATTTAAAAATATATGGAAACAAACGAAAATGAAAATACAACAATCCAAACGCTTTGGGATGCAGCAAAGGCAGTCCTGAGAGGAAAATACATTGCAATCCAGGCCTATCTCAAGAAACAAGAAAAATCCCAAATACAAAATCTAACAGCACACCTAAAGGAAATAGAAGCAGAGCAGCAAAGACACCCCAAACCCAGCAGAAGAAGAGAAATAATAAAGATCAGAGCAGAAATAAACAATATAGAATCTAAAAAAACTGTAGAGCAGATCAATGAAACCAAGAATAGGTTTTTGGAAAAAAGAAGCAAAATTAATAAACCTCTAGCCAGGCTTCTCAAAAAGAAAAGGGAGATGACCCAAACAGATAAAATCATGAATGAAAATGAAATTATTACAACCAATCCCTCAGAAATACAAGCAATTATCAGGGAATACTATGAAAAATGATATGCCAACAAACTGGACAACCTGGAAGAAATGGACAAATTCCCAACACCCACACACTTCCAAAACTCAAACAGGAAGAAATAGAAAACTTGAACAGACCCATAACCAGCGAAGAAATTGAATGGGTTATCAAAAATCTCCCAACAAATAAGAGTCCAGGACCAGATGGCTTCCCTGGGGAATTCTACCAGACATTTAAAGCAGACATAATACCTATCCTTCTCAAGCTACTCCAAGAAATAGAAAGGGAAGGAAAACTTCCAGACTCATTCTATGAAGCCAGTATTACTTTGATTTTTAAACCAGACAGAGACCCAGTAAAAAAAAAAAAAAAGAGAACTACAGGCCAATATCCCTGATGAATATGGATGCAAAAATTCTCAGTAAGATACTAGCTTAATCAAATTCAACAGCATACAAAAAGAATTATTCACCATGATCAAGTGGGACCGTTCCTGGGATGCAGAGCTGGTTCAACATTCGCAAATCAATCAACATGATACATCGCATTAATAAAAGAAAAGAACCATATGATCCTGTCAATCAATGCAGAAAAAGCATTTGACAAAATTCAGCATCCTTTCTTAATAAAAACCCTCGAGAAAGTCAGGATAGAAGGAACATACTTAAACATAATAAAAGCCATTTACGAAAAGCCCACAGCTAATATCATCCTCAATGGGGGAAAACTGAGAGCTTTCTTCCTGAGAACAGGAACACAACATGGGTGTCCACTCTCACCGCTGTTGTTTAACATAGTGTTGGAAGTTCCAGCATCAGCAATCAGACAACAAAAGGAAATCAAAGGCATCAAAATTGGCAAAGATGAAGTCAAGCTTTCACTTTTTGCAGATGACATGATATTATACATGGAAAACCCGACAGACTCCACCAAAAGTCTGCTAGAACTGATACATGAATTCAGCACAGTCGCAGGATACAAAATCAATGTACAGAAATCAGTTGCATTCTTATACACTAATAATGAAGCAACAGAAAGACAAACAAAGAAACTGATCCCATTCACAGTTGCACCAAGAAGCATAAAATACCTAGGAATAAGTCTAACCAAAGATGTACAAGATCTGTATGCTGAAAACTATAGAAAGGTTATGAAGGAAATTGAAGAAGATATAAAGAAATGGAAAAACATTCCGTGCTCATGAGTTGGAAGAATAAATATTGTGAAAATGTCAATACTACCCAAAGGTATCTACACATTCAATGCAATCCCAATCAAAATTGCACCAGGATTCTTCTTGAAGCTAGAACAAGCAATCCCAAAATTCATATGGAACCACAAAAGGCCCTGAATAGCCAAAGTAATTTTGAAGAAGAAGACCAAAGCAGGAGGTATCACAATCCCAGACTTTATCCTCTACTACAAAGCTGTCATCATCAAGACAGCATGGCATTGGCACAAAAACGGACACATAGACCAATGGAATAGAATAGAAACCCCAGAAGTAGACCCACAAAAGTATGGCCAACTCATCTTTGACAAAGCAGGAAAGAATATCCAATGGAAAAAAGACAGTCTCTTTAACAAATGGTGCTGGGAGAACTGGACAGCAACATGCAGAAGAATGAAACTAGACCACTTTCTTACACCATTCACAAAAATAAACTCAAAATGGATAAAGGACCTGAATGTGTGAAGGAAACCATCAAAACACTAGAGGAGAAAGCAGGAAAAGACCTCTCTGACCTCAGCTGCAGCAATTTCTTACCTGACACATCCCCAAAGGCAAGGGAATTAAAAGCAAAAATGAACTATTGGGACCTCATGAAGATAAAAAGCTTCTGCACAGCAAAGGAAACAATCAACAAAACTAAAAGGCAACCAACGGAATGGGAAAAGATATTTGCAAATGACATAGAGGACAAAGGGCTAGTATCCAAAATCTATAAAGAGCTCACCAAACTCCACACCCAAAAAACAAATAATCGAGTGACGAAATGGGCAGAAAACATGAATAGACACTTCTCTAAAGAAGACATCCGGATGGCCAACAGGCACATGAAAAGATGTTCAACGTCGCTCCTCATCAGGGAAATACAAATCAAAACCACACTCAGATACCACCTCACGCCAGTAAGAGTGGCCAAAATGAGCAAATCAGGAGACTACAGATGCTGGAGAGGATGTGGAGAAATGGGAACACTCTTGCACTGTTGGTGGGAATGCAAACTGGTGCAGCCACTCTGGAAAACATTGTGGAGGTTCCTCAAAAAATTAAAAATAGACCTACCCTATGACCCAGCCGTAGCACTGCTAGAAATTTACCCAAGAGATACAGGAGTACTGATGCATAGGGGCACTTGTACCCCAATGTTTATAGCAGCACTCTCAACAATAGCCAAATTGTGGAAAAAGCCTAAATGTCCATCAACTGATGAATGGATAAAGAAACTGTGGTTTATATACACAATGGAGTACTACATGGCAATGAGAAAGAACGAAATATGGCCGTTTGTAGCAACGTGGATGGAACTGGAGAGTGTGATGCTAAGTGAAATAAGCCATACAGAGAAAAACAGATACCGTATGTTTTCACTCTTATGTGGATCCTGAGAAACTTAACAGAAACCCATGGGGGAGGGGAAGGAAAAAAAAAAGAGGTTAGAGTGGGAGAGAGCCAAAGCATAAGAGACTCTTAAAAACTGAGAACAAACTGAGGGTTGATAGGGGGTGGAAGGGAGGGGAGGGTAGGTGATGGGCATTGAAGAGGGCATCTTTTGGGATGAGCACTAGGTGTTGTATGGAAACCAATTTGACAATAAATTTCATATATTAAAATAAATAAACAAACAAACAAAGATAAACTTTCCAGGTCACCTCAGAAGCTGGCTGCCAGCCTTAGAAACCTCAGTCTCTAGGTGATGTCTTTTTCTCTTCTAGACCTCTTGTGAAATTATCCACGCCTATTTTTTATCATTCTGTAACCTACAGTCTAAATGTTCATCTGAATGCTATCACCATTCTGGATATACAACTAACTGAAAGAGTATTAATGACCTGCCCACCACAACTTCTACCGGAAAAAGAAAAAAAAAAAAAAAAAAAGGAAAGAAGGGCTGGAATGAGTAGGGGCAGGGAGTTGGTAATTTCTTTAATTTCCTAATACCCATGCAGTGAAAAAGAAGAAAGAAACTGAAGGGTAGAAGAAGCCACCTCTTTCATCTCTGCAACTGAACACAAGGCTGGGGTTCAAACAGGTCTTTTCCTCTTCTGTAACCTGTTCTGTGTTCCTCCTGCTGTCAGACAGCACTTCACAGGACCATGGTCTGCTGGGATAAGCCAAGCTTCCCTCCCAATGGAACTGAGCCCTCAGTGGCTATTTCAGGTTGCAGTTCCTTTTATATAATAATAATAATATATATTATTATTATTATATTAATATATAATAATATATATTATTATTATAATTATATATTAATATAATAATAATAATATATATTATTATTATTATTATTATGTTGCAAAAAGCAGGAAGCACTGTCTCTCTTTGGTATGATTAAATAAACTGACCAATATAGTCCTTATCTCTATGTAGTTCTCTAATGGCACAAGGAGCCCCTGAATACCCAGGTAGCTATGTCAGGTTCAAGTTTAGTGGGATTGTTACAAAGTTCTAATTGGGTTTACAGTGTGCACCCATCCTCTGGTCTATATTCATACAGCTAACAAGGTAAAGAGTAGTCATCCATTTGTCCAATTTGTAAACCAGTCCTAACAATGCTGCCTCTTCACTCTCTCTCAAACCCTCCCTCTTGTCCTACCTTCACTGCCACAGCCTTGGTTCAGCTCTTCATCACTTCTCACTGGGGCCATGCACTTAGCACACAGCTCTGTGTGGGACGATTTGCCTGTATTTCTATGAGAGGGTATTTCATAAGCTCCCCTGTGGGCAAGCATCACATCTGACATGACTTTTTCTGCCAGCACATTATAAACTTCCAGGCATATACTCGAAACTCTGAACAAATGTCTGTAGAATGAACGCATCTCTCAGCACTTCCTCCTCTCCCAGGTCTTTTTCCTCCAATCTAGCTTTCACAATGCTACCAAAATTATCTTCCCAAGATATAAATCTGATCACCATATGCCCTTAGCTAAAATCTCTTTATGATACCTAAAAGCCTTCAGGATAACATGCCAACCACCTGCCTGTGCTGCCCCAAGGGAAATCTCCTTAAACTCCATCCCTACCAAAGCAGTTCCCTACATACCATGCTCTCTCCCCCACACCTCCAAAGCTTCATCCAGGCAGTTCCCCCGGTCTAGGATGCCCTTGCTACCTTGACTTCCCAAACTAATGTCTTCATAGTTCAGAATTCAGAGCAAGTGTCAATTTCTCCAGGAAGAATGCCCTAACTCTTCAGTCTGGACTAGATGCTTCTCTGGTCTTCCAAAATACTCCATGCATAGTTTTAGCACAGCATATATCACACTGAATGGTAATGGTCTGTTGACACATACATCTCCCCCACTTAGACTGAAAACTCCATGAAGGCTTGGGTGTATCTCATTCATGTTTGAATTTCTGCTGCCTGACACAGTGTTTGAAATATATTAGTTGTGAAATAAATTGACAAATGAATATAGGAATGAATGAATCATGCTTTTCATGATTTGTCATTTCCACATCCACTGTTCCATTTGATTCTCAATTTAGTCCCATGAAATTAAATGTGCAGATACCAGAGTCCCTATTACACTGATAAGACGACAACAGGGTATCTACCACAAGATTATGCCACTAGTAAATCAAGGATCAAAGTTTCTTTTTTTTTCTAAGATTTTTTTTATTCTTTTATTTTTAAGTACTCTCTACACCCAGTGTGGGGTTCAAACTCACAACCCTGAGATCAAGAGTGTCATGCTCTACCAACTGAACCAGCCAGGTGCCCTGCAAGGATCTAAGTTTCAAGTCCAGGTCTCTCTGGCTTCAAATGCAGTGTTTATAATGTCAATATTTGAGGATGCCTTAGCAGTTCCTCAGCACAGAAATTTAGCCACCTCATGGGCCAAATTGCCTAAAACCTGTTCTGTGCTCTATGAAATATGTGGTTATTCACCTCAACCTACCTGAATTATTCTGAATCTCTTCTTCATTCATACCTAATCAGCACTATGCTGGTTCTGTCTGTAAGTGGCTAACTCAGATGATCACAGCACAGTGCCAAGGACAGCAGAGTTCTATGGTTAGGACATATCTATGAAACTAGGTTGGATTAATTCATCCAACACTATGCACATCTTCTTAACTCACACCAACTTCCTAGCAAACAAAGTCTCCTAGGCAGGCAGAGACTAGTTGAGATAATGTGAATTGATCCTGGCAGATCCAAAATTTGTTCATTGAACCCTACATTTTAAAGTAAATAAGAAAATGAAGCAATTCTAGAAGCCAATCACTCTGCATATTTAGGAAGACAGTGCTACTAAGGCAAAAAGAGAGAGAATTTCCTCCAGCTTTTGAAAGTATTTCCTTAATTTCTAACATCTGTCCATCACTGTTGCAAAGAAAATTAATAGTTATCTTCATGCTTTTAAATTCTCAGTATCGCCTATTGACACCATTGTTTTTCTCTCTCTTTGCTTAAGTCTTTTGTAAACTGGTAGGAGTCTACACACTGCATTTACTAACTTATTCAAAGGAAATTCTAGAAAGTTTTCAAAATAAAAGCTATAGTTACAATAACTCCTATTTATAGAGTCTACTCGATACCAAGAACTGTGGGAGAGGCTAAATATTTGTTGACTCATTTATGAACTCAAAAAACACATAAAGAAGTATTATTTATCCCTTTTTAAATATGTGATAACTAATGTGCTGAGAAGTTATATGGTTCTTTCAATATGCCAGATCTGCTAACTAAAAGAACTTGACTTTGAACAAGTATATCACTATGGCACACAGTAAGTGCTCAATATTTTTGTGTAAATAAGCCAGCTGTGTTTGAACCTGTTTTTACCCTAAGATGTTGAAGCTATTCATAAAAATGATGCTTACTGACACTGCATTAGATTTGACTGTCTAAAATACTTAGTTAAGGAATGTACTTTAGAGGTTTTTTTTTTTTTTTTTTGGTGTTTTTTTTGGAATGTACTTTAGGGTTTAATCACATTACTTTCACCTCAGTGGCCAGTGCACCCTGAATGTTTAATTATGCTACTAGTTTTATACCTAATCAATCTTTTTCATTAAAATCCAGTGAAGCAGACAACTGAGATAATTACTGCAGAATCATCTTAATTAAAAATTTTAGCTTCTAATTAAGAGTCATTGTTTATCTCATCAGGAAACAGGATTCATGACAGGGTTGCCCTATTCATTAAATTTTTTAGCCTTTTTTGAGGTTAGGCATAGCATATGATATTCCTACCTATGTGAGCATTTATGTCTACACCTGCACATATGCTCAAGTATATTTAGGGGTGTTTTAACTGTATCAGAGGAAAATAATTAATAAAAAGCATGAACTCCAATAGAAATTCTGTCAGTGAAACCCTTGATCCGGTATTTATGTCTCAGCTAATTACAAAATGTTCAAAAGTGAATTATTTATACTTCCATTGCTAGTTTGAATACATAATTATATTCACAACTGAACAAAAGCTGCCTTAAAACTTCTTCTCACAAGTTATGAATTTAAAAAAGGACTGTGAACATCCACTCAAGTCTCAGCAGCATAAAGAAATAATTATTATTTCCCTAGACTCCCATTTCTGGAAAATTTCTTTGCACCATGAGAATCATAAGCTAGGACTTCAGAAGTAAGTCACAGTCTCCTTGGGGCATAGGAAGCACCATCCAACCAGATGGTAAATACAGCCATGATACCTTGTCCCTTGAGAGATGCAGCTTCATTACTCACTGCAGCTGCACACAGCCTCCAAGTGCACGTGTATTGTTATATAAGTCATAACCATACGCTGGCAAATGCTTTAAGTCACTATCCTTCGTTTTGACAGTACAAGACCATTCTTAAAATTTCACAATGGTAATTCCTGAATCCACTGCTCTATTAAGCTTGGGTAAAATTAATCACTGGAATTAGGCTTAAGGATAATTTAAATGTTATGCATATAAACCACACTAAAAGTTCCTATGTGGAACTATTTATAAGCCAAATGGCTTCCATCAGCTATGACAATGACAAGCACGGCCTCTCACAGAATCAAAGTCGACAACAAGCAGTCAAATATTTTAAGCTTACATGGAAAAATCCTACTCAATTTTTCATGCTAGCAGTTAGTTGACATAAAAGGTATGGAGAAGGGGGGTGGGTAGGTAGAGGCAAGAAATAAAGTTCAATTCATCTACAATAAAAGTTTTAAAACTGTCCTCAGAGGAGGAAAGATGTAGGAATTTGGGGAAGTGACAACCTACCCACCCTGCAACAACCAAGTGTTTTCTTTCTCTCCCAACAACTTATATTGCTCTCCAAGAACAGTGAACACTACAGCTTTCTAATGAAGTAAGCAAATACTGGCTTTGCACTTACTCTTGGACAAGGGACACAGGATGATCTTTAAGTGTGCGGCATCCTCCTAAATGACTTCAAAAATCCTTTCAAACTGGAAAGGGGACTAGAGTCGAAGGTTAAAATTAAAACTTTCCTTGAAGAAGTCTTGGAAGTAATTCATGTTCTCAGGATGAAGAAAAAAAAAAAAAAGATGGAGGTAGAAGAGAATTATAGTCTAGGGTGGGATTTTTCCCCCAAAGTTACTAAACATACCTGATTATATTATACCAGTCTCCCTTGCTATGAAGCCTTATTTCTCTAACATAAACAAAAAGCATAAGCTTAAATATGCATACAAGCCAGACTTCCAAATGAATACCAGCATTCAGATTTTTACACACATTCAAAGGTGCATTTTCTTCTGGGAATAATTGGCACATAGTTCTAGATGCTTTCTCTTACAGAAAATAACAAACACTACTTAGCATCCATTTTGCCAGTGTAAGCAATGGGCACTTTAAATCCTGTCTGCTGCATCATGGCTCACTGTTATTACAGCCAATGCCTCACCTGGACTTGTACTGTATATTGATGCTGAAAGAATCCATTCAGAGAAATTACTGACTGGCAGCAGATGAGCTGATAAGGAGAGAGCATCATTATTTTCCAAAACGGTCAATACAGGGTGCTGTAAATTAAAAATATAACCAAGGAATGTTTCACAAATGTAGCACATTTTATAGCAAAGGGGCTGATGAATAATGTGCCTCTGGAGACCATGCACTTTTCTTTCCCTGCACTGACTGTGACATACAGGACAGTGTTATGTTACTGGAAGCATCTGGCTACCAGGGTTAATTGGCTTATAAATTCTTCTGGCAGCAGAATACTGATGGCTTGATAAATGGATTATTAAAATAAAGGAGCAAAAGGGCATAACAAGTAAGATTCTCAGAAAGGTGTTGAGGCTTCTAAATCCTTACTCAGCTGTTATGGAAGGATAAGGATAACTATCATTAGAGTTATAATTTCTTGAGTAGTTACTATGTTCCAAATACTGGATTTACATACTATGATGGTTAACTTTATGTGTCAACTTGACTGGATCACAGGGTCTGCAGGTATTTAGCTAAGCATTATTTCTGGGTGTGTCTATAAGAGTGCTTCCAGAAGAAAATTATCATTTGAATCGTTGGACTCAGTAAGCAGATGGCCCTCCCCAATCTGGGTGGGCATCATCCAATCCACTGAGGACCTCAATAGATCAAGAAGGTGCAACACCCAAAAAACAAATAACCCAATTTAAAAATGGGCGGAAGACATGAACTGGCATTTCTCCAAAGAAGACATACAGATGGTCAACAGATACATGAGAAGATGTTCAACATCACTCATCATCAGGGAAATGCAAATCAAAACTATAATGAGGTATCATCTCACACCAGTCAGAATGCCTGAAATCAACAACACAAGAGAAAAACAGATGTTGGTGAAGATGTACAGAAAAAAGAACACTCATGTACTATTGGCGGGAATGAAAACCGGTGTAGCCACTGTGGAAAGCAGTGTGGAGTTTCCTTAAAAAGTTAAAAATAAAACTACCATATGATCTAGTACTCACACCACTGGGTATTTGCCCAAAGAATACAAAAACACTAATTCAAAGGGATACATGCAGCCCTATGTTTACAGCAACATTATTTACAATAGCCAAGATATGAAAGAAGCCCAAGTGTTCATGTATTGATGAAAGGATAAAGAGCATGTGGTACATTAGGACACTTGGTGGGCTCAGTCAGTTAAGCATCTGACTCTTGATTTCAGCTCAGGTCATGATCTCGCAGTTCATGAGTTTGAGCCCTGAGTCAGGATTCTCTCTCGGCTTAAAAATTCTTCTCTCTCCCTCTCTCTCTATCTCTCTCTCTGTCTCTCTCTCTGTCTCTCAAAATAAATAAATAAAGTTAAAAAAAGAGGATGTGGTATATACATACAATTGAATATAAAAAAGAATGAAATCTTTCCATTTACAATGACATGGATGGCACTAGAGAGTATAATGCTAAGTGAAATAAGTCAGTCTGAGAAAGAAAAATACCATATGATTTCACTCACAAATGAGTGAAAGGAAAAAAGAGAGACAGAGACAGAGACAGAGACAGAGAGAGACACAGGGAGAGAAAGAGAAGCCAAGAAACAGACTCTTAACTACAAAGAAGAAACTGATGGTTACCAGAGAGGGGAGGTGGGTGGGGGCATGGGTGAAAATAAGTACCACTCAATAATGTACAAAATTGTTGAATCACTACATTATACACCTAAAACTAATATAACAGTGTATGGTAACTGTACTGGAATTTAAATTAAAAACTTATTTAAGAAATAGATGAAGAAGGTGGAAAGGAAAGAATTTGGCCTTTCCTGACTGCTTGCTTGAACTGGAACATGGATCTTCTCCTGCCTTCAATGTTCCTCATTCTCAATCCTTCAGACTGGACTGAATTTATACCACTGTCTTTACTGGGTCTCCAGCTTGCAGACAGCAGATCATCGAACTTCTTAGTCTCTATAACTGTATGAACCAATTCCTTACAATAAATTTCTTCCTAGATATATCCTATTTCTTCTGTATTTCTAGAAAACCCTAATACACACACATCCCCTTATTTAATTTATGAAGAATATCCCTGTGAATCAGATATTATGATTCGCATTTTATAGATAAACTCCATATTCTTAATCACTTTGCTCCACTGAGTCTGATAATCAGAATATCTTGTAATATAAAAAAATACAGTTTTTTTAGAAGGCAAGGATTTGTAATTGTCAATACAGAAGCTAAAAAAAAAAACTATTAAGGAAAAAAAAACAGGAGGCACTTAATTCCATTTTTTAAAAATAACCCAATAGCAAAAGAAAGAAAGAAAGAAAGAAAGAAAGAAAGAAAGAGAGAGAGAGAGAGAGAGAGAGAGAGAGAGAGAGAAAGAAAGAAAGAAAGAAAGAAAGAAAGAAAGAAAGAAAGAAAGAAAGAAAGAAAGAAAGAAAGAAAGAAAGAAAAGGAAAGGAAAGAAAACTATTCATAGGATAAATTTCACTAACTTAGGCTGAAATGCAAAGTAAAACAATTTTTGTGAGTTTCACATTATGCTTTTAGAACCATTGATGTTGGCAAGCATGACTTGATCAGATATTTTTCAAAGCATTTCATAAATAATGTAAAAATACCACAAAGCACATGTAATGGAAAAACAAAATAAGTTGCAATTATTTTGTTTGTAAATATTATATTTATCTATCTGTACCTTCAATTGTGAAACAAAACAATTTATTTCAAAAAGAGTGGAGACCTTCAGCCAACATGATGTAAGTTTCATGTTCACAAAATGGTAAAATTACCCTAGAGAACTCAGCAATTTGTAACAATTTTGTAACTTCTTTTTATATACCAGAAAGAGAGGAGATGGATAGTTGGATGGATGGAGAGATAGATGAGAGACGGAACAATTAAAGGAATTTTCACTTACAAGCAAACATTAGAATTTTTGATCCTTAAAAGTTACCTATTCTTAATTCCCCAAACACAATTTATCCCCTACAGGAAAAGTAGACATTATTTAGCTTAATAGTTTCCTGTTGCTGCTGTAACAAATTATGACATAACAACAACACAAATGTATTATCTTACAGTTCTGGAGATCAGAAGTCCAAAATGGGTTTTATGAGCTAATTCAAAGTTTTGGCAGACCTGCATTCTTTCTGGAGGCTCTGGGAAACAGTCCACTTCCTTTCCTTTTCCAGCTTATAGAGGCTGCCTGCATTCCTTGCCTATGGCCCTGTCCTCCAGCCTCAGAGAACATCACTTCAACCTACGCTTCCAACATCACATCTCCATTTCTAACTCTGACCCTCCTGCCTTCTTATTATAAGAACCCATACGATTACGATTATGTTGGGCCTACCTGGGTAATCTGGGCTACTTTTCCCATCTCAAGATCCTTAACTCCATCTACAAAGCTCCTTTTGCCATGGAAGCTAACATATTCACAAAGTCTGTGGATTGGGGGACATGGACATCTCTGGGGAGCCATGATTTTGTCTGCCCCAAACTTTCTGTTAGACAACTATCACAGCTCACTGGGGAGAAGGAGGGGAGCAAGGACCTTCTTTATCTAAGGAAGTAACATATTACTAATCATAAAGGTAGCCAAAGGAAGCTAGACCTAAGGGATCTCCCCTAGAGATATTTACTCATTTGGTGATCTCCCAGTTTAAGTCTTAAATACCATGTACATGCCAAGGATTCGAAAATTACTTCTCCTGATCAGATTCTGTAACCAACTACCTGCTCAGCACACCCACCTGGATGTCGAGTAGGCACCTCTGACTCAGTATATCTAAAATTGAGCTCCTCGTTCCCTCTCTTCCAAACCTGCTTCTCTTACAGTCTTCCCTACCTCCATTAAGAGCAAATTTCTCCTTCTAGTTTTTCCATTAGATGTGCTTTGTGGTACATAAACAATTATGTACTAGACACTGTTTTAAGACAAAAACCTTAAAATTATCCTTGCCTCCTTTATTACTATCACAGCCTACATCCAGTCCATCAGCAAATCCTGTCAGCATTCCATTCAAAATATATCCAGAGTCCCGTATCTTCGCCTGTCCCCACCCAGATCCAAGCCACTGACATCACTCTCCTGTGTTCTTTCAGTAATCTACTAACTGGTCACCTTCCCTTTCCCCTTTCCCCTTTCCCCCTATGGCCTATTCTCAACATGGCAGCCAGCATAGCCTTGATAAAACCTGAGTGCGGTGGATGTTAAGGGGTACCACCAAGATGCCCCCTTCAGAACTGAACTACTTCTGATGCCAGTAGGCTGAAGCATTGGCTGACAATGGCTTACAGCTGAGTCTCCTCTTAGACTTGCCCTTATCCAACAGGAGCTGCCTCATTGAAGTTTTGACCTTCCCTTAAGGCATAAACAATGACTCATCAATGTGGAGATGCAAAAGCTCCACCTCTTTTCCTCAACTTCAGACAAATCTAAAGGGCCATGCCAGCTGCAGGACTCCCTGTGGATCAGCTGAGGCCTCTGCTGCAATTGTATCCCATTTCAGCTCTTCCCTTGTCCAGTCCTGCTCCCCAACTCCCTCAGAGGTGTTGCTTCTGAGAACATTTCCAAAATAAATCAACTAAGTACAACTATGCATCTCTGAGCCTGTTTCCAGGAGAACTAGACTTAAGACATTAAATCAGATCACATCATTTCTCTGATCAAAAACCTCCAATTACTCTCCATTTCATATAAAAGCCAGTGTCCTTACAATGGCCTAAAGGTCTTAAGTGAAATGGCCTCTGTTGCTTCATCTCCTACTACTCTTGTCCGTAGTAGGACACTGGCTGTTCCCTTTTCTGGAAAGTTCTTCCTCTACCAATCCACACTGTTTACTCACCTCTATCTTTACTGAAATGACATTTTCCTAGAGAAGCCTTTCCTGACCATCCTATGACACTAGAATTGCCCTGCACTCCTGCACTCCATACCCTACTTTGTCCTTCTCCATAGCACTCATCCTAATATATGCTGTAAGACACTATTTACGATATGTATTATCTAGCTGATCTCACCAGGAAGTATTTTGTGTCTGTCTCTTTCATTTGCTGCTGTATCTTCTATGCTTCAAACAGTGTCTAGTACATAATTGGCCTTCAAAATACTTGTTGAATGAATGAATGAATGAATGGGTGCCAACTGTGTGCCAGACACCTCTCTGGGTTTATTTGCATATATTATGTCATTTCATACTTACAACAACCCTGAGAGAAAAGTAGTAGGATATCCATTTTTCAACTGAGAAAACAGTCTCAGATAATCACACCAGAATATCACATACAGAAGTGATAAAGCCCAGATGTAAAGCCCCGTTGGTCTAAACGTAAAGCCATAATCTTTCCACTATACTAGGCATTCAGGTACACACTTTGAGCACATAAGGATCACTACCTGATTCACTCAGAGAACCTGTCCCACTGCAGCTACATTACTCTCTTCCCAAACAAATGTAATCTCCACTGAAAAGACAATTTTAAGAAAGAGATAGAGAAACTGAGTGAGACTGAAAGCATGATTGTCCATTTTATAAATGTCCATGTGTTTACTGTTACTGTAGGTGTTAGACAAAATATTTAAAATTTCTAGCTTTGTAGTAATTGCTGTTGTATGTGCCCACAAAAGACTAATTAACATGCAGATTACTTCTTGCACACGCCAGAACCTTCCCCAAAGCTAATTACATTGTTAGTAGCACTTGAACCAGTAGGGGGCAGGCAAGGGGTGCATGTGCAGACAGAAAACAAAAGTCTGGGTTTTGTATCTGAATTAATGGGAAAGAATAACTCTCTTTCTCCCACTTAGGGAAAGAAAGCTCTATAAAGGAAGTAGGATTACAAGAGCTTTCTGAACTCGAGAGGAGGAAGTTTAGCAAGTTGACACTATGGTCTTATTCAGTGCTCAACACCCATTAACTTCAGAGAAAGCTTCTAGCCTGGATCAGCTGGGCAGGATGCAATGCAAATGGGAAATGAGCCTGACCCCACCACAAAAACCTTTACCTCCATACACATGTGGGTCTGATGGAATCCACTGACATAAAAGGAAGGTGAGAAAGCTCTAAATTGGCTTTTACCATCTAAGGATGTTCACACACAAAGCATGCATTGTACTCACTAATGAAAGACATGTGCTAGAGTGGTTACACATTGCAACTGAATGAAAACTAATGACATGAAACAGCCACAGTGCCTCTAGACTGACCCCTGTAAAACCTCAGGCCCGACTTGTAACAGGCAGAGCTAAACCAATTTATCACTGAATTATGCATCATTTAATAAAGACTGGTGTGACTCAACCTTCCACAAATGCTAAAAGCTTGAGGAAATGGCAACCAAAGTCCCCTTGTCCTTTGCCCAAGCTCATCTTTAACCCTTCAGTGACTGATGGACTGACTGAAGTAAAAGTTGAAACCTTATAAACTATACTGTAGTCTGACCTTGTGGTTCCTGGGGTCACTTACTTGAAAAGTACTACTCTGGCAGAGTTAACTCCTGTTTCTGTAGTTCAGTGGAGTGTGAATTAAGTGAAAAGGAGGAGTTCTCCTCTTTGAACCATGACTGGCATTTTGAAACTGTAGTTCAAAGTACGTTTCCATCTGCCAAAAGCCAGCGTTGATTTTACTTGTGAAATTTATAGAGTTATTATCAAAATATATTTTAATTTAAATAAAAATGAATCCTATAGGCTTTTAGGCTCTGCCCATAGTTTTACATTTTCAAAAAAAAAATCCTGTTAACTCTATCATTGTCATAGAAACAACAACAAAAAAATCAATGCATTACAGGAAGATGTTTCAATAGGAGTGAATCATGCAGGGCTGAGACTAGGGACATCCACATCAATTTTAGACCACTGGAGATAAATGATTTTAGCAAAACTGCAGCTGAAGTCAAGGAAATCATAGCAATTTCTACCATCAGTCCCATACAGAAGCTTTTTAGTAATAGTCAAAGAATATAGTTAGATATACTCTAGAAAGATAAGAAACTTCCCAAAATCTTTCCTTATTTTATTTCTCTTTTCAGGTGTACAATCATTTTTTATGAGAATAAATTTCTACCACTTTAGGAATGTTTTGGTGCCTTGAAGTCTTATAAAGCTTTTTTTTTTCTTGACAATGCACCAAAGATCATGTTTCTCTTTAAGTGAACCGAAAAAAGTGGATGAAGCCAAAATACATTTATTATTAAGTTCAGCAGCCATATATTTTGCTGAAGACTGTAGCACTTGCACTGCTCCTTCATCTGGGAAGACACTCTATTAAAAATCTGCCCATGTGCTTTTGCATTTCATTCCTTCTTTTTCTTCCACCAAGATAATGAAAGCATCAAGAGTCTCTGCAATATTGGATAAAGAAAATCAAAAGGAGCATTCACAGCCCAGAAAACTGTTACCAATTATTAAGAGTTTGTTATTAACTTTTATTTTTCTTGAAGTGCTTTATTATTTAAGATGTTTCAGACTAGAAAGAAATATCTGGGATGAGAGAAAGAAAGCATTCTAAGCACTTCACATGTATTAACTCAATAAGTACTCAGAACAATGTTATAATAAAGATCCTATTATTATCCCCATCTCACAGCTGAAGAAACCAAGGCACAGAGAGGTAATTACCCAAGGTCATTAGCTGTAAGTGGTGGAGACCAGATTCAAATCAAGACAACCATACTCCAGAGCCCATGCACTTATTCACTTCGTACTATCTTCAGAAAGCCAGTGAGAACAACCTGAAGCTTTAGTTTTAATATAAACCAAAAAAAATTATTCAGCCTCTGTTGTATTATTAAGGTCCCAACAGGTGAGATTATGCATCTCAGTGAATTTCTCTCAAGTAAAATAATGTAGATCCCAAATTCACTTCAAAATGTTATACAAATGTTAATCTTTTTCTAGGGTAAAGGTGGTTAATTTCTGTTAAAAAGACAAAAACATCATAATGAGAAAAGCCAGGATGAGATGTTCAATCTTTTAGCTTCATTATTTTCAAGGTTTAGTTTCATGTTTCAAAATCACCACATCAGAAATTCTCAAAGCAGACAGCCCCAAAGCAGATTTTGAGTATCTCCATCCCAATCATATTTGGGAGGTAAGCAACACACAAATTAGAAGTCTAGCAAACAAAAATAAAAAACAAACCATGTTCTTCAGCAAAAATTGAGTAAATCCTAAGCTAATCATTTCAAAATTCAAATGTCTACCTTTAAAAATCAGCAAAATGGAAACAAAACAAAATTTGGCAGGAATATGGATCCTCTCTTTCCAGTCTGTTCTATGATTCAGCCCAAGTTTTCCCCTCCCATTTTTGGATGTTTGACCACCTAGCAGCTTTGATTTGCATCTTCCATGATTTGAAAGGACCTTACACATCTCTTAAGCATTTTGATTGTTTACATGGAAATTTTGAAATCAATATCTCCAGAGACTCTTGAGAAACCTGAAGGGAAAAAAACTTAAAATCAACCTCTAAAAACCAAATTCCAGAGTAAAATAACAAAGTCAAGAGCACCAAACAAGTAGAGAGATGATCATCCTCTACAGTAAATATTACTTTCTTTGAACATTTTGCCCTCTGTTATTACAAACAACAAAACATACGCACATACGTGTGTGTGTGCGTGCGCGTGTGCATGCACGCACAACCACATTCTTTTCAAAGGATTTGCCTTTGGTAGAAAAGAGTAAGGATCCTACTGAAGGCCTTGGATCATGAAGGAAGTAGGTGAGTGACCACTCTATTGGCTTCTGTTTGGTGTCTGAAGATGATCCAGAAATAATACTGATGGATCCATCTCTCTCCAAGGTGCTGGAGGCCTGCACCAGTCTGTTCTTTCTTTTACCTTCTTCTGATCCAGTGTGGTGCTCTGCACCTCACAGGAGACTGATTACTGTTGACTGGTTTATATTGTCAGGCAGAGTTATAGAGAAATTTGAAAGTTAATGAACAATTTAATTCTCCAGAGGATGTCTGAATCATCTGGAGAATTTCGGTAGTATAGACATGACAGCTGTGATATACGTAATTTCACAAAACACCGGGGGTACCTGAGAGCCATTTCTTATCACCCAAATCACTTTAGAATGAATCTTGACAATGATCAGCAATGATACATTATGAGTGGCATGCCAATAGAAGCCCAAATGTGAGATATCAACCATGAGCTAATGTTTCTCTGATAGGCATGATTCAAAGATAGACCATTATGGCCTTCAACTACCCATAAAGATCCATTTTATAAAATACTATTATTATTTAATTATGAATGTGGCAGTAGGCTCCAGGTTTTTACATATGCCCTGAAGCTATCACTAAAATATTTCAGATAATATAAAAGCATGTACCTGTGTAAATGCTAATAATAACAATACCATGGCAGAGCAGAGCAGAAAGTTAAAAAAATAGAGCAGAACTGTGCGTGGGGGCTCTGGTAATTGGAAGAGTCAATGGCCATATGATTCAAGAAAATAGTCTCCCTCGAGAAGGAGACTGATTGTCCTGCATTTATACAGCAGCTAACCAACACTAAGCACACTTTCCTTTGCATATTATTGGTGCCAGCCCGATGAGGCAGAAAATTGCATCGTGTCATTTAATTTCCCAATCTTTGTTTTCATTGTATTAATCTTTTGGCTTTGCTTCACTTTATAATTTGAAGGCTCAGCAAGAAGCAAACCAAATGGAAATTCAGCTTACTTTCATGTCTAGCTGAATGTGTTTGGTGCAGTTTCCAAAAGTTTAATTCTACGTAATACTGTCCATGAATAATAATAGGCTTCTTCTGCATGCAGACTTATTAGTGTTTATTAAGGGTTGCCTTAAAGTTTCTGGGAAATGTGCCCAAAAGTCAGTCACCAAAACATGATTAACAAATTGGTTACAGAAGGAGAACAGATAATTTTTAAAAACAGAAGTATATCATCCTGTCAAGAAATAAGAACTAAAACCCTCAAAAATGGATTTAACCTAAGTGAGCTTATCTTTTCTTTCTTTCTTCCTTCTTTCCTTTATCTTCCTTCCTTCTTCCCTTTCAGTTATTCCAATAAAGAAAATAAAAGGAAGTATATATAAAACAATGTAGATGATTCAGATTCCAGAGAGCTGCACAAGAAATTAGTATCTTACAATATAAATAAAAGGCATTCACAGTTTTCAGGGGGTGACAGTGGTATCTAGAACTTTGAATTGCTTGGACTTTGGAGTCAGACCAACCTGGCTTCATTTCCTGCCATCTCCTTCTCTACTTTCCAGCTATGTGTGTTTTGATGAGTTGTTTAACCTCCCCAAGCTTCACTCCCATGTCTATAAAATAGTGAATCTATAAGGAGTATCTGGCAGGGTTGTTACGAAAAGTGAATACGAAGTGTGTATAAACACCTAGCGCTGTACCTGGCATCTAAGACACCCTCGATGGGGGCCATGTGACATTGCTGTAGGGGCTGCTCACTGTTGCTACCACTGTCATCAATGTGTACTCAATAAAAGTGAATGAAAGGGTGTAAACATCAGCCAGGTCACGTTGCTTACCTCTACCACAATAACTCCAATGTCACAAATATTGCATTTGAGAATACTGAGCTTTGAAGACGGAGTTCCCTTTTCCTCCTGACTTGTGTTATTTGTAATGATGGCAAGCTTGCAATATATAACTGACCTTAAAACCGGAATATACCTTCTATATAGCTTTTTCATTGTTATAAATGTTATTATTCAACCTATCCACTTCACCAAAGATGTTCAACTACTAATTTTTTCATGTTTGTGGGTCAATCTAAAATATGGCTTATAATGAGGCATAAATTAAAAAAAATACCCGAGAACCAAGGAGGAATGCATGAAATCACATTTGGAGTAGACAGTGGGTCACTCAGCTTCTCAGATCTCATAATCCTTAAGTCCCTCTTTAAGGCAACATTTTAAGAAGTCCAGTGGGTCTTACAAACATGAGTAAGAAGAAAATAAATGGAGAGAGAAATTTACTACACTTCCTCAAATCAAAGTAATGTTCAGATGAAAATCCCTTTCTAGTTTAAATTATCTAGTTCTTTCCTGATCACCAATTCCTTTGATAGATCTCGATTCATGTGACACACCAGCCAAGGCAGGTATTTTTGAGTCCACTCCAAAGATGAGAAAAACTGAGGATGGGGAAGGTTATGTGACATGTCCAAAGCTATATAACTACTAAGTGGCAGATTTGAGGCTTGAATTAAGGCCATCTGAGTCCAAATTCAGTGCTCACACATCACACTGGTGCCTAACACTTCACAGCTTAAAACCCTTGCCATCTCTATTCTGAGGAAAATGCAGTGATTCAAGAAATACACTGAATATCCATAGAAATGGACCAGTAAAGGTTACTTTCTTAAGAAGAACATCAACTTTGACTTGTTTGTTTTTAAAGAATATATCACTTGAGAAGAGACAGGTTAGAATTTTGCTGTGTTTACTTTTGTTAACTTCCCTTTTTAAAAAAATGCTGCATCACATCTTTTTATTTTAGCTCAAAAGAATGGAAATACTGTTTTCTCATTTTCCTCAGATTCCCATCATGCTATTTGTGCCAACCAATCCATCACAAATTGTAGAAATGACATCCCTCCCCGAGCTGAACTCCCCAGGCATCCACAAGTAGTAACTAAAAGACCCTGGGCTTCTGGTGACATAGACTTCACTTTTTCAAGAGTCCCTGGAAATAATGTAAAATTACAAGAATCTGCACTACTAGTCAGCTCAAAATACCTGCTAAGTTTGTTACTATACATTCATCTCAAAGTGAGTCATCACTGTTATAAAATGAATTGGCTTTATATAAATGTCAGTTCTGGGTTATATTTGTCAAGAAACTCAACCTGTTTCTAATACCTTGTTTGAAATCAGAGGATGGATGAGCTTCTGTCATACAGTATGACATGGTATAAATTTATCGAGCCTATTTTTGCCCAGCGATGGAGGTGCCTTAGGAAGTTAATTACCAGCACTTTGTGCTAACTGACAAGCAACTTCTTAGCTCCATGAATGCTATCCCAAATAGTTAATCAGGACAAGCAAATTTTATATATATATATATATATATCTTTTTATATATATATAAAAAGATCATTATGAGTTCTGTAGCTAATGTTTAAGGTTGTTCTTTAATGCTATTACCAATTGCCTTTTCAATTTTTCCCCAAGATTTTTTAACTGTTAAGGTATCTTTTATTAGCTCAATTCATTTCCTATTAGTCTTGGAATTTAACAAGGCTTCATGGCAAAGCAGGTCTGGAAGAAATCTTATTAACTTTCCCTCAAGATAATAAGTCCCATATGGAATAAACAAAGAAATCCAACTCCCAAAAGACAGAAGTCATTAGAGTCAATGGAGGGTTAATGTGGTTTTTAATAGGAGACCCATTACAATTCTCAGGCCCCATAAAGTTGGTACCACACTGGGCATCTATTTAAATATAATCAGAGTGGTTCCATTATTATCCTCCCCTAAGGAAAAAGTAACATCTTTCTCCCTATAGGCTCAGATTTTTCTCAGGGAATTATATAAGGTCTGTCATCTCTTTTCATATAAATAAACAAGACACTGTGTTTCCTGAAAATTTTTCACTAATTAAAAAAACCTTTATTCCATTGCTCGTCATAAAATGAATTTGAATTGGGAATTAAAGTAAGTGGCTCTAGTGTGAAAATTAGTAAAATTGATTTTTACTAATCACTTAGTAAAAATTAGTGAAAATTAGTAAAATTGATATTTTATATAATTTTGTATCAGGTATGAATGCATGTAATACATAAAAATATGTTTTCTACCATAATTATTGCTGAATATTCCATACTTCATCTATAGCCTCCTCTGGAAAGCATCAAGCCTAGGAAGAAAAGAATGATGACACAATTCAAATAACTAACTCAGAAAACTAAGAATAATTTCCATCATTGAAATTGCGTGAAAAAATAAAGATCACCATTTGGCAGGGCCTCAGGAGAGTAAGGTACAGTCAAAGAAAATTTATATTTGGAATGATAGGACAAATTTTAGTTTGGGATTAAGAAAACCTCGCCTTAGATACCCTAACTGGAAGAGTGACTTTGGCCAGATCATTTCACTTATAAATGCTTTTATTTCCTTGTCTGTAAAATGAATTATTAGAAATGATCAGGGACAACAAATAGATATCATCTGAAGCCCCATAAATACTAAACTAGTAGGGGAAGTCTGGAGGACAGATTGAACCCAGCTCAGCAGGAAACAAAGTTCAATTAGTAATATCTGCCAAGGAAGGGGAAGGTGGGGGCATGTGAGCATAAATTTACCATCACCAGATTAAAGGATTCCTAAAAATTCTCTTTCAAATTCTCACATTATTTGATTCTATTAAACTATTACCTAGAAGAAATTTCTTTTCTTTTCCAGTATTTTTACTTGCTAAAAAGAAATGTCCATCTCAACTCAAAGCAGAAAGATGTGAGTCACTAACTTTGGAAATATTGAACAGTAAGATGCCCAATTTGACAAAAGACAGACTCAAAATAAAGAAAATGTGGAAGGAAAGTTGGGCTCAGTGGGCCTAAAGATTCCCTATGAGTCTGAGAAGTTTCTAGATGGAAAAGAGCACTGTTACTCCAACTTGCCCTCCCTCACAGACTAACAGGCAAACACCAAATTAACTCCATAAAACTAGAAAATTGTTTAAGTTGGTAAAGATTTCCCTGGAAATGATCCATTTCCCCCCAATCCAATGACATAGCAATATTCATTGCTTATAATGAAGGATAAAGACTGGATAATGCAGATTAAAGTATTGCCAACTTCAAGGTTTACCAGTAAGCTGATTTGCAAGACAACAATATTTCATATAATGTGCTGTAATGTTATATATCAATGTTTAATAAGCACTTCATAAGTTTTGGCAAGCAAATGAGAAATGGATTACCACAGAGAAGTGATGAAATATTTATAATGCACAATAGCTACTATTACATTGTAGCTGTTCAAGAAATCTTAATAGTAAATTGAATGGAAATATAATACTGTAATGGATGTGGAAGTGTTCAATCGGCCATTTATAATGAAATATGAAAGTGTTTAAAGAGAGTAAATACATTTGTAATGGTTTTTGATTAGCTATAACTATATATGGTTCAACCATCCATTATGAATAGTGTGCAGATATTATGATGGTGTATAATATTAGAATAAAGTGGCAGCCTTGGAGAAATTTGTTACGAATCTTTAGTAAATGTCAATAATTAAATCCATAGCATTACTTTGGAGAAAATTCTTTTACCTACCATACTTTCCTAAGAATTTTAAATTATATTTCTTTAGTAAGTGCTCCTTATTTGTGGTTAGTGGCACAGTTTTTCATTTTTTATAAATCATAAAATTGACCTCTGTTTTTGTTCATATAAGACTTTCTATTTATAGTAAATGGGCCAAAAACAACAAGGAATTATATCATACACACACACACACACACACACACACACACACACACACACACACTACCAGGAAAGAAAATATTCTCTAAAATTAAGACAATTGTATAGAATTACCAAAAAACTCCAGTCTCTGTACTGTTAATACAATTACTGTATCTCAAACAGCCCTTCGTTCCTTCAACAAACCCTTCATCACACCTCTGTTTAACACCCTTAAATAGCTTTCCGGTTGCCATAGGAAACAGACAACAGTCCCTACTAGACCTACAGAGTATGCCAAAGCTCTTGTACACCCAGCCACCTCATACTCCATTCTGGTTCTCTAAGTTCCAGCTGCACCTGCCTCCTTTTGAGGCCTCAAAATAAGTCCATCTAGTTCTTGTCTCAGATGCTTTACATATATTCCCTCTGCCTGAAACACCTCTCCTGCCCCACAGCCCCATTCGTGCTTCAGAGCTCAGCTCCTTCATCACTCCCCACATGCTGGGTCAGGCTCTCCTACGAGGTTCTCATGGCACTCTCTACTTCTCTAATTATCCCCTTGTCACAATCAGAATTAAACAATTAATCGTGTCTGTAAGTTGTCTCACATCTAACTCTTCTACAAGAATGTAAATTCCATGAGGGAAGGGACTGTGAATCTCTTATGTCTCAATTGTCTCCAACCTTGGGAAAGTATCTTGCACATAACAATGTTCAATGAACATTCAAAGAATATTAATGGGTATATAAACAAAAAGCCCACTCACAGACATTGTGTTAGTTACCAAGAAGACAGGAACAAGGTAGAACCCAAAATTACTTCTGGGGCCCCTGGGTGGCTCAGTCAATTAAGCATCTGACTCTTGGTTTAAGCTCAGGTCATGATCTCTTGGCTTGTGAGATCAATTCCCATATCAGGCTCTGAGCTGACAGCACAGAGTCTGCTTGGGATTCTGTCTCCCTCTCTCTCTGCCCCTCCCCTCCTCAAAAATAAATAAATAAACATTAAAAAAATTACTTCATTAATTCTGATCTTGGTCTTATGGAAGCCAACTGCTGTAATCAGATCAGAATATTATTCATAAGTTCAGATATTTTTTTTTAGGCTTGTAAAGTGTTCCTGCCAGCAGATTGCAACTCAGAACCTGTGATATTTTTACCTAACTCTTTCACTTGCTTATTTAGATCCTGTCTCAGGATCTGGCCTATTTTATCTATCTTTGATTCTATTAATAGCTAAAATTTCACTCTCCAAAGTAAGTCCTAATTGTACAAAAGAAATATTCTTGTATGTTTCACTGCTCCTTTATTCTGGGCAAAGCAACAAACAAGGAAACAGCATAATAATAAATGGGATTATACCAGTCAGAGATTTCCAGAGAAACAAAACCAAAAGATCTATCTATGTAGCTATCTGTCTATCAAGTGAGAAAAAAAAGGAGAGATTTAAAGGAATAGGCTCATTTATTTTAAGAAGTCACCTGGCCTCTTGATTGTGGGGGCTGGCAAGTCCAAAATTCAAAGGGAAGACTGGCAAGGAGGAAAATCAAACAGGATTTCTACATTATGATCTTGAGACAAAGTTCCCTTTCCTCCAAAAACCCTCATTTTTTACTCTAAAATTTTCCTATTAATGGGATGCATCCCACTCATATTATGGAGGGTACTCTTTTTTACTTAAAATCAAGTGATTGTAAAAGCAAATCACATCTACAAAATACCTTCACAGTAACATCTAGACTAGTGTTTAACGAATCGGGTAGCACACCCTAGCCAAGTTGACACATCAAATTAATCATCAGAAGGACTCTGACAGATTGTATTCTTAACTACAAACATTCATTCCTTACTATCCCCAGTGAGAGGAATATACTTTCTTGCTCTATGAATTGACATTATTTGCTTTGGCAAATGAGATACATGCTCATTCTGAGACAAATTCTTCCATGTGATTTGATGGTTTGACTGTTCCCTAGTGTCATGAGAATGGGTTTGTTACATAAAGGGACTTTCTTTTATTTTAGACCCCAGAATTAAGTAGAGCAGACCAAAATCTAGTCACCAACCTGGATTAGAATTTAAATATAAGCAAAGCCACTATCACTGATGTACCACCACTGACATGAAACATGAGGAAAAATAAACTCTTATTTATTTCATAAACTACTGATATTTGAGGACTATTTGTTATACACAAATATCACTAGCTAAAGCTAACTAATACAAACACTTTTGTGAAGCCTGCCACCTTTGATAGTACAGCTGATCCTTGAACAATGCAGGGATTAGAGGTAACTGACTCCTGCACAGTCAAAAATCCATGTATAACTTTTGACTCACTAATAGTCTGCTATTGACCAGAAGCCTTATTGATAACATAAACAGTCAATCAACACATATTTTGTATGCTATATGTAACATATACTTGTATAACATATACTGTATTCTTAAAACAAAATAAGCCAAAGAAAAGAAAATGTTAAGAAAATCGTAAGAGAAAACACATTTACAGTACTGTATTTATTGAAAAAAATCTGTGTATAAGTAGACCCATGGAATTCAAGTCTGTGCTGTTCAGGTGTCAATTGTGTAAGGCATTGTATCAATCCATTTATGGTTTCCAAAAAACCATTTATGTTACCAATAATAAATATGCATTAGCTATATGCAGCTCATTATTACCTGGATAGATACACAGTATGGCCTCTATGGTAGAGATTTTATGTTTTATAAAACATAATGTAAGCAGAGCTATTTAAAATTTCTTTAGGATTCACTATGTTTCAGACAATCTTCTGAGCCCAGCATGTCCAGAGGTGAATGTGACAGTTTCTCCTTTAAAAGCCAAGAGACTAGTGAGGAAGATTGTACATGTCAATGTGTAGAATGACAGGAATGTTACATTAAAATATACCTCATGAGTTATGGCTATGCCTCTCTGCTGCAGCCTTCTGACCAAAGACTTCCTCACATGCCTTAAGACTTGATTTGTTACTACTTTCTTCTATTGGCTCCTGAGAAAGATCCACTGCCTTAAAACCAACATGCTTACACTCACCTTTTCATCTAAGCACTCATCTTTCCTCTTTGTTAAGAGAACACAACTGAATGGCAGACACAATCATGACTTGGAGTCCCATCTTTCCTCCTAGTCCATAAGTCCCTTTTGAAATTCAAATCAAAACAGCTCTTCTGAACATTCAAAGTTGTCTGTCACCTGTCCCAGCCAATGTCTACAGCCCTACCTCCTGCCACACCCAACATGAGTATTCCACTCCAGTCAATTTCCTCACTGCTGCCCCAATGTGCCCACCATGCTGCTTACAAAGGAGCTTTTGTCTCTCAGCTTCACACTCAGACTTCTCAACTTAGTTTTGTGGTGCTGGCACTGGACTCTACAAATCAATTCTCTGTTTTGCCAGGTGGGCTCTGCCAGTAAGGTGCATCCAGGGAAAGGACAGGGAAAAGAAAAGGCTCTTGCTCTTTCCTATTTGCTCCCTGCTTTGGTCAGCCTCATGAAGAGTTCTTTGCCCTAGAAGGGGCAGTTAGTTTGGTCCTAGTTGCAGTGACAGCTCTAGTTTGCTGCTTTTTTCTTTTCCCCAAGACTTCCAGAGCCAACCCTGGCATGCTCCACACAGATACCAGCACAGTCCCTCTTCTGTGGTTTGAGTCCTACCTTCTTGGGATCATTCCTCCAAACATCTAAATTCTAATAATCCCAACTTCTTCTCTTTGTTCCACCAACCCTAGACATAACTGCTGCTTCCTGCAGGCACTGCCTCTTGTCACACCTCTTCATCTTCTTTCACCTTTTCATTTTTCTAACACCTGGTCAGTAATTCTTTACAAGAAATTCTCCCTGATAAATAAGTGGTATGGTTTCTGCTATGACTGGATCCCAACTGATACACCCTAATACAGCATACTTACTCTTAACTCTTGATTTGGTTTTGGTTTTGCTTTTACCCCATGTTTTCCCCTCAAGTCACTCTCTTGAGTGACTATGGCTATCACTCTCTTATCCTTCAGTACTTGACTCTAGCCATTTTTCCTTGATGGAGGCTTCTGCCCCAACCATTCTCTCCCTCTGAACTCCAACAGTATGGTGCTTACAGGAAGACACACTCTCCGTGGAATGCAACACGGAGGACTGGAAAGGAACCTTTCCAGGTCTCAGAAAGCCTGGTTCAGGGCACCTGGGTGGCTCAGTCAGTTAAGCGTCTGACTTTGGCTCAGGTCACAATCTCATGGTTCGTGGGTTCGAGCCCCACGTTGGGCTCTGTGCTGACAGCTCAGAGCCTGGAGCCTGCTTCAAGACTCTGTGTCTCCTTCCCCAACACCCCCCCCCTCTCTCTCTCTCTCCCTCCCTCCCTCCCGCTTTCACACTCTGCCTCTTTCTCTCAAAAAAATGAATAAACATTAAAAAAATGTTTAAAGAAAGCCTCATTCAAGGGCCAACTCTGCTACTCACTAATCCTATGAATTTGGGTCTCTCTGGGATTCAGATTTTTCCCCAAAACAGGGGGAAATCTCTCAACCCCCTTACAACTACACTCTTTCAGAACTGTTTTCTGTTTCTTTCTGGTGAATACTGTCTTTCAAAGAAGATTATAACCACCTTAAGGTCAAAAGCTTTGCTTGAACTGTCTTTAGTATGCCTCCCATCCTACCCCATCCTTAGAATGCCTAGCACAGTTCTGTGGACTAAGCACACAGACAGGGGTCTCTAAACCTCTTCCAAGTAAAATCTCATAATTATATGGAAAATCTGTAAACCAGAAGTTGCAAATTAGTGGTATGGAAATCAAATTCTTCCCATAAACATGATTTGTTTGGCCCATGGTGATTTTTTGTTAACTAGCTGCCATGCTTTTAAAACTAGGTTTTATATACAAATTCAAAATGCATTTTTTAGATTTCACAGATGAGAAAATTTATGATGAGGAGGTAAGGGAAATTGTCCAATGTCAAGAACTCCATCAAGATGAAAATGGTCACTGAACTATGAATGTCTCTTTTGATTTTGGGGTTCCAACCTCCTTGCTTCTGTAAAATGATACCATGAAGTGGGGATGGAGGAAAGAGTGCTATAACAAAGGAAAGTTTAAATCTTGAACTATATTGGTCTTTGTCATTTGCCAAATTCTCTCATTTATCACCAATGTACAATAGGTTTTAATACTCTACATAAGACTACCTTAAAACATCTTCAATGCAATTTTATTTTCAAGTAATTATAAATGATCGACATTTCATTTGTATTGGCATTCATAATTCACAGAATTCACTGTGATTGATTTTGAAGAAAACTGATACCAAGGTACTTATTCCCTGTAACGTAAAATTAATAGCAGATGCATGACTGAGGAAAATTTTTTCCTGCTGTTTTCATAGCTTTCAAAACTCTTGGACTATACCTTGGGTATATCCCAGATGCTATGCTGTCCCCCTCACCAACTTAATTCACTGCAGCATTTAAAAGTGGTGGCTACTCTCTCATAAAACTCTTTTCTTGCTTTCTGCTTCAAAGTAATGACAGCAGCCACCATTTCCCAAGCCCTAACTATGTGCCGCATAGCAGATTAGGTGCTTGATAAACACTACCTTGATTAAACATAAGGGAAACTTTGAAAATAATATTATCCCCATTTTACAGAGAAAAACAGATGAAGTTCAGAGACAATAAGTAGATTGCCATCAATGACCCCGTTAGCATGAGGTGGCACCAGTGTTCTTGACATGGTACCATCTCTCTCAGTGTTCTTCTTCTGTTTCCTCTACTTCTTAGCCTCTTCTTCTGCTGGACCCCAATATGTTGGTATTTCTCACGCTTCCATGTTCACCTACGTCACTGATGAATATAATACACCAACAGTACATGGCCATCCCGCTTCAAGACAGTACATAGTTGTAGTTAAAAGCGGGATTCGGTGCCCAATGATACTCACTCTACCTTTTCCCAGCTATATGATCTTAGACAAGGTACTTAATCTTTCCAGGCTTTATTTTCTCATTTAGAAATGGGATAATAGAGCTATTCCAAGGGTTAAATGAGATAATACACTTAAAGCAGCTGGCATTTAATACATATTCAATAAATATTATTAATATTAATAACAATATCATTAAGAATGCATTTTATAATACATTTAATACTTATCCAACAAATATTGTTAATATTAATATTATTATCATTTTATTACTATTATTGTAATTCTTATTATTTCAAACTTCCTGGTTCATCCCACTGTAAGTATCCCAATAGCCCTACAAACTCCACCTGTCTACAACAAAGGTTTCATATGCTCTTGCAAGCCTGTCCCTCCTCTGCATTTTCTTTTATGATGAATGGTACTGGCACTCTTCATTGATTCATTCAAATCAGAAATCTAGGTAATTTCCTGCTCCTAATACAGGCATTTGTCTATGGATTGAAAAAAAATGCCCCAATTATTAGCTAACCTCTAGAATCTATCATCCATACTTGCATAAGAGGGGTCTCTTTCAAAATTTCAAATCTCTTCACATCTGCCCACCTCCTTTAAACTCCCTCAGTAGATTACCATGATCTTTAAAATAAAATTCAAGTCCTTCAGCAGAGCACACACAGCCCTTCAACAACCAGTCTCTGCTGATTTTCCAGTCTAACCTTCTACCCCTCCATTCCCCAAAGGCACAAAATTACTATTGATGCCCTGAACAGAAACTAGTCATCTGTGTCTTAGAATGCTGGCAAATGCAGTTTCCAGGAGTCAATAGTGCCCTCCTGGCTAACCCTTCCTGCCCTTCTAAATGCTGCTCATGCCCTCTTCTTTCCACATCTCTGACAGCTCCCAAAGTTTGTTAGGCCCCTCCTGGGTGATGCTCACAGCTGCCCTTACCTGTTCCTTAGCTGGTTCACAGAGAACCCTTGCTTTTGGTCAGGCTGTTCAATCTCACTTACTAGACTCTGGGATTCCTGAGTTGTTTATCAGCCCCATAACCTAGATCTAGACAGTATCCAAGAGAAGCATGCCAAGGAAAAACTCTGCTAGAAACTCCAGCTAAGTTCTAACATAAAAAGCAGGCATCTGGATGGTACAATTACAAATCTTTATGTGCAAACATAAAACTTTAGTGATGAGAACATCTTTGAAATCATTTTAACTTACATGTGAGAACCAGAGAACTTCATTAGGTGAATTATTCAAGTTCACACAGCTGTTCATACAATCTAGGCTCATCCTAGAACACCAGTTTAGAAAAGGGTAAGCGATCTGAACCTATGCCTCAAAATAGAACACAATTACCCTTCAAGCTCACATAAATAATGTATTTACTTATAATCTGTCATGTTATAGAAAAGGTCTGGGACAGTGTGGAGAAATACTTAAAATAAGACTTTAGTTTTCTTACAGCTAATGAAAAAATTCTACAATGGTGGAAGATGGAGATTGTGAAGTGGACAGGAGTATGAAAGCTGAAAACAGGTAGGCTAAAATCCCCTAGTGAGATTAAAATTTAAAGTCCTGCTGTAGGAGCTGGTGCGTTTTCTGAAAGTGGATTACAAATCTGCCTTCAAGCTGCTTGACAGCCAACACAGAGAGGCAGGTCGAATCTATTCTTAAATCATAGTATAAGATAAAAACCAGCCAGTGGCTGTGGAGAAATCTAAAAGGAATTTCTCCAGGGGTCTCTGTGAAGAAAAAAAATGTGAAATAAAGTAAATGATGCTTTTAAAATAATTCTGAGTTTCACAATATCGTTTGTATAATTTTATTGGATAAAGGCCCAAAGCCTTAAAAAATGCAGTTGAGGAAAATTGAGGGGAATTTGGTGGAGGGCTAAATGAGTTGGGATATATCTATTTCTCCAAACAAAACATGCTGCGCACTCCATGAGGGCAAGCAGCCCCTGTCTTGTTCATCGTTGTGCTCTGTAGTGCACCATCTCCCAGAGTAAAGAGTCTCAATGGTTCAAAATGTTCAACCCAAAAACCAAATGAATCAATCTCCACCTCAATCAAATGAGAAAAGTAACATGTGAGAAGTACAGCTTTTCAAGGCAGGACCACATTATTGACTAGGATCCCAGCAGACATCAGTTCCAGGCCTTACATTGGTATGCAAAGAATTTGAACAACAGTTTCAGAAGAAACATTTCAAGTTTGCAGTTAATATTAAATTGGAAGAGACAGCAAATAATGAGAAACAAAGGAGGCAGATAAAAGGGTTTTAGATATTTCAAGTACCTACCCAGCTAATAAATGCAAATGAAGTTCAGTGCAGATAAGCACAGAATTATGAGTCTGGAAGCAAAGAAGAAAAAGGAGGACTATCTGCTTAATGGAAATGAGCTGCACGGTGCTGACCAGGAATGAGATCTGGGGAATTATTGCAGAAGAAATCCCTCAAGCTTTCAACCCACTTTGCTGCAATGGAAAAGAAACATGATGATGAGCTGTATTAAACCACAATACACAACTATCAAGTCACGCTCCACATTGGGTGAAAATGAAACCACAGCAAGGAAAGAATAAGATTTTTTTTTTCTTTAATTTAAACTGTCATTCTATTCAGGGCAAACCATCCTCAGTGATTTTTTTTTTTTTTTACATCTCAACCTTAAGTAATTGTCTTCTCCAGATTTATTTGGAATGTGGTTTCTTATGATTTGCTTGTATTCTCTGCCATTTCGTATGCCATCCCACAATTATTCAAGGACCGCCACAATATAGCCATCATGCCTGATAGCAGGAGCCATCACTGTAAACACTAGAAGACACTTGGATTACAAAGGTTGAGTGCTTCTTCTGCCAAAGCCTTACATTTTCTTTGTTGGTCAAAAAGACAAGCATAGGTTCATAGCTTTTAAAGTTAGAAGACATTCTAAGTACCTAGTAGCTAATACTAATACCATGTTACAGCTGATTTCGCACACTCAGAGGTCCAGTGATGTCACCTGACCACATTACAGTTTACTCTAGAACTATCTGAGTCAAATTCAACACACAGTTGAAGGAGACAGCATGGTAGAAGGAATACCTAAAGGCTTCCCTGGCCAAAAACAGACCTCCCTTTTCTGGCTTTGGTTCCTGAAATCCCATGTTCATTCATTCAGCAAACATTTCTTGAGTCCTTACTAAGGATTAGGTACGGTTCTAAGTATTGATGATATAGCAGTAAACAAAAGAGATAATATCTTTACTTTCACTGAGCTTAAATTCTAGTAAGGAGAGAAAAACAATTAACAAATATACACAGAAATGAGGCAGACACTCTCAAGTAATGGGAAGTCCCAGAAAGATAATGAAGAAAAACCAGAGAAGGGTACAGGGATTACTTAAGGAAAATGATCAAGAAAGACTATTCTGAGAGGGTGACATTTAAAGTCGTAAAGAATGAGGAGTCCATAGGGAAACACAATTATGACCTGGATAAATTAAGGCATTAAAATAATAATCATTTACTAAAATCTTATTCCAAATTAACTTCTCAGATTTTGAACCTAATAACTTTGTAGACTATGTTTTAAAAAAAAGGACAGAGAATAGATTATATTTCATATGAAGGAAGGATACAATGGGTTATAAACACAGGATTCAGACTAATGAGCAGGTCCTCAACCTTGGTGAAGAAGAAAACCAGGGAAAATGCTTCCTGAAAAGGACTGTCACCTGAAGGGATAGAAGAATCTGAAACACAATTATCAGAGTATGGTCCACTAGATTTAGTCCCATTTTCCCCAATAATACCCTTACTATAGAGATGGCATTTTCTTCACCTAATCAGTGACTTCCACATAGATAACTTATATAAACGAATAGTGGTTCACTTTTCTTCTGAAATAGGAAAAGCTGTAGGATGCTGTGGGGGCAGCCTCTAAATGATCCTCAATGGCCTCTGCCTGCTGTTATTCATGCCCTGTGTAGTCTTCCCTCCTCAGTGTGGACTGGACCTTGACATTCATTTCTGTAAACAAAATTCAGGGAAAGTGATGGGATGTCACTTCTGAGATTAAGTTGCAGAGACCATGGCTTCCCCCTTACTCACTTACTCACTCTGAGACAAGTCAGATGCCATGCTGTGGCCTGCCATGGAGAGGTCCATGGAGCAAGAAACTAAGGAAGGACTAAATCTTGCCAACAACCACATAAGTGAGTTTGGAAGCAGATCCTCTCCCAGATGAGCCTTCACATGAGACTGCATCCCCAGCCAGTGCTTTAATTGCAACCTTGTGAGAGAAATTGAGGCAGAGGCTTCTAGCTAAGCCATGTCCAGATTCCTGACCCAGAGAAACTTTGAGATAATAGATGTTTGTTGTTTTAGGTTGCTAAGTCTTCAGAGTTATGTGTTACAAAGCAATAGATAAGTAACAATTACACCAAGAAAGCACTTCTGTCAAATTGTGTCCTTCCTCCCTTTGACATCTTGTACTTTCACCCAACACTGCTTATACAGTAAAATTCTGTCTCTCCAGTCTTCTTGAGTAAAAAAGAAGCTGAAGGTTGGGACTAGAATGAGGCTACCTACAAATGTAGCAAGTTAAAGGACAATAATAATAATTGGCCATTAAATTCCTTTTAATTCTGAATATAATTTCATAACAATATCACATGGGGTATTAACAAACCCTTGCAAAGTGTCTGTTATCTATAATTTTAACTGTTTGCTCAATCAGTCAGAAATTGACGATTTTCTTTCCTGCAGTTAGTCTGGGGCATCCCTAAGCTGAGGCAACCAAGGAATACCTCACCTCCTCCATCTGAAGAAGAGAAGCACATTCCCACCCCCCATCAACTATACGTATTAAAGTCAATCTCTCCTTCAGCAACTGTTTCCTGGTAGCCCCTTGAGGTTCCCACTTTGACTTCACCATTCACAGAAGCAAAGAAAATGTGACAGACTCCCAACTAACACCAGCAAAGAAAATTAAATCAATTAAGAGTTTGTAATTCAAATTGAATTACTTTTGGATTAAATACCATCATTTCTCTAATATAAACTCATTTATTTAGCTGAACCAAGGAGGAGATCTTATTATATCTAAATTCATAATACACTCCTTGCTTATCTTTGAAAAGTTAAGGAATTTCTCCAGAACACTGTACAAGGTTGCTCCGATCATCCCAAAATAAATATAATACTAATCAAAACAGACAGCCCCTACAGACTACCGCCACTGGCTATTAGCTCTAAGGCACTACACAGTAGGTCTTCTTGAGCACAATAACTACAGTGATATTAGACTTTGAAAATTCAAGGAGGCAGTTCTGTACTACAGAAAACTTCCAAATGTAAAGACAAAAAAATGCATTAAAAAAACCTTGGAAAGCATTACTCCCTTGCCTCATGGCCTCACCATGAGGGGAACCAGTCCAAAAGGGACAATCCAAAGGAGGAAAGCCTAGGAGAATTCCCCCACTTCCACCCCTTTGTTTTAATCTTTCCACAGCATTGGCCGACACAAAAATCAATACATACATCAACCTTTTATCATCAATAGGTCTTTCAACTAGGCTGCCATTCCGGAAATAGCCATAGATTCAAGGCCAAACTCTCTGCTGTGGCACCACTGAATGCCAAGTAGGAACACCTAAAATAGAATTTGGCCCTAACAACACTGATCCTCCCCACCATCATTTAAAATTTGTTTTATGGGAAGCAATAGAAAAACATGCCTTTCCTATAAACCACCTATAAACTACTCTTGACACATATCACTGTATATGTTTAAGGCATGTAGCATGATAGCTTGATTTATATATATTGTGAAATGAATACCACAATAGGTTCAGCTGACATCCATTTTCTCATTTAGGTACGATAAAAATAAAAGAAAAAAAGAAAAAAGCAAAAAAAAATTTCCTTGTGATGAGATCTCATAGGATATACTCTCTTAAGAACTTTCCTATATATCACACAGCAGTGCTAACTATGGTCATCATGTTGTACATTACATCCCTAGTACTTATTTATATTATAAGTGGAAGTTTATAGCTTTTGACTATCTTCCTCCAACTCCTCCTCCCCCACAGCCTCTGTCTCTGGTAACCACAAGCCTGATCTCTTTTCTATGAGTTTGATTGTGGTTTGTTTGTTTGTTTGTTTGTTTGTTTCAGATTCCACATATAAGTAGGATCATACAGTACTTGACTTTCTCTGACTTATTTCAGCTAACATAATTGTGTATATGTACATACCACAACTTTGTCCAGTCATCCATCAATGGATCCTTAGATTGTTTCCATGTCTTGTCCATTGTAGACAAGGCTGCTATGAACATAAGGGTGCAGATATCTTTTCACATCAGTGTTTTTGTTTCCTTTGGATATATTCCCAGAAGTAGAATTTCTAGATCACATGGTAGTTCTATTTTTACTTTTTTGAGGATCCTCCATATTATATTCCATAGTGACTGTACCAATTTTACAACCCCACCAAGGGTGCACAAGAGGTTCCCTTTTCTTTACATCCACACCACCATTTGTTATCTTTTATCCTTTTAAATGACATTTTAACAGGCATGGAGTGATATCTCATTATGGTTTTAATTTCCATTTCCCTAATGACTAGTGATGTTGAATATCTTTCCATGTACCTATTGGCCCTTTACGTATCTTTTTTGGATAAATGTCTATTCAGGTCCTTTGCCTATTTTTTAATTGGATTATTTGGGGTTTTTTCTACTGAGTTGTATGAGTTCTTTATATATTTTGAATATTAACCTCTTACGGATATATTATTTGCATATATTTTTCCCATTCTGTAGACTGTCTTTTCACTTTGTTGATGGCTTCTTTTTCTTTGCAAAAGCCTTTTAATTTAATATAGTCCCACTTGTTTATTTTTTATTTTGTTGTTTGTGCTTTAGGCATCACATTCAAAAAATCATTACCAAGACCCATGTCAAGGAGTCTTATTCCTATGTTTTCTACTAGTTCATGGTTTGAAGTCTTACATTTAAGTCTTTAATCCATTTTGAGTTAATTCTTGTGAGTGGGGTAAGACATTGGTCTAATTTTACTCTTTAACATGTAAATATCCAATTATCCCAGCACTATTTATTGAAAAGATTATCCTTTCTCCATTGAGTATTCTTCACTCACTTGTCAAATATTAGCTGACTGTATATGCTTAGGTTTATTTCTGGATTCTCAACTCTGCTCCACTGGTCTATTTGTCTGTTTTCATGACAGTACCATACTGTTTTGATCATCATAGCTTTATGGTATAGCTTAAATCAAGACATGTGATGCCTCCTGCTTTGTTATTTCTCAGGATTTCTTTGGCTATTCATAGTCTCTTATGGTTCTATATTAATTTTGGGATTGTTTTTTTTTCTATTTCTATAAAAAATAACATTGAAATCTCAATAAGGACTGAACTGAATTTATAAATGGTCATTGGTAATACTGGCATTTTAACAATGTTATTTCTTCTAAACCATGAACACAGGATACCTTTCCTTTTATTTGTGTCTTCTGTGATTTCCTTCATCAGTGTCTTATAGTTTTCAGAGTAAAGATCTTTCACCTCCTTAGTTAAATTCATTCCTAAGTATTTTACCATTTTTGATGCTATTATAAGGGATTGATTTATCTTTTTCAGAAATTTCATTGTTACTGTATAAAAATGCCACTGATTTTTCTATGTTAATTTTGTTTCTTGCAACTTTACTGAATTCATTGATTAGATCTAAGAGTTTTTTGGTTGAATCTTTAGGATTTTCTATATATAAAATCATGGGATTTGCAAATAAGGCCAATTTTACTTCTTTTTCCTGACTGATTGCTTTAGCTGGGACTTCTAGTACTATGTTGAAAAGGTGCTGGAAACCAAGCTACCCAGTCTGAGTGGCAGGACCCAGGCTGTGGACGGATTGGTGACTGCAGGGCAGCCCACTGACAGTGAAGCTTCTGGGACTCCCACTTTTAGGTAATTTGGCCTTAAAAGTACCTGGGGTACTGTCTGTTGGGGAATTGCCCTCGGCAGGCCCCCTGGGAAAAGAACCGTTAGGGAAGAAAATAAGCTTCCGCAAGAAATTGCGCGGCCTTACATTTATCCCTTGGAGACTCCTCTACTTACAGGAAGGATAGCCTCATGAATTTGCCAGCAAAGGCGGCCAACGAAGGAGAGACATATGGATCCAAAAGCCCCACTCCGGTAACTAAGGAGTGTATCTATGGACACAGGTCACTTTGACCCCTAGGCCCACCTGGCGCCCAGGAGGCATTCCAGATGATGATTGAACCTAGTCGGTTAAAGTACAGAATGGTTCATTGGTTCGTGCATTGTCTCTCTGAGAATGTATAAGGCGTGGGTTTCTAAGGCTCTCTTGGCCCCCTCCTGGCACCTCGGACCCAGGCAAACACTTTTGTTCTTCAAAACCACGAATGGTTCAGGGAAGCAACTAAGAGGTCATGTCCCTGTAACTGTTCCACTTGAGGTGTTGAGAGATAAATGGCCTTTCGTGAAAACAGCAAATACTTTATAAATTATAGATAAACATAGGTACATAATAAAAACAATAAAATAAATTAATCAATAAGCAAAGGGCAGGAGGGAACATTATGACAAAACAATCATGTTATTCCTTATTGGGTGGTTATACAAAGGAACAATTTTAGAATTGGGAAATGTTAGAAAAACATAGATGATGTATGTTACAAGAAAATCACTAGCATATATAATGCCACGTTTACTGCAGTAAATCGGCCAGTTCAACACACTGCTGTTGTCTGTGTCCATTTTTATTTTTTGTTTTATTTTATTTTCACTTTTTCGCCGATGCCATTCATACTTCAGGAACCCCTGGTTGCTGGAGCTGGTCTCTGGCAAAAAGGAGTGATGAGAGTGAGCATCCCTGTCTTATTCCTGATCTTAGAAAAAAGCTTTAAACTCTCACTATTCAATATGATGTTAGTCATGGACTTGTCATATATGGCCTTTGTTATGTTGAGATATGTTTCTTCTATGCCTAATATGTTAAAAATTTTTATCATGAATAGATGTTGAATTATGTCAAATGCTTTTTCTGCATCTATTGAGATGATCACATGATTCTTTTCTTTCATTCTATTAATATGATGTATCACATTAGTTGATCTACATATGTTAAACTATCCTTGCTTTGCAGGCATAAATCCCACTTGATCATGCTATATATGATGCTTTTAAGGTGCTGTGGCATTTTTTATTTTACTGAAAATTTTGCATTTATATTAATTAGGGATGTTGGCCTATAATTTTCTTTTCTAGTAGTGTCTTTTTTCTGGTTTTGGTATCAGGATAATACTGGCCTTTTTGTAAAATGAGTTTGAGAGTGCTTCAGTGTTTTAGAAAAGTGATGTTAATTTTTCTTTAAATGTTTGGTAAAATTGACCAATGAAACCATCTGGTTCTGAGCTTTTTCTTCATTGGGACTTTTTTTTTTTTTTAATCTCCTTAGTGGTAATTGGTCTATTCGGATTTTTTATTTCTTCCTGAGTCAGGTCAGTCTTGTTGTATATTTCTAAGAATTCTCCCATTTCTTCTAGGTTGTAACATCAGGTTCTTCTATCAGTTGTAATGTTTCCTTTTCCATTTATAATTGTATTGATTTGATCCTCTCTTTTTTCCTTCTGGCTAAGGTTTTGTTAATTTTGTCTATTAACTCAAAAAACCAACACATTTTGGTTAATCTTTTCTATTGTTTTCCTGTTCTCTATTTCTGCTCTAATTTTTATTATTTCCTTTCTTCTTCTGACTTTAGACTCAGTTTGTTCTTCTTTTTCTACTTCTTAAAGGTATGGAGTTAGGTTGTTTATTTGGAATCTTTCTTGCTTCTTAATACAGGCATTTCCTACTATAAACTTCCCTCTTAGAACTGCTTTTGCTGCACCCCCCAAGTTCTGGTATGTTATGTTGTATTTCTTTTTTTGTCTCAAGAAACTTTTAATTTCCCCTTTAATTTCTTCTTTGATCCATTGGTTATTTCCATGTGTTCATAAAATTTCCAGTTTTCCTCTTGTTACTGACTTCTAGTTCCATGCCATTGTGCTCAGAGAAAACATTTGATATGAATTCAATCTTCTTGAATTTGCTGAAACTTGTAACCCAACATGTGGCCTTTCCTAGAAAATGTTCCATTTGCACTTGAGAAAAATAGTGTATTTTGTTGTTGTTGGACAGAATGTTCTATATATGTCAGTAAGGTCATTTTGGTCTATAGCATTCTCAAATCCATCATTTCTTTATTGATTCTCTGTCTGGATGATCTACCGATTGTTGAGAGTGGATTATTAAAGCTCCCAACTATTACTGTATTACTTTTTATTTCTCCTTTCAGATATGCTAGGTTTTGCTCTATATATTTAGGTGCTTTCATGTTGGGTGCACAAATTGTCATACTTTCTTGATGTGTTGACCCCTTTATCATTATACAATGACCTTCTTTGTCTCTTTTTACCACTTGTAGTTTAAACTCTATTTTGTCTGAGATGAATACAGCTACCCTCCTTGTTTTGGTGACCATTTCCTTGAAATGTCTTTTTCCGTCTCTTCACTCTCAGTCACTGTGTGTCTTTAAGGCTAAAGGGAGCTCCTTGTGGGCAGCATATTTGGATCTTGTTTTTTTCTTATCCATTCAGCCTTTATATGTCTTTTAATTGGAGAGTTTAATCTGGGACACTTAAAGTAATTATTGATAGGTAAGGACTTACTATTGTAATTTTGTTAATTCTTTTCTAGTTGTTTTGTAGATCCACTGTTCCTTGTTTCTTATCCTATTGTCTTTTTTGTGTTTTAATGTCTTTTGATATCAGTTTGTTTGACTTCTTTATCGTGTTCCTTTGTGTAATTACTACAGAACTTCCCCTTGTGGTTACCATAAAGCTTACATATCTTAAACTTATAACACCCTATTTTAAAACTGATAGAAACCTGGAAACAACTTTGAGTACCCCTGCTACAACCTTCCTCCTGCTGCACCAGGGGAGTGGTTAAAGTAAACAAACAATGGCCAGGAATTACAAACCTTCAGCAGCTTGCCCTGTTTCACAAGGTGGAACGGGGTTGACTGGAAGACCTCCTTCTGGAATATGACCCCCCATCAGGTAATATTCGAGTGGCAACTGGAATGTCACCGGGAACAGCAAGACCAGGCTCTGGTGGTGGTCCCATAGGGACAGGAGGAATTCTGTCTTCTCAAATCAAAGTTGATGATTGTCCTGTAACACAACAAGGTTTGAGTGGAATGAAAACTGGAATGAAAGGTTCCCAGAGGCAAATTTTAGACAAATCTTATTATCTTGGATTTCTTCAAAGTAAAATAAATGAACTTACAATAGAAGTTAATAAACTTCAGAAAGAAATAGAAATGTACAATCAAGAGAATTCAGTGTATTTGTCATATGAAAAGAGAGCTGAGACTTTAGCTGTTGAAATCAAAGAGTTCAAAGACAACTAGCAAACTACAATAAGCTGATAGATAAACTTAGTACCAATGCTGAAATGGAAGAAGTAATGAATGATTACAACATGCTTAAAGCTCAAAATGAGCTATCCACACAACATATGGATATCATATTTACTGAAAGACAAGCGAAGGAAAAACAAACTAGAAGAGTAGAAGAAGTTGAATAGGAAAAGCAAGCAGCAGATGACATTATCAGAAACACATCTCCTGAAAAACAAGTCAGGTACATAGAAATGAAAACCACAAATGAGAAACTGTTGCAGGAATTAGATACACTTCAGCAACAGCTAGATTCACTGAACATAAAAAAAAGAGAGCTTGGAAGCTGAAATAGCACACCTCCAGGTTAAATAGGAGGCTTTACTGCTGCACAAAAAACTTTGAGTTGGGAGTCCCATCAAGACCAAATGATTGCTGAAGACAAAAGCATGGGATCTCCAATGAAAGAAAGAGAGAGATTACTCAAGCAAGTTAAAGAAGATAATCAGGAAATAGGCAGCAAGGAGCAACAGCTAATAGACATAAAAGAAAAAATAAAGCAATTTAATGAAGAAATTAGACAACTAGACATGGATTTAGAAGAACACCATGGTGAAATGAGTCAGAAGTATAAGGAACTAAAACAGGGAGAAGAAAATACGGACACTTTTATTGAGACTTTTGAGGAAACTAAGAATCAAGAACTGGAGCAGAAGGCACAGATAGAAGCCAACATTGTTACACTTTTGGAGCACAGTAGTAGAAATATAAACTGTATAAAACAGATATCCTCTATCACCAACCAAGAGCTGAAGATGATGTAGGATGATCTCAACTTTAAATCTACTGAAATGCAGAAATCACAAAGTACAACTAGAAATTTGACCTCAGATAGCCAATGTCTACAGTTGGATCTACAGAAAATGGAGCTTCTGCAAAGTAAGATGACTGAGGAACAGTATTCTCTGAAAAGCAAAATTAAGCAAATGACAGCTGATTTGAAAACATATAATGATTTTCCAGCTTTAAAATCATCAGGTGAGGAAAAGAAAAAGAAATTACATCAGGAGAGAACAGTATTAACAACCCGTAGAAATGCCTTTAAGAAAATAACAGAAGCTAAATGTAAACTATGAGATGCTAAAAACACAACTGCAAGAAAATGAGACACATTCTAAGCTTACAAATTTAGACAGGAAGTGGCAACACCACGAGCAAAATAATTTTGGATGAAAAAATTCATAGCAACCAAGAGTCAAAAGAGTGATTACCAGTCAATTATGAAAAATGTGACCAAGCAGACTGCAGATTACAATAAAAACCTCGTGGATACTCTACATAGCATGAGCAGAAACTGAGTCTGAACCAACTGCAAGTCTCTGTAGCAGTGTCCTCCACTGCTAAACTTCGGACAAGCTGACTGAAAAAAAAAAAATAGCTTACCCTTGAAGAGTTTTACCTAAAATATTTGAGTGCTATAATGTTTGTGACCTCTTTGAAGAGTGATATTTTAAATAATAGTTCAATAAAAAGTTTGCATACAAAATAAATAATAAATAAATAATAAATAAAACTGATAGCAACTTAACTTCAATAGCATTCATAAACCCTACACTTTAATTTCTCCTCCTCTCACACCTTACATTATTGCTGTTACAACTTATATGCTTTTTATACTATGTAATTAATAACAGACGATTATATAGGTTTTTTTAATTTTTTTTAACGTTTATTTATTTTTGAGACAGAGAGAGACAGAGCATGAACGGGGGAGGGTCAGAGAGAGAGGGAGACACAGAATCTGAAACAGGCTCCAGGCTCTGAGCTGTCAGCACAGAGCCCGATGCGGGGCTTCAACTCACGGACCGCGAGATCATGACCTGAGCCAAAGTTGGACGCCCAACCGACTGAGCCACCCAGGTGCCCCAATAACAGACTATTGTATAGTTTTTAATACATTCATTTTTTATCTTTAAAGTTAGCATTGTAAATGAATTATGCACCACTATTACCATATTTCAGAATCTAATTATGACTATATATTTACCATTACCAGTGAGACTTACACTATCTTTTTATGTTTTTATGATGTTAACTAGTATTCTTTTACTTCCACTCAAAGAACTCCCTTTAGCATCTCTTGTAAGGCAGGTCTGGTGGTAATGAACTCCCCCAGCTTTTGTTTGTGCAGGACACAAATGACAAGCTCATTGCTAACATCATACTCAATGGTAAGAGTTTGTGTCTTACACAAACAAAAGCTGTCCTTTGTTTCTGAAGGACAACTTCTCTGGGTATAGAATTCTTGACTGACAGTTATTTTCTTTCAATATTTTGAATATGTCATCTCATTTTCCCCTGGCCTGAAAGGTTTCTTTTGAGAAATCTGTCGGTTATCTTATGGGGGCTCCCTTCTATGTAACTTCTTTTCTCCTGCTGCTCTTAAATTCTTTCTTGTTTTTGACTTTTGACAATTTAACTATAATGTGTCTCAGTGTAGTCCTATTTGGGTTCAACTTATTTGGGGTCTTTTGGACCTCATGGATCTGGATGTCCATTTCTCTCCCCAGGTGTAGAACATTTTCAGCCATTGTTGCATTAAATATATTTCTGTTCCTTTCTCTTTCTCTTCTGCTTCTGGAATTCCCACAATGTGAATACTGTTTATTTTCATTGTGTTCCATAATTCCCATAATCCCATTCACTCTTTTTCATTCTTTTTTCTCCCTGCTCCTCTGGGTAATTTCAAATGCTCTATCCTCAAAGTCACTGATTCTTTCTTCTACATGGTCTAGTCTACTTTTGACACTTCACTGAACTCTTCAGTTACTGTAATTTTCAACTATAGGATTTCTGAGGTTTTTATGGTTACCATTTCTTTGTCAAATTTCTCATTTTGTTCATGCATTATTTTCCTAATTTCATTTAGTTACCTGTCTGTGTTTTCTTGTAGTTAACTAAACTTGCTTATGAGGATTATTCTGATTATTCTTTGTCTGACAGTTCATAGATCTCCATTTCTTTAGGGTCAGTTATTGGAGCTTTATCAGTTCCCTCGGTGGTGTCTTTACCTGATTTTTTATGATCCTTGATTCCTCATCTTGAGTAATTTAGCAGTCAGGATCTTCTTCCAGACTTTACAGGTTTGCTTTAGCAGTGGCAGCTCTTCACCAATAAGTTCAGTTTGGGTTTCTGGGTTATGTCTTTGGGCAGGTGGAGCCTATTACCATGATCTATTTTGGGGCAAGGCAACTGTTCAAACTCTGAGGACAAGGATGGGGGATGTGCCACTGTCTGGTAAAAGTTGGATAGGGCTTCTGGCTTGATTCCCTACCCAAGTGAGCTGCAGATGGACTCCATAATTTCCTGGATTCTGTGGTCAGGTTCATGAGATAGTTGGGTAATAGATAAATTCAGTAATAGGTGGTACTATGAATTAGCTTCCCTGTCCTCATAGGCCAGCAGGATGGGACCCAGGACCTATACAGCTTATTGTTTATGTACCCGAATTAGTCCAGAGTGTACAATGAATTTCCTGATCTAGTGAAGCCATCAGTTTTGCTCCTCAGACAGGGAATAAAAGCCATGGCTGTGCTCTCTATTTAGGTGCCACTGTACATAGGACTGTTGGGTGGGCTACAGAGCTTCCCATGTACTCTGGCTAGGTTCCTTGGTCAGAGAGTCTAAAGGCTATATTCTAAGCCCACTGCTGAATACAAATTAAATTTCCTACCTGGCACAGTGGGAGAAGCATCCCTAACAAAGAGCAACCAAACAAAGGTAAAGCTCTTTGTTTGTTGACTTAACTTATACCAACCTGCACCCCAAGTTCCCTGACCAAGCAGGACCACTTTACTGTGCCCACCCACCTCTCAGCTCAAGTGCTGCTGGTCCACACACCTTCCAGGAGTTGTCTCCAGCCCTTTTGGTCTGATAGGACCAGAAGACACTCCACAGCAGGTGGGGATGTGACTTAGCTCAATGCCTGGGTGTGAGTAAACAGGGCTCTAGGGATGTCAAAATTCATTTGAGGTTCCACATCACACAGATCTGTACCCTACTTAGTTCCCTAGTCAGAGGGAAACCCAATCTGCCTCCCTAGTCAGACAGCAAAACCACTGGTTGGGATTACTACTTGGGCATCACAGGTATGAACCCGACCTGCCAAGATCCATATGCTGATTTTTGCAAGCCCCTCCTCATTTACCCATCACATTCAGATTCCCATTGGTTGAGCAACACAGATGCCTCTTCAGTCTTTGTGGTATGAGATCAGAGTAGGGGCTCCCAAAGAGCAACGCTGGGGGGAGCCAGTGGTCCCCACTGTGTTCTCTTTTCCCACTGAAGGACTGGCGGCTCAATGGAGACCTGTTGGTGTGGTGCTGCACTGGCCTGGGAGAGGGGCAATGCAGTCAGCTCTCGTACCTTTCTACCACAGTCTCTCTTGATCTCTGTGGTACAGGGGATGCTTTAGCTTCACCCATGTATTAAGGGATGCTCTCAGTGGTATCTTGTTCTTGAATTATTCTCAGTTGTTTTTTCTTGTGAAGAGAGCCAAGTCACCACTGTAGTAACATTAATGCCACCATCACCCAGGCATTCACTTTTTAATCTGTGTCCCTTACATTTACACTAGTGCTCAGGTATTAATGAAAACAAATGTTTGAAAAGTCAACAATCCTTAGTATCCTGCACTAAGCACAAGGAGCACAAAAGAGCAAAGTGGGACAAAGACAATGGTTTTTTTTTTAATGTATTAATTTGCTAAGCTATTAAATAAAATGAAAAAAGAGAAAGGTTGATGTAACATCTTTTCATGAAGAAAACGAAATTGGGGCACCTGGGTGGCTCAGTCGGTTAAGCGTCCAACTTTGGCTCGGGTCATGATCTCACGGTTCATGGGTTTGAGCCCCGCATCAAGCTCTGTGCTGACAGCTCAGAGCCTGGAGCCTGTTTCAGATTCCGTGTCTCCCTCTCTCTCTTCCCCTCCCCCACTTGCACTCTGTCTCTCTCTCTCTCCCTCAAAAATAAGAAATAAACATTTTACAAAATTTAAAAGTAAAAATTATTCTAGCCTTCATCAAAATTGGCAGTATTTTCCATAATATGTAAAATTCATCATGGTTACAGGGGAAGCCTGTGAGAGAGTCAATGACTTTAAAAACTACAGGATGAAAAAAAGAGATGATTGTAGAAGTTTCCTTATATCCACACTTCTGACCCTTAGGAAAAGCAAAACTGCATTCACTTGAAAGAAGTGTTCATATAAATGATACTATATTCATTATATAGAATAATAAACATACTGGTTAAAATGATTCTGTAAATCAAAATTAAAATACTTAATGTTTTAATGTTTTCACCTTACAAAATTATTTAAAATCCTTCATTAACTTTCTAGAGAAGTTCCCAAAAATATATCTACATTAGACTTCCCAATCCCTTAAAGGCATAACTTCATTAAGCTCTTTTATTAAAATAATTCTCCATAAAATAATGCTCTAAAAATAAAGTGATTTAAAAATATGTCCTTCACAGGAGGAAAAACTTGTGAAATCCAAATAAAGTCTGTAGTTTAATAGTATTACACCAATGTGAGTTTCTTACTTTAATAAATGTACCATGGTTATGTAAGATGTTAGCATTAGGGGAAGCAGGGTGAAGGATATACAAAAACTCTATACTGTCTTTGTAAGTCTTCTGTAAATTTTAAATTATTTAAGAATAAGGTTTTTTTTAAAGAAAATCATATTTTGAAATTCAACATGATACACATTTGGAGAAGAAAAACTTCTAACATTTTATTTGGAGCCTATTCATTAACATGCAATTAACAGACAACATGTGTTCCTAATTGACTTCTGACATGAAGCCTATTTTATAGATCTAGAGACCACACTAAGGCAACAGGGTTATGACCAACATGAGCACAATATATTTGTATTCTCACTCAGGCCACAGCCTTTCAACGTCTCTGTAAATCAACACTATTTTCAGTCACAGAAAAGTAGAGGAAGCAGTTCCTTCTCGACTAAGATTCTCCCAAATGAGTAAAGCATTTTAAAAAGCAGATATTATGAAAAATCATATTCATGAACAAAGCAGAATAATGAGTGTACTTGTCCATGTTCATTATTTACATGGAAATATTACATATAGAACTAATATCTATCTTGAGTCATGAGAATGTTGAAGACTTTGTGACTGGTAAGACACATTATGTAATCCCTTAATAAGTAGTGAAATCCCATTACACCAAAGTGTAACGGTGTCTACATAACTGCCCAATGAAGAATCCCATTGTCAGCTCAAACGCAACATGGAAATTATTGTTCCTAGCAAAAAGCCAAAGGAACTCATAACCTTCCTCTTCACAGACCTAACAAAGAAAATTACTCAGATGGAAATGGATAAAATGCATAGCCGAGAAAATAGAAAAGTTATAATCAAATAATAGTGGACATAAATATTTTACAATATATCAGAGAAAGCAACCCATGGAATCTATAGATGATGGAGGCAAAAGAGATCAAATCTTTACTTAAATCTGCAAGGAATAAAAAGCATTCCGTTACCAGGAAGGTTTGGATTCCAGCATGAATGAATGGGACAAGGCAGAATAGCATGGAGAAAAGAGGATGTGGAAAGCCTGAACAACTAACAAACAGGAGAAATGGGAAGCAGACCACAGCAGAAAACTAGTTCCACGGTGATCAGAGATACAAAATTACAGGTCATCAACTCCTAGTCAGGAAGGCCCACAAATAAATAGCTGAGTCCCTTGATACACCATCTGATATTTTTGTTTAATATAATTGTACTTAAACCAATAGTATAGTAGTACACAAAATAATGTATATAATAAATAATATAATAATAAAGTGCAACTCACATTCCACAACATGGATTCATTCATTCTCAATACCTTTATTGTCTTAAACCTGAGTTAAAGAAACTTTCCAGGTCTTCATAATCCTTCCTGGTCACCAGACTAAGTGACCACTCTGATAATGGTGTTCACTCTGTGCCTGGAGGGGCCCAGGAGGGCAGGAGGTTATAGGCTGACCCACCACTCACCCTCCAATGCAAAATGCTACTCTACCAAGCCTTGTTTCTGGGTGCTCCAAACTAAACATCATTCATTTGACTATGTTTTACATTTAAAATGAAGTAGCAGTTGCCACTGGGCTCAAAGGAGAATAATGAAGTATTTGTTTTCAAACAGGACATTGGAGATTTATCCATGTTAAGAACTGCCTGTTTACTAGTATGCTTAATCACATTGAATATATGTTACAGATGTTATTTTGTATAAATATTTCATAATTCAAAAGAAAAAAGACTGTTGAAAGTTCTAAAATGATATTTGCACACATATTTACATATGTATGTGCACATAAACATTTATACAGATACAAAACATATATATTAGCCTTTATATCTCATCTTCCAAAACCGTTAAGGAAATATTTTTTCACTCTGTAGTCCTCCAAAGAGGCAGCAAAAAGTACTGCCTATTATCTTAGTTTCAGATACTCAAATATAAAAGTCACAGACCCTCTGCAGTATCATGCACTGAATCAGTGAAAGAATAAGGAACAACTTTCAAAACATTTCAGTAATTTCACAGTTCATAAAAGTTATATATCTTATTAAGATTTCACCATAAATAATTTAATATTAGTAAAGATAATTATTTTTTAAATCCATTAAATTAGAAATGTACTATATTTATAGCCCATTACACAGGTCTCCAGAAGTTCTGAATATACACTGAAATAAAATAAATGTTCTTATCATTTTCTTCTCACTTTCATGACTTGAGGTTAATTGTAAGCTTCTAAAAACAATCTCCACTTCACTTGAACTAGCTTCAAATGAGAGGTCAGCAATGAAATAAGCAAATGTTTTTGCTAGAGGTCTGGTTTCAATGAACATGTATAAAAACACTTATTCTTTAATTCCTTGAGGCATTTTTTTAAGTCAAAATATTTAGTAAGGGCATTTGGCCTTCTTTCCTAAAAAGGATTATAGGTGCTAAGCAAATCAAAGTATAATGGAAATAGAGGATATTTTAATAAAATGTGAAATCATTAGACTATTTCAGACTAAAACTCACACTTGCCCAAAGTATCTCCACATCACATTCTCTGGGGAGAGCAGCCCCTAGAGTAAGGAGCAAGCAGAAGAACAAAAGAGGTCCAAACAGTGGACTCAGGAACCTTCTAAGCACTCATTGTTCTTCAGCAAATACTTGCTGAATGCACCCAGGCTTGGCACTGGACCACAGGGAAACACTGATGAGCCAAACGACATAGCACCTTTCTCCTGGAGTTGACACTTAGCAGAAAGGCAGACAAGAAACCAAGTATTTGATTTACCCTTCTAATAATGGCTAGGAAGAAGAATTTGAGAAGGACGTTTTCCAGGCTAGGTAGGAGACTCAAATACATTTAGGGAGATGGGGCAAGTAAGGAGAGGAACATCCATATCCTTAAATAAAAACGATGAGGAAGCCAAAGACAGCCTCAATATGGAGAGATCATTCTATGTTACAATGTATTTCACGTTCTATGTTACAAAGTATTTCACATGCCTTCCCATTTAATTTTCACAGCCCTATGGGGGGGAAGACGGGGAGGATTTATTGTTTCAATTATTCAGACCAGGATATTGAAGTTCAGAGAGTAAGGGCACTCACTTAAAATGCCACTGCCTAGGCAATTAACCCTTCTGTGGGTAGTCTTCACTGGGGTGAACCCAATGGGGATCACACACCCTAACCACACAAGAGGAGTTTGCTGCACTGCCTAGACAACAGAGGTCCAACAGAGGCCATTCCCAAGAAAACATCCTCAGGATAAAGACTTTCCTCCTTAAATAGCCTTCAACAGGTGTGCGGGTAGGGGTGCCCAGATGGCTCAGTCAGTTAAGTGTCCGACTCTTGACTTTGGCTCAAGTCATGATCTCACAATTTGTGAGATAGGGCCCCACATCAGCTTCTGCGTGCATTTTCTCTCTTATTCTCTCTCTCTCCCTCTCTCTCTCTTTTCCAAAATAAATTTTAAAAACATTAAAAAAAATTAGTGTGATAGTAGGCATGTCTTTCTTCTAGGGTCCAAAGAGGGAAATATTCCACCTCATAGTCCAAGAGGCCCCAGAAAAACAGAAGAATCTCTTACAAATGTACTTTTTCAAAAGAGACCAAATAAAATTATTTCAAAATATGATACTATTTCATAATTACATTAAAAAGTTTAGAGAGAAAAAAGCAGAGCAGTGCACACATTCTCTCCTTTTCATTTTTTTTTCAAGGAAAAATAACAAAATTAATCGGGCCAAAACAGTTTCCTAAATCTACTGTCACATACTAAAGGGAGAACTTTTCTTTTTCCCACCACCTCTTCCAAAAATTGCAGCACTGGATGAGACTGGCAGGTAACTGTATAACCTTTGGGGTTTTCTTTTCTTCTTATAAAACTATCATGCTGCACACATCTCAGCAATGTGTCTGTCTTCTCTTTACCGAAAGCAGCTCTATAAAATCGGAATACAATGTAAAAGATGACCTCAAGCGAGGCTCTGTGGTTTGGCTATAAGAGAGGTGGTGGTGCTTGGCATGCAGTCCCACCCCCAGCCTGTGGTTCTGGCTCCCTGAGAGCTTTGCAGGACTGCAATGCAGTAAAGGGTCTCTATAAATGAAAGGAGATCAGAGAGGGGGAGTGGGAGAAGGAGGTTGCAATTTCCTTGCGTGTATCGAGCCTGAGCATTTTCTATTTCAACTAACTATGAAGAATCATGGCCTTGTTTTAAGGATTTCAGCAAAAGAAGACAGTTTAAAACCAAATGCCTGCTCTCTACTATGGCAGTTGTATTGGCAGGCTGTAATTTGTCAGAGGGAGATAATGGAAATACAGTTATGTTTGTATAATCCATGGGCTCTTTATCAGCTAGGTACAACCCAAGGATACAGGTAGCAGCAAATCTTTCTGTCTGGGAAAAAAAATCTTTCACTTCTGTAGAAGAAGAAAAAGAAATTTCCACCATTTGGTTATACAATGCAGCTCCATTTCATTTCTTTGTAGGTAATTCTGAAGCAAAAGGAAGAGGTCAATGGAGGAAAAGAATCTGTGGGACAATAGGTATGTTTCATATCACATATGGAACATGAATGTGCATTAGTCAGAAAGAGAGATTTCCATTCATGTCCTGATATATCTTTAGCCCGTAATTTGGAAGCAAGTAATGTAAATGACAGTTCTAAACAAATCATTCCTTTGATACTAGGATTGCAACAACCAGAACCTTCCTTTGGGGGGGGGGGGGGGGGAAGGTGTTGTAATTAATGCAGCCAATAATTTGTTACATTTGCTTTGTTTTCATTATTTCCGGCTTTCTAAAAGAATAGTTGTCAGCAAAACCTCACCCTTATCTGAAAGTATTAAACAAGCAATTACTAGTTTTGTAGTGAGAAATAACATACACAGATATAAATGTGATTGGCTCCTTAAGAACCATGTAAAGTAAACCCTGAAAATTGCTTCTTTATTCAGATATCGGCATTTACTTCTGAGTTTCCATTTTCTAGGCTGCATGTTTTACTCTGAGATATAATCTTGCTTCATCTTTTCAATGTCAGCATGTCAGTCTTCGCCTCAGTCAACAACGATGAATATAGAGCTTATTTAGTAATAAACAGAAGGTACATGCACAGACTATAAAAACACCGTGTAAATACATCTCAGAATATGGTAGCACTAAATTTCCATTTCAGCATATCTTGCAACCACACTGCATAACACTAAAGAGACTACAGTGAAATGACATTTCAGACCAGGGCTTCCCTGCATGGTTTCTATCCTGATCAGTGTCTGCACTGTTTAAATGCAAAGAGTACAAGACATAAATCATAAGCTTTTTCTTCCGCTTAAACATCCCTTACTGGAATTTCATTCTCTGTAACCTCAGGTGAGCTTCAAGAATGAATCCAGCCATCAGCATCCAGCCACACAAATTGCAAACCATTCTCGCTTTTTATGTTCTGATTCTTTGGGGGAATACTTGCTCCCTGGACTCTCACACAGTCCAATTTTACCAAACCCCTGAAAGTATTGGGGTGCTTCTCCAAATCACAGCATCCTTGTCAGGATTCAATGCAGCAATCTCCATAAAGAACATCACAGAGCACCTCACACATGGCAAGCACTCATTAAATCATGAGTCATATTTTGGTGTCATCATAATTAGTGATTTTCTAGCTATTTTCTCTAGATCAGAATTTCTCACTCAAAGTGTTATAACACACCCAGAGAAGGACTGTTACAAAGGAAACTGCATGATTTTTAGGGGACCTGTATTAAAACTTTGGCTTTGCCACTTAACAAGGTCATGACCTTGAGTAAGTTATTTTAACTCACTTACCTTCAGTTTACTTATCTGTTCAATGGAGATGGTTATACTTAGTTTAAGGTTTGGATGAAATAATAAAGCTCCTCACCCCAAGAGGCAGTATGGCAGACAGTTACAGAGCATGGAAATTGGGTACAAATGTTCGTGCTGCCAATTGCTGTGTAACCTTGAGTTCTTTATCTGTGCCTCAGTTTCCTCATCTGTAAAATGGGCATAAAAATAGTGAATATGCCTAATTTGGCATTGTGAGGATTGAATGAGTTATAAATAACTTCCAGAAGAGTGTCCAGAAGGCAGCAAGTATTAGTTATGGTGATAATTTTCCTTTTTTTCATTTAGTAATGATATATTTATTAAGCAACTACTATGCATCTGTCACTGTGCTAGTCACTGAGGATACTAAAACAGTATAATCCCTGCACTATGAAATTTAGAATCTGATGGGGAGATAAACATTAATCCAATTACCACATAGATAAACGTGTACTTACCAACTGAGATATGTGCTTTGAAAAAAGGAAAGGTTTTATGAAAACATAATTAAACAGAGACTGTTCCCTTGGCGAAGAGGCATTTGAACTGAGAGCTGAAGCATAAAAAACTAAGTAGGTAAAGAGGACTGGGCAGATTGACCCACGGAAAAGGAGCCATATATGCAAAGTCCTTGTGGTGAGGGAGTATGTTGTACCAGAGGAAGTGACTGGAGACTGGAGGAAGAGGAGGCATGATAGGAGCCGAGGCTGGAAACATGCCAGTGCCACACCATTCAGGGACTGTAGGTCAGGGTGAGCACTGGAGATTTCATCCTAGGATAATAGGAAACTTTGTAAGAATTTAAGCACTAGAAGGCAGGGGATGTTGGTGGCGACATAATCAGATTTTCACCTTAAGATCTTCCTGACTGATAGGACCTGGATACAGAATATTTTAGTGTAGGCCTGGGAGACCAGTTAGGAGGCTATGGTGGCTGGTATTAGAGCTGGTGGTGGAGAAGAAATCAAATGGAAAAAAACTGAGTGAATTTAGTCTTTGGTCTGTTAGAGTGTAGTATAATAGTTCCCTCTCCTTGGCCTATCATTGCTTGGCACAGGTCTTCTATACCTAAACCCGGGGCACAGCTAGAGACAGACATGTATTATCACACCCTAGAGTGGGACATGACCTAAGGGTGGTCTGGGTCAGAATGACAGGAGTGAGCTGAGGCAAGCACTTTCACCCAGAGAGTTTTCCCCCCGGGCTCCCCAGACCAACCCTCACCCAGCCAGAGCAGAGAGCATCACCCAGGAGCTCTGGGGACCATAGTGACTTCACATATGGGGCAGGGCTACAGCTTCTTTCTGCTCCCGCTGCTGCCTCTTTGCTACCTGGCAAAGGAAATCAGCCCCGATTCACCTAAGATCCACTCTTAGGTCTATGTTGGTGATCAATTAAAACAGTATCCATCAATCTTCTTTGTTACTCATACCCACTTTTTGCCAAAAAAACACCGCATAATACAACCTGTGCACATTATCTGGTAGGTCTCATTCCTGGTCACAGGGAATAGATCAAGTGTCAGGTTCAGCCCCTGTCATTACTGACACGTCCCTGTGGAATACTGTTACTAAGCCTGGCTCTCTGTAATGAAATTGGTTCTCTTTTAAGCTGCCACTGATTGTGGCAATCATCTATTACTTAATACTGACTTTTATAAACAGATTCTCACTCAACAAAAATTCAGTATTTATTGAACACATACTATGTGGCATGCCTATGTCAGGTGCAGGATACCAGAAGATAAGTGGCCTATCCCCAGTGTCAAGTATCAGCAGTCTAGTGGGAAAGACAGATATAAACTAATTGCAACACGATATGGAAGTGCAAAAATGAGGGGCATGGGGCGCCTGGGTGGCTCAGTCGGTTGAGCGTCCGACTTCGGCTCAGGTCACGATCTCTCGGTCTGTGAGTTCGAGCCCCGCGTCAGGCTCTGGGCTGATGGCTCAGAGCCTGGAGCCTGCTTCCGATTCTGTGTCTCCCTCTCTCTCTGCCCCTCCCCCGTTCATGCTCTGTCTCTCTCTGTCTCAAAAATAAATAAATGTTAAAAAAAAAAAATTTTTTTTTAAAAAAAATGAGGGGCATGAAGAAATTGTAGAAACCCAGAGCTGGATATAATTAATTTCTGTCTGGGGTGGCACATAAAATCTCCACAGAATTTGTTGCAAAACACAATAAAAATTAGATAGCCTTTCGATTAACAACTTCCTTCTGGCATTTTGTTCTTACCCTTTAACCTCATTGCAATTGCCTTGTAGTTCCTGTGCTATATTATTAATGGAAATGTTTCCCCTCATTATCCAGCAACTTTGTTACATAGACAATTATGTTCTGGAAGATGCTTGAGAACTTCTTTAGCTGATAAAAGAATTAACCTTTTAGACTAAGGCACCACTTACTGCTGGGCACAACTTTCAAGGATTCTGATTACTCAGAAAATACACAGCATCTGTTTTGCATGTGTACGTAGTATAACCTAGCAAATAACTATTCATAGGAGTAAAATTCTATTACAGCAAAGAGATTAAACAATAATAATCCTCAAATCTTGCTTCTAAAACAATCCAGTCTTAATTTTTTTGAGCTTCCAAGGAACAGAAATGTCACAAAAAACTCTGGGGCCCAGGGCCAACACCACAGGCACAAAAGGGGTAGCCATCTGCATATAGTGACTTCAGGACTTTAGAAAAACTACCTTCACAAAAAATACCTTCCTCAGTGACTAGACTACTTGGACACTAGTGGGGATGTGAACACAATGCCCTCCTACATTCTCTAACTGAGAAGGAAATGAATTTAAGAACATAAGAATTAGGAGACAGGTGACTCCTACTCCAGCGTCTCTGGGAAAATGTCTTTCCTCCATCCTATCACTCTCCATAAACCAAAGAATAGAATCCAGTGGCTTTACCCAGGCACTCAAGGCCCTCTACAATCTAATGCCAACCTCCATTTGCCAACTCGTATCCCATCGTCCCTACAACAAGTCCTTTATTCTAACCAGACTAGCATAACCATTATCCTCAGTTCCTGCTTTCCTCTTTCCCTTCAGGCAGAGATTGGGGCAGGCAGAGTTCTGCTGGTGATAGCTACACTGGCAGCTCCATTTTCTTGAGGGACGTCTTACACCATTCAGTGAGTTCCAAAGTCCCAAATTATATTATCGATAATCAAAATAGCAACTAAACCAAAGAGTAACCTCAGAAATAAACCTCTAGAAATAGACATCTGACCAAGGTAATGAACTAAAAGAACAGGTAGCCTTCCTGAGGAATGCAGATTCTGTGCCCTTAAAGGCATTACAGAACAGATTAGGCTTTAAGCTGAAAATGGTGTGTTAACCAAATCTTTGCTACCAAATGAAAGATAAGGGCATAATCACAAAATAATAGCTGATATTTATTGAGAACTTGCAGTGTACCAGCAACATTGTAAATGCTTTATGTGTATGGATTCATTTAATCCTGACAGGAGTCCCCTGAGCTAGGCAATATTTATTACGCCCACACCATAAGTGAGAAAAATGAGGTTGGAGGTTGAGTCATTTGCTCAAATTCACGCAGTGCTTAAGTAGAGAATCAGAATGTGACCTCAGTCTAATTCTGGAATCTATGCTCTTGACTCAGTAGCCAGGTAAAAACAAACAAAAACAAACAAACAAACAAAAATCGGTCAATAGGCAGAACTATACACAAAGTGGTTCTTCATGTTTCAGGTTTTCTGGGATAAAATACTGATTAAAAGTCAAGAAAAAGGATACGCATGTTATTTTCTATAATTGCTAAATTCTTTGCTTTATCCAACCAAAATGTGAAAGAATAAAAAGCCTTTATATGCAGGAAAGATGAGCAATGCCCTGTCCCAAATTACAGTTAAGTTTAAAGAACTAGATTCAAATTTTCTCCAAAGGTCTAGATGAAAGAAACCCTGACCTACCAGGTTTACTATGAATTTATCCCATTTGGCAAATGCCTTAATCTAAAGCAAGTTCGTTATTTTTTTTTTAAGTTATCACCAAAAGAAAAGATTTAATTTTAACTTTATATTTACCTTAATAGTTCTAACCATGAGTCATAATAATTGCTGTATAAGTGAATATTTCACTTGGCTTGTTTCTAAGTTACACAATGGAATAATATGCATCTATTAAAATTACTTTTATGAGTAGTTTTTAGCAAGGGATAAAAATTATATTAGAGTGTCAAGTGAAAATGACAAAATTTTATATTTAGTATGACTGTATCACTGGGAACATATATTCATAAGAATATGCAGAAAATGTTAGCAGGAAATGCTGATGTTAATGAAATGGTTGTCTTTGAGTTGCAGCATGTTCTGATTTTTTTCTTTATGCCCTTTTATATTTCTACTTTTCTAGAGTCAACATCTTTACATTTGTAATGAAAAAAAGTAAGACTCTAAAGTAAATATGAACAAGAAAGTCATTAGCAATCCAAGTTCTGTTTCTACACTCATCTCTTTTAAGGAACATTTTACCATCTAGTTAAGAAAATTCTCTTTGAACCACACACCAGATGTAAGTTTACCTTTATGAGACCTCTCAGCATTTTATAGACAGCCGCTAATCCAGAATAATAAGGAAAATCAGGCATTCTTTCTCTAGAGGGGAAAAAACATTTTTTCTCTAATTTACAAGAAATAAAATGGGCTCTGTATTACATCTGAATCCTGGTTCAAATACTTCAGCAAATTAGTTAAGCTCTCTGAGCCTGAGTTTTCCCACATGTAAAAAGAAGTTGCTATTAGAATTAAATTCAATAGCATAAATCAAGTGGCTAGCTCAGATGACTGTAGTCCCAGCCCACGTCTGATGGCAACTGCAATGCTTGTTGCTTTTTCTCTCTCTAAGCCCTTAAACCTGGCACTGCGTCCATAATTGGGAGGAAACACAAGTAAATTTCCCTTAAGAACTGTATTTTAGATTCACCTAAAATACCAGTGGCTCCAAATTGAGGGATACAGAAAATTCTACAGTATTTTCCAGTCAACATGTTTATTGTTCTGGTGAATATAGAATAATTCCAGTCTTAATGATCATTTAAATTTCTGAACAAAAATGAAAAATGATGTTACTTGATTTTAAACACATTTTTCACAACATAACTTGTGTTAAGTTTAATTATCTTGCTTTTATTTCCTTTCTGTCTCTGTCTCATTTTCCTTCCTGATGTCTTTATTTCTTTCTTATTTTGGACATATGGACAATGCAATAGTTACCTTATTAAATACCAAAAATGTTAAGCATAATCTTAGAGCTGGGTAACATATCAGGTACAACTTGACTGATAATACTAAAATACGTTATAATCCTCATATGTCAAGAAATATATCAAAGAAAAATTTTTTTCTGTTTAGTGTAAACAATTACTAGAATAAGTTAGAGCCCTCATGTGATGTGTATGGTGGGCATCTTCTTGTGAACATTACAATCTCTGCCTCATCTCCTGACCTTCAAAGTTTCCTTAAAAGCAGCCCAGTCCTTTCTAATACAGTTATTTTAACCAGGTTTTACAGATCATACAGTCCTTCTTACCCAGTATCAGTGACAGAACAATTATAAAATAGGATTAGATAAGCATAATTGAGATTTTGTCAGAAGTGTGTCATTTCTATTATCATTCATCATTCTTCCATTTGTGGCACTGGCAACTGCTCTCACTGCCCTGCTAATTCCCATTTATTTTTTCAGTCCTTATATTAAAGAAGACCCATTCTGGGAAGACTTTTCTGAATCCCACTCCTACCCCTCACCCCAACTCACCACCTCAAATGAGATTGGGGGCTCTCATTATATTCTTTCATTGTACACTAGATTTTTACTTTATACCACCATCACAACAGTAATGAAGTCATTACTAATATAATCCTCTGCTTAATGTCTATCTGAATAAACTGTGACTTCCATGGGACAAAGATGTACCTATCTTGTTCATCTTTGTACCCCAGGTCCTCCAGTGGTATCTGACCTAGAAAAGGTCAGATACTAGAAATGGTGCCTAGAAAAGATGCTCAATAAATAACTGCTGAATAAATGAACAAAGCCAAAATTTGCTGCCAATGAAAATATCCAGGGTTACGCTTTCAGCTCTGGGTAAAAGAGCCTAAATCTCAAGAGTCCATTTAGAATCATACTGTATTCCTTGTGTAGTTTAGTAAAATATGTCAAGGAACCATTTTTCAGCTTCTAATAAATATCTACACCAAATAAGCAAAGTCTGGCTGCCATTCACACAGGCATTTGTGTTACCAAAGAATATTTACAACACAGGGTTGACAGCAAAAGATGCTTTCTAAATTCAGAAACGTATAGGCTACTGCTTCTCCAAGTACCTTTTTTCCTGAAGATTTACTATGACAGTCAATGAAATATCTACTTTCAGATATAACAAGGGCTATTTCTGACAGTTATCAGAAAGATGATATCCACTGAAGAGAGAATATATTATGAGGCATGAACAAAATTAAAATCAGAAGAATTTAAGTTCGTGTGCTCGGAAAGAATATAAAACAGAAATTTCTCTAGTGAACCATGGTCAGATTCTCAAAGTTGCCCTAAAGTCCATAATAATAAACAAGCCCAGAGAGCCAACAAGATCAGTTTTATGGAGCACAGTGAGTTTTTTGAGCTGCTGGAATGTTTGCTGTAGAGTAGCCTCTAGGTTTATACATTACTTTAATAATGTGGTAATTCAGGTTACTCTGCTTGCCTTCTGAAGTCATGATAAACTGCTTGGTTCTGGGACAGGAACTAGGCATGGTGTCAAGTGGGCAGCTTAAACTCCCACCGTGTGCTAAAAAAGAAATAATGAGAACACAAGAGTGAAAACCAACGCTTCAAACCCTCATTATAGCAGGCACAGAACAATTAACAAAAAGCAACACCAAAGGTCTTGAGACAACATAGGCTTTTTCCTAACTTTGTCCAACAAATAATTTATATGCCAGACACTGAGCACGATTTTAGTGATTAAGACAGGTACGATGCATGCCTTCACTGTTATTTACACAATGTCTTTTGAAATACAAAATACAAACATTAGTTTCTAAAAAGGTTGGCAAATGTTTTTTACTTGTTTATCATTAATGAAATGCTATAAATGGCATGGCATGTGTACCCAGCACTTAGAAACCTTTCCAAGAACTGAACTAGACTTTGTGCTCACGAAGGACTACACATGACAAATGAGTGACCCAAATGATCAAGACTAAGAGAGTCCAAAAAGGGAGGTTCTCATGTCCCAGATGGTACTAGAGCTGGGCTTTGAAAAAAGTGAAGACCTGGAGAAAAGGGAAGAAGACCTTGAGCACCTGTGGAAAGACACAAGGAAGACATGCACGCAGGCGTGTTGATGGCATCCGAGGAGACGTCAGTAGGCAGGTCTGACTGAAGCATAAAGTACCAGTAATGAAGCAATCAAAGATGGGGTTGGAAAGGTGGGAAAACTTCTCAAATACCTTATACTTTATACTGTAAAGTTCTGAGCATTCATAAGAGACCATTGAAGAAATCTTTGCATTAGAAAGACGAATCTGGTAATAGTTCCTAAAATCTGATTTGAAAAATGGTGCCAACTGGCTTAGTTAGAATCACCTGGAGCACTTTATGAATGACACAAATCCCAAGACCTTCATTCCCTCATTCCTAGTAACTTAGAGTATATCTAAGAGAAGAAATGTATCTTTTTTTAATTTATATATAACATGTAAAATATATATACTATATATATGTGTGTGTATTATTTATACACATGTGTATTTTTAACTAGTACTTTAAGTGATTTCTTACATGATTGTGAGGTACAGCCAGGCATGGAAAGCACTGATATAGAAGATGAAATGACTGAATTGGCTTAGGAAAAGTGACAAGGACCAGGCCTAGGGAGAGTGTGGACTGGCCTGACTTGAAAGACACACAGACTGTTCAGTCTAAGTCAAAACTCTTAGGTCTAATTGACATCTGGAAATATTTGTAGGAACTTTTGACCCCCAAAAGTACATTACTCTCACATCGCTGTGCTCAATGTTTAGAATAAAAGGTTTATTATGCAAGGACTCTAAATGAATCAAAAACCTACATCTGCACATCTTGACTCCATCTGTTTTCTCCTACCCCCATCCCGTGAGAAGAAGGCAAGCTCCTCAAATTAGAGAACTTACTCCCTGCTCTATCCCACCCCAACAATGGCATGAATCAATGCTTACGTGAATGAAGAAAAACCAGTCTTTTCAATCACTGGAAAAGAAGCAGATGCCATTCATTCACAGATCTTTGGAACTATATCTAAAATACCACAGGTGAAAACCAGAACAATTCAGTTATGGCCACCATGAATATTGAGTGCTTTTGTATGCTCTGTAGGGTTCCAACATAGGGAAGAGACCTGGGAGCAACTTAAAAAACAATGAGGTAAGGTACAGAGGCAGAGTAGCAAAATCCTCACAGTGGACTAATTTCAGCCTGATTATAAAGCACCTGCCATCTGTGAACATCATGCCTTTCTAGATTCGTTGTTGTTGTTGTTGTTGTTGTTGTTGTTGTTGTTTTACCTCCTAAAATCTGCAGGAGAAGTTCTGGTTCATGAAGCAATTCCTTCTCTTCCCATTTGAATTCTAGAAGTTTGAGTTTAGTATTTGAGAGTTCTAGAAATTCAGAGTTTAGTATTTAGGAGTTAGTAGAACTTCCATATTTTTTTTTCTGAAAATGAACAAGACTGTAATGGCTTATATAATCAATTATTATTCCTTTAACCCAGATTTTTAAAATTTTTAATTTTGCATAATTAGTTAAAATGACCATGTTGTTAATAACCTGGTTTCTTCATTAATGACCTTTGACAGCATCAGGCTGACCTTCAAAGAGGGAAACTGAGGCTCAGAGGCTTGATGCCATGCCTGAGGTCTCAATGGTTTATCACCATCAGAGTCACCACTACAACAAGGTCTTTGCATTCAAGAGTAAATTCTAGGGGCGCCTGGGTGGCTCAGTCCATTAAGCTCAGAGTCTAGGTTTTCAGCCTAGGTCATGATCTCAGGGTTTCACAGGGTTGACCCCCACTTGGAGCTCCGCATCATGCTCCATGAGCTGATAGCACAGAGCCTGCTTGGGATTCTCTGTCTCTCTCTCTCTCTCTGCCCTTCCTCCATTCATGCTGTCTTTGTCTCTCTCAAAATAAATAAATAATATTTAAAAAAGAGTAAATTCTACAGTATGATGCTGCTTGTCTTAAAACAAAGAAAAGCCTCAGGTTTCATGTATTTTAAGTTTAGTGGTTTTTATTACATAGGCATAGGCATTTTTCCTTCAGTACTCAAGAAGCAACTCAATGAGAAGCCAGTTTTAAATTTTTGTGGGTGAGATTCCGGATTTCAAATAATTGTTTTACCAAATAAGAGAAATTAAGTTGTCCTTGAGACAAATTAGGATGGGAAAGCATAAGATATATAAAGTATGTTTGGTTTCTCCAACAGTTTTTAATAGGGAACATTGCTTGGGCGGGGGTGGGGGTGGGGGGGCACAGGTGTATCTGCCCCTGAAGGTAGGCCTATTCCTATTACTGGCATTGTTTAAACTCACTGAAGCATAACAATAGAAAGCAGACCCACCTGGTTTTCTTAGTATTCTTAAATTCTCTACAGATGGTGTACCCCCTAACTGACTGCCCTTGGTAGGCACCTTGCAGAGGTGTACTAGTATGAATATATGTATAGACTGGAATTCTGCATTTAGAGCCAAGTGAAATTAGGGAATTCACCCCTCCTCTTAAACCTATTTTCTGAAACAGACCGGTTCAAAAGTCCTACACTTAATATTTGATTGTACAAATAAAGGGATAACTTTAATTACAGAATTCCAAAATGTAAAGGCAAGGCTAAATGGTGGCAAATCCTGAACACAAAAACCCTCTGTTGCATGTATTACTGGGGTTCATGTATGTGTAAAATTTAATAATAGTAGAACAATGTTGAATATCTCACTGATCGCATGTACTGCCCATGCACCTGGATATACAAAGCCTGTGAGCACTCAGCTGTTCGCCTCAACTTCTCCCACACCCCAAGAAATCACTTTCTTTTGCTAGTAATGAAGTATCAAGAGGTTAAAAAAATGAGTTTTACCTTTTTTTTAAATTTTCAGCTTAAGTTAATGACCGTTTCCTATCACTTTTGGATGCAGGGTATCTCCACTTTACAAAAACAGCTACATATTTCTTCAAATGTATGCCATCATTTAATAGGAAGTTTTTTAAAGTCTTAAAAATGCATGGGTATCAATTTAATTAATGTGCTATTTAACACATTTCTAACAACCTGTTATACTGACACTATATTTAGCAGATGTTATCTCTGAGGACAATTAGTTTTTTTCATCAGAGAAGGGTGTGGGAGGTGATAGATTATTGTTGCCATGTAAGAGGAAAACTTCACATTCATTACTATAAACTTACAGTCTATTTTTTCTGGCACCTCTAATTTTTTTTTGTCACATTCTTCCCTTTACCTTTAAAAAAACCTCCAGAAGTGGACTTTCTCTCCTTAGGGGCTGTTAGTTACAAGATGCCCTGAATCAGATGTCATTAGCTGATACAACATTCATCTTCTTTTAGAATTAGAAAAATCACCAAATAATGATTAAAGACAGAGGGTTTTTAAATATTCTAACCATATATCTCAATTCAATATTGATTTAAGTGATTAATTTTTCTATGATGATATGGCATCATGACCAATCAAATATAATGTTTACAAGATGCATTAATCATAGTTTACAGTTTTCTAGAGGTATGATGGATAGCGAATGTTTTTTTTGAATCAATAAATGCAAAAACCATTTGCATTAGAAATATGGGAGCAGACACATGACCTGCTCAACTTTTATATGTCTTCAAAATTCCAGCAGCCTCTTAATTATAAACTCCATATTAGTTTATATTTAAGGATCTATTTGATCAGCTTGTTTTTATCGTTATGGAACAATGGAAAACAAGTTCAAAACATGGAGCTATTTGTGCACTTTATACAATGTCAAACTGCAAATAACAACTAGCAGTGTGATCTGTCCAAAGAAAAAAATGTCCAAAAAAAAAAAAAAAAAACAGAACTGTATAAAAAATCTATGTATGTTTCATTTCCTTGCAGAGAAGTCAATATTTAAAGATTATACCTAAAGTATAGTCAAAAGAAATGCATCAAGATTTTGCTAAGCAGAACTGAGATTTTGTGACAATAAGGGTTTCCTCTCACAATTCTATATTATAATATTTCTATTGTTTTTTTTTACTCTTTATACAATCCACATGTTCACATCATTGATTTTTAAATTTATTTCTATGTGATTTTGTTTACTGCTGCTTTCATCTTGTTCACTTTTGCTCCATTTTTTGTCCTTTTTGTTGGAATCCAGTAATTATACACATTCAGTTTCAGAGAGCCTTCCAGACTCTTAGCTTACCCCTATTTCTAACACAAGGCAACTGCCTACATTGTTTCAATGGTTGCACCTTCCCTGGAGCAAATTTCTCAAAGGTCCTTTCATCTTGACATGTGCTAGAATAGGGCCTCCAAATACGTGGAACTGGGCAGGGGAATCTCAAAGTAAGCACTGGATCATATCATGTGCTTTCCGGCATTCCCTGGACAGCGCCACTACAGACAAGCATAATGATGTGAGAATGAAAATCATGACAAAGGTGATGTGTGACTGGTCTCACATCCCTGATACATGTAGCTCCAGAGTCCAGGCTGATCTGCCCATGGGCAAGGTGGGACACAGTGTTCACTGCTTGTCATCAACACCAACAATCCCAGTATCAACCCCTAAACAGTGTGTTTGATTTTTAGGAAATAGACTGAATTGATCTGGAAATTTATCTGAATTCAAAACGTTGCTTCTCTAAGTTTTGCATTTAGTTGTTCCCTCTGAAAGTTTTAACCAAGAGATGTTTCACTTCACTCAGAAAACAGCCCAGTGCTTGAGAGAAAAAGAATCTGAAAAGTCTCCGATGCCACCCAATGATATATCAAATATGGGATTCATTTATGAAAGCACCCTTTTGGGGTACAAGGTTAATATTAGAGAAGGCAGTTTGAAAACACTATTTTATATAACCAGCTTTTCGCTGTGTTTCATTTGACACTTATCTAGGACCTATTACATAACAGGCATTTGCTCTACACTGAACACTGAAGAAATGGATAAGCCTACCCTGCTCTCAAGGAGCCCAGAATCTACTGGGGTTAGAAGACAAAAAAATAAATACTTTGGAATAGAAGCAATAGTGCTGTGACTCAAAAACAAAGAACAGTAAATATTTAAGGTCTGAGCAACTAATCTGCCCAAGGATGTCAGAGCCAATCCCAGACAGGCAGTGAATTTGAATTGTATTAAAGAATTGGTTAAAGTTTTCCAGGGGAAGAGGAAATAACGTTGCAAGAAAAAGGAAGACCACGTGCAAAAGCACAGCCATACAGGAACTTGGTATGTCCCAGAAAAGATAAAAAGGTCCTGAGACAACAGTGTGGGGTGTTTGAGGAGGAACCCCAGCAGGAGAGGAAAGTGAAGCAGACTGATGTAAAGCCCCTTATAGTAAATATGCATTGTCTGCCCATTATCTGGTCTTTGATGAAGCGCTCCTCTACTCCTCCTAGTTGGGGAGGCTGACAACACCCTATTTTTGGCTCTAGCTGCAGACAGGTGAGCAAAGCCTGACCCATTGGAATGCTCCATACACTGGACCAAGTGGTAAGTTCAAGAATAGACGCATAACCAAAACTAGGCCAATCGGAATCCCTGTCAAGTCTACCAGCAGATCTGGCTTGGTGTGTATAACCTATTCATCCACAAAGACCTCTTCAGTCAACTCAAAAGCATCCTATACTTGGTTTAATGGTCTGTTATTGCCATTTTTAAATTCTCAATAATTTTATCTTTGAACTTGTGCTTTATAAGTGAAGTCCTACAGGACAACAGGGCATGCACATGAGCAAAGAAACTACACACTCTATTTGCAGAGTAGCATTTATGATGCCCCATAAACACAGCCTTCCAGTAGACCCACAATGTGTAGCAGTTCTGTGAGACTCAAAGGACAAGGTAAGTATGTTACATTTAAAACTGAATAAGTGGGGGTGCTGACAGACCCAAGAGACCACACTTCCCATTTGAACCAGAATTTGCTTCCAATGCAGAAAAAAGGCAATGGCACTTTACAAAACAAAACCAGATAACTTCATCATATCCTTTCTTACTTGTGTCACTTCCCTTTACTAAACAAACTCACTAAAATGATGACACAGAAGGAAAGGAAAGATAGGGAATTCATAGTTCCTCTTCCATTCAGTTATTCCTTATTCATTGCTAAGCTGAAGGGCAAAAGTGGAATGTGAGTGTATCAAGAAGTAAAATAAAAGCAGTCGAGTTCATTTTATACAACAATTCCATTGGTCTGGTAAGAACAGAATATATATGAATTACACGTATGAATTATAAATTGTATAATTTTAGTGCTTCCAACTATGAATTAAATGCTCATATATTTGCATTGAAAACTAGCATCATACAATATGATAAATGGTTAGATTCATACTCATTCTTAACATTTTAGTTTTTCTTTACTTGGAAAAACATTATATAAGAAACTTTTAAAAACACAATGACAAGTTTAAAGACAATACAGAATTCAAAATAATACTTTATATTTTAGTACCTTTAATGACACTTTTTTCCTGGCATTTGAATAAGAGACCCCACAAATTACATAGCAAGCTCTGGCTATCAGGAAAGATGTTTATTTTCCCCTAGAATCTCAAGTTAGAAGAGCAGTATGAGCTAGAGTCTCATGACTGTCTTCCTTGGCCAGGTGGATGAAGTCACTTAGTTCTTAAATTTTTTTTTTGTAATTTTTATTTATTTTTGATGGGGGGGGTGGTGGGGAGAAGAGAGCACAAGTGGAGGAGGGGCAGAGAAAGAGGGAGACACAGAATCTGAAGCAGGCTCCAGGCTCTGAGCTGTTAGCACAGAACCCGACACGGGACTCGAACTCACGAGCTATGAGATTGTGACCTGAGCCAAAGTCAGACACTTAAGTGACTAAGCCCCTGAAGTCACCTGTAATAAGAAAAACTAAAGCAAAAATGCAAAGAGTAACATAATTGAGAAAGACAAAAGAGAGAATCCACACTGTTCTCTGAATCCATACTGTTTGAACTTATGGATGTGACCAGGCCACAACTGAGGGCACATTTGTCCTTCTTTGTTATGTAAGTCAACAAATTATTTTTCTTTTGGGGGGAATGGGTGCTTAAATCATTTGAACTGGATTTCTGTCACTTGCAACCAGAATATCGACTAATTTAGCGTCATATGCAAAGTATATGACAGAATTCTTAAATTCATATTCTTAGAAGCTGAACAGAGGCTTTAGAGAGTGAAGAAGACAGATGATTTGGATTCTTTTTAAAATTGGATTTATAATTCCAAATGATAAGATATTTTTAAAAGATATAAGTAATATTTGTGAAAGGTAGAAAGATACCAGTAAAAATTAATATGCATGTACTTACTACCCAATTTAAAAATACCTACCAGTGCCTTTGATGGCCCATAAGACCTTCCCCAATTACTCCTCTGACTATTTCCACTCACCCACCCAAAGGTAATCACTGTGAATTTTGTAATTGTCCTTCTCTCACTTTTCCATATAATTTGGGTGTTTTTTTCTGGTAAACTGTAGAAAAAGTAATTGGAGGAGGCTAGTCTGAAGACTAGCAGACAGGGGTAGGAGACAGGATAACTCTGAGCTCAACTTATCATTTGTGTGTGCTTTGGGTTGCCACTAGATCATGTTTCATCAAATAAAATGTAGGCAACTGATAAATGTATAAAATTATGTTGCTTTTTTTCTGTTCTTTTTTTTTTTTTTGAGAGAGAGAGCAAGTGCAAGTGAGGGAGAGGGGCAGAGGGTGAGGGTGAGAGAATCAAGAAGGTTCCACACTCAGTGCAGAGCCCAACACAGGGCTCGACATGGGGTTTGATCCCATGTCCCTGGGATCATGACCTGAGCAGAAATCAAGAGTCGGATGCTCAATGAACTGAGCCAGCAGATGCCCTTAAAATTACATTTTCTGAAAGTAGAAAAAGCATCTTGCCCAGTTATTCCAGCACAGAAATGAGCTTTGGGTTTGGGGTAGGGACACAGAGGGTAGTAGATTTGCTACCTGCCTCACCAGTGACAACCAGAAAGGGAAGGAGAAAACAAGAACAAGAGAAGGAAAGGAAAGGAAAGGAAAGGAAAGGAAAGGAAAGGAAAGGAAAGGAAAGGAAAGGAAAGGAAAGGAAAGGAAAGGAAAGGAAAGGAAAGGAAAGGAAAGGAAAGGAAAGGAAAGGAAAGGAAGGTACAAACAATTCTGTTTCATGCTATATCCTTTCCCAACATGTAAAAAACCTACCTGACACATAGTATGGTGTTTCTCATGACTTTATATAGGACTGTCCTTTTCCTTCTATCAAATTCATTTTAAATGAATCACAAGAATTAAAGAAGGAATAGTCCAGAGAAGTAATCCCTAATTATAAAATTTTGTGCAGTATGGCACTGAGTTGTAGGTCCATAGGAACGGAGTTTCCCAGTGTAAGTGGAACCTTCCTTTCACATCCTCACATTCTTGCTGGTTCACAAAATGAGAACTTCTGCTCTAGCTGTAGACACTGTAGCTACATGGATGCTACTCACTGGCTTCTAGTAGGAGGGACATTTTTCCTCTGTGTTTTGTGATGAGAGCCTGATGTTCAGTAGTTCACTTTTCACCATTGGATGGATCAAAGGGTTCAAGGCTGCTACATACGAGTGGCCTCTCACTCAGGTTCTCTAAGCCCAACAGGTATGAGTGGGCCATAGTACTTCAAGGAGATGGCAGGGGAAATACCACTCTGCAGGCCCAACCCATCCTCCATTCATGTCCGAAACTTGTTGGGGAGGGAGTAGGAAGCCCTCGTTTTGGCCCCACATTCTCCAGTTTTATCCATAATAAAATTCCCATGTCTATTTCTGTGTTTTATTCTCATTGTCCATTTCCTGTGTCTATTTCTCAGTTGGTTCAGAACTCAGAGGGGAGATGGAATTGACTGAATGGCCCCCTTGAAACCCCAACATACAACATCTCTCAAATTATATAATTTAATTAACTATTTCTAAGACTGTCTCATAAATCATAGAAAATTTTCTCTCCACATGAAGAAATTAAATGGTACAAATGAATATATAAGATGATTCTGAAGAGTAGGAAAAAAGACAGACATGTAAACTCTATGAAAATAAATCTTATCCCTACTCATAAAGTCTTCAATGAAACAATATGATTTTTACCCTCCTGTTTTTCTATAAGCCATAGTCTCCTCAAATACAGATTCAGGATTTGTAATGCTCTCCAGACTCCATGCAACAATCTCCAAATACTTAAATCAGCAAAACAAATTTACCCATGAACAGCCTAGGAGCTGCCAGCATCAATTAAAAATAAGTGGTGTATAACAAATTGATGAAGGATAATTTTGATGCAACACCATTTCAGTTTATACAATGCCTTCCATCTCTAAAAATAAGCAGACCTGAATAACAAAAAAAAAATCCCTAAGAAACAAACAAACATTTGTTCCATTCAATAAGAACAAATTGCTTTTATGTTATCTGAAAGGGTTTAGTCAAACAGAAATATTGGCACTGAACCACAACATTTGAATATTTTGGCAGAAGTGCTTTTAAACCATTCCTCTACATAATTTAATAAAAATGGCACTACCATTGGAAAAATAATGGAACAGAAAACTTTGCAACATACAATCAAGTTACCATAAAATGTGAACATTATAAAAGCAGTTAAGCTTTATTATGTTGTTCATGGTTTATGGGACCTACTCTTTAATGCCCTTGAAACTATATTTTTTAAAAGATGAGTTTTAAAATAACATGACTTCAAATGCTACAAAATAAAAGTTTCTATTTTAAAACCATTGTCTCCAAATAAATAAGGAAGAGCTGTTTCTAAATAAGCCCAGAAATCTTTACGTAGTCAGTACTTTTCAGGGCCAGTTTCTCACCTTGCACTCCAAGTTTGGGCATCTTCTCATTAGTTCCTATTATGATTGCTCCAAATCTTTTCCATGTTTCCCAGGCTCTAGTGCTGTGTTCTCCACCAGACTCATAGTGATGAACCTGTGATACTAAGATTAAGAAACACCTCTCATCTTCTCTTCCTCTCTTCCCCCAAATGTCTGGAGAGGCTCTTCCTTTATTCCACTTTGCCCTCTACCTGTTCCAATTCCCTTCTCACCCGCAACAGCCTCTACACAGACTTCTCCCTGCCCTCTTCCAGTGATGCTCAGGGCCCCTCTTTTCCCTTTCTCTGACAAACCATGTGACAGATTTGGATCAAATCCAAATCCCAAAATCACTCTCCTACAGCAGCCACCGAGGTCATGCAAGTAAGAGAAATGAGCTGGTAGAAAGGATAACCATCAGGGACAGGGGTTCAAGAAAGCACATTATTTTCTAAAATGGACAACCAATTGTTGCCAAGAGGAAGCAAAGGCCATTGTTGTCAGATCTTCCAGTTTTTTTCAAGAGAAAGAAAAAATTATGTTTTATGTGAAACCTCCCAATTTTTAAATATTGAAAGCTAATTTTTTTTAGTCTTTGAACACTGTGGAGCACAACGACGTGCAGGTCAGCTAAAGCACAGCGCGAAGCACGTGTGTAGCTAGTCTCTTGCCTCTGTCTACACTTAATACCTCCATGACTCCAGTGTCTTTACCTGTTTTGCAGTTTGGCTTCCAACCACATCACTATACTGAAACTCGATGCAACACTCTCTGGCTTCTTCTCATTCCTTACCATCCCTAAATTGCCACAACATTGGACATCAGTGATTGACACTGATGACCAACTCACTCTCCTGGAAGTCCCCTCTTTTGGTGTCTATGACATCGTGTTTTCATGGTTCTCTTCTTCCCTCTCTGACTTTCTCAGGCCCACTGACTCCTCTTCACCTCCCACATCTATCTATACTACCCTATAGTGTAGTATAAGGAGGTTCACATGGAGCGAATGCCTACACAACAAATTCCACAGGGCAGTTTCTGAGAGGACAGTATCGTAAGGTAAGCATCAATCATGCTTCTCAGGGGAGATATTTGGCAGTGTTTCTGACCCTTGGATGCACATTAAAATCACCTGGAGTGGAGGGCCTTAATTGGCCTGGATTGTAGCCTGGCCTCAGGATGTTTTAAAAGCTCCCCAGAGGGGCGCCTAGGTGGCGCAGTCGGTTAAGCGTCCGACTTCAGCCAGGTCACGATCTCGTGGTCCGTGAGTTCGAGCCCCGCGTCAGGCTCTGGGCTGATGGCTCGGAGCCTGGAGCCTGTTTCCGATTCTGTGTCTCCCTCTCTCTCTGCCCCTCCCCCGTTCATGCTCTGTCTCTCTCTCTGTCCCAAAAATAAAAATAAAAAACGTTGAAAAAGAAAAAATTTAAAAAAATAAAAAAATTTAAAAAAAGCTCCCCAGATGATTCTAATGTGCAGCAAAGCAGAGCACCCCTAGTATACTTGGTGACTAAGTAAGTGGGTGACTATTCAATATTGATGACTCTCACCTTGTGCAAACTGCTGCTTTCAGGGTATGCCAGACAGTGTGGCTCCACATACTCATCCAACAAGGATTTCTGAGTGCTAACAAGTGCCCTGCACCATGGCACTAAAGGAAGGCAATGGAACTGGCCAAGCCAGCACTAGTTGCTAAAAGCATCCTCTCTCTGAGTATATCCTGTATAATGTGAATAAACTTTTCAGTGAAAACAAGCTGTTTGTTTCAATGGAATATAATTTATAGAAACTTCTCTTATACCAAAATTTGCCCTTGGCTTATAAATAGGAACTTTCCAAATCTATTTTCTCTCTCTCCAATTCTGAATACCCTTATCAAATTTATTTCTGCATTTCCAACTACTTGGTGGACATTGCTGTTTTTCTTCTCCCTACTATTCAAATCTTCTCCTCTTCCCAATTTCCATTATGATGTTTCCATTCCCACTGGAGTGTGAAATCTTGACCCAATCCCTGACTCCTCCTTCTAACTTCTCCTTTATATCTAATACTGTTTCTTCTCTCACTCTGTTACTGCCATCTCACTGTATCTCCCCATTCCCACCATACCTTCCAACTTAAGACACTGCTACTTCATACTTGACCTAAGGCAAAGGTCTTTAGTACTCTCACTGTTCCCAGCCTGTTCCTTAACTGGTCCATTGGGCTCCATCATTGTGTTTCCCCCTTCTTACAAATCTTTGTTGCATCTTGAAGGAATAGACAGGCTGGGTCTGCTGAGCTATTGTACCCATTCCCTTGAGTAAAGACTCAGAGATGTGCTGACCCATTCTGGAACAGTTTCTTGTACCTGGTGAACAGGAAAACCCAAGCGTAGACTCTACTGTGTGGTAAGGTAGGTGGCTATGAAATCCACCCCCCCTTGCCCCCCAAGAATGCAAAGGTGAGCCTCTCACTCCTGGTCAAAACCTCACCCTCAGAAATAGATTGAGTAGTTAGGAGTAACTTCTACAGGAACTTTGGGAGAATGATGCCTCCACTTGGGAACATGCCAGTCTCCTGTTTTATGTAGTTATTTCCAAACGGGGATATTTCTGGATCCTTTGCCAGTAAGAACTTTCATCCTCTTGTTGCATCTATTGGCATCTTTCTGTATTCCATATCACCCTCCCAAAGCGACAGTCCCACAGATTCCAATACTCAATAATTAAGATCTATTTTTCTTAGAGCTGGTATCCTAGGCCTTCCCAATCTGGCTTCACCATCCTTCTGGCCTTGATTCCCACTACACCTTTATTTTTACCCTGTACTCTGGTCTCAATAGGCTGCTTGCAACATTCATTAAGGCCAATAAGAGTCTGAATCACTAAGATGCCCCTTCCTAAAAAGGGAATGGCCTTTTATATTTTCCATTTACTGAACTAAAAAAACACAACATTTCTGAAGCTAAAACTATAGCATAATGAGAAATGTTGGAGATTATCATGAAAAGTTATTCTTGATGATTTTAATAAAAGTTCTGTCCATTTCTCACTTTAACATTATGACTATAATTTTATATAACACTTGATAACACTTGACAAAGTGCTTTACATATATTATCTCTCTAATACATACAATCATCCTGTGAACACCTACAGATGAGAAAGTGGACACACATATTATTTTTATTTTCCCAAGGTCGCACAGTGTATTGGTGGCACAGATGGTTCCCAGTCCCATTTGTCATAATTTTAAAATTCTATGAACATCCTACTACCTGGTCTTGCTTTATATACTAATATAAACCTCCACACTGTTCACCAAAACTTACAATGAGAATTAATACAAAAAAATACCTATCTTTGAGAATTTCAATGCTAAGCTTTCTTGATACTGTTCTGACTCTTTTAGGGCTGTAATAAGGAGAATATGTCTCTCTGTAGATTAGTATCATTAGAAACATCATATACTCAATGAAGACTGTCCACAGATGGAGAAAAGAAAGCTTGTAAAAGGCACTGGAACTGAACAAAAAAGATAGTAATGAAAAGGTAAGAAGACAAATAGCATTTCAGTGATTACACTGTTCAGCACAGAAAGCTGTCCATCATTAAATATTGGCCTCTTTATGTTGTTATGCAAAAATCTAATTGCACCATTTACCTTCTATTGTGCTGTAGAGAGAACAAAAGAGCCAAGCATCATTTCTTTATTACTGTCATTTGCCATGGATTCCAACACTAGAAGGAAGAAGTAGAGATAATGTAGAACTGCAAGAATCTACTCTGTTCTAATACTGGTGAAGATAAATGTGTGTCTCCAGGAAAACCTTTGGCATACAGATGGGATAGGGGCTGGGAACAGCTGAAGTGAGTGAAGGAGGCATGAGATGAACTCTCAAGGCCTGTCTCATGGCACACTGCTTGGAGGGCTCAAATGGCTCAAATTAAAAGTAGTCAAATATGAATATTTTTCACAGAAACAAATTTTACTCACTTGTAAAAAAGAAATGCTTCTCAAATCTTTGACTTAGCTATCCCACTTCTAGGAATTTACCTAAGAAGAAGAAATACACAGGGATACCTGGGTGGCTTAGTCGGTTAAGCATACAACTTCAGCTCAGGTCATGATCTTGCAGTTCCTGAGTTCGAGCTCCATGTCAGGCTCTGTGCTGATAGCTCAGAGCCTGGACTCTGCTTCAAATTCTGTGTGTGTGTGTGTGTGTGTGTGTGTGTCTCTCTCTGCCCCTCCTCTGCTCACTCTCTGTCTCTCAAAAATAAATAAACATTAAAAAACATTTTTTTAAGAAGAAATACACAGACACATTCACACACACAGACACATTCACACACACACAGACACAGAGTCACTCATACCTATGTGATAACAGTAGTTGCGTAAGACAAGGATGACAGAGGGAAGACAAGGAGAGGTTAAAGGAGATTTAATTTTTACTGTGTCCTGTGGTCCCTTTGCATTTTTATCATATAAACACCTATTATATACATGAAACTACCTAAATAAACAGGATTATTCTTAATTCATGCTTCAAATACACATAGTCTATAGCCCAGAAATGTCTCTTTAAACTTATTTACAAATAAGCACCAAAATCTGTACAAGGGTATTTGGTGCAGTAGTATTTATTATACAAAAATCAGACTGACTCTAACTTCCAGTCAGCAGAAGAGTTTGATAAATTCCAGCACATCCATTCAATGTAAAACTCTGCAGCCATGAAAAGGAATAATATATCTACATGCAGAATACTCTGCAAAAAGCAGAAAGCCTAACTCACCTACCCATATTAATCAGCATTGTTCTTTGTTCATAAATCTGAACAATCAAGAATTAACAGTATATAAGGAATAGCAACAATCTAAAAGAGAAGGACCAATAGAAGCAAAGAAAACAACTAAACTGGCATGGAGGGAAGTCACTTGCTATTCCCAGAGATATGTGAGATAATAATACAACCTCCACCCCCTAAAAATAAGGAAATGGAAAACAAATTGTTCTTAGAAACCAAAACTATGGTTGATAAATATAAAAAAGATCCTATGTATTATGCAATCAAAACAAAAAAAGGGGCGCCTGGGTGGCTCAGTTGGTTAAGTGTCAGACTTCCGCTCAGGTCATGATCTCACAGTTCACAAGTTTGAGCCCCTACATCAGGCTCTGTGCCAACAGCTCAGAGCCTGCAGCCTGCTTCAGATTGTGTCTCCCTCTCTGTCTGCCCCTCCTCCACTTGTGCTCTCTCTCTCTCTCTCTCAAAAATAAATAAACACAAAAAAAATTTTAAAGAGAGAAAATATGAAAGAAAAATTGATACACAGAGGATAAATCTTTAAGAACACATATTTACCTAATAAAAGTTCCAGAAAGTAAGAACAAAAAAGAAACAGACATAAAATAATCAAATAAACAGTTGAAGAAAATCTCCCAGAGCTGAAGACATAAGACTTCATATTTGCAGTCCCAGTGACAGCCAAACAGAAGAAATGAACAGACTCTTAGGAAATTAAGAACCCCAAAAATAAAGAGAAAATTCCAAAAGACTTTCCTGAGGATGAAACAAACCAACAAAAACAAGTTTCTTACATAGGAATGAGACACAGAATCACAGGGAATTCATTATCAGTTATACTAAATGCTAGAAGATAGCCAAATGATGACCTCAAATTCAGTGAAATTAATTTTGAATCTGAAATTCAGTACCCAGAAATCTAATCAAATGTGAGGGTAACATAGATATATCTTCAAACATAAAAAAAAAAAAAAAAACTGAACCAATTAAGCAATCCTTATCAAAATAACACCAGCATTCTTCACAGAGCTAGAACAAACAATCCGAAAATTCATATGGAACCAGAAAAGACCCCAAATAGTCAAAGCAATCCTGAGAAAGAAAAAAATCAAAGCTGGAGGCATCACAATTCCAGACTTCAAGCTGTGTTACAAAGCTGTAATCATCAAGACAGTAAGGTACTGGTGGGGTGTTGGTTGGGGGGGATGGGCTAAATGGGCAATGGACTTTAAGGAGGGCACTTGTTTGGATGAGCACTGGGTGTTATACATAAATGATGAATCACTAAATTCTATTCCTGAAATCATTATTACACTATATGTTAACTAACTTGAATTTAAGCTTAAAAAATAATAATTAATATTAAAAAAAAGAAAATTTCCAAAAAAAAATCCTGAGACAAATCTAAATTAGTTTTAATTGGGCCTTTTAGATGGCCACTTAAGCACTTACTTTTCCTAAACGATCTGTTCTTTACAACAAAATATGCAACCTGTTGCCTTCTAATTTCTTTAATTCCCTCTTCTTTTCTCAGGAGAGAGTTCTGTATAATTGAGTATGCTATTCCTAGATGAACCCAATCAAATGACTCAGACTTTGGTGTAGGAAGATAAATATCAGTGAGATTCTGTAGGGATAGATAATGTCAAAGATACATTTAGGAAGTGTCTACTTAAAGTTTTATGAAATCAATGCATTTATGTATTTTTCCTAATGAATTTGTGTAACACGTTAAAATCTTCACAAATATTGGGGCGCCTGGGTGGCGCAGTCAGTTAAGCGTCCGACTTCAGCCAGGTCACGATCTCGCGGTCCGTGAGTTCGAGCCCCGCGTCAGGCTCTGGGCTGATGGCTCGGAGCCTGGAGCCTGTTTCCGATTCTGTGTCTCCCTCTCTCTCTGCCCCTCCCCCGTTCATGCTCTGTCTCTCTCTGTCCCAAAAATAAATAAAAAATGTTGAAAAAAAAAAAAAAATCTTCACAAATACTGAGTTTTAGGACATCATACGATAATATATAATTTGCAAAATTATGTTTAATTTCTTTACATTTTTTTGTTATTTTAATATTCACAAGTGTGCCTATTCCCAAAGAAATTGTGTCTTTATATGAAACAAAATCTTTTGGTATCCTTAAAAAAAAAAAAAAAAAAAAAAAAAACCTGAAGCAATTAAAAAAAAAAAAAAAAAAAACAGAGGCAGTTTATTTCCCCTGTACTCTACTATGGTTCCCTTTTACCTACTATGGTGGATCCATATTAAAGAAATATTATTATTAAGCAGCAAAACAATCTTAAGATATGATGTCTTTCTTATATAGAAAAGAAGACCAATTAGAAGTATCAAGAGAAACAAAGAAATAAAGAAGAGACTGTGGTACAAATAGTGTCATGGTTTTGAATAATTGACAATGTTAAAAAAAATTAAAGTCCATTTGATCTTTATGCTTAGAATGTTCTTTTATGAACACAAGTTTTATGACATTAAGATGATATCTTCTCCACAGGTCCAATCATACTATTTGGCTCTACAAAGAAAATATTTTTTATTTTATAAAATTATAAAAACCATTGATTCTCAATTTTCAGAATCAACCTACTAACCAACATGGAAAACATAAATATAATTACCAAACAAAACATAAATATATCTTGACAACATAATAACGTATCTGATGATAGCTGGGAGTTAGTTATATGGGTAGGGGGGGCTGGAAAGGATAAGAGCAGGAATTTCCTCATGATAACAGTGGGGATCCAGAATTTTGTCTAATATTTGCTGGTCAAGAAACAGGGCTATGTAAATAATTCAAAGTTATAAAAGTAATGAATAGAAAAACCAAAATATAATGAACTCAAATGGGGCTAGTAGGGTGTATATGGAAAATGGCATGGAATCAACTGATAGTGTTTAAAGTTGATAAATCATCTTATGAGTGTTTGAGATATATTTTACATAAAAATTAACTTTAAAGTATTTCTCAATGGCTTCCCCTGGGAAGTGAGGTCAGGCTGTAGGGCAATAAAGTCTTTTCATTTTTCTTTTATTCACATTTATGCTGTTTGAATTTTTACTTCTATGTTCTTAAGCATTTTTATAGTTTTTTAAAAATGTGCTTATATAAATCAGCTCATAAATTCTAATCAAGACATTTATATAAGTATTATTATTAATGATAACAGTAATAATGAATAGTAGTTAAATTTTACTCAAGGCTTTTTGCATGCTAAAGGTTTTTTGTTGTTGTTGTTTTTTAATGTTTGTTTTTGAGAGAGAGAAAGAGAGACACAGAGCACGAGCAGAGAGGGGGAGGGAGGGAGACACAAAATCTGAAGCAGGCCCCGGGTTCTGAGACATCAGCACAGAGCCTGACACGGGGCTCAGACCCACAGCCCATGAAATCATGACGTGAACCAAAGTCAGACACTTAGCCTAAACTGAGCCACCCAGGCGCCCCGCATGCTAAAGGTTTAATGAGCACTCCCACTGAACCATCACAATTATGATACAGATACTATTATCTCTGTTGTTTCATGCATAAAGAAACTAACACTTGGAGGTTAAGTAATTTCCCAAGGTAAAAACAGCAAAGACTCCAGGGGAAGTAGTACTCAAACCAGGTCTGCTGACTCCAAAGATAATGCTTCTTTTTTTTTTTAATGTTTATTTATTTTTGAGAGAGACAGAGACAGAGACAGAGAGACAGAGAGGGAAGAGGCAGAGACAGAGACACAGAGAATCCGAAGCAGGCTCCAGGCTCTCAACTGTCAGCACAGAGCCCGACGTGGGGCTTGAACTCACAAACCGTGAGATCATGACCTGAGCCGGACTGAGCCACCCAGGCACCCCCAAAGATAATGCTTCTAACCACTAAACTCTGCTGCCTGCACTTATCCTGTGATTTTTGAATTTCCAGACCCTATTTTTTCTATCAGCTATATCAGCTCTGACAGATGTTTATTTGAATTCAACGGTGGCTCCTTTGAAGCCAATTCCCAAGACCAACATTTTATATATCAGCTGCACTCAGTGCTAGAAGATGACCACAGATTCAGAGAGGGAGAGAAGAGATAATTCAATACCCAAGGATCTAATCAAATGTAAGGCTGAGGAGCACCTGGCTGGCTCAGTTGGTAGAGCATGTGACTCCTGATCTCTCTGTAACTTCAAGCCCCTGTTGGATGTAGAGATTGCTTAAAGATAAAATCTTTTTTTAAAAATACAAGGTTAGAACAGAGATATTTTCAGACATAAATAAGTCTGAGTTTATTTCCTTTGTACCCTTTCACAAAAAATTGCATGAAGATTTATGCCACATGGGGAATAACAAGTCCCAGCACAATTGGACCACTTGAGTTAGGGAAAAAAAAAAATCAGTCCTTCCTCTTACTAGAAGGTTTATAATTAGGAAAACAAAAAAGTCAGCACCCCTAACTTCATATGACAAGTTACTTAGTTACTACTTTTGGCAAACAGGATGGTAATTCCATCATTCAATAAGTGTTTAGAATCACATAGCTGGATGCTGGGGGATATGGCAGTGAACTACAGACATCATTTTGAGGAGCTCACCATAAACCAAGGAGTTCCTTGAGGGGCACTTGTGGCCCGCTCATCTCAACCAGCCCTCCATGCCTACCATCACACCGTTCTTCTGACTTTTCATGATGATTTTAGTTCTGGGAAAAGAAAACTTCAGGCCCTCCACATATTCCTCCCCTTCAAAGGGACTGCTGTCTCAAGTCCATCCTACATAAAAGTTCAGAAACTATTATTATAGCTTAGGATCTAGTGGGGATACACAAACAATTAACCAGAATTATATAATTCATGACACATACATGAGTGATGAAGGATTCTAGTTTTTTAGTATTTATAATATTTTACTATTATATTGTTATATTAAGTGATAGAACAAGAAGTTATGGGCCAAGCAATACAACACAGTTTCAAGGTAAACGATAAGAATAATCAATCACAGGGGTGCCCGGATGGCTCAGTTGGTTAAGCATCCAACTCTTAACTTCAGCTCAGGTCATGATCTTAGGAGACTGAGCCCCGCATCGAGCTCTCTGCTAACAGCGTGGGGCCTGCTTGGGATTCTCTTTCCCTCTCTCTAAGCTCCTCCCCCATTCATTCTCTCCCCCCAACACACACACACCTCTCTCTCTCACACACAAAATAAATAGGTAAACTTTGAAAAAGAATTCTAAAAAGAATAATCACATTTTTCTTTTTCAACACAGTTTGATTAAGTTATGAATTGTATTTTTACATTTCAAAAGTATTTAAAATCTCCACATTTCTCATATAGGTATATATGCAAAAATCTCTTTGGAAAGTACATGTTTCCATTTACCAACTTCAAACAAGCGTCAGAATAGTACATATTATTAAGATAACATGAAATGCATTCTTTTTTCTGAATCCTTTTCATAAATCCATGACCAGATATTTTGCAGAAGGCTCTTCAGCTTAAAGTAGAAATTCTCTTCTGAAAATAGCTAAAGAAAATTTGAGATGTTTAACCCCTCCTTTATGGGTCACATACAGATATGCTTCAGCCCTCACAGCACAGCTAAACTTTCAGTCATTGACTGCCTTAGTTCCCATTTCCTTCTTTCCCTCAATGCCTTTAAGCTGAGTCCGTTTACCACATTGGTTTACAGAAAATTCATTTGATGGTTCCTCTCAATGCCTTCATACCAAACAGTGAAGTTTGACTAGAGATGTGGAAAATTATGCTACCCATAGTAGAAGTGACCCAAATCCAGCCCTGTCTTCCCCCTTGCTAAAAGGATGCCTTTATTGTTTGGGTGTTCCCTCTCCTCTGTATATGCTGGTACTCAGGAAAGGAAAACAGACCCACCCCACATCCCTGATTTCATGTTCCTATTGCCAAGAATTAGTTTGAGCAAGAGCATGTAGTATAATTCTGAATACTGTGATGTGTAGGAAATCTTGGAAAGGCTCTCCTTATTAACAATAAAAAAGGTTGGGGATAAACATCCCCTGCTGCTGGAGGTCACTATGTCTACAAGGATTCCCAGAGTTGTGGGCAGCCATTTTAGAACCATGTGGGGAACTAAGTCAACAGGCCCAGGAGGGCAGAACAGAAAGATGCAAAGAACTCAGGTTCCTGCTTTTTTGTCAAGCAACTGAATCAATCAATCTGCAGCCCTCCCTCCCATACTCATACTTCCTGTTATGTGAGATAATAAATGTTCCTCATTAAGCCATTTTTAGTCAGTTTTCTGTTACTTAGCAGATAATGCATCCAGATTGGTACATATGAATTAGTTCTCTCTGTTATCCCTCTCTTCCTCCACTGAGCCAACATTTTAAATATTCTTAACATAATTTAATTGGTATTAACATTTTTATGTAGGTAGATTTTGGCTTTCTTCAATGATAAATTTAAATTTATCCTCATGTTTTATACTTTAGCTTAGCAATCTACTTTAAGAAACTGAATCTCATCAAAGATACCTGGTTCCTATACCCATACAAATTATATTTTTTAAGGTCATGCAAATATCAGTATGAGTCTACAATGTTTTTTGATAACCAAACATATCCATTCTGACCAAAGACTCTTGCCCCTATTAAAAAAAAAGAAAGAAAGAAAGAAAGAAAGAAAGAAAGAAAGAAAGAAAGAAAGAAAGAAAGAAAGAAAGAAAGAAAGAGAAAAAAAGAAAAGACTAGAAAAAACTCAGTTATATGTCGAAGCTTTCTAATTCCTATCCCCAACTTTTTTTGGATAGACTTTCATTACAATTCCTTGAAGCCTATTTGGCTTTCACAGTTTAATTTCTTAGCTTTGAGTTAATATTATTCCCCTAATCTCACTAATCCCCTGAGGAAGATGAACATAATGGTGAACTTCATATAAGGAATATTCTATTAAATTTTGAAAAGATTAAATTGTATACATAAAAATAAAATATGAATACACATTGAATTTACATAACTTCCTGCCCAAATTTCTAGATTTAAGCCATCTTTTCACCAATGCCATTTCCAAACATCCCTCTATGCGAGCTTTATCAAGACAAGTGTCAGAATTCATAAAATCAACCAGAGCAACTGAAAGGCCTATGTTAATTATAAATCATAACACAAGTCAAGGTTAATTACACTTAGATTTTAAATGTTTTGCTTGAGGATGCTTAGCTTAGTCTAGAACATATTTTTTAAAATGAAATGCTTATGTAAGAAAGATTAACTTTACCCACAGCTGTGGGGGGGGTGGGGGGGAAGCACTAACCAGCACTATTTAAACATTGCACTTTCACCTTAAAACTAACAAATGCAAGCAGTTTGAATGTAAATTATTCTCAGGGCTTTTTAGCTCTTAAAAGGAAATGAATGTAAAGGCCATAATCTCTTAAGCACTTCTGAGCAATAATAATTTTAAAAAATTCTAACTGGGATGAAACTAAGATGCCAACATTTATTTATGGAATTTGCAGCCAATTATGTCATACAAATGCTTTACTAATATTTTCTCATTCCTGCGTATTGTTCTAAGAGTTCTCCAAAACAAAGCCTTAAGTTTAAATCAAAGTCAAATTGAATCCACCCTACCACATTTTTAGTGATTCTCTGGTTCCTTATAAGGAAAAATATTGGAGATGGAATTAGAACTTTTGGGTAACTATAAGAATGTGAGAGAGGAGGGCACCTGGATGGCTCAGTCAGTTGAGTATCTGACTCTTGATTTCAGCTCAGGTCATGATTTCATGGTTCATGGGATCAAGCTGGCATTGGGCTCTGTGCTGACAGCACAGAGCCTGCTTGGGATTCTCCGTCTCTCTCTTTCTCTGACCATTCCCTACTCATGCTCTCTCTCTCAAAATAAATAAATATTAAAAAAAAAAAAAAAAAAGAATGTGAAAGAGAACAATCTTACCCAGTCTGGAAAGTGGGCACGGGATTTCTAAAGTACAAGTATACTGGAAAGTCTAATATGAAACTGAATGGAGATATTCTACAAGTAAAAATATAAACCCTTTTCCTCAAGGGAAATTCAAAGTAATTTTAAGAATTGTACTTTGGCTATGCAGCATATAAATGTCTGAGGGATCTAGTAGAAGATATACAGAGTTCTCATTTTTCTAATTTTTTGAAAAATCTGAAGTTAATACAAAATGAAAAATGTAAAAATGCTTTAAGATGCTTAAAATTATTACTATTTTCACATGAGAAATTAACTCAATTGTCTAAAATTTTAGTTTCTGACCAGGGTCAAACTAGGTAAGAATTTTAATGTGTTGGAAAAAGCTTCAATATGTAGTCCATAGCCTCAAATCTTGTCTCAGTTGTCAGTAGTATTTAAAGACACCAATCTCCATAGATAGATATTTATTTCATATGGCTGAGTTTTACATAGAAGAAATACTGCAAACTCCATGGACATACACCTGAGTTTGGACAGTATTTGAAATCTGACTTAAATACAGTGCTCTTTTATTTGGTAGTTTATCAATTCCTGTCAAATTGCTTCATAACATTTCTAATTTTCTGTTTCTTAAAAATAAATCACAAAATTATAGACCTAAAATGACCTATAATTATAGTCATACACTCAGAGCTCAAAACGATATTACAGATTATCCTAAATGGCACAGGGATGTGAAGGGACTTACCAGAGGCAACACACTATAACCTGATATATCACATCACACAACATAACACACCAGTTAATTTCAATATGGGAACAAAGATTGGCTCATATCAAAGACATTCTTGTAACAATTAGGGTATTTAAACATGGAATGACTACTAAATAGCATTATACCATTACTGCTAATTTCCTTAAGTATAACAACTTATAATAATAAGTTATGTTATATAATATAATAATACATAATAATTATATTAAAAATTATATAAATAAGTATATTTTGTTATATAAATAAGTATATTAAATATAACATACTTTTACTTTAATACACTTATACTTAATATACTTATAAAATAAATATATGTAATATATAGCTACATAATAATAAGTTATAAAAATAAGTATATTCCCATTGTCTTTATTCTTAGATGATGCTTGATTTATTTATGACTTTGGAACCCATTATTAATTTTCAAATGGTACAGCATATGCATCTGTGTGTGTGTGTGTGTGCACGTGTTACCATATTGAGAGGGCAAGATAAAGAAACTATGAAAAAAATGTTAACAATTATTTTATTTACATGGAGAGCACATGGGAATTCAAATTTTCTGTACTTTTAAAAATACAGAATATCACTGTACTTCACCAAAAACCACAAAAGCTCTCATAATAGTACTTTGTCTCTCTCACATTAGTAGCACTGGTACTAGTGACTTTGTTTAGAGCATCACTGATTCTTTATAAGCAGACAGCTCTTAACAAAGTTGATTTTTCTCTTTTTCTTAAGTACAGTGATTAAAAGCCAAAATTTAAGAGACAGAAATGGATGTCAGAGAAGGTCACAATCCATTTGACAAACATTTATAAAGTATCTACCAGACTTGTGAAACAGCAATGGCCAAGATATGATCCTGGTCCTAAAGGAGCCCATGATCCAGCTGGCAACAGGGACATGCAAACAAATAACCATAATGATAACTAAGGTACCTAATACAGAGGAAGAATAATAAACAGTAGATACAACTGTATTAATAACCAGTGAGAAATGAAACTCACAATGATGACCCTGAGTCAGAAGTAAAAGGTCAAATTTCATTTCATATACATTTAGAAACTTAGAGAAATTAAATTATATTTTATAAATACTATTGTGAAAATATTTTAATAACTAAAGATTTAAAGCTTACAGAAAAAAAAATGTTTTTACTTATTAAAAATTTTATTTCCCTGGATAGTGTTGGGGAGGAAAAACTTTCCTTCTATCCTTCTAGGTTCTTTGGCTGGTCTAATAATTAAATTAACATAAAACAGTGTAATGAGAGAAAAACAAATTTAATTACATTACCAGGGCCTCATTACGAATGTAAGACCTGTAGGCAGTCAGGCAAATGAGGCTTATATGTTACCCTGAGCTAAGAAGAAGGGAGCAGAGGTTTGGGACTTCAGAGGGGAAGAAAACAATTCACAGATAGATGGAAAGAGCAAATGTTTAGTAATCAAATATTTGCCATGCTATGTGGAGAAGTCTTTCTTATGTAAAACAAACATATCCTTGGTGACAGCTCTCTTCCTGGTGCACACTCCTTATCTATCTAAATTATTTTGAGCAATTAAGGGAGAAGTAAAAAGAAAAACTTCTTCAGCCTTCTGTGTCTTAAAGATAACCTACCTAAAATAATCCTAATGCCAAAGAGACACATTTTGGAGTGGCAATTTTGCTCTCCAACTGTAAGATGTCTCAATATTCTTCAGTTGTCAATTCTTCCTAACTTGATCTATTGATTCAGTGCAATCCCAATCAAAATTCTAAAAAGTGATTTTGTGTATCAACAAATATATAAACTAAAATTTATATGAAAAGACAAAAGACCCAGCAAAAGAAAAACCAACACAATACTGAAGAAGAACAATGTCTGAGGACTGATACTACCTAACTTAAAGACATACTATAAAGCTAAAGTAATTATCCAAACAGTATGGTATTGATGAAAGAATAGACAAAAAGATCAATGGGACAGAACTGAGATCCTAAAAACAGACCTACACAAATATAATCAACTAATCTTTGACAAAGGAACAAAGTCAATTCAATGGAGAAAGCGTAGTCTTTTTAACAAATGGTATTGTAACAACTGGACATCCACATGGGAAAGAAGGACAGAAAGAGAGAGAAAGGGAGGGAGGGAGGAAGGGAAGAAGGAAGGAAAGGAGAGAGAGGAAGAGTAAAGAAAGGAGGGAGGAAGAAAAAGTAAAATATAGACACTGGCCTTACACCTTTTATAAAAATTAACTCAAAATTAAAATGGATCATAGACCTAAATGTAAAAAGCAAAGCTATAAAACTTCTAGAACATACAAGAAAATCCAGGTGACCTTGGGTTCAGCAATGAGTTTTTAAACAGAACAACTAAAGCACAAGCAACAAAGGAAAAATTACTAAGTGGTACTTCATGAAAATCAAAAACTTCTGCTCTACAAAAGAAAATGTTAAGAAAATGAAAAAAAAAGGCACAGACTGGGAGAAAATATTTGCAAAACATATAATGAAAGACTTTGTATCCAAAATATACAAAGAACTTTTAAAACTCAACAATAAGAAAATAAGCAACCCAATTACAAAATGGGCAAAAGATCCAATCAGATACCTCACTAAAGAAGATATACAGATGGCAAATAAACACGTGAAAAAATGTTCAACATCATATGTCAGAGAATGGCAAATTAAAACGTCAAGGAGATACCACTATATTCCCATTAGAATGTCAAAAAAAAAAAAAACTAACAATATCAAATGCTGGCATCGATGTGGAACAACAAGGACTCTATTTCAGGGTTGGTGGTAACAAAAAGATTCAGCCACTTTGGAAGAGTTAGGCAGTTTCTTACAAAACTAAACAGTTTTATCATATAATTCAGCAATCACGCTCCTAGGTATTTACCCAAATGAGTTGAAAACTTACTTCCACACAAAAACGTGCACACAAATGTTTATAGCCGCTTTATTTATAATTTCCCCAAGCTAAAAGCAATCAATATGTCCTTCAAAAAGTGAATGGATGGGGCGCCTAGGTGGCTCAGCCAGTCAAGCATCCAACTTCAGCTCAAGTCATGATCTCACACAGTTTCTGAGTCTGACAGGCTTGGAGCGTGCTCCAGATTCTGTGTCTCCCTCTCTCTCTGCCCTTTCCCTGCTCATTCTCTCTCTCTCTCTCTCTCTCTCTCTCTCTCTCTCTCTCTCTCTCTCTCTCTCTCTCTCATAAATAAACATAAAAAAAAAAGACCAAAAAGTGAATGGATAAACAAACTGTGAGACATCCATACAATGGAATATTATTCAGCAATTAAAAAAAGAGCTATCAAGCCACTAAAAGACATAAAGAAATCCTAAATGCATATTGCTGAGTGAAAGAAACCAATCTTAAAAAGCTAGGTATGTTATGATTACAACTACATGACACTCTGGAAAAGCCAAAACTATAGTGACAATAACATCAGTGGTTGCCCAATGTTCAGAACAGGAGTAGAAGAGGGATAAATAGAACATAAGGGGTTTCTTAGACCAGTAAAACTATTCTGTAGGATACTATAATGCATACATATAGAACATTACGCATTTGTCATAACCCATAGAACTGTACAACACAAAGAGTGAACCCTAATGTAAAATATGTTTTTTAGATAATAATAATGTATCAACTACAGATATTAATGATACTGTATCAATATTGGTTCAATTATAATAAATGTACCACATTAATGCAAGATGTTAATAAGAGGGGAAACTGATTAGGGGAGAGAGGGAGTATATGGGATGTACCGCTCAATTTTCTATAAACCTAAATTGCTTTACAAAGTAAAGTTTATTAATTTAAAAATTTTTTTATGTAACACTCATTTTCCCCTAATGTCAAATAACAAGGCTCCTTTGGAATAAGCATGTGTTGCTCACAGGTAAGTCTTTATCTACACTAAACTGGCTTTTTATGAATTGTCAATCACTTTTAGATATGCTAAAATAATGAGCACATAAATTATGGGTAGGCCCTGGGCAGAGTTTGGAGAAGTGTGGTCTTCAAACCACCTGCACCAAAATCATTTGGATGCTTGTTAAAAATCATATCCCTACTAAATCAGAGCCTCAAGGGGTGGGCAATCTGCATTTTTAACAAGTTCCCTGGGTATTGTGATGCACAGTAAGCGTGGGAAGTACTGCATTAATAGTGTATAAGGATACTTAAGGAATACTCCTTTTATTTTACTGCTTATAAAAAGCAAACAATTAAAACATACCAGCTGCCCAGTAATTGAGAACAGGTTTTTCTTCATCTCCCTGGCAGAAGATGACAATCAGTGACTTATTTTGCAATTTCAGGAATTCTAGCCATAAGGACTAAATTCTCCAGAAGCACTTTATCATGTAACACCTTGTTTTTTTAAAATACTGGTTTTTCAAGAAAGAAATAACTAGATGGTGAAAACTAGACTGATGCTTATGGTCCTTTTGTACGTTTTTTAATTGAAGCTTTATGAATCATAGTTTTAATAAAAGATTAAAGAAAAAGCTGATGCTGTATCATTTATTATTTTCCAAACTGAATAAATATTTTTTAATAAAAATTTCAGATGACACTGCCAATTCCTTTTTTCCCCAAGAAAATTAATTTCTATGAAATAATTCTGGTCTTGCCCTTTGCAGGAAGATATAATTTTACTCTGTCTATATCAAAGAAGGTCACAGAGTCAGAACACAGGGTAATGCTTCACGGCAAAGCCCCAGAACAATGATAGAGTGAGCCTGATCAATCCTAGCTGTCATCATTTCTTTCAGACTCTCCACCTTGCCCTTTTGTGATTTTAGCAATCCACCTTTAAGCTGTATTGTATTGTTACTACCCAGATTTATCCAGTGGTCAAACTTCAAGCAACCTTAGCCATTCATAACACAGCAGAAACATACGTTTGTCAAATCTTTGTGTTACCTTTCTGTATCCTCTCCCTGCTGCTCTAACATATCATTTACAGTCCTTCCTTAGTAGAAATGATCTGATGGGAGTCATTTACACTTATAATCTAAGGCAGTGCTGCTCAAATCTGAGTGTGTACCAACTGTCATCTGGAAGGCTTGTTAAAATGCAGATTGCTGGGCCCCACCCCCACAGTTTCTGATTCAGGGGGTATGAGATGGGGTCTGAGAATTTGCATTTCTAATGAGTGATACTGATGCTACTAGTACAGGGAACACACTTTGAGAACCACTAATATAAGATAATTTACCACTTTTGTTTGGTATTTGTTCCAGATACTATTGTGACCAGTGTTGTGATTTATGTAAACTGTTCCAAGACTCATTAGAGTGAGCATCCTAATTAACAACCTCTGGATGGTATACTAGAAATGATGCAAATTAGGGGTACCTGACTGTCTCAGTTGGTAGAGAATACCACTCTTGATCTCAGGGTTGTAAGTTCGAGCCCCATGTTGGGTATAGAGATTACTTAAAAATCTTTTTAAAAAAAGAAATGATGCAAATTGATGACTCCTTTTGACAGTACAGTGGTCACGGCACCATACATAATTATTTTTCTATTTTCCCAAAGAAGATCATGCAACAAAAATCTCAAGTTAGCACATGAGAACTCTGGCCTTTTACTTGTCAACCAAGTCTTAACTAGCCAAATCTCGCATCTGCCTCCACCCTGAAAGCACTTTCACTCAATTTCCACTTGCCTGCCTGCAGTCTTGCCTAATCTGTTAGATCCACTACATGAAGACCTGTGTCTTCCCACCATGAACCCACATCCCCCACTGCCATCCTGCAGAACCCAACCTATGATTCTGATCTCATCGTGGGTCCTCTCCATCTTGGCTCCCTGAGTACCTGAGGAGTTCTGGCCCAATTCTTTCCAGGGCTTCCAGGACTTAGTGTGGATAAATCTTTGGCATCAGTCCTCTTGGATGCCTCTCCCTGACATGATTTGGAGAAGCATGTTCACTCTCTTTTAAAGGGAATTAGAAGCATGCCAAAGATGAGGTGGGAACTGGGTAAGTGAATGTGCCCCCCTCAGTAGATGGCAGGAGAAAAGGGAGCTTTCACACATAGGAGTGTATTGTTGAAAGAATATCAAGTCCTGCTTCTTTAGTTGATGTTCTCCAATATTTTTCTTAAGTGAAGTGACGACCAGAGTATTTTCTCACCTTCCAAGAAGACTGGCATACCCTGCAAAAGATGTAGCACTAGGAAGATGAAGATTAAGGCCACAGGAAACCAAGCAACAAGAAAAGTGGGCCACTTTGCCAGCAGAGGGCGGCAGACCACATTACAAAAAGGACCCTATCCACAGCCACTATTCCCACAGGAAGTCCAGGTCTGTAACTACTGCTCATTATGGGGACGCTGAAGGGAGCACATTGAAATATTACTGTTGCTTCCCTGTTGTTATTTCTCATGGCTCTAATACTAACAGGGAAATGTCAGCATTGCATAGGAAAATAGCACAGGACTTGGGAGAAGCTGGACTCCAGCATTTTCTAGCTATTTGGCTTGGTCAACAACCCAGAGCCTCCATTTTCTTTTCAGTGAAATGGAGGGGAAAAAATAATAAAACCAACAGCAATCTCATGTGGCTCATCAACATCACAGGTTTGCCCTTGGGGTGATGAGTAAAAGGAAAAAAAATCTTTATGCACAAACATTACTTATTTCTCAGAGAAGATGTGGGCTGTGAACTCAAGACAAAAGAAGTGTGTTAACCCCCAAAAGGCCACCTCAGCTCTTCACAGGCTCTAATGCTCAAGAATTCTTTAACCTTATTGCTATTGTGCAAGGCTATTTGGGGCACCGGACTACTGAGATAGAGGGGATTTCTAGAGTAGAAGTCCATTCAGGAAGGTACCAAATCCCACTCTGTAATTAATGGCACAGAGGAATCCACCCCAATCACAAGTACTTATGTGACGCTGGCAAAAGAGAAGCCAGGAGCCACAGTGCAGAGAATTGATGTGGGGGAAGATTAAGAGAAAGACCAACGGGCGCCTGGGTGGCTCAGTTGGTTAAGTGGCCGACTTCGGCTCAGGTCATGATCTCGCGGTCCAGGAGTTTGAGCCCCGCGTTGGGCTCTATGCTGACAGCTCGGAGCCTCAAGCCTGTTTCAGATTCTGTGTCTCCCTCTCTCTCTGACCCTCCCCCGTTCATGCTCTGTCTCTCTCTGTCTCAAAAATAAATAAACGTTAAAAAAAAATGTAAAAAAAAAAAGAGAGAGAAAGACCAAATCTAGGGCTGTCTTTCCCAAATAATCACTGGAAAATTGCAGAACCAATCCTCCCCAGGATATCTCTGGGAAAATATTACTTTTATTGTGTGATTGCATCTTTCACAGAGCATACAAGAGCACTGCCAGGCATTGCAAGGCAGAAGCTAAGAGCTCCAGCAGTTATGGTATGCCTTTATGGGGTTTCTGTGCTTAGTTAATGTTGAAAGAAGCACAAAATTTAAATGCCAAAGTTAAAATCACAAATTCTGGACTAAACTACAAGTCAGAGTTCCAGATGATTTCATTCCATTATGTGACAGGCTATTAATTGCAATCACTGCACAGAATTTTTATTTTAGGACAGCTAAGGTTTCTCCTGCCTGCAAGTCCCAAGCAACATAGTCCCCTCTGCTACAGAAATTACTCTAACCAATTTTCCCATCATCTGCCTCACAGTCTTGTTCAAACTGACACCTGACAGTTAATTTACACCTTCCTGTTTTATAAAACAATCCCAGAAGAAGGTACCAAATTCTCTCTCCCATTTGAATTAAAAGCCTAAGTTCTGATTTTCAGTCTCTGCTATGTATTATATAAATGGGAACCCTTGAGGAGGACACTCAGATGAATGTCCTACCAAGCTAGTTACTTCCAAATCTACCTCTACCTCTTCTTTAAAATCCAGCTAGCAAACAAATCATTATAAATAGTGCCTTTTTAGAGAAATGGAAGGTATCACCACTGAATTGTTCAACAAGGAAGTCATTAACATAGGTAGGTGAAAATTAGAACCACCTCTGAATAGTCATGTCTTTTCTGAACCTTAGAATAGATATAGGGACCTTTATAAATTGAAGATAATATGTATTAGAATTTTTTTAAACTGAAATATATTTAAGACCAACACAGGTTTCTTCTGAATACATGTGGTATTATGTTTATCACTGACACTGCCTGTTGCCTGCCTTCCAGGCAAGTACATGATAGTATTAACACTTCCCTGCCCTTCTGAAATTAGGCAGGGCCAAGTGAACTGTTTTGGCCAATGAAATGAGACAGTAAATGCACGCATCACTTCCAGCAGAACATTAGAAGAGCCAACGCCTGATTGGTCTGTTCCCTCACCCAGCCACAGTGTCCAGCTATGTAGCCTAAGCTCCGAGTAAGAAAATCATGAATCAAAGGCTCCTCGAAGGCAAAATAGACACGTGGTACCCATGACTGATGTGCAATAAATATTTGCTGTTTTAAGCCACTGAGATTTGGGGGTTGTTTATACTGCAGCATAATCCAGCATAGACTGACTGATGCCACATCAGAAAATCGTACCTTAATAATGCACCAAGACACAGGCTTTGTAGAGGCAGAGGTCAGGGAAGGTATCACTGGGCAAGGTTACAGAGAGATTTAGTTCTCAAGAAGTGGTAGGAAACTGCAGAAAGAGCTAAGCTTTCAACACTGAAACAGGCCAGGTTCAAAATCTGGCTCTGATAAACTATCCCTGATTACAGAGGCAAGTTCTTTAATATCTCCAAGCCTCAGTTTCCTCCACCAGAAACATGAGAATAATAATAGCCTCCTTAAATGAGAACCTACATGCTGTAAAACACCTTTCACACAGTAAAATATCAATATAGCTTAAAAATAGCTATTATTATCACTTGTTCTTATAGAAGAGAGTCTGAACATGAAAAGTGCAAGAGCAGAATAAACATTCCACTTGTTCATCCTTAAAAAAAATGCTATGTTAAGCACTGACACTTATATTTTCTAGTTAAACAAGCACTGTACAGGAAATACAAATTTTATGAATAGCAGTGCTGGCATCTTATGAATGCAGAAAATAATGAATATATAGATGTTAAGTACACAGCAAGTCGATGATAGAGAGGGATTTATTTACTCAATTTATGAATTTGTGACCTTGAAACTCTTATGCAAAAAAGCCATTAATCCCAATTTGTAAAGTGCATGAAACTAGCAACACGAGAGGTAATATAGATAAAGGACAACACAAGAAGAATTAGAATGGCTTTTAAAGCAACATTTGTCTGCTCCCTTCTCATTAAGACTGTTTTAAAAGGTGAGGTATATTCCTGACCCCAAAAATTAAAATTCCGTACCCCAATCAATCTGGTTTTGTACATTGAGATATACTGCCTTCCTCCACAAGCTCTAAAGGATTTTATAAACCCTGGGGTAGCCAGAGATGAATTTCTTAATAAAAATTCAATTTGCAGGGTTTAGATATTATTTACCTCTTGATTGGAGAGCAATGTGTAAACCTTACCCAGCATGGCTACATAACTTCTTCTTCTGGCAATGGGAGTAAAATCGATTGGATCTTTTCACGAAATAACACATGGGTTGATCCAATTTTTTTTTCCTCTCACATATCACATATGGCCTTGCTATTTACTTTCTGTCAAAATAATCCTAGCATGCCAGCCACCAGGCAAAACATAAATTGTTATCTAAGAATTTTCATCTTTGTTTACTAAACGATTCTGTCTGTAATAGATTCTTCCTGCTCACCAAATCCACATAGGGCGAAGAAAAGGATAATTTGGGTTTATCCATTTGTTTCACCTTCATCAAAAATCTGCTGACACCAGTCCTTGCTTCTCATTTGTACTAAGGACTCCTTTCCTTATTTTGCACTTCTAGAGCTATTAGTTCTCTTCAATAATCACTCAGAACTTAATTATACCTCCAAAGCCAGAAAAGACATATCTACTAGCCACAACCACATGCCCTCCTCTCAGTCACACAGGCCAGTTGACGGCCCTCTTTGGACTCGGCCATGTTTCACGTTTCACTGGCAAGACAAGATAGTCCATATGGGCATGGCAATACAAGTGTTTCAGAGCCTAAAGGAAAATCCATCCTATTACGTTCTCTCTGAATTTATCAGTTTAGGTCATAAGTACTTGGAAAGAATCCCTCCTTCTCATAAGGGAGTCATTGCTGGGAATGGGAAGCATGAACACATGTGGCCCTGCAGTGGCATTCCCAGTAAGATGTGCCCCCTAATTGAGCTCTCTGACCAATGGTTGATCATTCAGCTAACCTTAAATTCAGGGAAAAGTAACAATAATAAAAATAAAACACTCGAATATCATAGCACGTTGTAGGATAATCATACAGCACCCACAAGCCCAATAACACCGGGGGGGGGGGCAGTATTTCAAAGTTGAAACCTGCCTTGGATTCTCCCTGGGGCGAGGAGAGAAGATACAGTAAAGGAGACATCTAATTGAAACTACTCAGAAGCCTCCAAGTGCTTCAGGCTGAAAGGTACCAAGCACGATGTAAAAAAACTGGCTGGGTAGTCTGCATTTCCTTTGCAGTACATCCTGGGGATCTAGTTATAATCATGGTTGTTACTGATCAGAACTGGACTTTGGTTGATGGTGTGTGAAGTGGTATAAGGATGTGTGCTCTTACGTGCAAATGTACACAGCTCATTGACTTTACTCTCAAACTCCTACACAGTGCTCATTAGAACATTATAGGAGCTGCCCCAGAGAGGAATATCCATCCAAAACAGTCAGTTGAAAGATAAGCCAAGGACGGTGTAGCCAGAGAAAGGAATTCCAACATGACAGATGTTTGACTGCTGTAAGTTCAAAAAAGCAAAGAAAATGAGAAACAGAAGCATGAAGCTGAGGTTAGAAAGGCTTCTTTCGTGAAGGCCTTGCCCAAGAGCAGCTGCTCAGAGAGACCAAACTGCCATATAGGCACCTCTAAGAAGACAGTCAACAAGAAGGCTTTACCCAAAATGCTAAAGATCAGAAGCTGCAGACATCTTAGTTCCAGCCTAGAACATTACAGGTCAGAAAGAGCTGGCTTAGAAGCCTCTGGTAAGAGATAGTAGTAATAGCTTATTTTGATAACATACAATCCAAATAAAGTTGTGCTTGCTCCTGCTTTAGGACCAGCCTATTTTTAAAAACAAAATCCTGGGATGCCAAGGTGGCTCAGTCAGTGGAGAATCTGACTCTTGATGTCGACTTAGATTGTGATCTTGCTATCGTGAGATCAAGCCCCATGTCAAGCCCCATGTCACTGAGTGCAGAGCCTACTTGGGATTCTCTGTCTCCCTCTCTCTCTGACCCTCCCCTGCTTGTCCTTATGCACGCACATACACGCTCACTCCCTCTCGCTCACTCTCTCTCAAAATAAATAAACCTTTAAAATTTTAAATTAAAAATAAAAATAAAAAGGAAATCTCAACTCTGGATCACACCTGAAGATTTTTATTAAGGAAAGCTGGTTGGGAAGCAAAAGAGGTATACATTACAATACACAACACACACTTAAACTTTCTAATAATCCTCTTTTCTCATCTCTGCTCCTAAAAGTCCTACTTCTTGGAACAGCTGCCCCGTTCTTATTCTCTATTTCTTAACATGCTCCAGAATCAGTAGGCTCTACTTCTCATTAGCCTATCAGCATCTCTCCTGTATTCCTCGGACAGTTTCAGGTTCTTTCTTATGTTCAGTCATCATGCTCTTCAGTGTCTTCAGGTTTTATCTCTGACCATTTCCCCAAGTAGATCCAGTAGCTTTGCAAGGAAGAATCCTGGCTCCCAACAAGACAGAAGAAGGAAAAGGACTATCTAAATTGTTCTCTGAATATTCATTTTTCATTGCACACACACACACACACACACACACACACACACACACGTACACATACAGACACTTATACAGCACAGTGATGGGATACATGGAGAAGCTACAGTCATTCAAACATTCACTAATGAACCTACTCTGTTTATCCCACTCTTTGCAACAGCATCTATCCACTCCCAAGCTCTCTGAGGTCATCACTTTGGTTAGCGCCTGGCTATATTAGTATCATATTACTATAAACTAAGTCTCTTGAAACAACACAAATTTATCCTTCTACAGTTCTGGAAGCCAGAAGTCTGAAGGGGTTAATATCAAGGTGTTGGAAGGGCTTGAGCCTTCTGAAGGTTCCAAGGCAGAATCTTTTCGTTGCCTCCTCTAACTTCTAGAGGCAGCAGGCTTTTGTTGGCTGGTGGCTGCATTACTCCAATCTCTTGTTTCCATCCTCAATCCACCACTCATTCCGATCTCTTACCTTCCTCTTATAATGACCCTTGCGATTACATCAGACCCACCTGAATAATCCAGAATAAGATCTTTATGATCTTGGAGTGCCTGTGTGACTCAGTCAGTTAAGCATCTGACTCTTGGTTTTGGCCCAAGTCATGATCTCGGAGTTCGTGAGTTCAAGCCCTGTATTCTCTCTTCTCTCTCTGCCCCTCCCCCACTCTCATGCTCTGTCTCTCTCTCTCTCTCTCAAAAATAAATAAACTTAACAACACAAAAAAATCCTTATGATCTTAAGAGGCTTAACTGAATCATATCCACAAAGTCCCTTTCACCACATAAGGTAACATTCACAAATTCAACAAATTAGGATGTGGACATGACTGGGGAGGCCATTATTCAGCCTATTACACTATTAGATGTCACAAACTTTATTTAAAAAAATCAGTACAGGGGCGCCTGGGTGGCGCAGTCGGTTAAGCGTCCGACTTCGGCCAGGTCACGATCTCGCGGTCCGTGAGTTCGAGCCCCGCGTCGGGCTCTGGGCTGATGGCTCAGAGCCTGGAGCCTGTTTCAATTCTGTGTCTCCCTCTCTCTCTGCCCCTCCCCCGTTCATGCTCTGTCTCTCTCTGTCCCAAAAAAAAAAAAAAAAAAAAAAAAAAAATCAGTACAAATTCAATGCAAGACGATCACAAAGAGAAACTGTCAGACTTGCAAAAGATGAATGAATCCATAGTCAACAAAAGTTATGGTTGAGAACTGCTGAAATTATGAGCAAAGCCATTGACAAATGATGATTCAGCAAGACAGAACCTGAAACAATTGAAAAAAAATAGAAAATCAGCAGGAAGAGTAACAGCTGGGTACAGCAAAGAAAAAATTATGGAAATACTACCTGATTAAGAGAGAATCTTGGAAAACTGATGAAGCTCCTCAAATTTTTTGCTTATGATGAAAAATGTGAAATGGTGTATATACGATCATCCAATTGTCTTACAGATTTTTTTTTACCAAAAGCAAATCAATCTGGATTCATTCCTTATTGAATCTAAGTTCATTATTATAATTATTGTTAATTTTATTCCAATAAGAAAACTTATTTTCATAAGTTTTTAGTTTTAGTTTTCAAGGCAAGAAGTCAATTTAGGCCTTTTTCATATTTACTAGAACGTTTTGGTCCCTATTCTAAATGGATTCATTTTAAATGGCTATTTTCTTTTTTTTTTTTTTTATAAAATTTTTTTTTTTTACATTTTTATTCATTTTTGAGACAGAGAGAGACAGAGCATGAATGGGGGAGGGTCAGAGAGAGGGAGACACAGAATCTGAAACAGGCTCCGGGCTCTGAGCTGTCAGCACAGGGGCCCGATGCGGGGCTCGAATTCACGGACCGCGAGATCGTGACCTGAGCCGAAGTCGGCGCTCAACCGACTGAGCCACCCAGGCGCCCCTTAAATGGCTATTTTCTTATAAAAATTAGCCTTAGAAAAAAAATAGGGGGTTGGGGGAACCCTCCAAAGAAGCCAAAATATACTCTAAAGCAAAAAGGAAGAAGCCCAAAGCCATAGCACAGCTGAAGGGGGGAAGCTATGGAGACCAAGGTGCTAGGACACCTTAAAAAGAGACCATTCTGTATCTGGGACAAAGATTTTTCCCCTTATTACAGCCCAGAACTTCAGCTGTGGGGGACGAAAATCACCAGTCTGGTAAACTTCACACTACAAAGTGATCACAAAAGCACAATGCCATATGGGAAAGTATTTCACATTTCTGAAGGGGGAAATATCTACCATTTACTGAGTGCCTCCAAAATGCCAAACAGGATAGGATACATTGTCACTAATCCTCCACAAATTAAGTGCAATCCACCATTTACTGAACAAGAAGCTGAGATTCTACAAAAGTTGAATAATTTTCCCAAGATCTCACAGATAGGAAAGAGCAAAGTCAGGGAGCAACTGGAATATTCCCCACCCTACAGTTTATTTTACTACATCATGTTTCTTAGCATGGTTGCATGTCATAACAGGTGTGCCCGTGGTCTCAAGAACCTGCCTTTCCCTGACATAAAAGGACAGATGAGACTGACTGGATGTGTAGGCCACAGAACAACAGAAAGATCAGGAGTATAAAGGGAGAACATCTTCTCTTAGGTCTTCTTCAAGATTTGTCATTTTTGTAACTTTGAGCAATAACAATGTTTAAAACCTCTAAAAAGATCTCTGCTTCCTCTGTAAAATGAGAATATTATTAATACTTGTCCTCATACATTTGTTGACTTCAAGAAGTCAAGTTAAAATTCAGATGAGTAGCTAGTAAAACTCAGTATTAAAGTAAAGATAGTCATTTAATGCTACCCCAATAAAGATACCAATAGGAATATTTGGAATGAAACAAGTTAATTCTAAAGTTAAATATGGAAAAATAAACTTGCAAGAATAGTCAAGGATGGTTTTGAACCTACTTTATAACTGGATTATAAGAAAATAATGAATTTGACTCCATAACAATTTTTAATTTCAGCTTGAAAAGAAATCACAAAGTGGAGAAAAACAGCCCCACTATTCTTTCTATTCTTCTTGCATGCCTCAGGTATTTTTACTTGCTATTCTCTCTGCCTGAAAATGCTCTTTATCCAGCTTGCAAATGTCAAACAGGAGAACCTATCTGCAATAAACATAAAGATTCCAATATATCAATCAGAAACTATCAACAACTCAAAGGAAAAAATGGGCAAAAAACAGTAAGTCACAGAAAATGAAATACAGGGTGCCTGGGTGGTTCGGTCGGTTAGGCATCTGACTCTTGATTTCGGCTCAGGTCATGATTTCATGGTTCATGTGGGGCTGAGATTGAGCCCCACAACGGGCTCTGCGCTGACAGTGCAGAGCCTACTTGGGATTTTCTCTCTCTCCCTTTCTCTCTCTGCCCCTTCCATGCTCTCTCTCTCTCGAAATAAATAAAATAAACTTAAAAAAAGAAAGAGAGAAAATGAAATACAATGGTTTTCCTACATGTTAAATAGTCAAGCTTTCACAAAATAAGTGAAATTCCAATAACACTATGATTCCACTTTTTAGCAATCAGATTAGAAAAAAACAAAACTTTGCATATTATATTAGAGAGATGAAACAAGTACTCTTATAACAATGTTGGTGGGAAGGTAAGTAGAACATACCTTCTGTTTCATTCACAACCTTGGGAACATCCCAAGTGAAATCTGAAATTAGCTCCCGTACACAAAGGGCAAGGAGAGACCCAACAAACAAGCAGATCACTCACTCCAGACTGGTTGGTAGCAGGTTTAATAAGTAAGGGAACTTAAATAAAGGCGTGACTTAAATGGCTACAAGAAAAGTAGATTTCTATACATACCTGTCAGAACTGTAAAATTTTATGTAGAGCCCTTAATGGAGTTCAGTCAGGTATCCATCCAGATGGTCTCAAGAACACATTACTCTCTGAAGGCTGTGTTGTTGAAAACAGCTCCAGCTATGGGCACGGTGTGTAAAAAATATATTCTAGGGACAGGGGAGGGGGTGATGAGCCTCTAATTGCCCAGGTCCAGCTCGAAGATCAACTGGTGGTCATGTCCTCATCTCTTCCAACAACAACCTCTTTACAGAGAAATTTGGGAGTATCTACCAAAATGTAAATGTACAATTTTTTTTTAAGTTTACCTATTTATTTTGAGAGCAAGAGTGAGTGAAGAAGGAGCAGAGAGAGAGGAAGAGAGAGAAAACCCAAAGCAGCCTCCACACTCTCAGTGTAGCACCCAAGGTGGGACTTGAACTCACAAACTGTGAGATCATGACCTGAGCCGAAACCAAGAGTCTGATACTTAACCGACTGAGCCCACCCCTAAATATACAAATTTTTGACACATAAATTCTACTTATATAAAAATATCTATGAGAAGTTTATATATACGTATTCTAACCCTAATATATACTGCTAAAATACTCTCACATATACACAAACAAGTATGTAAAAGGGAATTAAACATAACTTTTTTTTTTTGGTAATAGAAAACAATCAGATATAAATCAAACACCCTTCACTGAGGACCGGTTAAATAAGTGACTGAACACACACATTGTGCAGTCGATGATGGTAGTGAACGAGCTCCAAGTGATATTACTATATGAAACAAATCAAGGTGCAGAACAGAATATACGGCATGCTACCATCAGTGAGTGTTTTAAGCGATATGTGAATACAGTTACAGCTGCACATTGTAGGATCAAGGATAGATGAAGACTTTTGATCATGTTCATTATCTACTCAAAAAATTACAGAAAAAATGTTCAAGCAAGGCCCTGGGCAATTATCTGTGATTTTCCTCTGCCAGCACCACTGAGACTTGTTGTTGACACAGATAAGGAAAAACTAAACATACATCATCTCTCACTGCTCACCGAACACTGAATTCAGTGAAGTCTGAATTCAATGGGAGATATACGATGCAGTGCAAATACACAGGAAGCACAGGAGCTGAAAGACCTGGGTTCAGTTTTCAGCTCCACGTCATCAAAGCTGTGTAATCTAGAAAGAGGCACTTATATTTCAAACCTCAGTTTTCTCAACTATCAGTAGGAACAAATCTAAAGAGGTTTCGTGTGAGGCTCCAACTGGGTAATGATAAAACTGAAAGCGCCATATCAGTTTAATGTGACACAAACATGCTAGTTAATATCTAATTCATATCTAAGAATTTAATGCCATATAAACTGAAAGTGACATGAACAAGCTCATTAATAGGTAATTAATTTTTAAGAATTAAGAAACTCAACGGCCTGAGTAGAAGACAATAATCTGGAAAAATCTTAATGAAGATCACATGGTAATGAGGCTTAAATTTAAAAACCCACAGCTGCATCAGGCAAAGATGTTTAATGTGCCAAAGTAGACAGCACGATCACACATATGTCCGAAGAGTGGGGTCTGTGTGTGTGTGTGTGTGTGTGTGTGTGTGTGTGTGTGTTTGGGGAAACATAGTATTTTCACCTTTCAGCTTGAACCCCAATCAAGATGCCTGTCTTCTCCTTCGAGGAATTTCATGAATTCAACCCTTCCCTCTGCCCTGACAGATGCTGAACACAAAGCAACACAACCCGGAGGCAGCTGGCTACAGAGCACAGAGTTCAATGAAAGGCAGAAAATTATGACAAGCCATTTCCAGGTGCACCAGAAGCATTTGGTCAAGTAAATGTGAAAGCCAAATTTCCATACAACTGTTAAAAACATGTTATTTATGGGGCACCTGGGTGGCTCGGTCAGTTGAGCTGTGACATCGGTTCAGGTCATGATCGTGTTGTTTGTGAGTTCTGGCCCCATGTTGGGCTCTGTGCTGACAGCTCAGAGCCTGGAGCCTGCTTCAGATTCTGTATCTCTCTCTCTCTCTCTCTCTCTCTCTCTCTCTCTCTTTCTCTCTCTGCCCCTCCCCCACTCAAACTGTCTATCTCTCTCTCTCTCTCTCTGCCCCTCCCCCACTCAAACTCTCTCTCTCTCTCTCTCTCTCTCTCTCTCTCTCCCCCCCCCAAAATAAATAAACATTAAAAAAACATATAATTTAAAAATCTAAATTTGACTAACCTCAAATAAAAACTGAAAAAAAAAAAAACCTGCAAATAATACTAAGGACCCTAATATAAGGAAAGGATAATACACATGAAGTAAGAATGAATAGAATGACCAGTAGAGAACATAAAAGTCAAAAAAAAGGAGGGATCAGACAAATCTGGATATGAGGATTTTAATATATATCTGCAAATTCTGGAACACTTCTGTCATCAGAAGTTATGTTTCTAGGTTCTCTGCCTTTGAATCTGGGTTGACCTTAGTGAGGGTGACTTTCCTAGTCATGGACCTATGAAATCATAAAAGGCCCCAGGCTCAGAGGGCTCCTTACTGCAATCTTCAGATTCTTAGCAACAAAGGACTCACATTTTCATTTTGCAGTGCCACCCCCCCAAATTATGTAGCCAGTCCTGCTTCTGAGCCTGGGTCACAAAAGGCAATGCAGTGTGCACTTGGTTCTCTGGGACACTTATGCTAAAACCTTAAGCCATCACATGAGCACTCTGAATTAGTGTGAGGCCATCATGCTGTGAAGAAACTAAACTATCCCACCCAAGGAGACTACAAGTGCTGAGTCTACATGAAGAGAGAAGTGCCCAGCCAGCACCCAGATGCCCTAGGTCCCTGATGTTCCAGTTCCAGAAAACAGAAGACTGTAAACACAGGAGACCTAGAGCCAGAACTGCCCAGCTGAGCCCTCCAAATTCCCAATCAGAAACTGTCAAACCTAATATAGTAGCTGTCAATGTTCTATGACTTTAAACTTAGGCTGATTTTTTATTTTTATTTTTTTTTTAATTTTTACAAAACAACAGTTAACAGGAACAGTGGAATATGCCAGACTAGATTTTATACCTTAAACCTTAAGTTCCTAATCTTTTTTATGACTAAAGGAGAAAAGAGCAGGTAACAAAGAAAAAAGACACTTACTTTAGCCCCTTCTCTAGCTATTAGCCATGAAACAAGAAAGGGAGTCAGTTTGGGAGAGCAACTAGGCTTGGAACCCAAGAAACAAAGTACATCCTGACCAGTCAGTGCCTGGAGTGGAGCCTCATCCTGGAGCCCAGTGAGCCAGGGATGCATCAACCCCAAGAGCCTTAACTGATTGAGATAAAAAGAGTGAAAAGAGACCTTATCTTATTAATCTAAGTAATCTCCATTTGCTTTGTGTGTCTCCTGGGATCAACCTCACACTGCTGAGCCCTTCTGAAACTCCAACCTCTGATGTGGTTTGCAGGACTAAGGGATAATGGCAACTGTTCATCAAGAACTCATCATGAGCCAGACTCTCCACCTACACTTGCTCTCATTCCATAAACAACACCATGGAGAGGGTTTTATTGTACCCATTCTAGGAGTTAGGGAAGGAAGCTTAAAGTAATGAGGTAACTTTATAAAGCTGATGTCTACCGAATGCTGATTACGTGCAGCTTCTACTGTGTGTTCCACATGCATTATCCCACTGCTCCCTAAAGTAGGGAATAACACCATCCTTGTTTTACAGCAGATGACTTTCCCAGAATCAGAGTGGCCTTGAGAAAGCAATCCTCCTCAGACCCTCTCTTCTATGGTAACTCCAAAGGCCAGGCTTTGCCCACAGGATACCTTGTTGCCTCTTTGTAAAGCTCCCTCTTTACAAGAGGGAAGGAGAAGCGAAGAACCATGGGAATATATCCCCAAAACCAAGAGCACACTGTACACACTGTACGTTAGCCAATTGACAATCAATTATATTTTTTAAAAAAAATTGGAAGAGGGAAGGAGAAGCAGTGCCCCTAACATCAAGACTATATGGTCTTTGTAGGGGGAAAGGGGACATGTCCCTCAACTCTCATGGCCATGTTATAAGATTATTGAAAGGCACAGACTTGACAGGTTGGGAGATGCATGAAACATATTTTATAACAGACCATTATAAAACTTCACTGAGTTCATTTTGTGCCCCACAAGGGCTCCTGTCAATGGAGTGTGCCATTCAGTTTAACAGTAGGAAATGGTATAGTATAAGATCTGGCAGTGGCCTAGGGAGACTCTCTGGAAACATAGGAGCTCATCTTGCCTCTACTTGCATGAAATGTCTTTACATGCCTGTAGACCTACCTGACTTCTGTGTGGTTCCACTTCTCTAAGACAAGGCAGCTGTACTATCCTGGCTGGGTCTAATCACCATTATGCAAGTGACATGAAGCACAAAGAAGTCTAAACTTTTTCTGTCTTTTGGCTTATATTCACAGGTTTTTTATAACTTTCAGAGCCAATTTTGTTGGCAGTTCCTAAGGTTAGCAGCATCAACCCCATCAAACACCTCTTTTCTATCTCCTAGATGGGATCTTACACCGTCTATTCCCAATCATTGCTTCTTGCTTATTGTGTAAATTGCATTTATCACTCTAAAAGGACTTGAAACATCCTGACTGTTCTCTTCTTTGCGGAACTTGAAATGCATCGATTTCAGTTGCTACAGCCCTAGCTATATGTTTATTATCTGTCACTTCTAGTTTACTTAGAATTTGCCTCTATACAACCTAACAGTCTAAAACTAGTTCACAAAAGAAAGAGAATCAACAGCCATATTTCATCCAAATGTTGATACTTGCCACCCACCTTCCCAATTCTACTCAACATGTTTCCACTGGAAAGACCCTGGCATCAGAGGACTTTCTCTCCTTCTGTGGCCATCAGAAAAGCCTTCTAAATGCCTCCACTTGCTAGAAGAGAACAAAGTTGTCAAATTCAGATCACAAATTCAGACCTGTGACCAAATTCAGAAATTCCTGGTATTTCTCTCACCATCATGAAGTATGTTACACAGCAAAGCTATGTGAACCTCAGTTTCCAGGACCCCTATAAAGTCAAGAATATCTTTACTCCAGTTAGGTCCTCAGAAATAAAAGCAGGTCTAGAGAAGGAAGGGTAGGCTTTGAAGCCAGATGGATGTGTTGTTGGAAGAGTCATTTAACTTCTTTTGAGGGGTAGTTTTCTTCTCTGTAAATGGTAGTTATAGATCAAGGTTCTGTAAGAATTAGAAATAATATCTGAAAAAAAAACTTGTTTTCATGCTTAACAGATAGAAGGTCCTCAGTAAACAGTAGCTATTATTGCTATTTAAAGAAACTAGTATAATAGCTTTCTTTTATTTATTTATTTTTAAGTATTTATTTTTGAGACAGGGGCAGAGAATAAGCAGGGGAGGGGCAGAGAGAGAGGGAGACACAGAGTCTGAAACAGGCTCCAGACTCTAAGCTGTCAGCACAGAGCCTGACGCGGGGCTCTAACTCACAAACTGTGAGATCACAACCTGAGCTGAAGTCAGACACTTAACCAACTGAGCCACCTGAACGCCCTTTTAATGGCTTTCTTTTAAATGTTAGTTTTATTTTTAACAAAGTCACACCTGCACATATTGTAAGGGGTAAAATGGGGCTATCAATCTTGTTATAAAAATGCTACTCCTTATGTTATGCCTGCTTCCTATTTGAAATGCAATGACAAACTGTTTTCTAAATTGGTTGGATCCATTTACACTCCTATGAGTCCATAGGCTCTTTGATTCTGGAAACTCTTGTCCTTCAATACTGAGATATTTTAAAAATTATTTTTGGGCACCTGGGTGGCTCAGTCGGTTGAGCATCCAACTTTGGCTCAGGTCATGATCTCACAGTTTGTGAGTTCAAGCCCCACGTCAGGCTTTGTGCTAACAGTGTGGAGCCTGCTTCAGATTCTCTTCTTCTCTCTCTCTCTCTCTCTCTCTCAAAAATAAACATTAAAAAAATTTTAATAAATAAATAAAATTATTTTTGGTCTATATTCTGGCTTATTTCTTCAACTTTATCTTCCTACCTTTCTGCTGAATTTTCATTTCTTCTCTCATAGTTTTAATTTTTAGAATCTCTTACAGTTTTCTGAATGTTACTTTTTATAGCCAATATTTTTTTCTCTATGGCTGCAATATCTTCTTTCATCCCCCTGGTTAATAATTTCCTTTGGTCAGGGGTGCCTGGGGGTCTCAGTCAGTTGAGCGTCCAACTTCAGCTCAGGTCATGATCTTGCAGTTTGTGGGTTGAAACCCTGCATTGGGCTCTGTGCTGACAGTTCAAAGCCTGGAGCCTGCTTCGGATTCTGTGTCTCCTTCTATATCTGCCCCTCCCCTGCTCATCCTCTCTCTTTCTCTTTCTCTCTTTCTCTCTCTCTCTCTCTCTCTCTCTCTCTCTCTCTCTCTCAAAAATACACATTTTAAAGAATTAACATTAATAATTTCCTTTGGTCATATTTTTCTCTTCCTATTGTCTTCCTAGTGCCTATTCCCTCCAAGATTCTTTTTCAGGTTGTTTCTGTCTCCATCAGCCTTACCGGCACACTTTCCTAAAAGGTTAGAAGTTCCCTGGTTGTCTGCCTCTAAAAGTGTCGCACCAACAAGTTTATTAAAGCTCTGTGTGCATGGGTGAGACTTGGCAACTTTGTTCTGTCTAGTCATCTGTCTAGGTGTTTCACTGGCCGCCATTCAATGTCAGGAGATGAAGGTCTTTCTCTTGCGCTGGTCAGATTTTTCAGATAAGACTCTTCCAGTCTCCTACATATACATATAGATGAAGTCTGACTCCATATTCTGGGAACGAGTAGAAGAAATGGACAGGGAATGTATCAGTATCCGAGTATTCACTTAATCTCCCTGTTTTTAGTATGGTCCTGCATAAATAAACCTAGTTTCCTGCCAGGGTAGGTGAGAGGCCGTCACCTGGTTGTGCAAAGTGGGAAAGAAGGTCTTAAGATCTGTTTCTATGTTAATTTGGAAGATACTTTATTTCTGCCCAAAACAGTTGAAAAGAAGGTAGTTGGTCCTGGTTGAGTTGACTTTGCTCCATGAGAAGGGAAAAAAAAAGTCCAGATGTGTTGAAGATACTTTATTTCTTCCCAAAGTAGTTGAAAAGAAGGTAGTTGGTCCTGGTTGAGTTGACTTTGCTCCATGAGAAGGAAAAAAAAAAGTCCAGATGTGTTCTATTTCTTGCTCCACCTTCTTCTAGGAGGTCCTCTGCAGATGATACAAGTCAACTCAACACATGATATCTATATTCCAGCTCACAGGAAGAGAGGAGAGAGAAATTGGAGGAAAATTATCTTCTTTTCTAAGAGCCTGACTCATCACATCCTATTAGCTACAATTTATTCATGTAGCCATCTCTCCCTGCAAGAAAGATTGGGAAATGTCATTGCTAGCTGGGCTGTACATGCTTAGCTAAAACTCGGTGATGAGGGGGTTCCAAAAGACAGAAACAGAGATTGGATTTGGAGACAGGAGCCTTCTCAGCTGTAGCTTCTCAAACAGATTTTCAATCAATCCTTCTGTTCTTAGCCCTACTTCCACTTCCCCTTCTAGAAGAACCTGTGACACTAACCTGTGACAGCTTTCTTGGGGTTTTGTAGTGTTAATAAGATTGCTTTTTTAACTTTTACAACTGTGGGCCAGGATTCAGAATTCTCAAATCTGCTTTACTTTTTGGAGATAATCCACCTGTTCTCTAGTTTCCCAAATTTCCTGGCTGTTGTCTTCTTCTGATCTCCTTTTCCTTGAAGATGTATTCTTTGTGAAATACAATCTTTTATTCTTATTTTAGTGGGACTGGGGAGGGAATGGTGGTTAAATATGTGTGCTCCATCTGCCAATTTTAAACAACTATGATTTTACCAATACTGATTTTTAATCAGGATTAAAGGTGATAGGCATCTACTTTCGGTCCTTTCATTGGTTGCTTTCATTTACTCATTTATTCATTCCAAAGGATCTAAAATGTCTGTTACATGGCAGTCATTGTGATAAACACTGAAGAGACAGTGGCTTTATCAACCTCATAGCCCAAAGAAATAAACAGACAGTAAATACATTTTAAAAGTCACATCTCGGTGGCTCAGTTGGTTAAGCGTCCAACTTCAGCTCAGGTCATGATCTCACGATCAGGTTCACGAGTTCAAGCCCCGTGTTGGGCTCTGTGCTAACAGCTCAGAGCCTGGAGCCTGCTTCAGATTCTGTGTTTCCCTCTCTCTCTGCCTGTTCCCCACTCATGCTCTGTCTCTCTCTAACTCTCAAATATAAACATTTAAAAAAAACTTTAAGAGGTAAACATGCAATAAAAACTTAAGAAACATTCAATAAATAAAACAGTACACTGGGCTAGAAAATAAAGAGTTAAGAGAAGGCCTCTTTGATGTGGTAACACTTGAGGTAAGATTTGAAAAAGACCTAGAAGCCACCAAAGCAAAGTGCATGTGCTATGCTTGCTTTGTTTCAGGAATTAAAAATATGCTACTGTGATCTTGTGGCTTCCCACTTTAATAAGTTCCTACTTTCTGACTGCCAAATAGTACCACAAAGTTTTTTCTTGTTTTTCCTTCTCAACTTATAGTTGGTGGTGGTATAATAACATTACCCTCTGACTCAAAAGATAGTTCACATTTTAGTTCTGCCATTTTCCAGCTGTGTGACTCAGCCAAGTTTTTCAACTTCTCAGAACTTAATGTCCTCAGGTACAAAGTGAAAAATTATGGAAGGCTTATAGTGAGAATCAAAGCAGATGATTCATGTGGAAGTACCTGGCATATAGCAGGTACTCAGAAATTGTTGAAACTAAATCTAAATATTGAACACGTTCTCAGGTACATTAATGGATTCTTCCCTAAACTGGCAAAAGACCCACCAATTCGTTTTCTACTCAAATAATGAGAAAAAGAAAAAAAAAAATCTGTGAATGTAACAAACAAGTATTTTAGGGAATGAAATCAGAATGAATGGGTCAGATCCATGGCTCTCCCCGCTTAGAATCACATCTGATGGTGATCTTCAGAAGCATGTGTGTAAGGCAGTAGCTATGCCCCCCGACATCTGTTTCAAGGGTGGGGATGTAACATGCCTCAACATTCTACCCTCCCATAACCTATTACAGAAATACAGCTAATGGACTTATCTAATGTGCTTTGAATAATTCTCCTCTGGCAGCATGTATAAACTTTTGGGAAGTGTAAGTTCCATAAGTTTAAATTTGAACTACTCCAGTTTATTTTTCTATAACTGAACGTCTTGAATACTGTGTAATGCCCCTGGTGATATTACTTAGACTTAATTCAAGAAACCTTGATCATTCACTTCCTAGACATACAATACTTTGTTAATGTGCTGGGAGGTATACAAGGATGAACTTAATATTTATAGTCTAAAATTACAGACAGTTCCAAAAGTCCTTTTTCAATGATTGGGAGAGCATTTAATACTCTTACAACATTCCAGAGTAATCACTGTGAATATCAGTTACTATTCTATATGGTCATACTTGTAAGGAACGGCTGAATAACGTCTATAAGATACAAAATAGTAGCAAAAGATTGAGATCTCTTCTCACTCAGTTCTATGTGGAACTTAGGAGCTTGGTATTATAGTAATCCAAATCCTGAGAGAACTGCCCTTCAGATTCTGAAGTATTCAGGAGCCAGGCCTGTCCATTTTTGCATTCTTAGTATCTAAAATCAGGTGTGGTATGCAGTGTGCACTTAAAAAATGTGGAGGGTTGAACAAAGAGATGACTGTCTGAGGCCTTCTTTTTCTATTTATTGCCCTAGAAAACACAGAGTGGTAAACACTGACATTAAAGACATTCCACTATAATACTGAAACTTAGCATTTGCCTTGCACATAGTGATGCTACCATTTCCACAGCAGCATGTATAAGTGTGAAGAAAGGGTTAATATCAGGCCTGGCTGAGGCAGGCCTGCCTGAGAATGACCTCCTGCCTCCCATGGCCTTGTTTCCTTGGAAACAGTAGAGTTAAGATAAATGGGGAACAGTTGTCTCTCCCTCTGTATTGTGTAAAACAAAAACCTGGGCTGAGGGATCTGTGAGCTGGCATGCAGACCTCAAGCTTGATGAAAACCATATACAAGACTGGTGGGGGAAGTGGCCTCTTTGTGACAAGGTGACCCCACCCACCCTGACTCTCACACCTTGGACCTGTGTGAGTGACGGGGCAAACAAAAAGCTGCTACTAAGGTAGCTGCTAGGCATCCCCATGAGCTGATGACACTATCTCCTTGCTGGTCTTCGGCTGTGTTTCCTTCCAGGAAGTTCAGTAAGAGTTGTATTGATTAAAGCCTGTCTGTGTCTCCTGAGTCTGATTTGCCAACTCGAATTCATAATGGCAACTGAGCTGACGCAGTCAGTAATCTTCACAAATGGCTCTCCTGCTCCCAGATGTAACTTTCAGCACAGAGAAGGGGGAGTTAAAAAAGAAAAACAAAAGAGAAGAAAAATCTCCAATACTATGTTCCCCAAGATGGAAAATAAAAGCTTCTCAAATATTGGGGGGTGCCATGAACCCCAGGCAAAACGCAGACCAGCTCCCAAGAGGTCAGCACGCTTGATGGTCACATCCCAGCAAATGAGAACGAAGGGGATTAAAATTAATCCAAGTGCCAATGTCTGGTGTAGGCACTGCACAATTTAAACTGCATTACCAAAGAAAGGCCATTTGGGAAAGGAAGTGCAAAAGAGAAAAAGCAGGATAAGGGTAATTTGATGACTAGGAAAAGGTCAAAGGAGCATATTCAAGAAGGTCCCTCTGGATCTGTGAAATAAGAGGGGATAAAAGCACATGCATGTTCACTGAAATTAAAAACCCTTTTAGGTTGTCTTCTCTGCTAAATTCTTAGGACTTGAATGATTTTAAATTCCTGAAAGCAACTCCTTCCCCTCTGAGTGAATGTTTAGCCACTTTAATGTGCTTTACCTGGGACTTTTGTATGTGCCTTCAAGCTAGGAAAAGAGTTTTAAGAGGGTCTAATTCTCCTTTCAGGCATATGTATTTTTTCGAGCACCAAACAGAGTCCACAAGCCAATGAAGACTAAAGAAGCCATGCAAGTGACATCAGACAGAGCACCACCCAAAGGACTTGGTTCAGAGCACTTATGACCATCTTTACTACCGTTGATTCATTACCATTCATTTTTTTAATGTATTGAGAGCCCACCATGAGCAAATCAAATTGGCCCTAAGTTTCTTCTACTTAATTTATTCCATGTGTCTAGTTCCAAAGAGAAATGTGCTACAGGTCATTACTCTCCACATATTTAAAAACATCTAAACAACCTACAGTGGATCAATTCCAAGAAATATTGATAGTTTTAGTTATAGCAACATAAAATTAGCATACATGTCTTTGAAATGATACCTCTCCCTCCAATAAAATCCTATATGCAATATATTTAAAGTAGCCTAATCGTGCTAATATTATTTTAAGAAAAATTGCTTATATTCCTACAGCCCTTTATATGTCTAAATACCTTGCATAAATCATCTCATTTTTATTCTCAATAACCCTGCAAGGTAGCAAGGCAGATATTATTATTATTCGGCTGTCCTAGAAATACAAAGTTGTTTAAAAATGCCCATAAGAAGACAGAAAGGTGTTAAATGACCTTAAACGACAACCCAGATAGTCTGATTTCTAGCAAAATCCTTTTTCTACTATACAACTTAATAAAAACACAAGTTTTTTTCAGTTCACTTCTACAAAATTTCAGTTAATAAAAACAAATAAAAGTTGTTAACTATCTCCTCTCAGAAATAAGGTTACTAAGTAATTTGTAGGGGATTATGTAAAAACTCAAGCTTTTGAGAAACACAGAGCCATTTTTGTGATGCTACTGGGTAAGGAATTCATTCCATTTCTTTTTTATTTCCCAGGAGGGATTTACTAGACAAATACCAAGTTTAAAAATCCATATAGCTCAAGCAAAGTTCAAAAAGTTTAATTCCAGCAATATGAATACTTTAATTTCCTGGGAATAAAATTTTTTTAAAAAATCAAAATTCAGACCCACTTCCTTTAGTATGCTGCATTCTAACAGTTTACCAAGCTCCATATTTTGTTTCAGAACAGATCTAGTGGGCATTGTAACCCTTTGAGGTAATCTTCAGATTTGCTCTGAATTCTACTGGAAGAGTCACACTTTTATAGTTGGGGGGGGGCAGGAATTAATGACTTCTGTAAAGGATAGAAAAAAGTATTTATAATGGGATTTAGGGGCAGGGGCTTTGCAATTAAAAATACCATTTAAACATTTTACTTAAATCCAACCAAACTGGAGTGTCAGCACAATTCTATTCGTTAATTTTGACATGATTTACTGAGTAAAATCCCCTTAAGTCAGAAGCTGACCTCCACAGCATTCAAGCTTCCTGTGGGATCAAAAGGAATAATAAGAAACATGTTACTACTGTAAAATAAGCAAGTCTGGTGTTGCGCCATAGGTCTGTTCCTATGTTGTCAAATAGACAAGAATGCAGCAAATACTCAGCAATAACAAAATAAGTGTCCAGAGACCTTTTTCCAACCAACAAGCCGACAACTCAGCAACTTCAAACAGATTTTTTTTTCTTTCAGAGCCAATTCACTTGCAGTGTAGGCTGATAAAGCAGTATTAATCTCCTGCTTTAAATCAAGTTTCTGTCACTGGGCTCCATTAATCTCCCCCCTGTTATCAAGTGTCTCCATGGCAGGAAATTATATTTCTAAATTGAATTTTGTTCTGTTTCGATGTAGTAAGAAATATTTTCCAGACTACTAATAGGATGCATAAAGATTGTGACTCTGACAATACCGTTAGATAAATAAAAGCTATAAATTAAACCCACCTTCATTCACTAGCAAGCATAATAGCAAAATAGAAAGCATTGATTACCTGGAAAGAGTAATCAAATAAAAGATTTTAAATGAAAAGTGAGGTAGCAGATGGTTAACTTTTTAATTTACCTTTTTATAGCAATTGCCCATAAAGGTAAAAAGAAAAAAAATCAATCCAATGAGTCTCCTGGTGCTAATAAAACACATATTGATTCTCAGTGCATATGCTTACTCTACAAGATGCTCAAACCTGGTTCTACCACTGGTAATAGAAGCAGATACTGTTTACGAGCACTTCAGTGGAGACAAATTTACAGTAAAGCAGTGTCTCTGAGCTAGATTTATTATTAAAGAACAAAACTTTATAACCACAAGCAACAAAGAGATTTCATTTTACGGTGAGGGATCCACTCGTAGGAGGCCAAGACAACTCAAATGGCAATTCAGTCGCTGGAAGAGGCCTTCAAAATTACAGTCTCCCTTTTTGTCAGTGAACAATAGTGATTTCAAGAAGGTTTAGGGTTTTTTTCCATTGATATAAATTTCCTTGTACTGCCTCCCTTAATACAGGTCTAGTTTCTCATTGACAGTAACAATTTGGAAAAAAATCTCTTCAAACACTTATTGAAAACGTGGTCCCAAGGTGGTCCATTAAAACTTCACATACTTAAAGCAACACTGCATGAAAGAAGCTTTTCATTGTGCATCAGTGTAAGGGGCTTATAGAAGACGTAATTAATGCTATCTGACAAATGTACAGAGGAATGTGGGGAAAGTCTTCCAGACAGAAGAGAGATGAATGGATACCAGCACCTCTTTTCTACTCTAACCTACAGATTTTAACCTGAATAGACAAAATAAATGGATCAAATCACTATACCCTCTTTAACTTCACATTCAGAATACCATACTTCAAACAAAATTACCATGGTGATTTAAACCACTGTTACATACACTATCTTCATCAATTTAGGTATTTTCAGGTCTCATTAAACATGTAAACCTTATTTATAATGAGTAAGAGAATAATGTGAAGTAAGAGTAATGTGAAGTCACAGAACTTAAAGTTTACAAAAGTAAAACTGAGAATCTGATGAAAATTATAAAGAATGCCTTCAAAATAATAAATCAATATTAACCAGAACTAGAAAGCAAACTGAAACAGAATAAATTACTTTCAAAAGAAGAAATGCAACATGTTTTTATAAATAAAAGCAGGTAGTAAAAAGAGAAGTCAGCATTTGAAAAACATACATCCTCCTTTTTTACCATCTGAGAAGTTCTTACCTACATATGTGAGAAAGAAACCTACAGCATCATAAACTACAGGTCAGAAGTCACATTCCTTAAGAGTAACAAGCAGTAATGGTACGTTTGGAAAACTCTGAAGCTTATTTGTTATTATTATCAACATAATTTTGACTAAAATGTAGACTATAACATGTTCCTGGGAGGAATGGCAGCAAAAGAGAATGACAACCATTATTTTTCTATATGCTGCAATTTGACAATGTATTTTGCATAAAGCACACCACCAGATGTCTAGCCTCTGGACTCACTTTTTATTAGAAAGTCCATCTCATCAAGTGTGATGTACATTTCAAGCATTTACATCATGCTCTGTTTAATGCCAAAAGGTTTGGTGGGATTCCACATGGAATTAATTTGTGATGCTGAAAGCCAATTCAGGACAGTCTCAATTTCAGGCTAAGTCCATCTGCCAAAATGTTGCTTCGCAACATGAAATGCACTTGCTCGTCACTAATTTTCAGAAGTGTCTCTTAATCACTTACCGATATATAAAACATAGAGTTCAACTGCTATTCATTAAGGGAAAAAAATACATATTGCCTAAACAAAGCACAAAACAGAAGCCACAAACAAGGACGTAAAAGTATTTCAGTTCTGCAGTAGAGAAATTTCCTATACTGCATGTATTAGAGTTTTCCAGCATCACACAATCTCCCATGATGAATATTCAAGATTTTCATTTTCACCATTAAATGGACCCACTTTAAAAGCATCACCTTACTTGGCAAAACATATTTACATACCCAGTTGTGTGGTTCAAAAGTTTCTAGTTCTAAATATTTATAGTTAGAAAAGTGGTAGAAATCCACTTCACCTTGCCTTTACCTGAGATTTGAAAAAGACTGATTGGGGCACCTGTGTGGCTTAGTCACTTAAGCAGCCAACTCTTGATTTCAGCTCAGGTCATGATCTCACAGTTCATGGGATCAAGCCCTGCATCAGGCTCTTTGCTGACAGCACGGAGCCTGCTTGGGATTCTCTCTCTCTGCCCCTCCCCTGCTCACTCGTTCTCTCTCTCTCTCAAAATAAATAAATAAAGAAAAAAAAAAAAAAAAAGACTGACCAACTACACATCAGAACATCAGGATATGGCCAGAGGCTTTGTTCTTCAGCTGTGAGATAACGTTTTCTCAGGAAGGAAATCTTAAGAAAGGTATCAGGAAACTAAGAACTATGCCAGTCATCTTTAAAGAGCTCAAAATACTTCAGAGAACAAATGTTCAACCACGTTCTTTTTTTAACAGAGAAATCAAATCTCAAGATCAGCCAAGGAAAAAAGATCACAAGGAATATCCTATCTCTACCTCCAAAAAAAGAAAAAAAAAAAAAAGAAAAAAAAGTGGCACCCATTTTCCATTTTTAAAATGTAAGTATTTTTATCACTTCCAAGTATAACATTTAAATATATTGAGAGCTTTTCTCTGAATAATGGTGCTGGATTCTCCATAGTGTATTTCCCACACCATTCTCCTTGAATGTCACATTGCCCAGGAAGCTTCCTTAAGAGAGCCTTACTTCCAGAAGATACCAATCCCTAAAACTTGAGCTGAACAGGAGAATAAATGCTTGATTTTAAAGCATTTTTTCAAGTTCTAGATGAATAGAAGGGACAACTCCCAGGACTAACATAAAGTATCTTTGAAGATCCAAATTAATAAATGACTGATTAATCAAGAATCAAAGCTTAAGAAGGGAAGAAAGTTCACTGACATGGCTTCTTAATACCTATCTGGTTCAAAACAGTCAATATTTATATTAAAAGGCTAAAGCTAATAATTTTTTTCCTGTCTGTATCAGTCTTAAAATACATCAAATCTACAATATCCTAGAATTCCTCCAACTAAATTCTTCAGCAACATCTATCTCCAATCCACAACATGAGGAGAAATATAGCAGGATACAAAAAAACTAAAAGAGCAGGGTCTCTCACGTTAACAGAGTTTTAAATTCACTACTGCCATTTTAAAATTTGAATATTTCCTATAAACATACAGATTAATGGTTTGTTTTTTTTTTTTTAATTGTAGGATCCAACATCACTGGGCCTTCATTGCAGTCTGGCAATAACTGATTGGCAATGAGTGGCTACTGCTTAATCCATTGGTTAGACTATCTCCAAAATCCTTCCAAGGAACAAAAATCTGAGTGCCTAAATAAGACTGTAGTTAGTTTATTGTTAAACTTTTCATTCAAGTAGCATTAACAAGGTGCCTACGTGTCTAGACTATCTCCAAAATCCTTCCAGGAACAAAAATCTGAGTGCCTAAATAAGACTGTAGTTAGTTTATTGTTAAACTTTTCATTCAAGTAGCATTAACAAGGTGCCTACGTGTCTCAGTTGGCTAAGTGTTTAACTCTTAAGTTACTCTTTCTCTCTGCTCCTCCCCCATGCTCTCTCTCTCTCCTGCCCTTTCTAAAATTAAAAAAAAAAAATTAACAGCATTAACAAAATAGAATTCATAAGTGTGAATCTCAGAACACTTCTTTGATGTGAAAGTGAATTTCAGAATTATGATTCTTAAAAATGACAGGGAGGTTCCTCTTGTACTAAATAAAGCAGGACTGCCTTACCATGGCAGCAACACATTATCAGTAAGGTAAAACTAACCTATCCCATGATGGTCTAATCCCAACTCTCCCTCCCTATTAATGAATGAATAATTCACCAATGCTTGGTGAATTCTACTTCACAATGATAGGAAGAGACAATTTCAAAGGATCATAAAGCAACATTGTTATGAACGTTTGGCCACCACAAGCCAGTTATCCTTGTGGTAACTCTTCTGACACCTCCTACTTAAAACTTACCAAGATATCAGAAGGATCATGAGGGCCTGTTTTCACAATGTGTATTCACACTGAAAATCAAGATCAAGGGAGCGTTTGTCCTTCTGCTCCATGGAAGCTCACCTTCCTGAGCTCACCTGAGGACACCTGCATTACGGTTTGACAGGTATATCACCCCAGGCCTGTATGACAGCCTGCCAGCCCCCACTGGTAATGTGCTTATTGAACAAGATTTGAGAAGGATGGCCCACTCAGCGTACTCAGTTATGTTGAAGAAGGCTAAGGCACCATCTTCATCCAGACTCCCAACCTTGAACTGCAGCCTCCTGAAGACCTCTTCCAGGGCCTCAGATGTCTTCCAGTCAAGGTAATGAATCTCACTCTTGAAGCTCTGCAGACACCACCCCTGGACCAGAGAAAGGAGGTTCCAGGGGCAAGGAAGAAAGACAGGTGGAGCTAACCAAGGTGGACTATGGTCTAGGGCCAGGCCAGGGCTGCCATGAAAGAGGAGGCTGCCCAGCACATCATGATCACAGGACCTGACATAGAGACTGACAACTACACCAGGCACAACCTGACTGGCCACAGCCCCATCCAGCTGTACCCCTCTGTGCCCCAGGCTGAGCCTAGAGAGACATGGGGCCCACTTCATCACGGAACAGTGTTCTATGCATGTGTGTGCCCTTATCACCATAATCATATGGAGCATCACCTACCACAGCTGGCTGGCCTTCATGCCTTTGTGCTGCTGCTCTGGGCTTGCCTCATCTGGACGATGTGCAGCTGCCACTAGCTGGCCATGCTCTGATCACCTTCCATCCTGCTCTACAGGCTGGCACTATGTGGGCTACCCTACATGTGGGTCATGGAGGAGTGTCCCGAGCTCACCACGACCCTGGCCCTGTCAGCCTGGCCATCTGGAGCTAGAGAACACCTGCTACCTCTGCTTAAAACTTGGTGCCATGGCGCTGCACATTCTTACCTTCTGGCTCCTGCTACACCTGATGTATCAAAAGGTAGCTGCTAGGGGTGCCAGGGTAGCTCAGTCGTTTAAGTGTCTGATTTTGGCTCAGGTCATTATCTCACAGTTAATGAGTCTGAACTCCACATTGGGCCCTGTGCTGTCAGTGTGGAGCCTGCTTCAGATCCCCTGTTCCCCTCTTCTCTCGGCCCTGCTCATGCTCTCTCTCTCTCTCTCAAAAATAAATAAACATTTAAAGAAGAAGGAGGAGGAGGAGAAGGATTGGGGAGAGGAAGGGTGTGGGGAGGGGAAGGGGAAGAGGGAGGAAGGGGAAAAAGCTGCTGAAGGTGAAGACCCCACTGCACTAATGGAAGTCACCACGGAAGACACAAAGTTTATGTAGATACTGTTTCAGAGCCTGGGGGAGCCAATCACAGGTGTCTATGCCAAGTACTGGATCTACATGTCTGATGGCATGTTCATTGGTGTCAGCTTTGCCGGCTGCCCCATCATCTACAAGATCGTCTCTGTGTTCCCCTTCTTGCTCTGCCTCACCCTCGTCCACATCTACTATAGCCGGTAGCAGAAGTTGTTCAAAGCGTTCTGGTGGCTGGGTGTAGCCTACACCATGCTGGTGTTCATCGCTGTCTATACTTTCCAGTTACACAACTTCACCATATACTGGCACAACCTGATGGGCAATGAGCAGTTGGGGGACCTGAGCCTGGAGCAGCTCAGCATGTCCAAGTTCTTCTCCAGCATCTTCATCCCTGGCTTTTTCCTGCTCCCCTGCATCCTGCACAGCACTCCTTCCACCAGCCCTTTATGCAGCTCTTCAGTCTGAAGCATGTCCCCTGACCCGGCACCACCTCCTGTGCTGGGTTCACAGGCAGGGTGTGGTAAGTGGCACCCCACTGGTCCAGCAGCAGGAGGAGGAAGAATAGGTTTCTAAGGACAAGGGGCTGAGCACAGCTGGCTCCCACCAAGCCACACAAGTTCCAGAAGCAACAGCAAACAAGTGGGGCCTTGTGGGCAAACAGCTGTTGGAGTTGGCCACTGGCTTCTGGGATGTCCTCACCGACATGCAGGTGTTCTTGTGATAACTGCTAAAGCTGCATATCTTCAAGCTGGTAGTCTTATACACTATCTGGATGGCCCCAAAGGAGGTGTTAATGATAAACCTTTCACTGGTTGTGCTGTGGGCCTTCATCCTGCCTTACCCCCACTTCTGGTCCATGGCTTCTTGCCAGTCTACTATCTGAATCGGCATCATCACCCTGTGTGAGACTATCGAGATCATCAACCCCATGAGTACTCCAGAAACTATACTGAACCCTTTCTCAATAGCACCAACTTTCAGAAGACAGAAGGAAAAAAAAAATCAGTTTTTGCTATACCAGAGGCCCATTAACCCTGCTAACTGGTTTGGGGGTGTGGAAGGGCTTCCCAAACCTGGGCTACATCCAGAAGCACCTACAGACCCTACTGCTGCTGGCATCTGAGGCCACCATGTACCAATGCCGGGAACATCACCATCCACAACACCTGCTGGCCCCTGCTGTCTATAAATGACAGCACCCCCCAGTGGCTGAGCCAGGACTTGCTCAGCTGCCTCAAGTTCTTCTTCTACAAACTTGGGCTGGGGATATTCCGGATGGCCGTGAACGTGTTTGGGCAGTGCAGGAATTTCATGATCATCCTGCATGGCCATCCTCACCCACCAGCACTCTGGTCAGTGCCTCTTCCTGGCACTCTTGTTGCTGCACCGGTACCTGCTGTACCTGGGCATTCTCCCCACCCTGTGCATAAACTACCTGTAGCACTGGGGCCAGGCCATCCTTGTGAACTCCACATGCAAGTGGGGTACCTGCCCAATTTATTCAGGGCCCCCAACTCTACCAACCTCATAAATGACTTCCTCCTGCTGCTCTGCACCTCCTGCCAAGCACACAGAGGGGTGGCCAGCATCAATACTGACCACCTGGAGCCTGTGGAGGGGAGCCTAACCCATGCCCAACTTCATCCCCTGAAGGTCCTACCTCAACATGATGAAGGTGGCCATCTTCTCATTCCTCTTCTGGTTGGCCTTAGTCAAGGGGGCCACTCACATCAGCATCTTCAAGCTGGGCTACGTACTAGCCTGCTTATACCTGCTGCTCTTCAGCACCAAGCTGCAGAAGAACACACGTGCCTGCCTCCTGCCATGGGACTGCCACATTCTCTATTCACGGTCACCACCATCATCTCCAAGAACATGCTCTTGTTCCTGTCCTGTATGTTTGTGGAGTAAATGCAGAGCAACTTCTGCTGGGTCACCCAGCTTTTACTGAAGTCAAAGGTTACTATGACTCCAAGGAGACGCTGGGCAGGAACCAGGACTGCCTGCTGCCCGTGGAGGAGGCCGGGTCCTCTGCGACGGCCTCTGCTCCCTATTCTTGCTGCTGCAGCGCTGCCTCTTCCTCAGCCACCGCTTGCTACACATCGAGGCCAAGGTCCATGCCACCCGCCCTGCAGGCCTCCAGGAGTTTCGCCCTCTACAATGCTGTCAACCTCAAAAGCATCCACCCGTGGCACAAAGCAAAGAAGTCCCTGGCACAACTGTGCCAAGCAGGAGAAGCACAGGCAGGACCCAGCGGGCGGTAGCCCGTCCCGAAACCAGGAGCCAGGGCCCGGCAGTCCAGGGGGCTTCTCCCTGCGGCAGAAACAGTGGAGGTGGCTGTGTCCATACCGCCCCCGACCCGTCCACTTCCGCCCGGGACTACTTTCTTTTCGAGTCCGACAGTGAGGAGGGGAAGGAGGCCCAGTCCACGGACCCCAGGCGGGGGGCACAGAGCGCCCTTCAGATGGCACAGCAGGAGCGGGTGACCAACGTCCCGGCAGTGCTGAGGCGGCGGTGGCAGGGCCCGGCAGGACAACTGCCCGCGGGACGGCCTGCGCCCAGAGGCGGAGCCAGCGGAAGGCCTGGCGCAGCCACGTGACCCAGCGAGAGCTGAGCACGAGCCCTGTGGAGTTCCCGCGGGGAAGTAGGCCTGAGCCGAAGTCGCGGGCCGACGTACTAGTTGCACAGCTTCGCGCGGCACCACAGCGCCGAGAGCTACGTGCTGCGCGCCGGGGCCAACTCCACTCGCAGGATCTCCTTCGGGGGCGGAGAGACGCACCAACGCCTGCTGGACCAGCTGTAGGAGAGCAAAGCCCAGGCCACGCTGCCAGGCCCCTCAGAGGCCCGCGCTGCACCAAGCACAGCATCAGGTGAGCCGCTGAGCAGCACAACCGACGACACAAGCAGTCCCCTCAGCACCGGCTACGGTACCCTCAGCAGCAGCAGCAGCAGCGAGGTGGAAGTGGTCCCGAGCGGGTGGGCTTCCTGTGTGACCGTGGGAGCTTCCAGCCCACACTGGCAGCCGGACGCGCATGGGCAGTGAACCTCTCCTCACCCGGCACCTGTGCGTCCCGGAGCTGGAGAAGGCCCAGCGGTTCGCGGTGGGGCAGGGCCAGGCACTGAGGCTGCTCTAGGCCACTTACCAGTGTATGGCCGCCCACTCGGAACTGCTCAGCTCCGTCCTCATCGTCCTCAACCACGTGGTCACGGCGTCAGCCACCTTCCTGGCGCCGCCGTGTTCATCTTCCTGTGGGCCATGCTGTCCATCCAGTGGCCAAACAAGCGCTTCTGGATGAAGGCCATTGTCCTCACAGTGTCACCAAAAACCTGTTCCAGTTTGGCTTCTTCCTCTGGAACAGCCACACAGTGATGCGGCGCTGAGAACAAGCCCTGCTTCGCTCCATGCATCCTGGGCCTGAAGAAGACCGACAGCTACATCACCTATGATCTGGTGCGCCTCGTGGCCCTTTTCCTCCACCTTCCCCAGATGTTGTGCTGTGGTCTGTGGGACCACAGGGAGGACCCCTTTGCTCCCCAAGAAGCATGACAGGAGCAGTGAAGAGAGGGGCTGAAGAGAAACCGGCACATCCAGACAGCCCTGCTGAGACCTCAGACGGAGGAGGGCCCCACAAGGAGCCATCGCCCCCACCAAGGAGGACATTCAGGCTGAAGTGAGGGACCGGCCTATGGACAAGTTCCCAGTGAAGCTCAAGACCCCCAACACAAAGTTCTTTGGCCACATTTTAGGAGGGAGAGCCCAAAACCCAGAAGACCCTCAGGAGCAGGGGACAGGGGCTGCTCTGGGAGAGAGAAGGGGTGGAGTGGCCTCCAGGAGAAAGTGAGGGCAGCTGGGCTCCCCCTGCGGAGCTTCTTCTGTCTGTCCCTGGCCCAGAACTATTGCTAACTCAGAGCATATATCAGCAACAGGTGGCAGCTGGCCAGGCAGTCTGGCAGCTTGATGACCGCCATTCAAGGAAGCCAGCAACCCCTGAGCCCACACTCTCCTTCCAACGCTGGACACTCATGTCATGGTAGTCATCCTCCTCTTTGGGCTGCAGCTCCTTCATAGGGTTGGCTTCAGGCCTCCTGGGTACACAGATGTAATTGGGGAAGCGGTTGGGGATGGCCTGTAAAGGGTACCCTCCAGCAAGCTGGCTGGCTGTCATTGCACAGTGCTGTTCCACAGTGTGATTCTCGGTGTACTCCATGGAACTGCTTTTGGCCAGGTCTTTCTGGAAGTTCCAGGCTGTCTCTTCTCTGTGTGAGTAAAAGCATTGTTCCATCCAGTGTTTAGCTATGTTCCGTTTTCCTTCGTGACTCTGATACTAAGATGCAGTGGGCACAAGTATTTGGACTCTATACCAGTTGGCTCTCACTGTAATGTTCTTTTCTGTCCTCCGTGTAGTTGGAGTCCTCTCCTGGCATTGATTACTGGTACACAGTGTTCTGCTGGATAGAATGCTAATGGATACCTGGGTTTCTTTTGGGTGATCAAAATTGCCTAAGCTTAGATCATGATGGTTGCACAACTCCACAGATATATTAATAGATGACATGGCAACAGTGCTCTTTGTGGATAAAAGTTCACTACAAATTCACTAAAATTAAAACTCTGTATAACCAGTGCTTTCTGTAGCCTGGGTCCATGTAAGGATTATACCCTCCGGGGACTTAAATTCCCAAGAAAAGAGAAGCCCATCAAGCCAGGCTTCTCATGTCCTCCACTTTAAACATCCCAGTCAGCCTCCATATTCAAAGATCTCAAGAAGCCTAAACATAAAAGCAAGCTGTGATGCAAGGGATAGCGTATAGGAGACTTTCCTCTAACACTAGTTTCAATACTTTTCTTTGCTGATCCACCAGAGATAAGTTGGATGTCAGCTTAATATCATATTGTCCTACAACTCATGCAGGCTGGGAATGTAATGTCAGGCATTAAGGGTAAATTTCACTAAAATCAGATATTCCATTCATTTAAAAAAAATTTTTTAACGTTTATTTTTGAGAGACAGCATGAGCTGGGGAGGAGACAGAGAGAGAGGAAGTCACAGATTCTGAAGCAGGCTCCAAGCTCTGAGCTGTCAGCACAGAGCCTGATGCAGGGCTCGAACTCATGAACCATGAGATCATGACCTGAGCCGAAGTCGGATGCTTGACCGACTGAGCCACCCAGGTGCCCCTCCATTCATTTTTTAAAAGATGGTTTATGTTTTCGCATACTGCTACTTCAGCCATCTTGATAGTATTGTTTCTTCCATTAAATTCCTAGGTCTATTCAGAAAGGGGAAAGGGAGAGATGCCTATATCCCCAAATATTTTCCATTCTTCATCCCAGAAGATGGATCCTTTTTACTCCCAAATCTAATAGTAGTGAATGTTGTATGAGTGTGGAGCAGAGTGGTACCTCAAACATGGTTACTGATTTAGCAGCACATTGGGCACAAGTAAAGTTGCTATTAAAAGCAATGTACTCTTCCCTCCCTCACATATGCCTGGGGTCACTTTTGTTTGGCATTTATGCTCCCTCACATTATTACAAAACTGTACCCCAGAGAATTGCTAACTCAGTTTTCTCTTTACATCACTACATTCGATGTATTTTTCACATCAAGGTGTTCCTATGGACTGGACAGAGTTAGAGTTCAGCTTTTTCTAGCCAAAGTGTTTAAATTTGACTAGACAGCAGCAATTGCTTTTTAATCAAAGCAAACTGATCTGTCAAAGGCAATCAACTCAGGGAAGTTATTCCGGGAGGATCCTAATAATCCCGATGTATCACACTGCCCTATGTGAAACTCAGCCGCTGAACTCTTGACATAGTGTCACAAGCACTTAGGGGAATTAGTACATACAGCGGAACCCTATGTTCACACACAAACTCTAGCCTCTCATGCATAAGCTAATGATTACTACATTCGGTCTGGTGAGGAGCACACTGCTGTGTGTGGTGATGTCTGTTCGTCTTTAATGATGTTATGTCACCTAGGCTTCATATTGTGTCATGTTCACAAGCATTTATCAACAGGATGCTCCATTCCTCTAGATGTAAATAAAAGTTTGTCATGGTTATTTTTTTTTAATCACCTCCTATCTTTTAACAGGGGTTCCTAACCTCTTAATAATGCTTATACCAATTTAGGGCTTTACTGTCACCAGGATCTTTAAGTACATTTTCTTGTTTAATTATTGCAACAACACTTGAGAGGTCTATAGACGTGGTAACATCATTTACCTCATTAGTAAGTTACAGAACAGAAACTCAAACCTAGAGCTGATGGCTTGAGGTTTTGAAGTCTTCCTGATGCTGTAAATCTTGGTTTTGGAGCTTTTGTTCTAGTGTTAGGATTAATAGGATAGGTTGGGGGGGGGGGGTAGCATTGTTGAGAGTCTTGTCCCCAAATAAGGCAGCCCTGTCAGGTTCCCTCTGCTCCCCACAGAGAACCCTAACAAACTTACGATAAAGAAACAAAATAGATGAGGAGGCAGCAATAATGAATGGGATCTCATGGAAGGCTGGGTTGAAAATTCTTCCTACGTGATGGTACAGGTGTTCTTTGAGAATGATCTCCTCTAACAGTTGGAGGAGAACTTTAAGAGAAATAATGACACACACTCAATTCAGTCAGAGGGCAATGAAAGAAGAGATTGGTTACATAACAGACAAGCTTGGAAGAATAATGATAATAGTAATATAATAGCTAATGTATATTGAGCACTTGATATTTTCCACTATTCTGAGTGCTGTATGTATATTAACTTATTAAATTCTCATCACAACCCTCTGAAGCAGGTACTGTTATTCTGATGAAAAATTGAGGCAATAGGAGGTTGATTGAGTTACCTGTTACCATACAGCTAGTAAATGTTGGAACCAGCATTCCAACTCAGGCAAACTGATTCTCCAACTTGTGCTCTGATTATTGTCTGGTAGTAATGGTGAATTTTCAAAGACTTCCTGAATTATGAGAAATTTCATTTGCTTTTCTGACTTAAAGACAATAATGAGTATTTCCATCTCAGGCAGTAATTGTAGCCTAAATGGTCTGACTGACCCTCCCTTTGAAAACACACAAAATCAATACAGAATATTAAAAGGAAAAAAACTTTTTAAAATATACTAATAAATTGGCAAGAAAGTAAGGAATACTTAGGTGCCTAAAATCACGTGAAAATGTGGACCCAAAGAGACAAGCAGAACCCCGAAGTCAGTTTTCACTCTGATAATATTCGATGTTCCTGTAGACCTTGATCTTTGATTTCTCATAGGGTCATGGGCCATGGAGACACAAGTGGCCTGACTGGGTGGAGAGACTAATAGGAGACTTCAGTGACCCACAGATCTACTGCCTACATTAGAGATAATAAGAAAAACTAACTTTTCAATCCCTAGGTGCTAGTAGAGGGCCAAAAAAAAAAAAAATCTCTCCTAAGAATTCATAACCACAAACAGACCTTTATTTGGGTTCCTAGTCCAAATTTACACTACTAGAGTGGTGCCAAAGAAACTTCAGGTTAAGAATATGGTTTAAAATTTTATTGTGTTGGTAGTGCACTCAGATGCCTGGAAGAATCAAAAGCAACCCCACTCAAAAGGGGCCAGCTGTAAAGTCGATTCCCAAAGAATTCCCACAGATAAACTACCAGACAATAAAATCTAGAGTATCACAAAACACATAAATAAAGGACCATGAGTTTAGGGCCATTGGAAACTATAATCATAAGAATTAGACCCCAGAAGACACCAGAGAGTGTAATTATGTAATAGAGAATGACAGGTGAAATCTGGTAGTGTTTCACTTCAGCTGTTCCACTTATCTCTTGCTTTCTATCCCTGGCCTTCTCTCATGTCAGTTAGGATGTATTCAGAAGTCAAGAAGGCACTCATGCACACACATCTGGAATTATGGAACATCGCCATCCTGGGGCAACCTTTGACCAATGGAGTATGAAAGTTAATGGATAAATGACCTCATTTTTCACTCTTTTAGTGGACAATTCTAAGGTACGAGATCTTCAAAAGTCATGATGGAATTGAGTCCCAGTTGCCCACAGTGAAGATCAATCCATAGGACACCCTTATATTGGCTTTCCCTCCTTTCCTTGTTTCACTTTCTCCAATGTTTCCCTGGGTTCACTTCCTCCAATAAACTATGTGCCTGAGAATTTAAAATATGAATAAAGAACAAAAAAATAAAAACACAAAAAGGAAGTTTCAAAAAAAGAACCAAATAGAACTTCTAGAAATGAAAAATAAAAGTTTTATTTTTTCCTTTATTTATTTATATATATAGAGAGAGAGACAGAATGCCCAAGCGGGGGTGGTATGGGGGGAGGGGTGGAGGAAGAGAAAAGTGGGGGAGAAAGAGAGAGAGAGAGCGTCTTAAGCAGGCTAAGCAGGCTCAACACCCAGTGCAGAGCCCGATGTGGGGCTCGATCCCCCGACCCTGAGATCATGATCTGAGCCAAAATCAAGAGTCAGATGCTTAACTGACTGAACCACCCAGACACCCCTAAAATAATTTTAATTTAAAATTTAAAGGATGGCTAAGCAAAAGAATAGACACAGCATAAGACAGAATAAACTGGATGATAAATCAGAATATTTTGCATAATGCAGACAGAGACACAAGCATATGAAAAATCTTGGAGAGACGGTAGAGTGGAAATATCTACTTTTACAAAAGTCAAATTGGAATGTGTGAAGGAGAGAATAGGGAAACTTTGGGGAGACTATATTCAAAGAAATAATGGCTGAATTTTCTAGTTTGAATGATTTAAATCTTCAGATTCAGGAAGTACTAAGTTAGAAAAGAGAAAAACAGAAAAGCTGGATAAATAAAAAACAAATTCATGCTTTTTTTTTAAGTTTATTTATTTTGACAAAGACAGAATATGTGAGTGGGGGAGGGGCAGAGAGGGTGGAGAGAGAGAATCCCAAGCAATTTCTGCACCTTCAGCACGGAGCCCAATGCAGGGCTTGAACTCACAAACAGCGAGATCATGACCTGAGCTGTAACCAAAAGTGGCATGCTTAACTGAGCCATCCAGGTGCCCCCAAAATCATGTTTTAATAAACATTAGCACATGAAAATAAATTTAAAATATGAATTATTATGTAAATTTAAATAAAAAAATGAATGTGTTTAAGAGTGAAGATTATTGGATTGGGTAAAAATAAATCCACTTATAAGCTGCTTTAAAAAGAATCCTGTGTTTGTGCACCTGGGTGGCTCAGTCAGTTAAGCATCTGACTTTGGCTCAGGTCATGATCTCATGGTTGATGAGTTCCAGCCCCACGTTGGGCTCTGTGCTGACAGCTTGGAGCCCCATCTGCTCTGTATTCTGTGTCTCCCTCTCTCTCTCTGCCCCACCCCTGCTCATGCTCTGTCTCAATAAATAAACATTTAAAAATTTTTAAGTAAAATAAATAAAAATAAAAAGGATCCTGTGACATAAGGATAACTAATAGTTGAAATAAAAAGATGAAAAAAAAAATATGCACATTGCAGATAACCAAAATAAAGCTGATGTTACAATATTAATATCAGACAAGATAGATTTTTAAGACAAAGGGCATTGAGACAAACTACATAATGAGAAAAGGTTAATTCACCATCAGATATAAAAATTCCAAATAATAAAGCTCTAAATAATATAGCAAATAACACAAAACTTAAAAGAATTACAAAAAGAAATAAACACAATGGTAGAGCTGAAGAAGTTTTTAACACACCTCAGACCTCAGTGATTGATAGCCCAAAAATCAAGCAGAAAAAAATTAATAGGATATAGAAGATTTAAACAATACAGTTAAAAAGCTTTACCTAATAAATATATATAGAACATTTCACCCAAAAAGTGAAGTATTTCAGGCCTCTCTAGAAATGGTAATTTACAAGAACTGAATGCATTCTGGGTCAGTGTTTTAAAATTCAACTAATTTTAAATGATTGGTATCACACAGATTATATTCTTTGCCACAATGCACTTCATAGGAGACTGAAGCACAAATGGCCAATAAATTATAAAAATGCTGCTAAACTTTTTAGTAATAAGGAAAATGAAAATTAGAGTCACACTGTGATATATTTCACACTGACCCTCTTGGCAAGATTTTGAAAATCTGACAATCTGAAGTGTTGACCACAATCTAGGAATAGTCACCTCTCTTATACACTGCTAAAGAAAGTATTAGCTGATATCACCACTTTGGAAAACCATTAGGATCATCTATTAAACTTGGGAGAGGTGCATTCCCTGTGATCCAGCAATTCCCCCAGAAAAACTCTGGCACATATGAAGACATTCAAGAATACTTATAGCAGTATTGTTTTAAAACAAAAACAGGAAGCAGTACAAACGTCTACCTTAAACAAGGCCACAATTAACAAGTTATAATGTCCCCTTAAAGACAAGTGTGAAACTCTTCTAGGAAATATGAAGCATGAGACAACTGAACCATAGGCACACACATATTTAGTTTTACCAAATTGTTCTAGAATTATTTTTTGGAATGGCCCTACCAGCTAACACTCTAAATATCAGGGCTTAAGAGTTCTCACATGGTCATTAAAATTTAGTATTTTCTATTTTCTAATATTTGCTATTCTGATGTGGAACCTAATTTTTATTTGAAACTTGCCTGTTTTGTTTTGCATCTCTTCATATACTTGTTAGCCAGCTGGGCTTCTCCTTCTGTGAATTGCCTAACCATGTCCTTTGCCCATTTGTCTCTGGGTTTCCTGTCTTTTTCTTGTTGATATGCAGCATTTGTTTATATATTATATATATATATATCAATCCTATGTGGGACTTAGACATTATAGATCTCTTTTCCCCATCTGTCATCTGTCTTTCTGTATGATGTCCTTCAAATGAAAGAACCTCTTTATTTTGGAGCAATTTTTCACCATAAAGTTTGAACTTTTTGGGTCTTAAATGTTTTCCTCCACCTTCAGGTCATAGTCTTTAAAAAGTTTTAAGGTTTTATCTGTAAAGTTTTGTTTTTTTTTTTTTGAATCTTTGAGAGGTTATTTCTTATTTTATAGTTTTAGCAGGTAGTGTCTAATTTCCAATTAAATTTTCTGATTGGTTATTGCTGATAAAGACAAATGCTATCATTTTCATCCCATTAGTTCTAACAGTTGTTCTGTTCAATCCACTTATTTCTTATGTAATCATATCTGCAAATAATTTTCTCTTTCCAATCCTGATAACTTTTACTTACTTTCTTTACAGTGTGGCATTAGTCAAACCTTCAGTATTATGTCAAACATTAACAGTGATATTGAGGATTCCTGTCTTGGAGCAGATCTTGATGAGAATAAAGTTTCCCCATTAATATGATATTTACTGTAGAATTTTTGGTATACAATGTGTCTTTATCAAATCAAGAAATTCTTTTAAATTCTGAATTTTGACAGTTTTTATCTAAAGGGATTGAACTTTATGAAGTGCTTATTTCTACACTTATTGATGTAATCATACAAATTTTCACCCTTATTCCAATAATGTTCTGACTTCATGAATTGTTAAGATAATAAATGTTTGTGGTTTTAAGCCACTAAATTTGTGGTAGTTGGTTACAGCAGCAATAGAAAACTACATAAAATATGTAATTCTCATGATTTTACATCTCCTTTATAAATTGTAGCAGGGAGCAGTTAAGAAACTTGCCCAAGGTCACCTAGCTGAGGAGTCAGGCTGGCTCATGGTTAAAAACCTATGTGATTTTTCAGATGTGACCATGGCAATTACAAAGGCTTTACCTGGCAAGCCTGGTGGGAGAAAGCTGCTGCCCCCCACCCAGACTTGGCACACAGCCAATGCATTGCAGTCTTTGAAGGCAGTTGCAGTCCACTCAGGCTCCCTGCTTACTCATGCTCTTCACATATTTGCATTCCTAGCCTGGTGTCTTCATCTCTGGGTCTCTTTATCTGAGGCCTGGGGCAGAAGCCTTCTTCAGGTGCTTCTGCTGAGTCTTCCTTTTGACGGGAAGAAGTGGAAACGCTAAAAACACTTTGTTCCACTGTGACTTTTCCCTGTGCTTTTCCACTCCTAACCTACCTCCTTCACCCTCCCCTCAACGATAGGGTCCATAAAATTGCTGCAGCCTTTAGTTCCAGCAACATCCGACATCTGTGCTGATGTACCCAACCCTGGATTAGTGAATCTTTCCATGATGGAATGTGACAGGGGGCATCAGTGCCTTCTCCAGTTTTATACTCTCACAGGTACCATTGCAGCAGGTGATTAAAGGCCTACCTCTTTCATTCTGAGTTTGTTGCATTAATTAGCTACTCTAACATCTGAAGCTCAGCCCGCTTTCCCAGCTGAGGTGAGCTCCTAACAGTTACCAGTGCGAAAGCTGGAATTCAAATCCAAGCAGTTCAGTCTAACCCTGTATTCCTAACCATAATGTGCTACTGCCTCCCCTTGTGTTAGAACACTCTAGTCCGATAGATGCTGGCGAGGATGTGGAGGAACGGGAACCCTCTTGCACTGTTGGTGGGAATGCAAACTGGTGCAGCCGCTCTGGAAAACAGTGTGGAGGTTCCTCAAGAAATTAAAACTAGATCTACCCTATGACCCAGCAATAGGGTAGGAATTTACCCAAGGGATAAAGGAGTGCTGATGCATAGGGGCACTTGTACCCCAATGTTTATAGCAGCACTCTCAACAATAGCCAAATTATAGAAAGAGCCTAAATGTCCATCAACTGACGAATGGATAAAGAAATTGTGGTTTATATACACAATGGAGTACTACGTGGCAATGAGAAAGAATGAAATATGGCCCTTTGTAGCAATGTGGATGGAACTGGAGAGTGTTAAGTGAAAAAAGTCATACAGAGAAAGACAGATACCATATGTTTTCATTCTTATGTGGATCCTGAGAAACTTACCAGAAGACCATAGGGGAGGGGAAGGAAAAAAGAAAAGAAAAAAAAGAAAGGTTAGAGAGGGAGGGAGCCAAAACATAAGAGACTCTTAAAAACTGAGAACAAACTGAGGGTTGATGGGGGGGGGGGGGGGGGAGGGAGGGTAAGGGGTATTGAGGAGGGCACCTGTTGGGATGAGCACTGGGTGTTGTATGGAAACCAATTTGGCAATAAATTTCATAAAAAAAAAAAAAAAAAAGAACACTCTAGTCCAAAGAACTTGTCATGGTGACTTAGGACAATAGAAGTTGACTAAGGTGTACTAAACAGGTAAACTCAACAAGAGTTGGCAATGGGTCGGATGTAGAAGGTGAGAAAAAGGGAAGAATAAAGGATGACTTTTCGGTCTTCAGCTTAGAGCAATGAGGTAGATGCTGGTGCCCATTTGCTGAGACAGGAAAGATTGGGATGGGGTGACAGGTGGCAGGGGGACAATGGAGAAACAAGAGATCATCTCTGGATATATTTAAGGTTTCAGATTCTTAATAAACACCCAAGTGAAGATGTCAGGTAGGCCACTGGATATGGAATTTTGGAATTTGAATGAGAGTATTACTTTTTTTTTTTTTTTGAAGTTTTACTTTCTTTTTCTATGTCTAGATATTAGGAAAAGAGAAATACTGTATAAGAGAATACTGTGCAGATACCAACTTAAGCACTCCTCCCCACTCATACAGTAAGCTTTCAGAATCAGATATTGCCACTCTTCTGAGAAAAATATAGAGCCATCTTCAAATATGGTTGGTATATGGACACAACAGTCTCCAAATTATGAAAACTACCAGATCAGAAATCTCAAGGAATGACTAGAATCTAGAACTGAGCAAGCTAATAATTCACTAATTAAAAATCTGAGAACCCAGTGACTGCCACACATTAGCCTAGTTGTTGCAATTTTATCATTTTTAACCTGATGTTCAGTTTTGTCCAGTCAACAGGGTGAACAATTTATTTGTCTCCATATCTAGAGAGCAACTTAGTAATTCAGTTAGGCCAAATATTTGAAGCTACCTTGGATACTCAGTTTATGTTAAACCCTTCTTCCCCTATACAAATACATTTCTGTAGCTGGTTTTTATACTTAATCATATGCTACACTGCACAGTTTTAAAATCTGTTTCAAATATGCCTTCCATCTGCCCAACCCAATTTCATTTCCTTTGAGGGTAGGGACTGTGACCCAGTCCCTAAACCAATGTTGAATACTTTTAAGGGAAATTTGTTGATTTGGAAAGTTGTCTCCACTAACTGCATATCCAGCACTCACCTAGGATGACTCACTCTCCATTTCACTCAACTAGACTCAATTCACTCACACAAGTATACAGTAATAGTCGTCATAGTCTCGGTTTATGGTTTTAATGGTATTGCAACATTAGATTCACAACATATTTCCAAGCACCAAGTATGCTTGAAATTGAACATTTTTATAAAGATAATAAAACTTAATGACTACCCATGATCTATGATCTGACAATACATCTGTTCTTTTTCATCTTGAGATGGTAAAATACCCACCCTAGCTCATTGTGGCACAGTGGGAGAGAAGAAATATAGTCCTATTAATCACTCTTAACTATCAGCTTATTAAGTTATAGTTTCCCAACAGGCTTGTCTTACAGGATTGTTAATAGGCTGCAGGTGTTTTTCTAAAAGAGTCTTTTTACAATGCAGTTATGTCATAAAAGAGACAGCATGGAGTAAAAGAAAAACTGGTGGACTAAGAATCAGAAAATCTAGGTTTTAAATTCTAGTAGTAAAGTAGCCCTGAGACATTAAGCCAGTCACCACCTCTCTGATCTCCACAATTTTCTCATCTGCAAAATGAGAGGACTTATTATAAATTTTAAGAATGGATTTATGACATTTATACCAGATCAGTAGGCAGGTAATCATAGCCCAGGACCTAAGAATTTCTTTCATAAAGGACATTAAAAAAAAAAAAAATCTCTCCACATTAAAATAGCTTAAGCCAAAGTGTAAAATTGAGATTTGTTACTATTGTTAACTTTTAAAGTAAATTTTGTTACCTAACAACTGAGGATATGCACAGGAATAGAGGAACATGTTTCACTTGAAAAAAAAAAAAAAGTGACTATTGACACATGTTAATATGCCTAAATCGTCCTGAGAACAACCACAATTTTACTATTAGCTAGAATCTCACTCATAGAGACAGCTATTATAGATACATTTTGCAATTGATGAAAGGGTTGCATTCCAAAAGCTTGTTAATCCCTTTTTGGAAAACTTTGTAAATGGAAGCGAGGTTTCTAGTTTAACCCATAAGAGCATAAATAATTGTTGATATACCTGAACTATATAATATTAAATGCTCAACTTATATATAGGTCCTGAGAATGGGACTTGGGTGATACTGATGAGTCTCCTCCCCTGTTCTTGGAAAGACTAGAAGTAAGCAATGATTAAAATTGATTTACCTTTATCACACCCTTCTACCTCTCTAGCTTTTTACACTCTGATAGAGCACACAGCCCTAATCATGCTGCTGAAACAATCCTATCCAGTCCTACCTACCATCAGTTTCAACAGCACTTCCTTGAACCTTTAAATAGTAATTTCACAACTGTGAAGCAGTTGATAGATATTTCAACAAATAACCCAGAAAATGTTACCACTCTTAAAGTAGAACTAGTGTTGAAAGAGACTGTTACTTATACAAGCAAAAATATTAGAATATTTAAAATATTAAAACTTATACAAGCAAAAATATGAGAAACCTCTTAAAAATTTTACAGAGATGGTCAAATAAATTATGATACATTAATACGACTATTATGCCAATGTTTAAAAAATGTTTACAAATAAGTTGTAATGACATGGCAATTGTATAAAATAAAATGATAAATAGGTAAAAATGATAAGTGCTATGTTCTTTATGAACTCAATTATTGAAAAAATGTATTAAGACTAGGAGCTAATAAAATTGTTGGGTAGACGACTTGTAATTTATGGCTGTTCCCAAGTGAGTACATGAATCCATGCTTTCCAGATTTTCCCATACCAGTAAGTGCTATTTAAAAAAAAAAAAGAAAGAAAGAAGGAAAATCAAGGGAAAAAGTATAAATTCAAATAAATCTCTAATAGGTAGAATTTTAGAGAGCTATAAACAGTGCTAATTAACAAGGAACGTGGAAATAGAGTTTTGTGAGCAAAAGAGCATTCCTTTGTTTGCAAAAGAGTTTAATTAGGAGACGTGTGTGTGTGTGTGTGTGTGTGTGTGTGTGTGTGTGTCTTAATTAAAAGTTCCTTACTGGTCCTGCTCCCATAAGTGGCTGCCACCCAAGGAAAAGGGAAGGGGAACCAGGTGGTCAGGGAGGGGTCATCCCAACATTCCATTTACACAGAACTAAATAGACAAGCACAGAGTCACTACTGAGGTTAGAAGTTGGTAGCATGGGGGGCGCCTGGGTGGCGCAGTCGGTTAAGCGGCCAACTTCGGCTCAGGTCATGATCTCACGGTCCGTGAGTTTGAGCCCCGAGTCGGGCTCTGTGCTGACAGCTCAGAGCCTGGAGCCTGTTTCAGATTCTGTGTCTCCCTCTCTCTAACCCCCCCCCCCGCCCCCCCCGTTCATGCTCTGTCTCTGTCTCAAAAATAAATAAACATTAAAAAAAAAAAAGTTGGCAGCATGGGAAGAGGATAGAACAGGTGGGGAATTGGGAGTTCCATTAAAAAATCTCAGCCCCCTCCCAAACTGGGGTGCCTTGGAGGAACTTGGTCTGCTTCAAACCAAGAGGAATCAGAAGATCAAAGACGGTTTGGGAAGACCATAACTGTCAGGGATCGAGGGAGGAAGAAGGTCCAGGAGGTGAGCTTAACTGACTGAGCCACCCAGGCACCCCATAAGCAATGTAATTTTAAAGAGGTCAGTTATCTATTTGAAAACTCAGAAGGCAATGACCTCTTATACAGATGAATTTTGAAAATCAAAATTTTAAAATTAACTTTCTTTATTATAAATAAGCATGTGAGTCTTAATTTTAAAACTAATTATAATTTTTAAAGAATTTCTAGTTTTAAAATTAATCTGGTGAGAGACTACACACACACACACACACACACACACACACACACACACACCTACAGTAACAAAAGAAAACTAAGACATATATTAAGGAAGCTTTATAATGTAGCAAAGTTTTCAATGTATACTGAAAACATGAGCGAAGCTGTTCATATGAGAAAATCTGCATGAGTCATTTTACCAACATCGATGCCAGTAGACAGTGTACTTTTAGTTTCCAAAGGCAAAGTTCTAAAGATTCTACAAAGGCAAAGTTCTACATATTCCTCTCTTAGCACTTCTAAATATGTGAGTGTTCTATGCTGTAACTACTCAAGTGTACCTTTTCAAAAGAAAACTCCTAAGATCACCTTTAAAAGCCCAAAGCTCTGTATTAGGCATATGTCACTTGAACTCAACATTTTAACCATGAAAAACAAATAAGAAGTTCAAAATTACAAATTTAAATTGTCATCTGCACACTGGATTACTTCTTCCAATGTATCATCAGAACTCAGAGATAAAACAAAAGTAATGATGTGGTAAAATATTATATTTAATTTTACCTAAAATATAAATTAAAATAGGGCATAAGAAAAACGTTGAGACCATAATACATATATGGAAAAGTGACCACTGAAAGATGCAAATAATTCATACAATATAAGCTTTAATATATAAATTAAATGTCATTTCATCAGCTGTTAGTCACATCAGTCTAAACTTTATATATTAAAATATTAAAAAGCTAAAAAACATCATTGCAATATAGATTCAATATGGGAAAATACATATTTGTGGCTTTATACACAATCTAAATTAATCCATTCTATACAATAGTTTTCCAAAATATAAACGGCACTTTACATGCAATAGAACATACCAGGCTGGATGTCCTAATATAATTTAATATATAGGAAAATAAAGAGAAAACACCCTCTTAACAAGACAGTTACATAGTGTAGGTGGAATGTAGAATACGGTTTTGCCTTGACACGATCTTGGATACGAGTAAAGAAATATGAAAAAGGACAGTTTCTACTACTTTCAATTAGCATTTTTTAAATTGAAGACTACTGTGATTTTATATTTTCTAATTGTATCACAAAGAGAAAACAAAAAAAGGAAGCAGGGAGAGGAGGGTAGAAAGCGTCATCCTTTATGAATTTTAAACATCACCCCTGCCTGTGGGCTGCATTTAGGCTCCTTTTCTGTTGACAGTTTCCTAAATTATTTCTGCCACTTGGAATTGCGCATCAGTAATCAGACGAATTTTCCAGACTTAAGCCATTGTGTAACCATAGCTGCCACAGTGTAGTGCCACAAGAAGTCTGTCCTTGAGTATTTCTTTACTTGGGTATTCAGGTAACTTGAGCATGTTGATGCTTTAAAAGAAAAATATACCACCATTAAATAGGAAATCTATGAAATTTCTGATTGTTTTGTCTAGCAGTGAAAACACTACTCAAAATTAACATAAAACCACCCTCTAAATTTGCATTCAAATTGGAAAACCCTGAAGAAGTATTTAAAAAGACAAAAAAAAAAAAAAAACACAAACTGCTGCATTGCAGTTTCCTTTAGCATGCAAATGTAGTGAAAGAAAATAAGTTCCTTTCAGCCTAAAATAAATAAGCAATAAGGGAATTTAGTTTGAAGTGATGGTGTAACTCAGTGATACTTATGACAGTATAACTTCAGTGATATGTGAACTACATTTAATTAAATTATAGGTAGTTTCCCCAAATATTTTCCCTAGCACACTAGCACAAAAGGGAGAGGCAAGGAATTATGTTGGTACTTATTTATCAGCGATTCCAAAATGATGAAAGAGATTATTGTTGAGGTTTTCTTCTCAATGCAGCAGTACAATAGTTAGACCTTTAATTATTCAAAATTAATCAAAAACAATTCACAGCATTTAAAAAAACCAATTTAACATACCATGTGCTTGAAGTTGGTAGGAGATTAGGAGTATATGGCACAGCAGCAATTGTAAAGTTTTGCAGTCCACTTCCACCCATGATATTAGCAAATCCACCATGTGGGACCCTGGAACTAAGAGTTCATATCTTAATAAACTAATCATGCAAGGAAAACCTTTGTGATACATATATTTCAACTGATCAGTTAGGGTAAGAATATATTCAACTCTAGGATACTGACCAGGTAACATTTCTGGTTCTGCAAAACTCCAACTCATTATTAAAAGGTGCTTCATGGCCAGTTAGCAAGCTTCCATGGAGACAGTCCCGGAAATTTCTATAAGCCATACTATGCTTTCAATTGGCCATAGCACATACCTCTGCTATTGTACATAGTGTCTCCCTACTAAACTGGGACTAATTTGAGGACCCAAATATGTCATGTTTATATGACCCTGAGGTTAGCAAAATGACTGGCATCTAATTAGATATTTGTTGAATACATGAATGTTTGCTTGATTAATTCAAGCAATAGAGAGGCTCTTAGAAATAATCCAAATGATTTCCCTATTTGTGAAAAATATCTAGGGTCTGATGGAGTTAAAAGCAGGCCACCCCAAAATATGCCACTTTGGCACACTGATTATTTTGAATTAAAGTTACTTAAAAACAACCAGTGCAAAAAGGACACTCTAACCTTCTCCTGTCTCCCTGAAAACAGGAAGTAATTCTCACTTGTAAGAGGTACTCTCCCTGTACCAGGAGGTAAAGAAACATCCTATGACCAGAGATAGGGAATTCAGGGCTGTGAAGGTGTAGAAATAAACCTCATTACTTTTTCATCAATTTACTACCCCAAGCACAAACTCCTTTGTCTTTTTTTTTAATATATATAACTTATTGTCAAGTTGGCTAACATACATATGTGTATATACAGTGTGCTCTTGGTTTTGGGGGTAGATTCCTGTGATTCATCACTTACATATAATACCCAGTGCTCATCCCAACAAGTGTCCTCTTCAATGCCCATCCCCCATTCCCCCCCAACCCCCCCATCAACCCTCAGTTTATTCTCTGTATTTAAGAGTCTCTTCTTTGTCTTTTCAATTCCTCAAACATTTATTGTCTCTTTGGCCTAAAAGGTGTAAAACCTGCCTACTGTGGTCACTTCTCTGAGACTCCTATTTCTATGACCTCCAAAACATGTGAATTAAATTTGTTTCCCTCCCACCATTGATCTGTGTATATCAATTTAATTCTTAGGCCAAGCAGAATAACTTTGAGTGGTAAAGGTAAATTTTTCCTTCCTAATAGGTCAAAGTGATGAGGGAGCATGGGGTAAGCTGAGGGCAAAATACAGCTGGAACACCCCCCAGCCAGGTGGAATACGAGTGATATTCCTCGAACACTCCTGGCCACCCAAGAACAAAGGTTTAAGTGCTTGCCATGGTAATGTGAGAAACTAAGGCAAATGAGAAATTAAATTCTCTTACTGCCTATGCCCATTGACAAGTCCTTGAAACCAGCAGGGTGACCTCCCTCTAGTTGCTCAGCTGCCTGAAAGGATGACACTTTGCCAGGGGCAAAAGAGAGTCTTAGCTAAACATTGTCCCAACCTGGAGGATCCTGTAAGTCTACTTCCTTTATCTTAATTGCCCCAAGAGAGATGCTGGCAATCATACTCCAAGCTTATAGCCCCCCACCCCATATACATCTGAAGGGTCTCATGACTGAGGTTTTATTAAATGGCAATAAATGGTGTTTCCCTAGCAACAGCTAGTCCCTTGAGGTCCTAGAAACCTTGCTTCCAAAATACCTTAGAGGCTTACTCTATCCCTGAGCCCCTCTCCCAACCTGAGGATATATATTGAGTTACCGTAAGGACCCCAGTACAACTCTTCCTGCCCACAGGTATTGTCCCAGGGCTTTAATAACATGAGCTTTTTGCACCAAAAACATCTTCAAGATTCTTTCTTGGCCGTCTGCTCTGGACCACCCCACCATCACCCCAAAACTTCATCAAAAGGGTTTTGGGTTTCACAGTAGGAAAACTAGAATATTCTTTACATTTCTGTTCCAAAGATTCAGAATATCAGACGTATTTATTTTTTAATGTCACCTAACCTAACAACATCAGATTCAAATTGGAAAACCCTAACGAAATGCATAAACAGTACTAGAAAATTTAATCTTGAATACATGGCCATAGAGAATCTAATTACAACTTCCTAAATTCTATTTATATTTGAAAGACAATTAGTATTTCAAATTAGCCTTTGATGTATCATGATTAGACAATCTGATCCTGTAAAACACTTTGTTAGTTTTTTGTTTAAAAAAACTTTTTTAATGTTTCTTTAGTTTTGAGAGAGAGAGAGAGAGAGAGAGAGAGAGAGAGAGAGAGAGACCGAGGCAGAGACAGAAAGACAGAATGTGAGTGGGGGAATGGCAGAGAGAGGGAGACAATCTGAAGCAGGCTCCAGGCTGCTGTCAGCACAGAGCCTAAAAGGGCTCAAACCAACAAACCGTGAGATCATGAGCTGAGGTGAAGTTGGACCCAGGCAACCCAACACTTTGTCATTTTAAAAATGAGATGCTGTAGTGCTTTTAGATAAATAAGAATGATGACAAAGAAATATTTAAGGTACAGGTAATTAAATGCATAGGCAGAAGTCTGACTAGTATTAAAAATGTTTTTTAGGGGTGTCTTGGTGGCTCAGTTGGTTAAGCATCTAACTTTGGCTTGGGTCATGATCTCATGGTTCATAAATTCGAGCCCCATATCAGGTTCTCTGCTGTCAGCACAGAGCCCACTTTGGATCTTCTGTCCCTGTCTCTGTGCCTCTCCCCCACCTGCACTCTCTCTAGGTCTCTCTCAAAATAAATAAATAAACTTAAAAAAAAAGTTTAAAAAATGTTTTCTAACATTGGATCCTGAGTACAAAGCATAATTCAGTTTATTAAAAACAAAAAAAAAAAGACCAAAAAAAACCCCAACTTGTTGAATCTCAAATAGCCAAAATAATCTTGAAAAAGAAGAACAAAGTCAGAGGTTTCACAGTTCCTGATCTCAAAACTTAAACTATAGAGCGATGGTTATCAGAACAATGTGGTACTGGCATAAAGACAAACATACAGAAATAGAATAGAGAACCCCAAAATGAACCCTTGCATATATGGCCAAATGCTTTTCAACTAGTCAACTGGGAAAGGACAGTCTTTTCAACAAATTATGTTGGGAAAACTGGATATCCACTACCAAAAAATGAAGTTGAATTCTCACCTAATACTATACACAAAAATGAATTCAAAATGAATGAAAGATGAAAACATGAACAAAAACCACAAAATTTTTGGAAGAAAATAAAGAGGAAGAGCTTCACAACACTGGATTTGGCAATGATTTCTTGGATTTGACATCAAAAGCACAAACAAGAAAAGAAAAATAAGTAAGTTGGATTTCATCAAAATTAAAAACTTATCCACCAAAGGACACCATCAACACAGTGAGAAGGTACCCATAGAGTGGGAGAATATATTTTCAAATCATAAAACTCATAAGGAATTGATATCCAGAAAAATAAACAGAACTTCTAAACAACAAAAAACAATAAAAATCCAATTTAAAAATAGGGAAAGGACTCGAATAGACATTTCTCCAAAGAAGATATACAAATGGCTTATAAGAATATGAAAAGATGCTCAATCAACATTACTAGTATTAGGGAAATGCAAACCAAAACCATAATCAGATATCATTTCATACACATTAGGATGACCATTTTAAAGAAAAAACACAAAAATGAAAAAAAAAAAAAACACAAAAAGAACAAGCATTGGAAAGGATATGCAGAAAATGGAATCCTTATGCACTGCTGGTGGGAATGTAAAATTTACATCAGCTGTGGAAACAGCATTGCTGTTTCTCAAAAAATAAAGATAGAATTACAATTTGTAGCCCAAAGTATTGAAAACAGAGACTGAAAAAGATTATTTGCACATCCATGTTGACAGCAGCATTATTCATGAAAGCCAAAAGGTGGCAGCAACTCAAGTGATCATCCATGGATGAAGGGGTGAGCAAAATGTGGTATACACATACACTGGAATATTATTCAGCCCTAAAAAGGACAGAAGTTCTGACATATGATCCAATGTAGATGAACCCTGAGGACACAATGCTGAGTGAAATAAGCCAGTCACAAAAGGACAAATGATGTATGCTTCCATTTATATGAAGTACCTACAGTAATCAAATTCATAGAGATAGAAAACAGAATGGTGGTTGCCTAGGGTGGCAGGGAAGGAGTGTGAAGAATTAGTGTGTAACTGGTAGAGTTTCAGCTGAAATGGATAAAGTTTGGGACTTGGATGGTGGTGATGACTGCACAATATGAATGCAATTACTGTCACAGAACTGTATACTTAAATGGTTACAACGTTAAGTTATATTATGTATTTTCTGTCATATATACTATAAAAAACTATGAATTTGTACCAGGATTTTATTTGAAGTTCTAAATGATATGTATACATTGACAGGGGAAAAATAACAATCTAATATAAATAAATATCTAAGAATAGCTTCCTTTTATTCCTGGGAAGTCATTTGGTTGCGAAGAAATGCTTTACTGATGAAATGCCTTAGCTTACCTTAGAAATCCAAGTGAATACTAAAACATTCCTGAATATTTTATATTCCTGGCCTGTATCTTGTTAGAAAATACTAATGCATGAGCAATTTCTACTTAGGGCAAAAGAATAGCTAAAGAAACTTGGACTGAAATAAAATTCAACACTAATCTATGCATATTAACCTTTGCTTGAAAAATCAACAAATGCAACCAAAAATGAAAAGGGATAAGAAGCCAAGTTGTTCTCAATTTCCTGTAGAGGCAGAATTCATAAAAGTAAGTTCCAAATAGGCAAGGAAGAAGTCAAACTTTCACTATTCACAGCATAATGCTCTATGTAGAAAACCCAAAAGAATCCACCAAAAAATTGCTAGAACTGACACACAAGTTCAGGAAATTTGCAAGATACAAAATCAACATACAGATATCTGCTGCATTTCTATACACCAACAATGAAGAAGCATAAAGAGAAATCAAGGAATCGACCCCATTTACAACTGCCCCCCAAAAACCATAAGATACCTAGGAATAAACCTACCTAAAGAGGTAAAAGATCTGTACTCTGAAAACTATAGAACACTTATGAAAGTAATTGAAGATGACACAGGGAATAGAAAAACATTCCATGCTCATGGACTGGAAGAACAAATACTGTTAAAATGTCTACTCTACCCAAAGCAATCTTCCCAATTTAATGCAATGCAATCCCTATTGAAATACCACCAGCATTTTTCAGAGAGCTAGAACAAACAAAAATTTGTACGGAACCACAAAAGCCCCCGAATAGCCAAAGCAATCTTGAAAAAGTAAAGCAAAGCTGGAGACATCACAATTCCAGGCTGGCACAAAAACAGATACATAGATCAATGGAATAGAATAGAAAACCCAGAAATTGACCCACAACTTTATGCTCAACCAACCTTCGACAAAGCAGGAAACAATATCCAATGGAAAAAAAGACAGTCTTTTCAATAAGTAGCGTTGGGAAAACTGGACAGCAACAAGCAGAAGAATGAAACTGGACCATTTTTTTACACCATATACAGAAATAAATTCAAAATGGATGACAGACCTACATGTGAGACAGGAAACCATCAACTCCTAGAGGAGAACAGAGGTAGCAACCTCTTTGACATCAGCTGAGTAACTTCTTACTAGATGCATTGCTGGAGGCAAGGGAAACAAAAGCAAACATGAACTACTGGGACTTCAAGATAAAAAGCTTCTGCACAGTGAAAGAAACAATCAACAAAACTAAAAGGCAGCTTACAGAATGGGAGAAGATATTTGTAAATGGCATCTGATAAAGGTTAGTATCCAAAATCAATAAAGAACTTATCAAACCCAATACCCAAAAAACACTTAATCCAGTTAAGAAATGGGCAGAAGACATAAATAGATATTTTTTCAAAGAGAGCATACAGATGGCTAACATGAAACATGTTAAGACACATGAAAAGATGCTCAACATCATTCATCATCAGGGAAATACACATCAAAACCACGATGAGGGGTAGCTGGGTGACTCAGTTAAGTGTCTCTTTTTTTAATGTTTATTTCTGAGACAGAGAGAGCCTGAGAGAGAAGGAGACAGAGGACCCAAAGCTGGCTCTGACTGACAGCAGAGAGCCCGTTGAGGGGCTCAAAATCATGAACCGTAAGATAATGACCTGAGTTGAAGTCGCTCAACCACCGACTGAGCCACCCAGGAGCCCCCTTAAGCATCTGACTCTTGATCTCAGCTCAGGTCTTGATCTCGGAGTCCTGAATTCAAGCCCATGCCCAGTGTGGTGCCTACTTACAAAAAAAAAAAAGAAAATAAAGAAAGAAAAGAAAAGAAAAGAAAAGAAAAGAAAAGAAAAGAAAAGAAAAGAAAAGAGAGAAAAAAACCCATGATTAAGATACCACCTCACAACACCTGTCAGAATGGCTAAAATTAACACAGAAAACAACAGATGTTGGTGAGGGTGCGAAGAAATGGGATTGGTGGGAATGCAAACTGCAAATGCAGCCACTCTGGAAAACACTATGGAATTTCCTCAAAAAGTTAAAAAGAGGGGGCACCTGGATGACTCAGTAGGTTAAGCATCCAGCTCTGGATTTCGGCTCAGGTCATGATCTCATAGTTTGTGAGTTCTAGCCCTGCATCGGGCTCTGTGCTGACAGTATTGAGCTTGCTTGAGATTTCTCTCTCTCTCTCTCTCTCTCTCTCTCTCTCTCTCTCTCTCTCTCTCTCTCTCTCTCTCTCTCTCTCCCTCTCCCTCTCCCTCTCTCATTGCTCCTCCCCTGCTTACACATGCATTCACTCTCTCTCTCAAATTAACTTTAAAAAAAAAGAAAATAGTTGCATTAATTAAAAAAAAAAAAAAAGTTAAAAATAAAACTACCCTATGACCCAGCAACTGCACTACTAAGTATTTACCCAAAGGATACAAAAATACTGATTTGAAGGGGCACATGCACCCCAATGTTCATAGCTGCAGCATCAACAATAGCCAAATTAGAGACAGAGCCCAAATGTCCATCAGCTGATGAATGGATAAAGAAGATGTATATATACAAGAAATAATACTTAGCCATCAAAAAAGAATGAAATCTTGCCATTTGCAATGACATAAATGGAGCTAGAATAGAAAAAGGTAAGTACCATATGATTTCACTCTTCTGTGCAATTTATGAAATGAAACAGATAAACATAGGGTAAGGGGTCAAAAAAATGAGAGAGAAGCTAACCATAAGAGATTCTTAACTATAGAGAACAAATTGAGGGTTGATGGAGGGGAGGTGGCAGGTGATGGGCATTAAGGAGGGCACTTGTTCTGCTGAATACTGGGTGTTATATGTAAGTAGGGCACTTGTTCTGCTGAATACTGGGTGTTATATGTAAGTGAGGAATCACTAAATTCTACTCCTGAAACCAATATGACACTATATATTAACTAACTTGAATTTACATAAAATTTTGAAAAAAATTTTTAAAAAAGTAAGTATACCACTTTACCAGGATAGGATGAGAAAATGAGACTTGACACAGATTCTTACACAAATTAATACAAAGTCTTTCAATATCAGAATAATCGAGCTAATGTTTTTCGTATCACTAAATTTTCAAAGATAAGCTTGAAAATCAGAAGATTCCCCAATTTTAAGATCTAAACTAAAATTACACTGTAAACTGATATTCACAAACAACCTCTGAAACTTTACTCCTCTTCTTCTAAACTACAAACAAATATGACTGGGCAGCTTAACCATGTATGAGAAAAATAAATGAAATGGTCTTTGAGTATTATGACACTTGGATTATACAATATAAAATTACAGTCAATGAAAATGACATAATACTTCTATTTTATACACAAATTATTAAGTCTGATTTTCATTATTCTTAAACAGTAAGAAACACAAAAGTAAGACATTTAATTAAGACAGTCTTATAGGCCAACAAAATAATGTTATACCATAAAAATATTTTTAAAAAAACTTTTAATGTTTATTTTTTTATTTTTGAGGAAGAAAGAGAGAGACAGAGCATGAGCAGGGAAGGGGCAGTAGAGAGAGAGAGACACAGAATCTGAAGCAGGCTCCAGGTTCCGAGCTGTCAGCACAGAGCCTAATGCGAGCCTCAAACTCACAAACTGTGAGATCGTGACCTGAGCCGAAGTGGGACGTTCAACCAACTGAGCCACCCAGGTGCCCCACCATAAAAATATTAAAAATTATTTTGTACTGATTTTTGCTTCTAGTAATTGGAACGCATCTGACATTTCACTGAGGTTGCACTAAACTATACTATGGATGTAGAGAAAGAAATATATCTAAATATAAACAAATAAGCAGAATTTTCTAAACACTGCTGAAGAAAAAAATATATACATATATGTACACACACACACACACACACACACACACACACACACACACTAAGTTTAGAATGGCAAATGCTATACCTATACTTGAGTCCAATATAAAAGAAAATTCAGGTTTAAAAAAACTTAGAACTTAACTCAGCCTGAATTCAAAACAAGGACTCTATGTAGACAGTGTTGAAAGGTGGCTTCTTTAGCATGATGGTGAAGCTGAGCTCTCTGTTGTTCCCCTCAGCTTCTGTGGCTTCTATTTTTTACTCACACCCTTCAGTTCAAATGGATTCACATTTTTTACTCACATCCTCAGTTCAAATGGATTTACATGTTACACTTCATGACCAGTTAAATAATAAACAGTGCAATCCTTTTCAGTACTGCTAACAATGATTATGCTATTGAACTGGGATTATGCACTCTGACACCAAGCGGTTTTTATTCTACAAGAGTACAACTTAACAGACATTTTTAGTACCAGAAAACTTGAGTAAATTGTTATCTGCACTTTAAATCATACCAACCAAATCATGGTGTGTGTTTTGGGGAGAGGGGATGTAATAATAATTAAATAGTGTTTCAATATAGATCATTTTGAAAATAATAAGAGCTCTACCTCACAACATAAAACAAAGTCCTGATGATTTAAAAATTAGAATGTAAAATAAAAAGTTACAGAAAAAAATGCTGATAAACATATATATCAAATCTTGGGAGTGGAGAAGGATTTATAAAAACCAAAAGGAAAGGTATTGATAATCAACTTACAAAATTAATTTGATTTTATAAATGTTATAAAGTAAATTTATAACTTTTTTAAACTACATGGAAATCTGTATATTTACCTTTATGAAATTAAATGGCAAACAATAAACTGGAAAAAGTATTTGCAGCATTGATGTCTCATATAAAGAACATTTAAAAATGAATTTTTCTTTTTTTTTTTTTTTAAGTTTATTTATTTATTTTGACAGAGAAAGAGCAAGCAGCAGAGGGGTGGGGGGGAAAGGGGGAAGCAGAGAGAGAGAAGGCGAGGGCTAGGGTGAGGGTGAAAGGGAGAGAGGGGGAGGGGGGGGAGAGAGAGAGAGAGAGAGAGAGAGAGAGAGAGAGAGAGAGAGAGAGAATCTCAAGCAGGTTCTGCGCTGCGATCAAAGACCCTGATGTGGGCTTGAACTCATGAACGGCAAGATCATGACCTGAGCCGAAACCAAGAGTTGGACACTTAACCAACTGAGTCATCCAGGCGCCCCTAAAACTTAATTTTTGAAAACGACAATAGAATAATGCATACATTTAAGACAGGCAATTCACACAAAAATTACATAAATAAGGGGGTGCCTGGGTGGCTCAATTGTTGGTTAAGGGTCTGACTCTTGATTTCAGCCCAGATCATGGTCTCATGGTTTGTGAGTTCAAGCCCCGTGTCCTCTGCGCCGACAGCGTGGAGCTTGCTTGGGATTCTCTTTCCCTCTCTGCTCCTCCCCCGCTTGCAGGCACATACACACACTCTCTCAAAATAAACATTTTAAAAAATTATATAAATAATAAATTATATGAAAACGGAAATTATTACACCCTGTATTGATGCAGTAAATGGAACAGACCCTCTCATTACCTGTTGATGTGAATGAATACTGATAACTTTTTGAAGGGTAAATGAACAATATGTATCAGGTTATAAAAATTTACATACTTTCATATCCAAAAATTTTCCTTCTAAGAATTTATTCTATATAAATAATCAAACTGGCCCACAAATGTGTAAGTGCAAGAATTCCTTATTTGTTCAGCATTATTCACAAGCAGGAAAATTACCAATTAAGGGAGGACAATACCAATTAAGGGAGGCCCATAAATTGGAGATGAGGTAGCCATGAAAAAAATTAGATCCATATATGGAACTATTAAAAAAATTTTTTTAATGTTTATTTATTTTTGAGAGAGAGAGAGAGAGAGAGAGAGAGAGAGAGAGAGAGAGAGAGAGAGAATGCATGCAAGCAGGGGAGGTGCAGAGAGACGGAGACAGAAGTTCTAAAGCTGACAGCAGACAGCCCAATAGCTCAAACTCACAAACCAGGAGATCATGAAATGAGCTGAAGTCAGACGCTTAACCAACTGCGCCACCCAGGCACCCAGAACAATTTTTAATAATATATTCTTGGGGCGCCTGGGTGGCGCAGTCGGTTAAGCGTCCGACTTCAGCCAGGTCACGATCTCGCGGTCCGTGAGTTTGAGCCCCGCGTCAGGCTCTGGGCTGATGGCTCGGAGCCTGGAGCCTGTTTCCGATTCTGTGTCTCCCTCTCTCTCTGCCCCTCCCCCGTTCATGCTCTGTCTCTCTCTGTCCCAAAAATAAATTAAAAATGTTGAAAAAAAAAATTAAAAAAAAAAAATAATATATTCTTAATTTCAAAAGTTACAAAAGAAGAACAATGTTTCAATGTTTTTAAAAAGTAAAAATTTATGTATGTGGGAAAATTTCTAGAATCCCAGATACTGATATTAGAGGTGACTTTTTTAAATTGAAATTGCCTAACCCTCCTAAGTAGAATATATAATTTAAATTCTTTTCATTAAATTACTTTTTATTAAATCTTTGGGTATTTCTTGGCATTAAGAAGTAAAAAAAAAAAAAAAAACCAACTTTTTTCTGTTTTCTTTCATATCTTAAGTCTATAATCTGTGAATATTCATGGTGTTTTTTAAAGATTTTATTTTTAAGTAATCTCGACACCCAACACAGGGCTCAAACTTACAACCCCGAGAACAAGAGTCATATGCTCTCCCAACTGAGCCAGCCAGGTGCCTTTGAATATTCATATTTTATTTATCATTTTAAAAACAGACATATAATGTGATTCCAACTATTTTTCTAATTATATAGTTAAAAGACTTAGAAAATAGGGGTGCCCGGGTGGCTCAGTTAGTTAAGCATCTGACTTCGGCTCAGGTCATGATTTTACCATTTGTGAGTTCGAGCCCAGTGTAGGGCTCTGTGCTGACAGCTCAGAACCTGGAGACTGCTTCAGATTCTGTGTCTCCCTCTCTCTCTGCCCCTCCCCTGCTCAAGCTCTGTCTCTCACTCTCTCAAAAATAAACAAACATTTAAAAAAATAAAAATAAACATTTCCAAAGACTTAGAAAATAAGGCAAAATGTTAATAGCATTATCTCTGATAGTGGAATTACTTAATGGATTCTCATTTTCTTCTATCTATATTCTTCATTTTCCAAATTTTCTATAATGGTTATAGACTACTTTAAAAAAAAAAACTAGTGGACTTTAAATTACATGTATATTTCATAGAGACATATAATCACAATTATGTTTTTAAAATGGCAGAAAAAATAGAAGTAAATACATCAAATTGTTTATAGTAGTTATTGCTGGCAGGGAGTGATTTTCCTTATTTGTTCTCATTTTATGTGTGTTCCAACTTTCTTAGAAGAACCATGTACATTTATAATGGAACAAATGAACAATGCTTCCAATAACAGGAGGGCACAGATGAAATTCTAAGATACCAAGAAGGAAAATCAGATTTTTTTTAAAACACCTTTCAGAAATATAAATTAACGGAGGTTAAAATCCTCTAGTTTTCTAGTATCTGTGATATTTAATCAGTCCAAAAGTAGACTTTTCAAAGAAGTGTGGTATCACAAATTATTTTTTAGGCCATGTGTCTTGAGACTTTAAAATTTGATAAGAACTGTAGAAAAATTGCTGAGTGTGGGTATTACATATGTCAGGTGTATGTGTCTGTCTGTTGTCCAGCAACACACAAATATTAAAAATGTGGCACTATCATTGACTTACCTATGGAATGAAAAGATTACCAAATTATAAAATACAATATATATGCTGACAGTCCTGATTGGAATAGCTTATTTTTTATACAGTAAATAAACATTTATTGAGCACTAGTTTATGTTCTATCTTTAGTAGCTAAACAAATCCTTGTTTAATACTAAAAACAGGAAAGGGAGATGGAAACTGACAATTCAAAGTAATAATGCATTTTTGTTGTTTAAGTAATTAAAATTGGAACACATTAAGTTCTTTCCACATTAGCATATAAACACTTCTTACCTGCCAGTAACAAACTGCAAGAGAAGAACTCTCTCCTCTGGAGTAATGTCTTCCACAACTTCCCAAAACCACTAACAACAACAATGACAAAAAAAAAAAACCGAACTCACATTTCTGAGCAATTGTAGACTTCCTAATACCCGAGAAACATGCAATATTCATAAAGCATATTTTATTCTATGAAACTCATTTATCAAAAATGCTTTCATACAAAGCTTTCACATGCAATATCCCCATGAGAGGAGTTTAGGGAAAATTTTTACTTTGTTAATTAATGTAGGTTTTCATCCAATAGTGCTATAAAGCTTATAAAATTAAATGGCAAAACTTAACTTCATTCTAAGCTCTAGAGAGATTTTACCTGAATAACTGGATCTTCTCTTTCATAGCCACTTGTGTATTCTGTATTTCTTATCCAATCGCTCACATCAATTTCTGGCATGCCAGAGAGCAGTAGTTCCTTTGGGGAAGAAGAAAAGTATTTCATTAATCTTCATTAAGAAAAAAAGCTATTACATTTAAATAGTAAATTTGCCTTGATTAGAAACTAATCCCATGTAAAACTGATTTATTTTTGTGACAGTTTCTGCACGTCATCAATAACAAGTACTACATGGGAGAGAATTCTTCATCCTGATAATCTCAAATACTGCTGAGATGTGGAAATGTCTCCACACTGATATCTCACTAAAACATAAGAAGAGATAAATATATGAACACATATGCAGCAAGTTTACATTTGCAACAATTTTATGAATGTTATTATCTTTGGTAAATATGCTTATGTTTATTTTATGTATTTGTTAAATTCTGAAGAGACCATACTCTCAACATGTAAGTGACAACAAAGCCCTGAATAAATTCTGGGTTAAGCAAAGGAAAAGATCATCAAGAAACTCTAATCACTATGAAAAAGGAGTAATATAAAAAAAGGAGGCATAACAAAAATAGTCATTATGTGGAAAAAAACAACAGATTTAGGCCTGTGAAGAACTCTATTTTGGAATGATTCAAATCCTTTAACGTAAGCATTCCCCAGTGTAAGGGAAAAAGCAATTTTCCTAATGACAGTCTTTTTTTTACATAAAGATCATCAAACAAAATATTAAGTAAATAAAAATGAAATTAAGAATGTCAAAAATATTTACCATTATGTTTTCTAAGAGAAAAGAGAACATGGAAAGAACTTGTCCATATGGCTCCATCAGCCCGTATCTCACAGTGGATATATTTACATAGTCAGATAAGGCAGTGACTATACTACATTTAACTAAATACTGACAAGCTAAACAGCAGGGTTTGTTGTCACAGACATGGACAGAATGTGATTCAAAATCACATCTCCTAGAGCACACATCTGACTAGTAAAGAAGTGTGCTCTGAAGAAAATTAGTGAAGGTTAATATGAGATGCTATCTGACAACTCTTGGGAGTTTCTAAGATCTTTTCAGGGTCTGCAAGGTTCTCCCTTTTCCAACATATCTGAGGCCAGAATTTCTCCACACAGTTCAAGCAAACAACATATTACAATTGATTATATGCAGAAGCAGACATGAGAACCCAGTGTCTTCTACTAACCAGATAGTAAATAAACTTACAAAAACACAAAACAATGCCACTCTTCCCACTACTTTTTAAAATTTTTTTTTATTTTTTCTCGTGAAATGCCCCTTCAATTTTTTTTATTAGAAAAATTATAACCATTGAGGGGCGCCTGGGTGGCTCAGTCGGTTGAATGTCCGACTTCAGCTCAGGTCATGATCTAGCGATTAATGAGTTCGAGCCCTGCATCAGGCTCTGTGCTGACAGCTCCGAGCCTGGGGGCTGCTTCGGATTCTGTGTCTCCCTCTCTCTCTGCCCCTCGCCCACTCATGCTCTGTCTCTGTCTCAAAAATAAACATTAAAAAAAATCACACTGAAAAAAGAGATCAAAACAAAATCCCTATGAATTCGTCATCTAGCTTCAACAACCATCCAAACGTAACATAACTGTTTGCATCTCCACCCCCATGTTTGCTTATGCATTTTTAAAGAAATCCTAGGTGTTATGGCATTTCATTCCTAAGTATTTCATTATACATCTAAAACCACTATAGAACTTCCTTACCAAACCACATGGCAATATTACGTAAAATACAATTAATCATGACTTCTTGAAACCATCTAATATTTGTTCATATAAATCGCCCTGACTACCTAGAAATGTCTTTTTATAATCAATTCATTTATTTTTTTTTTTTAATATAATTTCTTGTCAAGTTAGCTAACATACAGTGTATACAGCATGCTCTTGGTTTGGGGGGTATCTTCCCACTATTTTTAACTTTATCCTGGAAAATGCAATTTTCAAAATATTATTTATGTTAATATGTAATGGATCATTATTTCTATATTAAGAAAATATTTTATATTTTTGTTTTAATTTCAAATATAATAAATATCAATTAATATAACCCACATAAACAAAACCTTTGTTGTAAGCGTGTCCTAAAACCAAAAAGTTTGAGAACTGCTGATCTGGGATGTGTTTTAGTCCTCCTTTCCATAGTATTATAAAATACTTTTACTAGATGGACATTCTGGTTAGTCTCCATTTTAACATTCCAAATACATTCTCCACCTTTCTTTGTACTATTCTGTGCCCCTGGAGACCAATACTTACAGACTGGTTCTCTTGCCTATCAGCTTTTGACTGGGTTCCATCCTTAGGAAATAGGCAGGAGTGTAGAGGTGAGGATATTTTCTGCTCCCACCTTGCTTCAGCCCATCTTTACGGTAGCCATGGACCCTCAATAATAGCTACTACCAGGTGGCCCTCATTGAGGACCAGGGTCCTCACATACAGTAGCCCCCCACTCTTACCCACAATTTCGCCTTCTATAGTCTCAGTTACCCATGGTCAACCGCAGTCCAGAACCAAATGACTCCCCTGACATACTGTCAGAAAGTCAGTAGTAGCCTAACGCTACGTCACAATGCCTACATCATTTACCTCACTTCATCTCATCACATGGGCATTTTATCTGACGTCATCACAAGAAAAAGGATGAGTACAGCACAAGAAGATATTTTGAGAGAGAGACCACATTCACATAATTTTTATTATAGTATATTGTTATTGTTGTTATAAATATTATTATATTATTATTATTCATTATTGCTGGTAATCCTTACTGTGTCTAATTTATAAATTAAACTTTATCTTACATATATATATATATATATGTAATATATATATTTAGGAAAAAAACATACTTTATACAAGGTTTGGTTCTATCCACAGTTTCAGGCATCTACTGGGGATGGTGGGACGGATTCCCTCTTGATAAGCGGGGACTACTATAATTCCTCCACCTGTCTATTCAATTCTAAGGATGATAAGGCGATCCATGTTGCTAGTCTGTGGATGCCTCACCCTACTGCTGTTATTCTTAATACTGCTGCACCTCTATAGTAGCCCTTTTATTAAAGTTTCTATTTGAACCATCTGGGGAAATTCTGTCCCCTGGCAAGATCCTGATACAGATCTTGCCAAAAGGGAGTGGGGATGAATTTTACACATTTCATACAAGCCATGACAGTTTAATCCTCTTCCCTTCTAGACTGAAGATAAGCATTTAATAATATCAAGTATGCTTTCATTATTAATAATTATGAATAAAAATGACTGGGACTGTATTCTCTCAAGAAATTTGAATCATTTCATGAATATATTATTATGACTTTTGTGAAGAAGATGAAAGATCTTTATTATCCCATTTAACACCTAGGCAAAAAAAAAGTTATTACACTGACTAAAAACAAGTAGATAAAATGGTAATTCCACAATAAAAAGAAGCAAGAAGATTTCAAATCCCAATCAATAATTTATTGCTTTTTAAAAATATGACAGGGGTGCCTGGGTGGCTCAGTCAGTTAAACGTCCAACTCTTGGTTTCAGCTCTGGTCATGATCTCATGATTCATGGGTTCAAGTCCCACATGGGGCTGTGCCTGCTTAGGATTCTCTTCTCTCCCTTATTCTCTGTACCTCCCCTGCTCGCTCACTCTCTCACAAAATAAACATTTTTAAAAAATGGGAAAATAAATGAATTAATCCACTGGAAATAGGTATAACACATATAGCCCATACCAATGGTCAAAGACTGAGTCATGCAAATGTTCACAGCCCATTAGCTTACCTAGTATTCACATGGTTCAATGTTTTAATATTCTGGTACCATCATGGATAAGCAGCACAGTATGAAATATAGGACAGTCCCTCAGATATTTGGTAGGGATCCCTCAACTGTTATTGTATTATAAGTGTATAAATGATAGCAGTGTTGTCACTATTTGTTTTTTAATGTTTGTTTATTTTTGAGAGAGAGAGAGCATGAGTGGGGAAGGAGCAGAGAGAGAGGGAAACACAGAAACCATAGCAGGCTCCAGGCTCTGAGCTGTCAGAAAAAGCTCGTGAACCACAAGACCATTACCTGAGCCAACGTCAGACACTCAACCGAGCCACCCAGGCGCCCCAGAGTTGTCACTATTTTTGAACCTGATAATCATCTCTTGACTTGGAACTGCATTCTGTCTACAGTGGATGAATACAACCTCAGTTCAGGACACTGACACTACCAGCTACCTTCCTATCACTAAAACTTTAGAATCTAACCTGTATCTTTTAACTCAGATGCACATCTAGCTCAAATGTTGGTGCCAACTTTTTAAAAAAGAGCTTCCTAACCCAGTGTAGCATAGCCCTTTCCCATAGAAGACATAGTCATACAAAAGGTTCTAAAAGTCCCATTTAGAACTCATGCCTCTGAGAGGCCGTCTGGCAATACTGATGAAGACAGACTGGGCTGTAGGTCACAGAACATGGGTTCCCAGCATGGCTCTAACACATACTCTATGAAGGAGCAAGTTCTGTACCTTCTTTGGCTTAGTTTTCCTCATCTGTAAAATAGAAATAGTAATACCTCAGGGGTCTGTTGTGAAAAAATTTTAAAGTCAATACATATAAAGTGCCTGGCAAATACTACAATTTTAATAATAATTTTCATCACTACATAAATTAGGATCATGCTGACAACACTGCTCTTCCCAAATAATCCCTGTATTTCAATCAGCTCAGTGGAATAAAGCCAGAATCTAACACAGAGCAGGAATCCAGACCTAACTCCCAATATAAAACCACTATAGAAAACTTAACAGTAACAGACCTAAATATGAAAGATAAAGGAATAAAGGAAAAATAAAGGAATAAAGGAAAAATAAAGGAAAAAACCTTCATGACCTTGGAATAAGAAACACGTTCTTAAACACACAAAAAGAAGGACACAAAAAGGCTCCATTCATTAAACAAAGAAAAACCAAGTGATAAACCAAACTGTGTTAAAACTAAAAGGTTTTATTCACAAAAGACACCAGAGTAGAAGACATTCACAATACAGATAACAAAGACTCCCAAAAGAATCCTATAAATCACTAACAAAAAAACCCCAGAAAACATAATAGAAAAATGGACAAATTAGTTAAACTTCAAAAACAGAGTGCAAATGGCCAATGAACATACAAACACACTCAACTTCATTAGTCAGGGAAATGAAATGCCACTACTGATCCACAAAAATGATAAAAATGAAAAAGAAAATATCAAATGCTAGCACAGATGTGTAATATCCAGAACTCTCACACCTACTGGTGGGAATGTAAACTGACACACACACCTTTGAACTATCTGCTAATACCTACTATAATAGAAAATGAACACCTGTATCCCAGCAATTCCACTCCAAGAATGCATACATATATTCTCCTAAAGACGTGTATGAAAGTGTTCCTAGTAGTGCTATTTCAAATAACCCAAACCTGAAAAGTGCCCACCAAAGGTTCATCAAGAGTAGAAACAGACCTCCTCTCTACACACACACACGCGCACACACACACACACACACACACAATGAAATACTATAATGCAAAAAAATGAACAAATTACAACTTCATGCAACAATATGTATAATTCTCACAAAAAATTAAGCTGAATAAGTCAGATATATTTTAGGTGATTATTCCATTTATATGAAGTTCAAAAAGAGGAAACCTAATTTATGGTATTAGAAGTCAGAAGAATGGGTTCCCCATGAAGAGGGATAATGACAGGAAGAAGACAGGAATAGACATCTGGGGTGCTAGGAGGTTTCTCTGTTTCTTGATCTGGGTACTGGGTGTATTCAGTTTGTAAAAATTCATCAAAGTATACATTTATGATACATGTGCTCCTCTCTATGTACACTGTAGATCAATAAGTTTCATAAAACTTAGCACTATCAGTAAATTAGGAGGCAAAGGGGTGCCTGGGTGGCTCAGTCAGTTAAGGGTCCAACTCTCGACTTTAGCTCAGGTCATGAACTCTCAGTCGTGGGATTGAGCCACGCATTGGGCTCCATGATAGGCACTGGGCATGGAGCCTGCTTGGGATTCCTACTCTGCCTCTGCCCCTGCCCCACTCACACACACTCTTTCACTTGCTCTTTCTCTCAAAAAAAATAAAAAAAAAATTAGGAGGCAAAGTTTTTGTCAATTATTTAGATTGTTGCTTTTTTTTTTTTTTTTTTTACATACAGGTCAAGAAAATAATGTAATTATCTGTTTTGAACTTCATAAAAGCTAATTTAATACAAGCACAGTACATAAAAAGTCAGATTTTAGTCATGTTTAATAATAGCTCATAAGTACTCCTCAGCTTTTAAATGCTAAAAATAACTTATTGCTATGCAAAAACTAGACAAGTCTATATACTAAACAAAACTATTAATCTTGTAAGCAAAAACTCAAAACTGACATTTAATCAAACTAAGTCACAATGGACAACTTCAAACTTAATTCACAATTTTGTTCACTACTATACTAAAATATACTATGAATGATAAACTGAAAATACTGGCATATATGTAAAACTAAAAGGTATAAACCAGTGTACTTACTCATACAGTAAAGTGAAAGGCACAGGATAAAACTAATTTTATGGAAAAGAATAAAAACCAAAGAGGGACACCTGGGTGGCTCAGTCGGTTTAAAGTCCGACTTCAGCTCAGGTCATGGTCTCACAGTTTGTGAGCTTTTCTGACAGCTCAGAGCCTGAAGCCTGCTTTGGATTCTGTGTCTCCCTCTCTCTCTGGCTCTCCCTACCTCACACTCTGTCTCTCTCTCTCTCAAAAATAAACATTAAAACAACAACAACAACAACAAAGAATACTTCTCCACTGATCTAAAATGTGCTATTCCAAATTATAATTTTTAAAATAAAAAACAGGGGCACCTGGGTGGCTCAGTCGGTTGAGTGCCTGACCTTGGCTCAGGTCGTGATCTCACAGTTCGTAAGTTTGAGCCCCACATCAGGCTCTGTGCTGACAGCTCAGAGCCTGGAGCCCGCCTTGGATTCTGTGTTCTCTCTGCCCCTCCCATGCTCATGCTCTCTCTCTCTCTCTCTCAAAAATAAATAAACATTAAAAAAAATAAAAAAATAAAATAAAAAAATAGTTACACTCTTTAAAATACTGTGTTTTATTAAGGAGTTAGACAACTCAAAGTTTCAAAATAATTCATTACTAATGATAAAAGAGAAAAAGGATATGAGGGAAAATGCAAACATAAATCATATAAAATTAGAAATCCTGTTAGGTCACAGTAAAAGGCATGCAAATTAAAAAAGCAAAACAAAACATTTACTAGATATTGGAGGCCACAACAGAGAGGACTCCACAGAGATTTAAAAGGAGAATGATAAAATTATATATATGGTCAAATGAGAAACTAGAGAAAACTAAACAAATAGAATAAGAAAAAGCCTCTTAATTCTCCTTTTTGGAAGTACAGGAAGTCAGTATCATTATTTTTTATCTCATATGGTCAAATAAAAAAATGGAGAAATACATTTGATTCTTGAACAATGCAAGGGTTAGGGACTGACTCACATAGCCAAAATCCACATGTGACATTTGAACTCCCCCAAAACTTAACTATTAATTATGTACAGTTGACCAGAGGCTTTACTGATAACATAACCAATTGACACATTTTGTACACTGTATGTATTATGTATCATATTCTTAGAATAAGGGAAACTAGAGAAAATAGTACTAAGAACACCAAAAGGAAGAGAAAAACATTTACAATGATATACTGTAACACATCCACATTTTAAGTTTCAAGCCACACAGTTCAAACACCCGTTGTTCCAGGGTCAACTGTAATATGAACACCGCTTTTGAGAAGACTGGCCTTCAACATCTCCCACATAAAATATTTTGAAAATGTATTCCATCTTTGTTTATCACCACTTCGCCCCGTTTCACACTGAGGAATTATTAATCTGGTTATTAAGCTCAAGAGAAGCACAATCACAAATCTTGTAACAAACCTCTAAACATGAACATTAAAACATAATGTCTTATTATATATTATTTCATTCACAGTACCACAAAATTATTTCTGAATTGCAGCAACTGGAGTTTTGTATGGTTTATAACAACAAAAGAACTGATGTTTTTCCTTACCAATTCATATTCATCAAAAAGTTGTATAAGAGAAGGTGGAATGAACATATGAAAGCCCTGTAAAAAAGCATTGATCTGAGGCTGAATGGCTCTTGTCATCCGAAGTTCAGTAACCAGCTGGACGTACTCCGCCTATTAAAAAAAAAAAAAAGTGATGATTTTTCTTCAATTTCACATATTTAAGACACTATTGATATACTCATTTCTCATTTTAGAGGTAAAGGCTTGGAATTAATTTCGCACCATTATCCACATACCTCAGTAAACCCATAATCTACCAATCACTAAGCTACTTAGGCCAAAATCCTAGGAATCAATCACCCGTGACTTCTCTCACAGGCTGTATCAGTGGGTGCTATCACAACTGCCTCCAAAAAAATACTGAGTCTGACCTTGTCTCACCACCTCCACGGCTAGCAAGTGGTCCAAGCCATCATCTCTCACCTGGATTACTGCAACATGCAGTGCTCCAGCTTCCGTTTTTGCCTCTGTAGTGCTTCTTCCTTACTACTGAGTGGTTTTTTAAATGTTTTATATGTAATTTCATATACAATTCAGACCACATAACTTCTGCTTAAAATCCTACAGTGACTTAAGTAAAATCCAAATTACTTTCGTAGCCTGTAAGGCCCTAAATGATCCAGCCTCTGCTTTGCTCTCTCATCTCATTTCCTCCCACTCTTCCCCTTGTTCATTCTCTCTGTTCCCCAAACTAAAGTTTATTCACTCCTCAGAGTCTTTTTTTTTTAATGTTTATTTGTTTATTTTGAGAGGGAGAGCCAGAAAGAACTAGTGTGCACACGAACGGGGGAGGGACAGAGAGAAAGACAATCCCATGCTGTCAGCACAGAGCCCAACGTAGGGCTCACGTCTCACAAAACATGAGATCATGACCTGAGACGAAATCAAGTGTCAGACGACTGAACCAACTGAGCCACCCACCCAGGCACCCCTCAGTGTCTTTACACTTCCTAGTGTCTCTAACTGAAATATCTCATTAGAATATAGTATCTCTGCAGGCAGGGAATCTGTTTTGTTTACCAGGATACATACATGTTCCCAGCTTCTAAAAAAGTGGCTGCCACTTTGTAGAGTGTTCAGTAAATATGTGATGAATGCATACATTCAACAAGTGCACTTAATACATAGTTGGAACTTGATAAATGGGCCATTTAACCATAGTCAATTTGATTCTGAATTAAGGTATACTATTTTCACACATTTTATTTTAAAACACATCATCATATGAATGGATAAAAAAAGATGTGATATATATACACATACACGCACACACAGGCACAGTGGAATATTACTCATCCATCAAAAAGAATGAAATCTTGCCATTTGCAGTGACATGGATGGAACTAGAACGTATTATGCTAAGCAAAACAAGTCAATCAGAGAAAGACAAATATCATATGATTTCACTCATATGTGGAATTTAAGAAACAAAACAGATGAACCTATGGGAAGGGGGGAAGAGGGAAACAAATCAGAAGAGACTCTTAATGATAGAGAACAAACTATGGGTTGATGGAGGGAGGAGAGTGGGAAATGGGCTAGACAGGTGATGGGTATTATGGAGGGCACTTGTGATGAGCACTGGGTGTTTAATGTAAGTGATGAATCACTGAATTCTGCACCTGAAACCAATATTGCACTGTATGCTAACTAAAATTTAAATTAAAAAAAAAATGGAAATAAATAAACAAACATAAATAAAATATATCCTCATAGAAAATAATGTCACTTAAAATTTAAGGTAATAAAAACATATTTTGGCTCAGACAAGAATGAGTTGCCATATCTCTCAATCAACTCTATCATTGTTATCGTTTATATATTTTAAATTATGTCTAAGTGAAACTTTGTCATTTAAAAGCAATATGTTGTATATATTTCTCACCTCTCAGGTATGATTACTCTAAAGAGGTGAGAAAGCCTGTTTCAGGTTCCTTCCTTAATTTTGTTTGGCACTAATCTAATGCTTTGCCTCCACAAGCACTAAGTCAGCAAACTGTATTTAACCACTAGCTATGAATTCTCCATACATGCCAAAGCTACAGAAGTGTCATGGTGGATTCCCCACAGTTCTTCCCAAACCCAACGTGGTCCCTTGTGTCATCTGGCACAGCGAAAGCTGCCATCTCTGCTATTCAGTCTACTCCCACCCCCAAACTGCACTCCCTACCACCCAGAAGTTTTTCTCCACTAGACAGGAATGAATCAGTTACTACAAGTTATATTCAGGTAGTTACTAGAGAGAGGGAGATGGAAATGTGTGCCAAACAATCAAACAGAAACATAAGCTAGATTTTCCAATACAGGAAATAATATACACAGCACACTTCCAAGTTATAACCAGCAGTGATTTCAACATTAGCACCTCATTATCTTTTAATTTATGTCTGTTCTAAAACTGCCTACTTGAACTACTACAATTTTTCTGCTCCATTCACTTGTCAATTGTATGTTTAAGGTACTATATGAGACCCTATCTTCCTTTAAGAAGAATAACTTTTTCCCAGGGGCACCTAGGTGACTCAGTGGGTTAAGCATCTGACTCTTGATTTTGGTTCAGGTCATGATCTCAGTTTGCGGGACTGAGCCCCACATCGGGCTCCACAGTGACAACGCAAGTCTGCTTGGGATTCTGGCTCTCTGCCCCTCCACCATTCATGCTCTCTCTGGCTTTCTCTCAAAATAAATAAATACACTTTTAAAAAATAGCTTTTTCCCAAAAGGTTTTGCACTTAGAATTTTGTAGTACTATTCAGTGATCATTGTTTAAGATGTTAAATTATGAGGCATAAAAGTAAAAGATTTGTGAATTGCTCAAGGGCACTTTACCTATTTTGCCATTGCAGTCCATATTTATCAGAATAGTACACATTCCATTTTCTACCAGATAATTCCTATTATTTCCTCACACATTCTTTTTAAACATTTTCACAAGTATACTAATCTTTCCTTACATGTTCCCTTCTATTCCGTATAATATTAATTATTTTCCACATTTATTTCTATAACTTTGACCCCTAGCTATTGGATATCAACTTATGGAAATCAGCTCCTTCACATACCATTCTCCATATTAACTTAACTGTTGATGAATCTTGGTCTAAATTATTTCTCAGTAAAATAATAAAATCCTAGCCATCACAAATCCTCCTGAGGTATTTAATAAAATAGTTTTCCATGTAGCTGTAAGATAACGGTGTTTAATAAAAGAAAATCTAAATCCAACTGCTGCTAAAATGTTTCCCTGCTTCCTTAAACATTGCACATCCTCAAACAGGACACAAATTAACATTATCTTGATGATACAATTATTACCATGAACAGCCACTATTATCACACACTAACATTTTAACTATTCACACTGTGCAGAAATATACTGGCTGCATTCCCATTACCTATGCAGGCATCCAAGGGATTCATCCCCCCACACCTTATGCCCCTGCATCAAATATCTTACATGTTTTAATAAGGAAACAGTGGATGTACAGATGACAAGCAGTCCACAAAACACTGGCATAAAGAGTTGCATAATTAAACATTAAATACAAACCATACCTAAACTCTCATTTTGTTTTAAGTTGTTAAAAGAGATTGATAGAACTTGGAGGCAGGGGATCTTTTATCGCTAACAGATGGCATATCCTAGGAGTCCTATTTGCTCCCACCTGAGTTTTGCTGTCAATTCTTTGAAGGCATAAATTAATACCAGATGCCAAAGAATTAAAGAATTGATCATATTTAAAAATCTTAGTACTTATAATGGTGAAATAATTATGTTAATACATGGAAATCTTTCAACTGAGAAAGTCTGAGCATAGAAACAACAACAGCAACAAAAAAAAAGAGCCGTAGCAACTTTTTTCTGGCTTTAACCTCCAACCCTGGTCACTGACATAAAATAGGTAAGCAAAAAAGAAACTGCAAAGTGAAAAACATAAAAAGATTAAGATTAAGAATGAACTTCTGTACATTAAATTCCAATTAATGTCTAGTTACAGAACCATTTTGTTTTAATAATCTCCCAGTCTTTTGAATATGGGAAATAAATAATATCCACCTCTCAGAAATCTTCCTTAAAATTTTAACTTCTCTTCAGGCTTTGAACCTAAACTATATCTTCTTATGAAGAGTGGTGGTGATGCTGAAAACTAATGCATTTGTTAAAGCCATTTTTCTTCTTGCAGATCTTTTTTCACTATTTCTTAAAAGATGTCCGGAAAAAACCATTTACTTAAATAATAGTTAACTCTTTAAAAAAAAAATTAATGTTTATTTATTTTTGACAGAGAGAGAGAGAGAGAGAGAGAGAGAGAGAGAGAGAGACAGAGCATGAGCAGGGGAGGGGCAGAGAGAGAGGGAGACACAGAATCTGAAGCAGGCTCCAGGCTCTGACCTGTCAGCACAGAGCCCGACGCAGGGCTCAAACTCAGACCATGAGATCATGACCTGAGCTGAAGTCATACGCTCAACAGACTGAGCCACCCAGGCGCCCCAACAGTTAACTCTTAATAGTGAAAACAAGATTTTTTTTCCCCCTCCTTGAAGGAGAGATAAAAACTGGACCACGTTTATAAAATGGTTTTGAATAGTTATTTTTTTTTAATAGTTAACAGGTTAAATGGTGTTGTTATTGACATAATTCAAGTTACTGTTTGAATATAAATCCTTTGGTGATAAAAAGCTTCTTTCCTGGGTTTATCCACTTATTATCGCTCTAGTATGTAAAAGTTCTCACTGAAAATTTCTCTACTGAGAACTCCAAAGGATAATCAGGTTTCTTTTGTAGAAATAAGCAGAAATATCAAAAAGGCTACACTATCTCATTTTATCCTCACTGTCACTGTCTTATAAAATTCTCATGCATCTTCCCCAGACCAACGCCACAATCCCCTAGCAGCTTTCCTGACTCCAGTATCGCCCTATTTCAATCCATTCTTCACACTCCAAGCTGAGGCTGTTTTGTGGTTTTTTTAAAAACCAGAATTCACTCAGGAAACTTGGCTCTGTAACACCTGCAATCATCCCTGCAGTCACATTAATTTTCAAATTCCTAATTGTGGTTGCAGAGTCTTTCAGAATTTGGCCCCCATATACTCCCCTCATCTTTTACCACTCATTTACTCCACAACCGAAGCTAAGATCTACAACTCTGATCTACCTGTGGTTCCCCAAACACATCATCCTCTGTCATCCTCAACTTCGCGTAAGGCCAGAACATTTCCTTTCCCCCTTACTCCTCCTATCTGACCACTCAATGCATCTCCTCTATAAGTTAACTTCCATGGCACCTCCTCCATTCCTTGATATCCTGTCTTACCCCACCCCTAATTCTTTCCGTCCCAGCCTGAGTGAACTTTATCAGTAGTATTGTAAAAGTGTTAACATTTAAAACTCATGTAGTTTACTCTTCAGTTCTAGGAGACAGAACTGAAGATCTAAGAAAAACTGTCACTTCTAACACAAATTTTATGGTTCCATGATTCCAGTTTTTGGTCAAGAATAAAAAAGTAAAAGTGAAAAATAAAAGCAAAGCTTTTAAAAGAAGGTGAAAGTATTATTTAAATGTTAATGTTTAGCTCCCGGTTAATTCAGCCATTTTCAAAAGTGAAACCAGAGTTTCATTTTGTTATTTGTTTTTAAGATTTTTAAACAAATTGATAGATACAAAATTAAATTTAAAAGAGCATTATATTTCAAATGTGGAACAGATATATATTCTCTGTACATCATTTGTATTTATTTAAGGTACTCCTTTTTAAACAAAGTTATTTTCATCTATTTGGTTTCCCTCTATAATTACCAAAGACTTTCCATAAAATTCAGGAATAAATGACTCCCCCATGTGGACATCAGCTTACACAGATTTTCTCACACTAACAAGCTTGGCAACTCATTTAAGCTTCAATATGCTTACAGATTTTGACATTGAACTCCAAACGACAGTTACAACTTTACATCTATAGAGAAGAGTAAGTAAAAGGCTAACCCTAAAGTAACAAAAAAGTTCATGAAAGAAAGGTATGTTTAAAAGTAACAAAATCTCTAAAAAACATGGTTTGAAAACTGTATTTACAAAGTTAATACTTTAACAATCTTAGAGCAAGTGATCAATTTAAGATGCAGGTATGTTTCTAAAGATTTTTAATTTTAAAAAATTAATCAGGTTGCTTATTGGGTAAGCATTAAATGTTTAAACATCAATAATCTGATATACAATTATACTTGACTCTGGTAATATTAGAAAATGAAGAGGTTCAATTATTCCGAAAAAATGTTTACATCACAAAATGAAAGCTGAGAATAATGAACATATTAGTGATTGAGATCCTGCTTTTATCTCTATTACTGAAACTAATCATTAAAAAAAAAGTTAGCCTATTATCAAATGAGTTAATACAGTGAAGTAAAAGTGTATTAAACTTAGAAGCAACTTTCAAGTTCTTTAATATTACAATAGTATTCTAGCCTCAAACTAGGCTCACAACAAAAGGTATACCCCCAATATCCATATATTATTTTTGTTATTACTTACCAATACTACATTTCAATAAAAGACACAAATGCAAAAGAATTAATACAATATATATTTTTAAAAATCTAAACAAAAGTAATTTCATAATGAGAGGGGGACTATTAGGAGATACAAGGATAAATATAACTATGCATCATGCAATTGTTAATGGGTCTTTCAACTTTGGCACATAAAACGTACCTGACAAGAGTGACAAATCTACTCATCAGATATAATATTCACAGATAAGAATCATATTTGAGTTTCTTGAAAAGCAATCTCTTGCTTATAACAAAGATTCTATAACTTCATTACTCTTAAGTGAGAATAGGTCTCCAGTGTAAAATAAAATAATAAATGCATGACAGGGTGGACAATCTAATAATTAGATTTTTTAAAGTATTTTAATTCACTGGCAAGCTTATATACATAATCTTAAAAATAAGCATTTTATAATTTTCATCTTCTAGAGCTTAAAATGACTCGTTATGTTAAAAATCAAATAAGATCTTCCTCAACATGTTTTGCAAACAGGAAGAACATTAGATTTGAAACTGGGTTTTGGCCCCAGTTTTACCATTAACTCTTTAGGCTTCAGTGTCCTCCTGGATAAAATGAAAGAGGAGACTAAAAATTGTCCAAGTGTACATATGCAAATACTCAGTTCCTGATCTTATTTTCAACAATTACACTTAATGTTTTTTTTATGTGTATAGTATCTAAGTTTCAAAAAGTAAAACTACAGAGCTTAATATAACTTTCCAATACCCTGTACGTATCTCAAACTAAGAGCCTCTTTGTAGAAAACTATGCAATAACAACTGACTTTCGTGTTGCTGTTTTCAGTCAGCAAAACGCTAGTAACAATTCTGTATCAGAAGTATTATTATCCTGGGGCGCCTGGGTGGCTCAGTCAGTTAAGCGTCTGACTTCAGCTCAGGTCGTGATCTCATGGTCCGTGAGTTTGAGCCCCACGTAGGGCTCTGTGCTGTCAGATCAGAGCCGGGAGCTTGCTTCCAATTCTGTGTCTCCCGCTCTCTCTGCCCCGCCCCCACTCACGCTCTGTCTCTCGCTATCAAAACATGAGTAAACGTTAAAAATTTTTTTTTTAAAAAAAGAAGTATTATTATCCCAAGTCTATAGAATAGAAAACTGGGGCTAAAAGAGGTTAAAGTGCAGCCAAGTCTTTTAGGCTTTTAAAAAAGAATATATGCTTTACTAAATCAATGGACATTATTTCTTATAGTTAGTTGCTTCTGAAGCCATCTTGGAATTATAATCCAACTAACGGAAAGGGAAAAGATTTTAGTCTTGTTTAACCAAAAGTTGCTACTGGCAAATGACAGAAGTAGAATTGCCAAACCAGATTTTCTGACTCCCAATTTCCTACATTTTCAAACATAAAAATGTATTATATATTAAAATAACATATTTTTCAACAATGAAATTTAAAACATATGCCAAAATTTAAAACCAATATGTATAGGTGTATGTCAATTATTTCTCAGTAAAACTGGAAAAACTACTTACAAACAGAAGATATAATACATAATCAAGTTATAAAGCTTAAAAAAATCAAGTAGTCGAATAGATCTACTGGATCCATTAGCTCTACTGGATCCCAAAAGCAGGTACAGAGCTTAACATGGGAATTTCTTCTTTTCTCCACTGGAACTCTTAATATCATACATTAAAACATGAAACAGTGACTGATGCAAATATGTTCTTGATGTAAGCTTCCATTTCTAATTGAATTTTTCAGTATACAGTTATCCAAGTTATACAATCAACTAAATTGTGCTCTAGGCTGCTTCAGGAACTGCCTTGACTGTCTAACACAACAGTGATTTAATCCTAATTCAAAGTTTGATATTTGATGGTTTAGTTAATTTAAGTATCTTATCTGTTATAAAATGCTGTGAAACCCTGTAACAGTAAAAGCTTTTCTAGCTAGTGGCAGGAAACTAGAGTAATTAGCAATCAGGGACAAGTTACAAACATTGGCTAAGGTAAAAATTCGAATACTCACTTTGTTATTTTGTGTCACAAGAATACTTCCACCCCCAGGTTTCAAAGGCACCTCTTCCATTGCTCCAAACACATCAGTTTCAACAGAAAAGGTTAGTTCTAGACCTAGATCACTAATATCATTATCTAAAATCCACTGCAAATTTTTGGCATATTCTGGATCAATGGATGCCACATCCTGGTAATTTACAGGAATACCTAAAAATGCAAACATACAGCAGTTATATTCTAAATGTTTCTGCCTTTCCTTGTTTGTTTAGTGGTGAAATACTGCCCTCTACAGATATTCCATAAAACTGCAAAATATAATCCAATTGACAGCAAGATTTAAATACATGCTAATTCCTGGATTTGGAACTCTATTAATTGAAGCTTGTGGTTTTTTCCACATTTTTACAATGTATTCTTTCTTTGAAATAGCTATACAGGAAAATTATCATGCACTTCAAGAAGTGCCAATTCTCTTAAGTATATTCATATTAAATTGCATTCTTAGCATGAACATATACACACTAAATGAAAAATAATTTTTTTTTTTAGGAAAAAGGTAATTTTTTTCCCTCTCCCTCAGGCTCCCAAATGCCTTACATACACAGATAGTCTCCAACTGAAATAAAAATTACCTCATCCAAAATGCCACCTCTTGTCTACTTAGTTTTTCCTAAAGATTCTAAGAAAAACACTTTAAATAAATGCCTATGGAAATAACAATAGAGCCGTACCAAGAATGTGCTTATAGAATGATCTTGTAAAGTAAATGTTGACCAGCTGCCTGTGGTTTAAAGCTAATCCCAAGATCTGTCCAGCAAACCGGAAATAGTTCAAGTGATCAGGATTTACATAGGAGTTGCTATTAGGCTGAAAAGTTGTTCCTATTAAAATAAATACAATATAATTTATTTCTAAGAATCCAGATGCAGAAGAAAGATCATTTCACTGCAGATAAATCAGTTCAAACACAACTTTGACAAAACCAAAGTTACATGATGTATAAACTTGCACAGTAATGTTCTTTGTGGAATATATAGCAGACAAGCGAATTGTCAGAAGATAATCATTAATTCACACATACTTATCAGAGTTAAGTCTTTGTGCAGAGAGAAAATTTTAGAATACTTTTAACCGAAAGGTTGGAAGATGTGCCAGAGAGATAGTGGAAATAATATATTATACGATAAAACACACACACATTTTCCTCGGCAGTGTAGAAATATTAGGCTATGAATTAGGGCAGGTATTGTTTCATTCATCTATACATGCCCAGTGCAGTAGGTACTCACTACCTTTTGTTTCTTATGGAACAGAGCACTATGAGAGGGTAAGAATTTTAAATGTTCAACTTGTTCTTAAGTAATGGACTTGATGCCTTTTAACAATTTTCAGAAAATCACCTAAATCCACAAGTCAACCAATTATTCTTCACGACAAATAATCAACTTCAAATAAGTGCCACTGAGGTATAGAAGTAAAAATGGCAAAGGCAATAGTTACCAATTACTGTCAAAACCCAGTATAATTCCACTTATATGAAAAAAAGATCTGGAAATAGACAGTGGTGATGGTTATACAACATGGTCAATGTACTTAACACCAGTGAACTGTATACTTTAAAGTGGTTAAAACAGTGAATTTTGTTATATATTTTACAATAAAAAGTCTAAAAAAATCTAGTGCAATGGAAAAACCTAATACCAAACCTTACCTTTGAAGAATTCTTTCCGTATTTTTCTGTGATGATCACTAACTCTGAATACAACTCTCATTCATTGAACAAATATTTATTGAGCTCAGCCTATTTACTACTCTTCTAGGCAATGGGGCTAAAAGAAAGAATAACTGCTAAATCTAATAAATAGTATCCCTTCCAAAAAAATAAATAAATAAAATAAAGGAAAAATGGAAAGTTTTGGAAAGTGAGATGTTTGGTCATTTAGTATACATATTTTGATAATAATTCACTTTGTTCATTGCTGGTCTTTGATGTCTCACTGTTAGCACTAGACTACATTGCTGTAACCAGTTTACTTAGATAAAAGGTACAAATTTGGAAGCTTATGGTTGAATGACTTAAAAGGGTCACATGAAGCTAGTCATTCACTGTCAAGTATCTTTTGAAAATCATTCCCAGTCATGGGTAAGACTGGGTATTAAAAGTCAAAACAAGGGGCACCTGGGTGGCTCGGTCAGTTAAGCGTCCAACTTCGGCTCAAGTCATGATCTCGTGGTTTGTGGATTTGAGCCCTGCATCAGGCTCTGTGCTGACAGCTCAGAGCCTGAAGCCTGCTTCAGATTGTGTCTCCCTCTCTCTCTGCCCCTCCTCTGCTTGTGCTCTGTCTCTCAAAAATGAATAAATGTTAAAAAAAGTCAAAACAAAGTTTTGTGAGATGAATAAAAGACTTCAAGGACAAACATAACAATAATTCTAAAAATATAGTATTTTAAGAATAGTCACAAGTTTTTTTTTTACCTATCAAAATAGTAAATGCTTAGGGTTACTGATGAATCAGCAAAGATTTTTGATGACTCAACTTTCCTTTCCTAGGTCTGTGATTTATAATCCCTTTGCTAAGTATTTTCTGGGAAATCTGGGTTATTAAAAAGATAAGGAGAAATTTTTAAAAAATAAGGAAACAAATTGGGGGGAGGGATCTTCAGGAAAGAAATGTTATTTTTAACTTGAAAACTACTTAAAACAGAACACAAAGTTTATGTTCTAAGTTCAAAATAAGTGTACCTGTGACACAGCTCTTTTCATTACTCAGAAAAATCCTATAGAACAAGAAAATATAATTCTCACAGAATAATAGCTTCTAATATTTATTTCTGCTTTCTATGTGCCAGGTACTGGGCTAAGCATTTTTACACATCAGCTAATTGATTTCTTTCACCACATTACAAAACATAGGTTATCATCATTTTCAAATGGAGAAACTGAGGTCCAGAAAGGTGACATTTACTGGCCCAAGATCGCAGCAAAAAGAGGTGCAGAGCCAGGACTCATGTCCAGTGTAACACCAAAGGCCAAACTCTATAGTAAGCATCTTAATATAATGAGAAAGCAAGTTTTAAAGAAATTGTTAGACATGAGATCTAGCCAAACATTTCCCACATTTAGGAATTTTAATTCAAAATTTTAATATAATTCCCTCCATATCAACTAAACGTAAGCATAAAGAAACATTTCATCTAGATTTTAATTTATAAATAGTGTGACCCTAAAGAGAAGACTTGTATGGCTTACAAAAAGGACAAATCACCATCTTTATGGTCTCTGTTAGCAGAGCAACATATGCTGTGCTAATATATTTGTAATATGAGGAAGAATCTTGACTTATGATTCCACACCAAATCTGTTTTTCAGGTATGAAAATAACAGACATAGAGTAAAGGACTATAAAGAAAAGAAATAAATCTAAAATAGAATGTTCTAATTCTAAATCTTGCTTCAAAGGTTAGGCCTAATTAAACTCAGCACCTCATCAAACTTGTCATCAAAATCACAAAGACACCAAATTTACCTCAGAGTAAATAATCAGTAGTTACAGAATTAAAGCAGACAGTCCCATAATCCTAAGTAACTTCCAAGAGACCATGTGAGTCTGAAGCCCATCACACAGGTGAATCCCTGCAGCTCCCTGGCATCACTGCAGCCCCCCACCCCCTCGCCTCTCTTAGAGTCATCATTCTTACTCAATGGAGATTTGCCTGCTGGTTTGGGTAGAGGCAATCAGAAGCTATAATTAATGATACACTCTCTGCTTATAAAAAGAACTTAAACACCGGGAAAGAAAAGATTTTCAGGAAATAAAAGCAACTGTGTAAAGCATTGAAAACTTGGAATCCCACCTTCACTTGAATATGTCTTTATTAAGTTAGAGAACTGTCAGGTATACCTCCCATAGATGAAGCAATAACCATTTCCATTTTGCCTACAATATCAAGTTACAATTGTGCAGATTCAAAGCATCATTTCAACAAACAGTTTATCTGTTTTATAAGATAAAAACAGGTTTTCAGTTACCAGATTTTGATCTTTTAAAAGGACTGAAAACTAAGCTACTATACATAAATAGATTATAAGTTAAGATTTAATACCATGATTTCTAGACTTTTTTTTTTATGATCCAAAAATTTTAAGACTTGGAAACTCAAATAAGCAATAGCAAATTTTAATTTTTCCACATAAGGCTATTTTTAAGCCCATCTACTAGCACTGTTTCACAAAAGGAAATTTTTAACTCAAAAATGAGTCTAAGGACAATCCTTAAATTGAGTAAGTTTAGTTGTACTTTACAAAGGACTGATGAAAACTTCGTTGGGGCCAGCACTAGCCCTTGAGACAAATATCTAAGAACCAACTATTTACAGGAAAGAATACTTAACTGAATCAGATTCTATTCATGATCCTACAGCTCACAAACTGTGTTAATGTAGATGGAAACTCTGAATTTCAACTTTCTTTTCTATGAAATGGGAATACCTCACCTAGCTCACAGGATCACTATGGGAATCAAAGGGTACAATGCACTGAAGGAGTTTGAAAATGTGACAAGCCACAGAAAAAGTGATGTAGACTGTGCAACTTACCATCAGCTGACTGGGTAAACAATGCATAATCAGGATTGACTATCTCATTAGACAGAATATCAAACCACTCACGCACAACACCTTGACCCTGAGTTCAAGAAAATAAAATTAAGTGTGAACAGAAATATATGAGGAAAAATTTTTTTCTGAATAACAAATAAAAATAATTTCAAGTTTCTTCCATTATCAATTAAATACTAAACTTTATTCAAGCGTATTTCAATCTTTTATATATAATGACCTTAACAGCACTTATTTTTATACCCACCATGCCTTCTTCTCCATGGAACCGTACAGCAATTCCTTGCTTTAGCTTTGCACAATTTGCTTTTGACACAACTTCACAGCTACTCCTAAAAATAGAATCTAAATATGTAGCATTGATTAATTTTACATATTAAAACTTGTAATAACTAGTATTTTGTGCCTCACACACATCAGTTTCTTTGTCAAACATACCTCTGTGAACCAGCAGGATATCATTTTCATTCACTGGCCTGTGCACCATGTCTGAATCTGGTTGTCCTGAATGCAAATGTTCATAGAACCATTCACAGCGATCTTTAAATGGCTACCCCAACAAATAACGGTAAAATATGTTAGCATTATTTCAGTTATCTATCAGATTACTTAATGAGCCTGCTAAATCCCCTTTCTACAAATAATCATCCTTAGACCTTTATTTATAATAAACAGTTCTAGATAATGTTCTGACATTTCAAAAATTATTCGCAAAAAGGCAGGTCTTAGCTGAAATGCTTTGATTACATAGAGTGTACTTTTTTTAATTATATTTTTTAACAGAAAAGACATAATAAGTTAGGTTATATCTAAAAACTTAATATCAGATATGTAACTGATATGTAATTTACTCTCAATATCTTTCAATCCCAACAACACTTGTAAGGATGAATTTACAGGGGCACCTAGGTGGCTCAGTCAGTTGAACGTCCAGGACCCTTGGTTTCAGCTCAGGTCATTATCTCACAGTTCATGGGTTTGAGCCCCACATCGGGCTCGGCACACAGCCTGCTTGAGATTCTCTCTTTCCCTCTGTCTCTCCGGAGCTCTCTCTCTGCCCCTCCCCTGCTCGTTCTCTCTCTCACACAAAAATAAATAAACTTTAAAAAAAAGAATGTATTTCCAAATCCAGAAAGATTACACTTCATGTTACATTTAATTTTCCATGAAAATAATCTTTAGGCCTAACTTTATTCTTATTTCTATCCTTTGAATATGTAGTGTAAACCTTGATAAATGGGGTATTTTTTCTTACTTTAATGTAAGTGCCTGACTTAAGCTTTGATTGCCAAGGCAACCACTTCAAAGATGGCTATTTCAAATAAACAGAATGCCAGCCACACATCTAGATAAAGAGTCAGGCCACCTTCCCACATGGAGGCTCCTCCATTTTAGAGATCTTGGTTCATTTCTGTAACTGACCATTTGGACCACTTGTTGTTTTTTTCTCTTCCCGTGCTTTAAATTCCCACTCTTACGCTGTAAATTCACCAATAGTAAGCCTGTGAAATCCTAGGCTCCTACCTCAACCCCAGGAAAAGCAGAACAAAAGGTCCATGCATGTTATCATGCTCACACATGTGCACACACTCTCCCACTCCCCCACCTCCACTCCCGTGTATACTGTGTAATATCCAGGTCCTATAAGTAACAAACCTTTATTTTTTTTTTCAGTTTCCTGATAGTTATTGCTGAACGGCATCTTGCAATCATAATAAGAATCACAAGGGCTTCTCTAGCCACAAAACTGGTTAATAACAAGACCAACACACAACTGGCATAGTCGGCAAGACTACATGATTGCCCTTGCAACTAACCAAGGGGAATGCCTTTACCTGCAACTTGCCTACTAACTGCCAAACTCACCATCTAAGAAATGGACACCTTTAGCTAGGGGTCATACTACTGTGTGCTTTCACACATTGCCTCTGTTGTGTGTTGCCTGCAGTATCCAACCTAAAGGTCACGGCTGCCATAATAATCCAAAAATTTCCCCAGAGCAGCATAATCAAGGCCATGTGGTCTAATGCGACAATCAGACTACTAATTATAAAGATCTTATTTGACTACTAATGTGCGTAAAGATCCTCAACGGCCAAGGAAAGCTAAGGAGGGTAGGTAAGACTGCAAGGCTATTGTCACTGCCCAAGGAAGGTTCTGAGCCAAAGATAGGAAGAAATTATTCCCCTTAGGTGAGGAGGACTGAAGGTTTCCACTTGCAACCACTGAGTCAACTGGGTTGTGCCCAAATTATATGTCCTAACCCAGAAGAGTGAAATAGGCTTACAACTAGAAGCCAATAGCACCACAAAGGGAAAATACAACAGAGGCCTACAGTCTCTGTGTTACCACTTCACTCACTGAAATTGCTATTGTCCCCTGACCCAATGGGATACCATGGGTCCAATTCCTGGTGTGGTATTGCTAAAAATTAATGACAAATAAATATCCTGAACATCTGGCGCCAGCACATCCTAAGAACCCTGAGGAGGTACACCGGCTCTGTGATAACTGCAAAACCCACGAATGTTTCCTGGGTATTATTCAATGCCATGCAAGCCAAAATGCCAAGACTCTGGTTTATGCTCCAGAGGCCAAGGGACTTTTCCCAAACACCCTGTGCATATCACGCTACTGAAGACACACTCCAATCCTGGAGATGTCTATTGGGACACCCTGGAAAAGAAAGCAACCACCTATGAAGAGGGCTGACAGTGATGTCATCCAAATTTTCTGGTAACAACATGGAAGATTAAGGTCACAGGAGAAAAAACACGTAGAAACCAAGATCAAAAACTATACCTTAATGAAACTCAAACCTTGCTTAAAGATTTTATGCAGCAGGAAGGAGAGAAGAGAGCTAATTGGCTATTGTGGATTTTCTTGTTTGTTTGGAACAGGCTCTAAATGCCTCACAGTGGCCAAAATGCACTAACAGGCCAGTATCTAAAGACCCTAAAATCCATAACTTTCTCAGAGATCCATCTGGGCTATACTGTCCTTCCTTCTGAGATACCAGAGATCCTGAGCCCCCTCGGCTTTCCACTGAACAGCTTTCCACTAGAAGCATGCCTCACGAGGTGTCTCTTCCAACAAGGGAAGAGCTGACAGGATTATCGAGCCCTCTCCTAGAGGAGGAAGAGGGAACTGGGAAGGCAAAGGCCCCTAGAGCCACTGATACTCATAGCCGAGCCCTCCCTCTCCTCACCTGGATATACATTGCCTGGCACTGCACCTGTCCTTCCATCATCGTGATTACTGCTAAGGTTCACAGAGGAAGCCCATCTCCTGCTGCACAAAATTCCCATGGTCCAATGGGTTCATCATTCCCATGACCACAATGACCCAAATGACCCCTTCTGCATTTCCAACCTGAAGAGGCCCCATTTGATGTGGAGTCCAGAGAATTATTTTTACAAGGCATTCCCCCTAATTACAGGGTAGCACTACTACATTTTATTGTGACTGCCAAAACCATTCAAAAGGCACTAGAACTCTTAGGAGAAAGCTTGCCTTCTACTCTGTCCCTTGAAGATTTAAGATCCAGCCATGTCTTTGAAATGTAAACACCCAGGGGGTACCTAAAGCCCTGCCCACCATCGCCTGAAACCGCAGAAAAAAAAGGGGGAAAACAGGCCTTTTAAAATACAAAATGCTATAAAAGCTCTTTTGCCCAAACTCTAGTCCACAGCCTCTTTAAGATTATTTGTTAAGGATAAGTACAAATCTTAAAAGTCGTCTCTACAAATATTAGTACAAAGCTTTCGCTACTAGAGCAGGCAACCTTTTCTTATTCTGTCTGCCAATTTGGATTCAGCCCTTATTTATAAACTAGTGAGTATTATATTGCTGTACCTGATTCATGGCTAGAATGCTGAAATGGAAGCTACAGGTCTCTATGTCTGTCTGCATGTTCATGTATGTCTATGGGTATGTTATGTATATGTGATTTTTTTCTCTCTACCTCCAGAGACAGGATCACCAAATTAATCTGTAAAAGAACTATTTCACTGGCTTAAAAATAAGCACTTAGGAAATAAGTATTCCTAAAACTCAGAAATATTGAAACTAACTCAAATATTTTCAAGTTCACATGATCTGGAATAATCTCTGGTAAGTAAAAGCTACTTTAAATTTGGTTTAATTAAAAAAAGTATGTCTTCAGAAACATAGATATTCAGTATATTGCAAATTATATCTAATTCATTTATATTATAAAATTATACTGTTCATGTATATTATATATAGTAAATATAATGCAGATCATATTAATATAATTAATTACGTTAAGTATAATTCAGATAAAAAACTTACTCTACCTGGGTTTACTAGTCAAATAAATTCATGTTATATCTTATAAAATTTGTCAGCAAGAAAAATAGCTTGGGATGGTGGTTTACCTTTGTTTACTGTCTAAAGAAGTTTTTCATGGGTAGTCTAAACATAATTGCTGTGATCGAGTGATTTAGATAAATGTTAAATGAGATAAGAGTTTCTAAGCGAACTTTTCAGCAATATTTATGTGATGACATGTCTACTTAAAAGTAGTTTCTAAAATTTTTGTTAACTTCCACCCTCAGAATTTTGCTAAATTAAATGAAAGGAATTCACTGATTATCTAAATCATTTCCAAATAAGATAAAATACTGAAATATTAATTGCAAAACAAGCTTAAGTTGACCTACTTTTGACCTCTTATTACAGAGGAACTAAAGATATTTGGGTCTGTTAGTAAATGTGTCTTGTGCCACCACACTGCAAAGCTGTACTACGAGGAAATGTATGTTTATAGAAATTATGAAATATAGTCACAAATTTGCCAGTCTAAAGAATGCTGATATAATAATTCACAAGTTTTACTTCTTACTTTTTGTGAGAAATTAAGGTTTCTAAGGGCTAAGAATTCTAAATAATATATATAATTACAGCTACTAGAAATAATAAGGGAAACATCTCTGCATGCAAGAAAAGTAGGATGTATCTTCAGCTAAGAGAAGGTATGAGGTATGAAGATGTATTTTTGCTAAGGAAAAAGAAAGCAATTTGCCTTAAAATTGGTTTTTTCAGAAAGGGAAAGAGGAAAATAAAGCATAAAATGGTATAGAAAGTTGAGAAGAAAGAGAAAAGAATTTTACCTTGTGCGGTCAAGTTGGCTAAAACTGAATTGTTGTTATAAATGGTGGTTTTTAAAATAGTAAGCTTTAAAATCAATACTGTGCTTATATAATTTTCTTTTATCTGCTATAAGGACAAAGTTTTCTTGGGAGTACTGGTCAGCTCTTGATAATAGATTATGAAAGGTTTTGCCTTATCTTTCAAGTAATGTAGCTAGAAAGCAAAGATTTTGTGTTTTATCAAAATAATTAACCTGTTTCATGTGTCTTAATCAGATCTTTGATTACTTAAGCAAACAGTCTTTTCAATATTAAAGGAGCTGAATTTTGCTCACAACTATGTAACCTTCTATATTTGCCTTTAAAATCTTTTGTTACTGCAGTACCTGGGTAGCTCAGTCAGTTAAGCTTCCTACTTCAGCTCAGGTCATGATCTCATGGTTCATGGGTTTAAGCCCCACATCAGGCTCTGTGCGGACAGCTCAGAGCTTGATGCTTGCTTCAGATTCTGTGTCTCCCTCTCTCTGCCCCTCCCTTGCTCGTGCTCTGTCTCACTTTCAAAAATAAATGAAAACATTTAAAAACTAATTTAAAAAATACAATCTTTTGTCACTTAAGTAGATAATTAAGTATTGTTTCATAATCATCTGTGATCCTATTTACTCAAGTGTCTAAAACCTTTTGATATTTTTGACAACGTTCCCCAAATCAAATTCTACATCAAGTCCTTTTAACGTGGAAATAACTCTGGGATTTCCTAGGGAACCCCTGGAACATCTCAAAAGATCTCTTTACTTTCCTTATAAAAAGAGAGATGATGAATTAACTAGGTTTATTTGATATGTTAAATTATAAGAGAAGCATTATCAAATAACACTAAACCCTCCTTATGGATATCCTTGTATGGATATACGCTATTAATGTAAGTGTTCCAGAAATTCTATGAAATTCCTAAAAATCTGATATGAAATGTTATCAGTCATCATTTCCAGTTATCATCTTAAAACGTGTGGCACAGAAATAGCCAAATTTCCTTGTCAGCGGTGTTATAATTAACTCTCATCAGAGCTTTAAATTTAAGCATTCTTAAGTCTTTTATCATTTACAGAAGTTACTGTTTCACTCTGATGCTTTTGCACAAATGCTTCATCTTCAAGGAGATTCCTGGAAAGGAATCTGACAAGCCCAGGTTTCTGATAACTTTCAGATCGTACCACTAAAACTAGGTAAGAACGGACAGAACTCTAAGGAAAAACTAAATTCATAAAACTGCTAAAAAAAAGATCATGACCAAGAATCACTAGGACTGAATGAACTGAAGAGAATAATTATAATTTTTTATGAGTTTTGTTTGAAATATTGCTGGTTCTTTAATCTTCTGTTTTCCAGATTGAAGGAAACGTTTTCTCTTAAGCTAGCTATGACTTACAGCAATTTGGTAAAATATATACCTTTGTGAACAAAGGTGAAACAATCACTTTTTCCCTCCATCTGATCCCTCCAGAATTCGGAAACTCTCAGTGAGTATACTTTCACAGCAGTACAATTATTTGCATATGTTCACTTAAGAATCTGTTCTCCTTGTACCAGGACACAACTGGAAACAATGGTTACATTACCAAGGCTTTGAATGGGATGTCATAGTTGAGAGAGACATACATAGATTCAGATATGACCAGATAGTTTTAAAAAATTAAGGTTGACTTTATGGAACCAGGAAGGTCCCTAGGGAAAGTCTGGTGCCTTACATACAGGGTTCCCAGCAGCCTTACCAGGTAAGTGAAGAAAGTCACTTCCTGGCAGGCCCAGGAACCTCAGAATATTTGAGAGCCTCAAAAAATGAGGAATTCACCCCAATCTATCTGTATTACAGATGAAGTCTGACATCCAAGTCCTTGGCTTGGCTTCGTAGCCTTGAGAAGCATCTACAAGTTCAATGTATGACTCCTCATGAAAAATTCAGCAAAGCTGAATGAAAAGAGTCTATATGGTCAATCATGGTCAATAGCTATTCATGCTGCACTTATGTAAATAACCAGGCCAAGTTTAAAGAGACTGGACTTATTTTACAAACACTTGAGCCTTATTTTCCTGATCTCTGATAGAAATGGGGGTGACTGCAGAAAGACCTAATTATGTTTCAGTAATACGCCTTTCCAGATATCAGATTTAAGTGCTTTTAATTGTCCTTGAGGTTTTGTTTTTTACCTGTAAATTGAAATGGATCATAAATTCTTCTAGTTTCTTCCAGTATTTGGCTACAACTCTCCAAACTAACATGTCCAGTTTTTCTCCCACCCTTGTGACTTGGAATCATTGAGAACTAAAATTGCCTTTCCCCAAAACAACGAGAGCTAGAATGGAATAACTGGATATACACTTGAGAGAAATCATCACAATCTCATATACAATCTTCGTGTCTGTTGCTGTGTGGGCAATAAAGAGTTTGCCTGAACACCTGATGTCATCATCACAAAAATTCAAACTACAAAGCTGTTTTGACCCTAACATCTAGGAATCCTGCCCTCCAGATTCAGATTCGGTTTATAATTTGCTTCAACCATTAGCCTTTATTTTTCCTTTACTCCATAGAAATGCCTCTTATTAAATACCTGATTTCTTGCAAATATAGGCCTAACTTTGGGAATCCACTTGCAAGACCACCTCCTGAAATGAGATACAACTATTTAACTGATCTATTTTCATAGCTGGACCTTTCAAATTTGGGACAATGGCTACAGACTGGATATCAGACTACTGCCTGTATAATTATTAAGTTTGCTATTACAATGTGCTATTTAGATGTGTACTGGGTTTTACACATGCCCTACAAAAGACTTATATCTGCTACCCAGGCAGTTAAGGTCCTCACCATTGACTCTGATGCCTCAGAGTGGACTACAAATACTGACACTTGTTTGGGGTCTTTGCCTTTTCATAATGCAAGGGCCTGACTTAAACTTTGATTGCTGTGGCAGCCACCTCAAAGATGGACTATCTGAAGGGGGAGAATGGGGGTAGGGGGGTGGGGGTATGGGACACAGCCACAAAACTAGATACAGAGCCAGGCCATCTCCTCACACTGAGATTCCTTTGTTTTAGAAATCTTGGTTAATTTTAATAACTAACCATTTGGGCCATTTGTTTTTTTCTCTTCCTGTGCTTTAAATTCCTTCTCTAATGTTTTAAATTCACCAGTAAAAAATGAGCCTTCAAAACCCTAGACCCCCACATCAACCCCAATAAAAGCAGAACCCCAGGCTCAGGCATGCTTATGCTCTTTCTCTCTCTACAAGTGACCTCACCGCGTGGCCTCAGGTATGCTGAGTAATTTTCAAGTCCTGTAAGTAATAAACCTTCATTTTCAAAGTCTCCTGATGGCTACTGTTGAAGGGTTCAGAACCACAAAGGCTGGTCCAGCCACAACACTGGTTATTGATAAGCTGAGAGTTAACACACAACCAAATATATAAGGCAACTAAAAAGGAACTGTTACCCTTTTTTCTTCCCTTCCTCCCGAAAAACTGAAAAATAAGATCTCTTGAACAGTAAAGAAATCTCTACCTTTTATTCATTTGCCAGATAAGCATAATTTTTATGATTAATCAGGCAGTATTGCATACCTACTAAGTGCCAACACTGCAGGGAACATATGAGCTTTAAAATCTCAATTTCATTGTTAAAAATGATTTAATACAGTTAAAAGAGGTAAGACTAGCATAAAACAAACAATACACATATAATATCAAGTTCTAAACCATTAAGTGAAGACTACAGTGCACTAAGAATTTACAGACTGCAAAGATGAGGAGAGTACAAAGCTTTCATGAGGTCACAGTTTGGACTGGAATATAAAGCTGGGTAAGATTTACTCAAGCACGGAGAAAAGAGAGCACACCAGGCTAAGGGAGTCAAGGAGAAAGGCACTGAAGGAGAAACTGTGTCTTTCTGGAAGATGAAGTGAAGGTAGCTGGCATAACCAGAGTTCTATTCCTGCACATTATGAAGGAAATAAGTTTGTGCAAGTACATCGATGACATAATTATGGATCCTGAGAATCAAGTGAAGGATACAGGGGCTACTGTGAGTATTTGGTCAGAGGAATAACATGGTAAATGTGGTTATTAAAATGTGAGTTACACCAGAATAAAAGGAGACCGTCTAGGCAACAGTTAAAATATTAAGTACTGGGTGATAATGTGTGTGTCATGGGATCAAAGAGGAACAAAAAGGAAATGAGACATGACTTCTTTGAATAAAGATGAAAAGTAAGAGAAAATCTCTAGAGACAGAACTTAATGATAGAAACAGCTTAGAGGGGGAAAACCCTCCTCTCACAATCTACCTCTAAACTCCTAGGAAGCAGAGGTGAAGAGATAATGAATGAGGTTTTATATATTCTGAATTTCAGGTTATTTGGGATGTAACTACTAAGAGCCTGGAAACAAATACTGGAAAGTACCACAGCTAAAGCACTAGAAAGAAAGTCATGAACAAAGCTGAAGATGGACACAAGGTAAGGTCTATTGTTCAAGAGATTAAAGATATAGGGAACAAACACCTATAATGGAGTTTATGATTACAGGTCAGGACTGAGAAGCTGCTTGGCCAAATGATACACAAAGCTAGAAAAGTCAAAGGAGGACCAGGGTGGTGTAATACCACAAAGCCAAGAGTTTCAAGAAATAAATATAATCAATACACAAGACCACAAAGAGGTTATCTTACAGGAAATTTACAGGACACCAGTAAATTTCTTCATTTGAGCTAAACTAAGCATTAGTTTATCCTCAAAAGGCTTAAATATCACTTTTTATTAATTCTTAGTAAAAATACTGTTGTGAAGATAACCAGTGAAAGATTAACTTCTGCCTTTTATTTAGTTTATTTTTAAAAAATGTTTATTTTATTTTGAGAGAGAGCAAGAGAGCATGTGAGCACACAGGGGAGGGGCAGAGAGAGAATCCTAAGCAGGCTCCATGGTATCAGTGCAGAGCATGACCGGGGGGGGGGGGGGGGGGGGGGGGGGGCGGGGTTGGAGATCAAACTCATGAATGGCAAGATCATGACCTGAGCCGAAACCAAGAGTTGGATACTTAACTGACTGAGCCACCCAGGTGCCCCAAATTCTGCTTTTTAATGTCTGCTCTTTCAGTAAGAAAGAGCAGATTCTTTTTAAAAGTTAAATGTATAAAGGTGTCTGGCTGGCTCAGTCAGATCATGTGACTCTTGATCTGAGGGTCATGATTTCAAGCCCCATGTTGGGTGTAGAGATTACTTAAATAAATAAACTTAAAAAAAAAATAAGTTGTTAAGTTGAGTTAAGATGACAGAATAGTTGGGGCGCCTGGGTGGCTCGGTCAGTTGAGCATACGACTTCAGCTCAGGTCATGATCTCACGGTCTGTGAGTTCGAGCCCCGCGTCAGGCTCTGTGCTGACAGCTCAGAGCCTGGAGCCTGTTTCAGATTCTGTGTCTCCCTCTCTCTCTGCCCCTCCCCTGTTCACGTTCTGTCTCTCTCTGTCTCAAAAATAAATAAACGTTAAAAAAATTTTTAAAAAAATGACAGAATAATAGGAGGACCTTATGCTTGCCTCGTTCCTCGAACACAGCTAGATAAATATCAAATCATTCTGAATATGAAGGAAACAGATCTGAGGACTGAGAGAACAAACTGCACAACTAGAGGGAAAAAAGAGGTCACATCATGGAAGGTAGGAGGTGTGGAGACGTGATTTGGGGGAGAAAACAATCCCTAATGCTGCAGAGAGGAAGGAGCCCTGATCAGGGAGAGAGGAGAGAAATAGAGAGAGAGAGAGAGAGCACACCCTCTCTTGTGCAGGGCACTGCAAAGAAAAGATACTTGTCCCAAACCACTGACAGGGAAAACAAGAGGAACTGATAGTCGCAAGTTTTTACAAGCAGCAGAGTTCAAAGTCTGAAGTTTTAGAAGTCCCCACTATCACTGGATGGAGCCTGGAGGGTACAGAGGTGCTTCTGTGGAATGTAGGGCAGAGGCCCTCGCTGTGGGAGCAGAGTGTGGCCTGAGGATCCCCTGGGTGGCACTGGGAGAGCCAGTTCCCCTTGTTGGAGTGCATTTTGAAGAGGAAGCACTGCCTCTTCAGGGACAAATGAGCCAGTGGGCAACACTGAGCTACCCCATTTGTTGGCACAGGAGCAGAGACGCCTGCTGTGGGCCACTAACCTGGACGCTGGCTTTTTGTTGCACGTGACCATAAACTCCAAGTCCCTGTGCAACTGCCCTTCTGGGACAAAACAGCACCAGACACAGTGTAGCAAGACCCTGCCCCAGAGGATCAGAGAAGGTCCTTGCTGGGTCCCTAAAATTTGGAGTTTTGAAATCCAGTTGGCACACCTGAGATATAACACAGGAGCACAGGGCTGCCGGGTGAGCAGACGGTTTGGACACAGACAGAGTGAAGGCAGGGATCTGAGGGAACCTGTGACAAACGAGGAGAGACTGTTCGCTCTTCTGTGAGGGTTTCCTGAACAGCGGCAGGTGCAAACTCTCCCACCGGGGGAGGAGAGAGCCAGGTGACCCTATGTTTACCCCCGCCCATCAAATTCCAGTGAACAGCACAGAGCCCACAGTGGAGGCTTCAGCTGCTTGCACCAAGCTCTGTGCCCCCTGCGCTCCGCAGGTGTCTTTTCTTAATGTTTCATTTATCTATTTTGAGAGAGAAAGAGCGTGAAACAGAGCTCACACGTTGGGGAGGGACACAGAGAGAATCTCAAACAGGCTCCCTGCTGCCAGCACAGCGTCAGATGCGGGGTTCAGTCCCACAAACTGTGAGACCATGACCTAAGCCAAAATCAACTGACTGAGCCACCCAGGCGCCCTGCAGGTGCTTTTTTACTACAGCAAGTGTGCCTGAGAGTCAGATCAGCAGTGGGACCCTCCCCCAGAAGACCAGCACAAACCTCCCACACCCACCAAGTCTAATGACCATAGAGTCCTGCAAAGCTTCAGCTCTAGGGGAAACAGGATCTAGCCCCTTTTATAATACAGATCAAAACATATCTAGATAAAACTCACCGTATAGTGGACAAGGTCCAAATACTCCCCCACTGCAGGCAAGGAGAAATTCTGCAGAAGACTGACCTCAGGGAAAGAGGAGCCAAAACACAACAGCAGAGTGCACACAGCATATACCAGAAATACTTCCTGAAGCATCAGACCCTGGACAGTATGTGATCTCTTTTTAATATAGCCATTACTCTCAGGAGCAGGAAACATAACAGGTTTTCCTAATATACAGAATACCTAGACAAAAAGCCAAGAGGAAGGAATTCATCCCAAAAGAACAAAAAAAGGTCATGGCCAGGGAGCTAATCAAAAATGATATAAGTAATATGCCGGAACCAGATTTTAAAACAACAAGCATAAGGATACGAGCTGGGCTTAAGAAAAGCAAAGAAACCAAAGAGATCCTTACCACAGAGTTAAAAAAAAAAAACTAAAAACTAGTTAGGCTGAAATTTAAAAATGCTGTAACTGAGATGCAAAACTAACAGACTATAATGACCACAAGAATGGAAGAAGTATAGGAACACATGATATAGAAGATAAAATTGTAGAAAATACTGAAGCTGAAAAGAACAGGGAGAGAAAAATATTGGATCACGAATATAAACTTAGGGTACACAGCAACTCCATAAAGCATAATAACATTCACATCATAGGACTCTCAGAAGAAGAGAGGGGAAAAGGAGCAGAGTTTCATTTAGGCAATTATAGCTGAAAGCTTCCCTCAACTGGGGAAGGAAATAGATACCCAAATCCAGGAGGCACAGAGAACACCCATTAAAATCAACAAAAGCAGGCCAACACCAAAATACATCCTAGTAAAATTTACAAAATACAGAGATAAGGAAAGAATTCTGAGAGCAGCAAGGGAAAGGAAATCCCTACCCGACAAGGAAAGACAAAGTTAGCAGCAGATCTCTCCACATAAACTTGACAGGTTAGAAGGGAGTGGCATGATATATTCAATGTGCTGATTGAGAAACATGCAGCCAAGAATACTTTATCCATCAAGGCTGTCATTTAGGATAGAAGGAGACTTAAAGAACTTTCCAGACAAGCAAACTAAAGGAGTTCATGACCACTAAACAAGCCCTACAAGAATATTAAAGGGGACCCTTTGACTAGGAAAGACCAAAAGCAACAAAGACTAGAAAGTAACAGAGAAAAATCTCCAGAACCACTGACTTTATAGGTAATACAATGGCACTAAATTTGTATCTATCAATAATAACGCTGAATATAAAGAGAATAAATGCTCCAAAAAAGGCACAGGGTATCAGAATGGATTAAAAAATAAAAAAATAAAAAAAATAAAAAAAAGACCTATCTACATGTTGCCTACAAAAGACTCATTTTAGATCTAAAGACACCTGCAGATTTAAAGTGAGGGAATGGAGAACCATTTACCATGCTAATAGACGTCAAAAGAAAGCCACAGTAGCCATACTTATATCAGACCAACTACATTTTAAACTAAGGACTGTAACAGGAGATGAAGAAGGACACTGTGTCATGATTAAGGGGTCTAACCAATAAGAACATCTACCAATTCTAAGTATTTATGCCTCCAACTTGAGAGAACCCAAATACACAAATCAATAACAAACATAAAGAAACTCATGATAACAATACAATAATAGAAGGGGACTTTAATACCCCACTTACAACAATGAACAGATCATACAAACAGAAAATCAACAAGGAAACAATGGCTTTGAATGACACACTGGACTACATGGATTTAACATATATATTCAGAACATTTCATCCTAAAGCAACAAAATACACATTCTTTTTGAGTGTACATGGAAAATTCTCCAGAACAGACCACATACTGAGTAACAAATCAAGCTTCAACAAGTACAAAAAGATCGAGATCATACCATGCATATTTTCAGACCACAACACTAGGAAACTTGAAGTCAATCACAAGAAAAAACTTGGAAAGACCATAATACATAAATACATGGACGTTAAGTTAAAGAACATCCTACTAAAGAATGAAAGGGTCAACCAGGAAATTAAAGATAAAGATTTAAAAATATGTGGAAGCAAATGAAAATGAAAACACAACACTCCAAAACCTTTGGAATGCAGCAAAAGTGGTATAAGAGGGAAGTATATAGCAATACTGGTCTACCTCAAGAAGTAAGTAAAAGTCTCAAATACACAACCTAACCTTAGAAAAGGAACAGCAGCGGCGCCTGGGTGGCTCAGTCGGTTGAGCGCCAACTTCGGCTCAGGTCACGATCTCGCGGTCCGTGAGTTCGAGCCCCGCATCGGGCCCCTGTGCTGACAGCTCAGAGCCCGGAGCCTGTTTCAGATTCTGTGTCTCCCTCTCTCTGACCCTCCCCCATTCATGCTCTGTCCCTCTCTGTCTCAAAAATAAATAAACGTTAAAAAAAAAAAATTAAAAAAAAAAATAAAGAAAGAAAAGGAACAGCAAATAAAGACTAAAGCCAGCAGAAGGAAAATAAAGATTAGAGCAGAAATAACTTATATAAAAATAACAACAACAACAAAACACAGAACAGATGGATTAAACTATGAGCTGGTTCTTTGAAAGAATTAATAAAATTAATAATGCCCTAGACAGACTTATAAAAAAGAAAAGAGAAAGGACTCAAATAGATAAATCACAAACGAAAGAGGAGAGATCAAAATCAACACCACGGAAATACAAACAATTGTAAGAGAATATTATGAAAAATTATATGCCAACCAATTGGGCAATCTGGAAGAAATAGATAATTTCCTAGAAACATATGAGCTACCAAAACTGAAACAGGAAGAAATAGAAAATTTGAACAGACCCATAATCAGCAAAGAAATTGAATCAGTAATCAAAAATCTCCCAACAAACAAAAGTGCAGGGCCAGATGGCTTCCCAGGGGAATTCTACCAAAAATTTAAGGAGTTAATACATATTCTTCCCAAACTGTTCCAAAAAAATAGAAATGGAAAGAAAACCTTCATTCCAAACTCATTCTACAAGCCCAGGATTACCTTGATTCCAAAACCAAAGACCCCACTAAAAAGAAGAATTACAGGCCAATATCCCTGATGAACATGGATGCAAAAATTCTCAACATACTAGCAAATTGAATTCAACAGTACATTAAAAGAATTATTCACCATGGTCAAGTGGGATTTATTTATGGACCCACAACTATATGGTTAACTCATCACTGACAAAGCAGGAAAGAATATCCGATGGAAAAACAACCATCTCTTGAACAAGTGGTATTGCGAAAACTGGACAGCAACAAGCAGAAGAAGGAACCTGGACCACTTTCTTACACTATATACAAAAATAAATTTAAAATGGAAGAAAGACCTAAATGTAAGACAGGAAACAATCAAAATCCTAGAAGAGAACACAGGCAGCAACCTCTTTGACCTCAGCTGAAGCAACTTCGTACCAGACACATCACTGGAGGCAAGGGAAACAAAAGTAAAAATGAACTATTTGGACTTCATGAAGATAAAAAGCCTCTGCACAGCAAAGAAAACAATCAGCAAAAGTGAAAGGCAACTGACAGAATGGGAGAATACATTTGCAAATGACATATCTGATAAAGGGTTGGTATCCAAAATCTATAAAGAGCTCATCAAACTCGACACCCAAAAACCAAATAATTCAGTTAAGAAACGGGCAGAAGAGGGGTGCGTGTGTGGCTCAGTCAGTTGTGTCCGACTCTTAAACTCACGGTCGTGAGTTCAAGCCTCACTTTGGACTCTGTGCTAGGTGTGAAGCCTACAAAAAAAAAAAAAAAAAAAAAGGGAATGGGCAGAAGCCACAAATAGACATTTTTCCAAAGACAACTGATGACTGACAGACACATGAGAAGACGCTCAACATCAGTCATCATCAGACAAATACAAATCAAAACTACAATGAGATACCCCCTCACACCAGTCAGGAAGGCTAAAATTAACAATACAGTAAGCAACAGGTGATGGTGAGGATGCAGAGAAAGTAGAACCCTCTTACACTGCTGGTGGGAATGCAAACCGGTGCAGCCACTTTGGAAAACAGTATGGAGGTTCCTCAAAATGCTAAAATTAGAGCTACACTATGAATTAGCAATTGCACTAGTAGGTATTTACCCAAAGGATACAAAAATACTGATTTGAAGGGACACATGCACCCTGATATTTACAGCAGCACTATCAACAATAGCCAAATTATGGAAAGAGGCCAAATGTCCATCGACAGATGAATGGATAAAGAAGATGTGGTATATATACACAATGGAATATTACTTGATGATCAAAAAAAATGAAATCTTACCATTTGCAACGACGTGGATGGAGTTAGAGGGTATTATGTTAAGTGAAACAAGTCCATCAGAGAAAGACAAATACCACATGATTTCACTCATCTGTGCATTTAAGAAACAAAACAGATAAACATAGGGGAAAGGGGAAAAAAAAGAGGGAAGCTAACCATAAGAGACTCTTAATTATAGAGAACAAACTGAGATTGACAGAGGGTAGATGAGCAGGGATTGAGCTAGATGGGTGATGGGTAATAAGAAATGCACTTGAGATGAGCACTGGGTGTTATATGTAAGGATGAATCACTAAATTCTACTCCTGAAACCAATATTACACTATATGTTAACTAACTGGAATTTAAATAAAAACTTGAAACAAAAAATGAAATAACAGAAAAAGATATATGTATTAAAAATAATAAAGTTAAATGTATAATCTTGTTCATACTTCTAATAGTCTTTCCATTCTGAATAAAGCATTGCTGTTGTTATAAAACTTCTGGGCATATAAATTTTAATAAACTAGAATATAAAGTGCTTTCAGCTTTAATGCTGATTATTTCTAAAACTCTGGTAAGAAAAAAAAAACATTACACAGAAGTAATGTATTTATGTAGGGGCTTTGAAGTTTGATACACATGGTTTGGAATACTGGCTCTGTCACTACTAAGTTTATGACCTTAGGGAAATTAGTAAACCTCTCAGAACTTGCTTTCCCCCCTGTAAAATAAGGAAAATATTTCGAGGGCTAACTATGAGGATTAAATGAAATAATGCAAATAGAGATCCTAAGAATCATAACTATAATCATTAATTAGCTAACAATTATTAAAGCACCTATGGATGTGAACAGGTACTGTTTTAAGTACTTCACATGCACTTTCACATGTAATTCTCACAACACTAAGAGAAAAAGGGACTCTTATCATCCCCTTTTCACAGAAGAGAAAAGTGAAGCAATAAAAGGTTAGTTAAGTAACTTGGGGAAATACTCAAGACTCAGAATGCTCAATAAATACATATTGTTCTTATTATCATTTGGAATAATGTTAAAATTATTTAACATGACAGAAAATGTATTCCCCTATTGTAAGATATTATCTATAAAATATGAACCAAGAAATAAAAGCAAATGGCATTTTTTAAAGTAATTCAAATGGAACATTAAAACGTACAAAATGTTATCTTCAAAAGCTAGTAAGAGATCTGGAAGATCAAAACACATTTATATACAACTACAAAGCCAAAGGGCACATTTTTGTATATAAACTTTCTGAGTACCTGCACTTCCATAAAATAATTCACAAGACTGATTATAGGCTCCTCTTAATAGCATTTGTACAGCCATACAAAACGTCTCTTCCTTTAGCCACCAATAGAATAAGAATTCAACCCCTTACCCCAGGTAATTGCTTTTTTTTTTTTTTCACCCTTTTTGTTTTCTGTGAACTGCCTCCAAGTTACAGAAAATTTCTAAGTACAGTAGAGTACAAGTATTTTTTTTCCCTTATATGAGAGTAAGCTGCCACCATGAAATCCAGTCACCCTTAAATACTTCAGTGTTGTATTTCCTACAAACAAGAGAATCCTCCTACATAACCAGGTAACAACCATCAAAATCAAGAAATTAACCCTGGTACATTACTATAGCTAATCCTTAGACCCCATTTCAAGTTTTACCAATTTCCTAATAATATCCTTTATAGCATCGTGACTGATGAATTGCATTTAGCTGTCATGTCTCTTTCACTCCAGTACAGTTCTTCAGTGTGTTCGTAATTTTCATGACCTTGATTGATAGTTTTAAAAACTGCAGGTCATGGGGTGCTTGGGTGGCTCAGTCAGTTGGGCATCCGACTTCGGCTCAGGTCATGATCTCACGGTCCTTGAGTTCGAGCCCCACATCGGGCTCTGTGCTAACAGCTCAGAGTCTGAAGCCTGCTTCAGATTCTGTGTGTCCCTCTCTCTCTGCTCCTCCCCTGCTCATGCTCTGTCTCTCCTGTCTCAAAAATAAATAAAAACATTAAAAAAAATTTATAAAAACTGCAGGTCAGTCAGTTATTTTGGAGAATGTCCCTCCTCTAGAGTTAGTCTGACGTTCTCAAGATTAAATTCAGGGTGTACATCTTTGGCAGGAATATAAAAGTGATGCCAGTCTCAGTGCATCCTATCAGCTGGCACACTGATATGTCTGTTTTGATCACTGCCAAGTTTTTCCACTGTAGTTTTTAATCTCTGTAATTTTTAACTATTCTTTCAGTAGATACTTTGAGACTGTAAACATACTCCCTGCTTCATCAAACTTTCCATTTATTCATTAATTTTTTCAATATAGACTTATGGGTTCCAATTTTATTTGTAATATTTTGCCATCATTATTTATTCAGATGTTCACATCATTTAGCTTTGGCCAGTGGAGTCCATTCAAGTTGGTTCTGTGTCATTCTGACATAATCCTATCACTCTTCGAAAAACTTTCTTGCATTATAAGAGGTTCCAGGCTCATCTTGTACGTTCCCTGACTCAGCTGTGAAATAAGCCATTTCTCCAAAGAACACTGGTTAATTGAGAACAGTGTTCAGAAGCCAAGAACCGGGTGCCAGGTTTGCTATATCTATCAATCTACACTGAAAACTGTAAGTTCACACTGATACGTCCAATTCTAATCCAACAGTGTATGCTTCATTCTGTTCTCCATTTTGTAAGTCCTCTCTCCAACACTGAGAAACCAGGCTCCCATATGAAGTATACTTACTTATTTGATGAACTGGCCCACCCTCTGTATAACCAATCTCCTGTCACGGACATGCATACTTTACTACACTGATGCCCTCTACCCTACCCGGGCTCTGTCAGTCTACTCTGAGCAACTGTCACCGCTCTCCATGCTGGACATCCTCCATATGCTCTTCCAACTCACATACTCCATGCTGAGCCCCTCTTCTACACAGACAACCTCCTTACCACACCCATGCTCCAAAACCACACATTAGGCCATTATGCACGTGAACACCTTCCTCACTCTGGCCAGGCAACAAAACTTCCTCTATAGGTAAAAACAGTGGACCTCTTAATGCAGATGCTTTTGACTAAGTTGTTCAGGAAGGGAAGAGGAAAATAAATGCAGAGATAATAAAAGATAATAAAAGCAGAGATAATATTAAGAATAGCAAACTATCTCTTTCAAAAACTAAAAGCTTCTTACACCTATAATTTCATTTGCCCTAGAATGGAGTCACATAGTTTAGATTAAGAAAATGAATTTAAAAACCAGACAGACCCTTAAATCCTGGTTCTCCCACTTGGTAGCTGAATGACTTAAACAAGTTACATAATCTCTTCAGTTCAAGAGTACCCATCTCGCATGACTGCTATGAAAATAACCCAAGTAAAGCAAATATATGGTAACTGACCTAAAGTCAGCATTCAAGAAATGTTATTATTACTATCTTCTCTTTCACATTATCATTTTTAACACATGTCAAAAGGATACTTATATACAGGTGTATAATTTTATAAGAATTAGTTCTTAGCTTTAATTTCTGAAAGGGTCAGTGTCCCTAAAAAGATTTAAAAACACCTATAATATCTACCTTATGATTACTAACCAAACCACAGCTTCCAGTCTGTCCTACACTTCTGACAAATTATTTTTTAAAATTTTGCCAGGATCATATCATTCTCCTGAATGAAAAGTTATCAGGGGCTGCTGACAGCCTAGAAAACAAAGAAGATTCTTCAATCTGGCAATCAAGGCTTAACACAGCATGACCCCAACCTACCTTTCCAGAATTACACCTCACTCCTCACCTACAAAACATTTCTGTTTCAACCATTGTAATTTTATACACTTCTTCATCTACAAGCCCCAGACCCTATCTTGGCTAGAATGTTCATCTACCCAATTCACTCCAAGCAAAATTTTGCAATGTTTTTCAAGGTCCAGCATAAAATCCACCTCCTCTTTTTAAAAGTTTCCTTGACTATAGCAGGCAGAAGCAAAGTCTTCCTCCCTTAAAGTCCTAAGCAGTCAGATAATGATGTAATTACTCTTTTATAGGTACATTTATTATCTTACCTGCTAGACTGAATTAAGATCTTTGTGGAGAAAGGACATATGCTTTCTATCTCCAAATAACTGCCATTTATTGAACATACATACCAGTTATTATTTAAAATTTATTCTTCACAATAGTTTTTGAGGTTGGTGTCATTATCTCTATTTTATAGATGAAGAAACCAAGGCTCAAGGATGTTGGAAATGTGCCCAAAATTACATAGCTAGTAAGAAGCAAAAAAACTTTTCCCTAGCATGTTTCACAAAACATGAGATATGTGGAATGAACCCCGGTGGGGGAAAGGATCTCAGGTCAAATAAATTTGGAGGATTAAGAAAGTTAAATCACGATTTTTATCAAATGGTTTCTCAAAGCCTTTTAACAAGCTGCTGATACGCTTTACAAATCTCCAACAGGGCATATTGTATTTTCCAAACGTATTTAGGGATAAAATCCTTTCCTCAAGGACCATCAGCCTTATAGGACTAATGCTCCATAAAACTCATTTCAGGAAATGTGGCAATGTGTTCTGTTGTCTTTGCACAAGCTTTTGCACACACTGGACACTCAGTACACACTTCTTGAAGATAAAAAAATGCCCCTCATACTAATGTAACATATTAATGTAATTCCACATACTGAAGTAAAGAATAAGGTAATTTCACTCCTCTTCTAGCAAGAGGTCTCAAGTATAATAATTATTTCACTAAAAAGTATTCAAGTGAAAAAACTAATTTTCATTAGACAGACTAAAAACAAGATTAAGAGAAATCTCTACCTGTGCTTTTATGATATGCATGAATCTTGACATCAACTCAGGACATTCAAGGAGGAAGTGAAAGTGGTCAAATATAATTTTGGGATTTCTAAAAGAAAAATATATTTTGTTTAAATGGACAGGAAGGATGAATAAGTGAAATGCAAATTCAGATATACAGATACTGAAACAAAAGAAAAATATTAATCTACACCTACTATATTTTTACTTATCATTAAGCATTTTTTGAATTGTAACAGAAAAAAAACATTATTTCTGTTGAGATAAACACTGTAAGCAAAGAAAGAAAAGCCTACAAGAGCAATCTATGAATCCAAGAAAGCCTTACCTATTAACAAAGCATTTTAAAACTTCATCATGTTTGCAGACAAATTCAATGAAACGGGGTGAAGTCATTCTGTGGGGGATAAAAAAATCAGAACGTATGGACTGAAATTGGTGATAAAGCAAATCTGGTAACTATGTATACAATTGGACTGGCTCCTAGCAGAAGAAAAAAAAAAAGATCTGTGTTTGGAAAACTAGGCATGCCTAGTCAATTTATAAGATGAAAAAATATATAGAACTTTTCATTAACAGAGGATATGAACAGTGACTTTTTAAAAACCTTGAAATTTAAACATCTCTGCTCTATACACTTTGAATACAAAATTAAGTAATCCTGCACAAAGTGACATTCACCATTCTACATGTTAATCATTTATATAATGCTTAAAACTCAAATATTTTAAACCAATTCTAGATTAGTACGATGAGTGTCCTAAAACAGATCAAAACAGAACCTAAAATCAAAAAATTATTGTTTGTTACTGGAATTACCAAAAAAATCATAGCTTTTCTTCATCTATCAGAAAAGGAAATAATAAGCAGAAACCTTCTTACCCTGGGGGCATCTGACAAGAACAGCACATGTAAAAGGCTTGAATGACAGCACTTAGCCGGTTAGCTGTCATAGAAATAACATCCTGACAGTCTGCACTGGCTTCCTGTTTCCCTCCAAGAGCATCTGGTTTAGATTCCCCTGTGCCAGTGGATAGATTTTCATAGCTCCCAGGCCCTGGAGGTTCAAATGGAGGAATGGAAGTACCATCTTGATCTTGGCCTTTTTGTTTCAGCAAAATAGAAGTGATATCCGTTGAATCCTTCTTGTTTTTCATCAATTCTGTAGCTATTAAAACTAGCCATTCATCTAATGAGTGCCAAAGCAATTCAAGAGGCTAGGAGAAAAACAGAAGGGTTTTTTTAACATCATTCTTAAATTCCAGGATGAAAAAACTCACTCAAGCAAATATTATAAAAGAGAAAATTTACTCTAGCTACTGCTACTTTCCCAAGTTAATGTGACAGCAGTGCCTGAAGGTAAATAACAAAACATATGAATGCCACATAAATAACAATTTCTTCATTTATAGCAAAAATTTAATTTGTATTTATTTATTCCTTGGAATAAAAAGGTAAAACCTAAAATCTAACAAAAAATTCATAAGCAATCTTTCCTCTTTTAAAAATTCTCAAATATTTAGTTCTAAAAGCATATATTACTTTTAAATATACAATCCCCCAACCTTTACTATATTCATGTGTTAACAATTTTCAACTGTCTTTTTTCAATTAAAAAAAAAATAAGAAGTCCTAAAAAGTCTAACGAACAGTTTGGTTCTGGGGTGCCTGCCTGGGTTAGCTGGTGGAGCATGTGACTCTTGATCTCAGGGTTGTGAGTTCGAGCTCCACAGAGAGTGTAGAGATCACTAAAAGAAATAAATAAACTTAAAAAATAAAAGCTTTATTGTGCTCTTTTCATGTAATTCATAGAATTTTGAAAATTTATGGTGAGAAATTTAAAAATGTTACATAATATTTATATATATGCACATACATGCATATGCTTTCATACACATATACACAAATTCCATCTAATGACTAGTAACTATCAAAACTGACTAGCAAATCCTTAATTCCAGTAAAGATTAACAGCTTGAAAAAGAAAAAGGGAGGGAGTAAACTGTTTCTTTTTTTTACACTATTTAAAATATTCCTTTTAAAAATAATGAAATGCCTTTTGTAAACTAACAGCACATGAAATTTTCTTTTTAAAATATTATGTAATCACAAATGCTACAACAGGACTAAGTACTAAAGGAGATTAAATATTTACATCATCCCTAATAACTAGTAATTTTTAACAAGCAGAAGTATAAATGCCCAAGTACTATCAAAAGAAGGCTACCAGGGATCTAATATACAACATCATGTCTAGTTTTCAATACTGTATTGTAAATTGAAAGCTACCATGGGGGCACCTGGGTGGCTCAGTCGCTGAAGCGTCTGACTTCGGCTCAGGTCACGATCTCATGGTTCATGAGTTTGAGCCCCATGTTGGGCTACATGCTGACAGCTCAGAGCTTGGAGCCTGCTTCGGATTCTATGTCTCCCTCTCTCTCTGCCCCTCCTCTGCTCATGCTCTATCTCTCTCAAAAATAAATAAACATTAAAAAAAAATTTTTTTTAAGTTACTATGAAAGTAAAGCTTTAATGTTGTCACCATGACAAGAAAATGGTAATAATGTGAGTGAAGGATGTGTTAACTGACCTTATTGGGGTAATGTATATGTGTATCAAATTATCAAATTATACACCTTGAGCTTACACAATGTTATATGTCAATTATATCGCAATAAAACTGGTGGGAAAAAAGGTCTGCAAGAACATTTTTAACCCCAAATAAAAATTAACAGTCAGGGTCAAGGAGAAAGATAGCACTTAAATGCTCCTTCATTCCTACACTATTGTTTTGTTTTGTTTTTGCTTCCAACTGTATTAGTCTCTTTTTATTCTTTTAGTAATCTTTCCCAGAATTCACTACTTCTGTTTGTAGGTCATGAAATGTGTAAAGAATCCACTTCCAAATGTTGGCACAGCTATGAGCATGGTCTTTCCGTTTACTTGAACTCAGAATTAAGACTTTGGGTTCTTGTTTTTAATACTGCAGTCCAGAAGTAGTTCTCACTGTAGACTTATCTGCAGGAAGTCTTATGCTTTCTAGCAGTAGTCTACAACCAGGCTCTAGCTTCCGCAGGACACTACACAGGGTGGATTTAAATATGTACTAAACGAAGAGGCCATTCTCTCAAATGAGTTTAAATGCGTATTTTTTTTTCTTAAAAACAATGCCTCTACTCCAAATAAATCAAGGTCAAAATCAATGAAGAGCTCAAGATGACATCAGTCCCATTTGTCTAAGTCCTGGTGTTGTGTGGATGAGGAGCCACCACTCATGACAACAGGGGATACATCCAGAGTAACAGCCAAATTCGTTAACATGTTTCCATTTCTAAACCATCATTAAAGGACGTATGTGGGGTCACACCACTCTCACGGTAGTCCAGCAGGGCAACCATGCCATCTAGATTCATGTTTTCATCAATAAAGAAGTGGTCATTTTTGAAATTAGCAAGGATGTGCCTGATTCGTTCTGCAGGCCCTGTTATAAAAGGTTTTACTCTTTCTGGCCTCTGTTCTTCGAGCTTGCCTTGGATTGATTTCATTTGATGTACTTCTTGTAGGCTTCTTTTGTGAAGCTGGTTTCCTGCAAGTGATGGTTCATGACAACATCAACACCAGTGATTACTGTGCTTTTGGTACCTTCACACACATGACCTTCAGCGGAGGCATTTCCACCAATTAACGATCCACCAATGTTACCCTCGGTCCTACCAACCATGTTCCCCTCCACCTCCAGGCACAACCCACCCATGATCTCCAGATCTTATAGATGTCAGAGAACATCTCATCATGACTCATGAGGTCCTGGTAGATAATCATGATGGCATCTGGAGAGAGACGATGGCAGCACTATCTTAGCAGGAGCAGGGAGCCCTAAATGTGGTGCAGAAGAAGTCACACTGGGGGTATGACGAAGAAGTTGGGGGGCAGGGGGAGTCTGAAAAGCTATATACCATTTTAAATATTACTGCTGAGAATGATAAACTGTCTTTCTGCAAATGAATATAAGAGTTAATCTTTTTGTTTCTTATGGGATCACAGAATGCTACAAACTAGACGATGCGCTTCAGAAAGACCCACAATATTTCAACCAAAAGAAATGTTACTTTTAAATATTAGAGTCTTACTTTACGGAAAGAGATTACACAACTATAATTGGAAGTTTAAGAAATGTTTAAATAACATGTTCTTCCAGGAAATTCTTTATCATTATTTTCTAACAAGTTCTTCTGCTATGTGTTCAGCTTTTCTTCAGGTTTGCAGAACATTGTCTTTTTGAGAATATTTATTTGACTTACTAGATTTGCAAATAATTAAATCAATCTTAAGTCTTCACTTAAACATTAAACCAAAAAGCAGAAAACAAAACAAAATAAAGCAAAAAAAGCTCCCCCTATCATCAACAAAAACCTAGTCCCTTCTTTCAACAAATATTTAGTTAGTACATACTACATAAACAGGTAGGCAAAGTGAGAAACTGATTATACTCTCTGAGGTTGAAATAAGCACCCCTCTCCCCAACAAAGAGGGCTCTTCCATGGTTAGGCGTAGCAGCTGCAAGATTCAGGATCCCTGAGCTGCTTCAAAGGAAGGGTAAGAGGCACCAGCTGCCATAAACACTGACATGATACCTGCACAGAAAAGGTCTTAATTCTCGTGAGCAAAACATCAAACCCGCTGTAAAGAATGAAAAAGAACATTTTACGTCAGTAAAACTTTTAGCTTTACATCACAAAATGAACTTCCAAAATAGAAAGAACAGGTGGTAATGTAAAACTTCTTGAAACAAAAGGCAAAAGGAATAATTGGCCTCTAAATGAGGACTGCAACCTAGAAAAACAGCACACTGGATAGAGATGAAGCCTAAGGCAAGAAATGATACCTGCTGCTCACACAGATGAGAGCACTGAGCCTGAACCAGCAACAACCAGCAACAATCCCATTTTTTTCTTTCTCTTTCTTTCTTTCCTTTTTTTTTTTTTTTTTTAATGTAGGTTCCACACCCAGCATGGAGCCCAAAGAGGGGTTCAAACTCACAACCCTGAGCTCAAGACCTGAGCTGAGATCATGAGTTGGACGTTTAACCGATTGAGCTGCTCAGGCACCCAACAATCCTATTTTTAAATACTGACAATGTGTAAAAATTAAAGGCATGTTTTGAATAATCCAGAAATAATTTTTAAAGCCCATATCTGTGTAAAAATGATAGTTTAGAAAGACTTTCAATAAAGGAACACAGCAAAAATTAAAACAGAATGAGGAGAAAAAAGAAGTAGTACGTCATCTTAGGCCTTTCTTTTCTCTTTTTCGTATCTTTTCTTTCTTCATTCACATATGTATTAAAACTAAATCCCAACCTCAAGGTATTTTTACCTACAGAGTTTTCCCTTGAAGATCTGTTCACAAAGTTCATGCCTCAACAACAAAAAAAGTACTGTGAAAATAACTTTAATATCTAACTGTGGTACTAGCCACAGATAAAAAGGATTAAAATAAATTTTTAAAATTAAAAATAAACAATTTCAAGCCTTATCTATGATGCTTTCTATATTCATAAATAATAATGATAAAAACATTAGCTAAGACACAAAGCACCAAAAAAATAAAGATATAAAGCACCGTATATATCAACTTTTACTGAAAATTGAGTCAATGACTATGGAAAACATTAGCAGATCTCGCCATTGTGAAATATTGCTTCATTTCACATTATTGACAATCATACATAATTTTCAAAACATTTTAAGTTCTATTTCAAAGCTATAATATATAATCTCAAACTTGCTGGACAATTTTTTAAAAATTTAAGATCCATGTACCAACGTGAGATATGAATTTGACAGGAAAGCATTACTAAATTAAGTTCTTTAATAGTATCTTGAAATACACTCTTGAAATTTAACAGTATAGTCTCACTATTCTCAACTTGACAATGTCAAATGTTACGATCCAAAATATAAGATTTTGAAGTTAAAAGTTTCTCAATCATTCTCAGCTCCAAACTCTCCCAATTACAATTCTATGTAAGTATTAATAGTCACAGCTTACTAGTCACAAAAGAAGAGCATATCAAGATTCAGTAAGTCTTCCCCATGTTCACACTGCTTCAATAAACATAACTACCTTCTCCTTCAGATGCTCCGAAGTTCCCAAGGCATTAGATAAAAATCTCTTAACACTGAAAAAATGGCTAAGTGTTAAGATTAACTTAAAAGATTTCTAAGATAAATCAGAAAACTAGTAACAGGATGTTAAACAATTTCACCTACTAAAACCACATGGCCTATAAACCCACTCATTCGTAATGGAAAACCCATTAGTTAATCCTAACAATAAAGTGACATGTTAGAGTACCTAGTTAATGAAATGGAAAGTAGGGATCAATGGCTACCTTAGACAAAATGTGGTAAAAATTAAAATGGTATTTTCCAGTCTAACATTGCAGGAACTCAGGAAATGGTTATGATCTTTACAACTCTGAATCACCCCACAATGAACAGAAGATTTTATATAAATAGATGACAATGTAGTTTCTATTTTTTATCCTTGTAAGTGGGAGGGCATCATTTTGTCATCCTCCAGTCATAAAATATAATTCATAAAATTATATGTCAAGAGACTAATAAATTTTTAAGAGTAACATTTAATGTTTTTAAAAACGTAGGTAGTTTTGTAATAAAAATGTTTTACCGAAGTGTAAGGTCAAAATTAAAAAAAAAAAAAAAAAAAACAGTCAAGGCAAAAGCAGTTGTCAATGATGCATAAAACAATCCCTTAAAAAAAGATACTAACAAATGAAATAAGATAGAAAAAAAAGAGCTTTTTGTAATATATATGTCATTGATATAATAATCAAAACAGAGTTTAGATTTCACAAAAGAAAAACTCAAAGAAACCAGGGATACCCTTTTCTACTCTGTTATACCAGTATTGACTGGCTAAATAGGAAACTAACATTTTAAATCAAGCACAAAATTCCTATAGAGATGCTACGAATTAACACATACTTATTTTCTGATCATTAGCAAACACATGGTAGACTCAAATTTTAACCAAAAAAAACCAAAAAAAACAAAAACAAAAACAAAAAACAGACAATAGTGAATATAATCTACACCCAATTTGGAGAATAGTGACTTTATCTATGCCTGATTTGATTTTCTATTCATCATTATAGATAAGTAGAAAGGATAAGCAGAAAATTAAATCAGCACAAGCCATACCAGAATACATTAAGAACAAATGCATGTAATGTGACTATTTAAGCAGTAAAACTCACTTAAAATAACACTGACAAAATAGTGGATCAATATTTAGATTCAAATTTTACAAAGATAGTCACTTATGACTCCAAACTAGTATTGAAGAAGTGGTATGTGAAAAGCCAAAATTTGAATTACAAAAAGTTGTATAACTGCCTTCTTCCAGGAGGTGGCACAATAGGGGAAAAAAAGGAAAAAAATAAGAATCAATCTCTTTCTCTCTCTCTCTCTCCCTCTCTCTCTCTCTCTCTCTCTCTCTCTCTCTCTCACACACACACACACACACACACACACACACACACAAACAGATGATGAAAACTCTTTTCTGCACTAACTCTTTAGAAACAGTGAAGAACACAAACAGATGCAAGACCCTTACACACATCTTTCTAAAAGCCTATTGTACCTATTTTAGCTATTAAAATCCACCAGTGTCAAAATGCTTACAAAGCACTTATTTGTAGGTGCCCAAAAAGTTCCATGTAAGAAAAGAATCACTTAGCATTGGTCATTAGTTTTACTTCAAATTTTACAGACAGTAAAGCTGTCAATCATAACTAGTTTTTTAGAAAGTGACAAATAAAAATGTTTATATCACTTTTTGGATAGATAACCTATATTTATACTCGAAAGATTATTTAAAGAAATACAAACCTTCATGAACCCAAAAGCAAATTTTATACCATGAAAATTTCTTAAGATAAGTTACCTTTAAAAAGCTAATATGAAAACAGTTATAAAGTTACACATTTGTCCAAAATCTGAGTTATTTAAAAATACGCCTCAAGAAAAAAAAAGCCTTAACAATAACAATTATAGTCACATTCATTTTGCTTAATTCATAAAATTATACTTTAACTTAGGTAGCAACACTGTCTTGGGTCTTACAGGAAGCAGCTGAAGCAATACAAATATTTTAAGCAAATATCTCAGGGTGCTGGGGTGATTAAGTCGGTTAAGCATCTAACTCTTGATTTTGGCTCAGGTCATGATCTCACAGTTCATGAGATTGATACCTCCATCAGGCTCTACGCTGACTTTGATGAGCCTGCTTGGATTCTCTTTCTCTCTCCCTCTCTCTCTGTCCCTCCCCTGCTTGTACTCTCTCTCTCTCAAAATAAATAAATATATATTTTTTAATTTTTAAGAAGAGAAAAGAAAATATCTCAATGATTCTTCCTTGAAGTGATCCCAGGAATTAACTGGTAGTAAACACAGGAAATGAAAGTAAACTTACTTTTAAAACACATATATGGACACACACATTAACTCCCTTCTGAAAATATGCAATAATAACCTCTAAATAGAAACTAGGTATTTTCAGAAGGGAGTGGGGAGAAGAAATGGGTTATACAGGTGATGGGGATTAAGGAGGACACTTGTGATGAGCACTGGGTGATGTATGAAATTGCTGAATCACTATATTGTACCCCTGACACTAACATAATACTGTATGTTAACTAACTGGAATTAAAATAAAAACTTTAAAAAAAATGGACACAAGGAAAAAAAAGAAAACTAGTTATTTTCTTTACTTCTGAATAATTTTTTAAAAAGCATGATGGCTGCATATTGCTACATTTAAAACCTGTAATCCAATTTAAAAAAGTAGATTTGGGGCACCTGGATGGCGCAGTCGGTTAAGCGTCCGACTTCAGCCAGGTCACGATCTCGTGGTCCGTGAGTTCGAGCCCCGCGTCAGGCTCTGGGCTGATGGCTCGGAGCCTGGAGCCTGTTTCTGATTCTGTGTCTCCCTCTCTCTCTGCCCCTCCCCCGTTCATGTTCTGTCTCTCTCTGTCCCAAAAATAAAAATAAAAAACGTTGAAAAAAAAAATTAAAAAAAAAAAAAGTAGATTTAAGTATTAAGTATCTTTACCCTTTGAATACAACACTAATGGAATTAAAATGTTACTTGTAAGAAAAATACAGAAAGCTTACCACTTAAGAATTGCTGTTGATTACACAGGGATGAAAGGAGAAATGTGTGTCTAACTTAAAATGTGATAGGAGTATGAACCAAACTTAGTTTATGAGGTTTCTGACTAATGAATGCATGCTTTGTCAAATTCATCTCTTTTTTGTCTATCTTCTTAACAACATCATATACTTTTCTGACCTTGAACACCTGGCTTCTTGGAGTTTTATTCCCATTGTAGCCCAAATCGATTCCATTACTGGGAGAGGATGGACCAATTCGAAAGACATGACAAAATATCCTCACAATCCTTAAAAGGCTCTTCATTTGAGCATCATAATTACTAGACAAGCTGAAAATAAAAGTTAAAATACGAACAGGTTAGGTGGAATAAAACAAATCACATCTTAAAATACTTAATTTAAAACATTTTCATCACATTAATCATCTGTTTCCTAATATAACTAGCGAAGTTCCTTCCTATTGTGATAGGGAACGGAATGCTTTGTTTAATAGGAAGTTGCTATACATTATTTGGATTGCATATGAATGAATTGTTAATGTTTAAGCAACCAGAATAGAACCAATAATCAAAGCACAAATATGAAGGAAAGCACCAACAGTTGGTTTCTTGAGGCATCAACTTTAAGCAATCTCTAACTTTCACTTCCAAAAGTATATTTATAAATTAAACGGACTCTTAGGAATTCTGAGGACATTTCACAGAGAAATAGAAATGTTGATTATGTGCTCAAGTCAACCTACAACTCCATTGTAGAAGCTGAACTTTCTACTCTATCCATAACCTCATTTCCCCTCCTCACCCCAGAATAGTAACCAATTGTTCACATATAGCAGAACACTTACAAATTGAATAATCTTAAAGTTAATATCAGCATCAAGGAAGTTCTCTAATGGTAGTCTTAGTAGTCTTATGACTCTACATAAATATAGGATATACACACCACTGTGAAGAAAAAAAGAACTCAAATCCAATTAACACAACAATACTGAATATAATATAAACCTTCTTTGACAAATCAAAAACCCCTTCATTATTTTATAGTGCCTGGGAATTGTTCGTCGTTACAAATATCAATCAACTATTCTTCCATAGAGAAATTGTAGGAGTTAGGCTAAATCTGTATTGAAACCAGTGACAGATCTTTAAAAAAAAAAATGTTTGTTGTTTTTGTTCAGGGGGTTAATTTGGAATCTCTAACATCAGTTATCTTGTATTTTAACGGTAGCACAAAGCAGAGTAAAGAGTTACATAAACTTTTGGGCAGAATGGTTATGATTGTATATATTAATTATCATAGCTTACCCTAAATTCTCCCAAGTGTATTTTACCCAGCTCATAGAGATGAAAAGTCAAGGAGATGAAAAGTACAGCATAGGGAATATACTCAATAATACTGTAATAACACTGTATGGTGACATATAGTAACTATACATATCATGTTGAGCCCTGAGTAACATGGAATTGTTGAATGACTATGTTATACACCTGAAATTTACACAACATTGTATGTCAACTATACGTCAATAATAATAATTAAAAGGATTAGTAGGGGGAGTGGGTGGCTCAGCTGATTAAGCGTCCGACTCTTGGTTTCGGCTCAGGTCAAGACCTCACGGTTCTTGGGTTCAAGCCCCGTGTTGGGCTCTGTGCTGGCAGTGCAGAGCCTGCTTTGGATTCTGTCTCTCCGTCTCCTTCTGCCCCTCCCTCACTCACTCTCTCTCTCAAAATAAATAAACAAACTTAAAAATAAAATAAAATAAATAAAATGCATAAGTAATGTGGAAATAGCAAATGCCTACTTCTAAGAATTCCAGTGTGTAAGTGCCAACTAGAGCGTATTTTCTCTGCTGGTGACATGTGAACCCAAAATTTCCTGACATTTTCACTTCAATATTCATGTTGTTTCTCATTCTAAGAATTATTAAATTGTTAAAAATATTCAATAAAAATTAGCTATCAGTTACAACTGTTAGTAAAATATGACAGTTACTGCTATCCATACTGTATTGAACTGGGATACCTACATCATATTAACAAAATTTTTTGTTTTAGTAACTTTGTATTGATTTTTATGTATTTGTCTTTATGAAGTGTTTCTAATTTTATATCATAAGATTGTTGAGACTAACAAAACAGAAATGTAGTTTGACTGAAACTACTTCCTTCTTTTATTGTGTTGTGACTATTGGAAAAGTTAACTATGATGACTCTCAAATTTTTCTATGAGAAAGAGGTGAATTTGACTTTCCTCTGCAAAATTACCATACATTTAAATATTTAAATAACTGACCTAGGAAACATTTCATGACTTAAGAAGTATTTTCTGAACAATGGAATCTGAATACGACTCTCAATTATAAACACTATCTAATAATTTTATATTACTATAACCAGTTTAAAATTCTTCCAAGCTGAATCACTGATTTAAAAAATGTTATTTTTCACTTTACAACAAGTGAAATATCTTTAGTATTATACAAAAATATCACAAAATCTAAACTTCATATCTTTCTCCACTTGATCATAAAATGATAATTTCTTCCCAAGCCATAAGGTCTCAATATAAAAGTTTTAACATTAGTTTCCTAAATCAAGGCCCTATCAATGAACTTACCTTTGGTTTATATGTGAAAGTATACTTTCATTCAATGTCTTACTAAGCAAACAGCTGTGATTTCTCTGTTCATTTGCACATTGATAACTATCTTTATCTTTAATCATAGGTATACAGAAAGTAAGATAATTCACTTATTTAGTCAAACACATTATGTGCAAAAGGGACTGCAAATAAATATTTATTATCTAGGGGCACCCGGGTGGCTCAGTTGGTTGAGTGTCCAACTTTGGCTCAGGTCATGACCTTGCGGTTTGTGAGTTCGAGCCCTGTGTCGGGCTCTGTGCTGACACTCTTGAGTCTGGAGCCTGCTTCAGATTCTGTGTCTCCCTGTCTGTCTGTCTCTCTCTCTCTCTCTCAAAAATAAATTTTAAAAAACATTAAAAAAAAATTTTAAGTACATATTTATTATCTTTAGTAAATATTCCCAGAATTGGTTAGACAAAAGGCTATCCATTTTTTCAAAAGTAAGCTAATTAACTTCTCAATTGTCACTAAATATATATTTGAATCAGTTTTCTTAATTAAAATTTCTATTAAACTGGCCAAAATTATATCCCATTGTGGGTTAAGAAGCATAAAATGATTTATAAATTAATGAACAAAAGGAAGACAATTTGCAAAAGTACCATGAAACATAAACCCTCAGGAGGGAGTAATTTGTATTCGAGACCCTCTTATTCTACACCTTGGCAGCTGTGAGGCAATAGAAAACATATATATTGGTCTCTACCCCTGGTTCCTGGTACAAAGTTCCTAAAACCCTCATAATTTCCTGATAAGAGCACTAGGAACATCTTTTGTTCTAATATCTGGTCTTTGACTGCTGTTCCTGATACAGAGTTCCTAAATCTCTTGTCATTTCCTGGGTGACAGCAGTTGTCTTTTGTTCTACTGAAGTGAATCTTAGTGGGCTCCTGGATGGAGGCTGGTCACCAGAAAGACTAAGCCACGATTAGAAGCTTAGAATTTCCAGCCCCACCCCACGTTATCCAGAGAGGGGAGAAGGACTGGAAATGGAGTTAATGATCAACATGCCTACAGGGTAAAGCCTCCACAAAAAGCCCAAAACTATGGGGTTCAGGGAACTTCCAGATTAGTGAACACGTCCACATACTGGGAGGGTGACACCCTCAACTCCATGGGGACAGAAGTTCCTGTGCTCTAGATCCTCCAATACCTTTTTCTTTGTATCTCTTCATCTGGCTGATCATCTGCATCCTTTATTGTGTCTTTTAATAGACTGGTAAATCTAAATAAGTGTTTCCCCGAATACTGTGAGCTGTTCTAAAAAATAACCAAACCCAAGGGGAAGGAGGTCATGAGAACTTCTAATTTGTAGTGAAGTCAGACAGAAGTTATGGCTAACCTGGGGATTTACTACTTGGAATTGGCATCTGAAAGTGGGAGCAGTCTCATAAGAAAGAGTCCTTAACCTATGAGACTTGATGTGTCTCTATCTAGATGGATAGTTTTCAAAGCTGAGAAAAGCTGTACAACAGCTGGTGTTTAAAGAATTGCCTGGTGTGGGGAATGAAGAACCCACACAACTGGCGAGGGTGGTAACAGTGTCAGGTAAAGGTAGTAAAGGAGAAACACGGGACTTTCCAAAACAGTAAACAACACAATAAATTCTAATATAATTCTAATAACCAATACTCACTACCAATCTCAAGAAAAAGATACTTAGGGGTACCAGGTGGCTCAGTAGGCTGAACGTCAGATTTCGGCTCAGGTCATGATCTTGCCGCTGTTAGCGCAGAGCCTGCTTCAGATCCTCTGTCCCCCTTTCTTCCCCTCCCCACTCTCTCTCAAAAATGAATAAACATTTAGAAAAATAAAAAGATACTTAGAGCCCCAAAATGGCCATAATTAACAGATTTCATAGAGCATTTGAAAAGTAGCACTGTAGGTGGTGAGGCAGTGCAGTTTACTAAAACAGTTTTAAAACTCATTCTGGCCATGGCCCCTTTTTCCTACCGTACTTCTGTTCCACTCATCTCCCTGTTACTTTTTTTTTAATTTTTTTTTTTTTAATGTTTATTCATTTTTGAGAGACAGAGAGAGACAGAGCATGAGCGGGGAAGGGGCAGAGGGAGGGAGACACAGAATCTGAAGCAGGCTCCAGGCTCTGAGCTGTGAGCACAGAGCTCAACGCAGGGCTTGAACTTACGAACTGTGGCATCATGACCTGAGCCGAAGTCCGACGCTCAACCGACTGAGACACCCAGGTGCCCCTCTCCCTGTTACTTTTAAGAGCTAGATTGGAACCCAGAATCTGCTCTCTATTAATGAGAATAGGAATCCTCACTCTTCTATGTATTAGCTTGGTCAATTGCTAACTTCAGTTTTCTTCCATGTAAAATGGAAATTACTACCTAAATAAAATTATTGTGAGGTTTAAATAAAATAATGTATTTCAATGCTCCTTAGCTTAGTGTCTGGTTGTAAGTATTAAAGGTGAACTTAAAATAAAATCATAAACATTTAAAAACATAGGCCTTCTCATTACTGTGGAAAAGCAAAAAATAGGACAAAAGATTTAGGTAGAAAAAAACAGGACATTTTTCTAATATAGGAAAACAGGGTGTTTAAAATAATCATCATTATCTCTGGCATTTTCCATTTATATAATCATCATCACCATCTCAACTATGGGCCAAACATTATGCTTGGCACTTTACAGTATTTTATCATTACATTTTTACAACAATTCATTAAGAAGATATTTACTATCATTTTCCAATAAGGAAACAAAATCCTGACTAGGCTGTAAATTAAATACAGGGAGAGATCTTGTCTGTTTTATTCACAATCATCTACCAGATGGCCTGGGGGGATGGTAGGCACTCAAAAATATGTATTAGACGGATGGGTAGATGAAAAAGGGAAACTCAAAACAGTCACTTGCTGAGATCACACAGTAAATAGTGATATCTGGATTTAAACCTGAGTCTGGCAGACTTCTGAGCCATGCCTTTAGTATGTCTGAATCACAGAAAGCCCTCATCAAATAAATGGATTAATGGAAACGACTAAATAAAATGAGAACATTATATAAAGGTGAAATTCAATGAATCCCATAAAAAGAATTTTAAGTAGTCTCAAAGTTAGAAACTGAATTATAAAAAATTAGCAAATAGTATAGTGAGTAGAACTGAAGAAAGACTTAATGGCTAAAAGAAAACAAGAGGGTAACCTTGGTACCATGAAGTTTAAGGGGCCTAGCAAAGATCCTTCTACATAAATGTTATAGAGTGTGATTCTGGTCTGAGTATATGAAAACCCCAAAGGACGACAGAAACAAGGGGCTAACATAATGGACTTGACAATGTAGCTGATATATAGAAATATCATGGAGTTGGGAGGAAGAAACTCCAGTTGCGATCACAGAGATAAGACCATGACCTGTTCTAAGAGTTGGGTGTATTAAGAGAAGTGAAATGAAAACTACCCAGGGAAAAGCATCCATATTAGAAGTAGGCCAAATTTATAAGCTAAGAAAGAATACATTAACCGTTTCTAAGGGGCTGTTTGTTCCTATTTGGGGCAGCTAACCATATACAATAATGTAAAGTTGCAGGAAAAGGCATATATAGAAATGCAAGTAATATAAAGGTATTACCTCCAAGAACATAAAAATCAGCCATTAAAACCATAGCGTCTTTTGGAAAGAATAAAGAACTGAACAGAGGGGGACAGTTTAGGGCAAACACTTTGTAAGGAATCATGAAGGTATGCTGAGACCCTGAACAGTAGCCTGTACCCAGAGTTCTATAAATTAGAGATCACGATTTGATTCCCAAACTATTTTCGTGGGGGAGGAACAACAACAAAAGACTCCTAAATTTCCTTGATTCTTCTTCATGTATATTTTACTTAGATGACTAACCTATCATTTTATAAAATTTTAGAAACCTATCCAAATCCAAGGTAAGTCCCTATTTTTCTTCACTCTAGAGAGACTAAAATTTCCCAGTAATAGTTGATTGCTCTGGTCCGTTAAAACAAAACAATAATAAGTCAGCAAAATTTTAGAACATCTTACCACTGACAAAAACATCCAACAAAATAAACTATTCCCAGAAAAGCCTGAAAGGAGACAAAGCTGACAGATTCTGCTGCCTATTGATTTGCTTATATTTTGAAACACTTACCTAAGCAGTTTATGGCCATTTGTTGTGGCAACTTCAGCAAGGCTTGTTAGAATCTTCAGGTACTGGCTTTCACTTTGCTGAGACAAATGTTCCAGAACTTGTCGTAACTAAATTTTTTACAAATAAAAAAATGTGATTACACAATAATCCATTAAACTTTATCAAGAAAGTAAGTACCTATTAGTTTAAAAAGTATCCCAAAGCCATTTAGTTTAAATCAACTCCTTTACAGTTATTTTGCCTTACAAAACTAATACAAAGATGACAAAAAATCTTTTCAAAATTACCCAGTAAAAAAGCAATAGAAAATATAAACAGAAATCACCAAGTTCATTTACAGAAACTTAATTCCAAACTTCTAAAATATAAGAGAAATTCAAACTCTGCAATTTTTCAACGAGTAAAACTATTACAAATAAACTCAATAAACTAGTGATTACTAATGATACTATGATATTCCTCCTTAGATTACTTTCCCCTACCTCTGGGGAAAATTCTAATTATTTTAAGCAAAAACCAAAGACCCAGAGGACAGAAGATTCACAGGGCTAAATATCAGCACAAAGTTTATTAGTGTATAATTCATACTTTCCTATAATGCAGACAATTTGAATTATTAAAATACTTGTAATAATAAAACTACCAAGCACATTCTAAAATGCCATATATGATAAGCATGAATAAGGCTTATTCTTTTACAAGCTATTAGCACAATTACATCACCATGTTTTCTCGGAGATCTTCATTCTGTGTCATTTGAATAATTGTCTGGAAAAGCCTAGGGTGATACTGAATTAATACTTCACAAGTCTCTCCATAGCCACCCTAAAAAGAAAAAAAAAAAAAAATAGATTTAAACTTATCTAGATTTTTAAAAAGTTCCTAAAGGAAAACTGGTTTCCTCTACATACCAGTCTGACACTGTATGTTTAGGTTTCCACACCAAGAATTTCCCAACTGTCTGTGGACACCAACTGAACGTCATACAACTTAATTCAATCCAAACACAAACTAGCCAGAGTGAGCACGGGCTCCATGGGTTCGGAGCTCAGTCTCATAAGAGCGCCCCCTCCTTTAGAAGTCATTCACAAGTTCAGGCCACCTATACTTCTGACTAAACCAGCTAGAAGTCAGGATTTCTCACAAACACCTCCTCAGGTTTGATAATCTGCTATTTGCTGTTTGATAACAGCTCACAGAATTCAGGGAGACACCTTATTCAATATTACCCGTTTATTATAAAGGATACAACCCAGCAACAGCCAAATGGAAGAGATGCATAGGGTAAGGTATGTGGGAAGTGGCACAGAGGTTCCACGCGCTCTCCGGGCATGCCACCATCCCACAACTTTGATGTGTTTGCCAACCTGGATACTCCCTGAGAACCCCACTGTTTATACGGTTTTTATGGAAGTTCCATTACATAGGCAGGATATTGGTCATTGATGACTGAACTCAATCTCCACTCCCTCTTACCTCACAGGGAATGGGATAGGACACTGCCCTATAGTCACATGGTTGGTTCCCCTGGCAACCAGCCCCCATGCTGAAGCTTTCAGAGGCTTTTAGCCACCAGCCATCTCATTCACGTACAAAAAGACATTCTTATCACCCTGGAGATTCTAGGAGCCTTAGAAGCTCTTGTGTCAGGAACTGAGATGAAGGCCAATATATATTTCTTATAATGCCATAGTTCCTATTTAAGGATCATATTCTTTTTTTTAAAAAAAAAGCTAAAATAAAATAGAATAAAATCAGAACAAAACAGAATAAAAATCTTTCTCATTTCAGGAAAGTGGTTTTACCAACCTCAATTTCTATTATAAAATAAAAGGCTAAGAATATACACTAACAGCATACCTGTACACATAAATCCAGAGGCGTTACTCCATTTTTATCTGACAGATATTTGGCTCCTCGTAACAGGAGAATCTGTGCTGTGTCTCTCTGACCATGACTGTATAGAAAAAGCCATGTTAAAAAAGTAATCTTTTTAATTTAGTCTTTTTCTATGAATTATAAACAGTTAATATGAATCAACAGAGGATTAACAAGGTTTTGGGGGGTTAGAATTTTTTTAACTTTATTTATTTTGAGAGAGACAAAGACAGCGCAAGTGGGGGAGAGGGAGAGAATGGGTGGGGAGAGAGAGAATCCCAAGTAGTCTCCATGCTGTCAGCACAGAACCCAATGCAGGGCTCAAACCCACGAAGCCTGAGCAGAAACCAAGAGTTGCTTAACCGACTGAGCCACCCAGGAGCTCTGAAGACTAATAATTTTTTTTAAACTATTTATTTTTAAATTTACATCCAAGTTAGTTAGCATATAGTGCAACAATGATTTCAGAAGTAGATGCCTTAATGCCCTTCACCCACTTAGCCCATTCTCCCTCCCACAATCCCTCCAGCAACCCTGTTTGTTCTCTATATTTAAGAGTCTCTTATGTTTTGTCCCCCTGCCTGTTTTTGTATTATTTTTGCTTCCCTTCCCTTATGTTCATCTGTTTTGTATCTTAAAGTACTCATATGAGTGAAATCATATGATACTTGTCTTTCTCTGACTAATTTTGCTTAGCATAATACCCTCTAGTTCCATCCACATAGTTGCAAATGGCAAGATTTCATTCTTTTTGATTGCCGAGTAATACTCCATTGTGTGTGTGTGTATATGTGTGTATACCACATCTTCTTTATCCATTCATCCACTGACGAACATATGGGCTCTTTCCATAGTTTGGCTATACACTGAAAACTATAGAAAGCTTATGAAAGAAATTGAAGAAGATAAAAAAAAAAACCAGAAAAATACTCCATGCTCCTAGATAGGAAGAACAAATATTGTTAAAATGTCAATACTACCCAAAGCAATCTCCATATTCAATGCAATACCTATCAAAATAACACCAGCATTCTTCACAGAGCTAGAACAATCCTCAAGTTTGTATGGAACCAGAAAAGACCCCGAATAGCCAAAGCAATCTTGAAAAAGAAAACCAAAGCTGGAGGCATCACAATCCAGACTTCAAGCTACACTACAAGACTGTAATCATCAAGAAAGTATGGTACTGGCATAAAAACAGACACTCAGATCAATGGAACAGAACAGAGAACCCAGAAGTGGACCTACAAACATATGGCCAACTAATCTTTGACAAAGCAGGAAAGAATACCCAATGGAATAAAGACAGTCTCTTCAGCAAATGGTGCTAGGAAAACTGGACAGCGACATGCAGAAAAATGAACCTGCACCACTTTCTTACACCATACACAAAAATAAACTCAACATGGATGAAAGACCTAAATGTAAGACAGGAAGCCATCAAAATCCTCCAGGAGAAAGCAGGCAAAACCTCTTCGACCTTGGCCGCAGCAACTTCTTACTCAATACATCTCTGGAGGCAAGGGAAACAAAAGCAAAAATGATCTATTGGGACCACATCAAAATAAAAAGCTTCTTCTGCACAGTGAAGGAAACAATCAGCAAAACTAAAACGCAACTGACAGAACGGGAGAAGATATTTGCAAACACATATCTGATAAAGAGTTAACATCCAAAATCTATCAAGAACTTATGAAACTCAACACCCAAAAAGCAAATAATCCAGTGAAGAAATGGGCAAAAGACATGAATAGACACTTCTCCAAAGAAGACATCCAGATGCCAACTGACTCATGAAAAGATGTTCAGCAACACTCATCATCAGGGAAATACAAATCAAAACCACAATGAGGTACCACCTCACACCTGCCAGAATGGCTAACAACAACTCAGGCAACAACAGATGTTGGTGAGGATGAGGAGAAAGAGGATCTCTTTTGCACTGCTGGTAGGAATGCAAACTGGTGCAGCCACACTGGAAAACAGTATGGAGCCTGCTTCGAATTCCGTGTGTGTGTGTGTGTGTGTGTGTGTGTGTGTGTGTGTGTCTCTCTCTCTCTCTCTCTCTCTCTCTCTCTCTTTCTCTCTCTCTGCCCCACCCCTGCTCACACTCTTTCCCTCTCTCTCTCAAAAATAATAAATAAACAAAAAAAATTTTTTTAATGGAGAGGATGATCTGAATTACATCCTCAACAACCTGGAAAACTTCTCCCAATGTTAAAACATACTTTTACTATATAGGTAAGAAACTGACCTATTAAATCTTAGAATTGAACTTAGGACACATTATCTACAATAAATCATAATATTCTGGGATAAACAGCTGCTACTCAGGCTTATGTTGCTTTGTTTTCTTCCAAACAATTCCCTTTGCAACTCTAACCTTCTTCCTACCACACCCTCTAAGTTTCTAGACTTCTTACCTCCAAAAAACCTTCAATATTGAAAACAAGTACATTCTATAGCACTTTAATACTTTGTAAAAAATAAAATAAAATGGAAAGAAGTAAGGCAAAAATACAGATATCAACATAAGAGAATGGGGGAGGGGTGTGGTGGTGGTAGGGATTAATTAGCCAAAAATACTATCTAGCGCTCAACCTTCATTTATCAACCCACTCAGTTTGGCTTTTGTTGACAGCTATTCAATTTGACCTAAAATGAACAGTGCTCTTATCCACATGCTCATTCTCTCTAATTGTTCTCTTTTCTAGTAGGAGTAAAATCAGTAACCACAACTCTTTCAGCTAGGAGGAAGCTACTTTGGGGACAGCAACCACTAGACTCTAAGTCTCATTATTCAAAGAGCTAATCTGATCCCAGATACTAGGCAATAAAAAAATAAATTTACAATCCAGGGACACTAAAGTTTAAAGCTAATTTTAAGAAATTCCCAAGGAACTCATATAGTTTGGAAGAGTATCTGATCAAAGATTTTTATTTTGTAGATGGTAAGAACTATTAACTCAACCATAGGTGAAACTAGAACTTAGATCCCTGGTGTCTATACCAGTACTCTTTCTACAGTACCAAGTCTACATGACATACTTATAAAGGTATGTCATTTCCCAAAGAGAAAGGACACACAGCCTCAGAAAGTTTAAAAAAAAAAAAAAAAAAAAAGCCTACTCACTCTTTTTCACAGAATGACACTGCATTATTTGTAACCAAATGGAATTAAACAACTAAAAATATTTAAATTTTAAATCTTAAAAATTTAATAGATTCCTAATATGAATCTAATAGTAGACATTATAGGTATACCACTCTCTTGATACTCTATTGTAATACTGATTATCTTGCTTAATGCAAGTATCAAGAGGCCAAAACTGACCTAAGAGCAGTATCTAATTTATACCAGAAAACCAAGAAACCAAGTAAATCTGCAATCTCTCCAAAGGCAAAAGTAGTTATACTATTGTACATCAAGAAAAGTCTTCATCAAGCATCATTTGTCATTGAGCTGGGAGTGCTGGTCAACACAGAAATACTATAGCTAATATCAAATACTTTACAATTATTACTGTTGTATTCTTTATAATACCTAAAAAGGAAAGCTAAGTGAAAAGAAACTAACTTGAGCTTAACTTATTTAGGGAAGACAGTGATATCTTTGCTAAAACCCTTGTTTCTGAGAAACTCAGATGTGCAAAGCTGATCTGTTCAACTTTAATGACATTTCTTCTACAGATATTTAATACCCACATATCCAATCTTTCCAATTAAACTGTAAACTTGACAACATATTTGTTCCATAACACAGAGCATGATAGTTGGCTTATAACATGCACTCAATACATTTGTTGAATTATATTATAGTTTTTAACTTCAAGTACCATTCATTTGACAAATAAGCATTAAATAAGGTAGTTTATTATAGAAAATAACATAAAAAAGACCGGAATCATAACTGATTTAGGATCTACTAGGTGACAAGCATGATGCTCAGTTCTTTGTACAAAGTCTGACTTAATCTTGACACTGTTATAAAATAAGTATTCGTTCTATTTTTCAGTTGAGAAAACCATTAAGTTGCTCAAGATCAACAATTACATAACAGAGGAGAATCTGAATCAAGATCAGTTTGATTCCAAATCCTTCATCTATATCATACTATTCCACCAAGATGAATAAACATAGAGTTTTACCTCAAAGAGTAAACAATTCAATACTCAAGAGAATAATGTATAAGGTGCAAGGGGATTTATGTTATGAAAAAAATATGATGGAGATCACACACTATGAACAGAAGAGATCACCATCTACAAATGGAACACGGTTGAATATACATGGTTTTTAAAAAGTCTCCAAGGGGCACCTGGGTGGCTCAGTCGGTTAAGCGTCCGGCTTCAACTCAGGTCATGATCTCACGGTCCGTGAGTTCGAGCCCCGCGTCGGGCTCTGGGCTGATGGCTCAGAGCCTGGAGCCTGCTTCCGATTCTGTGTCTCCCTCTCTCTCTGCCCCTCCCCCGTTCATGCTCTGTCTCTCTCTGTCTCGAAAATAAATAAACGTTAAAAAAATAAAAAATAAAAAAAGTCTCCAAATGATCAGTTATTTACCATATATAGCAAAATGGATAATTAGCATGAAGGAAAAAAGTACCATTACGACATTTTTACAAAACTGGAGTTATTTCTAAAACCACATTAAAATCTCACCCACGATCAAGTGATGTTTCATTTCAAAAATAAATTAAAAGAAAAAAACATGAGCTAAGTAATATACAAAATCTGCATAACCCAATTAGGATATCAACTGCCTCACCTGTTATATTATAAGACATTAAGATTAACCTATAACAGACTGCTCAGAGTATTGCATAAAAGATTTTTCAGTTCAAATAACTGCAAAACTTGGCCCAATGAATAATTTTTCTTTGCCATTCTACTACTTTTTTTTTTAATGTTTGTTTTTGAGGGGCAGAGAGAGACAGAGCACAAGTGGGGAAGGGGCAGAGAGAGAGAGAGAGAGAGAGAGAGAGAGAGTGAGAGAGTCAGACAGACAGAATCCAAAGCAGGCTCCAGGCTCTGAGCTGTCAGCACAGAGCCAGATGCAGCGCTGGATGGAACTCACGAATTGCAAGGGCAAGACCTGAGCCCAAGTTGGACGCTTAACTGACTGAGCCACCCAGGCGCCCCTCAACCACTTTTTTAATATTGATTGAGATCATTCTCCCTTCAAGGAAATGCCAATGCATTTTCTGGAAACCAGGAAGTTGGCAAAGATTTAATAAGAATGGTATAGTACTTCTAAAGCACTTTGAACTGATTTTTTAAGCACTTTGAGTCTCCGAATTTAGGCTCTTTTCAAGCAATATGATCAGAAAACTTGGCTAAAGTGCATCTAGTACATATACTGCAGTATTTTTTGGAACTGCTAATAAAACAAAGAGACTACATTTTCCAATGGTCCTTTTCTTTTCTAAAAATTTACAATTTTGAGTCTTTGGGCTGTTTTATATGGCTTTGACTGTGAAATTCCACTAACTGAAAGGAGATGCTTGGCAGTAGCTACAAATCTATGTTCAGAATCATACCTAAGTGCAAAATCTTCTGCTGGGTGCTTTACATAAGCCATCTCATTTAATTCTCATTACAGTCCCACAAGCCAGATAGCAGCATTTCTATTTCACAAAGAAACAGAAGTTTCAGAGGTCAAGAAATTTCATGAAAGTTGCATAGCTTTGGGGCTGAGATCTGCAACCTGCCTCCCAAGGCTCTTTCTACTATATATCTCAATATCTTTCGAATTTAATTCAAAACAAAAAAAAATTTTTTTCAGTAGTTGATTCTTAAATAAGACATATGATGATATATCTAGTAATACCTCTCAACCAATAAAAACTTAATTTAAGTTTAGCTTTTTAAAGATCTACAATTTGTCTATAGGGCCAACTTGTTCTATTCCCCCACATTCCTTTCCCTTTTCATTTAATCAGAGACAATACACAGGGAATAATACGTTGAATGTATACCTATATCTAGATATCACAAATAGAATTAAAAGTCTGCCTGCAAATGAACCATGTTCCATATCTATCATCCTGCTACAACGATAAATTTATTTTCTAGTTTCAATTTCAATCAGACTTGGTTAACTATCTCTGTTCAAAGAGATCCAGTATTTGCTAAATTAAAAGTTAATGATGGGCATATAATACTAACAGAAAGTACTTCTAAAATATTCTTTTACCATACTTTTAAGTTCAGACTAACTATAAGAATATCCAAGCTCTATACAACCCTAATATACCTATATTTAACTACTATACAGGGCATTATTTTATATAAGATATTTTTCAAACATGTAATTACAGCAAATCATTCATTCAAAAAACACTTACTAAGCATCTAAATGCAAAACACTGTACTACACATTGAATATAAAGCAGTGAATAAAATAAAGTTCTCACTTTCATTGAGCTTCCAGTCCAGTAGGAGAGACATGCCATAAACAAAGTAAATAAATAATTACAAAATACAAAGTGGTATAAAAGAAAGGATTGTGATGCTGTGAAAGAAAATTTGGGGAGAGGCCTACTTAGTTAGACTGGTCAGGAATTGCCTTCCTAAAATGTAACAGTTAAGCTGTGACATAAAGAGTCAGCCACATAAGAAGACTAGAGAAGAGCATCTGAGGTAAAACAAACAGCATGCAGAAAAGCTTGCTAGAAAGAGTCCCTTGCATTTGGTAAACTCAAAGAGAACCAATGTGGCAAAAGCACATTGGTCAGACCATGCAGGTCTCATAGGCAAGGCAGAGTATGCAACAGACAGAGGCACTGAAAAAGTTTTAATACAGGGTTTAAACACAGAATGACAAAAGTCGATTCATTTTCTTAAAAGATCATTTTGGCTGCTGAGAAACGGACAGGTGGGAGGGAAACAATAGAGAAAGGGAGACCAGTTAAGAGATGGCTACAGGGCTCTAGATGAGAGGTAACAACATTAACTAAGGTCACTTCTGTGAGCTGGAAAGAAGTTAAGTGATTCAGAATATACTCTGAAGGTGAAATTTACAGAACTTACTAATAAATTCCAAGTTGAGGGTGAGAGAGAGACAGACAGAAATACAAAATCATCATCTAGTTTCTGGTTTAAACAACTAGAAGGATAACGGTTCCAATAACTGAGATGAGAAAAGGTGGATGAAAGGTTTGAAAAGGAAAATCTAAGGCTCTAGTTTGGACATTCTGACAGCTGAGATTCTACAAGACTTGCAAGCGATGATGTAAATCAGGCAGGTAGCCATTCAAATCTGAAGCTTCAAAGAAAGAACTGATCTAGAGATAACTCCTGAAGATAGGATATGATTTCAGGAAACCAAACAATGACATTATTCATAAATTCAGGACACTACAGAAGGAATTGGCTTCCTAGCCAAGCAACCAAATCATAAGTAAATTGTAAGAAAATGGCTGGATTCAGACAAGATATAAAAGTCTAGAGATCCAAAAGTCCTTGTATTCTAATTCAAGGTTGTTCAATGATGATTTGAACCAGTGTAATCACAGTAACATTAGAGACCCCAAAGACAAGCTAAACAAGAACAAAAGCAGGTCTTTTAGTCTAAAATAAACCTCCAATGAAATGATATACAACAGAAAGAAGGATAACAAAAGAGGAACCTTCTGGAGACCTTTATATCTGAATTTAAGAGCCTAAATAAGTAACACAATTCATATAATCCAAACCAAAGACAAGAAATACTAGCATACTGTAAACTGCTTCTAATTGTAAACTACATTTACGTAACATTATGTATATATGTGGGGGGGGGGGGTTATGGAGTGGAATATATGTATAACTTTTATATTGTTAGCTCCTTAAGGACTGAGGTTTATTACTGTATCACTAATGCCTATAATATATGGCACACAGTGAGTGGCTAAGTCAATGTTTTCTCATTACATGAATGAACGAACAATCAAAATGTATGCTCCAAGAAAATGAACCAAGACAGAAGTGCAAAAATAACTTAATGCATAACTTAATACCTAACAAGACAAATTCAAAGATTTTTTTAAAAGTTACAAATCCAAGGGGCATCTGGGTGGCTCAGTCAGTTAAGCATCCAACTTCGGCTCAGGTCATGATCTCACAGTCCGTGAGTTCAAACCCCACATCGGGCTCTGTGCTGACAGCTCAGAGCCTGGAGCCTGCTTCAGATTCTGTGTCTCCTTCTCTCTCTGCCCTTTCCCTGCTCACATTCTGCCTCTGTCTTTCTCTCTCAAAAATAAAGAAACACTAAAAACATTTAAAAAAATATACAAATCCAAAGAAAACAAAGACACGGCTCTGGTCCAAGACATACTTTAATAGCTTATGCCTAGTACTTAATAAGGCAAACTTTGGAAATCACTGGATTTTAAACATGTCTTTTTTCATTACCTACTAAGTAATTAGTTTAAAATTTAAATAATCAAGTGAATCAAAAGCTCCCACCTATAACATATAAAAACACTGGCAATACAATAGAAAAACTTTTCCTTACACAGTTAAGGGAGTGCAGTATTTGTGGGAAAACAAGAGAGGTTTAGAAAGTGTAAAGAAATGCCTGTGCTTGGAAACATAACAGATACACAACATTCTTTAATGCATCTGAAAATATAAAATATCATACCTGCAGGCGAAGTACAATGGAGTGGCTCCAGATACATTTGGCCTGTTAATATCAGCACCACTGTCTAGCAAGCACTGCACTGTCTGAGGGGGAAAAGAACAATTAAAAGTAAATACAGAGAAAGACACAATTATCACAGTTTAAATAGATATAAGGAATTCTCTTGCCCCAACGTGAAATTTTAAAGCAGAACAAGTAGGAACATGACAATTACGATGGCTGAACAGCTTCTACTTTTTGGTTAGCTCTCCTAAGACTCTCAGGCACTAAACAATATATGTGGAATTATAATGTAACATAACTTGTGTTAACCTGGGAAGGCTCTAGAAAATCACTGACACATGGAGTTATCAAGGACTTGAAAAATGGCTACAACAACTGAGAAACTGAAATTTTATTTTACTATAATTAACAAGTTTAAATAGCCACATATGGCTAGCAAATTGGACAGCACTGCTCTAGATATTTGAAATCAAACACCAGAATTTCTTGGGGTGCCTGGGTGGCTCAGCCGATTAAGCATCTGACTCTTGGTTTCGGTTCAGGTCATGATCTCACAGTTTTGTGAGTTCAAACCCACATCAGGCTCCGTGCTGGCAGTGCACAGCCTGCTTGAGATTCTCTGTCTCCCTTGCTCTCTGCCCCTCCCTCGCTCACTCTGTCTCTCTCTAAACTAAATAAATAAACTTAAAAAAAAAAAAAAACTACAGAATTTCTTGCCTCTAAAAGCCAAAAATAAGTACCAGAGCTATACCTTTCTTAAAATCAAGCATAGTTATTAAACATAAATATTAAAGTACAAAATGTTAAAAAACTACAAAGTCCTTTTGCTATTAACAGTAACCAATACTGACTCAGTTTCTTTGATAGTCTCATTCATCCATACTCTGTCTCCTAAGCTCTACTTCTGCAATCATCTTAGTCAAACTAAGAAAATCAAGTTAATATAAAATCTTAAAAATACATATCAGTAATTAGAGAGAGAACGAGGCTCGCCTGAAACCCTTAAAAAAAAAAAAAAGAATTTCTTCTGGTTTATTCCTTTAATCCTCATTTGAGTTTCTCCTGCAAAAAGGAAGAAAACATGTAAAAATCCAAAAGTTTTTGGAATTACACTGTTTAGTATTACTTTTGGATTGAACACACATGTTCATTTTTGCTGCTCTAAAACCTAGCACAAGGTCAGCAAAATAATAAGACTATAAACCCACAAGGAAGAACGGGAAAGAACACAACAGCATACTAGGTAAGTCAGTAAGTTCTGGGAAAATGGCAAGCAAGTGGAGGAAAAGTAGCTGACTTAGCAGATCAAAGACAGCTGAAGTCAAAGTGCCTACAAATGTGGATTTCAACAAACCACCAAATTCTCACTACAGAACACAGAAAATACAGGAATTGGAAGTACCAAGTACCTTGGATGATGGGGATAGTTACAAAAAGTTCAAAATAGGAAGAGCAGTTGAAAGCCTTAAAAGAAAATAATTGGTGGGGTGCCTGGGTGGCTCAGTGGGTTAGGCATCCAACTCGGTTTTGGCTCAGGTTGTGATTTCATAGGTTGTGAGTTGAAGCCCCACAATGGGCTCCAAGCTGACAGCACACAGCCTGCTTGGGATTCTCTTTCTCTCTCTCTCTCTCTCTCTCTCTCTCTCTCTCCCTCTCTCCCTCTCTGCCCCTCCTCCATTCATGTTCTTTCTCTTTCTCTCTCAAAATAAATAAACTTTAAAAAATAGTAATAATAAAAAACAGTTGAACTTTTACCCCAGGACCTTTCCTCCCCATGCCGTAGAGTTAGACACTATCCCTCCCTATACTATCTCAAAGTAGGAAGGTTTATTCTCTGGGCAAAGTAAAATGGGAGGCTCTAGACTGCAGGCAGGATATACAGGTAAAGCAGAGATAAGGAGCCATGATGAAAACAATTCAGTGAAAACCTCCAACCCCCATATTCCAGTAGGCTCCCAAAAATCCAGTAGCCAGGCTTAAAACCTCAAAGGGCAGAGATTGAAAGTTTCCTCTCTAAAGACTGGCACCACTACAAATAAGGCATTACAGAGTGTCTATGAAATATCTCAGTTGTCCCCTAGGGAACATTCAGAAATGCTGAGAGACTTTTTTTTTTTTTTTTTTTTTTTTTTTTTTTATGACTGCAGAAGAAAGAGTACAAATGGCAGCTAGTAGGTAGAGGTCAGGGATATGTCTAAACGTCCTAAATCTACAGACAGCCTCCATAACAAAGAAAGTTCAGGCCCCAAATAACAATAGCGGCAAAACTGAGAAACCATAGCATACCATGAGGCCAGCCAACAAAACGCAGCCCATGTATACAATGCTTCCAGCCAATATTTTAGTGCCTCACGGCTATACACAAATGGATAGACAATATTTAAGAGACAATTAACCTGATGGCTAACTAAAAGTAGGTCTCTAGCTTGAAAAACAAAAATTAAAACAAACAGAAATAGGAAGTCAAAAATATAAAGATAATACAGGGAACCAAAGAAAAAATAAAAATCAGATAAGATTACCCTCAAACAGAAAGGATATTATATCCATAGGATAAAACAAGATGCTGAAAAAAAATATTCAGAGAATAAGAAATCAAAAATATGATGGAAGAAGCAAAAATTCAATAGAAGTTAAACAGTTTTTTTAAAGTGTATTGTTATTTATTTATTTAAGTAATCTCTACACTCACTGTGGGGCTCAAATTCACAACCCCTCCTCCCCCCCACCCTCGAGATCAAGAGTTACAGGCTCATCTGACAGAGCCAGCCAGGCGCCCTATGAATTCAAGAGAAGTTCAGAAAGACAATGTTGAAAAACTCTACAAGAAAGAAAGTAAAACAAAAAGACAAAGAAAATGGGAAGAATGGGAAATTGGTAGATCAATCCAGGGAGACACTGTGAAAATCCAGAATAAAGACAATGAGGAACCAAAAGGAAGTAATCAAGAAATAATATCGAAAACTTTCAGAACTGAAAGACCTGCAGTGCCAGACTGAAAAGGCACACCAAGCGTCTGACATAATAAAGACTTTCAACAAGGTACATCAAAGTGAAATTGCAGAATACTAGGGATGTACGATTCCAGAGATAAACAGAAATCAGATTAGCGCTAAACTTCTCAACTGCAACACTGGAATTTAAAACATGAAATGTCTTCAAAAAAGTAAAGTAAATAACTTCCAATGTAGAATCCTATAACCAACCACACTAGCACTCAAATACATGGTTTTAAATAAAAAATATGCTGAGCTATGTAAGATTTGAGGGAAAAAATTCCCTCCAATGCACCTTTTCCAAGAAGCTACTGGAGGATATCCTCCTCTAAAACAAAGGAACACATCAAAGTAGAAAATGCGAAATCTAGACTATTTGGGATTGAACATAAATAAGAGAAACTAAGAAATTCCCAAGTTAAAAAAAAAATGGAAGTGATAATTAATGAATTTGTCTTTGTTGAAAACAGTACTAAGATACTTTGTAGGAGCATACAGGAAGAATTACTGATTTATAAAAAGAAAAATTAAACAAGGCCAATTATTAACTTCAATAAAAGTAGTCACCCTAGATAGAAAATGTTATCACAATTCATTACTTGACGCAGCAGTAAACAATATTTACCTAACTATATATACAACTAGTCTTATCTAGCCAAAATGTACACTATAATTTTAGAAATGGGGGAAGAAGGCATGGGAAGAGAATTTAAAGGAGTTAAATCCTCACTCAACCAGGACAAGAAATGATTCAGTGTTACCTAAAAGTTGAGAAAGAGCAATAGAAGCATATTGTTTGGAAACAGATACCAGAGGAAAATCTAAGAGTTGAAAATTGCTGCCTGGTGATCATGGCTTCACAAAAAATGGTGGTTCAAGGGACTATCATTTTTACTGCAAAGATTTTGATAAAAATATTTTAAGATAACAGTACTCACAGGGGCACCTTGGTGGCTCAGTTGGTTAAGTGTCCGACTTAGGCTCAGGTCATGATCTCAGGGCTCATGGGTTCCAGCCCTGTATTGGGCTCTGTGCTGAATGCTCGGAGTCTGGAGCCTGCTTTGGATTCTGTGTCTCCCTCTCCCTCTGCCCTCCCCCACTCACACTCTGTCTCTCTCTGTCTCTCAAAAATAAATAAACATTAAAAAAAGAAAAAAAAAAGAGGGTTGCCTGAGTGGCTCAGTCAGTTAAGCAATCGACTTTAGTTCACATCATGATCACACAGTTCGTGAGTTCGAGCCCTGCATTGGGCTCTGTGCTAACAGCTCAGAGCCTGGAACCTGCTTTGGATTCTGTGTTTCCCTCTCTGTCCCTCCCCTGTTAGCACTCTCTCTCTCAAAAATAAATAAACAAACATTTAAATTTTTTTTTAATTTAATAAAAATAAAAATTAAAACAAAGATATCAAGTACTGCTACTTTATTTACTTCTATCCCAAGAGGAATAGAAACACTGTTACATAAGACTTTATCATCAGCTATATAATTCCTTTAAACTAAGGACAAGTAGTCAAGCACAACTTTCAAATATAAGAAAAATAAGCATTTAGGTCAGTATTTTATAAGACATAGCCTATTTAAGCCTTTTGATCATGACTTTCTCCTTTCTGAGCTTTGACCTAGAAGCTGCATCTGCATGGCCCAAAAGAAGAATGAGATAGACAACAACAATAATGTTCATTAACTGTTACAGCAATTAGACACAGGCTACAATTCAAAAGGCTCAAGAGAGATGAAAGCAAATTTATTGAAAATATGTACTAATATGCAATTAAAACCAAGCAATCCAGATAGAAGCAGAAATTAATTATTAATAAAACATATTATACATTCACAAAAATTATACAGTTTGAAATGTTTAAAATGTAAAACATACAATATTATAATATTTTAAGTAACCTTAACATGTGCCTGGAAACTGTGCTAATAAATTTAATACATCCTGTGAGGAAACAGATATTCTTTCTACTTTCAAAGTAGAAAACTGAGTCTCACAGAAGTCAAGAAATGTGTACCCCAACATACAAATAAACAGGGTTGCAGGGATTAAACCTAAGCCTGTATTCATAACCACTATGCTACCTACCAAAAAGTAGGAACTCTAATTTTTCTGAATTCAGACTACTAAATAGTATTATGGCTAACTGGCATACTTTCACAAACTGCATTAATTCTACCAATTCCCCACTAAATAACTACTTGAGAGTCAAACTTAAGTGCCTAGACAGCTGTTTGTGTTCAGTTTTAAAATAATGCATTTTAAATCATATACTTTTTACAGTACTTTTGTGTCTATACTGTAGAACTTGAGAGCACAAAAACAATTTAGCCATTAGACTATTCCTCTCTACTGTTCTCTTCAACAATGTGATGAGACAAACTGGGCAAATCATAGCAAGAAAGCATGACTTATAATATGAACTATCATTTGTTCCTATCACATCCTCACTTATAGGAAATATCTGACGAAGACATGAAAAATTATTTCTGTTAAGAAAAGATCAAGAAAGTAAAAATAGCTCATTCTAGCATTTTCTTTTCCATTTGTGAATCTTTCTGCTTTTCTAACAAAATTAACATCATCAAAATATGTACCTACTAAAAGAAACATATATTTTTTTTTTTATTTTTTTTTCAACGTTTTTAATTTATTTTTGGGACAGAGAGAGACAGAGCATGAACGGGGGAGGGGCAGAGAGAGAGGGAGACACAGAATCGGAAACAGGCTCCAGGCTCCGAGCCATCAGCCCAGAGCCTGACGCGGGGCTCGAACTCACGGACCGCGAGATCGTGACCTGGCTGAAGTCGGACGCTTAACCGACTGCGCCACCCAGGCACCCCAAGAAACATATATTTTTAAAAAGCTTTCAACAGTTCCACTTGTACCTAGAATGTTGCCTGAAGACAAACAAGGAGAAAAAAACAGTTCCTTTAGAGTAAGGATAAATAGTATATAAAAGGATTTGAATGTGAAGAATGAAAACTGCCTCTGCCTCGTAGCACTGAAATGACTGAAAAGTCATTAATCTTTAGGATTAAAAAAACAGGTTTGTATACAGACTGCTTTTTGTAAAAGCTCTGAAACAGGAGGAGAAAGAATAATTTAGAATTCAATCACCAGTTAAATGGAAGAGGAGGAGGAGCAAGAAAGTCACAGATAACCTAAATCACAGTTTTTAAAAAATATTTTCAGTCTATGTAGAACTACTTGTATGTATACAAAGGGCAAAATAACTTTGAAACTAGTAAAACTCAGGTGGAGGAAACTCTGCGTGTTTATTAAACTAAAATAAATACATGAAAGCTCTCTACTAGAGGACTTTAAATTATACAGAAGCATAAGGAAAAACATAATTGAAGAAAATAATTCTAGATTTAACCACTAAAATCCCTAACAGGTCTCAAGACCAGAGATTTTCACCAGTAGAAACAAATTAAACCCGAACTTTTATAAGAATCAGCACTATGTACAACACTTAAAGGCACAAAATTTTAAAGTGACAAACATTCAGAAATGGAAGGAAAATGGCAGGAAAAAACTGGCTGAAATAGTACTGTGTTTGTCTTGTCCATTCCATCTTTAAAAAAAAAAAATCCAATGTCTATTATGTACTAGAGACAACTCTAGATGCTGGAGTTATAGCAATGAACAAAAATCTCTGCCCTCATGAAGTTTATGTTCTAGCAGAAAAGGAAGACCAAGACACAAAACAAATAAAATATGTACTGTGCTAGATAGTAACTAGTGATATGCAGAAAAATTAACAAGATTCTCTACGAGAGATTTGGAGTCAATGTGCTTTAGCAAATTCCTCACACCTGTACCCCTATATACAAATACTTCTGTAAAAACTGCATTGTGTCTATTGTATTGTGACTATAAACCATGAAGTTCAAAAAAGACCTGTGGTTTACAATAGTCCTAAGTTCTTCTGTTTTCAAAATTTTGTGACTTCTCATTTACTTGAAAAAAATTAAGCTCAGCGGCTTACAGTATAAATGTAGACATATAAAAGCATACCAACATAAATATCTTGAATGATAACTGGTTGTCTACATTTTCCAATTTAACATAATACATAATTTTAAGAATGACACTGAACTGAAATCATTTTATTTGCCTAACACAGATCATCAAAATATGCTTTTAAAATAATCAAAACTTCAGGGGCTCCTGGGTGGCTCGTTGGTTGTGTCTAACTGTAGCTCAGGTCATGATTTCACAGCTTGTGAGTCTGAGCCCTGTATCAGACTCTCTGCTGTCAGGGCAGAGCCCACTTTGGATCCTCTGTCTCCCTCTTACTCTGCCCCTCCCTCACTTGCTCTCAAAAATAAAAGAACATTAAAAAATAATAAAAATAATAATCAAAACTTCAAATTCCCTGTCCAACACCACCCCCCCCCCCCAGCAAAACAAAACAAAACAATTCTCCTATTCCTAGATAATCTACAATGGGGGGTCCTTCCTCCTTACAGTATAAGAAAGTGCTGGGAAGGAATGTTGGAAAAAAAAAAAAAGCACTGAAAAGGGATTTTCATATGGCTTAAAGAAATTCTTGAAAAGAAACAACACATCTTCAACAGACTTCATGACCTTTCAAGTGATACAACAATATTCTAAGTGGGAAACTAATGTGCAAAAGCTAATGTTTGGGTCAATCTCAAAAGTCATTTAATTGAAGGCAGTGACTAACCAAGACCACCTGTGCCCAATACACTGATAAATTACAAAGCAAGAAATCCAAGGCAGCTCTACTTTATCAATGTCAACTCTCTAAACAACACTGATCAAAGTAAAAAGAAACAGATATTCAATATTAAAACTACAAGTAAAAATCTGAGTTATGGTATTATTACTACCTAAAAGAAGACCAAACAACAACAAAAAAGCATCTTTATCTTTTATTAAAAATAATTCTGATGACATGACTTGACAGCAATGTACAAATAACTTACACACCAAGAAAAAATGGCCAACTCACTAATCAATGACTGGTTTATATAGGTTTTCTATAGAAAACTGTACACCTAAACCTATCAAAACTTTGAAGTCGTATGAAAACATCTAGTAAACATCTAGTAAAACTCATTATTTTCCAGTTGTGTTTGAAAATCACAGTAACAGAACTTTCTATTATTTGCTCACATTTCCCAGAAGTGATTAAAGGAGAATTCTAACATTAGAATAAATAAAATTACTCTGAACCTAAAAATACAATCCAAAATGTTAATCTACCTACCTTTGTGCCTCAAGGCTGAACCCAACGAATGTTTTTGTAAAAGCTTTCAATTAAGTTTGCATGGCTGTCCTGTAATTCTCTAGATGAAAAGCTTGGAAGCTGACTGAAAGGTATCAACAGAGCGGACTGAAAGTAGGCAAACATTGTTCCTTAACAAGCTTACAATTTCAGTAAAACATGCAGTCAGTTCTATCAAAGATAGTCTATAATGTCAGTGTCAAACAATGTTTTTAAGTTTCAAGGGCTTAAATCTACTCTAAGCAGGGTTCAACTATCATTTTATATGGTCAAGCTTCATATTTAGCTATATAAATTTAGGAGTATAAAGTTAAAAATAAAAATTTAAGTGAAGTGAAATTAGTCCATAAACTAATCCTGCTGTATACTCTAATTTATATAAATTAAGATTAAACCATCTGACAATTTCCTAGGGCTTCTAAATCCAAGTTATTCTAGGAAACCAGTAATCAACCTTTTGTGGCAATTTAACACATTAATACATCTTGGGGCGCCTGGGTGGCGCAGTCGGTTAAGCGTCCGACTTCAGCCAGGTCACGATCTCACAGTCCGTGAGTTCGAGCCCCGCGTCAGGCTCTGGGCTGATGGCTCAGAGCCTGGAGCCTGTTTCCGATTCTGTGTCTCCCTCTCTCTCTGTCCCTCCCCCGTTCATGCTCTGTCTCTCTCTGTCCCAAAAATAAAAAAATAAACGTTGAAAAAAAAAATTAAAAAAAAAATACATCTTAAAAAACTAATGACACAGAGAAAAAGTATCAAAAAGTAAGTTCCATTTATGGCCAAAAAAAATTGGTGTCAATTATATCTATGTAGAATAATATTATGTTTTATTATACTTTCTAAAACTGAGATTAAAAATCAAACACACTGGTCCTAGCTTACCATACAAGAGTAAATGAATTAAGGGTTCAGAGAATGTTTTCTACCTTTCCTTGCAGAATCACATCATCCATATTAATAATGATAGTAAAAATAAACAATAAATGTAATAACAATACCAATTCTATTATCGCTCTTAAGTGTCTTCCAAAGTGTTGACAACAATTTACTAATTACATAATCGGTAAACAGAATATACCTTAGGAGGTAGATAAGGGCAAGGGAAGAAAAAGTTGCCAAAGACTATATACTAGGCCAGCTGAATAACCAAACCCTGAAGTGATTTTTAAAATCAATATCCCGGGGCGCCTGGGTGGCTCAGTGGGTTAAGCATCCGACTTCAGCTCAGGTCGTGATCTCGCGGTCCAAGAGTTCAAGCCCCGCGTCAGGCTCTGTGCTGACAGCTCAGAGCCTGGAGCCTGTTTCAGATTCTGTGTCTCCCTCTCTCTGACCCTCACCCGTTCATGCTCTCTCTCTGTCTCAAAAATAAATAAACGTTAAAAAAAAATAAAAGGCAATGATGGAAGAACTGTAGAGGTGAGAGAGCTGACCTCTGCTAGCCGCCATCTTTAAAAAAAAAATAAAAAATAAAAAATAAAATAAAATCAATAGCCCAAGACAAACCATACAACTAATAACAGCTGACCTAAGGAAAGTTATAGAAAATTAAAATACTAAGGAGTTATTATGATCATTTCTTTCACCTGATCATTTCTAAATCAGAACAGAAGTAGTTTAAAATCATAGTGCTACTCTGTTGCAAGAACAAAAAAATGGTCAGAATGCAAGCCACTTTCTTTCAGTAAGATGCTGACACCTTTATCTTGGTTTACCACTACCGAAACCAATGCATCTATATGAAATCATGGCAAAGATTATTCAATTTCTTAGTTATAACAAAAATGAATCTTTCTTCCAAATCTTTTGTCTTTTAAAAAAAATAATGCATATCTGAACAGCATTTCTTGTCATCAAAGCAAGAATGCAGTATTCAATTACAAATTCTACAAAGCTTTAGAGTTCTTAACCAGTTGATCAGGATCTTTCCATGTACTGCTGAGATTTACCCTAAAATGGAGTGAGAAAGTAAATTTCAGAGGATTAGCATATCTGCCTCTTTAATTTGAAAAGTGCTAATATCTTTTAAAAATAATTTTAAATGGAGCTTTCTCCCTTTAAAGTTTTATATTTTATTCTGTAAAATATATATAAACAATATGTAAGTTTTTAAGTTTAAATATAAATCCTGAAACCTACATGCACTGTTATATGTCTACATGGAACCAAGTTTTGAAGACCTTTTAATGAACTTATGCATGAACTGGCTACTTGGAGACAATAAAAAGGCCATTTTTTTCTTGCTGCTAAAATAAGTCACTAGGATACCTGACAAAGCATTTTAGACTCAGTGTTCAACTTATGGAAAAATATACAAAGAGTTAAAAAAAAAATCAATGATCCCTACCCTGTAATAATCATATCATATGCTCATCCACTGAGATTTGAACGTGTCCCAGAAATATGTTAAGTAATTATGAGACACAGGTAGTATTAGCACAACTACCAACAAAGATTTTTAGAGGTTTATTTCAGCCTGGAAGCTAAGAGATAGACTAATTTTTCAAGATTCTTCCTTGCCCTAATTGAAGAATTCAAGATGCATACAATGATTCACAAAATAGTCAGTGCTAAACATACTTTCTCTGTTCATGATCTTTGCAGATAATTATAACTGACCAACTATGACAGAACGGAATCTCACTCACCAATACAATCAACCACAAATCAACATGGCTTTTGTACCCTTCCTCCTCTATATCTGCAAAATCTCACTCTGTGAAACTCATCATTGTAGTGAAGTCAGGCCCCCTATAAATCTTCTGAGAATATAATTTTTCAAAGGCATTTGACTATGAGGAATTCTCCCTTCCTTCACCACACCTGCTTTAGGTTGTAAACCATATGGAGTATATTATACTTATACTAACTATTCTTCAATAACTTCAGAAGGCAATTCTAAATTTTTAATGCAGCCTGTAATACACATGTCTTGAAATAAGGTTTTCTTAGTAATTCTTATTTCTTCACTGGCTCAAGGCAAGTAAAATTGGGTTTTGTAGATCTCTTCTGATCTGAATTCCAGTGTTTTATACAAAAGTTATGGGCAACAGGTAGGGTTTATAATTTTAGTAAATGACACTCCAATCTGTTATAACAGAGAATATTTGTATTAAAGTGGGTACTTTTCTGTCCTATAACAGCTGCCAGCAGGACCCCTTCTCTAATACACAACAGTTCTTTAAAAACCTGGGCCATTCCAACACATTAGAGCATTTCAGATCATTTTTTTTTTCACACAGAATACTTTTTAAGTGAACAGTATTGACTCTCAGAAAGTAAAAACTAATGAGAAGGAAATACTGGGTCAGTTTTCAGATGATGAAAGACCAAAAAAATAAAATAAAAATGAACAATTGGTGTTCAGAAGAAATTCCAGTGAAGAAAACAAAAATTCTATATCCCTCCTTTTATCCAATTCTTATAAAACATAGCAATGTCACACTCAGCCTATCTTAAAGAAGTGCAATATTCTGTGAATTACAGTCATACATAAAGCCTCTAAACACGAAGGATCCTACATCCTGAACCCAAATTAAGGAAAAGTATTTGCAGAGATGAAAATCCAGATTCTAGTAGGAATTCTCCCAACATAAAGACTCAGAGAGAGTATGTACAAAATAATAAACACACTAATTTCTGTATCTTTGCAGTTACCGGTGATTTTTTTTTTTTTGGCTGGTTTTTGCTGTTGTTATTGTTGTAGTTAACAAGTAAATAAGTAATACTGTATTATCAATAATGTTAAATATGAAAAAAAAAACTCAAAAGTAACCAGGATAGAAAATTATAGCAAAGCAAATATTAAAATCTTAAGCTAACAATTTTTACATAGGCAGCAGTTCTCCTAATGAAAGAGAAAACTATTAGCAAATTTTTTTTTATTTTTTTTAAGATTTTTTTAATATTCATTTATTTTCAAGAGAGAGAAAAAGAGAGTGCAAGTGGGGGAGGGACCACAAAGCGGGAGACAGAGGATCCCGAGTGGGCTCTGCGCTGACAGCAGCAAGCCCAATGTGGGGCTCAAACTCATGAACTGCAAGATCATGACCTGAGCCAAAGTTGCACACTCAACCAACTAAGCCACCAAGGCACCCCAACTATTAGCAATTTATAAAGCTAAAGGGTTTGTACATGGGAGTAACAGGAAAGTACTGACATAAAACAAATACATGATTTTAGAACTCTAAGAAAGAATGAAAACCATCACTCTAGTCTTGCAGCATATTCCAAGACAGCAGAAAAATATGATAATCCAAGCTGAACTATTTAAGCAATGTCAGTGTTCACTTTCTTACTATCTAATCCCAGTAACTGGGGCTTAATGGTAAAAAATAAAATATGAAAAAGTTATGTAATAAAACTGAGAATAAGAACATTATTACTTAAAGTTACATGCGAACACACACTTAAAATTTTAGTGAAAATCTATGAAGCAGAAATAAATTTGAAATCCAAATATTTTAAACAGATTTAAAAGCACTGTTTTCTATTCCTTTTATACACAAAGAATATATTAATCGTAAGTCCATATAATGCATAAGATTTTGCTATGGTGCTTCATGTTCCCAATTATGCACAGTGAAAAACTTTTCATAAATTCAAAGTTTTCAAAAATAAATACATGCATGGGGCGCCTGGGTGGCGCAGTCGGTTAAGCGTCCGACTTCAGCCAGGTCACGATCTCGCGGTCCGTGAGTTCGAGCCCCGCATCGGGCTCTGGGCTGAAGGCTCAGAGCCTGGAGCCTGCTTCCGATTCTGTGTCTCCCTCTCTCTCTGCCCCTCCCCCGTTCATGCTCTGTCTCTCTCTGTCTCAAAAATAAATAAACGTTAAAAAAAAAAAAAATTAAAAAAAAAAAAATAAATACATGCAATTTAAAGTCCTCAGGGATGAATTTACCGTCTTGTGACCATTCTGGCAGGCCACATGCAGTGCTGTCTGCCCCATCGCATCCTCAACATCGACGTCACTGACGTGTTGTACAAGGTCATGGAGTAGTTCTGTCCGCCCATTCACAGCCAGCCAGTGTATCTGTGCAGCCATGGAGTTACTTAACATTTGTGCAAGGAGTGTTTCATATAAAACCAGCAGATAAATAATGCTATTACATTTCAAATGTGAGCATGATACACACACTAAAGATTAAATTAAAATGAAAGCCCCTACATTTTCTTATATTTTTATATGGGGAAAAACTATGCATCCAGATGTAGGTTACACACCATGTACTTTATGTACTTCAAAATCAAGCATTCCATAGATCAAAATAGTTAAGGGTCCTAGACTTAGGATCATCAAATACTCTGCTTCCTAGATGATCCTGGACTCTATGCATAGCTTGTCTCTAAAGAAAAGGTACTGGATACTTTTCCTTCCCCAGAAGCAAACATGAGTAAAAAAGTAATTAACACAGTAGGCACCATATTCTTTACCTCATGTCTTTTACAAGTAATGCATGTAACATACATAAATAATAATATATACGGAAGATAAAACACCTATAAATCTACCACTCAAAGATAATCAATATTAAAACTTTGGACTACGCTATCCATGCATTTTTTTTAATGTTTTATTTATTTGGTGGTGGGGGGGAGACAGCGGTTCCCAAGTGGGCCCCATGCTGACAACAGTGAGCCCGATGTGGGGCTGGAACTCACAAACCATGAGATCATGACCTAAGCCAAAGTCGGATATCCAACCAACTAAACCACCCAGACGCCCCAATCCATGCATTTTTCAATTGACTTTTTTCCATTAAAAAAATGTATCATGAAACTTGTTTTAAGATGGCAGCTTGAACATATGCATCAACTTCTATTTCTTCCCCAAACTCCATTGAAATGACAATAAAGAGTACTTTTTCTTAAAAGATAGATCTTTATCTTAAGATAAAAAAGAGACTAAATAGCAACAAGTTTTGGAAGCTAAAAGCTTTTGTCAGAGTTATCAGAACAAAAAGCTGAATCCTAAACCAGCAGTAGAGAAAGCCAAGAAGGTGATTCAGATCACTGAAATCCCAAAAGGCTCAAAATCAGTACAAGCACTTTGCATCTCTTGAAATAGGGGTGTATTAGCAGACCTAAATAAGATTTAGACCCTTAATTACCATCCCTCCTGAACTCTTCAAGGCCAATAACTGCCCCTCCCCATCTGAGAGAACACAAGAGACATGAAAACAGTCTCTACATAAGAGAGACACCAGGCACAATGAAGCAAGAATATCATACTGAAAATGGGAGATGAAGTGCAAGTTTACACACACTGAATACTGAAATCCCAAAGCATTTTCCTCTACCCAGTATCCAGTTTCCTCCTGGAAACTGTTAGAGCTTTCTCTGAGGAATCTGACCAACTTGAGAGTAAATGCCTAAAGAAATTGACAGCAGAAAGAATCCTAAAGGCAAATGCCCAAGCATATCACCCTACACTGAAGTCCACAGTGAATAAACCTCCTTAATTCAAACAGAGCTTTCAAAGAGCTTTTCCCAATTCCACCAAACATTTGACAAATGCATCTAGTCTGAAAGACAAAATACTAAATAAATAAATAAATAGCAAGAGGAAAAAAAGGAACCATGGATATTGAAGGAAAAACTTCAAATGAAAAAGTTATATTTAATACTCTCAGAGAGAGAAATATTGACTGCACCCTTTAAACAAGAACAGGGTACTGTTGTTTTTTTTTTTTTTAATTTTTTTTTTTTTTAACGTTTATTCATTTTTGAGACAGGGAGAAACAGAGCATGAACAGGGGAGGGTCAGAGAAAGGGAGACACAGAATATGAAGCAGGCTCCAGGCTCCGAGCTGTCAGCACAGAGCCTGACGCGGGGCCAGAACTCACGGACCGCAAGATCATGACCTGAGCCGAAGTCAGCCGCCCAACCGAATGAGCCACCCAGGCGCCCCAGGGTACTGTTTTTTTAAAAAGGACAATGCAATTGGGGCGCCTGGGTGGTTCAGTCAGTTAAGCGTCTTACTTCTGCTCAGGTCATGACCTCACAGTTCGTGGGTTCGAGCCCCACATCGGGCTCTGTGCTGACAGCTCAGAGCCTAGAGCCTGCTTCAGATTCTGTGTCTCCCTCTCTCTCATTCCCAATCACACTCTCTCTCTGTCTCTCTCTCTCAAAAACAAATAAAACACTAAAAAATGTCGAAAGATATAGGTTGACATGTCAAAAGATATAGATAGCAAAATTACCCAAAAAATACAAAAATATCAATTCAAAGGGATACATGCACCCTGATGTTTATAGCAGCATTATCTATAATAGCCAAATTATGGAAACAGCCCAAGTGTCCATCAACTGATGAATGGATAAACATGTGGGGTGTGTGTGTGTGTGTGTGTGTGTGTGTACACTGGAATATTACTGAGCAATAAAAAAGAATAAAATCTTGCCATTTGCAACAATGTGGGTGGAGCTAAAGAATATTATGCTAAGCAAAATAAGTCAGAGGAAGACAATTAGCATGATTTCACTCCTATGTGGATTTAAGAAACAAAACAAGCAAAGGGAAAAAACAGAACCAAGAAACAGACTCTTAAGTATAAAGAACAAACTGATAGCTATCAGAGGGGAGGTGGGGGGGGGGGGATGGGTTAAAAAGGCGATGGGGATTAAGGAGGGCACCTGTAATGAGCACTGGGTATTTTATGGAAGTGCTGAATCACTATAGTGTACATCTGAAACTAATAGAACACTGTAGGTTAACTAATTGAAATTTAAATAAAAACTTTAAGAAAGAAAAAGAAGGAAAGATATACAGATAGCAAAAAAGGACATGAAAAGATGTCAATTAGGCAAATGCAAATTAAAACCACAATGAGATAGCAACTGCACACATCATAACAGATGAAATAAAAAAACAGTAATAACATCAAATGCTGGTGAAGATGCTGAAAAACTAGATCACTCATATATTGCTGCTGGAGGTATAAAATGATGCAGGCACTCTGCAAAAGTTAGGCAGTGCATTTTAAAACTAAACATGAAAACTACCATATAACCTAGCAACTGCATTCTTGGGCCTTTATTCCAGAGAAGTGAAAACTTTTATGTTCACACAAAAACCTGTACACTAATACAGGTTCACTAGTACACTATAGCTGTTTATAGCAGCTTTATTCAAGATAGCTCCAAACAGGATATGACCCAGGTGTCCTTCAATGGTTATACAACCAGTAGTACATGTACACCAAGGAATACCAGTCAACAATATAAAGGAACAAACTATTGACACATACAACAACTTAGATCAATCTCCATGGAATATGATGAACATATAAAAGCCTAAAGGTGGGGCGCCTGGGTGGCGCAGTCGGTTAGGCGTCCGACTTCAGCCAGGTCACGATCTCGCGGTCTGTGAGTTCGAGCCCCGCGTCAGGCTCTGGGCTGATGGCTCGGAGCCTGGAGCCTGTTTCCGATTCTGTGTCTCCCTCTCTCTCTGCCCCTCCCCCGTTCATGCTCTGTCTCTCTCTGTCCCAAAAATAAATAAAAAACGTTGGAAAAAAAAAATTAAAAAAAAAAATAAATAAAAGCCTAAAGGTTCCATGCAATATAATTCCGTTTATATAACATTCTTAAAATGATGGAGTACAGATTAGTGATTGCCGAGGGTTAGGCATGGAGTGAAGAGGAGGAAAAGTATGGTTATGAAAGAAAAGCAAAACGAAACATCTTTGTGGAGGTGGAAATGTTCAGAATATCGACTGTGGTAGTGGACACATAGACCTACACAGGTAATAAAACTGTATAGTGCTATAAATATACACACACAAGTAAAACTGGGTACAGATAAACAAGTAAAACTAGGGAAATCTGAACAAGAAAGATGATGTCAATATAAATATCTTGGTCATGATATTATACTATAATTTTGTAAAATGTTACCAGTGAGGGAAACTGGGCAATAGGTAAGGGGATTTCTCTGTATTACTTCTTATAGGTACTTAAGAATCTACAATTATCGGGGCGCCTGGGTGGCGCAGTCGGTTAAGCGTCCGACTTCAGCTCAGGTCACGATCTCGCGGTCCGTGAGTTCGAGCCCCGCATCAGGCTCTGGGCTGATGGCTCAGAGCCTGGAGCCTGCTTCCGATTCTGTGTCTCCCTCTCTCTCTGTCCCTCCCCCGTTCATGCTCTGTCTCTCTCTGTCTCAAAAATAAATAAACGTTAAAAAAAAAAAAATGTACATTATCTTGATTTTTTTTTAATGCAATTCTTGACTACATGAAAAACAAAATGCTATGTAATAAAGAGAAGTAACTATAACAAACTATTTGGTACTACTATAAACAGTATAAATATAATTTAAATATTAAAATACTAAAAAATGATCTAACTAAAATTACAACAACTATATTGGAAAGGTGTGACAGAAAAGTGCTTATACATGATGGGATAAAAGGAGGCGGGATTGGAAAAGAGAGCAAATAACCTTATGTTCCATAAAGTCAATTGGTAATGCCTAAAACTGAAAAATCAAGAAGTAGCAACAATAGTACAATATTTAGATTTGAGGAAACTAAATTTTTATATCCATTGAAATAGTTAAGAGCTAACTACAGAGTTAACAGTTTATAAAGGTTGGGGAGGAGAGTCAAGAGAATGTTTCCTTTTTTGGAGGGGTGTCACAATATAGATGTATATTTATTCGAAGTATAATGCCATACAATTCACATGCCATACAATCCATACAATACACTAAAGTGTAAAGTATACACTTTAGTGTATACTAAAGTATACACCTTAGTGGTTTTTAGTGTATTCACAGAGTTGTGCAATCATCATCACCAAAGTCAATTTTAGAACATTTTCATTTCCCCAAAAAGACACCCAGTACCCATTAGCAGTCACTACCCATTTCCTCCTTTTCCTGAGATAGACGGGTAAGATATAGGTCTCACCCTGATTTTGTCACCTGAGTGACATAAGTCAACATTGCCTTCAGTATTTTTTACTAATGTTCTTTGCTTTGCTCTCATAGACCTCTGTTAGAGGCAGTGAATTGTCAGACGGTGGTTGGGGGATGTTATAGGCAACATAATCAAACAAATACTCCATCACTCCTATTGCCTCACTTTTATAATTTTTTCTTTGTTTGGAACAAACCAACTCAGTTTAATTACCTCACCCCTAACAGCAATATGTGTAAGGCAGGGAAAAGTCTACAAAATCCTGCCATGATTTTATGGTGGGTACTGAGTGACAGAGTCTTTGCACACACTAATACTTTGAATTGCTCTTTTGTTTGACACTACCCCAGGCCACCCTTAACAATGTGCCTTGGCAATATTCAGGATGGCTGAGCACAAAATGTACTTCATTCAAAAAGTGGTGGAAGAGTGATTTTGAAGGTGAAGGTGGGAAGGGCAGGATATCTACTGCAGGATGTTTCTTGAGCACATAATCTTGAGAAAAAAGTACATACGGTAGCTAAAGGTCTGGAAAGTGATCCCTGTAACTATCCATGCCAAAGACCTTTGGGAAGTTTCCATGAACCCGCAGGGGTACCTGAACACCAGTTAAGCTCACCACTCTAATGTAGTGTGCTTTCGTCTCTAAGCCTTCATCAGTCTATTCCATTGAGTCAAAACTCTCTTCCCCACCCCCTCTCCCAACCCCACAACCGCGACATTCACCAGTCTAACTTCTGTTGGTCCTTCTGGACTTAGCTCATGTGGTATGTCCCTGGGATACCTCTTCCAATGTCCCAAGTGATGATGGGGCCCCTGCTAGGACTTCCATAGCATCTCCCTTTTCTATGTTGACATTCATTACACTGTGTTACCACTGCCTGTTAACTTTCCTGTCTTCCTAGAAGTATGGGGACAACAAGGACCAGTCAGTCATATTCATGGCTCTATCCCACAATATCAAAGTGCCAGCACACAGTAGGTATTCAAGAAACTCCTGTTGAAAGAGCAAATGAATGAAGAAATATGATAAGTCTTTTGTGAGGGTAACCAGCCTAGAAAGCATACAGTCAACAGTTCTCTCCTTTGTAACAAAAGTCTTGGGGCTCTTGGCTCCTCATACAAGGTTTCTTCCAACTCAGGAGCCCTGGCTTTACTGTCCCATGTATTTGCTGGCAACTACTCAGTTCTGCAGCAACACATTTTCACCAGCCCAGCTTCCTTCAACTGATGGAGTCAAGTGGCCCAGCTGTTGAATTAATTCCATCATGGTGGTCTGGGCCTAGGCAGAATCATGGTTCATAGCCAGAATAGTTTCCAAGAGGAGGAGGCACACTATACTATTCAGGGCCACAGGAGAGAATATTAAGGTCGGTTCCAGTCAGAAAGAGTGCAGAGACTACTCCTCTACCACAAGCTTTGTAGAATCTTTTGACTCTTTAAATATATGCACAAGGGCACCTGGGTGGCTCAGTTGGTTGAGCATCCGACTTTGGCTCAGGTCATGATCTCCAAGTTCGTGGGTTTGAGCCCCGTGTTGGGCTTTGTGCTGACAGCTCAGAGGCTGGAGCCTGCTTCAGACTCTGTGTCTCCCTCTCTCTGCCTCTCTCATGTTCACGTTCTGTTTCTCTCTCTCTCTCTCTCTCTCTCTCTCTCAAAAATAAACATTAAAAAAAAATTTTTTAATATATGCACTAATATTTTTTTTAAGTAAAAATTTGATTTTTAAAACTTTTCTACTCTACCTTCCTTAAAGTTCAGGAATGGGAAATTAGCAGATAAAAACTTATGTGATTAAACAGATTATGTTAACACTGAACATCTTAACTTGCCTATATTAGATAGTGTCCTAAGGACAGGTCTACGTCATTGCCATAGTTTTATAATACCCAAATGGTAGCTACCGTATCACTAAGCATCTTGTAGATATTCAGACTACAGTTTTTCTTTATAGACGGCATTATGTTGTTAATATATAACAAAATCTGAATTATCACAGGAATTGTGGGTTCCACATAATAATCATGATTGAGCTTATTCTTTACCTTTAGTAAGTCATTCACAGAATAAAGTAAATCTTAGGCAAGCTGTTTGTTATGCCCCAGTACCCCCTACCTTCAAAAATATTTTTAATCAGAAAGGTCTGAAAAACTGGCATGGTATGTAAATACTCAATATTCTTCTTTATCCACAAATTAAAAGATTTAGAATCTACAAAACACTAACAAAATCATTAAAAAAAATTTTTTTTTTTTTTCAAACCAAGAAACAGACTCTTAACTATACAGAATAAATTGATGGTTACCAGAGGGGAGGTGGAGGGAGCAATGGATGAAATAGGGGGTGGGGATTAAAACACACACTTATCATGGTAAGCACTGAGTAACATATAAAATTGTTGAATCACTATACTGTGCACCTGAAATTAATATAATGCTGTATGTTGACTGTATTGAAATTAAAAATAAAAACTGAATACAAAGGATTCTGACCATCAACTTAATTAATACCATCACCTCATATATAGGAAGGTAAAATTTGATATATAAAATTTAACATCTGTCACAAGTTCAAAACAATTTTTTTTTTTTTTAATTTTTTTTTCAACTTTTTTTTTTTTAATTTATTTTTGGGACAGAGAGAGACAGAGCATGAACGGGGGAGGGGCAGAGAGAGAGGGAGACACAGAATCGGAAACAGGCCCCAGGCTCCGAATCATCAGCCCAGAGCCTGACGCGGGGCTCGAACTCACAGACCGCGAGATCGTGACCTGGCTGAAGTCGGACGCTTAACCGACTGCGCCACCCAGGCGCCCCTCAAAACAATTTTTCAATAATCACATAATTCTATTTTATCTCAACTTCTAAAATGAATAATGTTCCATTAATGAAAATGATTAAAATTTTTTATTTCATGTACAGAACTATTGAATCACTACATTATATACCTTCAACTAATAAAACACTGCATATTAACTACACTAGAATAAAAATAAAAATAAATAAATTTTTAAAAATTTTTGGATTTCAACAATCTTTTCAGAAATATCCCACACCACCTCCCTATAACATCTATATGGATCAAAAACATATTAACTTATGTGACATAGCAAAATGGATAAAAATTCTAGCATAGGTAAGATATAAACAAGTCTAAAAGGATATAGGCCAAAATATTAACAGTGATTATCTCTGAGTGCACAGGATACAGTGAGTGATCATTCCATTCATTGTCTTTTTTTTTCTTTTCTGCCTAGCCATCCAATTTTCCTACCATGTACATATTAAAATATTTTAAAGGACCTAATAAAACAGCTCTCCTATGAAGAAGGAGCAGAGATGCCCCTAAGAAGTGTCCTGTAGGTCGGTGACAAAAGCTAGAAGAATAAGCCTTCAAAATAAGTGAAAGGTCACAAACAAAAAGGAGATAGGAGAAACAAAGTGAAACTTAACTTCTCTTAATACAGCAGAGAATCAGGTCTCAAATCATTCTGTATCTTCTTCATGAACACCAAGAAGTAACTTGCAAAAACACTTGTACTGCACTTTGCATTACTATCACCTTCAATATCATTTTCTAAAAGTATTTTAAAATTCTCAGATAAAATTCTTAGCACTTACTGCTGTAAGGCCTTCATTATTACAAATGTTGACATCAGCACTGTATTCTAATAATTTACTCATGCATTTCTTCTGCCTGAAAAGAAAAAAAGACACAGATAACTGGTACAAGAAAAATAAGCAAATGACTATTATTTTATTGAAATACTGACTACACTCAACATTAGTTGGTGGCAAATATTAATCTGTATCTTTTTAAATAAACACTATAACATATGAAATAAAATGAAAAATTGTTTCTATAATTCAAGATAATAGGATAAAGAAAAGGTACAATGAGGTTTTTGTGTCATTAAGACAAATTTATCATTCAAAATGCTAAGGAAAACGGGACACCTGGGTGGCTCAGTTGGTTAAGCGACCAACTTCGGCTCAGGTCATGATCTCGCAGTTTCTAAGTTCGAGCCTGCGTCAGGCTCTGTGCTGACAGCTCAGAGCCTGGAGCCTACTTCAGATTCTGTGTCTCCCCCTCTCTCTACCCATCCCCTAGTCATGCTCTGTGTCTATCTCTCAATAATAAATAAATGTTAAAGTAAATCAATATTTTTTTTTTTAATGCTAAGAAATTTCTATTGTTGACTGAACATTTGGAATAGTAACCTTCCTCAGAAATATAAGACAATGGGGGGTGGGGCACCTGGGTGCCTCAGCTGATTAAGCGCCTGACTTCAGCCTAGGTCATGATCTCACCATTCCCAAGTTCGAGTCCTGCATCAGGCTCTGTGCTGACAGCTCAGAGCCTGGAGCCTGTTTCAGATTCTGTGTCTCCTTCTCTCTCTGCCCCTCCCTCACTCATGCTCTGTCTCTCCCTGTCTTGCTCTCTCTCAAAAATAAACATTAAAAAAAATTTTTTTAAAGAAACATAAGACGGGGCGCCTGGGTGCCTCAGTCAGTTGAGCATTGGGACTTTGGCTCAGGTCATGATCTTGCAGTTCATGAGTTCGAGCCCCACGTCCGGCTCTATGCTGATGGCTCAGACCCTGGAGCCTGCTTCAGATTCTGTGTCTCCCACTCTCTCTGCCCCTCCCCCACTCTCTCTCTCTCTCACTCTCTCTCTCTCAAAAATAAAGTTTTAAAAAAATTAAATAAATATAAGACAATGAAAGTCAATGTTCTAGTATCCTACATTCTTGATTACAAGATATTTAAAAGTTAATACTTAGATGAGTTATAAGAACGTAACTATAAAATTAATGAAGTACATATCTATGCATCCCCCTACCTATTTCATTTCTTTTTTTTGTTATTTTTACTGTGGAAAAATACACAGAACCTAAAATTTGTCATCTTAACCATTTTTAAGTTACAGTTCAAGGGTATGAAGTACATTCATATTACTGTGCAACCATCACCACCATTCAAGCACAGAACTTTTTTCATCTTGCAAAACTGAAACTCTATACCCATTAAACAGTAACTTTCCATTTCCTCTCCCCCTAGCCTCTGGCAACCACTATTCTACTTTATGTCTCTACAATTTATCTAAGTACCTCATAAAACTGGAATCAGACAGTGTTTGTCCTTTTGTGATTGGCTTATTTCACTTAGCATAATGCCCTGAAGGTTCATCCATGTTGTAGCATAAGTCAGAATTTCCTTCCTTAAGGTTGAATGATATTCCATTGCACATATCTGCCACATTTTGCTCATCTATTCATCCATCAATGGATACTTCAATTGCTTTCATTTTAGCTAATGCTGCTATGAACATGGGTGTACAAATACTTCAAGACCCTCCTTTGAATTTTATTGGATATATACTGAGAAGTGGGATTTTTGGATCACATGGTAATTCTATTTTTTTTTTTTTTGACCACCCGCCAAATTGTTTTCAGGCCATCTATACCATTTTTTTTTTAATGTTTATTTATTTTGAGAGAGAGAAAGAGAGAGAAGGGGCAGAGAGACAGCACAGAGAGAATCCCAAGGAGGCTCTGCACTGTCAGCACAGAGCCCCACATGGGGCTCAATCTCACAAACCATGAGATCATGACCTGAGCCAAAACCAAGAGTCGGATGCTCAACTGAGCCACCCGGGTGCTCCAAAGTTCTTTTTTTTTTTTCCAATTTTTTTTCATTTTTTTGAAGTTTACTTATTTATTTTGAGAGACAAAGAGCAAGCAGGGAGAAGCAGAGAGAGAGGGAGAAAAAAAGAATCCCAAGCAGGTTCTGCACTGTCAGTGCAGAGCCTGATGCAGGGCTTAAACTCATGAACCATGAGATCATGACCTGAGCTGATACCAAGAGTCAGACGCTTAACTGACTGAGCCACACAGGTGCCCCTACATTTGTACCATTTTACAATCCAACCAACAATGCATAAGGGTTCCTTTTCTCCACATCCTTGTTCACTCTTGTTATTTTGTTTTTGTTTTTTTTTTGATAGCCATACTAATGAGTTTGAGTTGGCATCTCACTGTAGTTCTGATTTGCATTTCCCTAATAATTAGTGATATTGAGCATCTTTTAATGTTCTTATTAGCCATTTGTAGATCTTCTATGTAGAAATATCTGTTTAAGTCTTCTGTCCTCTTACGAACTGCCTATCGATTTCATTTTGCTCACAATGTTTACTCTTAGCCTGATCCATTCCCAGTGACTATTCAATCTCCATTTCCACTTCACTAAAGAATGAAAATTCATGCTTTAGAAACCAAAAGTGATGCACACACAATATATTTATAATACACATTTTATACCCACACGTACACACACACACACATATATATATGTATATATATATGTATATACATATATATATATATATGCTTGACAATGCTCAGCACTAAATTAAGGAAATAAGATATAATCCATAGAATGAAGAAGTTTATGATCTGGTTAAATGAACAATTATACATATAAAAAATATGTAACAGTGTACACATAATAGCATATTATGTACTATATGTCATATGTAATATAATATATACATAGTATTAACATGAGTATACTACATATAATGCTGTGTATGGTATATACAAAGTATATAATATATAGAGTATGTATGTGTATATGTTATTATTTACTCAATTAGATCATAAATTTCTTCATGACTTAGACTGTATATTTCTTAAACTCAATAAAAAGCACAGCTAGGTGCTCTCAATGAACCTCAATAAAACTTGATTAATTAATTATTCAATCTTAAGTTAACAGCTAAGCTTTTTATTAACTGAATAAATATTTTTTAACAGAGAACAAATTACTTTTCTTGCTTTGGTTTCTGTATCTGAAATGAAGTTAAATGTCATTTAAAATCAGCATTATAATCAAAGAAAAGAAAGTTCTGAGTAAGCTTATAAGTTCAAACATTTACAAAGTTCCTTTACCTAACACATTGTTATGAAACTCTTAGGAAATAAATCCTCCATAATCCTAAGACAACAGACCAGATAGTCTTATTAAAATGAATACATTGTTGGTGTGCCTGGGTGGCTCAGTCAGGGAAGCGTCCGACTTTGGCTCAGGTCATGATCTCATGGTTCCCAAGTTCAATCCCCGCATCGGGCTCTGTGCTGAGAGCTTAGAGCCTGGAGCCTGTTTTGGATTCTGTATCTCCCTCTCTCTCTCTGTCCCTCCCCTGCTCACACTCTGTGTCTCTCTCTCAAAAATAAATAAACATTAAAAAAATGTTTTTATGAATACATTGTTTAAAATGTGTGTGTGTGTGTGTCTGCGTGTCTGACTGTCTATACCCATATTGCTGGATTTCTAAAACATCTTCAAGCTGTCTTGGACCACTGGCCTATTGACAAAATAAACACTTCCATGGGAATGAGCCAGGGAAACAGTCCCAAGGAGGTGATGGGGCGGGGGGGGGGGGGGGGTTGATGAAGAAAAACAGCAATCCATAATGCTCCCCCTCAAAAATGAATTGCAAAAGAGTAATATGAGAGAAATTATGTTTTCTCACTTAACAATCATTATTGCTACTTTCCAGAATCTCAGTAAGTCAAAACAACCCACTAAATGAGCACCAATTTTGCCAAGAATTAGAGCTAAAATATTAATTAACACACAGGCTCTGCCCTTTATGAGCTCACAACCTAGCCCAAAAGAATAAAGAAAAAAAATCGTATTTCAAATCTGAGCAACATGCAACCTAAGAATTCCCAACAATTTTGAAGTCTTCTCTTTTAATAATCTCATATAATCATGAGCAACCCTGGATCCTCCTGTACAGGAAGCAACTATTTTCCAGCCCCAATATTGCAATAATTATAGGAAGCTTATGGTAACCCAAATGACACAAAGACCAATCATCCAAGTGGTCCGTGGTAGCTTAATGGGTCTTCTACTAGAAAGGAGGGCAATTCAGTACTAATGTACCCAGCACCACTGGTTACAGAGAGGACTGCTAAAGCAGGCCAAGAGAATTATACTACTCATCTGACGTTAACTGAGGGAACAAAACAAAAAACTAAACCCCAAAAACAGATGTATGAGCAAAAGGCAAAGACTTCTGCTTCAGTCTAGACAAATCTGAACTTGAAGAAATTGTAATAAAAAGTTATTTTTGAAAACAGCAGCAGCTACAGGAAGTAACATGCATTCAAGTCACTCAGCAAACATTTACGGAGCAAGTCTAAAATGTACAAGGTACCCAGTAATAAAAAAGAAAGTAGTTAAGTATCAAAATTAATCTTCACAGAAATAGAAAGGCATCTAAATCAGATGTTATGTTAGGGTTACAAACTCTTCTTATTCCTTCTCTCCTCATGGATTTGCCACGTGAATCAAGTAATTTCTGTTGTATTTCTTCGTCTTTTAAACTTAAAGCTCTCCAACTTAAATGTTTCCACACATCCCCCCAGCAAAAAAGATAAATATGTGAGGTGTTAATGATGGATGTGTTAACTAACTAAATGAAAGGAATTCTTTCACAATGCATAGATCTACCAAATCATCATGACGTACACTTTAAATATCTTACAATTTTGTTAGTTATACCTCAACAAAGCTAGGGGAAAAAAAAAGTAACGGTCTCCTAAATGACTTAGGTCTCTGACTACAATGGCAGTAGACATTTTATCCCCAGTGTGTAATGATGTGTCCTCTCACTTACAGTTGTTGAGATAGAGTACTGAGATATTTTTTATTTGTAATTTTTTTTTTTTTTTTGAGAGAGAGAGAGAGAGAGAGAGAGAGAGAAAGAGAGCAGGGGAGGGGCAAAGAGGGAAAAAGAGAGAGAATCCCAAACAGGCTCTGCTCTGTCAGAATAGAGTCCTAGGCAGGATTTGATCTCACAAACTGCAATATCATGACCTGAATCGAAATCAAGAGTCAATGGACATTTAACCGACTGAGCCATGTAGGTACCCCTTAATGTGTAATTTTTTTAAAGAGCTTTGTTACTATCTCACCAACACCTGGGATAATGTATCCAGATCTGACATCAATTCAGCAAGGAATGAATTCAACAAGATCTATGACCTTGAGTGTGACACCCTACAAACATATCTAATGTGGCTAATTATTATAAAAACAGCTCTTTGATCAGCACACTGTTACCTACCAGAACAGTGGACAACTAGTTCACATGCTGAATCAGGAACTGGAACAGAACAGTCAGTGTCAAAGGACCATGCCTTCCCCTGGTCCAACCTAGACGTCACTATGATTTTTGTATTTTTGGTTCCACTTTAATCCTTTATATGCAAAAATTTAGTCTCAGAATGATGCAGTATACAATTTTAGCCCCATATCTATCTCAGTTAGGCAGCTACCTCAACTACCTAAAATCCCAGATCAAAAGAGGAAACAAAAATATTTTCAAGAGTAATCAAAGAGACACATGGGAATAAACTTTATAGCATTTGAAACATGTTTATAAATGTAAATTCCTCAAGTCCTGAGCCAAAACTACTTTTTTTCATTTTAAACATAATTTCAGCCATTTGATATGGTTTTGCAGTCCAAGAGAATTTTAAGAAGTAAAAAACAGTGGTAGAGGCAGACACAAAGATGTGACATCTGAAATTTTCAACAACAAAAAAAGGAAAATTAAAACCATAAAAAGTATAGTAAGGTTTAAAATAGCACATAATAACATAAAGATGTTCATAATGATGACCAAAGTTATCCAAAAAAGGCAAAAATATATTTACATTTTGGAAATACTAGTTTTATAATGGGAATAAATTTATTTAATAAAAAATTCAAAAGGAAGGCTAGTAAACACATTATTTATTCAGAAAGCTTTTTGTCATAATTAAAAGAAAACACAACTTTTGGCACTGAAATGAGTTAGCTAGCCTCACTTAGAAAGCTGACTATAGGACAGCCCATTCTCAAAAAATTATAAATAAGCTAGGTACAATATATTTACTCTATCTTTAATTTCATTAATAAAACTAACTAAACAAGTAATTTGGAAAATAAGGTATGAAATTAGACACAGGAAAAAATTATCAGGAAAAGGGATATCAAAACAAAGAGGTGACAACTCTGCTTTTCAGAAAATAAAATGTCATTATAATACAAGTAAAAATGAACCTCAACAAGAATATTTTCAAGAAAAAAATTAGTAAACAATGTAATGAATTATTAAATACGATAGTTCTTTAAAAATTGAATATACGACCCACAACCCACTTTCCAAGGCGAATAATGGTCAAAAAACAAAATTATCAAGAGTGCCTTGAATACTGTTAGACATAACTGATAATGCAACTTAAGCTCCTCAAGGAAACAAAATATTTACCCATTTCGAGCTGCCAAATGAAGGGGCGTACAGCCTGAAATATCTTGATAGTTAGGATTCGCTCCTTTCTTTAAGAGCAGAACCAAGCATTCCACCGATCCACAACTAAAACAGTATTAAAAACAGTTCAGATACATTCAATGAATAGCCACAGTTGACACAACTTAATTAAAAAACAAAAAGCTCTAGTAAACACATTATTTTTGAGGTCCATTAACTTAAAATTTGATTTAACTTCCGTCACAAATAGTAAATATCCTCTACTTTCAAGATGGTACATTCTACTATGAAAGCTACGAAGATACTCAAATCAAAATAAAGTATTAATACACACAAAAAAACCACATAGTACTTCCAGAAGCCAAATTCATAATGAAAAATTAATTTTAACACATTTACCTAACTCTTGAAAGGAAGTCAGATGTCAACTAATTGAGTGATTGATTACATACTTGAAGACTATGGATAAAAATCATTCTCACACCTAAGTAAAAAATATAAAGCCAATGGCTCTGTGAGCAGTTTAACATATAAAATTTCATACTGGTAGGATAAGAAAAAGATTACAGTGAATATAACCTTTTTTTTTTCCTTTTCAAATTTTTATTTAAATTCTAGTTAATAGTGCAATATGGTTTCAGGAATAGAACTCATTGATTCATCACTTACATATAACACCCAGTGCTCATCATAACAGAAGTGTCCTCCTTAATACCCATCACCCATCTAGCTCTTCTCCCACTGATCTCCATGTCCCACAGTTTGTTCTCCATCATTAAGACTCTTATGATCTGTTTCCCTCTCTCTCTTTTTTCCCCTTCCATATGTTCACCTGTTTTGTTTCTTAAATTCCACTTATGAGTGAAATCATGTGGTATTTGTCTGTCTCTGACTGACTTATCTGGCTTAGCATAATACACTCTAGCTCCAGCCACGTTGCTGCAAATGGCAAGATTTCGTTATTTTTGATGACTGAGTAATATTCCATTGTATATATATAACACACCTTCTTCATCCATTCAAGAGTCGATGGACATTTGGGCTCTCTTCATAGTTTGGCTATTGTTGATAGTGCTGCTATAAATAAGTGTATGTACCCTCTTAAATACATCCAGGAAAGGCAACCTACTGATCTGATCTAAAACAAGCTAAGACAGTAGATGTGAGACTTGAGTCTGATCTCAAGGTTATCTAGAGAAAGAATACAAACATAGCATACTATGCTCTAAACAGAATAAAGAACCATTCAGCAGTCTATTCTCATCTTTCCCCAAAACTACTGTAGAATAACAATGATCCAAAGCTTACTGATCATTACTCTAGATCAGACTTTAATCCACAATATCTTTTTTCTTACTTTGCTGCAATGTGAAGCAAGCTTCTTTTCACACGTCCAAATGCATAATTGACATCAAACCTGGAATTTGATAGTAGCTCAGAAACAGACCTACACCAAAAGAAAATTAGTAAGAGTCAATATGTTAAAAAACGTGCTTTTAAAAACATAGTAACTCAAGTTAATAGCTCTTCAGTTACTCTTAACAATTATCCAAAAAGTTCTGTCCCACAACAACCAAGAAACAAAGCACTATTCTCTAAGCATAGCATGGTAGCCAGCAACATTTCATCCAAAAACCAACTGCACTGACCTATAAACTGGTGTTGAAGGTTTCTTCATCTGTTGATCTATATCATCTGCTCTGAAGAAACCTAAGTTGGCTTCAGTTCTCCCTAGATTCTTAAGAAAGACTCTTGGGCTGGCTAATCCCCTTGCAAAAAGTATGGCTTATCTGTATTAATCATAGCCAAATAAGAAAAATCAGATTAAAATATGTTTTAGTTGCATAAAACAGGAAGTTTAAAGCAAAAAATTATTTACATTGTAAACTACTGCAAAATAGTTCCCTTGTCACTTTCTTATTACACCAAACTATCCAATGGCTAACCACAGCAGAAATGTCTGCTACAAGTGTAAACATCTCAACATCTAGTCAGATAACTGTGTCTCATATGCACCAAATAAAAAGAACATCAAAGTAGAACATTAGGGAAGTAAGTTGTCCATCAGCCCTAACCTTTTGCTATAAAGATCAGTAGTGACTTCTAACTGAACCCATCACAGTGCTTTTCTGTCAGTGACCAACCAAATACCTGACTTAATAGCTGACAATTCATTCAGAAAATCTCTTACCATAGAATTTTACAGGTGATACGGATCTTGGAAAATTTTGGTTTTTATTTCACAGACAGTAAATTATAACAGAGGTTAAACAACATGCCCCAGGACAACATCTATGTCCAAACTGTGTGTGTATGTTTGTGTGTGTGCATGTAAGTGTACACAACATTTAGGTAAATTTATATACTTCCCTTACTCATTTAAACAAAAAGTATACATTTGAAATAGGCATGGAGTGCCTGGGTGGCTCAGTCAGTTGAGCGTCCGACTTCAGCTCAGGTCATGATCTCGTGGTTCTTGAGTTCGAGCCCCACATCAGGCTCTGTGCTGATAGCTCAGAGTCTGGAGCCTGCTTCGGATTCTGTGTCTCCCTCTCTCTCTGCCCCTCCCCTGCTTGTGCTCTCTCTCTCTCTCTCTCTCTCTTAAAAATAAATAAATGTTAAAAAAAAAAATTTAAATAGGCACTCACCTGTGTTGATCAGCCATAACCATTGGCATTAATGTATAAACAGCAGTTTCATTATCTGAGTAAGAAACAAAAACAAAACAAAAAACAGAATTAATTTATCTATTTTCTTCCAAAGATACTTAAGACTACTTTAGAGTTTTTCTAATTCCATACAAAAAGTAACAAGAGGTGGAAGAAGGTTAAAGATAGTACAGAGGGGTGCCTGGGTGGCTCAGTTGGTTGAAGTTGAGCATCTGACTCCTGGTTTCAGCTCAGGTAGTGATCTCACAGTTCATGAGTTCCAGCCCAGAGGTGGGCTCTGTGCTGACATCACGGAGACTGCCTGGGATTCTCTCTCCCTCTCTCTCTGCTCCTCCCTGGCTCTCTCACTTTCTTTCAAAATAAATAAATAAACTTAAATTTTAAAAAGTGCACAATACCAGAGGTATTGCAAAATTTGCAGCAATGCAGAACTTTTTATCATAATGTTCAGTCCCTTTAAATCATCACCAAAGTGCTTATTAGCTTCTGGATGTGATGGGGAAAATGAGATACATATTAGTTTCTGTAGCTTTACAAAAGAAATTTCTTTTACTTCCAAAGATGTGTTTATCAACTTCATGTTTTATCAAACTTACATGTAGTTTGGGGAAATTTTAAGTATATATGGGCATTATAGATATATATGCTAAAATAATTTTAAAACATTAAATATACATAGTACTTGCTTCTTGCCAACATTAAAACAAAAGAAATTATTTTAGAAGCTTTTATGAAACTATATTTTACGAAATTGAATTTTTTTTATTAAAAAAAATTTTTTTAATGTTTATTTTTTTTTATTTTTTTTTAAATTTTTTTTTTCAACATTTTTTATTTATTTTTGGGACAGAGAGAGACAGAGCATGAACGGGGGAGGGGCAGAGAGAGAGGGAGACACAGAATCGGAAACAGGCTCCAGGCTCCGAGCCATCGGCCCAGAGCCTGACGCGGGGCTCGAACTCACGGACCGCGAGATCGTGACCTGGCTGAAGTCGGACGCTTAACCGACTGCGCCACCCAGGCGCCCCTTTAATGTTTATTTATTTTTGAGACAGAGACAGACCTTGAGCAGGGGAGGGGCAGAGAGAGAGGGAGACACAGAATCTGAAGCAGGCTCCAGGGTCTGAGCTGTCAGCACAGAGCCCAACACAGGGCTCAAACTCACAGACAGTAAGATCATGACCTGAGCCGAAGTCGGACGCCCAACCGACTGAGCCACCCAGACGCCCCTATTTTATGAAATTTAAGTCTTAATTTTCCCTATTACTTTACACTGTTCACATTTTCATTTATATCTTGTATAGAGTAAGTTCACAGAAGTGTGATCCAAAAGAAAAGGTTAAATGTCAACAATATCTATGATAGATTATACTTACATAAATTTCAACTGTGTTTGGATTTATTTTTACATATCACTAGTGGTCGTTTCTCAATTCAATGCATTTATGTTTTTTTATGAGTTATTTACAGAGAAGTAACTCTGACAATGACCATTTAGCCCTTAAAACATTAATGCTGATACTAAATTAATGAGTTAAGTTTCAGGAAGAAAAGGGTATTTGCAGAGTATCAAAGTATCTTCCCAAAATATTGACTAATTACAAAGGAAAATAGTAAATTTACAGTGGAGAACACAGCTGATAATCACCTTGATCAACTGATAAAGGGTAACATCACCAGATAGAACACATATCAATATCATGTAGTATCATGTAGCCTCTGATATATAATCCACGTTTTTTTATAAAAAGCACATCATGAAAAAAAATCAGACAAACCCATATTAAGGGGAATTCCACATAACATCCAAGCAGTCTTCTTAAAAAGTCTCAAGGCCCAGGGTGCCTGGGTGGCTCAGGAAGTTAAACGTCTGATTCTTGATTTTGGCTCAGGTCATGATCTCACAGTTCATGGGATCTAGCCCCTTGTTGGGCTCTGCGCTTACAGCACTGAGCCTTCTTGGGATTCTGTCTCTCCCTCTCTCCCTGTCCCTCCATCACACACATGGATGTGCACGTATGCACGCACTCTGTCTCTCTCTCTCTCCCTCTCTCAAAATAAATAAATAAGGATTAAAAAATGTCTCAAGGCCATTAAATTCAAGAGAAGCTTGAAGAACTATTACAGTTTGGAAAAGCTAAGGAAACATGGACAACTAAATGCAATATGGTATCACCAACTGGATGCTAAAATAGAAAAAGGACCGGGGCGCCTGGGTGGCGCAGTCGGTTGAGCATCCGACTTCGGCCAGGTCACGATCTCGCGGTCCGTGAGTTCGAGCCCCGCGTCAGGCTCTGGTTCGAGCCCCGCGTCAGGCTCTGGGCTGATGGCTTGGAGCCTGGAGCCTGTTTCCGATTCTGTGTCTCCCTCTCTCTCTGCCCCTCCCCCGTTCATGCTCTGTCTCTCTCTGTCCCAAAAAAAAAAAAAAAAGTTGAAAAAAAGAAAAAGGACATTGTTGAGAACGCTTGTCAAATTCTAATAAAGTCTGTAACATAGTTAACAGCATTACACCAATGTTAATTCCTTAGTTTTGACAACAGTACTATGGCTGTACAAGATATGAACATTATGGGACACTGACTGAAGGGTGCATGGAAATTCTGTACTATTTATGCATTTTTTCTCTAAGTCTAAAATTACTTAGAAATAAGAAGGTGTAAAAAAAAGGGGGTGGGGGGGACAGTTATCATTAAAAGAGTCTTAAGAGATGATCAGCCAAATGTAATATGTGGGCTTTGGATACTGATCCAAACAAACCAACTATAAGAGAATGTTTCTGAGAGAAGAAAACTCAATATGGACTGGGTATTTGATGATAACAGAAATTGTCAACTGTGTTGGCTCTAACAATAATATTGTGATTATGTTTGAAAAAAGCAGTTTACGTATTTAGAAATATACACTGAAGAAATATATAACTGAGAAGGAGAAAAGTTATCACCATTTCTTCACATCTTTGCTCATTATTTCACTATTTGTAAGTATATCCATGAAAAGCAATTTAGTTCTCGTCAGGACTATTCACAAATTCAGCATGCAGATGCAACATTTTCACTACAAAAAAATAATAATAACAAAAAATCCTAATCGTAACAGCCCACATGTTTTAAACCATAATCTTTTGGGTTTTTAAATTTTTTTTAATATTTTTTAATTGTTTTTAATGTTTACTCATTTTTGAGAGAGAGCGAGCGAGCAAGTTGGGGAGGGGCAGAAAGAGAGGGAGACACAGAGTCTGAACCAGGCTCCAGGCTGATCAGCACAGAGCCCAACGCAGAACTCTAAGTCACAGACTGTAAGATCATGACCTGAGCCAAAGTCAAATAACTGACTAAGCCACCCAGGCACCCCTTAATGTTTATTATTTTTGAGAGAAAGACAGAGTGCAAGCGGGGGAGGGACAGAGAGGGAGACACAGAATCCAAAGCAGGCTCCAGGATTCCAGCTGTCAGCACAGAGCCCAACACAGGGCTCAACCTCACAAACCCTGAGATCAGGACCTGAGTCAAAGTCGAAACTCAACCAACTGAGCCACCCAGGAGGAGCCCCTAAAACATAATCTTAAAGGCACTGTTCTAAACACTTTATATACATCATCTCTTTTCACCTCACAACCATCTTATGAAGGAAGTTCTATTATTACCCCCATTTTGCAAATGAGAAAACTGAGCACTACATTAAGTAACAAGCTGTGTGATGGTGTCAGTAAGGGGCTCAGTTCAAACTCAAAGCTGGCTGAGTCCACAGCCCTTACAGTAAAAACCTTACAGTGCACCCAGTATACTACATACAGTAAACAAAAGGCCTACATACTTATTCTTTTATGCACAATACACTCTAATTTATTCTCTATTTCAATTTTTTTGTTAATGCTGACTGCAATAAATTATTCTCATTAACTATCAGTGAGTCACCACCTGGAGCTGGAAAACACGGCACTAAGCCTCCCTGGACATGGCAACATTCTTTCTCTCTCATATGATACACGCCCTAATAAACATCTGAACTTCCAAACCATGACAATTTCATTAAGTCCCTCCATAATAAAGAAAGTCACAAAAAGGAAATACCCTTATTTTGAATTTAAATTTTTAAGTCAAGTTAGTACATAATTTTAAGTGACCATGAATGAGCATCATAAGGTTCACATGGGTTTTATTTAAAGGGTATTTATTTAGGTAAAATTCAGATGTAGATCTTACTTTTTAAGTCACATATAACCTTATGAAAATTCAGTTCACATACACTAAAAGTATGAAGAAATAAATATAACCACAACTATGATGCTAGAAGGAGACTATCCAGGAAATAGTATACTATGAAAGAACAGAACGGGGCGCCTGGATGGCTCAATCAGTTGAGCATCTGACTCTTGATATGGGCTCAGGTCCTGATGTCAAGGTCATGGGGTTGAGCCTGCTCGGGATTCTCACTCCCTCTCTCTCCACAGCTCACTCACTCTCTCAAAAATAAATAAGTAAACATTACAAAAAAAAAGGAAAGAACAAAATTTGTTGTCACATGCTTCCTTCTCCACACTCATGAAGACACGTTAAGAATTAGGCATATAAAGTTTTCAGAGTGATAAGAAGAATTTAATCTCAGTTTATCAGATATGGTGACCATTTTGATCAATTGATAAAGCTCCAGAACTCTACAACTAAAAGGAAATCCTTTAAGAACAGGGAGCTCAGGTTCATTATATTATTTACAATTTCTCTATAAAGCCATCAAATGGGAGTGATTTTTTAAAAAGTGATAATCACAGGGCGCCTGGGTGGCTCAGTTGGTTAACAGCCAGACTTCAGTGCTCTCTTCAGCAGCACAGATACTAAAAAGAGCCAGACTTCAGCTCAGGTCATGATCTCATGGTTCGTGGGTTCCAGCCCCATGTCAGGCTCTGTGCTGACAGCTCGGAGCCTGGAGCCTGCTTCAGAGTTTGTGTCTCCCCCTCTCTCTGCCCCTCCCTGCTCACATTCTGTCTCTCTCTCTCTCTCAAAAATAAACATTAAAAAATATTTTAAAAAATAAAAAATAAAAACTGATCATCACCCTAATCATCATTCAAATATATGCTAATATGGGTTCAAGTTCTATTATTTTACTAAACAAATTCACTGTAAATTCAGTAGTTTAGGACTATTTTTTCCACATAAACAAACAATATAAACCAATTTTTTAACGTCCACTGAGAATCCACATCCCTAAAGTAATTTCTTTCTCTACACTTCCTCTCTCACAAGAATATTCCAATGTTAGCCCTGCCCAGGATGACTGAACAACCTGCACTCCATTACTTAGTGGCATTACTTAGTGGTGATACTCAGGTTTTCATCATCCCAAGGAAACATAAATGCGTTCTACCAGAATCCAGTTTCAGTAAATCAAATATGCAGTTTAATCCTATGCAACAAAGTTAATTTTAGAGTAAAAGGAGATTAAAAACTTTCCAACCTTAATATTGTGTTCCAATTAGACGTTTATTAATCACTGAATTCTAACATGGCAAAATTAGTACAGTATCTGATTATTTTCTAAATTTAGAGAGATCTCAGGACTTAATTCTGCAGCTTTTAAAATGCAAGCACAACAAGCTGGATTTTTGTAACCAGAATGCAATACATACACGCACACACACACACGCGCGCGTGCACACACACATATATTACATACTTGAAAGAGCCAAGCTCAGAAAATTCAAAAAGATACATCAGAACTTAGGGACAAAGACAAACTAAAGGAACAAGATGAACAAATTATTACAATGAAACAGAAACAAATGTAAGCAAGATGCCACTTTTGCCTAACAACATGAGAGAATGTTTTAGTTTTACTTACTACTCTGGTTTCCAAGGACTCTAGACCATTGGTGAAACTTTCTATGGGAGGGTGATAACTCAGAGCTTTAAAAATGTCGATGTAATTAGGTGTATAATTTTTCTCCCACTTATTAATCCTAAGGAAATATTTAGAGGAAGGCTAAGACTTTAAAACTACAAAGTTGCTCCTCATAAAATCTATTATCAAAACAAAAATGAGAGTCAATATTTGTTACATGTATCCTATGACATGCTGCAAAGTCATTAGGCATATTTAAAGACATAAAAAATGTGATATTTCCTAAAAGCAAAAGACTATATGCAGTAGGTTCTTAATTTGATTTGATAAAGAGAAAAAAACACTAAGAAAAGGAAATAAAATACTAACACTTTATTACTAAATGGTAGAATAACAGATTTTTAAAATTATTCTTCTTGAAATTTTCTACAATGAAAATACATTACTTTTCGGAGCAGGATACATTATCAAAGTCTTCTAAATCATATTTGTGTAAAATATGGTGGAATTTAAACTAAGCAACACAAGTGCCTGGTTAATTCAACTGTACGTGCTGTGTTCTTCATCAGCCTACACCAATAATTTGTGGAAAATGAGTGAGGACAGCACCTAAGAAATGGACTCAAAGTAGAAGCTGGAAAGAAAACACAGAATGTAGAAGTTCAAGCTAGAAGTCTAGTTACTGACATCATTATTTTCAGCCAACTACTTCATACTAGCAGAATATCAAATAGAAAATCATTTTTCAGAAAGTCACACAAATCATCCCTATTCTTAATTCTAAATAGAGACTGGGGGGGGGGGGAATTTTTCGTGAAAACTACCCCCAAAGTCCTCAGTCCCACATTTATTTGTTTGATGACTCTCTCCCAAGGTCCCCTTCCATAACCTACAAGTCACCTCTCCGGCAGCAATTCAAAAAAAGTTTTGAAAAATGAAAGATACACTAATACAACGCATTAAAAAAAAATTACCAGCCATAACCTCCTAACCCTTCTCTCGCTGGGGCATACAGAACCGAAAGCCTATTAGATGCAGCACTGCCATCTCCTGCTGCCACTAAACGGTGGGAATTCATGAGGCTGCAAACAACAGTTTTCTCACCTCCTTTATTGATAGTGGTTTACCCATTCTGAAACCCTGGCACAACGAACTAAAATCCCGGAACTACAAGGGTCATGCCTTATTCCCCTCTGGGGAAGGTCCTCGACTCACTCTTAAATCTGATGAATAAATGAAGGCAGGCAGGCACGCGTATTTTTAAAGTATACACATATACATACCTGCACACACAAACAGTACTTTAAGAGTACAAGTGTGGTATCTGACACCCTTTTATCTGTTTACCATCAAAATACAACAGTGCTCACATTTCCGAAAAGAAAAGAAAGGCTACTTAATTCTCGCTCTGCAACTTAAAGCAAATAATACTGTTTTGATGCATCTCTCTACCCCCAACTAGCAGCGACTGTAAAATGCCCCACAACTGTAATGTTTTCTGGATCCGGGTCTCCGCCATCCGACTGAAATTTCTGCCCCTTTGCTAAAACCTTAAATCGACAGTCGGGAGAGACTTCGGTCTTGCTTCTTCCAGCACCAGGGCCCCGCCGAGCCCAGACCTCCCGCAAACTCCCATCTGCCAGGGCGGGAGCCGCGGGCGAGGGGCGGCCGCGGGTTCCAGCCTGGCCCCTCCCAGCTAAGGAAAGTAACTGTGGGCGTTTTCTCGGCTTCGGCTCAGTTTCTTCACCCGACCCAGCTGCGCCCCAGCCCCGCCCTCCGCCCCCCTACTGCCGCCCCGACACCGCGAGCCCCCTTGCCCGCTCACCGTCAGGCAGCTCGACGGTGCGCGCGCGGCGCAGCGAACGCGTCAGGCGGTTGAGCTGCTCCATCGCTCTCTCCATCCTCGGCGCGCCCTCCGCGCACACCCCACCGCGCCGGCGGCCTCCGCGCCCAGCGCCCTACATCCCGCCCCGGCCCGTTCGGCGGGAGGAGCCACCGGCTCGCCCCGGCTGACGCCCGGGGCTGCACGGGCCGCTCGGGGCCGCGTCCCCCGTCCCGGGACCGGAGACTGCCGGACCGACCACTGACGGGGCAGCCGCGGCCGCCGAACGCGCCCTTCCTGCCACCGCCGCCGCTTCCCTCCCGGATTCGCACGGCCTTCTGGGAACGGTAGTTCCGAGCCGGCCGACCCGCGCGCCTGAGGCGGAGCCACGCTGGGCGCGCCCGTGGCTCTGCGCCGAGGCCACGCCGACGCTGGGGTAGAGTGGTGAGTGCGGGAAGCCTGGCCAACACCGGGCTTACCGCCAAGTTCCTGGAGAGACTTGCTGGGTGGCCCCACGCCCTCTCTTGCCCTCCAGAGTTGTACAGGAGCAGCTTCTTTCAATTCTGTCACTCCCCTATATGGCAGATTGGGGTTCTGCGCAGTTCTTAAGTCCTTCCTCGCCTTCATCCAAGTTTGGGTACATTTGTTTTCCAGATACATGAACTGTTGAAATAGTGTATGTTCACATGTCAAATTTAAAGAAGAACGAAGTCAAACAAATGCAAAGCAGGATACACCTTTTCTCTCAACTATTTGTCTCCCCATTGGGACAACTTCGTGAGGGCAAATCACGAACCTATCTTGCATCTTGTACTCCCGTACTTGCCACGGCACCTGACACAACAATGAAACCTTAAGGAAGATACAGATGATGACATCCTGAAAGAAAACTTTGGTTTCTTTAGTACACTGCTGAAGTTGAAGGTGACAATAGATACCAGTGGGGAATCCAGACTTTGACTTTATGGCTTGCAAAAAATTTGACAATACCAACAAAGTGTGGAAGAAATGAATTATGACAAAATCAGTGGGGGAAAAATCATTTTTGTCAGCTCTGCACTGAAGTTGAGCACAAGCCAAGGTAAAAACAGAAATTTGAGCAGCTGAAACATGGAAGAATGTGATCCAGGTAAATCCGAGCCTGGCTAACACCACTGACAATGAAAAAGTTAAGGGAGGAATTTTCTTTTCTCGGACGCTGGAGTAATAAAGAAGCAAAGAGCTTGGACTTTCTCAGTTTCTCCTTCCTCAAGAAGCAAAGCTGTCCCTGCAATGAATGGGCACATAGGTGTTAATGTTACATGTTGGCTGAGCCAGAGAAAGAGTCTCACCTGCCTGTCCAGGATATGCAGGGGCAGATGGTGGCCAGCATGGTGTTCTCTGCCAATGCCCCCCTAAATTAGTTCTAAACTGCAGCTGTTGGTCACTTTTGCCAGCAGTGCAACAGGCTCAGGGCAGACCTCCTAACTAGCTGGTTCAGATGAGACCTAAATCAGTCTAACAACAAGATTGGGAGGTCAAAGCTTCAAAGGAATACCAAATGCTACAGCCCAGTCTGGTCCATGCCCAACCCTTTGCAATCTGGTTTCCGCTGGAAATGCTTCAGCCTTTGTTGGCCTCCCCACTCCATTCAGAAGATGAAGACCACTATTGTACAGAAGCTAACACCTCAGTCCCTGTTACCACCATCACTCCCTAAGCTGTCACTCCCATTTAAATTACTTCCAATGTCCTGTGGGCACCAAGCCCAGAGTCTGGGTACACTGGCAGGAGCCCCCAGTTACCTCCATAGTGGGCATTGCTCCCCATGCTGGTCACTATTCACCACAGGAGCAGAAGATGCTGGAAGAATGCTGCTATAGATTGTCAGGTCTAAATTCTGCAACATGAGGCAGTCTCTCAAATAGCTCTGCTCCAAGATGTATGAAACTACAGTACTATGATAGGCTTATCACCTCCTATCCAATACAACTTTCTACAATGATAGAAATGTTCTACTGCACTGTCTAAAATAGTAGTCACTGACCAAGTGGAGGTACTGAGTGCATGAAATGTGGCTAGTACAAGTGAATTTTAAATATGTATTTAAATGTAACTAATTAAAGGGGTGCCTGGGTGACTCAGTCAAGCGTCAGACTTAGGCTCAGGTCATGATCTCACAGTTGGTGGGTTCTGGCTGGCATCAGGCTTTGTGCTGACAGCTCAGAACCTGGAGCCTGCTTCAGATTCTGTGTCTCCCTCTGCCTCTGCCCCTCCTGTGCTTGTGCTCTCTCTCTCTCAAAAATAAATGAAATATTTTAAAAACACACACACACAAGGGGCGCCTGGGTGGTCAGTCTGTTAAGGGTCTGACCTCGGCTCAGGTCATGATCTCGAGGTCCCTGAGTTTGAGCCTCGCGTTGGGCTCTGTGCTGACAGCTCAGAGCCTGGAACCTGCTTTGGATTCTGTGTGTGTGTGTGTGTGTGTGTGTGTGTGTGTGTGTGTCTCTCTGCCCCTCCCCTGGTCATGCTCTGTCTCTCTCCCTCTGAAAAAAGAACATTAAAAAAAAATTTTTTTAAACACACAATACATATAATTAATTAAATTAATAGTTTAATTAAATTAATAGTTTCTATTAAATAGCCATATATGCCTAGTGGCTACAATGTTGAACAGGGCAGTTTATCACACCAAGGATAACAAAAAACACCAAATAGTTTTCATAGGTTATTAGCTAAAAAACTGAGGATGTTCTCACTTGTCCTGTGGAAGTCAACACCAAGAATCTCAAATGGAAAAACTTAAAAGGTCATTTTGTATCATAAGTTCCGTTATTAAAGAATAGAGGTTTTTACTTATAAAAATCCAGATTTTTCTGTGGCCCATTTTAACATTTGGAAGAAGAAAACAATCAATTTGACAAAAAGCAGGAAGAGAACAGGAGAGGAAAAAGCAAAGAATAAAGAACAGTCACTATAAAAACAAAACACAAAAATCAAATCCACGGCCACAATCACAGAAAATATAAACAGACAAAACCTAATGGTTAAAAAACAGAAGTCTTGATTGTATGAAAGGTAAAACAAAACAGCTATTTGCCATTTCTAAAAGGCCACCATTTGCAGGAGACCGCCATTTCTAGGAGGAAATGGGAAAAAAGATACCTAATAAATTTTTAAAAGCTGTTGTTATGTTTTAGTCCAGGTTATCCAGAGACACAGGACCAATAGGATATGTGTACATATGTAGAAGGAGATCTACTATAAAGTGTTGGCACATGTGATTATGGAGCCTGTCCAGCTCAAAATCTCAGTGTGGGCAGGGAGGCTGGACACTCAGGAGAGAGGATGGTGCAAATCAAGTGTGAAGGCAGTCTGCCAAAGAATTCTCTCTTGCCAGTCCTTTCCTTCTATTCAGACCTACAAGAGATTGGATGAAGTCCACTCACGTTATAAAGGACAATCTGCTTTAGTCAGAGTTCACTGATTTAAATTTTAACTCATCCAAAAAGATCTTCCAAATGGACACATAAAATTAACTGTCACAAACACTATTAACATTAGCAAAATAACCTTTAGAGCAAAAAACATTATTAGAGTCAAAGAGACTACCAAGAAGTTTATAATAGTCCTGAATCTACACCTGACAACAGAGACTAAAAATAAATCTACACTTGACAGAATAACAAAAATAAGTTCCACCACCAACGGTAGATTTTCAATACCCTTTTCTCTGAAACTGATAGAGCTAGAAGAAAAAGATGGGTAAGGAGATACAAGATTCAGAAAATTGAAACACAATCCTTATCAACGGCATGTGTGAAACATTCACTCTCCTAACATAGAGGGGATACACATTCGTTTAAAGTACATAAGTTACAGGGTGCCTGGGTGGCTCGGTAAGCCTCCAACCCTTGGTTTCGTCTGAGTTCATGATCTCATGGGTTTGTGAGTTTGAGCCCTGCGGGGGGCGCTGCGCTGACATGTTATATTTACAAAAACACAAAGGGCACTAGTGCTTGTCTTCAAAACAGCCTCAATCAGGAGGCAACTAAGGAGACCATGAGAGAAGCCAGGCTAGGGTAGTGTGCAAACTGCAAGGAATGAAGTGTACAGAGGCAGCTATCAAAGGAAAACAAAGCAGACTGCAGGTCAAGGAAGGCAAGGGACAGAGGAGCCAGAAAAAGGAACTCTGGAGACTCTGGAGCCACAAGAAACAGCCACGGGTCTCATTAAGCCACACTCTTTCATTCAGTATACAGTCAACAGAATTTTTAAATTAAAGTTCAGGATCCTATACTTGCCCTGTTGAATTTCAGCTTTGAATACTGAGGCCCGTATTGTATCTGCAAAGATCTTTTTGGATCCTGCATCTACTAATCAGGTGTTTAGTATCCTTCTGTGATGTATATCATGTACAATGTTGACAAACATCTCTCTATAGAGATTTAAGTCAGGTAACAGTGCTGAAACAAGAGGGGGCCAAAGGAAAAAATATATATATTACAATTGCCACTTAAAACTTTTCCTACGTTATCTTTAATTCATTAATGGGCTTTTTTGGAGAGAATGTTTCATACTCATTTATGAGTATATCTAATTATCCATCTATTGAAAGCCATGTAAAATGGTTGTGCACCTTTTAGCCCGATGCAGAGGCCCGTGTGGTAAGGAACTGAGGCCAGCCTCTGACCACTGGGGAATTGAATCCTGCCGATAACCACATGAGTGAGCTCAGAAGCAGAAGCTTCTCTGGTCGAGCTTTCAGATGACCCCAGCCCTGGCTGACATTTTGAAACTTTGTGAGAGACTGAAGCAGAGGACTCATCTAAGCTGCACCCTGACTCCTGACCTACAGATATCAAGATAAGAAATGTTGTTTTAAGCCATTTTTTTAAAAAAAGTTATTTTAATCAATTCATTTCACCTCTGGGAATGTAGCCCAAAGAAATAATCTGAAATAAAGACAAAGATTAATAGGTAAATATACTCATTTATTCATTCAAAAGTATGTGTTGAGTGCGTCCCATGATCTAAGCACTATGCCATATATCTTAAATAATATTTTTCAAATAATTACACTCATGGATATATAAGTACAAATAGAGATAGATGCTCTGAAAGAAAGGAAAACCATTCTGTGGTAGACTGAGGACATCTAGAAAGGATTTCCCAAGAAACAGACTTTTAAGCTAAGAATCAAAAGATGGATGAGAGGGGTGCCTCGGTGGCTTAGTAGGTTGAGCATCCAACTCTTGATTTTTGGCTCGGGTCATGATCTCACAGTTTGTGGGATCAAGCCCAGGATCAGAGCCTGCTTGGGATTTTCTCTGTCTCTCTCTTTGCCCCTCCCTTGTTCATGCACACATGCCCTCGCTCTCTCTCTCTCAAGATAAAATAAATAAACTTTTTTTAAAAGAGCACAATTAAAAAAAAAAAGACGAATATGAGGTATCTATGCATAGGAGAAAGGCTGGTGAGGAACATTCTGGATGGAGAGAAAGGTATTTGCAAAGATCCTCTGACGCATGAAATGTTTAAGAAACCTAAAGAAAGTTATCTTTCAGTTATGTCGCTAAAAGCTATGTAATAAAAGGGAGTACACTGAGATGAAACAAGAGAGGAAGAAGTTCACACAGGGCTTTGAAAGCCATGGTAGGGCCTTAACTGTAATGGCAGTGGAAAGGCATTAGAGAATTTTAAGCTGGTGGGAGTAATGTGATCAGATTGGTCTTCAGAAGGAAAAGTCTCTCCACCTAAAGTATGAAGAATGGATTAGACTCATGGTAGAGGAGATAAGAAGAGCTAGTTAGGAGTACTAGGTAGTTTAAGTGAGAGGTAATTGTCTTTTGGGCTAGCATGATGAGTCTGTAAGTAGAGAGTACAGGATGGATTGAGAAATATTTTGCTGATAAAATCAATAAGAACTGACGATCAATCGAGATGGGAAATGAGAAAGAGAAAAGTGGCTCATGCAATTGCATGTATGATAGGACCCTTCCCTGGAACAGAATAAATACACTGGAATAGAACCAAGTTTAGAGGAGGAGATCATGTCGTGAAGAGTTTGAAATGCCTTTGAGGTAGTCCAGTGGGGATATCAGGTACATATAGAGCTATTCTGGGGTAGATAAATATTTGGAGATATCACTGTACAGATGGTGTTTGAAAACTAAGTTAAGAGCATAAAGTAGAAAAGTAGACTTAACTTTTCTGAGATTGATCCCTGCAGGTTGACTTCCTGGAGGGGAAGCTGTCTTCCTGAAAGCTCAGTGAAAAGTGGGTAGATAAATCTGAGTGGTAAAGGTAGTCTATTCCAATAGAATATTGAGGTGTTGGATCAGGGTGTGGAAGGAGCAAAGGGTAATACAGAGGTAGGTGAAGTGGGATGGGGGGTTGAGAGAAAGTTTTCTGTTTCCAAGTAATCAGATGATTGAGGATGTTTTAAATACTCTGGTTGAAATTAATTGAATATTCCAAAGAAAAAAGAAAGTGTTAGTGCATTCAGGCTGCTATAACAAAATCCCAGAGAGTGGGTTATTTAAACAACAGACATTTATTTCTCACAGTTCTGGAGATAGGATAATCAATATCAGGGTGCCAGCATGGCCTGGTCCTGGTGACACCCTTCTCTAGGTTGCAGACTGTTGTTTTCTTGTACCCTCACATGGCAGAAAAAGCTAGAGAGCTCTTTGAAGTCTTTTCATAAGGGCACTAATCCCATTTTTGAGGCATCATCCTTATGACTTAATCATGTCCCAAAGACCCCACTTCCTAATGCCATCACTTCAGGGGATAGAAATTCAATATATGAATTTTGGAGGGACACAAACATTTGGTTCATAATAAGGAATAATCAGTGATGTAAGATCTAAAGCGCAGGAAGCTTTGTAAATATATTAAATAAGTAAGCAAATAAATAAATGAGAACTGCTTCAACAATAAGAAAATCATTCAATAAATCGTGGTATGTTTACACAATGCAATGTTTTGCGGCCATTAAAAATGGTGAGTATGAAGGTCACCTGGGTGTCTCAGTCGGTTGAGCATCCAACTTCTGCTCAGGTCATGATCTCACGGTTCGTGAGTTCGAGCCTCAAATTAAGCTCGCTGCAGTCAGGGCAGAGCCCAATTTAGATCTTCTGTCCCCCCCTCTCTCTCTGCCCCTTCTCTGCTTGTGCTCTCTCTCAAAAATAAATAAATCTTTAAAAAAAAATGGTGCGTATGAGAAAAGGGTAGCATTGATCCCAAGTTAAGGTGGGAGGGGGGCTATGGGATGGAAGTCTAAGTGACAAGGGCCAGAGATCACAGGGAGACTTATCACCGTATATATACCCTTGTAAATCTTTTTAATTTTGACCTCTATGAATTCTTTTTTTTTAAGTTTATTTATTTATTTTGAGAGAGAAAGAGATAGCACAGCAGAGGGGCAGAGGGAGAGGGAGAGAGAATCCAAAGCAGGCTCCATGCTCAGTGCTGAGCCTGACTTGGGGATCCATCTCACAACTATGAGATCATGACCTGAGCTGAAATCAAGAGTTACATGCTTAACTGACTGACCCACCCAGGTGCCCCATGACAATTCTTATAACAAGAATAAAAATCTCATTTAAAAAAATGTTTATTTATTTACTTTGAGAAACAGAGAGAGCAGGGAGGAAGAGAGAGAATCCCAAGCAGGTTCCATGTTGTCTGCACAGAGACTGGTGTAGGGCTCACTCATGAATTAGATCATGAACTGAGCTGAAACCAAGAATTAGATGCTTAACCGACTAAGCCACCCAGGTGTCCCTATGAATTCATTTCTTATTCAACACTGTGAAAATAAACAAGTGAATAATTTAAAATAATAAGAAACAACGATATATACAAAAAGTATTAATAGAGTGGGCACTGTGGTTGCCCTGAAAGCTTTCTGTCTCCCCATTCTTTTATGACAATCCTTATTTAACTTCTTTTCCAAAGTAGAGGATTTTTAAAATTTTATTAAGGAATATAATTTTACAAAAAAATAAGGAAAATAGTAAAATAAAACCTAATATACTCATCATCCAACCAATCTTGTTTTGTCAATGTTCTCATTTTTACTCCCCTACCTTCACTCTGGATTACATTTTTTTCCCCTTCTATGGGATTTTTGTTGGTGGGTGGGGGTGGACATGGGTATCATCAAGTCCTGGGCACAGGAGCAGGGGTGTGGGAAATTTTGAAGCACCCTCCTAGGGCACAGCCACAGAGGAGAGGGGCAGGCGGCTCTCATCGTATTCAGGAGAAAGTAATTTTGAGCCTCTCCTTCCCTTTGTTGAAAGTCTTGGAAAACCAGTTCTGGGTCTTTGCAGGAATGTCACTCTGCTTGATGCTCTCAATGGCTGCCCAGGGCCTTGTCCTTCAGAGCTTTACCAAACTCCTTCAGCTTATCCAGGATGAGCTCCAAAGTGCTGGAGGTTTGTGGGGCTGCCTGGGCCAGGGCTGGGCCTTCCAAAACCAAAGAGAGAACCACCACCAAAACCGGGAGTGACAGGATGAGACTCATGGCTGGGCTGGAGGGGCCCCTGGATCAGCCACAGGACAGCATGGGGTCACACTGGACTACTTTAATGTACATTCAGACATTCTAGCATTTTATCTGTAAACATTTCTCATGTATCTTTAAAAGATAAGGGCTCCAAAGAATAATTACACTACTATTATTATATATAAAATATTTGCAAAAATACATTGATACTGTCAAATATCCAATGTTCAAATTTTCTGAATTGTCTTAGACATACCTTTTTAACTGAAGTTTAGTTGACAGACAATGTTATATTAGTTTCAGGTGCACAACATAGTGATCTGATAATTCTACACATTACCCAATGCTTGCCACTGATAAGTACAGTTACCATCTGTCACCATACAACTTTATTACAATATTATTGACTATATTCCCTATGCCATACTTTTCATCCCTGCGACTGATTTTATAACTGGAAATTTGTATATCTTAATCCCTTTCTCCTATTTTATCCACCCCCCACCCTCCCCTCCACTCTGGCAACCACCAGTTAGTTCTTTGTAGTTATGAGTGTGCTTTCATTTTACTTGTTTGTTCATTTGTTTTGTTTTGTTTTCTAGATTCCATATATAAGTGAAATCATATGGTATTTGTTTTTTTCTGTCTGACTTATTTCACTTAGCATAAAACTCTCTGGGTCCATGTTGTCATGAATGGCAAGACTTCACTCATTTTTACGGCTGAGTGATATTCCATTGTATATACATAGATAGATGATAGATAGATAGATAGATATCTTAGACATTTTTTTTTAATTTTTTTTTGTTTACATTTATTTATTTTTTGAGAGACATAGAGAGACAGAGCACAAGTTGGGGAGGGGCAGAGAGAGAAGGAGACAGAGAATTCAAAGCAGGCTCCAGGCTCTGAGCTGTCAGCACAAAGCCCGATGCGGGGTTTGAACCCACAGACCGTGAGATCATGACCTGAGCCGAAGTCGGACGCTAAACCGACTGAGCCACCCAGGCACCCCTATCTTAGACATTTTTAACAATTGGTTTATTTGAATCAGCATCCAAATAATGCTCACATATCATATTTTGTTGATATGGCTCAAAAGTCTCTTTTATTCTATAGGATCCCCTTCTTTTTCTTTTTCTTTTTCCTGAACACTTATTTATAATTTATAATTTCATTCAGGTGTCCATACTTCTGCACAGCCATGTGCTGACTCCATCCCTGAGTCAAGGGGCATGTGGCTCAGGTGTAATCTCATCCCAGGCCACTATTGATAGTCAATAGTTCATAATTCAGACCAATGAAAAATAAGCTACCAAGAATTGTCAAAGAAACTTCTTCACTTTTCTAAGGAAGCCTCCAGAATTCAAGCACTCGTGCATGCTCTCTCCACACCCCAGCCCCCTTCTCTTTCTCTATTATCATATTTATGGCAAAATATTCCTCCTAAGATCAGGAATAAGGCAAGAATGTTTGTTTTCATCACTTCTTTTCATTATACTAGAATCCTAATCAGTGAAAACAGTATTGGAGTAATTTGATACTCATTTGGAGAAAAAAAAGAAACCCAATCTCTATGTCACATCATAGACAATGATGTGACACATCAATCTGGGGAGGATCATAAATCTGCACACAAGAGCTAAAACTATGAAGCTTCTGTAAGAAAATATAGGAGACTATTTTCATGACCTTGAAGAAGGCAAAAACTTCTTATATAGGGCATATAGGACATTGAAAGCAAAAAAGCATAAAAACAAATATTCGATGCTAGACTTCAATATTAAAAACTTAAGCTCATCAAAAGATACCATTATGAAAATGAAAATTTTCCATGGGAAAGAATACTTACAAAGCATATATCTCATAAAGAATTTCTTTCTTTTTTTTTTTTTTTTAAGTAAGCTCTGTGCCCAATGTAGGCCTCAAATTCACAATCCCAAGATCCCCAAGATGTCAAGATCTCAGGCCACCCCACATAAAGAATTTCTATATGGAAAAACTCCTACCATTTAAAATACAACCCAGGGGGATGCCTGGCTGGCTCAGTCAGGAGAGCATTCGACTCTTGATCTCAGGTTTACAGTTCAAGCTCCACGTTGGGTGTAGAGCTTACTTAAAAACATTTTTTTTAATAAATAAAAGATGACCTGGTAAATTGAAGATGTTTGTGCTATAATACTCTCAGAAAATATACATCATCCATGGAATAGAAAGACATTCTAACATCTCTTATGACACATAAAGCTAGTGACTTTTAACAAAGCAAGAGGCTTCTTCTCTAAGACTAAAATGAAATAATATGGGGATAAGGTATTAAATGCTCTCCTTTCCAGATGACACTCATCCTTAATATATGGGGGAGAATTAGTCCTGGAAAACCCCAGCTGTATGTAGTAAAATAATTTTTTTGAGTCCCGATTTTGTATTTTATACAAAATATGTAATTTTGTATAATTACAAATTACAAATATTAAAAAACATGTACATTAAAAATTCATACCTAACTCTATGAATTCATAGCACAATAGATACCATTCTCTTCCCACATATCATCCATGGGAAGTACATGCCAACATCAGCTATTCCTCATGGATATAAGTTGCAAGGTACTAGAACATTCTTGGGAGTAGATTATTGAGAGCATGCATGACATTTAGGATTAAAAATGTATTTGCTCTTGGGGGAGGTGTAAATTATGGGATTTCCACAAATCATATAAATTGTGATTGTGTAAAATAGGAGATTTTGGCTACAACTAAAATAATTTTCAGTTTAAAACCTTCATAAAACTGTTACAAAAATTTCAAGGTTTATGCTAATATTAAAAGCAGTGCTATGTCTCCCAATGTGAGGCATTAGGATCTAACGGACAATGTCCAAAATGAGACTCATAGTGAGAATTTAAATTTTTTAAGCCTTTAAAGCATTTGCAGAAGTCTCTGAATTTCATGATAAATGAAATTGAAATCAATAGACCTATGAAAGAATTTTCTGAATTTCATAGTAAGTTTAATGAGCTCAGTGATCACTTGAGAGCATGAAAGATCATGTTTCCTACCAAAAAATAATAGTGTCCAGAAAACCAGTATCATTGAACCTGTGTATATTTGAAACCATTTTACATGTATTGTTTTTTTCCACTTCAGTAAAATTCTGCCTTTTTAAAACATTCAGTTTGGGGTAGGGGCGCCTGGGTGGCGCAGTCGGTTAAGCGTCCGACTTCAGCCAGGTCACGATCTCGCGGTCCGTGAGTTCGAGCCCCGCGTCAGGCTCTGGGCTGATGGCTCGGAGCCTGGAGCCTGTTTCCGATTCTGTGTCTCCCTCTCTCTCTCTGCCCCTCCCCCGTTCATGCTCTGTCTCTCTCTGTCCCAAAAATAAATTAAAAACATTGGAAAAAAAATTAAAAAAAAAAAAACATTCAGTTTGGGGTAGATAAAAGATTTTTCTGAATTCATTTCATCATCAGTAACTTAGTCCCAAATTCAATGTAAACAAATATTTACGTGCAAGGTGCAAGGTGGATATACAATAAAGAATAAGCCTTTTTTATTTTACTCTCAAGGAGTTCAACTTCTGGAAAGAATGTTCTGTCATGTAGAAATATGATAGTAACACATGGCAAACTGTGGAGAGCTCTTCACATTGTGTCAAAACTCTGGAGACATGAGGGGGAGAATCATTACCTCATAGTAGGGAAGGAGTGGAATCAAGGAAATGTTCATGCCTGAAAGGAGGTCACATTAATACACGAGGAATAGAAATAACCAGGACAATCTGATTAACAACAAATAATAACAGCTGATAATTGTTGAGCATTAATCGCTGATTTAGCTGAGGCTTACGGGCAATTGGAGAATTAAGGCTAACATATGTTAGTCAGATTTTAGTTAGCCTTGATAGTGGGTGTGGGAGCTAGAGGCCAGTTCTATGAGCAGTGAGAAACGATATAATTAGATAGTAGAAGAGAGTGGCAACAGCTGAATGAGTTAAGAGACCCACAATTATATAGGCGAGTGGAAACAAAGGACCATATTAAGGTGGTAGTGAAGGAAAAAGATGGATTTGGACCGCCATGGATTGACAAGAGGCAGAACCAAGATCAGCAAGAGTTAAAGATGACTCCAAAGTTAGTGGTGGTCAGGAGTAAGTTCTTTTGAGGGAGAAAATCTTGTTCAAGAGTTAAAACTGGGGCACTTGGCCAGCTCAGTTGGTAGTAGCCTGTGTGACTCTGGATCTCAGAGTTGTAAGTTTGAGCCCCATGTTGGGTGTATAGATTACTTAAAATAAAATCTTTTTTTTAATTTGTTTTTTTAACGTTTATTTATTTTTGAGACAGAGAGAGACAGAGCACGAACGGGGGAGGGGCAGAGAGAGAGGGAGACACAGAATCAGAAGCAGGCTCCAGGCTCTGAGCCATCAGCCCAGAGCCCGACACGGGGCTCGAACCCACGGACCGCGAGATCGTGACCTGGGCTGAAGTTGGAGGCTTAACCGACTGAGCCACCCAGGCGCCCCTAAAATAAAATCTTTAAAAAAAAAGTTGTTAAAACTCTCTTACTATTTATATGCACATGCTGTGTCCTAACTCCAAATCATTAGACTGCAGAATCTGAAGAGCTTTATCAAGGCTTGAGTCTGGAATATGGGATGATCTTACGCTAGACACATTTAATAAATGCATCTGTCATTTAAGTTCCACATTCATATCAGTTGTGTTTAATTTACCTAAAGTTACCTTAAATCACCATGAAGAAGAATTGGTTTGTTCAGCATTTCTTCAAGGAAAATCATGGAGTGAAAAGGTAAAAACTCTAATATGCCAGAGTAAACTGGTTTAAGACCGGGAATGGAGACATTCTAGTGCTGGCAATAATACCAGAAAACTGTGATTCATTCACACTGTATGGTTTCAAGTTTCTTCATCTGCAAACTGAGATTTATCAATCAGGACTTTTTCAGTTTCAAATGGCAGAAATGTGACTTCAGCCAGCTTATGTTAAATAAAGAATTTATTAATACAATAGGATTATTGTATTGTGGACTGCCAGAGGAGGAAGCACCATTAGCACTTTCTCTGATCCCTATCCGGTTTATCTTTCTAAAGAACAACCTGAAACATATCACTTTCCACCTCAGAATCTATGTAATTTTCTCCACTTTCCATAATTTGAAGTCTAAACTCCTAAGCATGGTGTTCAAAACCTGACGGAGTCCGTTCTCAAACAGCCTTTTCAGGGTTCTTTTAATAATTGCCTGCATGTATTGAGCCCTGACTGCAACCAGAATTTGTCCTAAAGGGAAACAAGCTGGGATTAGAATTCATGGATCAACCCCTACTAACTGTGTGTCTTGAAAAAAACTTCCTTAGCCCCTGGAAAACGTCATTTTCATCATTTGCAAAATGTAAGTAATTATAGTAACTGTCTTATTTCACTTATTTCATGCTGTATTTCACGGTAGGAAACATGGTCTCACATCTTTCAGCTTTCCTTGATGGCTCATTTTCGGACCAGGGTACAAGGCCAAGCTATTTAAATAGGCTGCTCTCTTAGGAACCATGTACTTGAGAGATGTAGTTCCCCCCAAAATAAGAGCCAAGAAATGGAAAATAATTTGGCCAATACAGAGGATGTGGACTCACTTATTTGACTGTAAAAGTCTGTGTCTGGAAGTAACATCTTTATTTGGCACCTCCTTGACAGCTATTCTTCAAAATGTTAAAATTTTTTGCTTCTTTTGTCTGTACTGCCAGCCTGGCATTTACCTCCTGAATCTTTCTTCATTTTTAGGATAGCCACAACCCCAACAATTCTCAATTAATTTAATATCTTAGCACTCGTTGCTTTTAGGAAAACAGGCAAGCTGAAGTGATCTAACAAATTGATCCTCCACCATAGCCACGGTGAAAGACTGTGCCCCCTCCCTCACCACTCTCCTGCCCCAAACTGGCCATTGGGGACAGAGTTAAGAATGCTTGATCAGCCTCACCATCCTGAGCCTTGGGAGTCGTGGATTTCCTGTTATTTAAGGAAGAGCAGAACTTGATCTTACAGCTTCATTTTACCCAGACACATATCACAGCTCCAAAGTCCTTATTTAATCTCAGCTCCACCTAATTAACCATTGATTTCTGTGCCCCAACCTGCTTCCTACCTAATGCCACAGTTCTAGTTTAACACCTGCATTTCAACATTTGGGGTAGTAGTTCTTCAAACTACATCTATAACTTAGTATGCCTATAGCATTCACAAAGGCAGTGTTTAGCTTCATATGGAAATCCTGGCAGAAAAACAACAGAAAAACAATAAAGATTGTTGGGTCTATCTTTTCTTCAAAATTACTTAAAGCGTGCATACCTGGAAATGCAAATATATAGATTTAGAAACAGAATGTAGCAAATCTTGGACATTTACCAGTGCTTTCTTAGCTGATCACAAAATCAATTGGAAAGGGCTGATTTTTTTTTTTTTCATCTTCCTAAAAAATCTATACAGAATCTTTAGTTTCTCTCTCTGAATTTCAACACAATACAGCCAGTTATGCTTCCTGGGTCATTGCCAAGAAAGATTTGATGGGGATGGGGGCAGAAAGCAGATAAAGGGGGAAGTGGGTGCTCTAGACTGGATGCCTGAGAAATAGTGGGGGGAGGGGAACTCATCTGCATTCTTATGTTCAGACTCAGTGACACTTCCTGTTAGAGGATTACATGGCTCTGACCCAGTCATTTTTGGAAGGAATTCCTAAGAGCATGAAGGTAGAAGAAGTCAGATTTTTACTGAGAGACCAACATCACCATGTACTACTTACAATGATACTCAGACAAGTGCCACTAGGCTGACACTATTCTATTACAGTTATTCTATTATAATTACTGAATAGCTACTATACTAGAGCTATACTAGCTAATCTGGACTATTTTTATAATTGGGTTGATTATAATTTCAAACATTTTTAGAAGACATTATCAGACTGTAAGACTAAAAGAAATAGTCTTTTATCTTTTTGACATCTCTTTCTTTCTCCAAATCCCTATTTTACCAACAGATGAAACAAGTGCAGAGCATTGTGTTTTATGCTAAAAGCGATCATGAGAAATATAAGTGTTATTCTAATCTATAAAAGACATGGCAAGTGAGAACTGGTGGTGGAGATAGGGGAGAGGTCAAATACATGTCAGAAGACAGATTAAGACATGCACATTTTAGGGGAGCCTGGTTGGCTCAGTTGGAAGAGCATGCAACTCTTTTTTTTTTTATTTTTTATTTTTAAAATTTTTTTTTCAACGTTTTTTATTTATTTTTGGGACAGAGAGAGACAGAGCATGAACGGGGGAGGGGCAGAGAGAGAGGGAGACACAGAATCGGAAACAGGCTCCAGGCTCCGAGCCATCAGCCCAGAGCCTGACGCGGGGCTCGAACTCACAGACCGCGAGATCGTGACCTGGCTGAAGTCGGACGCTTAACCGACTGCGCCACCCAGGCGCCCCAGAGCATGCAACTCTTAATCTTGGGGTTGTGAGCTTGAGCCCCACGTTGGGTGTGGAGATAACTAAAAAAATAAAAATAAGAAACTTTTATTTTTTTATTTTTTATTTTTTTATTTAAAAAAAATTTTTTTCAACGTTTTTTATTTATTTTTGGGACAGAGAGAGACAGAGCATGAACGGGGGAGGGGCAGAGAGAGAGGGAGACACAGAATCGGAAACAGGCTCCAGGCTCCGAGCCATCAGCCCAGAGCCTGACGCGGGGCTCGAACTCACGGACTGTGAGATCATGACCTGGCTGAAGTCGGACGCTTAACCGACTGCGCCACCCAGGCGCCCCAAAAAATAAGAAACTTTTAAAATAAAGACATGCACATTTGAATTCACTGGACACCTTTTTAGTGTTTATTCTGTTCCAGATGCTGTTCTAGGTACTGGGGGTATAGCAATAAAGAAGACAGATAATATCCCTATCCTAGTAGGGAAAACTGAAAATATGAAAATAGAAATGAATAATATGAGGGGCGCCTGGGTGGCTCAGTCAGTTAAGCGTCCAACTTCAGTTCAGGATCATGATCTCACAGTTTGTGAGTTCAAGCCTTGCGCTGGGCTCTCTGCTATCAGCACAGAGCCCACTTTGGATCCTCTGTCCTCCTCTCTCTCTGCCTCTCCCCTGCTCACATGCTTTCTCTCTCAAAAATAATAAAATAAACATATAAATAAATAATATGATATGATATGATACTAGCTATTTAAAAGTGCTGAAAAAAATGGCAGAAGGAACAAATAGAAAAGAGCAAATGGAAATGCTCTTGGTGTTTGAAGAATAACACAAAGCCCAGTGTAATTAGAATACCGTGAGCTTGGGAGAAAGTATAGGAAATAAGTTCAAAGAGGTATTGGGGTAGGTAGACATAGTCTGATGAACCAAATGGTTTGAACCAATGGGGTGATAAAATCTCATGTATATTTTTAAAATATTTGTCTAGCTACTGAGTAGAGAGGAAACTGTAGGAATGCAAGAACACAGGCCAGGAGGTCAGTTAGGTAACTGTCACAACAATTCAGTAGAGGAATGGTGGTGGCTTGAACCAAGAGTATTTCAGTGAAGGTGGTGAGATATGGTGTGTTTTGAGAATTTGCTAGTGCATAGGATAAGGGGTTTGAGACAGAGAAGTCAAGAGTCTAAGATTTAGAACCTAAGGACTTTGGCCCAAGTTACTGGGTGACTGAAGTTGCTATTTATGGATATGGAGGACACTGGAGGAGGAGCTGGGTGGGGCAGGGAGGAATCAAGAGTCCTTTATGTTTGAGATGTTTATTAGACATCTAAAAGGAAATGTCAAGTAGAAAGCTGGATAGATGAGTCTAGCAATGAAGAAAAAGGTCAATACCAGATACATTCCATTTTTTACCATATTTACATTGCCTACCTCATCAGCATTGAAGTATTAAAACCACAGAACTGAATGAGACTCTTCAGGATATGACTTTAGATAGCGAAATTTGAGAAAATAAGCCATGCAACATTTACAGATAGGAAAGTATAGATACATTTAGCAAAGCAGTCTTAGAAGGAGCAATCAGTGTGAGTTGGTAGACCAGAAGTCAAGTGAAGGAAGTATTTAAGTTTCCCTGAGAGAGTAAGAAGTCTGAAAACTGACTACTGGATTAGGCAACATAGAGGTCATTTGTGTTCTTGGTAAGGGTAGTTTCATTGGAGTGATGAGTGTGAAACCCAACTGGAATGGGTTTAATGAGAAAGGGAACGTCTTTCCTATATCACTGAAGATAGAGTTAATTTATATAGCTCATTTAAAGGACAGTTTTGTAATAGCAATCAAAATTCAAATGCACATATCTTTGACCTAGCAATTCAACTTAGAATTTATCCTGCAAATATACTTGGATATGTGCAAAATAACACATGTAAAGGTAATTTTTAAAGATTATATTAAAATTTATGTAACAAAATTTACCACCTTAACTATTTTTAAGTGTATTATTCAGTGGAATTCAGTACATACTGAATTCAGTACATACTGCACCTTATTGTGCAACCATCACCACCATCCATTTCCAGAACATTTTTCTACAGAAATGAAACTCTGCACCCATTAAACAATAATTCCCCATCCCCCATCCTTCAGCCCCTGGAAACACTGTTCTACTTCCTGTTTCTAGGACACAGAGATGTTTTTTGACCACCATTTTATATAAATTAATAGTGTTAAATTAATTAAACAAGGAAGCCATTAGACTGAGGTAGTTCTAATGTCTCAGCAGACTACATAAGAAAATCAGATACTAAGCCTGTAAATGTCTCAAGGTTAAGAAATCAAAACCTAAGGACAACCAATCACTAGGCAACTAAGCTTTCCCAAATAAGGGAACCATTTAAGCTACAAATAATTTCCTTGCTTTGCTTCTATGTCTTCTCTATAAAATGTCTTGCCCCTAACTCCTGTCTGTAGAGCACTTCCAACCACCTCCAGTTGGATGCTGCCCAATTCCAATAGATTTTTGCTCAAATATACTTTAAATTAGAGTACACTTCAATTTATCTTTTAACCACACCCATCCAACTCCTCCTACCATTTTCTAAATCCTTTATCCTGTTTTATTTTTTCTTATTATATTTATCTCCACCTGATACATGTAGTTATTCACCTGTCTCCCCCCTCCCCATTAGAATGTATGCTCCTTGAGGTCAGGACCTTTGTTTACTTTTGTTCGTTGCTATATCCTCATAACTTAGCGTAGTGCTTGGCAAGTGGAGGAGCACAGATATTTGTTGGCATGAATGAGGTTCAAGGAGAAAAGCATTCCTATTCTAATTCCTGGTCAACGGATTAGACCCTGACCCTAAGGATGTACATTCTCTAGGTGTTGAGCTTTTAGTCCTTTGCTCCTATTTGCCCCAACTATCGGTTCTTTTTTTTTTTTATGTCTTTATTTTATTCTGAGAGAGACAGAGAGACAGAGCACGAGTGGGGGAAGGGTAGAGAGAGAGGGAGACACAGAATCTGAAGCAGGCTCCAGGCTCCGAGCCGTCAGCACAAAGCCTGACAGGGGGCTCGAACCCACGGACTGTGAGATCATGACCTGAGCTGAAGTTGGACGCTTAACCAACTGAGCCACCCAGGTGCCCCCCAACTATCAGTTCTTGATCAGCACAACTTTTTTCTTAATGCAACTTTGATACAATTTCTTATTTTTTGCCACATTTTAAATTCATAGTCCCCTTTTCCTTCCTCAATGACCTCCTGAAAACTGCTACTTCCAATTCATTAATGTGTTCAAGATACATGAATATATTGGCTACTTCTTCCTTTCTCTCCGTGTTTACTAACACTATTCTGAATGTATATACACTAGGTTCCTAGAGTAGAGACAGATTGTTATTATTCACTTAAAAGCAAGTAACACCCCTAAATTGCCCTGTGTCCCAATTCTTCTTTTTAACATTTATTTATTATTGAGAGACAGAGAGACACAGAGCATGAGCAGGGGAGGGATAGAGACAGGGGGAGACACAGAATCCGAAGTAGGTTCCAGGCTCAGAGCTGTCAGCACAGAGCCTGACATGGGGCTCGAACTCACAAACCGTGAGATCGTGACCTGAGCCGAAGTTGGTCGTCCAACCAACTGAACCACCCATGCGCCCCCCAATTCTTTCCCCTGGAGTGATACAACAAAAGCCAGATGTGACTCTACAAACACAAGGCTTGTATTGTAGCAGAGGAATGCTCCCGCATGCCAAAAAAAAAAAAAAAAAAAAAAAAAAAGAATCTGGACATATATATAAAAGAGAGAAAAAGCTGTCCCCTTCCCTACTGAAAGTCTCCTTGGAGATGGGATGGAGAGGATCCTGGATTCTCTTATATAAATCTCTCAGACAAAAGACAAGACCATTGTCTTCAGCTTTATAACCCAGGGTTGTCTCTGTCTTAGCTTTCACCATTTCCGCCCACCCCCCACAACTGTATACGTGTCTTTATGAGGAAAATCTCTCTGGAGTCTCTCTGGAAGTCTCTCATTATCTAATTTGTCATAAGTTACCTTTCAGTGTTTGCTGGAACCATGTAACATTTGTTCAAAAAGCCTTGGCTATGCAGAAACATAAAAATATTTTGTCTACAGCCCCCCCACCATCTTACCCTCCAAGTTGGTTACCATCCACTAAGGACCTTAATCACAAGCATCAGCATCACTCTGGCCAATTTGAGCTGAAGAGTCACTAGGAAGCACACAGCCAGGCTTGAAAAATAGGCAAGGAGGTCTGAATAGCAACCAGGGTTACAACCAGGATCACTCCACAGAATGAGTCTGACGTGACTGCTGATGAATGCCAGGCACCACAGCCACACAGCTACTATCATCTGGATGCCACAGCAGAACTTCTGCTACCACTGCTATCATAACAATGGATTAGAGAGTCCATTCTTATATCATCGGTTTTCAGTTTAAACTTTGAGGCTGGAGCATCAGATTGGCTGAGTCTGTGACATGTGCTTCTACCCTCGCTGCAAAGAAGGCCAGGAAAGTGAGTCTGTCATATTAGCTTCTATGGTGGAAAGTGAGCTCTGACTGTAACTAAGATTTTATTATGAGGAGTTGCCCCCTCAAAAGAAGTGAGTGCTGATGCTGGGCAGCCACAAAAAAAAAAAAAAAAAAAAGAAAAGAAATATCCACTATTTGGCTATTTACCTGTGTTCTTTACCTCAGTCTTTATCTATATCCATCCAAATACATAAGCCAGAAATCAAGGCATCATGTTTGAATTGTTCACCCCTACACCCAATAGGTCTCATTGCACCTCACTGACCCTTGTCCCTTATTTCTCCTTTTTTCCCTCCTGGTTTATTGAGGAAAAATGATGTGTAGCATGTATTAGTTTCAAGTGTACAACATAATGACTTGACATATGTATATGTTGCAAAATGATGACTACAGTAAGTTTAATTAACATCCATCATCTCACATAGTTGAAAATTTTTATTCTTGTGGTGAGGAATTTTAAGATCTATTCTCTGAGCAGCTTTCAACTGTACAACACAGCATTGTTAACTATAGTCACCATGCTGTATGTTACGTCCTTGAAGCTTTTTTCTTTCTTAAATTTTATTTATTTATTTATTTATTTATTTATTTATTTTTAGAGTAGGCTTCACACCCAGCATGGAGCCCAACATGGGTCTTGAGCTCAAGACCCTGGGATCAGGACCTGAGCTAAGATCAAGTGTTGGATGCTTAACTGACTGAGCCACCCAGACACCCCAAAGCTTTTTTTTTTTTTTTGTAGTATTTTTTCTGGAAGTTTGTGCCTTTTGACCACCTTCATTATCTGCCTGCCCCCCATCAAACATTCCTTTTACCTGCCTTTTACCTCTATCCCATTACCATGGCCACAATTTGAGCCTGCATCATTTCTTGTGCAATATCCTCCTTGGATATTTGCTGTAGTGTCCTACTTGGTTACCGTGAGCCGGGCCTTTACCACCTCCCTCATCAGTCTTCCGCACTGTTACTACACAAATGTCTTCCTAATATTTGATCGTATCATTCCACTAACTAAAGTTTGTGAAGTGGTCTTCATCTGCTGTAGTGTCCTACTTGGTTACCGTGAAACGGGCCTTTACCACCTCCCTCATCAGTCTTCTGCACTGTTACTACACAAATGTCTTCCTAATATTTGATCGTATCATTCCACTAACTAAAGTTTGTGAAGTGGTCTTCATCTGCTGTAGTGTCCTACTTGGTTACCGTGAGCCGGGCCTTTACCACCTCCCTCATCACTCTTCCGCACTGTTACTACACAAATGTCTTCCTAATATTTGATCGTATCATTCCACTAACTAAAGTTTGTGAAGTGGTCTTCATCACATTCAGAATAAAGTTCAGACTATTGGAGTTGCCTACAAGGCCCTTCTGAGTCCCACTATCAGCTTCATCTTCTTTCAGCAATTCTGCTACATGAAACCTGCACTTCACTCATGACAAAATACTTGTTCTTCAAATACAAAGTGGTTTCTCACACATCACATCTATGTATATACTATTGATTCTTCACTGAATGTCCTTCCAACCTCATTTACTTGCTTTGATTACTACTTCTCCTGTAACACTCAGCTCATGTCTCCCCCTTAGATGAGTTAGGGGCTCACCTTCTCTGATCATATAGCTTGTTCTATACACATATTTCAGGCTAATCATTGAATTTGTTTATTTTACTGTCTATCTCCTTCACTAAGTGATTTCTTTGAGGTAGAGTCTTGATGTCTCTATATCTTCATTATCTTGAATATTCAATAAATATTTGGTGATGGAATGAAACACATCACTGGAGGCCAAAAAGAAAAGAATTTCCACTGGACCAGATGAAACTGAGATCTAAGCATACTAGATAAGTTTTCCAAAGATATATAGTTAGTTATAGCAAAACAAAAAATACTTCTCTCTCTCTCTCTCTTTTTTTTTTGTAATGTCTAACCCCAACATGGGGCTCAAACTCATTACTCTGAGACCAAGAGTCTCATGCTTTACTGACTGAGCCAGCCAGGGACTCCAAACTAGAATTTCTTTTAAGTTGTTTTTTTTTTTTTTTTTTTTTTTTGTAATCTCTACACCCAATGTGGGGCTTGAACTCATGACCCCAAGATCAAGAGACACATTTTCTTCAGACTAAGTCAGCCAGGTACCCCCACAAAATAGAATTCTTAATACCTAAACCATTACTCACTCTTTTCTACTACAACTTTTCTTCTACAAGGCATATTGCCTCTTATGAAAATCTCACTGCAGATTTGATTCTGGAAATTGGCCCTTACATATGGAAGGGGCATATATTACTTTAAGTAGGAAATATTCAAAGATATTGTCTCAGAATCAACTCTTATGAGTAAGAGGCTATATAGCACCTCAGTAAAAGTTACCCAAATTGTATTAATTTCATATACACAGACATTCTTTCCATCATAACATACTTAAAAGTTATTATCTCATAACATTGTCAGCTGATCTGCCTTACAGATGTTTGAAATGATGGTTTATGTGAAGGCAAAAATTCTGGTTTTCAAAAAAGACAAGTACTGTATGATATCACTTATGTGGAATATGAAAAAGACAAATTCAAAAGAAACAGAACAGAGCAGTGATTACCAGGCGTTGGGTGTAGAGGCTGCTTTTAGGCAATAGGGTTGAGCAATGGCCTTTGTTCTATAACTTTTATTAAGCAAATCAGATGATTGTTTATATTTCTTCCAGTGCTTAGATATAGTATAGTAATTGTCTGATCAATAAAAGTAACAGAATGGTGCCTGGCTGGCTCAGTCAGTAGAGCATGGGACTCTTAATCTTGCTTGGGATTGTGAGTTTGAGCCCCACCTTGGGTGTAGAGATTACTTACTTACTTAATCACGTAAGTAAGTAAGTAAGTAAGTAAGTAAGTAAGTAGTGAATACATAAATAAATAAATAATTTTAAAAAGTTAAAAGTAACAGAAAGCAACTGACAGGCAGCCAAGAGCATATGGATGACCCAGAACAAAGTTGTCAGATTTGCATGTGAGGCTGTCATTATAAGATCAGAGCAGAATCCACCATGACTAGAAGTCTAATTGTAGCTCAGTACCATAGTTCCTGGAACATTGGAATTTTTCAAGCTCCACAAATGAATCTGCCACCTGGGTCCTCTTCACTCCCATGAAAAAGATGAGTTAACCTACATGAGATACTTAGACACTTTGCTTTTCCCCCTAGAAAATGGCCTCATCTGGAACAGTCGTTTTCTTTTGCTAATAGCTTTTCTGCGTCCACCTTTCTTCTATAAAAATTTTCCAACTCCTTGGAGCATCTCTCTACTTCCTAGATAGGCTGCTGCTTGATTCATAAATTTGCTTAATAAAGCAAATTAGATCTTTAGATTTACTTGGTTAAATTTTGTTATTGAACAGATGCAATAGGTATTTTAAGTAGAGGACTATATACCTATTTAATGACTATTACTAGGTCTCAAATACAGTTAAATTTAAAAACCAATTGGCAGAAAAACATTGTACCATATAACATATACATATGCAATACAATTTTATATTCATAAATTTATACATCAATATTAGTTCATTTTTTAAAAAGTCTACAGGGATAATAGCAAAAAATCTGATAGCGGCATCACCTCTAAGGAGGGACATATATTGAGAGAAGAAAAGTCAAGGTCATATGTAGCAATTTATACTTTACATGTCTCCATATATTCTTAAATTTTTTTCAAAAATATCCCAAGTTGTATTATATATTCATCTTGTCAGTTAAAACAACAAGAAGAAGCTTGTGACACAGCAGAGCAGATAAAATTTCCCATTCCCTTAATAGCTCTGTTACAATGACACAATTATATTATGAACATGTTTACATAATATAGTCTACAAGTAATTTAATATGTATCTAGTATTTTATTATATAGATACAGTTTAATTTTATTCAAAAGTCTTTTGTTTCAAACTATTTAAAACAACTTCAAAAACTTTTATTATGGAGTTTTCCAAAAACAAAATTAGATGGCATACAAATAAGGAACCCACAAGTATCCATAACCAGCTTCAGTGATTATCAATTTATGGCCAAACCTGTTTTCCTAAATGAAAACTTTACTTTCTCTACTCATATAACTTCTCTTGGTAATAATCTTTACCTAAGGATAAAGAAGAGATTTCATAAATATCTGGATTCTGGTCCATTCACTATTCTCAACAACTTTAATTAACCTTTAGAATCATCTTCCATTAATAACATGGTTATTTATCAGAGTTTCACAACTATCTGGGGCAAACTTATTTAAAGTCTAAATCCCCCAAGATTTTCTCTATCCCTATGACAATTCAAAAATATAAAAATCCTGTGCAAAGAACTACAATAATTGTTTATTTAAAGCTATCAGCATGCAATGACAGTTAAAGAGTTGAGAAAAATAGAGGAGTTGAGAAAAGAAAATAATTTGGGGAAATGATGTAAAAGTTTTTCCACACAATGTTTTGTCTTAAGCATCTCTTGGTTAAAGGAAAATAAGCTAGGTGGCAGATGCAAGCCCAGTTCCCTATTTTAGTGGCTCCACATTGCATCCTCCTGGAGTGCTTTGCAAATTAAAATAATATTGTTGTTTAATGCGAGGCAAAGTAGAACTCAGAGGTCAAGACCATGAATTAGGCTGGAGAACTAGGCGAATTAAGTGTAATCACAGTAACAGTGCTATGGTGATTCAGAACCATGGACAGTGGCACTCTCGCCTCCCTTCTCCCTGTGGTAGAAAGCTTGCTCCTACAAAAAAGCATCTGTTACTGTGTATCCGGAGTGGCTAGATCAAAGGCACAGACCATGCTCAGAGGCCAAATGCACAGGTCAATCTAGCAGCAACAGAGCCCAGACAGAAGCATGGTGAAGGTCTTAAAATCCAAAGACAGATATGCAGGAATCACACTCAGGGAAATAACAAATGAAATCTGAGGTCAAAAAGCAGGACTGGAGTATAAGCTAAGGCTAAATACAATAGAAAACAGAAGGCATTCAGGCTTGAGGACTAGAAACAACACTTTCAAGTACAGAAGCAGGCAACAAGGTTTCACAACAGTGCAACTAGAGTTAGGTCTTCTTGCATTTGGATCTCAATTCAATTCAATTCAATTCAAGTTCATTCAAGTCCACAAGCACTCAATGCACACCAATAGTGAGACAATGGCTTCAGGCAGTAATCCTGGTATGGACAGATAAGAGCTAACAGATTTGCACTGCTCAGAGGTGTGAACAAGATTGAACAGATACTACTGATTACACCTGTGACCTAAGTCTTCTGGAGCCTTAAGGTTTTGACATCTGGAAGCAGTGCCTTACTTAATTCACTATCAATTCTTTTGCACTAACTCAGAGAAGATAAAGAAAAAAGAACAAAAAGAGGGATAAGGTCACTGGGGAAGGGGAAATTGATGCATACTGACGTGATTATCCCCACCTTCTTATTAGGTATTTCATTTTAACATTTTTTTTTCAATCTCTCTAGACAAAAAGTGACTTTATATGGACATCCTTTAGAAAGAAAATGGTGTGTGTGTGTCTGCATGTGTGTATGTGTATGTATGTATGTATGTATGTACATGTGTGTATAAATTGAGAAATTTTGTTTTGATTTTATCCAAAACAGATAAAGGGGTGTCGACACAATTGGGAGAAATAGACAATTAACCACAGTATATAAATACTTTTTCCCACTAAAGAAGAAAGCATCTCTTATTTAAGGGTAAGAGAATCCTTATACTGTCTTTTTAAATATATTAAATAAAGGACAGACTCATTAGATAAAACAAACCAAGAGTATAGTAGGTAAGATTCTTAACACCAGAGGTTCCTTTCTCAGAGATTGATAATGGTGCCAACTTAGTGGGAAGAAATTTTAAATAGAAGTTCAAGAGTTTGGCAATTAAACAAGCCAAAGTTATGGAGGGTCATATGCCCACTTAAATTTGATGCACCATTGGCATAATTATTATGGACGCAAATGTCATTGGGCACTAAGTTAAGTCTCTTCATCAGCCTTTATAGTAGATTTGGTACGATGTGACTACATGGGTATCCCTAAACTTCTTCAGTGCCCCATATGTACTTTTTCCAAAATCGTGCTTTGTTGGTTATAGAATACCTTCCCAGATAAGAGACTTATTCTTTGTTCAGAGATAAACAGAAAACTATACTTCTGCTTAAAGCACATTCAGGTCTTGCCTAATATCTAGGAAGATTAAGGGCCATACCTGGACCACAATGATTTTTCTTCTGTAGATGCTATTAGCAGATTTGAGCCAACTTCTAGAATAGGGGTCAGCAAACTTCTCTCTGTAAAGCGCCAGATAGTAAATTTTTTTTTTAATTTTTTATTTTACTTTTGAGAGAGAGAGAGACAGAGTATGAGCAGCGGAGAGACAGAGAGAGTGGGAGACACAGAATCTGAAGCGGGCTCCAGGCTCCAAGCTGTCAGCCCAGAGCCCAATGCGGGGCTTGAACTCACGAACCGTGAGATCATGACCTGAGCTGAAGTCGGACGCTCAACCGACTGAGCCACCCAGGCGCCCCCAAATAGTAAATATTTTTAGGCCTTTGTGGGCCACATATTCTCCATCATATATTCTCTTTCGTTTTTTAAACTTTTAAAAAAATAATTTAAAAATGTAAAAAACATTCTTTTTCTCAATGTTTATTTATTTTTTAAAGAGAGAGAGAGAGAGAGAGGGCATGAGCAGGGGAGGGACAGAGAGAGGGACACACAGAATCCAAAGCAGGCTCCAGGCTCTGACCTGTCAGCACAGACCCTGATGTGGGGCTCGAATTCACAAACCATGAGATCATGACATAAGCCAAAGTCAGACACTGAAGCAACTAAGCCACCCAGGCACCCCGTAAAAAACATTCTTAGTTTAAACAGACTATAAGCCAGATTTGACCCATAGGACATAGTTGGCCAACTCTTGCAAGGAAAAAGTTCAGAAGAAGATTAGAGTTGCCTGACCTAAAGAAAGGTGTGGGATGAGGGCACATCAATGAAATCTGAAAAACATAAATAACTTTCTAAAAAAAAGTGACACTCTTTTTTTTCAAATGGCTACGGCCATACCATCTATGATTTTGTTTCGACAACTAAAATTAATTTACCCCTTGGAAAATGATATGATTTGTCCATTCCACACAAGCAATGATGTTCATAGGAGTAAACTAAGAAAGACTTCTGGGGGCTCCTGGCTGGTTCAGTCAGTAGAGCATGCAACTCTTGAGTTCAGGGTTTTAAGTTGGAGCCCCATGTTAGGTGTAGAGATTACTTAAAAAAAAAATCTTAAAAAAAAAAAAAGAAAGAAAGAAAGAGCCTTCTGACAAACTCAAGGGGAGTATTCACTACCCTCCTTGATTTCCTTCCTCATATCAGCTATATAAGCCACAGTTTGAAAGAAAACTTTCTCTCCATATTATGTAGAAAATACCTGTACGTAATATGTCATGGGGGGGGGTGAGTATGGGGGTGTGGTGGGTGTATATATACATAACAGGAATAGATAAATAGAAATAGAAATAAAAATAGATAAAATGTATGTGCATTTTGGGGTGCCTGGGTAGCTTAGTGGGTTAAACATCTGACTCTTGATCTCTGGCTCAGGTCAGCTGATCTGCCTTACAGATGTTTGAAATGATGGTTTATGTGAAGGCAAAAATTCTGGTTTTCAAAAAGACACGTACTGCATGATATCACTTATGTGGAATATAAAAAAGACAAATTCAAAAGAAACAGAACAGAGCAGTGATTACCAGGTGTTGGGTATGCTCAAGCCCTGTGAAGGGCTCTGTGCTGGCAGCACATAGCCTGCTTGGGATTCCCTCTCTCCCTCTCTCCCTCTCTCCGGGCCCCTCCCCCACTCATGCTCTCCTGCACATGCACATTCTCTCACTCTCTCTCAAAAAATAAATAAATAAATTTTAAAAATATCTGGGCATGTTTATGTATGTAATAATGAATTCATAAATGTGTATATATAATAAATATATAAAAACACATTTATATATTTCCACTAGTTCATAGAACTACTTTTTCAGGACACTGTTTTTCATACATAATTTCAGAAGATATATAAGGGAACTAAAAGAGTATAATTGAATGAGTAGGAATGGTCACTGCAAGCCATCTAGTTAACTAGTTTTGTCTATCATTGCCTCCCATACCCATAAAATACTGGACATACACATTCATGTAGCAAAGAGGCCTCCAGTGTCATAAAAAAATTTTTTTAAGTATTTATTCTTGAGAGAGAGACAGAGCGTGAGAAGAGGAGGGGCAGAGAGAGAGACGGAGACACAGAATTCGAAGCGGGCTCCAGGCTCTAAGCTGTCAGCACACAGCCAGATGCAGGACTTGAACTCAGGAACTGTGAGATCATAACCTGAGCCAAAGTTGGATGCTTAACTGACTAAGCCATCCAGGCACCCTACCAGCATCAGCAATACTCATATATAGAATGAGGAGGGTTCTACACTTGCTTGATAACTGTTGCCAAGGTGTATCACACCCATTTCCACTTAATCAGCTGCTCCTCTTAAAGAAGGAAGGTTTTTTTTAAATAAATGTATGTATTTAGATTAAATTTACTGTCAAGGAGGTGACACTGCCTGCTACAAATGATTCACATATGTGCTAATTACCTTACAGAACACGGAGCTATAGAGAGATTAGAGTAATGACTTGGATGGGTGAACAAATAGGTCAGCTAGAGATGAGTGAACTGATTTGTCTAATATTAGAACCAAGCCCTACAAACCCCCTGCCTGACTAAATCATCCAATTGCTTCTGCAGTTTTAGAACGTAAAGTATGGTTTTAAACCTTTGGAGTTTTTAATTTGCATATGGTTGCCAGTCTTTTGCAAGAATTATAGGAGATGTAAATATAATTACATCCTGGAGAATTATAAGAGATGTAAAACCACACTCTCTAACAAAACTGTGTTCCTAAAGGTTTATGATTTGTCAAAAGATTCTCCCACTCCGTAAGGCTTTCATTATTTCCCTAATATCCATTGTAGAAAGGCTCAGAACACGAAAACCCTCAACACCTACATGGGCTGCAGTCATAAACAAATACCAAAATGTAACATAAAGATGTTCCTCCATAATATTTATCAGCAGATAGGACACTATGATTTGAGTAGATAATACAAGGTGATAAGCAGCCAACACAGGGGTTTTGCTGCTCTAGGAGTTAAAAAACACAGACTCTTAGATCATTTCTGCCTGAAGGGGCTTTGTGAAAGAAGACATTTAATCCCTCAGTGCCTCATTTTTTCTCTTTATAAAACTGATTTCACACGCTAGCATCTATGTCTCAGTTAATAGTAAAGTTATCTAAAAGAAGGAAAAAGACAGAGTTCTTCATTTTGTACTTCTCTCTGCCTTTCAAATGCACCCTTCTCAATCTTCAAAATAAAAAATAAAAACACTAGATTCAGTAGTAGAATAAGAAAGATCATTGATTGAATAAAAAGAGAAAGCTAAGCTATTGGGCAATATTATTCAACACTTGTTTTAATTTCCTTAGGCAACCACAGACCATCTCTCTATATGCTGCCCTCATATCTCATCTCTGTAATGAGAATCAGGTTGGAGAGTTTAAGTAAGACCAATTTTTACCACCATAGGAAAAATTGAAGGTTACTCACATGATTGGATGTAGTGGGCCCTTACTGAGTCAAAACTAGTATCAGTCGGAAGAGCATGCAACTCTTGATCTTGGAGTTGTGAGCTCAAGCCCCACATTGGGTGTAGAGATTACCTAAACAAACAAACAAACAAACAAACAAACAAATTTAAGCCATTAAAAAAAAAACAGCATTTAGACGTGTCTGGACCTAATTTTTACTTGCTTTTATTCTTTTCTCCCCTGCCATTTCCTACATCTGCACAGTCTACTCCCCACCACACCCCCTCTGTCACCCAAGTCACACCCCAGAAGCCAAAGATGGAGAAAATAGTATGTTGTGTGTCTTGCATATTTTTCCTGGAGCTCAACTGTATTAATTCCCTTTTTTTTAAGTTTACTTATTTTAGAGAGAGAGAGAGAGAGAGAGAGAGAGAATGCACATATGGGGAGGGGCAGAGAGAGAGAGAATCCCAAGCAGGCTCCGCACTGTCAGTTCAGAGTCTGATGTGGGCTCAAACCCACAGACTGGGAGATTATGACCTGAGCCAAAATAAAGAGTCAGACACTTAACCAACTGAGCCATCCATGCTCCCCTCAGCTCCATTAATTCCTAGTGGAACACTCCAGAAAGAGAAGCCACAAAAAAATTCCAAGGAATACACTATATGATACTCTAGGAGCCACGGGAACACAGCCGGATATAAGCAAGGAAGGGGGCATTTTCCACATTTTGTCACAGCACAGAATGACCTGGCATCATATTTGGCAGCTCTGAAAGCAATGAAAGATGGCACTTTTAACAGATTCAATATTACATTGGATGTGGGCAACAAAGGAAGGCACCACTTTCAGGGGCTTCCTCATTCATGCAGCACATTAACCAGGTGACCAGAATTCCTGAGCATGTAAGAGGGCTTCCCAAGCCAATGTGAAACATGCCCTGGGCAGTCAGAAGGAGCCTGGAAGCCTTCTGAGAGCAGGTAGGGGCACTAATGTGAAATTAGTTTGATCACTTATTTGTGTCCATTTGTACCCACAGGCTGGTGACAACTGAAAATTAGTGTATATGTGTTTTCCAGTAAAATCCAGATTTCAAATATTCTTCCTATGGTATTCAAAAATCATGGAAATGCGGGGCACCTGGGTAGCTCAGTCGATTTGGGCATCTGACTCTTGATTTCAGCTCAGGTCATGATCTCATGGTTCGTAGGATCAAGCCCTGCATGGGGCTTCACTGACAGTGCAGAGCTCGTTCATGATTCTCTCTCCCTCCCCCACTCCCATGCACACGTGCTCTCTCTCTCTGCTCTCTCTCTCTCAAAGTAAATAAACTTTAAAAAATTTTTAAAAAACACATACATGGAAATGCACAAATTTCATCTCCAAACTATATGCCTGACATGGGGGGCAGAAATACAGTTACCATATTCATATGTTATCATCAGAGGACAAACGTTTTCATTGATTGCTGAAGTGCCAGCATAAATAATCTATTCCTTTTGCTCAACACCTCTAACAGCAGACCCGTTTCTTTATCAGGAGAAAAGGAGATGGAAAGGAAGTTGAGGGGGTAGTGAAGAAGTAAAAATGAGATGAAATAAGGAAACTGGGGGCGCCTGGGTGGCTCAGTCGGTTGAGCCTCCGACTTCGGCTCAGGTCATGATCTTGCAGTCCGTGAGTTCGAACCCCGCATCAGGCTCTGTGCTGACGGCTCAGAGTCTGGAGCCTGTTTCCGATTCTGTGTCTCCCTCTCTCTCTGCCCCTCCCCTGTTCATGCTCTGTCTCTCTCTGTCTCAAAAATAAATAAACGTTAAAAAAAAATTAAAAAAAAAAGAAATAAGGAAACTGTCTTATGCTTCACAGTCTTTTTTTTTTTTTTTTGAAAGTACAAACTTGGAGAGTTTATACTGTTTCTAGTTTTACTTGTTCCACAGTCTTAATTAGTACTGTTCCTCTGGTTGGAAGGCAGAAGGAAACGGCCCTTTCGGTCTCTGCTTCAGTCCACCTTCCCCCGTGTGTCTCTCAGAGGTCTGTAGTTATGCTGGTGAGATGGGTGGCATGGTTTGGGGAAAGGAACACTGGATTTGGGAATAGGACACCTGGTTTCAGACCTGTCTCTCTAGCTAACAGGCTCTTCGGATGAGGGGGAGGGTTGGGGAGAGGAGTGGCCATGCTTTTTGGAATTTGCCAATTTCCATGATATAAATATTCCCAACATGACACTTCATACCCCCATTCACATGTCACATTCCCATCCACACATTTACTGCAAGGAAAAAAAGAAAGAAAAGAATTCTTTTTACTCTTTGGGTTTCATTATGGACAGTTTCTATTGCTATGTATTGAAGTTCACCAATGTTCTGTAATGTCGGGTCAGCTGTTAATCCAACCTGAGATTTTTTCATCTCAGGCACTGTAGTATTCATCCCTAGAAATTCTATATGGGTCTTCATTCATTCATTCATTCATTCAGAGAGAGAGCACAAGCTGGGGAGGGGCAGAGAGAGAGGGACAGAGGCTCTGTGAGCCCAATGTGGGGCTTGAACTCACCAACTGTAAGATCATGACCTGAGCCAAAGTTGGGTGCTTAACTGACTGAGCCACCCAGGTGTCCCTATATGCGTCTTCTTTTAGATCTCCCACGTTTCTACTTAAATGTTGGACACATGGAACATAGTTAAAATAAATAGTTTAAATAGTTTCTGTTAATTGTAACCTTTGTATCTATTCTGAGTCAGTTTTAATTGACAGATTTTTCTTCTTGTAGCTCCTGCTTTTCTACTATTTTACATTCCTGACAATCTTAGATCGGATATTGTGAATTTTATTTTGTTGAGTGCTGAATATTTTTATACTCCTCTGTATTTTCTTGAGCTATTTATGAGATGTAGTTGTTCCTGGAAAATATTTTCTTTTGGGTCTCAATTTTCACATTTTTTAAGGTGGGGCCACAGCAGCATTTAGTCTAGAGTTAATTATTCCCCACCACTGAAGCAAGACCCTTCTGAGTATTGCACCCAAATTATGAGCTTTTCCACCTGGTGGGAACAGGCACTGTTTCAGATCATGTATTAGCACAGAATACTATTTCCTCTAATCTTTCCAGATAGTTATTTTTCATTCCTAAAGAGATTTCATTAATGCATGTGTTGGTAAGTACTGTGCAGAATGCTTTGGAGGGACCCTAAAGAGTTCTGAAGTACTTTCTCTCTGCAACTCTCTCCCTTCTGGTACTTTGTCTGGAGAACTCTAGCCGCCTTGGTCTTCCTGGACTCTCAGCTCTATCCACATTCTCCCCCTTTGCTCCTGGCCTTGAACCTTTCTCAAGGAAGGTAAGTTGGAGCCAACTGTAGGGTTCCTTTGTTGTTTCTCATCTCATGGAGATCACTGTCTTTTGTTACCAAATGTCCAGTGTCTAGAAAACTCTTATTTCATGTATTTTGTTGAAGTATTAAAAAAATTTTTTTTCAGGTGGGCAAGTAAATCCATTTCTTACTACTTCATCCTGGCTGGAAGCAAAAGTGATTACCTTCATTTTTGGTATAATTTATTTCATTATAAGTTTATGCAACTTAATATTCAATAATGGTAGTGTAAATTACCTGCCTATAAAATCCTGCAAATTTAACAACTGGCTCTCAACAAGTTGGTATAGGCTAGCATATCTCTGCTTGAGCTTCACTTTCTGCATCAATTGACAAAGACACTATTTTACACAGTTTAAGATTACTTCTAGTTTATCAAATCTAAATTCCATGACCTTAAGAACAACTCTGGTCAGAGTTATTTAACAATTTTTAAAAAAAAAGCACATAAAATAAAACCAATAAATTCTTCTGGATTCAGACTCAGGATTCCATGTACTATACTACTCTTTCTATTCAAGAGTCTCCTGCCTCTATGCATCCTAAAGCACACTTTCAACCCAGGCCTTTGTCATCTCTAGACTTAAGAAGTTACTGAAACTGGTATTTTTGCTTTTAGTCTTGTTCCTCTTTACTTCTACTCTCCATGGCATCAAGGGAATGAGCTTTCTAAAAATCACAGATTTGAGGGGTGCCTGGATGGCTCAGTTGGTTGAGTGTCCAACTCTTAATTTCAGCTCAGGTCATAATCTTACAGTTCATGGGTTTGAACCCTGCATTGGGCTCTGCATTAACAGTGTGGAGCTTGCTTGGGATTCTCTCTCTCTCTCTCTCTCTCTCTCTCTCTCTCTCTCTCTCTGCCCCTCCTCTGCTAATGTTCTTTCTCTCTCTCAAGATAAATAAATAAACTTAAAAAAATTTTTTTTCAAAAATCACAGATTTGATCAGATATTTCACAGTACCTGCAGGATGAAGTCCAAGCTCCTTAGGATATGCAAGCTTTGCAATAAAACCAAAAACCAAAAACCAGAAAAAAAAACTAACAAAATACATCACTCCCAAATCTTATTCCCCTTGGTAGTATTATACAGCATACACCTGTCATGGCTTCATGGAGGCATTTTGTGCTTTCCTACTCTTTGACCTTCAAGTTGACCATGTGGTCAGATTTAACCATTTCACCAATGGGATGTTATGAATGTGACATGTGCAGAGGCTTGAAAAGAGCCTGCGTGGTTTGGCTTGCACTTCTGTCATCACTATAAGAGAGTGATAGCCTTTGTCCCTATATCTTGAGCCCAGAATGAGATATGTGGGCTGGACCCACAACATGAAGCAGAGCTCCCCAGCCAACCCTACAACAGCCAATCTGCCCTTGACCTGCAGACCAGTGAGCATGAAAACGAATGCTAATTTTTGTAGGCCACAAAGATTTTTGTGGTTGCTAAGTATGCAGCAAAAGCTGATGGATACACTAACTAGAATCTGTTATGATTCCATGCGAGGAAGTTGCACATTTATTAGGTCATTTAACTTTCTCAATAATCTGTGAAACTGTTTTCTTGCATTGTATGGATGGGAGAAATGATATTTAGTGAGTTTATGTTATTTGGTTAAGTTTACATACTAATAAGAGTGGTGGATATGAGATTTGAACTCAGATTTGTCTTTCCCACTACACACCTTCATTTCCTACTGCTCCCTTAATTTCTATTTTCTGCTTTAGCAATAACATACATAAAGTACCATTTCCAACTCTAGCCTTCGCACATGCTGTGTCTAGGCATATAGTAGGTGTTCAATAAATATTCAGTAATAGCTAATGAATAAATGTAAAATGCCTCTCTTTTGTCACCTGGTTAATTCAGTCTTCAAAACCTGTTTTACATTTTAATTGTTTTAAAGTTTATTTACTTTGAGAGAGAACATGTGTGCATGGGAGTGCAAACAGGGGAGGGGCAGAGAAAGAGAGAGAGAGGGAAAGAGAGAATCCCAAGCAGGCTCCACACTGTCAACATGGAGCCCAACATGGGGCTCGATCTCACGAACGGGGAGATCATGACCTGAGCTGAAATCAAGAGTCGGGTGCTTAACCGACTGAGTCACCCAGGGCACCCCCAAACTCTGTTTTAGAGTTTTTTTCTTCACCTCTCTAGTAATTTCCTCCTTTCTGCTTTTCAATCTACCATAGTCAAAAAGCCTACCTATCATACTAAACTGCAATTATCTCATTGACACATTTGTATTCCCTGCCTTAAAATTTCTCATTGTTAGGGTCCATAAAAATTAATCTTGTATCCCTAGGGCTACTCTGGGAATAGCACACAACTAATATGTGTATGTTTTCATTCATTTCATTTCATAAGTGTATCGTTTCATTCTGATCATTTGTGATCACCAGAAGAGAGCTAGGCTTCCAGGAAATACCAATTAATTTAAATATTATGATCATCCCTGATGCTATTCACATTCATAAGCAGACATTAAAGAAAAACTTACAACTAGTTACATTTCAAGAGGTTTAGGAAACTCCTTGCCTGTACTCTAGTACCTCCCACTTCTCCTCCATGATCCTCTTGAAAGTCATTGCATGTAGCAGATGTTTTGATGGGAAAGCACTTCTGAATGCCATAGTTGCATGGGAGGAAATATTTGAAAATTCTATTTAATTTGAAGGTTTGAGAATGATTTTTCATAATCAAAGTATTTGAAGGGCATAGAGTTTTATAAGGAGAAATAAAATTATTTAACGTTTTCAAGTAACTACTTTAAAAAAACTTATTACGACAGAACCCACAGAAAAGAACCTGGGAAGTACTTTATCAAACAGCAAAAACCACTAGATGTCAGCACTTAAGAACTGTAATCCCACCAATGTCTCTGATGTCGGTTTAATTTTTTTTTCTTTTCAAGATTATGATTTATGATACAAGATAATTGGAAAACAGGTAAGTGTTTGCTTGAAGTAGATAAACTCACATTTAGAAAACAATCTCAATTATAGTGACAATTCTTATAACAAGAATTAACATCTAATTTTTAAAATTTGTTTATTTATTTATTTGGAGAGAGAACATGAGCAGGGAGGGGCAGAGAGAGATTGGGAGATAGAGAATCCCAAGCAGGCTCTGAGCTGTCAGTGCAGAGCCTGATTCGGGACTTGATTTCACGAACCATGAGATCATGACTTGGGCCAAAATAGAGTTGGATGCTTAACCAACTAAGCCATCCAGGCTCCCCTAAAAATCTCATTTTAAGTGATCATTTTGCAAGCCCTGGATGTTCACCAACTGGTACTTTGCCAAAAAAAGACCAGGACGAGATTCTACATGCAAGAATCCCCTACAGGCAAATACCCTAACATCTCAAGAACTGAATAAGTGGACTTTGAACCTATGTATCTGGGATTTTCTTCAGGTCATGGTAGCAAAATATTCTTCTTCGCAAAACCATACTAGTTATGTCCTGCACATACACTTCTATGCCGCTTCTTGCCAACCATCCATCAACTTTTTTCAGTTTCTCCTTTTAGATTTAAGCCATGCAATCACTAAATTTCCTTTGCCTTTGAAGCATATTCAACAAATCAAAATCAGTGCACTGACTGGCCACTTAAAAAACAAACCTTCATTTGTTTGTTTGTTTGTTTGGTTTGGTTTTTTCCTAGAACACAAAAATCTCTCGTGGGTATTTCTGAATAGCATACAAAGTGAGATGCACCAAGAGCAAGAAGCAGGCCAAAGGTGTGTCCATAGGGCGGGGTCTGTGAGCCTGTGGCTGAGAATAATGTAAGTCTAATTAGCTGCTTAATGAACCATTATTAAGCTGTCTGGGGTTGAGTGAGGAATGCACACACTGGGCTCAGCTGACTGGCATCATTTTGATCAGAGTCTGAAATGAAACAATAGAATTTTTTAGGCCATTAGATACTTTCATAGGTATTCTCAGAGATGTCTTCCATATCTGAAGTTCTGTGATACATGAGTCTAATTGAATAGCCCGTTTCTTGTACCACCTGTACATAGCTTTAAGAAAGTGAAAATTGTTCTTACCCTTATTTAAAAGTAAAAACATGATCAAACCATACCATGGAGTTAGCATTTCTTTTTTTTTTTAATTTTTTTTTAACGTTTTTATTTATTTTTGAGACAGAGAGAGACACAGCATGAACAGGGGAGGGGCAGAGAGAGAGGGAGACACAGAATCTGAAACAGCTCCAGGCTCTGAGCTGTCAGCACAGAGCCCGACGAGGGGCTCGAACTCACGGACCGCGAGATCATGACCTGAGCCGAAGTCGGACGCTTAACCGACCAAGCCACCCAGGCGCCCCTTATTTTTTAAAGTTTATTTATTTTGAGAGAGGGGCAAAGATAGAGGGAGAGAGAGAATCCCAAGCAGGCTCCATATGACAGCACGGAGCCCTATAGGAGGCTCCAACTCACAAACAGAGATAACGACCTGAGAGGAAATCAAGAGTCAGAGCTAAGCACCCAGGCACCCCTTCATTTACATTTTACAGATACAGAAAGAAAAAAGTCCCAAAGTGCTTTTGTTTACTGGGGTGCCTGGCTGGCTCAGTCAGTTGTGGAGTGTGCGACTCTTGGTCTCAGGATTGTGAGTTCAAGCCCTGCATTGGGCCCAGAGCTTACATTAAAACACACACACACATTAAAACACATACAGGGGCACCTGGGTGGCTCAGTCGTTTGAGCATCCGACTTCAGCTCAGGTCATGATCTCATGGTTCATGAGTTCAAGCCCTGTGTGGGGCTCCGTGCTGACAGCTCAGAGCCTGGAGCCTGCTTCAGATTCTGTGTCTCCCTCTGCTCCTCCCCGCCACTCATACACTCTCTCTCAAAAATAAGTAATAAAATGAACATAAAAATTTTTTTAAACACACACAAGTGATTTTGTTTATTTGTTTCAGTCAAGATTATGTGGTGGGTCAGACATAGAGCTGGGGTTATCTGACATGGTCTTTTCTTATCTTGCAGAGCTCATTATTTTCTTTAAAATCTTTGGGAATCAAAGCAATTATGAAAAATTTTGTTCTTCTGAAGTGTGCTCTTCATCTGTAATATACATCTTCTGCTCCATTCTGTTTCTGTTCCAACATTTCTCTACAGGTACCATGTGAGTATTTCTTATTTATTTATTTTTACCTTTTTTTTTTTAATGTGTATTTTTGAGAGACAAAGAGAATAGGAGCAGCAGAGGAGCAGAGAGAGAGAGAGAGAGAGAGAGACAGAATCCAAAGCAGGCTCCAGGCTCTGAGCTGTCAGCACAGAGCCCGACGCAGGGTTCGAACCCACGAACCGAACCGTGAGATCATGACCTAAGCTGAAGCTGGACACTCAACTGGCTGAGCCACCCAGGCATTCCCCATGTGAGTGTTTCTTATTATTTGTCATAAGCAGTGTGGTAGAATTATCTTAATGCCTTTCCTTATTCATTTGGCAATCGTTCGAATCCTTACCTTAGAATATGAGGTGAAGTTTCACTTTGATGCTATTTTCCTATCATCAGTTCCCTAGTTGCCTAAGGCAGAGCGGGTGTAAAAACCTGTGGCAGTAGGTAGCCACAGTGTTAGCGGTTTATGCTAACCACGCCACCAGTGTACATTTATGCCGAATTATGAACAATATTTTCCTTATTCACTGGGATGTCCTTGGATACTGGTTTATTCTGTAATTTAAGGGTGAGTTACAGAAGTTGGTATGAAATTAGGTTAGCATGACACCTCATGGTTTGTTAACCATTTCCTTCCTCGCTCCCTCCTTTCTCCCTCCCCTTCTCCCGGCTCTTCTTTCCTTCCTTCTCTTCTTTCTTTCTTTCTTTCTTTCTTTCTTTCTTTCTTTCTTTCTTCCCATTCTTTCTTTTGCAGGTAAACTTATCCTTTTCTCCATCCAATTGTTTCTGTTTTTCTGCTGCAAATTTGGTTCCCAATATAGAATCCCCTCTTATCCTGATTCAGGAGCCAGATTAGATAAACTTTTAAATGCTCGTGGCCACAGGGTCTTTTACAAGTGAACCCCTGCATTGGAGAAATTCCTTCAGGAGACCTGGTCTTTGCCTTATTGCCTCCCATGCTTTTAGCTTTGCATCTTCAAAACGGGGGTACAGTGGGTACCTTATTAACGTAACTTACTTTTTTTTTTTTTTTTAACGTTTATTTATCCTTGAGACAGAGAGAGACAGAGCATGAACGGGGTTGGGTCAGAGAGAGGGAGACACAGAATCCGAAGCAGGCTCCAGGCTCTGAGCTGTCAGCACAGAGCCCGACGCGGGGCTCAAACTCACGGACCGCAAAATCATGACCCGAGCCGAAGTCGGCCGCTCAATCAACTGAGCCACCCAGGAGCCCCAACCGTAACTTACTTTTGATAACATTGTATGACCTCAAGTACGGGAATGCTTTATTGATGCCATGGAAAAGAATATGCCAAACTCCTAACTCTGAGAATTCTACTTGTTACGTTATGTACCCTATCACATTCTAATTTTTTCAATAAACTTATTTCGTTTCCATAATTTTAAGATTAAAGGTTTAAAAAGTTAGTCAGCTTTAACATTGCAGCAAATAAAATTTAGAACACTGGAAATTTAAATATGGAATGGCTATATGTAAATAATAAGAAAACACTCTGTAGAAAAAGTAGATAAAATTATGATTAAAGAAATAGCAGTATTGGGGCGCCTGGGTGGCGCAGTCGGTTAGGCGTCCGACTTCAGCCAGGTCACGATCTCGCGGTCCGTGAGTTCGAGCCCCGCGTCAGGCTCTGGGCTGATGGCTCGGAGCCTGGAGCCTGTTTCCGATTCTGTGTCTCCCTCTCTCTCTGCCCCTCCCCCGTTCATGCTCTGTCTCTCTCTGTCCCAAAAATAAATAAAAAACGTTGAAAAAAAAATTTTTTTTAAAAAAAATAAAGAAATAGCAGTATTGAATTTTTTTTCTAAATGAAAATAAACATACTAGAGCAAGTACATGGACTGAGGAAGGGAACTAATTTTATTGAAATGCAATGAAAATTGTATTCAGTATAATCTAAATATCAATTTGAAGAAAATACTGAAGGAAAAGGGGTCCAGAGCTTCTTATTGAATTAACTGACTTACTTCAGAAATGTTAAAACATTTGAAGATGCTAGAAATGCTTTTGCATATAGAAGTGCTCTGATTTTCCCAATTATCACGAAAACTGTTTCAGTTCAGTAGGCCATAGGCATCAACCATAAGCCCGTGAAACAACTTCCCAAGTGTTTTTATGAAACAGTGATTATATCATAGATGCTCTCTCACACACAGATATTATAATTTGAACCAGACAATTGCCTCACAATGCACTGATTGTTATTTAACCCCCTTCCGAGTCACCTATTCAGCTAAATAGGGGTGTCTATGTTCCAAGCCCTTGGGGAACCCTGCAGGAACCTAGGAGACTAAGGAATTTGAGCACTTCCATACCACTCTGTATCAGCTGTTTATTTTGCAGCTAACTGCCCCACACTGGTTTGAAGATAGAGCATCACTATAGCAAGGTGGGTGGTTAGATAAAAACAATGTTTTAGGAGTTAATATCATAGATAATATTTTAGTCCCAATCCTGCTTATTATTTGTGTGAAACACTGCCCCAGTTGTCTCATGTTCATGTGTTTTATCATTGTCCAAACAACCCTTGGGATAATCATGCCATCCTCTACATCTCTGCCCAATGTGGTTCGGCATGGCAATGAGAATTTGCCTGAGCCTCTACCCACTATCAGGACTGGGTAAAGTCTATTCCTTTGACTAGCCCATGTGGCTCATGCTCTTCTTTGGTAAACACCGCAGGATACTGTTACTTAGAAATGCTTTCTGGACTGTTTTTACTATCATCCTGATGTTGGCACATGTCTTTGCATCTCCAGCCACAATATTCTCCTGGTCTTTGTTATTTTGGTCCCACAGTGGAAGACAGAGAGGTGATAAAGTGTTTTGTTCTTTAATGATACTCTTTTGGTCTCCAAATACAACTCTTACTATGAAATGATTCCTCATCCTACTGAAATGTCCCCTTCACGAGGGCAGGCACCAAATCTTACCCATATTTCTAGGATCCTTCCTGGCACATAGTAAGTCAATAATATTTGTTCAATGAATGGTCCAAGTCCCTCAAGGATTGGCTAAAGAGTACATAAATGAAAACATTGCCTTTAAAAATATCCTTTCTGGTGGGCTTGTTTTTCAGACAAGATGGCATAGACTTCTCTTCTTGTTCCTGCTAGGTACAGCTATAAACCCCGGAAATAACAAAAGAGGCAATCATAGGAGGACTTTGAAAGATGAAAACGGAAAGGCAGACTGGCTAGGGAGCCAAGACTAGAGGAACACAGTGGCTAAGTATCTTAATTACCCTCCTCACCCAGCAAAAGAAAGCAACCCAGACCCTGTGCCTAACCTAGTAGCAGAAGATGGCCCAGGTAGGCTTATTTCTCCGGATCAAACAGAAGTCTTGCAAATAACACCAGGCAGGCCAAGTGGCACTGACAAAGGGGACAGAGGGGAAGTTCTTCTGACAAGTGGCCCTGGGGAACTACTCTTCATCACTGTGGGCTGAAGGCTTCCTTTTCCCACCTAGAGGCATGGGTGGCTTGGAATGGGGAAGTGCCTTTTATCCCCATAGGTGGCAACAACAGAGACCAGGGGAGACCCGAGGGGCACCAAAGGAAGCAAGCAGACCAAAATAACACAGCAAAGGATCCAATAATTAAACTGTCATTGGAGCCACAGTCTACAAGTAGACCATGACCTGCATGTCTAAACCTAAACAGAATGACTGCCTGCTAAAATAGAAAATGTATATAGGACCTAGAATTTCCTAACACAACAGCCCAAGTGTCTAGTATACAATAGAAAATCACCTCCCATACTTACAGCCAGGAAAACCACACCTTGAATGAGAAAAGGCAATGAAATGACACCAACGCTGAGATGAATCACATGTTGAAGTTATCTGACATGGATTGTAGAGTAGCCATCATAAAAATGTTTCAACAAGCAAATATGAATTCTCTTGAAACAAATGAAAATGTAGAAAATCTCAGTAAAGAAACAGATGTTTAAAAAACGGAAAAGAGAAAACTGAAAAATACAGAAACCAAAATCAATAAATCACGAGATGGACTTAGTTGTATAATGCAGATGATAGGATAGAAGCAGTAAACTTGAGAACAGATAAATTCACCAAATCTGAATAACAGAAAAAAATAGACTGAAAAGAATACCCTTTCCTTGATGATCAACAAGAAGCTCTTTTGCTCTGCAGTGAATTGTTTCCCCTCCCAATGCATTAAACCCTATTTCCATCCAGCTGGATGGATTTCATCTCCCTTCTTTGTCCTAATTTCATTAGCACGGCGCCCTAACTTTCAGTCCCAAAACTTTCTTCAAGGGCTCTTGGGACTCTAAGCAAAATGGCAATTTTGTAACCTGCTTCAAAGTTCACATTGGGTAGATTAACAACGAATGTCACTTTCCGTATCCTTCCATCTCCCATCCAACAGGTATTTCTTTTTTTTTATTTTTTTTAAAATTTTTTTCAACGTTTTAAATTTATTTTTTGGGACAGAGAGAGACAGAGCATGAACGGGGGAGGGGCAGAGAGAGAGGGAGACACAGAATCGGAAACAGGCTCCAGGCTCCGAGCCATCAGCCCAGAGCCTGACGCGGGCCTCGAACTCACGGACCGCGAGATCGTGACCTGGCTGAAGTCGGACGCTTAACCGACTGCGCCACCCAGGCGCCCCCCAACAGGTATTTCTAATGGTTCCTCAGATAAGATAGCATTGGGCTGTCCCATCAGGACTCAGAAGCACAGTCTCCTAGCTGTAATCTATTTATGACAGTCCTGGGGGGCACCTGCGTGGCTCAGTCAGTTGAGCGGCCGACTTGGGTTCAGGTCATGATTCCACAGTTCCTGGATTTGAGCCCTGCATTGGGCTCTGTGCTGACAACTTGGAGCCTGGAGCCTGCTTTGGATTCTGTGTCTCCCTCTCTCTGCCCCTCCCCCACTTGTGCTGTTTCTCTCTCAAAAAAAAAAAAAAAATGACAATCCTTTGAGCTCCAGAAGTTAGCTCTGTAAATTTGAAAAGTAAATGCTTATATATAAACTTTTATTGAGATATTATAAATGAGTTAGCTATTATAAAGTGATGAAATACATAAAAAGTGGTATAAAAGAAATATTTTTTAAGATACAAGTCACATCCCTTTCAGAGTAAATCTGAACTTCTATCAGTGACTCCTTAATCTTTGGTTTTCTTTGCTACCTTTAAGAAAAATATAAATCTTCTACTTACGGTATTTTGAAACTGCTCAGTTATGCCTGCTGTTTCGATTTGTGTGTTCTACTTTGGGAACAGTTTCAACATCTAAAGCCTTACTTTAGCTGTTTCAACTGCTTTGTAACTAGGTTTTCAGAGCTTAGGGGAAGTCTGTTGTTAACTAATTAGCTCTGGCTAATTACTTGCATATTCTAATTGCCCTAGCTATCTATCCCTGAATCCACCATAATCTCTGAGACCTGAATACTTGGTACTTCTCTCACTGGTCAGATTTGGCTTCATTCTGTTCTGAAGCTTGCCCGCAAACCCTCTCCTTCCTGTCTGTCTTCAGACCAGAAGATTAACAGGAAAAACATGGACTCAAACGACAAATCACAAAATGTGACTCCTGCCACTTCCTTCCCCCAAATTCGTGATAAGCTCATTATGGTTATTAAAAAAAATTCAACGAGTGGGCTTATGGTATTCACGGCAAGGTAATGTCTATTGAGAAAAGGGAACTGGTAGTAACCACACATAAGCATCTCCCCATGTAAGCCTCTCTTTCCATCTGATCTACTGGGTTTTATGTTCATATTACTTTGCCTATTATTTTTCCCGAGTTTATATCCTAGTTTAAGGACCTAATTTCTGTATGTCCATGAGTAAACTATTTAATATCCCCCCAACCAAGTCTCAATTTATGCACTTATAAAATGAGCATTATATTAGTACCAACATCACGATTCTGTGGAAAAGATCAACGGTGTTGATCAACAGTGCCTGGAATACAGTAAGCACTCAATAAATGTTGGCTATTGTCTCTCTTCTTATTTCTAGCATTGAAGTAAGTTGTTCCCATCTCCTTTATCTACCAAGTTACAAACTTTGTGAGGTTGGGATGGTCGTATTCATCTCTGTATACCATTTTGGGAGGCTCTGTCTGAAAGTGATTGACCCTTTTCATGGTTTCTATTGCAACCACCCACATTATCTTTGCCATAGACTGTGTCACGCTTCTCTAACCAAAACTCTGCTACATGGCTTCAAAAAAAAAAAAAGTCACAACAGCCTTCTAATTTGGTGGGAAACCCCATACTTGCTTAATATGATACCATCAAATATACCAGGAGGCAGCAGAGATATCCTGGGTCTGTATTTCTCAAAACCCCAATTCAAAGAGTCCCGGAGGATGCACATTGAGTCTGGACATCTGCATTCTAGTAGTCACTATGTGACTTCTTGAACCATGTATTAATTCCTATTGGATGATTTAGCATAATCAATTCACTTAATCATGATTCTATATGATTTTTTGAATCTCTTCAAGCAAGGTGAATTTTCAAGCTAGGTGAACCTAGTAGGAAATCTGTATGGCAACATTTTATTTCTGCATATTTTCACAGGGAGAGAAGGCATAGACTAAAGGCAGTAGTCAGAAGTAAATGTTTCTCCCACACTTATTCTACCAGGCCTAGCATATAGTTTCTGGAGCTAAAGTTGACTAAATTTTATTAGGTCCCCATTTTGTAGAGAAACTTGCCTTCATATATATTTGTGTGTATTCTAAATATGTCCCAATACAAAAGTACTAACACCCATACCTGACTTAAAACATGGCTCAAGGCTACTACTTGTCTTTGTTATGGCTCCTTGGGCTTGACATTTGAAATAGTGATTCCAAGTCAGTGGGTGATTCCAAGGTCTAGATTTGGTGAGAAGTATTAGGAAGTCTGCTTGGTCGTTGACCTAAGCCTTAGTTTTCAATCTAGCTTTTTTGTTTTAATCTCCATCTGTCTTCCTTCTCTGTACATATCATAACTGGTTCAGAACTGGGAAAAGGAAAATGGAGTATTGTTAAATGCCTTACCAAGCCACCATAAAATAGCGATAAACTCAAGGCAGATCAATAAGAAAGTAGAAAAGATTACATTAACTAACTGGAATTAAAATTTTTGAAATTCTAAAAATAAAATTATATAACTTTATTTTAAAAAGAGAAACTGAAATAAGAAAAGCAAAATAAAAACAAAGAAGAATATATTTTTAAAATAACTGTAAGTGATAAGAATGGTACTAGTAATTGCTTTTGGTGGTATTCCTGACAGTCAATTGAAGACACTGAGTAGACTAAAGTCTAGAATGTTGATCTCCTTCCTCTTTATAATGCTGCCTTTATTCACAGAAAAAAAATTAGTATTTGACCATTGATAACACAGAAACATAACTATAAATATACAGATATTGGTCACTAAAGAACTTTATCATGAACAAATGTAGATTAACTGATGATTTTAACACCCACCTATCAAAAAAGAAAACTTTCATGCATTTTTCAAAGTTAGTATAATTTATTTAGTTCATTGGTGTTTTGATATTGTTTGTTTTGTTTTAATTGTTGTCGTTTTTGTTCATTGGTTCTTGTGAAAGTATCCCAGAAATTATGATTCAGTGGAATTTGAATTGAGGTCCAGGAATTTAAACCTCTACTAAGCTCTTCAGGCAATTTTGATGTGAGTGACCTGTGGAACACCCTTTGAGAAACATGAAGTAAATAGCTTTAGAATCCTCCTCCATAAATGGAAATGATTATGCTCACTTCATGGGTTTCTTATGAGATACAAGTGAGGTAATGTACATAAATGCTTACAACAAAGTCTGGAACTTAGTAAGGATTTGACACATGTTAATTCTTCACCCCAAATCCCTTCCTTTCTGTTTTAGAAATTGTTTTCCACTATACAAGAAGGAAAAATGCTGAATATAATTTCCCCCTACTCAATATGACCACAATAAATGCATTCTGGTGTTTAGCTAGATTTATTTCTGGATAGCTTTACTGACTGTTTAAAACTGGTCTACCACCTGCCCCAGGTTAACATCCATTACACTATGCTCTAATAAATGAAAATCAAGATGGCTGTCACAATATTTTAATACTGTCCCATAATTTGAGCTAACTTGTTTGTCCCTATTTTAAACATGAAATATCACTTGGACTTTAACACTATCTTCCCATGACTTGATCTGTAGGACTAAAAGTACAGCAATTTCAGTTATTAAAGTAAAACCAATAGAGAAAGTGACCCTGGGAAGACCACCAGTTGGGAGTTCTTTACCCATCAACTCTATAATGATTTTTTTTTAAGTAAACTCTACCCCCAACATGGGGCTTAAACTCAGTACCCCAGAGATCCAGTCACATGCTCTACCGACTAAGTCAGCCAGGTGCTCCAACTATAATGATTTTTTTTTTTTTGTTAACCAACCATTTAATACAATCTATGTTAAAGCTAAGTAACAAGAAAAGGTATTTGTCAATCTGTAAAGTTTTGAGGCATCCTCCATTTTTCTTTTTTGACATTTTAAAATATGTTGCAATGAAATAAAACCAATGTCTTTCTTTTCTCAATAAATCTATTTTTAATGGACAATCCTTAAACTCTTTGGGAATTTTTGTTGGGAGAGAAACCCAGTATCTAAAATTTGAAAGTGTGCTCTAAAAGGTAGCAGAGACATCTTCTTCATGGCTATCACCACCTACAAACCCGATGTGGGGGAGGGTTCTCTAGTTTAAAAAAAAAGAAAAGCACTACAAAAATTATTTTATTTATTTATTTATTTGGAGAGCAAGAGAGAAGGCATGAGCAAGGGTGGGCAGAGATAGAGGGGAGAGAATTCCAAGCAGACTCTGCACACACTGCAGAGCTCAATGTGGGGCTTGAACTCTTGAACCGTGAGGTCATGACCTGAGCTGAAATCAGATGCTTAACAGATTGAGCCACCCAGGCACCCCTACAAAAATTATTTTAAACGCGGCCACCTAGGTGGCTCTGTCAGTTAAGCATCCGACTCTTGATTTCAGCTCAGGCCAGGATCTCACAGTTTCGTGAGTTTGAGCCCTGCATGGGCTGTGTGTTGACAGTGCCCAGCCTGCTCAGGATTCTCTCTTTCTCCCCCTTTCTCTGCCCCTCCCCCACTCACACTTTCTCTGTCTCTCTCAAAATAAACAAATAAACTTAAAAAAACACCGAAAAACGTTTTAAATGTATTGTCTTGTATATTGCGTTTCTGACAAAACTAAAAGCAGATGATTCCAGGTAATCCTTTTGCAGATTAAACAATAATCATACAACAGAACCTTGAATCATATTGCCTCAGTATCTCTTATAATTTATATGTAGACCAAGTTCTGAGTAGCACTACTGAAGGGAACAATGTAAAAAGATGGAGGACCCTGAATTTATCCTTATGTGTATGTCATTCTTCAACCTTTTTATTAAATGGTCAGTGAGTCAGTAATAATTTTAGGTAAAGAAGATGGGCATGGTTTGAAGACTAGCGAAGTATTCTCCATCTAAGCTCCCCAAATACCACTCCCTACTCCTCCAAGTGACTCAACAAATTTGCCTGCCCTGGAAATTCTTCCCCAAAAGTCCTGGTTAGAAATCAAGATAGGAAAACTTGTGTGAGAAGCCACATAAAAATAATAGCCTATGATTATATGCACACAAAGTTTATTCACCACGTTAGTTCTCATCAGTGAGCAGGTGGGTCTGGATGAAAATGGAAGAATAAGAAAGAGGCCATGCAAAAATGCTCTGGTGCACTTCTCTAGAAGGTGTGGATGAGTGGGTTTCCACAACCTGGAGACATCATATGACAGAAGCTAGCAAAGGATCCGAGGATAAGAATTTCATACCAATTTTGCTGTGTAATAAGCCACCCCAAAATGTAGTGGCTTAAAATTTCAAACACTTACTATTTCTTGTATCTCTTTGGGTTGGGTAGGTGATTCTTATTGGGAGAAAGAGCGTAAACTAAAGGCAGCAGAGGTAAATGCTTCTCCCACACTTATTCTATGAGGCCTAGCATCTAGCCCCTGGAACTGAAGTGGACTAAGTATTTAAAAAATTTTTTTTTAATGTTTATTTATTTTTGAAGGAGCAAACACAAGCATGGTAGGGGCAGAGAGATTGGGAGACACAGAATCTGAAACAGGCTCCAGGCTCTGAGCTGTCAGCACAGAGCCCCTCGGGGGGCTCAAATCCACAAACTGTGAGATCCTGATCTGAGCCAAAGTCAGATGCTTAACCCACTGAGCCACCCAGTTGCCCAGAAGTGGACTTTTACTTAGGTTCCAATTTTGTAGAAAGAGTTGCTTTTACATATATTCACATATGTATATATACATATATATATAATTTTTTTAATGTTTATTTATTTTTGACAGAGAGAGAGAGAGAGAGAGGCAGAGAGGGAGACACAGAATCCAAATCAGGCTCCAGGCTCCGACTGAGCTAACAGCAAGAGCTGACACAGGGCTCGAACTCACAAACCAGGAGATGATGACCTGAACAGAAGTCAGATGCTTAACCGACTGAGCCACCTAGGTGCCCTTCAGATATATTCTAAATATGTCCCAGTATAAATGTATGAATGCCATAAATGTATAAATGAATGAATGAATGTATGATTAATCTTTGTTCTGAGATAATTTAATCCATTTAGAAGATTTTGTTTAATTTAGGTTCACTCCAAGACCAATATATAACCAGCCAAACATTTACAAACTCATATGTTTTACCATATAAGGTGAAAATGCAGATGCCATTCTAAATATTACAAGACCCTAGATTTCTGACCTTATTGTGGTTAGATCTAATAAATTCTTTTCTGCCTCAAGGCAGAATTGGAGAGAACTGGATGAAAGTAGTACAAATATTCATTTTTTCAGTCTATTCTATAGCTATTTATTGTTATACATTTATATAAATTTATTGTTATTATTTATTTTATACTCCAAAGTATAAAAGCAAGCAAAAACACCTATCCTCATGGGGCCAAATCACAATTAAATTATAACAGAGGGAAATGACACTACTGATATACCATCATTAAGTCTTGGATTTTATTTTTCCAGAATAGGGATAAATTTCCTATTAATCTGCCCTTTTTCGGTTTTCATTGTGCCCTTAAGCAATAGTGGGGTAGGATTACAGTTGTGCACTGTCCTGGCATCCAGCCTACCTGGCATCCAGCCTGGCATCCAGACTACCAAATCCAATGGTCTCCAAGTGGGATGAGCACACAAGATAATCCAATAGGGAACGGGAGATACATAATTACAATTGGTTTTTATCCCATTGGTTTAAATTTCTACTCTATATATGTTTAATAATGTACACGCCATATTATTTACAAATGTATATGCATACAATCTATAAATAAACAAACATATATTGGAGGTATGTGGTCCAAATTTTTTTTACTAAAGTGGTGCAATACAAAAACCATGGCTCTAACAATTTAAAATATAATTAAACTTTAAAAATGAGCAATGATTCTCTCAGAAGTTGGACACAGATGAGGAAGTTTGATTTTAAAAAGTTGGGGTCCGGGCGCCTAGGTGGTTCAACTTCCAACTCTTGATTTCATCTCAGGTCAAGGTCCCAGGGTGTGGGATCAAGCCCCATGTAGGGCTTGGAGCTGAGCATGGAGCCTGCCTGAGATATTCTCTCCCTCTGACCCCGCTTCTCTCCCCTGCTCATGCTCTAAAATAAATAAATAAATAAATAAATAAATAAATAAATAAATAAATAAATAAAATGTTGGGGTCTACAGATCTATGTATGACTGTGAATTGTAATAATAAATAGCCTTTCTGCCAAGCATTCCTTTTTTCCTGGTTGGTTTACTTGACAAGACTACCAATTCAAAGGACACTTTACTGATTATTTCTAGCCAACTGCCTTAAAGCCTAGAATTATGTAGAGTCCCTCAAAGCCAGGTATATTAGACATCAACAATTTTTTAGTGATACGTAATTTTTCAAAAATTTTTAGAAATTTATCTAATTTTTTAGGTAACTCATACAATTTAATAAATGCTAATGATTAAAAGAACATTAAAAATATGAAAATGTTCAGGGGCGCCTGGATGGCTCAGTAGGTTAAGCATCCAATCCTTGATTTCAGCTCTTAGGTCATGATCTCACAGTTTGCGAGTTCAAGCCCTGCATGGGGCTCTGTGCTGACAGCATGGAGCCTGCTTAGGATTCTCCGTCTCCCTCTCTCTCTGCCTCTGCCCTGCTTGCTCTCTATCCCTCTCTTAAAATAAATTAAAAAAATTTTTTTTAATTCTAAAAAACAAGAGAAAATGTTCAAATAGGTAAAATTAGACCTAGTATGATGAACTACCTTATACCTATTACCAAGATCAGCAGATACCAAGATTTTGCTAAATTTCCTTCACTGATCCACACTCTTTCATTTGGGTGGGCGGGCTGTCATTTTTTTAACAATGAGTTTTCAAAAAATTGGAAAAAATTCTAAGAGTGCTTTCCATAGAAGTAGCATCAATAATTTGGCATACTTCACTGTTTTTATTAAAAATGTTTTTCAAACTTTTTAAAAATAAAGTTTATGAATTTGTTATTTTTGAGAGAGAGAGAGAACAAGCAGGGGAGGGGCAGAGAGAGGAAGACACAGAATCCAAGGCAGGTTCCAGGCTCTGAGCTGTCAGCACAGAGCCTGATGTGGGGGGCTTGAACTCAACAACTGCCAGATCATGATCTAAGCTGAAGTCTGAAGCTTATCCTTTCAGGGCCACCCAGGAGCCCCTTTCCTATAGTTTAATATTCTTAAACTATTTTAAAAATTGTTTTAGAACAAGAGAACAAACATGTAAAGAACCTAGTTTTCAGTATTATAACGTTCAGCACTTGTAATTCATAAGCAAAAGGACATGATACCTGGGATTTACTTTCATATACTCCAGTCATTTATTTTATTTTTTAAAGGTTATTTGAAGCAATCTCCACATCCAACATAGGGCTGGAACCCATAACCTAAAGATCAAGAGTCCCATGCTCCACCAAATGAGCCAGCCAAGCACCCCTTATACTCCAGTCATCTAAAAAGGCAGGGATGAGACATAACACACTCAAACTGCATTCTGTTATTCTCTAAACATCTTGCTAATTATTTGCTTGAAAATTTAAAGGGGTGCATTCTTATGCACCAATTAAAAACCAACATTTTTTTCTGGGGCACTTGGCCAGCTCAGTTGGTAGAGTGTGCTACTCTTGATCTCAGGGTTGTGAGTTTGAGCCCAATAGATATAGACATTACTTAAAAATAAACTCTAAAAATTAATTTTTTTCTGAAACTAATATAATGCTGTATGTTAATTATACTTCAATAAAACAATAAAAATAAAAACATTTTTTTCACACCCGCTATGTGCCAGGCAGTATTGCAAGCATTGGAGATAGAATAGTAAGATAGAGCCTGTTCTCTCAGGGAGTAATTATCAGATATAATTGTAAAAGTAAAGCAACTTATCAACATGGCCTCAGGTAGAAAAATATATTTTTATTTATTTATTTACTTATTTATTTATTTATTCATTTTTATTTTTTTAAATTTTTATTCACTGTTGAGAGAGACAGAGACACAGCATGAGTGGCGTAGGGGCAGAGAGAGAAGGAGACACAGAATCTGAAGCAGGCTCCAGGCTCCAAGCTGTTAGCACAGAGCCTGATGTCGGGCTTGAACCCATGAACCGTAAGATCATGACCTGAGTCAAAGTTGAATGAACCATGCAGGTGCCCCGAAAAACATATTTTCAGAAAGATATTGTCAAGGGCCATACAAAACTAATGCATTCATTTGCCTTTAACTTTCTCTTGTAGCTTTTTATCCTTTCTTAATCATACTAAGATATTCTTTAGCAAGTGCTTAGTTTATCAAAGTTAATTATCTCCCCTTCCTGGCACCTGATATGAAATTATACATTAAATATTATAATGTCCCATTTTTCATTTTTGTGACAGCAGCATGATGCCATGATGATAAATAATTTGAAATCCAAAAAAAAATTACCTCTGGATTTGTCTGGGATACCAACTCTAGGTTATGTTATAATGTGTTTGTTTCATAACAAGTTTATTTTTTAAATGTTTACTTATTTGAGAGAGTGTGTGTGTGTGTGTGTGTGTGTGTGTGTGTGTGCACGAATTGGGGGCAGGGGCAGAGAGAGAGAGAGAATCCCAAGTAGGCTCCTCACGTCAGCACAAAGCCCTAAAATTCACAAACCATGAGATCATGACCTGAGCTGAAATCAGGAGTCCGAAGCTTAACCCACTGAGCCACCTACGTGCCCTTGTTTTAAAGTTTTAATTTTTATTTTATTTGCAATTCTTCTCAGGACTTCACACAGGTATTACATAAATATACCTAAAGTCTAATAAAGCACCTAAAAAACACAGTTATTAAAAGAAAATAAAGCCCATTCTATAAATGCATCATTCGGAAGCTCTATTTATAAATTAAAAATTGCCATAATGCTTTTAAGTCAAAGTATATCATATTTCAGATGGTGATATATAATTAATCACTGTTTTGCATTTCTAGTGATCAATGTCTACATCCTTTTCCACTAAGTTATATTTGGAATATAGTGTAAAGTATACAGCATTATAACAAATCCATTGCAATTGATTGATACAATGGTTATAACTAAGAATTGAATCTAAAAGAATCCTCTGTACTACTCAGTAATGTAAGAAATACTTTCTGTACTTGCTAATGAAAAAGCATCTTTAAAGTCAGTCACATTCTACACAGACTCAGTGGAAAGTCAGGCAGCCATTTAGGGAATTTGCCAAAAGTAGTCATTCTGCAAAATTCTTGGAGGGTGGTGTCACAATGGGCTTTTGCTTCTGCTCAGTTTGTCTGCACTTATTTCATCCCCAAGCCAGAAACATTTTCTCTAGACCTTGGTTATCCCTGACTGATGAACCGGCTTGCTGCTGCCCAGCATCAGGAGAGAGAACCCGTAACATAACCCTAGCACTGGAAAAGATCAAAATTCAAAGTTTTGAAGAAAGGTTTCTACTGAACCCCTATTGCTTTCGCATCATTTTAAAATAAAAAAAAGTGGTTAAGTTAAATCATGTAAGTCAGGGACTGTCTGTAGTCTATATAGGATCAGACCAGATCACAGATCAGAGGCTATGTGTCAGACAGTGGTCGACCAGGACTATTTGGTTCTGAGAGTATGAAGAGAAACTTTGCCAAGAAAGCACTGTGAAGTCATGAAGTAGAAAACAGTAGGAGAGAAGGCAGTGAAGTTTTGGGAAGATACAACAAAATGCATATGTCAGTATTTAGGACCACAGATCTTTTGGTACTTTGTGAGATAATTAATGTTTGCATTCAATTTGAGGTTGAGTAATTACTGTTTCCGTAAAGTACAATATGGAGTACTTGACAATAGGTTCCCCAAACTTCTGACACGATGTAGGACACTCAGTGGATCCCGAGATACATACAATGACCACTTGGAACTGCACAGTTAGTAATTTGCTGTTATGTGGAACCTCCAGAGCGTTTGTTAATAAAGCGGAAAACAACCCCGGCTGAGGACACGATTTGATACCTTCTTACGGTTTCGCTCCCGCCTCCCTCCAGGCGCACCCCAGGGACCGCCAGCTAAGGCTCTTCCAGGATCAGACGCTGCGCGCTGGGGGATCAGAGTGACAGGCCCAGTCACTGGAAGCCTTCATGGGAGCAGCAGGCGGCGCCGACCGGCGCGCCCACACCCCGAGCGGGGACGCGCCCTCGAGACGGTAGGAGGTGGCGCGCGTCCCCCGAGGCCCGCGAGGCAAGCTCCACCACCGTGGTGCACGCACGCCGGGCCCGAGAATGAATGGAAAGTTCAATCTCGCGCGCTCGGCGCGGGCAGCCAATGACGCGGCCGGGAGAGGCGGCGGGCAGGTGTGCGCGTGCCGCCGCCTGACGCAGGGCTCGAGCCGAGCAGCCTGCCGCCGCCGCCGCGCCCCGCGGCCCCCCTCCACCCCCAGCCCGGCCCCCTCCTTCCCAAGCCCCGCCACCCGCCGGGCTGCGGCGGCGACAGCAGATTCCGCGCCCGGCAGCCGAACGCCGCCTTTGCTCTCCGGCCCCTCCGCGCCGCGTCCCCCCTGCGGCCCCCCCCCCCCCGCCTCCAGCTCACAATGTGCTGACCCCTCCCGGCCCCGCCGCGCGCGTCCCGGGTCTCCGGTCGCCGCGCTCCCTCAGGAAGTGACAGACTCCAGGCCCCTTCCTCCGCCCCGTCCCCCCGGACTGAACGCCACACACGTACTCACACCCTCTACCCCGCTCACACCCGGGCTAGCGACGCGACCATGAGGCCCCGGAGGTAAGCAGCGCGCCCCGCGGCCGGGCGAGCGCGAGTGTGGCCGGGGTTGCGCGCGGGTGCGGACGCCGCTCGCGGCCCCGGGTCTGGCACGTGAGCAACGTCGAGGGGAGCTAGGTGCCAAGGAGCAGGAAGAAAGGAGGAGGCGCGAGCGCCAGGGAGGGGAAAGGACAGGGCAAGGTGGGGAAGTGACAGGTCTCGCAGCAAGTTGTCGTGCGGGAACAGAAGCCGCGTCCTTCCTTCGCCGGCCCTGATTTATTGCCCCAGTGTTACCACTGAGATGCGGGCGGTCGATGTACTTCCGGGTTCACACCTTTCTCTCCCCGCTCAGTGCCGCTGGGTCGGCGCTCGGTGCGGGCGCTGCGTCGCCAGCGTTGTCGCCCGGCCTCTCCGCCGCGGTCGCCGCCCGGCGGTCGGAGCCGGCTGGAAGCGGGAGGGCCGGGCGGGGAGGGGGAGCGGGCGACTCGGGGTCGCAGTGGTACGGCGCCGGCTGCGGTCCCGGCGGTCGGTTCGCGCGGCCGGAGCTGGCGCCTCGGACACGCGGGGCCGCACCAGCAGAGGGCGTCCGCACCTGCCCTTCCCGCACTCCGCCAGCGGAGCTGCTTTGTAGCGGGCAGGCGTCGGGGATCCTTTTTGCTTCGGTATTGGTGGTGTAAATTCATGAATTAAAACTAAGAGTTTGAGGGGAACGGAGAAAAACGCACTTGGATTTAGGTTGCTTTTGAAAAGAAAAAAAGAAGCGATGCATTCGCAGGAGCATTAACCGACTGCTGACTGGAACATCGGAAGCGGGTGCATTACGAGGATTTGTACTCCAAAACTTTTTTTTTTTTTAATTGCACGTTGGTAAACATTGAATGTTTTCGAGTAACATCTTACAGTATGTATTTAGTGTCCTCATTGCGGAAATTTCTTAAATGTAAGTAATAGTCCGCCATTTTGAATTGTTTCATGTAACACAGACTGAAATCTTAGGTTCCTGTGTTTCCTTGAGTTCCTTTCTGTTCTTTCTGTGGATTTGTTTTCATCCATAGGTTTTTAAGGTTTACCAGGTATTATTACAGTTCTCCAGTGAAGGTTTTTATATCTACAGTTGTTAACGCAAGGGAAAAATGAATTATATTTGTTTTATTGTTTTTTCATTTCTTAGTCACAAACATTGTGGAAGTTAAAATTACACGTGGAAACTAATATTACAATGAATTTAAAACATTTTACAATGTTGTTGGAAAATGTGACTGTTAGGAAATTTTACTCTGATCAAAGAAAAAAAAATCCTCCTCTTTGCCTTCTTTGTCCAGATTATTACCAGAGTTTTACCTAGGTGATGATGCAAAAATGCTTTTTGAAATGCATTTGTTGTTAAAACAAATTTTTAAGTCCAACCATAAATTATGGCACATCACAATTTTATAAAAGATTTCAGGGAAACTTTACAATTTAAAATTAAATTCTTGGAAATGTATGCCAGTTTATGTAATTTTCAAAATATTTGTGATGAAATTTATGCCCTTTTTTTCTGCAGTGGACTTGCACGTATTTGATGGAGGAGTCATACTATAAGTTAAAAACAGAACATATAATAATATTCCATGTAGATTAATAATTAGACCCTTGTCCATTTGGGGAGAAGTCTTGCTTCCCAAATTCTTTATCTCTGAAAGTATGAAATAGGACAATACAGCATGCCTAGATTTACTAAACACCTTCAGGAATTAAAATCACACAGGCCTCTTTCTAGTACTTGGGAGGGATACTACAAATGAACAAAATGCTTTATTTGACTTTTCTATTTTATAAATAGGATCAGCTAATCATTGCTTGATAGGAAAATGTCAAGCACTTAAGTATCTGGATCAGCTTGTAATGAATGTTGGTTATAAGAACTGTGTACAGGTGCTTCTCTATTAACAGATCTGAAACCTAATGATTCAAGGATCAGTTCTTATTAATCCTTGTCCAGTTGTTGTATCTTATTGTATGTCTGTGCCAAACATCTTTCAGAAACAATGAAAAATTTATTGTGAAATTAATCAGGATTTAAATTAAAAAATCTGTTATGAGGGAAAATACAGTTAACTATACTTTGTAAGTGAAACAGATCGAGTGTTAATGTGGCAGTATTCAAAGTCAGTCTTCAGAATGCCTTAAAGTGTGTTGCACATGTCAATTCCAGAAAACACCAGGATTTTAGTAAACGCAGTGGATTTATTTAAAGTGTTTTTTCCCCCATTCACTCTGAAGAAAGAGATTAAACAGATCTTACCTGTCTGATAGTCTGCTATCTGATCATGTAACTCTTTTTGGTATTTATAACACACTGCTATCGAAATTTACAAACCATGATTAAAGAGAAAAAAATTTGTTACTAAATTAAACATATATGCATAACAGTCCTCAGGTTTAAGATTGATGTCTCTTTAAAATAATTAAAGTGCTGTTCATAACTACCAAATTTGGTGACTATATTAGAAAGCCCCAGTCAGAAAATGATCTATAAACATTTATCTTGATCCATAGTTGAGTTGATTTTTAAAAAAATGCGAAGTGGAGATTCACACATGGAACAATTTAGAAGTATTTCAAGCTATTGATTATGAAAGAGACACTGCAAAATTTGGGTCACCTAAGGAGTTTTCTTATTTGATAATTTTTAATGGAATTTTATTTTCTCTTAAAATTCTGTAAGTCCACAAATGCCCAAAGTTTTAGTGTTTAAATGCTTAGAACCCTTAATTTTCTTGCCTTTTAAAAAGAACTATATTTTCTTTACAAATAAGTACAGTTTTTGATGAACCACAAGAGAAAAAATAATTTTTAGCTTGCCACTGAGAACAAAGAAAATTCTTTACATTAAAAAACTTAGGATTGATTCATTTGAACATATCTAGGAATATATGAAATCTAGAATCACATTGGTTTGAGAAACTTGCCTGCTGTGTAAGTGTATACTGTGTTGTAGTTCTTGGACACAATGACTCTCTATAAAGTCGCTGACCATAGTGCTGAACCAAGACAGCCATATTGGTCACTGCTAAATCTGACTGAAACCTGTACACAGAAATTATGTAAAGGTTTAAGTAGCATCATCACTGTAGGAAATATATATATTATATTTCACATATACTTTTTTATGTATTCTCTTTACTCAGCTGCAATTGAAATGAGCCAGAAATTGTGATAGAGAAGTGTTATTTCTAAAGTATATTAATTTACTGTATAAAATTGATTTTGAATAATGTCAGTAAAATCAATGGGATCAATGCTAGAGGTTTTCCCTTTCTTTGAAAGCTGCCACTTGCAGATGAAGACAAGATTTTAAAACCAATTTAAGCAGCCAATGATTTCTCTCCAAAACTACACTTATAGTTGATACCACTGTAACTTTGAGTAGGAACTTGATATTTACCATTTTTATTCAGGTTTATATTCTGGCACTATCAAAATCAACATCAAAACATATTATTGGAATTAATAAAGGTAGAAATCACTCATAAAATATATTCTTGGAAACAATAATAATATAAGCAATTTCTAGGTAAAGAGAAAATATAAAATTTGAAATGATAATGATCTTGATTTAGCACTTTGAAGAAATTTTCTATTGTTTGAAGCAGAATGAGCACCAGGGTGTCATTGCTTATAATATTACTATATTCTACATTATATGAAATGAACACTGGTGTGAAACCATTGTAGAAATTACCTGGAAAGGAAAATGTTGTAATACATTTAATATTTCAGTGAAAAGTACTATTTTAGGCATAGAACTTTGACATTATTTTCCTAAAAATAGAATGGGTCAATATGCAGGATCATCAAATTAAGGGTCAAAGGTGACAAACCAGGACAAAGGGCATGCAGCTCATTTTCAAGTAATCAGTTTCTAGTTTTTTCATGGCCGAACAAAAGCTTAATTATATAGAAAAAAGGACTTAGTGTTGAGTGACCAGTTCTAATGGCAGAAAAACATGTTTTAAACTTGTTACATATTTCAAATCACTATTTCTTATTTGTGAATGCAAGAGCCAAAAGGCTACTTTTATATTTTTTGAACAATTCTTTTATGTAACATTTTTTTCAAACTCTGTGTTTCAACAAAAATATTTACTATACTGTATAGGCTGAAAACACACTTTTTTTTACAATTTTAAAATTTTGAAACAATTATAAATTTTATCTTTTTTCATTAGTCTCTTGGTAAATCTCCTCTGCTAATTTCAATCCTATTATTTTTATTTAGTATTACATTTATTACACTATTAGATCACTGGCAGTGATGTAAGGGTGAGCAGCCTCTAAAACATTTCTCAATCTTTATTACATTAAAATATTTATTGAAAGTATTTCAAATGCACCAAAAGTTCTCATTTAGTTGTTAATCTCTTGTGATATAAATTTTTAACATATTAATGTTGTATATTAAAACTCAGAATGTATTATCAAATAAAATTGTCTTGTTAACACTGTAATTAACTAGTGGTATTCAGCTTTATTTAGAGTCATTTTTGTTTATCATATCAAGAAGCTACTCTGAAGTTTTCATCTTACAGTTTTGGTGGGCCTTCAAAGTGTATGTGATTAGCTTCCATAAGACAGGAATTTTGCCATTATTTTGACTTCTTCAAACCACTGTTGTTTTCATTTTTCTTTTATTCAGTGCAACCTCAACAGGGACTCACCTATGAGCTTTATTATGTAAAACTGTTGTTTCTTATGGTGAAAAATACAGTTTGCAATTGCAAAACCAACTGCTGTGCCTTAATTGTGTTACTACATTCATGTTCAAGTTAAAGAATTGTTTACCAAATAACATTTGTGCCTACATCAGTGCCTTTAAACAATCTTGACAGTTTGCCAGTTGACTTAAATTATTATTCATTGAAATTTTTTAATTTTCTGGAATAGAATTTTTTTACTGTATTGTATTTGAAGAGAATGCTAGAATTTCTCATATCTTATGTGAAACCAATAAAATTGTAATTTGTAAAGTGGTTGAGAAAGTTAAATTCATCTCTGTGTTTCAGCTGTATTATAAATATTAACCTCTCATGTTAAGGGTTCACATAATGTATTATAAATAAAAAAATGATGTATTATAAATTACTTCATAAATATAAAAATACAATTTAAAATGTTTTTCCTAAAGTAATATAAATTTTTTCATTCTCTCAAATAACGTTCTAAATATTCTAGTACATGCAAAGTTTCCTGTGTTAACATTCCAATACCTATGGTTTTTCAACTGTATAAAGTCACATGTAAATATTTGTTTTACTTTGAAGTAGATTGTTTTCTTTAACTTCTCTGTCTCTACATGTAGTTAAGAATATAGCATTTTCAGTTTTATCTATAATTAGAGTAGGATTTTCAGTTAAATTACAAAATGATTTCTTCTGATTTTGCTTAGGCAGCATTTGAATTTAGTCTATTGACTTAATTTGCAAAAAATAATTATAATGAAGTGTTTTAATATATATTAATGTTCCTTTAGAGGACAGAGTAAGAAAACATTTTCATAAAGCACACACATTCACTTCAATGTTGAACTTCTACATCTAATATTTTATTTCATATGTGTATATGTTGTATTTAAGTTATAGCAAATGTAATAAGTATCTTGCTTTAGGTTTTACTCTGATATTTGTGTACTGTGTTTGCTATATGATCTTAAGTAGTCATTTGAAACCTTTTCTCTCATATATTCTAAGAAAGAAAAGTCATATTGTTGCCTATTTTGCTTTCCAAAAGATGTATTTAGTTCAATGATAATTGAGACATATTGTAAATAGACTAATTTGTGTTGTAAACTATGAAGTATTTAATTTAGTAAACTATAATGTACTCTACATTTACATTATTTTAGAAAATACTAATAGGAGAAACAATTTGTTATTTAAATATCTTTTTAAATGTTGAGAAATTGTAGTAATGAGAATAATGACATAATTTTCCTTTTATGATAGTGAATGTTTTTTATTGCTAAATTACTTTTTGCCACTTTAAAGTAACTTGTTTTTTAAAGGTAAAAGCTAACATGTAAATTGAATTGAAATAAAGTTCTGAGTAACATGTAGTAGCATTTTATTTTTATTTATTACTACTCAATTCCTTGGGCTTAAGAACTTGGCAATTTTTAAAGAAATTACAGCATATAATGCAGAATAGTAAACACTTTATTTTACATTGAATAGTTACAATAGTGGACTAACGGCAATATGGAAAGTAGTTGAGAAGAATATGGTTACATATTTTAACAGGAGGAAATGTGAAATCTAAGAGTGTAGTGAATAGAGTTTATAAGTTAAGTAATTTTATAATCGTGTATATTGAGAATAAAATTATTGAAGTCACTTTACATGTACATTTACATTTACAACAGTCATAATTAATTGCCTATCACATTCTCTTTTATAAAAATACGGTTTTAAGAAAATTTTGTATACAAGTCCACTTAATTCATAAAAGGCATCCTAGGAATAGTCAGCCAGGGTTCAGAAATTCATTGAGTCATTGGTTCATTAAAAACTATGTATTGAGCACTAAAGAATGCTAAGATCACAATGATGAGATAAATATATGCAATCCCCTCCACCCCTCACCACCATAAAGCATAGCATCAAGTTGGGATAGGGACCATTTTCATGGGTTATTACAGTCATAATTTTGGTATGGTATTATATGGAGAGGCATTATACTCGGTATGGAACAATAAGAAAAGGAGATCTAAGCGGAGATTTAAATGATGAATAGGGATTGTTCTAGTGAAGGGGCAGAAAACCTTACTTTACGATATCACAGTTTTAATTAGGTTTTTATTTTCTAAAATTTACTAAAAATTATGGTATCAAATGAAAATACCCATGTATAAAATTACAAAAAGCTGTTTTTGGAGTATCCATGCATTTAAAGGCTTATTTTTTATTCTTTATCATTACTTCATGTCAAAATACAGTCACCTATAGTAAAGATATGAACATATAATATTTACCTATCTCATTCCTAAAATAGTTATTCAGTAATCATTGGGTAGATAGATTTTAATAACCATATTTAAACTTAATTCTACTTTCTTTACCTAGTCTTGCTTTTGGAAAGTTTTAAACCGTTACTTAGCATCAATGAAATACATTAATGTCTATCAAATAATTCTATCTTTTTATTTGAAAGGGATGATAATATTAAAATTGTCAGTAACCAAAAAACATCATATGGTAAGTTTGGATAGTGAAAAATCTGAACATCTTTATCACTCAAATTTATAGTGTTATTTAGTAGCTAACTTTCTTACACCATTTGATTTTCACTTTTTTGAGTCTACTGCTTATAATAATTTATATGAATTATTTGAAAAAAATTTTTGACAAATCCCTATTGACTGTTTTTATGTTGGTTTGACCTTCTCCATAACTATAAGCAGATAGAGAGGATTAAGCATAGGCTGGGGCTACTAGAATAGGAAAACATGAGCTAGGGTTTTGCTGAAGTTTATATCTAATATTTAAATGCATGTCTACATCAATCAAATGTACAAAATAAAACAATATAGACTCAATATAAAGGACAGCTCTATTTCAGTAAGTTTTAATGAATTTTGTTAACTTTAGGGTCTGTCATTGTCTTCTAGTTGTAAACAGGATAAATGAAGGATTTAATGTATAGAGGTTCACGTGCCTTTTGCTGACAATATTCCTCTATTCTTTTCAAATCGTACTCAGTGGGATTGTCATCCTTTGTAGGAAGAATCTTGGGTCACCATTCAGTAGAACTTTACACTTGGAAAAGTCTCTATTTCATTTTGAGAAGACAATTAGATTGCACCTCAAAGAATTTACACATTATGTTTTATTTTTCGTGAGTTGATACAGTAGATTGAGCGTGTAAAACTTAGTTAAGGGAAGAAAGACAACCCTGGGTGGTAGCAGGTGAGTGGATGCATGTTCAAACTAATCTATTTTTCCAAACCTCAATAATTCTGAACCCAGGATAAAAATAATTCAGTTGCCAGCAGGAGTTTCTCTTCTAATTGCTATACTTCATTACTGGGCAACCTCTTTATTGCAAGTTTTATTGTGTCATGACATCTGCCCATGGATATATTAGAAACATCAGTATACTTATTCATAGTTTTGAAACAAGAACTGTTTTTGCTTTTTAAAATGTAGGTTCATACGTGTTAGATACTGTTAATTAAATATACTTAATAATTAAGTGTACTACTATTAATTTTTTTCTCACAAAGCATTTGAATGTAATGGACCCAATATGAGTGGTATAGAGGACCACAATTAGAATCACACAATTTATCTTCTAAAATCTATCTGAAGAGAATTGTCAGTTAAGTTCATCAATAAAATATTGTGTGTTAGGTTGATTTTTAACTGTGGTTTTAAAAAATGGGATTTTGGAATTACAGTGTAAAATTAAGCTTTAAAAAATTTTTAAACTGTATTGTTCATGAAATTGGCTCATGAACAATTAAGAGTAATCTTAATGGTCTTGGGGCGCCTGGGTGGCTCGGTCGGTTAAGCGTCCGACTTCAGCTCAGGTCATGATCTCACCGTCCGTGGGTTCGAGCCCCGCGTCGGGCTCTGTGCTGACAGCTGGGAGCCTGGAGCCTGTTTCCGATTCTGTGTCTCCCTCTCTCTCTGCCCCTCCCCTGTTCATGCTCTGTCTCTCTCTGTCTCAAAAAAAAAAAAAAATTAAAAAAAAAAAAGTAATCTTAATGGTCTTGTGTAAAATGGTTTTTTTAAACAAATGTCCTTTAATAGGAATGAAAGTCGAGTTTATGCCAATTGGTTATACGATTTTGCTAGGTGAGTCTTAAATTGTTAAAAAAAAAAAGTTTACAGGTCACTTCACAGAGCCAAACACCTAGGCATTTTATTGCTTTCTAATAAGCCGTTAAACTGAAGAAGAGGCAATTAAATAGGCAATTAATATAGTACTTACTTGAGCTCTCTGATTTTAGGTTCTTCAGAAGACGATGAGGTCATTCAACCAGGTTTCATCAGCCCCAGGTTAGTCTGTACTTCCCCCCCCCCCCCCAATTAAATATTTAACTTGACTAATGTTTTAAAAAGATTACTGGAGACATATAAGAAAACTTGACAGCCCGCATCAATTCTCCACTTTGGCAAGATGGGTACCATATCCTACTGTACTTCAGATGATTTCATCTATAAACTGATATTCCCACCAGAATGGCATGGATGAAGTAGTCTAACTCCTTTTCCTTCTGATTGTTAAACATTTTTCAGGGAATTTTCTTAATTTAGGAAGCTCCATTTATTTTGCTTCTCATGAACATGTACCAAATTTGTTCCTCATTATACTGCAAAAATAAATCACTTGAACTTTCAATAATTTAAACCTACACTGTTAGAAACATATATCCTTTTGTTTACTTAGGTGTACTGTAAAACCTATACTTTTGGTATATATTTTCTTGTATTACTGAAATTAACTGAAAATTTACAATACTTTTCAGTAACAATTCTATTTGATAATCTAGTATTTTAGCTTCTGCTCTGATGAATTTAGTGTCTTGGATCTACTCTTGATTAATACTGTTTTGAAAACACATTTAAGAGCTATAATATGACAAAGTTTGTGAGCATTAATAAGTACAAATGAAAAGATGTTATTCTGTTATTAAGCTTATTAAATATAGGACTGTAGGTAGCAAGAGGAATTAGTAGGGATCAAATTTTTAATGAGGAAGCCACTGAGAGGCTTTGTTTGCCATTTGACAAACACTTTGCTTTTTTCTAGAGTGAATCCTTTGACATGGAGATGATGCTCTTAATGAGTATCATGAAAAAGAAGATTCTGGAAAGTTACTACAATAGTTTATTTTACCACCCAGTTGCCCCTTACTATTGATTATGTTTTTTTTTCTCCAGGGGCAGATGGGAGGCAGTCCAGAGACCTTTTTCTTTTCTGTTGGGAAATAATGTTAACACCAATGTGTTAAGTGACTGCAGTAAAGTTTCATGTCTGTGTTTCCTTGTGATTAAAAAAGGGCTGGCCAGGGAGAGATTCCACTTTGACCAAAAGAAAGGTTATTTCCAGATATTACATGGAAACTGAAAGATTTCAACATTGACTGGTTGGTCTCACTTTGCAGATGAGGAAGCTGAGACTCAGAGAAGCTCAATGACTGGCTTAAGGTCATAAAGTCATTAATATGGGACCAGAACTCTGGCCTCAGTTTTCTTTTTTTCCCTCCTCTTTTTTTTAAAATTGTATTTATTTCAAGTATTCTCTCTACACCCAATGTGGGGCTCAAACTCACAACCTTAAGATCAAGAGTTGCATGCTGTAACTGTTCTAACCGACCAAGCCAGCCAGGTGCCTGTGGCCTCCAGTTAGATGTTTTCTTCTCCACAGATTTGCTTCCCACACAGGCATCTTTAAAACCTGAAGATGTCTTCTCACTTGCCTAATCTTTTACTCCTGGTCTTCTTTTCCTTCTCATTTTCCATCTCCCTGTCCTCTTCTCTCAGATAAGCCCAAAGTGATGATATTAAGAGAAATAACTTGGAAACAGTCCACACTCTTATTTCAGCTGATTATTTGTTTTAATGAGATTAAGTTTTAAAGAATAAACTTTGATTCATTGCTTTGGGAGACAGGGAAGGAATTGTATGTTTATGTTATTTAGTGTCATTTCTACAGACAGAATATTCACTGCAAAAGTATCTTTATATTATGGAGACTACATGTTTAAGTTGTACAGGTGAAAAATATGAACTTATTTTTAAAATAAAACATGAAACTTCTTTTTGTGCTGTTTTGGGCAAAATAATGTAATGCTTATTACTGAATGATTTTCTAACCCAATTGCTGTTCCATTTGAAATCATATAAGGAAATATTGAGCACGTTTCAGAAAATATTTGTTAGGAGTAACAAAAAAATTATATTTCTCCTTTTCGTTGGGAGAGAAGTATGTTAACAGAGTAGGGCTTTTTTTTTTTTCTATTCGTTTTTTTTTTTTAAACGAAACTTTCTACAAAATGGTGGTCTTAAAATAATGCCCCTTTCTGAATTTAATTGTATTCCTTTGAATACTTTGCTGAAACATAACTGACCAAAAAGAAAGAAAGTTGCTTGTTTTTGAAATATGAAGGTAATTTGTCTGGAAAACTTAAAATTTATGCTAATCGGTTCCTGTTTTTCCATAATTTAATTATACCTGGGGAAATGTGTTAAGATATTTAAGGCAAAAGTTTAAGAGAGTTTTACAGCTGTGTAAAAGTTCTCAAATTGGAACAATTGTGTTTAAGCCAGAGCATTTTGCTTCCAGATAAGGAAATTAAATGAGAACGGAATTTTGCTTTTTGGAAACAAAAACAAAATACCCCCCCAATTCTGAAGTGCCTCTACTATAAGACCAGCGCACCCAGGCGAGTACTCTTTCATTTGACTCCGTATTATAAGAATTTGAGGAAAAGTTATTTGCCAGCAATGCCAGTGGTTTGCTGAAACGCAGCGGGTGGGAGGGATGGGGAACACTTTGCCCGACGTGTGGGTCCGCTGTTTTTGAGCAGGAAACCTCACCCCGGGGCCAGAGAGCCGCTTCCCTAAAATCCTCCGCGGTCGCCGCTCCACCTCCTTCCCAGCGGAATTCTTTTCCCGATCCTCTAAAGACGCATTGCCACGTTTTCCTGGCTTCCCGAAAGGACGGCGCCAGGGGTCTGTCTGAAGACAGCTCCATTTTAGGTTTGGCCTGTTGGGGGAGTGAGGGTGGCGGTGGTGGTCAGTCCCTGGGGGCCTGGTTCCCTCTCCCCCTTGACCTCACTTCTTTTAGGGGAGACTCTGACCTGTCACAGATAAGGGACCAAGTTATAAATTTTATACATCTGGAAATGCAGTAAAAGTAGTGGATTGTGCCAGGTGTTGCCTTCAAAATAGTGAAGGCAAGGGCTTCTTTTGTTTGGTGTTCTTGGGGCGAAAGGACAAATCTAAACGCCCCTCACTAATGAGAAATCACCAGCCTTCTTTGGAAGGTTTGACTTCTAGAGAGGGGGTGGTGATGTGATGAATAAGGGAAAGGTGACTGGGGAGGGAGGGTAAGGGGAGAGGAAGTTGCTGGGGCGGGAGGTGGAGGGAAAGGGCGGATCCGCTGGCCTGGGGGTCTTGGCGACCCTGGGAGGCTAGCTGGGCGGGAAGGCGCTCGGCTGCGAAGGCGAAGGCGGCGCTGGGGCTGCAGACCCCAGCCCCATTTGCCTGCAGGAGAGCGCGGGTGGAGTCGCTCACCGCAGTGCCACTGCCCCTCCTCCTAGTTTTAAGAAGAACCAAAGCATTGTTTCTGCTGTAATAGAAGTCACTGAAGTCACTCATTGCTTATAGTTGACAACGACGTTGGCTCAGGCACCTCTTTGGGCTCCTTGCATTGTACTCTTAGAGGTAAAAGAAAAAAGAAAAGAAAGGGAAAGAAAACGGTGATGAAATGTGTACTTCGTTTTTTAAACGAAGAAATCTTAGATTGTCATGACCAACGGGCATGTGCTAGGTTAATTCCTTAATTTTTCTCCCCAGTGCGTTGATGATTCTTTGTAGGTACCTGAACTCATTCTTAAAACATTTTGAAAGAACTATGGTAAATCAAACTACTAAACATTTGGCTTTCACAAATATAAAACATGCGTTTTGAGTCAAGCACAGGTCTTTCTGGCACTAAAAACAAGTAGGAAATGAGAAAAAAATTAAAACCAGAAGACTTCAGGAAGGTGACAAATTGGAAAGCATTCTAGGAGATTCATAGGACTATTTTATGTGAAAGAAGCACTCTAAGAGCTTAAAGAGATTATGGTCAGTTTTATAAAAAGGATCTTAGGCTCAAAAGATTGGGGGGATGGGGTGGGCAGAAAAGACGAATCTATTGAAATGACAGTGCCATATCCCCAAAATAGTAGTATTTTTCTGTGTGTGACTGTGTCTCCCTTGTCAATTTCCTCCCCTCCTCTCCCTTCTCTTCCTCTTGTCTTTTCTACCCACCTCCCTCCCCCAGGTATGTAAATGTATTTGACTTAAATTCCTTGTGAATGAATGTTAGAGGATTTCTCTGAGTTCCCAGTTGGAAAAAGCCTTCTACACAACTTGAAAGGCTGATGTCCCTCTCAGGAAATGAATGAGTCGATAACCTCTGACACCAGTGACCAGTCCAGTGAACCCTACCTTAATTCCACTAATACTGGAGGCCGCCAATCAGGCAAGACTGTGAATCTCATAACCATACCATTCAGTGTAGTTCAGTTATGGTATTTCACACTTTTAGTATATATTTATATATTGATAGTTTTGAGTTACATCAAATTTAAGCATAAACAAGAACTCAGAATCCACCTATATGTTGTTTCTGATTTTCTAATTAAACTATTTTCTAATTAAAAATAAACAACAGATAAAATATTGTTTACCATAAATGTGTGTTGGTGACAAAACCAAACTATACTGCTGTGAATTTTATAATTACTTTCATATAAATAATAACACCTCCCTTCAATTTACATGAGTACTTTTTTAGATTATTTTTCTGTTACCAGATGTTGATTTTTAAAAGTAATTCTTTTGTTCAAAATATAACAAAACATAACTTATTTTAAATTTTATCTATTTCCTATTATGTGAAATGTTTCCCCTGAAATGCCATCATTAAACTTACTTCATTATAGGTCAGTGTAATCAGTTGATTTCTACTATTAAAATAGTGCCTAAAAATGTTTTGTTAGCAAATAATTTTTTTTGAGAGCTTGGAGCTTTTGTTACTCTTGCAAAATCATTTGGATTTTTACAGTTTTGCTTTCTTCCCCAACCAACTGGAAGGTGGTTATTCTCCCCAAAGTAAATAAAATGAGAAAGCTTTGCCTCCTTTCCTGAGAAACAACAAAAGAAATAAACACGAAAAATCTTTCCAAATTGATCAATCTTGATTGATGCCTTTTACCACAAACAGCTGAAAAGAACATATTTACACACACCCGTTTATTTGTTCTGCACTAATTAGAATTCATATTTAGTTGTTTACTATGGGGAGGAGGTGTAAAGATAGGTGCATTCTGTGGATTTTCAAAGCTTTTAGATTCAGAATCCCCACATTTTAGTTTGTGTGAAACAGTATTAGAGTTAGAGGAGTGTGGGCATGTTTGGAGATCTGGGAGGGGGATTGCGGGTAAGGTGGGGGAGGGTCAACCCGGTAGCTTTGCCGAAGGGAAGTGGTATCTGTACAGTTTCTCCGTAAACTGCTTGTTTAAGAAAATGGGGGGTGGGGTGGGGGAAAGAGTGGTGGTGCATTTTAATGTTTCAGAGACGGGGTATGTTTTGTATTTTAAAGGAAGTAAGGCATTTCTAGTGGATCTATAATATTTACTGTAGTATTCGATGAGGGCGGTGATATTGGCGTCAGCGTCCAGTCATCAACAATCGTTTGAATCAATTTGAAAGGTAAAGGGTAAGCGTTTTGAAACTGGGGCCGGCCAGAGAAGGGATGGAAGGAGCCTAATCCGTTATTAAATTTTCGCTTCTTCGACTCTTCTGTCCATTGGCGGTGGACTTTTTAAATGTCAGGGTCCAATCAGTATGATACGAATTTACCTTTTCTACTCCACTTGTCCCCTTTCTTCTCCCCTCCCCCCGCCCGTGCCCGCTTTTTTTCTCTCTCCCCCCCCCCCCCCCTTCTCTGGCTCTGCTGCAGCCTGTGCTGGCGCTCCCCTCCCCCTCCCTGCCCTACGTCGTCTTGCTCTTGGGGAACAATCGCCACTGATTGAGGTTCACTCTATGTTAGGCTGGAAAACTGGGCTGTTATTTAGGAAGTCATTAATCACATCTCCTCCCCCGGAAAGAGATGGCGGAGAAACCTGTGAAGTACAATTCCCCGTTCAAAATGTTCCGAGATGATGAACCAAAACATAAATTGAGTACATGAACGTGCTAGCGATTTTTCCAGCAAGATCTAATTTTAAATCTAAAAAAATTTCGGGGCACGATCAGGGAAATGTGTGCTTTGGTCTTATTGTAGGTGTATGTTACTATTATCTCAAGTTTCATGGAGATGTAATTAGGTTTAATTAGGTCCTTTGTAAATTACACATTTTCCTCTCAGAATTGAGTTAAATATGAATTTCTTTGCCCCAAGCAGGTTGACTGTTACGGAGCAGCTGACTTCTTAGGGGAGAAACAGCGTAACATTGGTTGCTTTATTTAGAGGGCTTTTCCCCCCTAAATGAGATTATTTAGACAGGCTTGTGTGTAAGGCACGCGTGTGCACATATATGACCGTGCCGTTTTTTCTAAATCGACGATTCACAAGGACCCTCCATTGTGTCTAAGTAAAAGCACGAAATCAGCATTCTGATTTATCGCAAAGAAGCGTCCCAAATTGTCTTTAAGATAACATGTTTGAGTTTTTCATGTTCATTCATAAATTATTTTGATGTCAGCATAGATGAAATGGCGATTGGTTATCTCTTCCTCTTGCCAGCCCCTTAAGGATCCGAGGTGAAATTAGTAGCAAGAAAGCATGTAATTGACAAAGTCACGTGGCTCAGGGGGCCAGAAACTGGAGAGAGAAGAGAAAAAAATCAAAAGAGGGAAAGCACATTAGACCATGCGAGCTAAATTTGTGATCGCACAAAATCAAGATGTTAGATTGATTCAGAAGATCACTCCGTTCCAAAGGGAAAGTTTTCATCTCACGAGTTTGGAGCAGAGGGCCCGTGGGGCAACATGGCCGAAGGTTAATTTTCTTTTCTATTGTTTTACTGTGATTTTCTCTCTTCCTTTCTCTCCCCCCCCTCCCCCTTTCCCACCCTTCTTTGCCCGTCCTCCCTTCCCCTTTTACCCCAATACTGGGCATTACCCCCACTCCCCATCGCGCAATGGGGCTTTCTGCAACCTATTGTTATAGATCTCCAAAAATGTTTTGTACCGCCCACACTGATTCACAACTTGAAAAGCTTTCAGGGGGCTATTGTTTGAATTGTTTGAGTGTGATTAAGCGCAGTTTCAGTTAGTGAGCCCGAGAAAACTTTTATACACCTGCCCCCTCCCCCATTCCACCCCAACTTTAATTGAAAGTTATTGGGGGGAGGGGAATGCACATTGCAAATAACCCTGGATTCACTGCCGCTGCATGTGTATTAACTAGCTCTAACCATCTTCACGATTTCTCTTTTCTCCTCGTGCCCGCCGGAGAGAATAGTTACGCCGAAATTTTCTTTTTGTAAATGGGACGAGTGTTAAATCAGCAATATGCAAGTAAAGTATCGCATGCTGTAATCGTAATATGTGGCCGAAAAAAATGGAGTTAAATGAAAAAGTACACGTATGTACAGAAAAGTGGAAGTTGATGTGATCGATAGAGCAGTGTGGCTCCCTCCTCCCCCGCTTCCCCTTTTAACCCTTTCATTTTAAATATTTTCTGTAGAAGAAAAGAATCAACCTTTATTGGAGTTTCTTTCTGTTTCCTTCCCCCACCCCCCACCCCCCACCCCCAAGCAGTTTTTTTCTCTTCCAACGAACAGTTTGGGAATACAGATTAACTGACTTTTTTTTGTCCTGTTCTACTCAGGCGGGGCAGGCAAAGGTGGTGGTGAAGGGCCCGGGAAGCTGCCGGAGCAGGCAGAGGAGGAATCCCAGGTTTTGCACGGAACTGGCCACTGTAAGTGGTTCAATGTGCGAATGGGATTTGGATTCATCTCCATGATAAACCGAGAGGGAAGCCCCTTGGATATTCCAGTCGATGTGTTTGTGCACCAAGTAAGCCAAACTTTTTCCCCCTCTTCTCCTTTTACCATGTGCAGGATTTGGTCAGTAGTTTTGTCAGTGGTCATACGCTGAAAGACAAAATCTTCCTTGCAGTCAGGAGTTAATCCGGTATGTGTATGGTCCCCTTACTGGGTATCTTTTCCTAAACAGAAAATGAAATCTTTGAAATTTCACCGCTTGGCTGCTGGTTGACTTTATTAGCAAGTTCTCCTCTTCATTCGACAGCGAAATTGCTGTAGTGTAGCTTCCGGTGTTATCGGTTACAATATACTTCGTCGTCTGTGCCTAGTGAATGAATGGGGAAATGAATGAAGAAACAGGGATCACTTAAGTTTAAAAAAGCAAACAAACAAATTTTTGCTATTGTAGGACACCTTTTAGACATCTTTAGTCACACCAGCTTCCCCTATTATATTTCTGCCTCCCTGGTAGTCGTTTGTAGGTTTAAATAAAAATAATTTGATTTCACAGTAAAATAAGATAGAACACTATTGGTCTACCATGGATTTGATGAAATGCCCAAGGATAGGTTGGTTGGTAGTCAGACATTTAGAAATGTGCTCCCTTTTAGGGCATAGGTCCAAGGAGACTGTCTCTTTAAGAAACTGAACTCAAAAAAGCATGTGGCCAGCTGTGGCTCTAGCTTGTGTGTCTAAAATGTGCTAGTCTGCCACTTTGGGTAAATTTCCACCATTGCTTATATTGTGTTGTAATTTTTTTAAGATGCTTAAATACCAAACAGAATGTCATTGCTTATCATTTTCAAAAATTTACCCAGAAACAAGTAAATTAATACCTCTTCCATTTTTACTCCTCTCTATTGCTTAATCTCATCATAGTAAAAAAAATATATTTATAATTTGTAGGTTTGATTATTGCATTGAAAGAAGTTAATTCTCTGTAATGAATCCTTAGGAGTAAAGGGATTTAAGACCAAAGAGGTTTGTTTTGGCTTGACATTTAAGTATTAAAAATTGAATGAATGGCATTCAGTACCACAGGTTGCCTGACAGATACATGGAGAAAATAGTATACTTGCATGAAAATTATATATTTTATTTGATACTGTATTGCACCTTCCTGGTAATATTTACAACTTCCTTTATCCCCAAGGAATATCATCTTAAAATTAAGTATATAAACAATAGAAACATATGAAACCATTCTGTTTTGATCTGTTGTCCTGTGGTGGTTGGTAGCTTCCTGACCTTGCTGCGTGGTGTATGTTTTCCTTTCCTAAAGGCCTGGCCATCATTATTGGCTGTTTACATGTGGAAGGATCAGCATAATCTGTGAATTGAAACAGGGTTTAAATATGTAAATAGAAGTCCATAGACAGGCTACTGGATTTTATGCCTCCTACTTTATATTGTAAAATGAACCTACATTTTCAGCTCTTTCCCTCCCTAGACTGAATGACTTGAAATCATTGACAAATTCATTTTCTCTCAGGCTCTGGCTTTCCCCACTTTGAACCTTCTTTAGGTTGTTAAATTGTTCTTTACGATCTCATAAATTTGTTTTATAGATGAATGAAAAAAAATAGCCCTTTTCTTCTTTGATCACACCTTGTTATAATTTGGTTTTCTATGTTTTCCTTTTAATACTTTCAAATGCTAGACATTTTATTAACCGGTATTAATGTTGAGAACCACAAGACATCCAAATTTAAGGTATTTAAGGATTATATGTTGGTAAACATATGTATGTCCACTGAATTATGAAATACCCTATTGTGGGAAAAGTTTTATTTATAGATTGTAAACAGTTTCTAGAGTACAACTATAGATTATTAACATTCAATTGCTTTAATCCTCTGTTACAAGTCATGTACTTACTTAAAAACGTATTAAAATGGTGAGATAAAATGTATTTTTCAGAAGGATCTATCTAGATACATTCTTGGGAAGAAGTATGTAAAAAAGTTGATAAAACTTAAGTATTAGCATTTTTGTGATGTAAGAAAAGAGCAGTGATGTTCTTTAAATTTGAAATTAGAAAGTGATACTTTAGGGAGTTTTTTTGATGGCTACAGTATTCGTTTTTTGAAATATGTTTCACTTTTTTACTAGGGAAAATTATTGCTTTATTTTTTTCTTCTTGATTTTAGGCTTTGGGAGGAATTTCTGTCTTCTATTGGGACTTACACAAATTGCATATAAATCATATGAATAATTGTTCTGAAAAAGGCAGAATCCTACAGATTGTAGCCAGGCAATTTCAAGTAACAATTAGATGGTCGTAAATGATCTGTGCAGGTATCTTGTCAGCATCACTTACACAATCAGGTTGCAATTCAGGACCATTTTACAAGAATTTTTAAAATACTTTTAAAATCATTCTTTTATTGCCATTTTTACTGTACGAGAATTTTTGAAAGCATACCACATTAATGTATCATTCAAATTAATTTTTTCCCTGTTATGTCTATGTGCTATTTTGTTATAAAAGAATAAGCATTGTAGATAATTAGGAATTTTAAATGTTTAACTGTACAATATCATTATTTTAAATACATGCAATTTCTTTTTGAGTATTCAGAAGTACACGTGTCATTGGATTTTTTAAGTATTATGAAACATTTTTAATAGTATATATTTGGGGAAATGAAAAGATAATTTTAGTTTAATATAATATTTAAAAATTTATGCCAAGGCTCCCAGGATTTTTTTCTCTTGAAAAGATATTAACTACAGATACTTCAATAATAAATAAATATATAAAAAACATACAATTAAATAGGAATAGCAAAAAAATCCTGACTGCAAAGAACTGCACATCAAAAACAATTTAGTTGCTATGAAATGAAGAGAAGATATACGTATATATTGTTCAGTTGCTATGAAATGAAGATATGCACGTGTACTTTTAAAATAGAGCTGTACATTCTTACATAATTCTACTTAAAGTATGTTTGCAAGAATACAGTCAAACTTTCTTCTAGTCTCTGTAATGTCACCAACTTCTCAAAAATAAACATATGACTTAGCTAATGTACCTTCCCTGTCCTTAATTGTTGATAAATGCAGTGAGGACTCTGCTGTTTGAGGATGGTGTGTGACCATTGGTGGTTTAAAATGTCAGTCTTATTTGACTTCCTAATACCGTGATTTAAATGGTCATATGATTATGGATTGGTAATAATTATATGTATTCTGACACATTAATATGGAAACCTGATAGTGTTTAATAATATTTGTAAAAACTTACAAGAATGTGTAAATATTTTGTGAATTTCCTTAGAGCTTATTGCTTTCGAGTTGTTCCTTAAAATATTTAATGTTTAAAATTTGACAGTTTTCATGATGACTTATTTGTAATTAGGGTATATTTGTAGGAATTTCTTACTTTAGAATCCAGTGCAAAACACAGATATTAGTCTTTCAATTGAAGTAAGAATATGCATACATGGTTAATACAGATTTGTAAGTCTAGGTTACTAGTAAGGTGATGTCATCAATGTACAGTTAGTGTGTAAGTGTTAATAATTAATAACTTCTATTAGTTTATTATTAACAGTTAAAAAAATTGCATCCACAGATTGTGGGATAACATGTTTAAATTACTTGGAAAGTTCTCTTGTAACTTTTTGAAATGTTACAAACTTTGATAGGACTTAAATATTTGATAATATTTTAGATAAGTCACATGATAATTAAAAGGAGATCCTTTTGGAGAGGGGCAGTGTTACCCAGTAACTACCTGTTGATGTTTATTATCATTTACGTTTTCTTTACATACATTTTGATACTTATTTCCAAATAAATATTCTCTCTCTCTCAATGAGAAACTTTATTTTGTTCAGGGGAGGGGTAGAATCCGTTCTCCTTAACTGCCCTCTCTTCAGCTCACTTGCATAATATTTTCTTTGTTTGTTAGTTATATATTTGGAATTCTTTGCCATCAATTATGGTATACAGAATTTTTAACATAAATGTATTTCATCTATTTCACTACTTATGTAAGAATTTCTTCTCAAAGGGAGTAATTTCAAAATGACTAATTCACCTACCATTACTTGATAGGCTTAAATACTTATTAATAATTTGGTTGGAATTCTTAATTTACCTTTCAAATATGTTGATATTTTCATCTTATGCTCTTTATTTCTGGTTTGTAGTTTGATCTTAATGGAAAACACAATTGTCCATATTACGGCGATTTTATATATTTTATGTTCCTTTTATTACTTTGTTCAGAAAACATCTCAAAGTAATGGAAACAGAAGAAATAAGAATAATTACTGTAACAGATAAATTTAAAGCATTTTTATTAATAGTATAGGGTATAAAAACATTTGGAGATTAACAGTTTTTAAATATATGAACATTTGAAATATATGCAGTTCAGTTGATGAAGAATAGAGTTCATGTCTCAGTGATTAATTAATTATACAATTTATGAAAACATTTACTCCAGTGTGTTCATGTTTAAGGATTTTTCGTAGTATTTCATCACCAACTTATTAGTCATCTTTGTTTTTATCGTAGTTTGGCATGAAAACATTTTTCACATGTAGAATAGATGTGATTATTATTATTCTCGGGACTCTTGAAAATGTCAGTTTCAAAAATTATTTAGACAAAGTAAAATCTTGGAAATTAAAAAAAATATCATATAACAGAGCTCATTTGTTAGCAGGTTACGTATAATTTCATATTTGAAAATGGTTCCTAATGCTACCAGGTTTTCAAGATGATTTGCCCAATTTGGAAGAATCCCAAACGAAATAAAGCTATTTAATCATAAAATCATATTTGAAGTCATTTAAATCCAAATTTTATGACTTTTATTGTCTTTACAGATATTGGATACTTCTGATTTTCAAATGCTGGTCCATTTTCAAGACCCTTTTTTGTTTACTTCTAAAAAGATACTTTTATTCTAATTCAGTTTAAACATGAAGTATGAATTGGGAACATTTAAGACAGTCTTCATGTTAAATAGTATTGATGAATATCAACTATACTTCAATAAAAATGAATAAAGATCATTGTTGTCTTAGATATTTTCCTCATTTTTGATTCTTGTTTTTTAAAAGACTTCACAAAAAATGAAGGCAATAAATCAAAGGATTGTTTTTTAAACAAATACGTCAGGGAGAAACAACTTACTTGTGGCATGACAACTTTAACCTACCTTTAACTGATCTTAGAATGCTTGGTTTTCATAAAAAGTTAACAACTTCTTTTTTGCCTGCATTCAACATGGTAGATAAAAAGTGAGTTTATTGTTGTAAATTTTGTTGTTGTTTTGGGGCAGCAAGGAACCCTTATTATTTAAATTTGCCAGAATTCTTTCTGTTCAGAAATTACATAGATATTGCAGATGGTTTTTTTGTTTATCTTAACTGAGTAGTTCTTTTGGTATTGTGATTAACCTAAAAGTTTGGAGTTAAAAATATGGTGTGCTGTGTTTTTATTTCTAATCCAAGTATAACCTAAGCAAATAAAGTGAGGATATTTCTGATTAGTTAAACTGGAAATGTATTACTTTAAGGTATGATATTCTTTGGACTTGATTTGGAACTACATGTGAAATAAAATACTTTCTTATTATCAGTTCTTTATATCTTGAGATATTTCTCACTGAATTTTAAGTAACAAGAAATTCAGTATATAGTTCAGTATATAGTTATTATAGGTTATGGCATTGTAACATAAACAGTCCATAGAAACATAAATGGTTTACATTTTTCTCTAAAATAATTTGATTATAACATCTTCTGATATTGAAAAGTTCACAGTAATATATTTAAGAAAGTACATTGCGGATCAGTAAGGTACATTTAAAAATTGTCTTTTAATGAGTGCTTCTATTAAAAGAGTAACGAAAATATTTGTTATATTGCATTTTGATACATCAAGATTAATCTTACTTTCCATCTAGCAACAAATTGGAAAATTATCTGAAGATTACAGCCTCCTGCCCAGTATCTAAATATTTGACTGTTTGGAGATGCTGTCTAACATAAGACTCATAGATTTAGTCTTACCTTTCTTTCCACAATCAGTGGCAAATTGGAGTAATTAATACCTGACTTTTCAGGATGTTGTGAAGTATAGAGATACTGTCATATAATTTGCCTGGCAAGTGTGTTTAACAAACTAAACTGTAAACAAGTCCTTGTCACAACAAAATCACAGATAGGTTATTTTCAGTGGCATATATTCATAGTAGAAAATTAAGTTGGTACCTTCTTTTATGTGCTCTCTTTAAAATTGGGCAAAATGTGTTGTATAATGTTAATAGCTTAATCTCCATTGCAGTGAACTACAAAGCATTTTATTATAATTTTATGGCATAAAATATTGTGTAATATTGTTGAAAATACCAGGATATAAATTGAGATGTGGGAATGACTTGGTTACATAGATTGTTTTAATAGTTTTATCATGAGATTTTACCTGAGTATTTAGTTGTACATATCCAGTTGTGTATTCTTCAGTGTAAGCTGAGGGAAAAAATACTGTTTTAAGTAGACCTGCTGCAATAATTTAATACTTTTTGCTCTAATACTAATTATTTAGTCCTTGTGAGGTACTGTACAGTGGCAGAGCTTCTAGTCAAAAAGATCACTGTTGAAATCCCAGTTTATTGTTTGTAGGGAAAGTGAGTAACCTTGTCAGTGTCTCAGGGTCCTGTAAAGGGAGGGGACAAAGCGGTGACCACTTTAGTATAGGGTTATTATGAGGATTAAATGTTATTACACATGTAGAGCATTTAACACTGAGCCTGGCAGAGAGTAAAGGCTCAGTGATGTTTGTTGTACATAGTTAGCATTTCTAAGAAGAGGTAGTGTGGTAGAGTAAGGGGTAAAGCATCAGAAACGAAGGTTTAGATCTGGCTCTGCCACTTGGTGGTTTTCTTACTTCTGACTAGTCACTTCCTCTGAGCTTCAGTGTTCCCATGGGTGAAATGTGTTCAATAATATTTTTTCTCCCTATTTTTGTGGGTTAGGGTAAGGGTTCATTGAGGTAGTACACATGAAAATAATCTAAGAATTGTAACAGTACCGGGTTTTCGTTTTAATCTTTATTTTGAGCACTGCATTTTTACTTATACCCTCATCACAAAAATTATCAGAATTTTTGAAAGGTAATAAGCTCATGTCATTTATTTTTTTGCCTTGTCTGCTTATTGAAGTATAATATATAGAATAAAATTCACCAAATTTAAGTATACAGTTAGATGAGTTTTGACAAATTATGTAACCACCACCACAGTCATTTCATCACCCCAAAAAGTTCCCTTGTGTCCATTTGTAGTCACCCTGGAAGACAAGAGGTTCAGTTATTATATATGATTATTGATAGGTCATAGTAACTGGTTAGCTCACCTGGCTCTTTTTGTTACCTTAGACCTAAGCTACAATTCAGTTATCAAATACAGTCTGAACTTATCTGAATTATGCAAATTACCTTTCTACTAGTAGTTTCTGTGTTTGTGAAAGTGAGATTAATTAGTATGCATTTCACTGATCTTCAGTCTTAATTTCATTTATCCTTATGGTACTTTTTTATGCAGCAGAAACTCATTGTTTACCTAAAGAGCATAATTAGGTTTATTGATACTCATATTTCTTTTCAGAAATTTAATGAATTTATATCTCAACTGAGTAGACATTCTTAGAGGTGTAAATTGACAAGATGGTTTATTGTATAAAAGTACGGACTTGTAAGAAAACGGTTGCTCTAGAAAGTTCCTGGCTCGATGTCTATTCAGCTACTTTGTTATGGATCACATAGTAGGTGTAAAGCACTGTTGGATGATAGATTTGCTCTCCAGGGGCACCTGGGTGGCTCAGTCAGTTAAACTTCCAACTCTTGATTTTGGTTCAGGTCATGACCTCACAGTTTCTAGAGTTGGAGCCCCACGCTGGGGCTCTGCACTGACAGTGTGGATCTTCCTTGGGACTCTGACTCTCCCTCTCTCTCTGCCCTTCCCATGCTCACACTGTCTCTGTCTCTCAAAATAAATAAATAAACTTAAAAAAAAAAAAGAGTTCTGCTCTCCAGTTTGCTATATATTCTTTTTATTTTCTTCTTCGCAGAATCTTTAATATGATCTTTCCAATTCTCATTCTTCTTATATGAGGTACAAAAGCAGTGGATCATTTTTTTCCATTGACTATTCACTTTCTTTTTATAAATCTAGTTACACAATGTCTGTCCATTTAATTTGGGGGAAAACTCTGATAAAACAATAAATGTTACTTTTCAGATTTTGAGCTAAATACAGCGATTTTTCATGTCTTAAAATACATAGTTTTCAGATTTCATATGTAAAAACTATCTTTACCAATGCTTAGAATCATTTCATTGTGCTTTTAATAATACACTTAACTTTTACCAGCTGCTTTACCCTTTTGTTATAAGTCTACTTTTTTTTTTTTTTAAAAGCCCACTTTCATTTATTACTTTGTTAATCTTAAAGTTGTCATTTAGTTCAAAGTCTTTTAAGTGTAATTTGCTAATAACCTTAAGATTTTTGTTAAGTTTTATTGTGCTATGTATGTAAAATTCAAATTAATTTTACTCTGGCCACGATTTCTTCATGACTGTTTATTTCCTTAAGCTTTGTAAACAGTTGCGTAGGCCATTAATGATAGTAGCTAGAATGTTCCCAGATACTATATGCTTAAATTCTGTTATCTTAACATTTTCTTCATTCAGTTGAATTCTTTATCCTTAGTTCAGTCTGTAACAGAAGTCTGACAACACAGGTTGTATCTATTGCTTTAAATACTTAGTGAATCAGTGATATATTGTGGAGCTTGGAATGAATTCTGTCAACTGTTTTTCCAAAGTAGGATTTTAATAATACATCAATTTGCTTATAGTATGGAAACGCTTATATTTGGAGACTAATTCCACCTTCAACAACATCCTTAAATAGATTAAATGATATTAGAAACACATACCTAACACAGTTCTATGTAAGCCATACATTTACAAAGATAAATGAATAAATTTTTTCAATTTTAACAAGTGAAAAAAAAAAAAACCTCTTTTTAGGACTGGTTAAACTATGAGTCAGAAATTTAATCAGAGTATTGAGTTCATTTATTTAACTCTCTAATTAAAATTTTTAGTTGAATACTAAATCTAAGGACAGTTGGACTTGCACGTTTGTCCCTTTCACTGTTTCCTCCCCCATGCCATTGAAGGATTTTGAATGGTGAGGAATTTGCGCCCTTTGGCTCAGGTTGCAGACCCACTTGATCAAGCCAGAGAAGCTGGGGTCAGAACTATTCATTGCTTATCTTTTCCTTGGGCCACTTGTAAATCCTGCCTTTCTGCTCTGTAAAAAATCTCTTTCTATCAGACTTATAATAAAGCCTGGAGTATAAAAATGGGCATAATAGTTGATGCTTGATTGTGACTCTACGTGGGTTGATTTCACTAATTTAGAAGTTTTTCACTGCATTGCAGCTTATTTGGTGTGTATAATGTTATTTAAATATATGTTCTTTCATAAGATATTGTAAAAGCACGCCGTCAGGAACGAGTGTGATGATATGATATTCCATCAGGTTGAGATTTTATGCCTTTGAAATGTAGTGATTATCTTTAAGTAAATTGAATTAGTTAATTTCAATCAGATCTATTAAAAAAAATCCCAAAATATTTATTTTGTTTTCATGTGCCTAATTTCTAGCATTTATACTGACATTTAAAATTTGCTCGAATCAACTATAGTACAAGTTTGTTAACTTTATCAATAATGGTGTGAAGACTTTAAATATAGAGTCAGGTTTAAACAAACACAAAACACTTTGTTCTTATCTCAGCATCCCTTAAAAGTATACAGCTCTAGTTCAGGACCTCAGGACCACCCATCACCCTGGACATTGGATACTCCTATTTATTCAAGAAGCTTGCGAAGTATCTGTGTGCCAGTGGGGGGATGGTGTGTGTATCTGTGTAGGGAATCACAGTTAGGTGATTTTACCCCAACAAAAGCAGCAACATTGTTTATAAACTGAATTATGTCCCTGTAGAATTTTCTAGTTGTGGAAACTAAGTTACATTAAGTGCCTGTTATTTTCTGTAAGCTTTGGTTGCAATTTTCACATTTTTGATGCTTTCAGAAGGTTAAAGTGGGCCCCCATTAAGATTAACCTCAATCCATTACAGCTTTTTGGCTTGCAGGCCCCACCCATTGGCCTTGGATAGCTAATACCAAGCTTTTGTTTCTTCCTGTAGAAAGGAAAGGAAAGGAAAGAAAACTGTTCTTTCTCTTTCATTGTGTAAGTCATGTGACTTCCCTTTTGGTTAGTTACAGATAGGATGGAAGTGAATCTCAAAATGAATAAGATATCAAAAGTTTTATGTTTGGATGAAATATTTGTTGAAATATTATTGAATTCATGTGTTTTATGCATTAAAATATTTGTTTTTGAACAGCTATACCTCATTTGACGTTCATGCTGCTGTTTTTTTTAGGAAGCCAAAAAAAGATATTAAATAGATTTTTAAAATAATACTTATCTTTTTATCTACATTGTGGTAGTTTCTTAGTGTACTTATTTTTCTGTTATCTTTTGGCATCATTTGGGGTTTCTGAATTGTAGCTTATCCTCAGAACTCACAGTGTAAAGAAAACAGGGGTGGTGTTTGGGATGATTTATCAAGGAAAAATTGCTGGTAGGAAAAGAAGAAAGAAATGTGTTATAGGACTGCATGTAAATGTAAGAAGAAATGAATTGGATATATTTTCTCTTGTTCCTCTTCCATTTAATCTCTTGCTAATAATAAGCAGTATAGCTGGCTGTTTGGGAGAAAATGCTATCGAGCTCTTAGGCTATTAATATCAATAGACAAATGTTTTAGATATTTGTTAGATATCTATGAGGATAGATAATATGAGGATAAATGTTGATATTTAGTTCTAATTTGGTGATTTAGTCATGATGTTATGATTTAGTATGGAACATTAAATAGTTAATCTTTAAAGTTATTTTTGTTTGTCCTTAAACTTTTTAAATATTTACATTATCTTTTAGTAAATAGTATAGCTGCCACCAAATAATAAGTAAAATGTTGGAGACAATGGTAGTTTTAAGAGTATCATCTCAAAGATTTTTAAAATATAGTGTTCTTTGGCACATATTTCTAAGCACGTTAATACTTTTAAAAGACTTTTGAGAAGAATACTATTTTAAAATCTAGGATGTGTTTTTATTTAAAATATTTTATTTCAATAAAATGTTCCAGACTGTCCTTCCATAAAAAAAGCATTGTTTCTTACATTTTTATAGTGTCATAGATCTTAAAGGACAGTGATATTTAATCCAGTGATTCTGTTATCAATCCAGGATGACTTGGTTAATTAGATTTGAAAATATGAAAAATTTGTAGAGATATAGAAAATCCTCTTAAGTTTCTATTAATAATGGTAGGTTATCAGCTTTTCAATAACAGGGATCTGGTATGAAGTCTGTAATTAATGTGTTGGTCCATGCTTTAGTGACATTAAAATTTATAGCAAGTGATTTATTTTGCATGTGTTTTGCAATTGAATATTTCAGTTTCTGCCTAATTAATTCATGTAAATATTTATTGACATTTTATTTAATGTTTCAACTGTCACTACAATTTTGCTTTGGGGAAAAGTTTAGGGTGCCTTTCTATCTGTGATCTTCCCTCATTTACATTTGGGTAGCAAGCTATTCATAAAACACCAAGGCTATTATTAAGTGTTTAAATCTAGTATTGATATTTATTGTTGAAATAATCCATTTAGTGTCTTAGCGACACTGTAAATTTAAAATAAAAAATAAACAAAACCTATGTTTAAAAAATTGCTACTGGGTTTTTTTGGGTGTGTGTACTACATGCTTCCCCCTCCCCAAACAAAATTTGGTATTAGAAGGCAGAAAGTTGAGCATTTTCCTTTTATAACTTTCTGGGTTTTTTTCTGCAATAATTTTTTTTTAACTTGTACAGAGAAAAGTAACTTTTAAAATGATTTTATATGGCGTTAAGTGACTTCATGTTTGTTCAAAATAAAGCTCATTTGTGGGATTAATGCCATTTGGGGTATTGTTACTTGTTTTCATGTGGGTTACTGTGACTATATGATTCTGGATTTTCTTTCTTTGAAAATAAACTTCATAGGGCCAAGTAAATATGGGCATTTGTTTCAGTACATATTCTTTATCTTAGTGTTGGGTATTTCTTTTTGGAAAGACATTTAGATTTTTTTAAATGTTAACAAATAATGTTTGGGAAATTGTCTTGTTAGGTATTGACCACTTTTCTATCCTTTCTGCCTTCACTTTTAAAAGTATCTGGTCACTATTAAACCATTAATCTGTATAAAAGTAATTCAGAATTTCTTGTGATATTTAGTGTTTGATATATATTCAATTACCCAAATTTACAGAATCCAAATGATTTTTGGAAAATCTCATAAAACATAGGAAAATGTTTTCACAGTGAGATTTTAGTACAATAGAGTTCATTATTTTGACTTATTTTTAAAAATTTTAGCTGTAAATTGAGAAAAGAAATTACTGAAATTATTAAAGCACTGTGTTGTTCCCAAATTATTCTCTGCCCTAACACATCATTTGATCTGCCACTAGGAATTATGAAGGCCCTAAGTGGACTCTCTTTAGTCTCCTTCTTCCCTTGTTTTTCCCCCCCTCCCCCTCCTCTCGCCTATTCGGGAAGGAAGCCTGAGGCCCTAGCTCTTAGAGATACCAGGAAAAAGCAATCACTCAGCACAAAGTGTCTGTCTTTAGCAGAAGTATCATCCCTTGGAGAGGAGAATGGTTGAGAAAAGGTTAATTATAGATAATAAGAGGTTTTTCAAATTTATTCCAAGTCAATTTAAAATTTGGTTTTGGTACAGATGGATATTACTGTAGTTACTCAAAAGGAAGTCTACTTTGTCTGTTTAGGCATTAGCAAAGTCTAACCTAGTCCACTTTTCTGTCTTTACTTAGCCTTGGTTAAATCCTTTATACTTTATCCAGTGGCTATTGCCAGTAATTTTCCTAACACTGAGGAGGATGAGTTATAAACAAAAGCAGTGGATGGTTAGGCAATATTAACATTTCTAAACAGTTAATGATATTTGTAGTATTTTCCTAAATTTCCAAAGAAATTGCACATGAAATGTTTTACTCTACGTCACTTGTCATCTGAAGATAATATTTTTTGTGTGTAACATACTTTTGCCTAGAGGAAGACTTTTGAATCCACAAACTGAATCATAAAATAGGCTAACAGTGAAAATAAATTGATACTGATAGATCTAGAAGTGTTGTAATTATTTCCTTAGGTTGCTCACAAAACTCTTTTTTTCCCAAAGGGAGTAAAAAATGCAGTCAGTGGGGTAAACACTATAAACTGTAAGATTGCTGAAGGGCCCAAGTTTCTTCCATTGTACTATAGGTATTTCTGCTAGCACGTCTCCATCTTACAGGGTAATCCCTTACTTAGCTCCACATGCATTTAAGTCTCTTCTCCTTGTTGACCCTGGTTTGAAAAACTTAAGCAGAATGGTAATGGAATCTCACAATTAGCCTAATGAGGATTTTAGAAGTCATAATTTAGGGATCCCTGGCTGACTCAATCAGAGGAGCCTGCAACTCTGAATCTCGGGGCCATGAGTTCGAGCCCCGCATTGGGTGTAGACATTGCTGAAATAAATAAGTACGTAAAAAAAAAAAAAAACTCATAATTTGTATCAATAGACAATAAAAGTAAATATTACATAATACATAGTTTTTAAGGAATGAACCAAAGATAATTTGAAAATTTTAAATATTATGTACTTAAAGTGCAAATACAAAAATATAATAGCAAGTTATTTAAGGTAATATAAAAATGGTAACTTTAAGCAATCTTTTGGATAGAATAACTTTAAAAATACAGTTAGAATGCACTTACATATTTCTTTCTATTGGTCTAACCCTTCTCCAGATAAACAGACATTTATGTTTATTTTGTTTTGTTTTTTAGCTGCTTGATATTACTGATAAATTCCCACTACCGTATGCCTGGGGATAGACTACACCATTTGCCACCATTTGATCCTATGTCCCAGTCATCCCAAACCACTGGTATGCACCAGTGCTCCCCTCAACCCAGGCTTCTGTTCTGTCAACACAAGAATACTGTAGCAATGCTGGTAATCATACCTCAGTAACAATGGCACAGAATGGTAATAGTAGTTATCATGTAACTTGTATAGAGTGCTTGCATGTGCCAAGTACTGTACTAAGCATTTTGTATCCATTAAATTTTGACTCTGAAAAAAGAGTTACTATTAGTTGTCTCATTTTTACAGATGAAGAAATGATCTTAGAATGGCAGATAGCCTAATTTCATGCAGTTGAACCAGCAGTATGATTCCTAGAGCAGTGCTCTTAAATCTCTGGGTTCCAACAACATTTTGTGTCTGCTTAAATTTTATATTAATGTGCTTTTTTTTTAAAGTTTATTCATTTTTTGAAAGAGAGAGAGCAAGCAGGAGAGGGCAGAGAGAGAGAAAGAGAGAGAGAGAGACAGAAAATCCCAAGCAGGCTCCACGCCATCAGCACAGAGCCCAATGTGGAGCTCAAACTCATGAACTGTGAGATCATGACCTCAGCCAGTGTGTGATCAGGCAGTTGTCCTTCCCCGGTCAGAGCTGTTTGTGAATTTCTTTAAAGTCCTCATTCTCTGAAGCTTCATTGGCTGTTTGTTTTCTGAATAAACTTTAGACTTTTTAGCCAGGCCTCCAAGGTCTTCATGATCTGATTGATTCTACTTACAAATTTTTCTTATCATACTTCTTATTTAAATTGTCTGATTTGCCAGTTAGAATCTGTCACTGTAAACATACCCTGCATTTCTTTATCTTTTCCCCTTTGCGCAGATAATACTGTCTTTTCCCTAAATTCCTCCTGCATTTGCTTTCGGAAAGCCTGACCATCTTTCAGATTCCAGCCCCAGATTCAGGTCCTTCTGTCCTGAGGCCTTTCCTTATTCTAGCTAGTATTGCTGAGTTCCTTATAAACTCCAAAACTCTTTATAAATAACGGGGTCACTTGCACTGATGATCTTCTGTTATATATTCTCCTACTAAATTGTAAGTTCTAAGTGTTCTAAGTGGAATTGTTTTACCAAATTTTGTATTCCCTACAATACATAGGTGCATGCTTTTCATATAATTATTACTCAAAAAAATTTCTTGAGTAATGAAAACGCATTACATTAGGGACATCTTCCTCCCGTCTTCCATTGGATAAGAAGATATGGTTTATTAAAAAAAAAAAAAAAAAGTGGTTTGGCTTATAGGGAACTAGCTGAATTCATATTGTCCGAAAGAGATATGCAAGCTCACCTCATTTGAAAGAAAACCTAGTGTTCAATTTATTGTCAGTTTGCTTTTTATGTCACTTACGTGTTGGTTCTACACTGAGTTATATATGGTAAATGCAGAACACTTTTGGGTTTCTCCATTCCAGCCTTTAGCAGAAAAGATGGTGGCTTCTGTGCTATATTTATTACCATAGTTTATTGCTAAGTCTATAAAGTGTGTGCAGTTTATTGGAGGGGAAGGACTGACCTAATTCTCTTCTTAAGTCCAGAGAACACTGACTTGGATATTCAATAAATGTTTTAAGTGGCAATATCATTAGGGAGATGAAATGATACAAAATGCAAATCGTGGAGACCCTGGAGTGACATAGACCTGGGTTTGAATCCCAGCTCCCATTCTGGCCAGCTGTTTGAATTTTCTCACATTACCTTACCTCAGATTTCCTATCTATAAAAATCAGGTAGCAGTACTAATTTTATAGCGTTGCAAGACTCTGAGTTAGTGTATTCTAAGTGTCTAGTCTCATGCCTGAAAGGAGAATAATCGGTATCCTGACTGTTCTCTTTTTGTCTTTGTTTCTTAACTTTTTATTTGTTGGTGTGTTTTTTTAACTTATAAAATTGTGTGTGTATGTATATATACATGTGTTTATATATATGCACATATATATATACATATATATACATACATACACACACACACACACACACATATATATATATATATACACACACACACACGTATATGTATATATATATTCTGATATAATGCAGAAAAGGATATCTAGTATAAAGGGATGGCAGGGCCCAAACTTAGCAAATAAATGAGACTAACCACACACTATGAAACTTAATGGAGAAAAGTATAGTTATCTATATCTTAGTTAATAATAGAAGTAAAAAGTATAATGAATGCAAGTCAGTTCCTCAAGTGCAGGATGGGGCTAATCTCTCTTGCTATCTGCTTGTGTGAAAAAGATCTATGGTTTTTGTTGTGGAAACGGTTGGTTGCATAGCCAGCAGCAGTTCCTTCCTTTCTTCTGAATCTTTTGTTCACATATTCACCTCTATCTTTCTGTGTCCCTGGGAAAGATGAGTCCATCTCTAAGGTAGCTCTTATCAGTCTAAGCACTTGGCATCCTCCTCTAAACTGTTTCAAGTCCAGGAGCAGAGATGAGACCTAACTTGGCTTCTTCAGTCAGGAGAGGAGCAGTTACTTACATTTTACAATTAAAAGACTTACTGTTCTTTTGTTTCTATGACTCTGCCTTCTCTCTGCCTCTGTTCTTTTCCCTTGTGTGGAACTTGACCCATTACATTTCCTTTTATAGGTACTAGTTCCGATCTGGAGGACATGCCTCTCACCCTTTCCCATCTCCCACTTTCCACCAAATTGGGTTACTCAGATATGAGAATTTAGTGTCATTTCTAACTCATGATTCTTCTTTATCCTTCATGTCCAGTCAGTAATTTTTAAAATAATCTTAAAATGCCACACAACTTCCTGTCATCTATATTTGAGATCTCGATCAGAGTCTTGATAAGGCTGCTCTTGTGTTCCTACCTAGAAGAACATGGACCTGAACATTAGGCAAATCAGATAAAGAAGCATTGGCATTAAAGGCAGGCATCTGAAATGACTTGATGTTAGGATCTTCCACTGGTGAGCTTCTGCAGGTAGATCAGTCCTCAAAGGGAATCTAGTGGTAGGCAGTCTAATCAAGACTTAGCTCTATCAGTTTTTTCAACAAAATTATTGAATACCTCATATATGAGCTACAGCAGTGAGCAAACCAAAATGAAAATACCTGCCCTGACACCAGCTCCCACTCCTCCCTCTCTTTTCTATCTTCTATCTCACTGTAAAAAATAGGAACACAGACTAACCACATCAGGTACAAAATCCAGCATCTTCAACTTTTAAAAAATCTCACGGTAATATTTAGACTCTGGAAATCAATTTCAGGAAAACTGGAACATAAGGAAAAAAGTAAAAGAATGTGTTTTGTTTGGGGGGAAGAGAAAAGAAAATCAATGAGATAAGTCTAAGTCTGAATTCTAGAACATTCTAAAAATTATATTCTGGGGTACATATAGTGGTATTTTTGAGGAGATACAGAGGTTAATGATCCATAGCAGAATTTCTCAACCTCGACACATTGGGTCAGGTTGGACCTTTTGGACCAGATAATTCTTTGCTGTGAGGGGCTATCCTATGCTCTGTAGGACAGGTAGCAATATCCTTGACCTCAACCCACTAGATGCCAGCAGCACACTTCCCCAGTAGCGACAACCAGAAATGTGTACAACATTGCTGCATGGCCCCTGGAGGGCAAAATTACCCCATTTAACGACCTCTAATTTAACAACTTTGATAAGTGCTTTATCAAATATATAGTGCTTCATAATTAGTATCTTACCATCTTTTCTTAAACAGAAATATAGTCCAAATTTATTTTAGAAAGCCTGGACGTTTGGGATGAGAAATTACCACCAAGTTCATATTTAAGTAACATAATGGACTAAAAGCTAATTTTGAAACATTTTAACCTTTTAAGTTTTAGAATGTTAATGTATTGCATTGTTCTGATTATAGATGTAGTACATATTGAGTATAGGGTATTTAGAAAAAGAAGAATATAAAGACAGTAATAAAAGTCACTTATTTCTGCTTAACTTTTAGTTTTTTAACCTTAATTCTTTTTTACTCTTTTTTCCCCTTTTTGTACCTTAAATTCTAGTTTTGAATCATTTACTTTTTTATGCTCTTTGTCTAAAAGTTTTTTTCAAAAAGGGAAAATAATTTTCAATTCCCTTTGTCAAATTATTGCCAGTTATAAATTAGAGGAGTTTAAAACTAATAATAGGAAAAATAGGGATTTACAAATTAATTTGGAAATTGAGAAAAGAAAGTATAAACCTATAACACTATGCATTTGAGTGACAGATTCTAAATAATATTTATTGATGAAGTGTAAATTTTTGGAAATAAGAGTAAACCTAACAATTTACATTATTTCTTACTTTAATTCACTCATAGTTTCACAAATCTGAATATGTGATTTTTAAAATTTTTTAAAATTTAAATCCTTTGGAAAGTTTTGTCATTTGGGAAAAGTTAGGGAAAACAATAACAATTACATTAATATGTTTTCCTTTTTTTTCTTAATTAAAAAAATATTTATTCATGAGCAAGCGATCGAGAGAGGCAGAGCACAAGCAGGGGACAGGCAGAGAGAGAGGGAGATACATAATCTGAAACAGGCTCCAGGCTCTGAGCTGTCAGCACAGAGCCCGACCTGGGGCTTGAACTCATGAACCATGAGATCATGACCTGAGCTGAAATTGGATGCTTAACTGACTGAGCCACCCAGGCACCCTTGTTTTTATTTTCTTGTGCAAAGTATAGAAAGGATTGGTAGGTGTTTTTATTTCGTTTAACATTTTAGGTCATCATTAAATCTTCAGCTAGTTTTTCAGTTTTATAGGCAAATTAATATTTTTTTTTACCTGATAATGGAATTTAGTTCTGCTAACTATATTTAGAGATGATCTTTACTTCTAAAATATATTACTTAAAATTACTTATAGTTGTATTAAATTTAATAAAATGCCATGAAATAATTGTTACTATAATTTATAGATTTATGCAAGTTTTGATGAGTCTGTATGTATAAGCAGAGCATATCAACTGTCTTGTCTGTGCCATTTGCAGTTGAGAGAAGGTGAAGTTTTATTTCTTTCAAAAAGGAAGATGTTTGGCCACACAGCAAGGAGGAAAAGCATTCTGGGCAGGGAAAATGCAGGTGTTAAATGGGAGAAACAGCCCTTTGAGTTTAAAAATTTCATATGGCAGGGAGTTCCCAGGAGCCCCCCTCAACCTTAAATTCCCAAATTGGTTTCAGAGATGCACGAATGTGTATATTCCTTTTTATGCACAGGTCATATGGTGACCTAAATTTAAGTGGCAAGTATGCTTTAGGTTCTGTCTTTCTTTATAGAAAATAAAAAACCTTTCTTAAAGGAAAAATTTTCATTTAATACGAAAGGAAACGGCCTTTATACCCCCTTTAAATGTTTTCTCAAGAGTGATTGCCTCATTATCTGGTCATCCGCGTGCTTACTAGTTGTCACCCATGTGTGTTCTCTCTACACAGAAAGTAATTTCCTGTACTCAAGTACAGACTTGAGTGAGTCTGTACTCAAGACTGCACTAACCTTTTGTATCATGTCCACTTAAACTGTTGACCATCCTACTCATTTTCTCAACACAGCTACAACGAACAGACATCCCTAATCTGATATGCATTGTAGTCCTGCCATATATTAAAAGGTATACCTGTTCCTATCATTTTCTGTTACATATTCCATGTTACAGATTTTCTCTTGTCTCCTGGGTGCTTAGCCCATTCTTAAGATAATGCTAATTAGAATTGAGGTTGGACACCACAAGAGGTTCTGAAACATCTTATTTTAGCTAGCAAAAATACAGCATCACAAAGGATGCAGACATATCCTTCCACACTATAAACTCACCTCTGCCTGTTTCCTTTGTGTTATTTTTTATCTTTTCTAAAACACTGCTATTTTTAAGATCTTGCACTCATTTTGCTCCTCTTTCCACTGTATGTGTATTTTTTTTCTTCTCTTTTTCAACTTCCACCCCCACTCTCTCTTCCCAGTGTAAAGAGCTTCTGTAGGAAATTGACAATCAGTGTCTTTCTGCTTCAGAATCTTTAACAAGTGGAGCTGGCTGTTAAGAGAAATTGACCAGGTTCCTGTGATCCTTGTCCGTTTCTCTGATTAATCCATTTTTCTTTACTGGAGAAGCTGCTTTTAACAAAAGAAAAAGAGCTTGAAATTTCAATCGTTTGCCCATTGCTGCCTAGCTTACATATGCTCTTCTTTCTCTGTCACTTTGTTTTTATTATAAACTCTTAATTCTTGGCTTTCAGTTACCTCATTTGTAATGGACAATGAAGAGCTAATTTCACATAGTTCATATATCCTCAATAATCCCTACTAATTCCAATATGTGCACAATTTAATTTATAAAGCTGGTTCCTATTCAAAAGACAATAACTACAAATCTTATGAGTGCATTTCTTTCCTGGCTCTTGTTGACTTTCCTACAAAAACCAATGCCAAGCAATTCCATAATGCTTAAAAGGAAATCATGCTATCATAGAATGAAATACAGTGAAATCCAGAAAAAACAGGGAGAGTGACTATAATGCTCTTTTAATAGGGATATTTCTTTAAGCATGTCAAGTACTATTGTATTAAGAAACAGAATTAAAAGAATGTGTCTTCAAGTCATGGACAAGTTTGAGCAGCCAAGTTAGCCTGAAAATAAGGTTATAAGATCTAATGAGAAAATTAACAAAGTGGACAAAATGTATTTGGAATATCCCTTAGGTATTATGTGAAGGTGTTTGCACATAGTGATACTAGATAATAGGATTATCATAGGAAGGAGTTAATTTGAATGGCCTTAGGTTCAGTGGTGAGATTGAATGATGGCTAATGCCCCAAAGCATATTTTGCAAATAAGTTGTTCGATGGTGTATTAGTAAGTGTTCCTTGAACAGAAAAAAAAAAGTCCTTCAGTAAGTTTGAAACATTCTTGGTTTTACGAATACAGCCTGTTTCTTCATTTAAGATATGATTTTCAATGCCTTATTATACAGTAGTATGCCATCAGTCTCATGGGACGTGGTTCCATGGGGACAAGCTCTGAGAAACTCTTGGCTGATGGCCAGCAATCTGTGTATTGATCAATATTAACATCTTTACTCTTTAGCTCATAATTTATCATTATGTTAAAAGAGATTAAAGATCTTTTAAACATCTGCTAAACATTTTTAGTAATATATTTTTATTTTATAAAACCAAAGACAAATAATATGCAAGACATCTAGTAAAGCAGGAGGTGGGTGGTTGTGGTTCATCATTATATAAAAAATAACAGATGAGTTATAATCAGGGAAGTATTTAGAAAACATCAACCACGCATCTGGGCAATTTAGAGGAAGCGGAAGATAGCTCAAAATTGGTAAATGGTGGTTGTGGTGGTATTGGGAAGCTGAAATTTGGCCAGGGTAGATTCTGTGTCAGATGGAAAAGAAAAAAATTAGTGATACACAGTAGCCTTTTAGGGGGCAGCTTCTGGGAATAGCCTCTGGCCTCTGGTATGTGGCTGGGGTTTTTTTGTTGTTTGTTTTTGTTTTCTTGTTTTTTCTTGGTTTTTGTTTTTGTTGTTTTTGAGTAGCAGCCCGAGTTTGCTTGCAGGTAGCTTACCCCAGTTACCCAGCAGGACAATGTCAAGTGTAATTTCCTGGCAAATGTTGGAGGCCTAGAGTGGTGGTTCCAAGCTTTTTTTTTTTTTTTTTTTTTTTTAAATTTTTAAAATTTCTGATCTGCTGCAGATATTTTCCTCAGGTTACATACTTGTTGTGGTCCAGTAACGAATAGCTTACGGACAGTACTGCTCTTTTGACCACACCAACACTGTTATTAGATTATCACCACTTTTACCCTGCTCTCAACTTGAAAATGTCTCACTGCTTACAACTACCTAAAATTCTTCCTACTGAGGACGTAGTCTTTTATTCTACAAGTAGAGAAAAAAGTTATTTAAAAGTATAAATGCTGTTTCTGTATCAGTGATTGTAATTTTGGTAATTTGTGGACCAGCAAACATTTCAAAAAATGTGGGTGATTTGGTAAATGTTCAGTGATTAGCTTTCTAAAAATCATCCTGTGTGTGTTATGCATTTTACTGACATAAAGGATTTAGATAACAATTTATGAATGATAACACATATACAATGTTCTTTATTATAAATTCCATGCAGTCACTTGTTTCTCACAGAATGCTTTTATTGATTATTTGTCCAGAACTCTTACGTGTGTAGACAAACTCTGATTGCAATTGATGAACAAGTGTAGTTTTTATATGAATGTTAAAGGAGTAACAACACACAAGTTAAACGACAAAGGTGTATGTCAGAACTATTATAAGCGACTTCTTTGCTGAATTGTATTACAGTTTTTGAACACCGTAAGAGATCTCCTCAGTTTTTATGATATTTACAATGAAACAGCTATAGACCTAATATACTGTTACATTTTATCTGCATTTATTAACAGTTTCTTCATCACTTTCCTAAGTATCTAGACAGTCAATGAAATAAAAAATAAATCTCTGGTTTGTAGCGTTTGCCGATTTCCGTGGTGTAATTACTTACACCGTGGCTAGTTTCAAGCTATCAGTGTGATGTCAGTGAGTGTGAAGTTAGGAAGAAATGTACACTGACACACCATTATGGAGTAATTCCACTGTGCAGATTGAATAAATGTAAATAACCTCAGGGTAATATAAAATGTGGCAAAATATTTAAGAAGTAATGAGTTTTCAGTTTGTTACTATTTTCATATAATTGTATATTTTTACAATTTAAATTTTTTAATGTTTATTTTTGAGAGAGTGCAAGCAGGGAGGGGCAGAGAGAGAGGAGGAGGGAGGATCTCAAGTGGGCACTGCACAGACAACAGCAAGCCCAACACCAGGCTTGAACTCACAGTGAGAGCACCACCTGAGCCAAAGTCAGATACTCAACCAACTGAGCCACCCAGGTGCCCCTACAACTTAATATTTAATAATGGCTGTTTTTAACAGCTATCTCCTGGAATTCTTAACAAATTTAACAGTCTGTTCTCTTGGGCTGGTACAAGCCAGCCTCAGCACACTGCTGTGTTGCCCGTTTTGCCATGGAAAGACATTTATTTGTAATTACTAATCATCTGTGTTATCTATTTAAAGAACAGACTCTTTTTTTAAGTTTATTTATTTTGTGTGAGAGAGAGAGGAGGAGGAGGGCGAGAGCACAAACAGGGGAGGGGTAGAGAGGGACGTAGAGAGGGAATCCCAAGCAGGCTTCTTGCTGTCAGCGCAGAACCCGAAGTGAGGCTCCATCTCATGAACCATGAGATCATGACCTGAGCTGAAATCAAGGGTCAGACACTTAACCAACTGACCCATTCAGGTGCCCCAATGGGATGTCATCTATCTCTGAATAAAAAAACCCCTAAGGAAGACAACTTTCAAGCAATACCATTGTTCTTATTTTTTACATTTCTGTAATGTAGTGTTTTATAAAATGTCATTTGAGTTCCTACACATCGGTTTGGACACCACTGTCCTCTGAGTAGTGTAGTAACATGCAAATGAAACTAATTTTCATTTAGTGAATAAGTACCAGTGATCACTAGGATACTTTTGTGTTTTGTAGAAATAGTAGGTTAGTGTTAGTCTTGAGGACTTTATTTTTATTTTTAAAATTTTTAACGTTCATTTATTTTTGAGAGAAAGAGACAGAGCATGAGGAGGAGAGGGACAGAGAGAGAGGGAGACACAGAATCAGAAGCAGGCTCCAGGCTCTGAGCTGTCAGCACCAAGCCCAATGCAGGGTTTCAACCCACAAACTGCAGAATCATGACCTGAGCTGAAGTTGGTCACTCAACCAACTTCAGAGCCACCCAGGCGCCCCTGTATTTAATTCTTAAATCCAAGTAGTAATTAGTAAAATAAACTAAAGAGACAACTTATTTTGAACATTACCTAAATGTTGGTTAAGAAGATAAGTGCAAAGATACCTAAACATTACCTAAAAATGAAATACCTAATACAAATGTACAAATGTAAAGCCTTCTGCCAGAACAGTCCAACTAATGTTTACTCAAGAAGAGGGAGTTTCATCAAGGTAGAGGGAAAAGCTTGAAACTCATAGTAAATAAAAATTCTTTATTGAAAAACCTGGCTTATGAAGGAAACAGTTAAACAAAAATTTATGGCAAAATTGACTGCGTCCTTGATAATGCAAATATGAACAAAAATGTATGAAAATCGGCCTATGGTTGAATTATGGTATGGCCATTCAATGGAACCATTCATCTAATACTTACTGGACATCTACTATGTGCCAGACATTTTGCTTAGCGCTAAATAGGATAATAGCCATAAAAAAGTCCTTTGAAGCATAACTAATGACATCATTATGGGATGTTAAGTGCTATAAAACTTAATTTATTAAATATGATACTAGTTTTGTTACTGATACGGTAAGTTTTAATTTTTTCTGTTTTTTTCTTAATCATGATTAGAAAAAAGCTGAACACCTTCCTTTCTTAGCTACTCCCAGTATTTACACTGTAGTGATCTATAAAACATTGCTGAGTTAATTTCACAGTGTTACATGTATGTTATGACTTGACATGTATTTATAAATTATATTGACAATATTTTTAATATGTTAAACTGCTGTAGGTTATAATGGTGTAATCTATAGCATAGAATATTTTTCTGATGCTCAGGTTACATGATACTATGTTTTTTCTAAATTATTCAGAGAACAACTCTTTGAAAAAAAAATGAAAGGAGGAAAATGTCCTTTTATTCAGAAGTGAGAGCAAAATTACATATTGTGGTTGTTTTGGAGAGAGTAAAGGCCTGTTATTTAGGTGGAAGAAGGGGAGGGCACAGGAAAGGCACGTCACACTTAGCAAGTGTCTAATAAGGGTCAGATACTGTATAACACAAGTTTGTTATTCTGTTTCACTTCATCTTTATGTTCATCTGGATTAGATATTATTTCATTTTAAAATGACAAGATTGGGGGTATCTGGGTGGCTCAGTCGTTGGGCATCCAACTTCGGCTCAGGTCATCATCTAACAGTTCATGAGTTTGAGCCACACGTCAGGCTCTGTGCTGACAGCTCAGAGCCTGGAGCCTGCTTCGGATTGTGTGTCTCCCTCTTTCTCTGTGCCTCCCCCTCTCACACTGTCTCTCAAAAATAAATAAATATTTTTAAAAAATTAAAATGAGAAGATTGAAGCTCAGAAGGTTAAATAAATTTGACCGAAGTCAGAACTAGTAATTGCCAGAGCTCGTATTCTCATCTGTGATAGCAGAGCCTTTCCAATTGAATTTTTATTTAAAAAAAAAAAAAAAATTTTTTTAACGTTTATTTATTTTTGAGACAGAGAAAGACAGAGCATGAACAGGGGAGGGTCAGAGAGAGGGAGACACAGAATCCAAAACAGGCTCCAGCTCTGAGCTGTCAGCACAGAGCCCGACGCGGGGCTTGAACTTACGGACTGCAAGATCATGACCTGAGCCAAAGTCAGCCGCTTAACCGACTGAGCCACCCAGGCGCCCCTCCAATTGAATTTTTAGTGGGTGAAGGGAAGTTTAATTGTATGCTTTTAATAGTTGTATAGTTTCAATGGTAGTACTTAAAAGGTCTTTTTTATAACCAAAGTACCTACCCACCCAACATCTGAGGTTGATATAATAGTGGGAGTAGAAAAGGAAAAGAACTTTACAAAATAACATAGACTTATAATCAAAGAAGATCAACAACTCATTAAGGTGCTAAAACTAGATGTTTTAGAGTATGCATTGTGTTGTGTTTCTACAAAGAAATATTTAGTGCTATGCTGTCCAGTATGGTAACTACTCATAAAGTATAGCTCTTTAAATTAATTAAAATTGAAAATGTAGTTTCTCTACTACAATAGACATATTGCAAATGCTCAGTAGCTACATGTGGTTGGACACTATCTTAATTGAGCAGTATAGATATAGAACATTTCCATTATCATGGAAGGTCTGTTGGACAGTGCTAACTTAGTTTCTTCATTTTTATTTTATAAGAAATAATTTCAGTTTGGTAGTTGTGAGCTTAATTTTTACTTTAAGAAATTTTTACCTGAGGTCACCTGGCTGGCTCAGTCAGAAGAGTGTACAACTCTTGATCTCAGGATCATGAGTTTGAACCATACATTGTGTAGAAATTACTAAAATATAAATAAATAAACTTTAAAAAATATAAAATTTTACCTTTCTAATGAGTGTAGTCACACTATAGTTTCCCCATTTATATGGATTAAAAGTAAATTAGGAATTAATTAAAACATTGTTTATTATCATTTTTACTACTTCAAACTTGATTTTTGCAGTTAATATTTTAAGATTATGTTATTGTATATAGGTGCAATTTCCATATTCATATATGGATATTCATGTATCCATAATGATGTCGTGTGACATTCCATTATATGAGTATGCTATATTCTTTTTTTTTTTAATGTTTATTTATTTTTGAGAGAGAGAGAGACACACAGTGTGAGCCAGGGAGGGGCAGAGAGAGACGGAGACACAGAATCTGAAGGAGGCTCCAGGCTCCGAGCTGTCAGCACAGAGCCCGACGTGGGGCTCTAACCCACGAACCCTGCGATAGCGACCTGAGCCGAAGTCAGATGCTCAACCGACTGAGCCACCCAGGCACCCCTGAATATGCTGTATTCTATTATTAATTAATTTTTCTTTCTTTCTTTTTTTTTCAAATGTTTATTTTTGAGAGAGAGCATGAGTGGGGGAGGGGCAAAGAGAGAAGAAACAGGATCTGAAGTGCACTCTGGGCTGACAGCAAAGAGCCTGATGTGGGACTCAAACTCATAAACCGAGAGATCATGACTGAGCCAAAGTTGGATGTTGAAGCAACTGAGCCACCCGGGTGCCCCAGTCAAGTGATTTTTCAATGTGTTTGCTATTGTAAACAATGTTGCACTGACTTCTCTTACAAGACTTTAAAGTACACATATGCAAGAGTTTTTCTAGAGGACATAAGCTAGAAATAGAATTTTTGAGTCAGAAGACGTACTTTCAACTTTAAGAAATGCTAAGTTATTTTCTACACTGGTTATATCAGTTTGTATGTACTCTGAGATTATAAAGCCGTGTTTTTTTGTTTTGTTTTTAAAGCTTTAACATATTTTCTTCCAGTTTAAGTCCCTGATTTTATGTGTTTACATTAGCATTATGAAGACTACTTTTACTATTGAGTAAGTAGTCATTGTTTAAGTTGTTTATATCAGGATTTAAAAGGTAGGATCTTAAATCTTATTTCTTGTGAGCATTAGCATAAATAGCAATTCTGAAAGCAATAAACTGATCAGTTTGAAAAGTTACTCTTTCTTGTAGGATTTTACAAAGAAGTTTTTGTCATTAAAAACTATACCCGTGCTTAACAGAACACTTTTTGTTTTTAACCTTACTTTTAGGTGAAGATTGGTGGCAAAATAAAATTTTTCTTTTGCTGTGAATTAGCAAATCAGTTATTTAACTTGTTTACTTAGTTCTGTTTTGTGCCAGGCATAGTGTTAGTTACTTTGGATACAGAGTTGTATGATGTCATGGGCTGTGTCTTCAAGGACCTTGCAGCTCAGAATAGGAGAAAAAATTTAAATACAGAAGTATATTAAAATGATGTAGATGCTGTCAGGAAATCTTGTACATTGGAATCAGGAGAATATGCTTGACTTGTCAAAGTGTTAGAAATATTTTATATGAGGTGAATATTAAGCTGAGCCTAATGAGAGAAGAGTGTTTGTCAGACATCTAGAGGAAGTGATTCTCAACAGAGGGAGCATTATACTCAAAGCCTGGCATTTTTTAAGACACTTCAGATCATTGAGTATGACTGAAGGGTGAGGTGGGGGAGAGGCTGAAGGTTTGGCCTTGAACATAGTGATGATGGGGAGCCACTGAAGAATTTTAATGGATTTTAAGTCATTGAAGGATTTAAAGCAGGGAACTAACTTGAGCAGATCTTTTACTCTAGATGGTTTCTGCTGCAGTGTTATATTGAGGATGTATTTGACACAGGTGAAAGAACAACAGTTCTGGAGAGGTGAGGAGGGTCTTCACTAAGATAATAATACTAGATATAAACTGGAAGATGAGAGATGTTAAGAAAAACATCAGAAATGTTCAAAACTTGGTAAACTGTTAGTTGTGGAAGATGAGAGGAGGAAGTATGTGAATTGCTACTAGATTTCTAACCTGGGTGCTTGAGTGGTTGGGAGAGACACAAGGATGGAAGTTATAGCAAGAGAAGGACTGTTGAGTTTTGGGGGGCAAGATACTGAGTTTTGTTTTAGAAAGGGGGAACGTGAGGGCCCTGTGACCATCCAGTTCGATATTCATGTGAGTTTTAGAAGAGAAGTCTGGATTATAGTTATAGACTTAGATAGAAGTCATCAGATGTACGTGGTTGTGAAAGTGAGGTTGGAGAGCATCATAAAGAAGGAAATAAGGGGGCACCTGGGTGGCTCAGTCAGTTAAGTGTCCTACTTCAGCTCAGGTCACGATCTCATGATTCGTGGGTTCAAGCCCCACATCGGGCTCTGTGCTGACAGCTCAGAGCCTGGAGCCTACTTCAGATTCTGTTTCCCTCTTTCTCTGCCCCTCCCCTGCTCACACTCTGTCTTTCAAAATAAATAAACATTAAAAAAATATCAGGGTGCCTGGGTGGCTCAGTTGGTTAAGACTCTGAGTTCGGCTCAGGTAATTATCTCACAGTTTGTGAGTTCGAGCCCCGCATTGGGCTCTGTGCTGACAGCTCAGAGCCTGGAGCCTGCTTCAGATTCTCTGTCTCTCTCACTATCTGTCTCCGCTCCTCCCCTCCTCACACTCTTGTCTCAGCCTCTCTCTCAAAAATAAAAATAAAACATTAAAAAAAAATGTTAAAAAAAGAAGGAAATAAGTGTTGAAAAAGATCCAGGAACAGAATTTGGAAAATACTAGTAAATAAAAGGAATTAGTGACAGTCTGCAGCCTTCTTTATAGTGCTAAAAAGATATAAATATTTGGATCCACAAGGAACTTACCATTTTTTTATTATTGAAGTAGATTTGACAAAAGTGTTTTATTAGTTTCAGTTGTACAATAAAATGATTCAAAAATCTTATACATTATTCAATGCTCATCACAATGACTGTACTCTTAAGGAACTTACCTTTATTATGAAATTAAGGAGTAAATGTATATATACTTGTGATGGAAAAATTAACTTACTAACATTAAGTTATTAGGTTAATTAACATAAGCTAAATGCATGAAATGTAATATGAACTGTAGGAGTATATGCTTAAGCTGAAAATAGCTTGGTGTTAGATCATAAAAAGAGACTTTTTAGATACGTGTTTTGAGGGGCGCCTGGGTAGCTCGGTCGGTTCAGCATCTAACTCTTGATCTCAGCTCAGGTCATGATCTCGAGGTTTGTTGGTTTGAGCCCCATGTTGGGCTCTGGGCTGGTAGCACCAAGCCTGCTTGGGATTTTGTCTCTCTCTCTCTTTCTCAAAATAAATTAATATACCTTTAAAAAAAGATATGTGTTTTGAATAAGATTGAAATAAAAATGAAACCACTGTAAGAGCTAATAGTACTATTAATAATAAACATATGTACAAAATGGCATCAGGAACATACCTGAACCAAACAAAATTGGGTTTATTAACTTTTGGCCCTGGGGACATGGCACATGTGGAACCTTGAAGCATCTCAGTGAGAAGGTGTTAGGACTTCCAGGACTTGGGTTTATGTTAAATGATTTGGGGAAGGTCACAAAAGCAGGGGCTTGCGCTATCAAAAAGCAGGAGTAATTCTGTGATTGGGTATCTTAATAATTCTTATCTAGAAGGCAGGAAGAACATAGTGGGGCTAAAACTAGAATTGGTAAGGAAGTAGACGTATTAGCTAGAAAAGGGGAGTATTTGACCATTTCTTGGTTTGGGCAGTGCTGTTTTTGTCTCTGTTCAGATAAAGTCAGAGTGGCCTTGTATGATGTTGGGTTCTCTGAAATTGTTTATGTTCCAAATATAAGTTATGTTATGAACACCCTGGCATAGCTCTGAGTGCCAAGTCAACTCCCAGCAACACAATACCTGACTGATAGTGAGGGACCAACCCCTGGTTGTCAGGAGCTACTTTTCACTTTTTGTAGTCTGTAACAGCAGTAAGAGAATTCAGCGAAGCCTTCGTGGCAGAGACAACTGTTGGGTGTTGTTAGGAAGTGACCTAGTAAGTTTGTAGTTGGGATACAATAAGGAAGGTAATTAAGGGAGCTTGGGAAGGGTGGAAACGTAAAGAGACAAACCTGGTGAATGGTTTCTACATGATCAACTTTGCATATAGTTTAGGTAGATTCCTGACCCAGATTATGGTACGATGAAATTAGTGTTTGTAGACAATACAATCGCCTTTTAAAATTATTAAATATCTAAAAATGGGGCGCCTGGGTGGCACAGTCGGTTAAGCGTCTGACTTCAGCCAGGTCACGATCTCGTGGTCCGTGAGTTCGAGCCCCGCATCAGGCTCTGGGCTGATGGCTCGGAGCCTGGAGCCTGTTTCCGATTCTGTGTCTCCCTCTCTCTCTGCCCCTCCCCCGTTCATGCTCTGTCTCTCTCTGTCCCAAAAATAAATAAAAAACGTTGAAAAAAAAATTAAAAAAAAAATCTAAAAATGATTTTTTTAATTCTTAAATTTTTTTAAAATTTTAATTAAGCTCAGCGCCTAACATGGGTCTCAAACTCCTGACCATAAGATTAAAATTCATGTGTTCTACCACCTGAGCCATCCAGCCACCTCTCTAAAAATGGTTTTATTGTATTTTATTTTTAATGATTATTTATTTTGAGAGAGAGAAAGAGCTCAAGCAGGGGAGGGGGAGAGGGAGAGGGAGAGAGAGAATCCCAAGCAGGCTCTGCACTGTCAGCACAGAGCCTAATGCGGGGCTGGAACCCACAAACCATGAGATCATGACCTGAGCCGAAACCAAGAGTCAGATGCTTGACTGACTGAGCCACTCAGGCACCCCAAAAAATAATTTTAATGAACATTTTAACTTGCCTATAACTCAGAATAACTATTTTCCTTAAAAGTACTTGTCCATATACTTTTTACATTGTTATAATTACTTTTTTTTATATTCTGAACTTAAAAAAATATTTTCTTAATATACCATCAGACACTTTAGTCTGTGTTTTTACCTTGTTTGAAGAGGATCATTTCAATAGTCTTTGAGGCCATCCATTTTCTCAGAAAGGGAAAAGCAGTAATATATATAGGAAATAACAGACATTTGGGAGAAAAAGTTAACAAGCATCTGTTACTGATGAAATTGAGTAAAGGAAGAGAAGAATAAAAAATTTTGAATCCCTGAAACTGACAAAATCAAACTATATCTATGTGCATAGGTTCTCAGTTGGATGATGTATTATAATAAAATAACAAAAGTTTGTAATGCCCACCAACACTATTTCTACAAGATATCCTGGAAGTTGCAAAATATACCTGATTGTTAAAATGACAAGGTATTTTTAGGTTGAAAGTTTTGACATGTGTTGACAGTGCTAGAAAATGAGGCATGCCTGGCTGGCTCAGTCACTAGAGCATGCAACTCTTGATCTTGGGGTTGTAATTTTGAGCCCCATGTTGGGTGTAGAGATTACTTAAAAAGAAAATCTTAGAAGAGTTAAAAAAAAAAAAAAAAGAAGAGAATGAGGGTGGAATTTGCTAGTGGTAAGATGTTCATGCTCATACGGAAATCAGAATTTATAATCTGGATACGGCTGGCTTCACATCCTCTAAAAATTAGTCTGAATTAGAGAAGGCTGATACTTCTGGGTTTAAGATGCCTGGCATCCCCATTAGTGCTGGTGTTGCATCAGAAGGACCACTAGCCTTTCATCCTTAATTTATTCCCTTGTGCCTATTTGATAAGGTTGTCTTCTTTAAATGCTTTTGAAAATACTGTCTTATTTATACACCATAATAAACTAAGAAGAGAAAGGTTCTATTATTGGAGAAGCCTGATGGTTGAAAGATTTTTTAAACCTTTTATACTGTAAAATTTAAGTATCTTTATTATCCACTGAATTTGTTTAACCACATATAGAATAGTTTTAGGTATAATTTATAATATAAGTCAAATCATACTATAACAGAATATTAAAATTAATATAACTAATTCATAGCCTGTGATTTTAAGAAATGTTTCATGTTATAAAACTCCATAAAAAAAAACACCTAGAAATGCTTGAAGTTCATTGCAGTGGACTTTAAACTAACATATAATTGAAATCCTAAGAGTACTTTTCAGTCTTAAAGCATAAAGTGCAGCTAAAAAAGAGATGTAAAATTCATCAACATTTTATCATTTTATTTAGATTTTTCGATGTTAAATTTTAACTGGGAACATAATTAATAATGAACATAAACCCAAATAATTTATCTTAAGATGCTTTACTTTTTCTAAATTTATTGTGAGCATAATAGCTTAATTAACTTAAAATATAGATAATAATAAAGTTATTATTTGTGACTTAAAAATTTTTGACCTTCACCATTTACATTTTACTGCTTTTTTCTATCCAGACTTAACACCAGCTGTGTCATGTTTCAACTACATGTATAAAAAATTAATTTGTTCTTGCTTGTTCATTTCCTCTTAGAATCCAATATCATTAATCATTACTGATGTTGACACTTAAAGTCAATTTTATATATAGATTACCTATTACTGATAAAAGTAATGATGGTTATTTAATGAGTGAAATCTTTTATTCCAAATATATTTTAATTTTATGAAGTACAGTTTATTTACTACACATCAGTTTCAGATATTTAAGTAAAGTGAGTATAGTATGTATAAATTAAATATGTACAGATCTTTTCATATTAACTATTTGTATCATTAATCAGGCTTAAATCACTTATAAAAACTTGTTTGGAAATTGGAAGGCATAATGCAAAGTAAGAAAATTATTTAAAATGCATAGACAAAAGGTTAATGTCCTTGCAGCATAAAGAAGTCTTGTGAATTAGTAAGAAAAACAAGCATCTTTGTTGAAAATGGGCAAAGGACAGGAACATAGAAATTCACAAAATTATAAATACAGAAATTAAAGAAATAGAACTTTAAAGCAGTTTAAAGCAAGTTATTATTAATATTATTTTAATAATAATACCTGATGTTGTGGAAGTTGCAGAGAAATAGTCTCCGCTGGCAGAGATATATACTGATACAAGTTTCTACAATATAATTTGGCAATACACGTCAAAAGCCTGTAAATAGAGATGGATACACACAAAGATTTTTATCATAGCACTTTTTGTAAAACCAAACAATTGGAAACAACTAAATGTTTATCATTAAGTGATTAGTTAAATTATAAACATCCATGTAGTGTTGCCAATTTTTTTTAAGTGATGTTTTTAAACTTAGATTGTTAAACTGTATTCAGAAGTATCCTTGATTTCCTTGGAATTTCTTTGAGGACCACTGGGAGAGGAGGAGGCTGAGCATAGCTCCATTCTGCTCAACCAGAGCAGCTTTGTATCGTTTTTTTAATATAGAAGTTTCAAATGAGAGTTTGCCTGGAGAAAAGGGTAGGAGGTGGTACAGTTGGCTGCTAAAAACAGCCTTAACGTGTTCAGTACAATGGCAAACAGTGCAATGGCAGTTATCTTGCCAAATGAAAAATAGTAGAGTATAAAATAATGGGTATAGTTGGGTCCCAATGTTTAAGAAAAATTATATCTCCATCATCTATGCATATGTGAAAAATGGAAGTTTATGATAATAATTGCAGCAAAATTGTAAAAAAAAAAAATAGCAACAGTGATAGTTTTCAGGTGATTTTTACCCTCGGTTTTGTTTTGTTTTTTCTTTATTTTTATTTTAGAACAAGATTATGAGGAGCAGGGGAAAGGGACAGAGGGAGAGAGAGAAAGAGAGAGAGAGAATCCTAAGCAGGTTTTCCTCCTAAGCAGGCCCCCTACTCAAGGTGGAGCCCGACTTGGGGCTCAATTCCACAACCCTGGGATCTTGACCTGAGCCAAAATCAAGAGTCGACCGCTCAAAGGATTGAGCCAGCCAGGCGCCTCTGCTTTGTTTTGTTTTTTAACTTCCTGTATTTTTTTTTTTTTTTATGTTTATTTTGAGAAAGGGAGAGTGTGTGCAAGTGTACGTGAGCAAGGGAGAGGCAAAGAGAGAGAAGGAGAGAGAATACCAAACAGGCTCTGCACTGTCAGCACAGAGCTTGACACAGGGCTCCGTCTCACAAACCTGAGCCGAAACCAAGAGTCAGACACTTAAGCAGCTGAACCACCCCAGCGCCCCTCATTTTCTTTTTAAAACATATTTGCAACAAGTAGTTGTTATTATAAGTTAAATTGTGATTCAGGATCCCAGGGTGGGGATCATCAGGTACCCTGGGAGAAGGGTAGAGGACAAGGAGAGATGGGGTAGAGCCAGTTCACACCTTCCTAGCAAGTGTGCCTTCTGCTGAGAGGTCATCCTAGGCTGACACCTAGAATATGGGGCAGAGGGACTTGCATACATGGTGGTACCATTCACACATGGAGACATCACCCCCTTTAGCAACCATTGTATTTTCACAGTGGTGGAAGTCCACAAAGTTCTGCCAGCAGTTCCTGGTCTGGTTCTGGTTGGGGAGGCACCTGTCTAAAAGGGTCAGTCTGGTACTTCTTGATGTCTTCTGCCATGGTGCTGACTCCTGGAGACACCACTGAAACAGCTCACAGCTCAATATCTACCCTCTGTTTTGCTTATTTGTATTTCATAAAATGTACAGGTGCTGTGTGTGATGAGGTAGGAGAAAAGCAATAGTCACTACTTATAAATATTTTTATTTTATTTTTTAAAGTTTATTTTGAGAGAGAAAAAAACGTGAGTGGGAAAGGGATAGAGAGAGAGAGAGAGAGAGAGAGAGAGAGAGAGAGAGAGAGAGAGAGAATCCCAAGCAGGCTCCATGCTACCAGCACAGAGCCCCATGTGGGGCTCAGACTCCAAACCGTGAGATCATGACCTGAGTTGAAGTCAGACGCTTAACCAACTGAGCCACCCAGGTGCCCCAAAAATACTTTTAAAATGCTATCACAGGGGCGCCTGGGTGGCTCAGTTGGTTAAGCGTCCGACTTCGGCTCAGGTCACAATCTCACGTTCCGTGAGTTTGAGCCCCGCGTCGGGCTCTGGGCTGATGGCTCAGAGCCTGGAGCCTGCTAACGATTCTGTGTCTTCCTGTCTCTCTGCCCCTCCCCCGTTCATGCTCTGCCTCTCTCTGTCTCAAAAATAAAACGTTAAAAAAAAAAATGCTATCACATTTACATGCAAAGTCCCCTTTTAATGTTGGTGTGGTCTAAGATTTACTACATGCCAACTGCTGTTCTAAGCAGTTGATGTACATTAACTCATCTGATTATTATAACAACCCTATTTAGGTATTATTAATATATACGGAGAGCTTAAATAATGTGACCAAAGTCATGTTGCTGATTCAGTCTACCTTGATGTATGTATCACCTCTTGTTTTCAAAAAATTCCATCTTATTAAACCCCAGCTCATATTACTAATTACCATAGATTTCAGAAATAGTTTATAAGTGGTAGATGTAACAACATACATAGGTATATTGACATGTTTGTATATATTTTGCATTTTGTTGGTATTTCCAGTTTTTTTTTTTTTTATCTCATCTTATTAGTAGCCTTTGACTTGCTGTTACTTCACTCATTGCCACCATCATATGCAGACAGGAAACAAGAGGATCTTCTAAGTTGATCAGATGCTCATCCTTATTAAAACATTTTAGAAACCTGTCTGTGGTAGCCCCTGAGTTACTGTGTTTGTTTTTAAGCAAGCTGAGCCCCACGCACATAAGATTATGTATAGTACCTACGTGCTCTGCCTCTGGAAAACACATAAGTCATTTGCCCTTGGAACATACACAAATCACAGGTTTTTATACTTGAGGATGGTGTTTCTTTTGGTATTATTTCCTGGTCCAGACTTCCCACTGTCAGCAAGATTTATGCTTGACTTATTTATGGTAGTAACTGATGTGTTGAGCTATCCACATATTCTCTTATCTGTGACCCTATGGGCCTTCACAGAGGTAGGTGGAAAAGCTGGGAGGAAACTGAGTACATTTAGAAACCAGTAATCCCTATATATGTGCTTTTTTTCAACAGCAGATAGTTCATTTACAAAAAATATTGGTTAGGTTTGATCAGTGTCAGAAAAAAATTTTTCAGGATTCTAAGAGAAAAGGGGCATGTGAAAGAGAAAGGAAGAATTATTAACAAGGGCAATGAAATACACTGAACAAATGGATGGAGAATACAGGAGAAAATAAGTATAAGGAAGTATACTAATGAAAATATAGAAATTAAAACAGCATTACTGAAAGATGATGGCCTAATGACCTAATTAGGGAAATACTATAATATCCCTATGAATAAAATTATCCCCTTTCCACATTTTTTATATTAAAATAATCCATATCCCTAACTGGAAGACAGTTTTTTAGACAAGTATTTAAATATTAGAATATCTATATATAGCACATAAATCCATATGTTGTCATAAATTAATGAAACCCTTTCCTAAAACTACATGTGTTTCTTTTCTTTTTGGTTATTTGGTACAATTTGTAGTAATGTAAAAATTATTATATTTTATAATAATAGGTGTAGGTGAGACTTTGCCTTACATATATCCAGTGATTTATCCAGTGAAAGAATTAGAGCTGAGTTGTGGAACTTGTTTCATGCCTGGAAAGATTCCCTGGGGCTTTGTGACCCTTCTGTGATCATTGGAGCAGGCTGGGCACTTGAAGAGATTCTCTGATTTTTTTTTTTAGAGGAGAAGGGTTTGTTCATTCTTTGCCCAATCTTGCACTAGCCATGAAGGTTTTCTCCCCTGGCATATAATATCCTGCTCTCTAATACATAGATTGGAAGATGAAGGTGGTCATGGAGTTAAAAAAAACATTTCAAAATAATGTGATATGTCGGAGTCATTACTCTGTGCTACTTATTTTACATTAATATGACTGAATGGTAGAGAGATGTAATCTATTTCCACACCTTCTTTGCAAAGTACTTCTCAGATCTTTATGATATAACTCTAAGACTGTGTATCCAAGATGGTAGTCACTAGCCTGTGTGGCTATTGAAATTTAAATTAATAAAAATTAAATAAAATATTTGGTTCCTCAGTTGCACTAACAGTAATGTAAGTGCTCATTATTTGCATGTGGCTACTTAGTAGCTACCATTGTAGACAGTTCGAATGTAGAACATTTCTATCATTGCATAAAATTCTGTTGTTCTGTACTCCTCTAGAGGAGATATATATGTCTTTTGAGGAGGTCATTGATGTTTTATCCATGTCTTTTAAAGTGTAAGTTTATTGAAGAGAAAGAACTGTGTTTTTTTCAAGTTGGTCAGAGGTTGTTCTTACAACTTTGACAATATGTTACAATGACAGTAGATTTGCAAGTTAGCTAACTTTACTATGAGGAAAGCTTCATTCAGGTTAATCAGTAATAGAGATTTACTGTCTTAATCTGTAAAATACTTTTAAGTTGGGCTTCTGGGAAATAGCATTATGTAGTGAAAAAGAACACTCACTTTCAATATAAGAAACATGATCTTGTCCCAGCTTTGCCACTAACTAGTTGTAAGACTATTTTCCCTCCCAGACTTATTTATTTTATAACTGGAAATATATTTTACAACTGCAAATTTTATAACTGGAAATTTATAACTGGAAATACTTTTTTTTTTTAATTGAGCTCTGTGCCCCGTGTGGGGCTTGAACTCATGACCCCGAAATCAAGAGTTGCATGTTCTATCAACTGAGCCATCCAGATGCCCCTGGAAATACCTTTTGATCCCCTTCATTCATTTCACCCATCCCTACCCCTGCCTTTGGGAACTATTAGTCTGTTCTCTGTATCTGTGAGCTTAGAGTTTTGTTTGTTTTTAAGATTCCATAGATAAGTGAGATTATATTTGTCTTTTATTATCTGATTGCTTTTACTTAGCATAATGCCCTCAGGGTCCATCCATGTTGTTGCAAATGGTAAAATTTCATTCTTTTTTATAGTTCAGTAATACTCCATTGTGTGTGTACACATTTTCTTTAAACGTTCATTTGTCAGTCTTAGTTTGTTTCCATATCTTGGCTGTTGTAAATAATGTTGCAGTAAACATGAGGGTGCGTATATATTTTCAGATTAGTGTTTTCATTTTTTCTGATAAATACCCAGAAGTAGAATTTCTGGATCATATGGTAGATGTATTTCAAAATTTTTGAGGAACCTCCATACTATTTTCCATAGTGGTTGTACCTATTTACATTCTCCCTAACAGTGTGTATAAGGGTTCCCTTTTTTCCACATTCTCACCAAAACTTGTTATCTCTTATCTTTTTGATACAGCCATTTCTGACAGATGTGAGGTGATACTTCATTGTTGTATTGATTTGCATTTCCCTGATGATAGGTGATGTTGAGCATCTTTTCACGTATCTGTTGGCCATCTGTATGTCTTCTTGGAAAAATGTCTATTCAGGTCCTCTGTCCATTTTTTAATCAGATTGTTTTTTGCAGTTGAGTTGTGTGAATTCTTTGTATACTTTGGATATTACCCCCTTATCAGATACATGATTTGTAAATGTTTCCTCCCATTCAGTAGATTGCCATTTCATTTTGTTGAAATGGCTTTTTGTTTGTTTGTTTGCTTGTGGTGTTTTTTGCTGTGCAGAAGCTTTTTAGTTTGATGTAGTTTCATTTGTTTATTTTTACTTTGGTGGTCTTAAGACTTTGGGCATTTAATTATCCAAAGTTTATGTGGGATTCAGTTTCTTCATCTCTAAGTTGCAGATTTAAGTAAAACCTTTTTAAAAGTCTCTTGTTGTAATAGTTAATTATGAGTGCTTTGTTTTCTCAGATACAACTTTTATAAAAGACCTATGGTTTTGAATGGAAGAGATAAAGAAAAGGAAAAAAAGCATGATGAAGCTGCTAAGAGAGTCCTGCCCTTATTCAGAATTATTTTAAGACAGAGCATTTAGCTGTAGATATCACTAAACCTCTACCCAGGAATATGAGAAAGATTCTGTTGGTCTTAAGTTGTAATAGCCTATCATAAATATTGCTTTCATCATGTTCATTCCGTCTGCATAAAAACCATGATTAGCTTTGGAGTCACACAGATCTGAATTTAGATAACATTTCTCCGATCACTAGTTGGGTGGCATTGAGTGAGTTATGTAACCTGTCTGCCATAGTTTCCTATTGGATGGATGAAATGATGTGTTATTATGATCTTTTAAGAGCTTGCAGCCAGTTCAGAGGGATAGACACCTTATTACAGTCATGGGTGGGAAAGTTTATTATAGACATATACCACATATCATAAAAACAGAAAAGGACATTATTTAACTGAGACCTGGCCATGGTAGAGAAGGTAGAGAAGAGAGTAGTAGAAGGGTGTTCTAGGGGGAGTAGTATGCACAGAGACCACCTAGTATTTGAGGTCTACAGCTAAAGCACAGAGAAGGAGTAGAAGAGGATGGTAAGAATTAAGCCTGGGAATATAGGCAAGGCCAGCAAATGAAGGATTCAGAGTTTAAACTTCATGCTGAGCACTGTGGGATCACATTGAAACTTTGAAGCCTGTATTTATGAGAAGGGTAATATGAACATATGGGGAGAGAAGGAGCAAATCTACTTTCGGATGTTCACTGTAATGGGAATGTGGAGAATTGATTAAAAGCAAAGAGACCCATAGGAAGCTATTTTTTTCCAGTTTAGGTGAGAAACGATGAAGAATTGTATTAGGAAAATGGAAGGAAGGGAACAGATTCTATGCGTGTTAAGGAAGTAAAGTCAGTATTAATTGGTTACTGGTTGATGTGGATTTGAGGAAGATGGAGGTTTCTGTCTTACGTAACAGAATGGATGATGGTGACTTTTCATTGGGTAAGGAATACATTAGGAAGAACTGACTAGTGAGATAATATACTGTATTTAAGGGGCTTCACCCCTAAGCCAAACTGCCTGGTTTTAAGTCCTGGCTTTCCCATTTACTAGCTTTGTGGCCATATGTGTGTTACTTAGTCTCTTGTGTTTTCATTTCTTTTATTAGCTTCGTTAAAAAATTGCTATTGAAGTATAGCTGACATGCATTGTTGTATTTCAAGTATACAACATAGTGATTCAACAATTTAAAAAAATTTTTTTTTCATGTTTATTTATTTTTGACAGAGACAGAGCATGAGCAGGGGAGGGGCAGAGAGAGAGGGAGACACAGAATCTGAAGCGGGCTCCAGGCTCCGAGCTGTCAGCACAGAGCCTGACGCGGGGCTCAAACTCACAGACTGAGAGATCATGACCTGAGCCGAAGTCAGATGCTCAACCGACTGAGCCACCCAGGCGCCCCTCAACAATTTTTTTAATGTTTACTTATTTTGAGAGAGAGAGAGAAAGTACAAGTGGGGGAGGGGCAGAGAGAGAGGGAGAAAGAGAGAATCCCAAGCAGGCTGCACATTCTGCACAGAGCCCGGCACAACGCTCTATCTCACAACCCTGGGATCATGACCTGAGCCAAAATCAAGAGTCCGACGCTTAACCAAATGAGCCACCCAGGTGCCCTGTGTTTTGACAATTCCATACATAATTCAGTGCTCACCACAGTAAATATAGTCACCATACAACATTATTATAATATTATTGACTATATTCTCTGTACTGTACTTTTCATCTCTGTGACTTATTTATTGAATAACTAGAAGTTGGTATCTTTAACCCCCTTCACCTACTTCATTAGTTTCACTTACACATGAGTTAATGGGTGTAAAATGCTTAGAATAACTTCTGGCATGTAAGCACTGTATGTGTTTACTGTTAGTAGTAGAAGATATGGCTTAGTTCGCTTTTAGACATAGTGAAGAAGAGTTGTATATGAAAATATGTAGGATGCAGTTAGATATATGAGACTAGAGCCCAGTAGAGAAGTCTGAGCTGGAGATAACATAAGGGAAGTTATGTAAGTAGTAGTTGAAACTAAGGGAATATACAAAATATCCCAGGGAAAACAGGTGCAGTGAAAAGGCCAAAATGGGACATTATGGAACATCAGTAATTTAAAAAATAAGGAAGACGAGCTTATGGATGTAACTGAGTGGGGAGTGAATAGAGGCATAAAGAAGAATATTAGGCTTAGGGTCCCAGATGCCAAGAGCAGTGTGGGAGTGTTTAATGTCAAGTGTTATAAAGCTGATAAATATGATAAGATTGAAGAGTCCACTGGATTTGCACCAAAGAAGGTCAAAGGGTGACCGTAGAACACTTCTTTAAAATTTGGTACGAAGGTCACTTTACCAAGGACTAAGGAATAAATGGATCAGGAGGCAATAGAAATAGTGAGTTTAGATCTCTCTCTCTCTCTCTCTCTCTCTCTCTCTCTCTCTTTCTTTGATTCTGTTTTTTAAGTTTAGTTTTATTAAAGTAATAGTTTAAAAAAACCAAATAGTTCCATAAGGCTTAGAAGGAAAAAAAGAAAAGCAAACCTGTGCCCCTTTCTTCCTATCTCTTTCTTTTTTATATTTGGAAACCAAAATAATTTACTGCTGCATTTCATAAACTACTAGGTATTTGCCCAAAGAATACAAAAATACTAATTCAAAAGCATACACGTACCCTGATGCTTATAGTAATATTATCTACAACAGCCAAACAATGGAAACAACCCAAGTGTCCATCGACTAATGAATGTGTAAAGGGGATATGGTTTATATATACAGTGTAATATTACTGAGCTGTAAAAAAGAATGAAATCTTGCCATTTGCAGCAACATGGATGGAGCAAGAGTATTATGATAAGTGAAATAAGTCAGTCAGAAAGACAGATACTATATGATTTCATTCATGTGTAGAATTTAAACAAAGCAAATGGGAAAAGGGAAAAAAGAGAGAAAGAGGCAAACCAAGAAACAGATTCTTAACTAATAGAGAACAAATGGATGATTATCAGGGGGGAGGCTGGTGGGGGGGGGGGAGTTAAATAGGTGATGGGGATTAAGGAGTGTATCTATTGTGATGAGCACAGGGTGATGTATGGAAGTCTTCAATTACTGTAGTATTCCCCTGAAACCAATATAACACTGTATGTTAACTAACTGGAATTAAAATAAAAAACTTTAAGGGCACCTGGGTGGCTCAGTCAGTTAGGTGTCTAACTCTTTTTTTTTTTTTTTTTAATTATTTTTCAACGGTTTTTATTTATTTTTGGGACAGAGAGAGACAGAGCATGAACGGGGGAGGGGCAGAGAGAGAGGGAGACACAGAATCGGAAACAGGCTCCAGGCTCCGAGCCATCAGCCCAGAGCCTGACGCGGGGCTCGAACTCACGGACCGCGAGATCGTGACCTGGCTGAAGTCGGACACTTAACCGACTGCGCCACCCAGGCGCCCCAAGGTGTCTAACTCTTGATTTTGGCTCAGATCATGATCTCACAGTTCCTGGAATCAAGCCCCGAGTCGGGCTGCTTGGGTCTCTCTCTCTCTCCTTCCCTTTCTGCCCCTCCCTTACTCATTCCCGCTCTCTCTCTCAAAATAAAATTTAAAAACTTTAAAAACTAAAAAAAAAAATAAGATAAAAATTTGTATCTTTTACATCACCTCTTTCCTTTTTTCTTCTTTTTTTAAATTTAAATTTTAGTTGACATACAGTACAATATTGGTTTCAGGAGTAGAATTCAGTGATTCAATCACTTACATACAATACCCAGTGCTCACAAGTGCCCTCCTTAGTACCCATCACCCATCTAGCCTATCTCCCACCCACCTCCCTCCGTCAATCCATAGTTTGCTTTCTTTTTTTTATTATTACTTAATTTTTTTTAATGTTTGTTTATTTTTGAGAAAGACAGAGACAGGTTAGGGGCAGACAAAGAGGGAGACACAGAATCTGAAGCAGGCTCCAGGCTCTGAGCTGTCAGCACAGAACCCGACGTGGGGCTCGAACTTTCGAGCTGTGAGATGATGACCTGAGCTAACGTCAGATGCTCAACTGACTGAGCCACCCAGGCACCTCTAGTTTGCTTTCTATCAAGAGTCTCTTGTGGTTTGTTTCCCCTCTCTCTTCCCTTATTCTTAAAAAGAAAGTTCACAATTTTTGGTTAAATTAATATTTGGTACTTTATTGTAGCTACATATATGTTTACAGAGGAATGACAGTATATTGTGATTTCTTTAATTTTTTTTAAAACAGCTTTTATAGTTGATAATTGCCTTTTATTTCTTTATTTTTTGCTTAATTTTCTATGTACATATTATTAACATGTCTCCAGAATTTCAGCAGAACTGGAAGGTTCCTCAGTAGCTTCAAACATCCCAGAACATCTGCCAAATTCTTTTTTTTTTTTTCCCCCTTGATGGATCTCTCCTAGAGCTTACCATGGTCTTGGTCTAGTGTAAACTTCTGTTGTTCTGTACAGGCCTGCTGGAGAACTATTGTACCCATGCATTCCTTTACTCTCATCTTGGGAATTTTCTTTGCTTCTTTACTATTTCTGGATCTCATATCTTCATCTTTCTTGGTTCTCCCTGTTTTGATGGAGTACCTTCTTAAATGCTTCTTAAGAAAAGGGGTACTAAGGAGGTAAAGTTTTCAAGACTCTGGGATAGTTTGGCTAGATATAGAATTCATATAGAAATGCTTTTTCAGGGGCACCTGGGTGGCTCAGTCAGTTAGGTGTCCGACTTCGGCTCAGGTCATGATCTCCAGTTCGTGGGTTTGAGCCCCGCGTTGGGCTCTGTGCTCACAGCTTGGAGCCTGGAGCCTGCTTTGGGTTCTGTGTCTACCTCTTTCTCTGTGCCTGCCCTGCTCACAGTCTGTCTCTCTCTCAAAAATAAATATTAAAAAAAAAACTGGAAAAAAAAAGAAATGCTTTTTCATCAGATTTGAAAATATTTTTTTTCTATTATCTTCCAGTGTTCATTGTTCCTGTTGAAAAGTCAGATTCTGTCTTGATTCTTACTTCTTTTTATAAGAGTCCGCCTGTTTTTCTTTCTCCTCAGAAGCTTTTAGGTAGGTCCCTTTCCCCCACCAAACTTCAGTTGTTCTGAGGCTTTACAGTGATGTGTGATGGTTTTTAAAGTAATTTTTTAAATGAGTTGATCTTTTCAATGTGAAAATTTGTGTCCTCTTCTTGGAACTGTTCTCAATAAAGATAGTCTTCTCCTTTCTTAATTCTTTCTTTCTTTAACTCCTACTAGTGGATGCTGTATTTTATTTTAAGCCTTCCACTTTTATTATTACCATTTTTGCCTTTGTGCTCTTTTTGGAATTTGCAATCAATTTTTCTAACACTCCTATTGAATTTTTTCTAATCTTGTATTCAATTTTGAAGAGCTCTTTCTTGTTTTCAGGAGAATCCAAAGTGGTTTTTATGGATGCAGTACAATCTTTTATGTATTGGAGGATGTTAATTGCAGTTTCTAATGATTTCTTCTCTCTACATCATCTTATTGCCTCAAAGCTCTTTTTTGTTTGCTTGTTTTGGCTCTTTTCTTCAGTGTGGAAGTTTCTGGTGATTTTTGGCTGCCCATTTTTAAGAGAGACTGAGATGTTTTGTTATGTGACAGTTTTACTAAATAGGGTTTGCCATCCAGCATAATTTTCCTTCCACATACCAACCTGTAAGAAAATGCCAGATATTTTAAGTGTTGGGTATGGCCACAACTCACTTCTAGATTCTTTTTGTCTGTTCCACCCAGGACATTTTAGGTTCTGTTTTGGCAAAAACAATCTGAAATTTTCAGCAGCATACACAGGGAAAGTTTTCTCTCTCTCAGACTACATGTACAATGTGGTCCACAGTGCCTTCTGCTCATGATCCTCATATCAGGACTCAGACAAATGGAGGCTCCCTTATGGAACTTGCTTGTGGAATTGTTGAGGCAGGAAAAGAGAATAGGGCAGATTGTGTACTATCTCTAAAAGCTTCTACAAAAAAGTGTCCATGCCATTGATACTCACATTTTCGTTTGCCAAAGCAAGTCACGTGGCCATGCCTAATTTAAAATGCAGAGTAAAGTGCAGGCCTACCATTTGCCTTGGAGGAGAGGGAAACCAAAATATTTGTAGCATCTGTAATGGTGACCACAGTGGCATTCCACTTATGCATGTTCTATAATTCCTTTATCCTCTTGCTATTTTATAATATTTGTATCTTCCAAGAATGAGATGTCTAAGTGCCCTTACGGCTTCAACACCTATGGCTGTATGACCTAAACACTGCCACTCACCCCTCACAAGTTGTTGAAAATTACTATGTTCGATAAACATAGTGAAAATAAAAACAATATTCCATAAAAGATGGGAGCTGGTTTTATCCATAGCAGTTTCTTTTTTACAAAAAGGCTCAATAGCTTGACAGAATTCTAAGACATTTTTGTTTCTGTGTTGAATCACTGGCAACATTTAAAAAGTACTTGCATACTTGAATTTATAAATGTCTAATTGGGAGGTTTTAGATGGCCAGATACCTCAGCTCTCTTAAATGGTATTCTTGGTTGAAAATGAACATGCATAGTTTTAAATATATCTTAAAAGTTTTTTTAAGTTATTCTATGTTGTCATTAAAAAAATACTTCAAAAAGTCAGTACCCTTTTGTCAGATAAAATTTCAGTTACACTTACAGGTGCCTGGGTGGCTCAGTTGGTTAAGTGGCCAACTCTTGATTTGGGCTTAGGTCTTGATTTCACAGTTGTGAGATGGGGCCACATGTTGGGTTCCACACTTAGCATGGAGCCTGCTTGGGATTCTCTCTCTCTCTCTCTCTCTCTCTCTCTCTCTCTCTCTTTTTCTCTTTCTGTCTGTGTGTCTGTCTCTCTCTCTCTCCCTCTCCCGCTCACGTGCTCTGTCTCCCAAATAAAATAAAATAATTCAGTTTCATTTATTTTATTTTGTGCTTTATGTTCATTAGTTTTAGTTTTATTGTTGACATTAATTTTGTAAGCCTAATAACACTATAAAAACTGTGTTGCTAAATCTAAACTTCTTCTCTATCCATACCTCTTTTCCTTCATATTCAATTTAGTAGGTTAATTTAATTTAACTTTTTAGAGTTTATTTATTTTGAGAGAACAAGCAAGTGGGGGAGTGGCAGGGAGAGACGGAGAGAGAGAATCCCAAGCAGGCTCTGTGCTGTGAGCACAGAGGTGGATGCAGGGCTAGAATTGATGAACCACGAGATCTATGACCTTAGTCGAACTCAAGACCTTCACTGACTGAGCCACCCAGGCAACCCTAGTAGGTTAATTTTATTTATTTATTTATTTTTTAATTTTTTTTTCAATGTTTTTTATTTATTTTTGGGACAGAGAGAGACAGAGCATGAACGGGGGAGGGGCAGAGAGAGAGGGAGACACAGAATCGGAAACAGGCTCCAGGCTCCGAGCCATCAGCCCAGAGCCTGACGCGGGGCTCGAACTCACAGACCGTGAGATCGTGACCTGGCTGAAGTCGGACCCTTAACCGACTGCGCCACCCAGGCGCCCCTAGGTTAATTTTAAATGATATAATTTTATATTCCTACCCACTAAGTAAATTTTAATTTTAATTCTTTGTATTTGAAAATGACATTGACTCATGTCAGCAATCATGCAGATACCTTGCTTAATTTCATTATTTGAAATACATGAATGTTTGAAACATTTTTTTAAAATTTATTGATTTGTTTTGGGAGGGGGGCAGAAAGAGAAGGAGAGAGAAAATCCCAAACAGGCTCCACGCTGTCAGTGCAGAACCCACTGGGGGGCTTGAACTCACAGAACTGTGGGATCATGACCTGAGCCAAAACCAGGAGTCAGGCGCTTAGCCGACCTAGCCACCCACGAGCCCCTGAAACATTTTTATTTTCAAAAAGAACCACAACAGGAAGTAATGCCATAGTATTTGCTTGCTCTTGTATGATGATTTTATGCAGAAGTTTTGGGCTACATAGTAGAAACAAGTGAAGAATTCATTATTGTTAATATAATGGAACTTGTTTTACCCTGAATTTAATGACTCAGCACACTGTCTAAACTGTCCTGCTTTTAGTCAAGAAATGGAAAAGTCTAGGGGCGCCTGGGTGGCTCAGTCAGTTAAGTGACTGACTTCGGCTCAGGTCATCATCTTGTGGTCTGTGAGTTCGAGCCCCATGTCGGGCTCTTTGCTGACAGCTCAGAGTCTGGAGCCTGCTTTGAATTCTGTATCTCCCTCTCTCTCTCTGCCCCTCACCTGCTCATGCTCTGTCTCTCTGTCTCTCTCTCAAAAATAAATAAACATTGAAAAAAATTTTTAAAAATAAAATAGTGAATGGAAAACTCTAGCTTTAGAGGTAGTTGTTTTCATTTCATACATCTACTGATAATTCAGTGAATGATTCTCAAAGTATTATAACAAAGCATATTATGTGTTCACTTGTTATTAAAGAACTGATAATTATATTATGTGCCTGGGTCTTGCCACATTTGTGTATGTCACATGTGCCCTAGTAGTAATCGCCCTTGTTTGATTTTTTTTTTGTAAGTGGCCATGAGCAAGCCTGAATCTTTAATGAAAGAGCAATACAGAATTGTAGTATTGTACTGTAAATCAAAAGCACAGATTTTAATACACACACTGAAAGATACCTGTAGAAATTTCTGAAACCTGCACGTCCACACGTAGGGTAACATGTTAGGGTTTCTGCTGACTTACTTTGCAGTATAATATACGTGTTTTATATAACAGATTTTAAGGTACTTTAAAAATATTCTTAAAATAGAAATTTGGATAAATTTCAGAATCCTTGAAGCATTTCTCTGAACTCCAGAGTTCTTTAAATTTGTAAAAAAAAAAAAAATCTAGTTTAAACATCACTCTTTTGTAGGGCTTCAGATGGGGGCAAGCAGCTTTAGTTGTGGAAAGCTGAGTTTTTGGTGATTTTTTTTTTCATTGGATAAAATCAAAAAGATAAGCTTGGAATCTTTATTATATGTGCGGTATGAGAGGTTCCTAACTGTTTGCTCATTTCTAAAAGGGAAAGTGGGCACACTTCCCATTAGTTCATGTTCCCTGGACTTATCCACATCACCAATCATTACAACAAAGGTGAATATCATTCTGTTCTCAAAGCTAAATCAGCCCCAAGCAGAAGGTAGAAATTGCCTCGGAGGAAAGGATCAAGTATAACTCTTCAGAAAATACTCTTGAAAGGAGAGCAGGATCTGAATATCAATTGTTGCTTTAGTTTCATGATCTCTGCTCCCATATGTTGTTCTCTAAATCACCTGCCTGCTGCCTAATTGAAGCATCGTCCCAGCAGTCCAGAGTATACAGTCTGAAATTAATTCTGCAGATTCTCTTTGTAGATGAATATAAGAACTTTATCCATTTTTCTTAATTCTATTCATGTTCATTTATTACTTCTTATTCAACTCTCTCTGTCTTTCTGTCTGCTCCTCCACCATTCACCTTTTCCCTCCTTTCCAATTATATAAGTAATATAAAATGTCTGATTGTAAGTCACTAGCACATTTAATTTTTTGAGATTTGTTGGTAATGTCCAATATAGTACCATATACACATTGGTCTTTACTAGATAGATACTTTTATAAATAATGATAACTTCAATTTCAGTTTGTTACTTTTTTAAAAAATGTAAGTATGCCAAGATATCTCTTACCCATAGTGTCTCTCTGTCAAAGATATATTTTTACAATATTTTTAAATGAAAAATTTGAAACATGCAAAGAAGTTGATAGAATTTTAACAGTGAACACCATTATATTCAATATCTAAATTGTATAATAATTTTCCTATGCTTGTTTTTTCACATTACTTTGCCCGGTTCTCTCTCTGTGGATCCATTAATCCATTTTTTTGATGCATTTCAAAAGAAGTTACAGATATCAGTACACTCCCTCCTTAAATCCTTCAGCATGCATATCATTAACTAGAATTCAATATCTTTTTTTGAGGTAAAATTGATAGATGATGAAATGCACAAATTGTAAGTGCACCTTTCAGTAACTTTAACGATGTCTCCACTTTTGTAATCTGAACCACTCTCAAGACCTTGAATATTATCATTCCAGTAAGATTCCTGCATGTCTCGCCTCAGTCTACACACCTACCGCCACGCAACAACTATTCTAATGTTTTTCCTACCATAGGTTAGATTGGTGTGTTCTAGAAATTCAAACAATGGAATACACGGTCTGTACTCTTTTTGTATAAAGCTGCTTTCACTCAGTATTGTTGGAAGACAATTTTCCCTAATTCTCTCAGATTGCTGCATGTCTTGTGAGTGAGGCAATGGCTCTCCTTTGTTCTGGGCTACCTTTTCAAGGATGTTTGTATAGCAAACAACCCTGGAACACAGAGATAGTGTTTCCTTGCAGAGTAAAGGGCAAGCATACTTACTGCCCATTATGAAAAATTCAGCTTCCCTAAGGTCAGTGTTCCTCTCTTGTAATGCAACACACTGTGTGTAGGTTTCATTTGACCTTATTCCCATCACCCTGTGGGAATAAGGGCTTGTGGAACCAGCACAAAAAATGCTGATTACCTGTTTTTACTACTGCTCTGAATAATAAACATCCTTTGTCTCTGAGTTTGTAGTACTGTGCTTTCTACCAAAGTCCAGAGGATACTGACTCCAATGCAAATTTGTGGATTTTTTTTCTCATACCACCAAACAATTCTCCGATACCAGCTAAGTATTCTACAGTTCCACTCATTTCTGACACTATCTGCCTGGAATTATTATCAGATCCCACAGGTTAAGGGCTTAGTACAAGACTGCTCCCCACCACCCCGCTTCACACATCAGTTGTAAGTCCCACCTTATCACACGTGCTTCTGACCTAATGGCTATAGATTCGAGGTTCCAACAACCTTCTCCATGGGTTTGAGTAATTTGCTAGAGCTACACACAGAACACAGAGAAACATTTTGTTTACTAGGTCACTGCTTTATTATAAAAGGATATACCCTAGGAACAGCCAGGTGGAAGAGATGCATAAGGCAAGATATGTGGGAAGGGCACAGAGCTCCCATGCCCTTCGAGGCACGTGATTCTGCAGTATCTCCACATGTTTACCAACTTAGAAGCTCTCCAAACCTCACCTTTTTGGTTTTTATGGAAGTTTCATTACAAAACCTACATTGACTTACAAAACTTAGATTGAAGATTGGCAATTAAACTCAATCTCTAGGGGTGCGTCAGTGGCTCAGTCGGCTAAGTGTCTGACTCTGGCTCAGGTTGTGATCTCGCGGTTCATGAGTTTGAGCCCCGCGTCGGCCTCTGTGCTGACAGCTCAGGGCCTGGAGCCTACTTTGGATTCTGTCTCCCTCCTCTTGGAGCTGGGGTTGGGGTGGGGGTTGAGACCCATTATCAACATCCTCTGGTAGAGTGGTATATTTGTTGCAATCGATGAACCGATAATCCATCATAATTACCCCAAAGTCCTTTGTTTATTTTTTTTTTTTTAATTTTTTTTTTTTCAACGTTTTTTATTTATTTTTGGGACAGAGAGAGACAGAGCATGAACGGGGGAGGGGCAGAGAGAGAGGGAGACACAGAATTGGAAACAGGCTCCAGGCTCCGAGCCATCGGCCCAGAGCCTGACGCGGGGCTCGAACTCACGGACCGTGAGATCGTGACCTGGCTGAAGTCGGACGCTTAACCGACTGCGCCACCCAGGCGCCCCCAAAGTCCTTTGTTTATATTAGGGTTCACTCTTGGTGTTCTGTGGGTTTGGTCAAATGTGTAATGACCTCTATCCATTGTTATGGTATCATGTGGACTATTTTCACTGCCCTAAAATTCCTATGTGTTCTACCTATTTCTCTCTCTTCACCCTCTGCTCCACCCAATCCCTGGAAACCACTGATCTCTTTACTGTCTCCATAGTTTTAACTTTTATACAAAGTCATATAATTGGAATCATACAATATATAGTATAACTAGAGGTAAGATTATGGATGGTCTCAGTCTACAGTCTGGGAGAGGTAGAATTTTGAGACAGGAGACTAATAGGCTAAGATTTATTCTGAGAGAATATGTAGATATGGAAGATGTTATGGAATAAGGAGGAGACTTGATGCTGAAATGCCAATGAAGAAACAATTACAATTACCCAGGTAGGAGATAGTCAATTATTTGTCTATTATTATGAGTCTAAATTGCCTTATATACTAATTTTGGGAAGGAGTAATGTAAGATAGACTTAAAAAAGTTATTCTTTAAGAATACCATGAAGAATAGCCCGAACTTAGTGGTCTACTAGAGTAGAATTTTACTGTAAATTTGGAGAAACAATTCACTTATAAATGATACCTATCAAAAATTGTAGTAATAGAAGGTGAAATACACCCACATACTAAGAACTGTGAGGAAATAAGTGATAGAATTTATATTACATCAACAAAACATGAGCATACGATAGCTCTAGTTAAAACTGCTGTCCCTTTATTCTCTTAATTGCTATAGTTGACCTGTGTATGCTCCACTTCATCTGATTTGACAATCTGGACTTTCTTGACTGGGGAGTGAAAAAGGAAATGAAATCAAAAGAACTATTTATAATTAGTGAGGAGAAAGCTTGGGGGGGGGAGGGAAGATTTGAAAATACTAAATAAAGCTTTAAAAACAGTAAATTATTTTTTGTTATTTTAAGGAGTGTAGGAAGTTGTGAGTTTTCCCCCTTAACTTCTGCATGACATCAGACAGCAATAAAGGTGATGCCAAATTGCAGACTTCCACATGAAGGAATTTGAAGCATCAGATGACTGGTTACAAACCGTGTTTTCATGTGTCCTATCACTTTCACCATGAATAGTCTCCCTTTGCCTTGAATTTTGAAGTGTTGTTTTTATTTGTTCCATGTAATTGTTTGGTTGTATGTAATTATTTAGCTGCCTTTAGAGTCATGGACTCAGGAGGGGTAAAGACTTTCTGGTCCGGTATTTCCCTAAGTGTGCTTGTCAACTGTAGTCATAAAGAAACGGCTCTGAGATCAATTCAGTCAGGAAATTGCTGGGTTAAATAAACAGAGTCAAACAAAATTTTTATTTAGGGAGTGGAGAGGAGGGGTATGGAATCTCGGAGACTTTAATATATGCTAATGTGATTCATCTAAGGAGAAACAAGGTAGAGCATTTTACAAACTTATTTGACCACAAAATCCTTTTTTCATGGAGTCTTTCTTGGAACCATTCATTGTTCCTTAGAATACACGTGGGGAAACTCAAATCCCTTAAATTTACAGATAAACAGAAAAGAGATGAAATGTCTCTTTCAAAGCTGTGTAGCTGTTTACTTAAAGAAATGGACTTGACCCAAGGGCTCCCATCATATTTAGTTTTGCTTCCTTTTGCCCCCAGATTCATAAAAGTCTTTGAAAACTGCATGATATTCCAAATTAGACCCATAAAATACACACAAAAGCATTTGAAAACATAAAACTAATGATTTAATTATTTTTAGTTGTTTTGAATTGGCACATTGACTTTGATGAAAAGAGATCGAAAAAGCCAATTAATATTTGTAACCAAGGTTACACTTTTGCAATCGGGAAACTTTTTCCCCTCCACAAAAATCCACTATATTTCAAACTGTAAAAATCTATTTCCTTTCAAATTATAAAAAACAAAAACGTACAATAATGTGTATACCAACAAGCTTTCCCACTTTCCAAAAAAAAGAACTGAAGAAAAGAACCTCCTCTCTATATAAATAAACATGTATGTTTTAAAAACTTCTTTACGTAGGTGGTATTATGGTATTCTTTCGTAACTGGAGCCTGTTCCTCCCACTGCCATTCACCCATTTTCCCCCAGCCATTAGTTCTATGTATTTATGAATCTGTTTCTGCTTTATTTGTTTGGTTTTTTAGATTGCACATATAAGTGAAATTATACAGTTTTGTCTTTTCTGTCTGACTTACTTCACTTAGGATAATACCCTCTAGGTCCATCCATGTTGCAGATGGCGAGACATGTAGATCTTTTCATGGCTCAATAATATTATATAGCTACACTCTAATCTGTAAAATTGGTTTCCCATTGGTGGACATTAGGGTAGTTGTAATTTTTTTTTAACAGTGCTGCAGTGAATTTTGATATAGGTCTTCTTCTTTTGTTTTTGAACCTTTGTGTGTGAGTATGTCTGTAGGAGAGTCCTTGAAGTGGAATTGCTGGGTCAAAGAATATGCACATTAAAATTTTTGTAAGTATCACCAAATTGCCTTAAAAAATGGTCTTAGTTTATCTCCCATTGCCGGCATTGCAACAGGAAACCTTAAAATGGTGTAACTTTTATTGAACTTAAAAAAAGATTTCATACTTTGTAATGGCTAATAGTGAATATCTTGCTCTGTGAATTTGAAAATCATAGAGAAAATTTATAAAACATTGATAATCATGATCTCTCTTTCTCTCTGTCTCCCACCCTGCTCTTTACAGAGCAAATTATTCATGGAAGGATTTAGAAGCCTAAAAGAAGGAGAACCAGTGGAATTCACATTTAAAAAATCTTCCAAAGGCCTTGAATCAATACGGGTAACTGGACCTGGTGGGAGCCCTTGTTTAGGAAGCGAAAGAAGACCCAAAGGGAAGACACTACAAAAAAGAAAACCAAAGGGAGATAGGTAATCATTTTACTTTGTTAGTTTATGAGTTTATTGTATTTGGAAAAAAATTCTGAAAATTTATTTGTATTTTCTATGTTATTGGGCTTTATATATTCTAACCAAAGTAAATAAAATGCTATTATTGTGTAGTTGAATAAACTCTATCAGGAATATAGGCTACCTTGCAATTTGAACTCTCTGTGTGCACTGTTTCCACCAGACTGTTCTGAGATCACAAAGGAGGAGTCAAGGTTCCCAACAGATAGTGTTGTCCCTTGGTACATCGTAACACCTCACCTGTTTTCTCAAAGGAAAATACATTTATTGTTTCATCTGTTTTTAAGAGACAACTCATATATAAAAAAATATAAAAAAATTGTAAAGAAATCAGGAAAAAAGTCATTTGAAATCCTAACCAGAGGTGGGAATCCTAATATATATGCAGTATTTTTGAAACTTGCATTTTTTAAATCACTTAACAGTATATCATGTAGCATTTCCTATCAGTCATAAATACCTGCATAAATTCCCACTGTGTGAATGTACCAGAATTTATTTATTTATTATTATTTATGTATTTATTTTTAATGTTGGTTTATTTTTGAGAGAGAGAGAGAGAGAGAGAAAGAGAGTGTGAGTGGGGGAGGGGCAAAGAGAAAGGGGGACACAGAATTCCAAGCAGGCTCCAGGCCCCTTGCTGTTAGCACAGAGCCTGACGTGGGGCTCGAACCCACAAACTGTGAGATCATGACCTTAGCCGAAGTCAGATGCTTAACCAAGTGAGCCACCCATAATTTAGGCGCCCCATAATTTATTTATTTTTTGAATGTACCAGAATTTATAAGCATCTGACTTCAGCTTAGGTCATGATCTCACAGCAGGTGAGTTCGAGCCCTACATTGGGCTCTGTGCTGACAGATCAGAGCCTGGAGCCTGTTTCCAATTCCGTGTCTCCTCTGTCTGCCCCTCTCCTGCTTGCACTCTGTCTCTGTCTCTCAAAAATAAATATACATTAAAAAAAATTAAAAGAAATGAATGTACCAGAGTTTAAACAAGACTAATAAACTAATTTGTTAAATTTAAGCTGTTTTGAATGGTTTGACCTCATCAGTAGCATTACAGTGGGAATCCTTATATGTACATTTTTGAAAAATTGTCTGATTATTTCCTTAGGATAAATACCTAATAGTGAAAAAATTGGATCAAAAACAGTGCATTTGAAAATTTTTGATATCTAGGGGTGCCTGGGTGGCTTAGTTGGTTGAGTGTCTCTTGATTTCGGCTCAGGTCATGACCTCATGGTTTGTGAGAATTTGTCCCAAGTTGGCTGTGTGCTGACAGCAGGGAGCCTGTTTGGGATTCTCTCTTTCCCTCTCTTGCTTGTACTCTCTCTCTTTCCCTCCCCACTCGTGTGTGCTCTCTCTCTCAAAATAAATAAATAAACATTAAAGATTTTTTTTATTATCTATTTCCAGGTTGCTCTCCAGAAATGATTAGGGCCAACATACAACCCCTTCAAAAATGAGACTGCTCGGGGTGCCTGGGTGGCTCAGTCAGTTATGCGTCTGACTCTTGATATCAGCTCAGGTCATGGTCATGGTTCATGGGATGGAGCCCTGTGTCAGGCTCTGCACTGACAGTGTGGAGCTTGCTTGGGATTCTCTCTTTCACCCTTTCTCTACCACTTGCCCACGCTTGGGCTCTCTCTCTCTCTCTCAAAATAAATAAATAAACATTTTAAAAAATGAGACTACTCATTGAATGATGTCATTTTATTTTATTTTAAGATTTTATTATTTTTGAAGTAAACTCTATACACAATGTGGGCTCAAACTCCCAACCCTGAGATAAAGAGTCACATGCCTTACCAATTGAGCCAGCCAGGTGCCCCTGAATGATGTCATTTAAAAAATATTTTCCAATGGTTTAGGTTAAGAGGTAACAGCTCATTTTTTTTCTTTGCATCCTTTGATTATATTAGAGGTTAAATATATTTTTATTTTTTCAGTTTTTACTTCTATGAATTATATGTTTCGTGTCCTTTTCTCATGTTCCTATTGAGGTGTTTATTTGCTCTTATTGATTTGAAAGTTCGCTTTTTAGGAAAGAACTCAATTTTCTTCTTTCCTACTATGACAAACCCAGTTCTTCCCTACTATGTTTTTCTCTTGTGTGTCTCCTTTACTTTTACATGGCATTCCATTTCTGACACCAAGTGTGTGGCGATTTTACCCCCACACCTAACAGTTCTCCACAACACCAGCTGGGTGTCCTACAGTTTAACTCAATTCTGACACATCTACCAGGAGATAGAGTCAGATCCCAGGTTAAGGGCTAAGTCCTGCAAGACTATATCCCTCCATACACTTCAGATGTCATTCCAAGAAGTGGGTCTGGAGGTTACCCACAGCTTCTCTTTGGCTGTAAATCAGAGGTACTCACAACTCCCTCCTCAGGTTTGATTAATTTGCTAGAGTGGCTCACAGATCTGAGGGAAACACTTACATTTACCAGTTTATTAAAGGATATGATAAAGGATACAGAATAACAGCCAGATGAAGAAAACATAGATTGAGGTCTGGGAGGTCCCGAGTACAGGAGCTTCTGTCTAGGTAGAGTTGGGGTGCGTCACCCTTCCGTTGTGAATGTGTTGGTCCATCTGGAAGCTCTCTGAATTCCTCACTACTAGGATTTTATGGAGAATTCCTCACATAGGCATGATTAATCATTAACTTCATTTTCAGCCTTTCTCCCTTCTTAAGAGAATGGAGAGCAGGGCTGAAAAATCCAAGCTTCCAATCATGGTTTGGTCTTTCTGGTGACCAGCTCTCATCCAGAAGCCACCCAGAGTTGCCTCATTAGAATAAGATACACCCCGGTCACCCAAGGAAATTATAAGAGTTTTAGGAGTCCCGTGTCAGGAACAGGGGTCAAAGACTCCTGTTAAAATAAGAGATGGTCCTATGTTAGAACAAAGGAGATGTTAGAACAAGAGATGATTCTAGTGGTCTTCTCACTTAGGAAACGATAAACATTTTAAGAGTTCCTGCTAGGAACCAGCTAAAGAGACCAATATGTATTTTCAATTTTCTCACATTCTCTTTGTATATCTGTGATGTTAACCGTTTTTGCAAACAGATAAATATCTTTTCAGCTTGTGAAATATAATTTAGATTTAATTATAGTAACTTTTAAAAACTTTTGTATACAGACAAGTCTGTCACTGTGCCCTTGATGCTGTCCGACTTGATTGCTATTTGCCTTTACAAATTACAAAATTAATAATATACTATATCTATCTATATTTTCTTTTTTCTATCTATATTTTCTTATATAATTTTTATTAATTTATCTTTTACATTTAACTATTTCTTCTCTTTGTGTATAATTTGTTTTTGAAGAGGACTATTAGGATCTAGCTTTCCTTTTCTCCAAGTTCATAGCTAGTTATCTCAATAGCACTTATTATTGCCTGTCCATATTTTACCCTGGTTTGAAAAGCCATCAGTAAGAGAATAAATTCAGTTTTCATCTGCATTTTTAGGAGCTTATTTTTTATATATATAAAAAGAAAGTCCATGAAAATGTGTATACTGGTACACTTACCTGTTTTTCTGCCCCTGAAGAGAGAGATAGTATATATATACACACATACAAGTCAAGTAAAGAAAAATAAAACAAAGTCCTTTATTTTTCCATGTCTTCTTTACATTTATTTTTTATTTTTTAAATGTTTATTTTTGAGAGTGAGAGAGAGAGAGAGAGAGAGAGCATGAGCAGAGAGAGAGGGAGACACAGAACCCCAAGCAGGCTCCATACCCTGAGCTGTCAGCACAGACCCTGACACAGGGCTCGAACCCATGAACCGTGAGATGATGACCTAAGCCAAAGTCGAATGCGTAACCAGCTGAGCCACCCAGGCACCCCTTATCATGTCTTTTAGATAAAAAGTTTAACTATAGTTCTGGAATGTTTTACACATGTGCTAGATTGGACTCAGGAAGAGAGGGAGAGAGTAGTAGAGGTCAAGACTAGAGAAGGAAGATAGCAGGAGATTCCTGTAAGACTGTCAACCACTGTAAGGACTTTGATTTGAAGGAAAATGGGAAATCATTGGAAAACTTCAAGTTGAAAAGTAACATGAGCTGATTTATCTCCTTAAAAGTGTCATTCTGGCCGTTGTGATGACAGCACAAAGTGGAGGGGCAAGGATGGAAGCTGTGAGATCACTAAGGAGGCAGTTCCATTTATGCAGAAAAGACATAATGGTGGTTCAGATTGGGATGGTAGTAGTAGAGGTGGGGACAAAAACCCTGACATTGTGAACGTACAGACAGACAACAGGATTCACTGTGGTTCAGAGGTGGACCGTGAGACAAAGTAAAACATTCGGGATGACTCCAAGATTTGTTTGGCCTAAGCAACCAGAAGGATGGAGGGACCATTTATTTACCAAGAGGGAGAAGACTAGGGAAGGAGCACGAAATCAGAAGTATGATCTCAGATATATTTAGTTAGAGATTTATTGTAGACATCCAAGTGGAAATCATACATTAAGCAGGTAGATGCATGAGTTTGGAGTTCCAGGGCTACAGATAAAAACTTGGCAATATTCAGCAAATCGACAATATTTGCAGCCTTAAGACTGAATGAGATCACCATCAGAGTGAGCCCTAGGGCACTCCAGCATTTAGGGATCAGGAATTGTAGGAGGAATAGCAAAGGGCACTAAGTTAGAAGGAGGGAAATAGGAAGAAAACCAAGAGAGGGTTTTATCTCAGAAGTCAGGGAAAGAGGTATTTCAAAAAATGCAGTGTGTGAAATGGTGCTGACATGAAATGATTAAGATGTCCACCCAGACTTTTTCTTTTTGTGATTAATCAGCAATTTGTGGTGAGATACTTTTAGGCCATGTAAATATCCCATTCTTTATCAAACTTTCCATTTTTCATTTATTATTTCAATATGGATCATGAATTTCTGGGGTTTTTTTTTCAATAAATTGTGTTATGTATTTTAATGCTCAAATTTCCCAGATTCTCTCACTAGGAGCCCCTTCCAGCTGGTTTCTGTGTCCTTTTGACACATCCTATCATTTTTTGAGTATTTCTTACTTATTGGCATAAAATACTTTCAACTCCTAGCCTACAGAGTATTTAAAATAATGGTATTAAATAATTGCTTTGGTTTGCTGAAGTACTAGAAAGCCAGAATTCCAGTTAATTTCTGTTTTTTTTTTAAGTATTTTGAGAGAGAGAGAAATCATGAGTTCCGGAGGGACAGAGAGAGAGGGAGAGAGAGAGAATCCCAAGCAGTCACCACACTGTGAGTGCAGAGCCTGATGTGGGGCTCAAACTCATGAACCATGAGATTATGACCTGAGCTGAAGTCGTTCGCTTAACCGAGCCACCCAGGTGTCCCCAGTAAATTTCTATTTTAAAAAGTAAGCATTGGTATATTTCTGGGTTTTTTGTTTGGTTGAAGAGTTGTTTTTGGGGCGCCTGGGTGGCGCAGTCGGTTAAGCGTCCGACTTCAGCCAGGTCACGATCTCGCGGTCCGTGAGTTCGAGCCCCGCGTCAGGCTCTGGGCTGATGGCTCGGAGCCTGGAGCCTGTTTCCGATTCTGTGTCTCCCTCTTTCTCTGCCCCTCCCCCGTTCATGCTCTGTCTCTCTCTGTCCCAAAAATAAATTAAAAAAAAAAAAAAAAAAAGTGAAGAGTTGTTTTTATTTTATTTTTAAGATTGTGATATAGTAAAATTAACTTTTTTCTTTTGATGTATACTTCTGTGAATTTTCACACGTGTTCATGTAGCTACCATCATAGTCTGGATTCACAACATTTCCTCATCCTCAGAATTTCCCTTTGTCTTTTTTAACTGAGTCTTTTGTAGTCACTCCTCCACCTAAAACTCTTGGCAACCACTGACCTATTCTCTGTCACTATAGTTTTGCCTTTCATGATAGAAGTGGAATTGTACCTCCCCTCCCCCAGTTTGATTGAGATATAATTGACATACAACATTGTATTAGCTTAAGGTGTTCAATATAATGATTTCATATATGTAAATAATTACCACACTAAGTTTAAATTAATACCCATCACTTCACATAATTAGAATTTTTTTCTTGTGATAAGATTTTCAACATTACTCTTAGCAACTTTCAAATATATGATACGTGTTATTAACTTTAGATCATGTGCTGTACATGAAACCTTAGAACTTATTTGTCTTACAACTAGAAGTCTGTACCTTTTGATCACGTTAACTTATTCCCCCCAGCTCCCAACCCCCACCTCTGGCAACCACCAATCTCTCTGTTTCTGTATGTTTGGTTTCTTTAGATTCTAAGATAAGTAAGATGATATGGTATTTATCTTTCTCTAGCTGACTTATTTCACCTAGCAAATGCTTTCAGGATCCATTCAAGTTGTCCCAAATGACTGGATTTCCATCTTTTTATGGCTGATTAATATTTGTGTGTGTGTATCTCACAGTTTCATTATCTATTCGTCAGTAGATTCTTAGGTTGTTTCTGTGTCTCAGCTATTTTTTGTAAATAATGCTGCAGAGTACAAGGTGGGGGGTAGATATCTCTTCAAGATAATGATTTAATTTCCTTTGGATATATACCCAGATGTGGAATTGCTGGATCATATGGTAATTCTATTTTTAAATTTTTGAGAAATCTCCATATTGTTTTCCATTTTGCCTGAAATGATTTACATTCCCACCAACAGTGGGACAGTTGGGTGCAGAGAACCAGGAGGAAGAAGATAGCAATGTAAACTTCCCAAGTACTTAAAAAGCTGTTCAAAAGGAACTGTGATAAATATAGGACAACACAATGCAAGTGAAAATAAGGAGCAGCAGTGATAAGGGTCTGCTGTAGATGTGGTCTCCCTTCCCTTCTGTCAACAGTGCACAAGCATTCCCTTTTCTCCACATCTTCAGCAATGCGTGTTATTTCTTGTCTTTTTATAATAGCCATTCTAACAGATGTGAAGTGATATCTTACTGTGCTTTTGATTTGAATTTCCCTGATGTTTAGTGATGTTGAGCACCTTTTCATGTACCTGTTGTCCATCATATAGTTTTCTTTGGAAAAATATCTATTCAGTTCCTCTGCCTATTTTTAATCAGACTATTTGTTTGCTAATGAGTTGTATGAGTTCTTTATATACTTTGAATATTAACCCTTCATCAGATATATGATTTGCAAATATTTTCTCCTATTCTATAGGTTGCCTTTTCATTTTGTTAATGGTTTCTTTTGCTGTGTAGAAGTGTTTTATTTGGATTTAGTTTCACTTGTTTGTTTTGCTCTTTTGGTCAAACCCAAAAAATCATTGCCAAGACTGATGTCAGGAAGCTCACACCTTATGTTTTCTTTGAAGAGTTTTGTGCTTTCAGGTATCCCCATTCAAGTGTTGAATCTATTTTGAGTTAGTTTTTACATATGGTGTAAGATAGCGGTCCAGTTTTGGTTTTTTTTGCATGTAACTGCCCAGTTTTCCCAACACCATTTACTGAAGAGACTGTCCTTTCTCACTGTATATATTCTTGGCTCCTTTGTCATAATTTTCCATATACATGTGGGTTGATTTCTGATCTTTCTGTTCTGTTTCATTGACCTATGGGTCTGTTTTGATGCCAGTACCATATTGTTTGATTACTACTCTTTGTTAATACAGTTTGAAATCAGAGAGTGTGATGCCATCAGCTTTGTTATTCCTTCAGGTTGCTTTGGCTATTCAGTGTCTTTTGTGGTTCCATTCAAATTTTAGGTTAGTATGTACTATGCCAGTGAAAAATGCCATTGGAATTTGATAGGGATTCCACTGAATCTGTAGATCACTTTGAGTGGTATGAACGTTTTAACAATATTAATTCTTCCGGTCCGTGAGCACAGAAAGCTTTTCATTTATTTGTGTTTCCTCACATTTTTCCATTAATTTCTTGTAGTTTCAGTGTATAGATCCTTCACCTTCCTGGTTAAGGTATTTCATTATCACCTCCTAAATATTTTATTCTTTTTGATGCAATGTAAATGAGACTGTTTTCTTAATTTCTCTTTCCGATAGTTTACTGTTAGTGTATAAGAACCCAACTGATATTTGTATATTGATTTTGTATTTTGCAACTCTACTGAATTCATTTATTAGTGGTAACTATGTTTTGGTAGGATCTTTTTAGGCTGAATTGTGTGTGTGTGTGTGTGTGTGTGTGTGTGTGTATGTGTGTGTGTGCGCGCGTATCATGTCATCTACAAATGGAGATACTTCTTCCTTTCCAATTTGAAAGCCTTTTAGTTATTTTTTTTTCTTGTGTAACTGCTTTGGTTAGGGCTTCTATTACTATGTTGAATAAAAGTGGCAAGAGTGGGCATCTTTGTATTATTTCTGATCTCAGAGGAAAAACTTCCAGCTTTTCACCATTCTATAATTAATGCTAAGCTGTGGGCTTGTCATTTGTGGCCCTTATTATATTGGTGTGTTTCCTCTATACCCACTTTATTGAAAGTTCACATTATGAATGGATGTTGAATTGTGTCACATGTTTCTTCTGCATCTATTCAGATGGTCATATGATGTTTGTCCTCCATTTTGTTCATGTGATATACTTATTGATTTGTGGATTTGAACATCCTTGTAATTCTGGAATAAATCCCAGTTGAAGTGAATATGATCCTTTTAATGTATTGTTGAATTCAGTTTTTTAATATTTTGTTGAGGACTTTGCATTTATGTTCCTCAAGGATATTGACCTATAATTTTCTTACAGGATTCTTGTCTAGTTTCAGTACAGGGTAATGCTGGCCTGATAAAATGAGTTTAGAAGTATTTCCTTCTCTTCTGTATTTTAAGTGTTTGAGATGGATTGGTATTAAGTCTTCTTTAATTGTTTGGTACAATTACCAGTGAAACTATGTAGTCCTCAACTTTTCTTTGTTAGGAGATTTTGTATTACTCTTTAGTAGTAATTCGTGTACTCAGATTCTCTGTTTCTTCATAATTCAGTCTTGGTAGGTTGTGTGTTTCTAGGAATGCATCCATTTCTTCTAGGTTGTCCAATATGTTGATGTATAATTGTTCATAGTAGTCTTTTTTGAGCCTTTGTATTTCTGCGGTATCAGCTATAATGTCTCCTCTTTAACTTGTAATTTCGTTTATTTGAGCCCTCTTTTTTTTCCATAGTAAGTCTAGCTAAAGGTTTTTCTGTTTTATCTTTCCAAAGAACTGGCTCTTGGTTTCACTGATCTTTCTGTTGTCTTTTTGGTTTCTATTTCATTTGTTTACACTCTGATCTAAGAAACTGCCCATTTTTTTTTTTCCAGAGTGGTTGTACTCTTTGGAATTCCCACCAACGATAATATGAATAATAGGAGTTCCAACTACTCTACATCTTTGTCAGCATTTAGTATTGTCAGAATTAAAAAATTTAACCATTCTAAAAGATGCATAGCAACATCTTATCATGCTTTTAACTTTCATTTCCCTAAATACTACTGATACTGACATTTTTAAATATTTTTGTGTCTCTTTATATCTTCTTTGGTGAAGTGACTGTTCATACCTTTTGCCCATTTTTACTGGATTGTTTTCTTGTTGCATTTTGAGAGCTCTTTGTATAAATTGTGGATACTAGTCCTTTGTCAGATATATAACTCACAGATTTTTTTTTTCTGAGTTTTTGGCTTATTTTTCCAATGTCTTAAATATCTGTCACAGAGCTCAAGTTTTACATTTTGATAATAACAGTTATAATCTTTTATTTTATGTCATGTTTATTTGATGTTATGTTTAAGAAATTATTGCATAATCCTAGGTCACAAAGATTTTTTTCTCCATGTTTTTTTCTTGTAGTTTTATATAGTTTAATGTTTTATATTTACATATCAATCTATGTAGAATTAATTTTTGTATGGGTTTGAGGTTTAGACCCAGGCTCATTTTTTGTGTATGAATAATATGAATTGTTCAAACACCATCTGTTCAGAAAAATATCTTTTTTCTCTTGGAATGTTTTTAAATTAAATTACAAAGTTTAATCTAATTTCTGTCCTTTCAGGTTGAAAAATTACAACTCTATAAAGTTTTTATTACATGGATTTAATATATTTAACAAATTCAAAATTGGGTTCCATCACTCAAAAGAAAGTATATATATATATATATATATATATATATATATATATATAATATATGATAGAACCATATTTGTGAGGATTTATGTCTTTGTGGCAAGAAATATAAAATAATTTTAAGGATTTTGTCTTAATTTTACATAAACTATTTATAAAAGAAAGTGGGATTTTTTTTTCATTCTGTCTTAAAATTCTGCTGAAATTAGCATACAGTTACCAGTGTTCAGTTCAGTAGCAGTGTGTTATCTTGTCTTATTTTAAGTCCTCCACATTTAAATGTTTTTTAAAAAATTCACATGAAATAATTTCTGATTTATTTTTGCTGTTTATTTTTTAGTGTATATTATCAAAAGAGGAGAGATTTAATGACCCCTAAAAAGCTCTCTTTAGAATGAAATGAAGGTGGTTAATATAAAATTTTAAAACTCCATTTTTCTTCTCAAAATCTGGTAAATCTTTATTTTTTATAAGACCACAATTTACTTTGAAGTAAAAGAAGTGACTTCTAACAGAATGAAATTGTGGAGGAAGATAATAGAAGGATTATTTTATTTACCACTGTTTGTTTTTAGTATTTATATGGAATAATCATGTCAAACTATAATATACAATTAAATATTTCATGTGATAAAATTTTAGTTTATATTAACAAATGATTAGTGTATTAGTAAATTACAAATATTAGTAAAAATGATGTGGACTGAAACAGATGGTCTGGAAATTTTTTTATAAAGTTGAAATGATCTTAGTCACTTACATAATTAAGGAATAAAAATACATTTAAGTTTTAAAAACATTTGAAGTGCATATACATACATGGTAGATATATATATTGGATGTATACATATAGCTTCATTTTTTTATTGTTTATGGTTTCTGTTTTTACCTCCTTTTTCATTCTAAGTTTTTTCTAGGGTAGTGACTATTTTCTTTGTTCTCCTTAACCTTCCACATCTTTGACCCAGCCACACAGTCCAAGAAGTGCTGTTCATAATAATGCAATTCTTTTCAACAATGTTGACCTGAAAATTTTAAAATAACAGAAAATAATGCCAATGTTCTATTGTTTTCATTCCACTTCAAGCAATATTTTATATGCATCACTGCATTGACACTTGATTAAGCTTTTTTATTTTCTACATGAGTTGAAATTTTAATATATTTTGTTTAGAAAGAAGGTTAATTGTTATGATGTTCAGTATTACTGCTTTTGGCACGGAAGTGTGGGAAATTCCTTTCATTTGATCATATTAAAAAGACTTGTTAACTTATCATTTTTAAGATGCTCTTCATGTAGACTTAAAAACTGATTATGAAATTTGACATTCTTTATAGTCCAGTATTAGAATGGCACATTATGATGCATTTACCATTTATGGTCAGAAAGACCAAGTGAATATAAACAGAAACTCATTATATATGTCTAATTTATTCTCAGCTTGGAAGACCTAACTTGCTTTAAAAAAATAATAAAAGTGAAAATATATGATAGTAAAGTTATTTTTACAGGGCCAGAATTTTTTGGTTTTAAATTCCTTAAATTTGCGAAAAGGTTTTGGAAACCATAAGATTTTTTTTTTTACTCTACTGAGGCTTTTCTCATTGAAGGACTGTATATTTTCATTTGTTTATTAAAAAGAAAAAATATTTAATGCCCTCATTCACCTTTAGAGCAAGTGAGCTCAAAACTAACCCTCTTCTACCCTTCCCCCATTCACCTCAGCAGTATAATGTCTTCCTCTCATTATCTTTGTGGTATAACTTAAAGTTTTTCAGGTACTTTATAGTTAGGAATTATAGTGCTGTGTTTTTATTCATTTGGAAATCTACATACCTAGCATCCCTGAAAATAATAAATCTGCTTAAGTTTATGATGCCATTTTATTAAGGGTATCTGTTTTGCATTAAAAGTTCTTCAGTGATTTTTTTCATACTTATTATATCCCAGAATTTGCTCCCAAAAGAAAAAGGAAAATGCCCTTTAGATGCTGGAGATGTTTGAAAACTATAAATCAACAAATTCCAATAAATAACTGTTTCACCCTGATACTTGTGTGATTAGATTTAGGAATTTGCTGTTTAGTAGGTTCCTATTGTGGAAGAGAAATCTCTCAGGCATGAATTGATAGTCCAGATCCTTTGAGGTCTGTCTATTCTGACCTATGACCCCTATTCTTACAAGGTCAACATCTGAGGGCAGGAGATTAAGGCAGTTTAAAGACTGGAATGGTAAATGGAATGGAAAAATTAGCCAGCACATTTTGGGTGCAAAACATCAAAGTCATCAAATAGTTTGCTTATTTTAAACCTGGCTTATGGGCGTAACAAGCTAATTTTACTGTTTTTTGTTGGAATCAGAAAATTTTAATAGCCATAATTGAAGATTCTATTTATACAATAAATTTAACTGTATAGTACAAATTAAGTTCACCACGCTTTACCTACCTCAAAATATCCAAAAATACAAAAATAATTTGTCAGTTTCAATACACTTTAGTCTTGTGTCTGTCCAGTTTGGATACTTAATTAAATTCAAATTGTAATAACATTTACTTTAGTTTTTACTCTGAAATAATTTTAGTTTATCACCAATGTTGAATAAAATACATGTGCACCTATGTTGGCTGATAATTTCAAAGTGACTGAGGATTTAGTTGTGATTTATACTATTGACTTTTAAGAAAAATCTATTTTTAAAAGGTAAAGGTAGAAAATAGAAGAAAGTAAATTGATTACACAGAAAGTTTCTCCTTTGTCTTTCTTAGACTTTGCTCTTTTATATTTCACTTTTCCCTCTTAAATGTTTCTTTAATTGTATGTGTTTCACTGTAATTTCAAAATGTAGACTTTAAATTTTAGTTCCTATGTTTTGGTCCCTTGTAAGAAATTCTCCACCACCCTTTATTTCACATTTTTTTTGTATCCTGGACAGCTGTGGATTTGTATCTTCTGCTTCCTACTAATGACTGGCAAGGGCTGGAGCTGAATAACTGAACTGTTGCATCGAAGTTGCCATTGGTAAAACCAATGGAATACCTGAGTTTCCTTAATTCTTTAGCATTTTTTATTCTACCCCAAATATTCTTATTGTAGACTTAATTTTAGGTTAGTTTCTCAAGTCCTTTCTTCTTGTGATCATTTTGCCAGAGATCTCTTAATGAGGCAATTATAGTTGTTTCCTTCATTCACATTATCTTAGCAGATGCTCTCCCTGCTGTGACCTCTGTTCAGACTGGGCAGACAATATGCCATTCTCATCACCCTGCACAAGACATTGTGTGGGGCTGAGCTTCATTTGGTGCTGCATAGGTCTCCCAAGATGTCTGATGAGAATGGTCAGAATCTAAGTGGCAGATAATCACAATTTTAGGTCGATTTTCTGATTGCTGTTTTATTTTCAGCAAAATGAACAGTAAATGATGCAGAAAAGGGTATTCATTCCAGAAGCAACTTAAACAATATTTTAAGTAGGAATTGTGGGTTTAACAAGTAACTTTATATAACTTTGCTCCTTTAGACTGTGGTCTTGGTGAAGTGAGATCAAATATTCATAGTATGGTTTCAATACAAAGAGTTACAAGAATTGCCTAATATTTCAAAATTTGGAGATCCTTTCAAAAAAGGAAATTAATTTAGCCTTTACTACTAACTGTATATTTTTAATAAACATATGACATTGTTCAGAATAACACTTTTAAACTTAAAACATAAGTCCTCATGTTTATATCTGCTGTGGTGTCCACTCTGTTTCTGTGTGAACCCAATAAGGACTAATTAAGATGAAGACTAAACAAAAAAATTTCCATCCTTTACACTTGCTAAATCCCTCTACTTGAAATACTAGTGTTAAGCCTCAAGCCTAAGTAACAATCCAGGTAATTACAAAATTGTTAGCAGCCTTGAGCTAGCTTTTCTTTATTCTCCATTAATAAGGAAGTATAAGTCAAATTTCGTTCTGCTAAGTTTGAAGAGCCTATGCAAGGTTCTTTCAAATTTATACTGGAATTTTAATTGTTTGAAATTTGGTTGAGATAAACAGATCAAGAGTTATAACTTGAATTGTATTCATACTCCAATGAGATTTTCTTTTGTTGGTGTAAATAGGGTTACCTTATTTATATAATAATTTATAATATGTACATTTTAATCTGCTTGCACTTATCAGTAAAAAGTAGTAATTTAGTAAGTCAGGTTCTAATTTAGAAATATCAGATTCATAATTGGTTTTATATAAAGTAATACTTTTAATAGATATATTTTCACATGATGAAGGACCATTTTTAATGTGTAAGGCCTTTGGATATAAGCAGAGAATAAATATTAAATTTAGAAAATGTTTTGTAAAGGTAAAAAGCTCTTGTGATCATCTTCTCTTAAAAGAAAATCTCAATTCAAATAACCCAGAATTTTGGCCTCTAAAATTTTTCTTTAAATTTAGTCTTGTCTATTGTATGATTATTTTACATATGAATTAATAAGGAACAAAATCAAGTGTTTTCCTTCCTTTTGGGAAAGAAAGAGTTATCTAAGAGTTGACTCTTAGAGGCGATAGAAAATGTTCAGAATCCCTAGAAATGCTAAAAAGTTTATTTAGCCCTTCCATGAAGGCTACAAATATTATTTATAATTTTTATAATTATTTTTAAAACTCTCAGTTTTTCAAGGATCACATATTATGGACAACTGTTTCCTAGCTCTACTCATGAATTGGGAAAGCAGGATATGGTCACAGAGGAGCCTAATTGCTGAATGCCAAATTTGAACCTGGTCTCTTTAAATTTGAACCTGGGCCTGCCTCCTCATTAGCCATTCTACATTGTCACAAATAAAAACTTATATGGATAGCAGTTTTTTAACAGGACCATTGTATGAAACTGCTATTAAGTCACTTCCTGCTTTTTCCTATTTGGCTGACTCAGGACTATATTCCCTGATCTGAGCATTTGCTTTTAGTCCCCTCAGTTTTAGTAGCCCGTTTAGAGTCCCCTCTTGGGTTTATTATTTAAAGTACTGGAGGTACTACCAATGCAATTAGAAAAGGAAACAAAACTGAAAATCTAAGGATTGAAAAAGAAGAAATGAAATGCTTTGTTATATATACAACCGTAGGGTTTTATATCCATAATTATCTACAGATAAGTTAGTGGAATAGTTGGAATAAATGAATAGTTGGAATAAACAAATTTGACAATATTGCTAGTTACAAGTTCAGTACAAGAAAACTGAACTGGGGCGCCTGGGTGGCGCAGTCGGTTAAGCGTCCGACTTCAGCCAGGTCACGATCTCGCGGTCCGTGGGTTCGAGCCCCGCGTCAGGCTCTGGGCTGATGGCTCGGAGCCTGGAGCCTGTTTCTGATTCTGTGTCTCCCTCTCTCTCTGCCCCTCCCCCGTTCATGCTCTGTCTCTCTCTGTCCCAAAAATAAATAAAAAACGTTGAAAAAAAAATTAAAAAAAAAAAAGAAAACTGAACTAAGAACAACTGAATATCAAGAATGCAAAAACAATTCTGTGGGGCGCCTGGGTGGCGCAGTCGGTTAAGCGTCCGACTTCAGCCAGGTCACGATCTCGCGGTCCGTGAGTTCGAGCCCCGCGTCGGGCTCTGGGCTGATGGCTCTGGGCTGATGGCTCTGGGCTGATGGCTCGGAGCCTGGAGCCTGTTTCCGATTCTGTGTCTCCCTCTCTCTCTGCCCCTCCCCCGTTCATGCTCTGTCTCTCTCTGTCCCAAAAATAAATAAAAAACGTTGAAAAAAAAATTAAAAAAAAAAAAAAAAAAAAAGAATGCAAAAACAATTCTGTACCCCATAAACTTACTATAATTCCAAAAAAGGTTTATTTTACAACTGGAACATTAACCATATTATACTATACTAAGGAATAAATCTAACACAATATGGCAGACTTCTATGAAGAAAATGATAAACTTATACTGAGAGATGTAAAAGCAGACCCAAATAAATGGAGAAAGGTATTTTGTTAATGAATGGAAAGGCTCAACATTTTAAAGAAGGTAATTCACCATAAAGTAATCTACAAATTCAATGTAATTCCATTCAGAATTCCAATAAGCTTGATTCCAAAACTGATTTGGAAGTTGAATAGGGCCAATATAGCCACATAGTTTTGTAGATGAGAACCAAAAGTGTGAGGGCTCTTTCTACCAGATATCAATGTTTGTTTTATAGCAACCGGGTAAGTATATGGTAATTAAGTGAAGCAATGGCCCAGTGAAAGACAAAGAGACCTTTGATATATGGCAGAGATGGCATTTCAGATCTTAGAAAATAATAAAAGTATTAGAAATGGTGCTGGGATTGTATCAGTCCATAGAGAAAAAGTAAAAATGGACCCCTACCTCATACCATGTTTAAAGACCTAAAAGTATAAAACAAAACTTTACAACTTTATTAGAAGGAAATATAGGAGAATATCATTGTGACCTTGGGTTTGGAAAAAAAAAATGTACAGAAAGCACAGACCATAAGAGAAGATTAAATTAACTATTTCAGAATTTAAAACTTCTACCTGGCAAAGGTTTCATTCAGGAAGATAGAACTCTAAGTCTTATGGAAATTGGGGATTTAGATCTTAAACAAATATGGGAGTTGCTAGGGAAGGGAAGAGTGAGTCCGTCGATTAGAGAAATAGTCATAGTCACTAACCACTCTTCACAAACCCTGGAGTAGACCGACAAATCAGACCTTGTAGGGAATTCCAAAAAGCCAAGCACATCTGGTATTGCAGGGGACCTGAGAAGAGGGAGCCTCTGAGGAGATCTGTGGAAACTGCTGCCTCTGTAGTTAGAACCTCTCTGGGTTTACAGATGATGGTGGCAGGCAGCTTGCCCCTACAGGGCCAACATCAGGAAAAGAAGCTGGGCATAGAACACCAGAGAGAATGAGCTGGGACCCACTGGGCAGATCTATGTCTGTCTGTTAACCATGTCTAACCACAGTGACCCTCCAAGAATAATGGCTTCTGTTTCGTTTCAGCCTTCCACATTTTGTACAAGTTTCTCTTTTTGGCTAACTCTAACCCAGAACCATCTAGAGAAAGAGCCATGACCAAATTGACATACAATAGCCCAGCACCACAATATAAACAAAGTTAGAAAATAGATATAGAGTGGGGAAAGATATTTGCAATGCATGTAGTTGATAAAGAATTAATATCCAAAATATATAAAAGACTACAAATAAAAAAGAAGTAAAAACTCAATAGGAAATGAGCAAGTAAACAATAATTTATGAAACTAAAATATTCAGTAGACCAATAAGATGCTTAGCATTACTAATTTAAATGGGATACCTCTTCGCTTCCTCTAAATTAGCAGAAATTTCAAAGTCTGACATTATTATGAAGAATGTTATACAGTACTGGTCAGGACTCTTACTTGATACAACACATTAAATTTTTAAAATATTTATTTATTTATTTTATTCTTATTTTATTACATTTATTTTTGAGAGACAGAGCACAAGTTGGGGAGGGGCCAAGAGAGAAGGAGACACAGAATCCGAAGCAGGCTCCAGGCTCTAGCTGTCAGCACAGGGCCTGACGCAGGGCTCCAACTCACAAACCATGAGATCATGACCTGAGCCAAAGTCGGACACTTAACCGACTGAGCCATCCACGTGTCCCATGTTTATTTATTTTGTAGAGAAAGAGTGTGAGCAGGGTAAGAGCAGAGAGAGAGGGAGACACAGAATCCAAAGCAGGCTCCAGGCTCTGAGCTGTCAGCACAGAGCCCGACGTGAAGATTGAACCTGCAAACTGCGAGATCATGACCCAAATCAAAGTTAGACACTTAATTGACTAAACCACCCAGGTGCTCCAATTGATAACAACAGTTTAGAGAGCAAACTGGCAATATCTGGTAGAATCAAAATTGTTTATATCCTTTGATTCCACTTCTAGGTGGATTTTTAAGAATAGTGTTTTTTACTATTACTATAATAGTTTTTACTAGTGGGTTGGGGCCCACTAGTAGTTTTTGATATTAATTTGGTGGGTTATACCAGCATTATTATTTTTAATGAAATATTATAGAATAAAAATCAGAGTGCATTGCATGTAGTAAAGGTAATTGTTGTTTCATAAACTTTTGGGTCATACTGTGCACGTTTGTGTGTGAGTATTGAATCATAATGCAGAATGTTTTCTCAGTGTGGGTCATGGTCACATGCACACAAAGAATTTTACAGAAATGTTTATTGGAGCATCATTTGTAATAGCTAAAAAACTGGAAACAATCTAAATGTCTATTAACAAGAGAATGTTTAAATTATAGCATATTAGGTGATACTGAGTTAAAATAAACAAATTTGAATTACCTTTATCAATCTGGATAACTTTCTTTTTAAAAGGCCTACTATACTGTTGAATAATAAAGCAAGTTGCAGAGTGATTTATGCAATATTTCATCTTTACTGATTTTTAAAAAGTATCAGGTGAGGGGCACCTAGGTGGCTCAGTTGGTTGAGTGTCCAACTTCAGGGTCTCATCATGATCTCACCGTTCATCAGTTAGAGTCCCGCGTCAGGCTCTGTGCTGACAGCTCGAAGGCTGGAGCCTGCTTTGGATTCTGTGTCTCCCTCTCTCTCTGCCCCTCACCCCCCCCCCCCCAGCTCATTTTCTCTCTCTCTCTCTCTCTCTCTCTCTCTCTCTCTCTCTCTCTCTGTCTCTCTTTCTCTTTCTCTCAAAAATGAGTAAATGTTAAAGAAAATTTTAAAAACTATCAAGTGATATTATATATTATCTAAGGATCTTTATGTATGATAAAAATATAAAAACATGATAAACGCTTGTTCACAATAGTGCTTACTCTGGGGAGGCAGAGAAGAGAATAGGATTAGAGGAGCGTGTAAGCTGTGTTGAACCTTTTTTTTTTTCAAGCTATTTTCTGTCCTTCAGCAAGATTCTGTACCTTCCTTTTGATGTTTATTCTTTAGTATTATAATTTTTGGTGCTAATGAATTTTTTTTCTCTAGTTTTAATTAGTTCTTGCTAGTATAGAGAAAAGTTATGGGTATTGGGGATAGACTGCTTTGACTCTTCTAAAATATTTATACCTATTATTTCATTTTCTTCTCTTAGACATTGGACTAGAATTTCCTAGACAATGTTGAATAGCGCTGGTGTCAGAAAGCATCCTGTCTTCTAATTTAATGAAAATGACTTTAACATTTCAAATTTAACGTGTTTGCTATTGCTTTTCAGTGAATAATCATCATGTTTAATTGCTTCCTTTTTCTTTTTCTCAGTTATTGCAAATGGCTACTGGACTGTATCAAAAGTTTTCAGCATCTATTGACATAATTTGTATTTTTGACTTTATTTTATTGATAAAATGAATTACATCTGTAGATGTTATGAAGTTGAGCCATTCTCATATGCCTGGGGGTGGGCAAAACCCTTCTTAGTCATGGTATGCTCTAATGTATCTAGTTTCATAACTTTATTGGCCAGACTCTTTAATGTGTTTTCTTCTTCATGTTTTATTAGCATGGTTATTCTAGCTTTATGTATTAGGGAGTTTTCTGTCTCTATGTTGTAGAGTAATTTAATAAAGACAACATTAAAATAATAAGCTCCAAAGTGGAAAGTGTAGACTCCAAGGTAGATAAGACAGTAGATCAGTTTCTTCATACATGGAAAAAATATCACAACTTGTTTTTATATTTATTTACTTTATACTTTTTGTCATATAATGTACACTAGTGCACATCAAATTTATAAATGCAAATAAACATATTAGGATGAGGGTTTAAAAATATTTTACTGGTAAGTATACATGGTCAGAATTATTTGGAACCCACAGCTTTGCAAAGTGATAATGGAACTAGGCTACAGACCATTTAAGCCCTTGTCGTTTTGTACATTTCCAGAGCCTTATCTTATCTATTAGGTTTTTCTGCTTTCTGTTGAGTCATATTTGATATATTTTTCTGGGAAATTATTTACTTCATTAGGTTTCTCATTTATTGCCATGAAGTTGCAATAAGATTCTCATATTCTTTTAGTTTCTTCCATATATGCAAGTGAACCTTAATAATCTCTAGCATTTTACATTTTTATTTCCTCTTTCTTCCTATTTACGTTTCTCATAGGTTAGCCTTTTCAAATAATTAGCTTTTATTGTATCTGTGTTTTCTGCTGCTTTTGTTGTTCTATTTTTATACTTTCAGATCTTACTGTATAAAATCTTCTATCTTTGTTAATTTGCTTCTATTTTTCTATTTTCTAAAGTTGAGTATTTAGCCTATTTTCAGTCTTTGTTCTTATAAATAATGGTTTTAGACCTTTTCCTTTAAGAAAAACTTAACTGTGTTGTTGCACAGGTTTTGGTATAAATTTCTAATTATTTTCATTATTTTCTAGATAATTTAAACTTCCAGTTTAAATTTTCACTTTGCTTCAAGGGTTATTGTTTTTCATCTGACTGGAGATAATAGTGGTCACTAATCTTTCAGGTGTAAGTAATATGAACCAACTCATAATGGCTTAAGGCAATTATTCTCCAGCGTGGTCCCTGGAGCAGTGTCAGCATCACAGGGAATCTTGTTCAGAATGCAAATTCTTAGGCCTCAACCAGACTTATCCCAGGATAGGGATCCCAGCAATTTTGTTTTTTTGTTTTGTTTTGTTTTGTTTTGTTTTGTTTTGTACAAACCCACCAGATAATTTTGTTGGACTCTGAAGTTTGAGAACCACTGGCTTAAGGAGGAGAAAAGGAAATTTACTGACTCACTAATTTATAATTCCAGGAATTAGAATAGTTACAGATATATCTAGATTTTAGTGCTCAATCCAAGTGCCAAGGGGGATAGAATTGCGAGCAATTCTAACAAAGGTTTAGGATTGATTTTATTGATCTAAACTAGAATGGAACTCTCTGATTTGCTAGGCTTGAGTCATTTGCCCACCCCTTGAGCTGAGGGGTGAGGTGAACCCTATCCAAATGACAAAGGTTAAAAATAGGTGAAAGAATACTTTTGAAAGAAAATCGAGGTGTTATTATGAAAAAGAGAGATTGGATGAGGTCAGGCAAAGACCATTTTTGTTCATAAAACAGTGCTGCACCAAAAGAGCCAGTATGCAAACTCTGTTTTCCAGCAACATAAGGAACTTGTGACATAATGTAAATCAACTTGTTCCTTCACTGAGAAAGTCTTGCTATAAAAACAATGTCACCTGTACTAAATATTCATTTCGTTATCTTCCATTACTTGTTTACATGTTTCTTCTTTTTTTTTTAAGTTTATTTATTTTGAGAGAATGAGAGAGAGCACGAATGGGGGAGGGACAGAGAGTGAGAATCCAAAACAGACTTTGTGCTGACAGCAGAGAGTCCAATATGGGGCTCAAATCCACAAACCGTGAGATCAGGACCAGAACCTGGTCCTGACTGCTTAACTGACTGAGCCACGCTGGTGCCCCTATGTGTTTCTTATTTACTTGCCTCCTTTTCTCCTTCTGGAACTCCTGTTATTCAAGTGTGCTTCGAAATTGATCTTTGTTTCCTCTATCAACAGCTCCCATCTCTCCTGTAAGATTGTTCTTCTTGAACTTCCAGAATATTGAGTTCTCAGGTGTGACTATCTCCCGTCGCTGTTTTTTCTATTCAGGTTTAAAATTTGAAATCCTGTTTTTAGTTCCAGAGAGCTTTTTTGTTTCCTGTTCTAATCTAATTGGTTTATGTTAAAATTCTCTTCAGAGAATATCAGTGGGAGCCACATTTTCCAAAAGTGCATCTTTCTTCCTTAAGTTACATTGTCCTTATGAGTTAC